>NC_059327.1:152974102-154320352 GCF_018350155.1 Leopardus geoffroyi
CTGTGAGCAGACTCAAAACCCACAGCGTCCTAACTCCGTACTCTAAACCTTGCACGGGCTCTTTAGGTCCTTCTTTTTGTTTCCATCTGAACACTCAGCCTCCCTGATTCAGTTCATTTTCCCAGTCCCACCCCTTGAAACATCCCTCAGGTAAGATTAGAACCTGAGGAGTTGCCCACTCCTGCAGGGTCAAGAAGGAAAGATCAGAGGATGATAAATTCCTTTTTCCTCATCAATAGAAGGACAGGAGTTTCTCACAACTTAATGCGGGACTCCGTATGTACAACACTGTAGAAGTAATATTAGAGCTAAATTGCTTTTGCTTGTAAGAAAAAGTATCAATAAACACATTAAAATTTGCAAACTAATTCAACACATATAAAGTAGAGCGATCATTTGTAAACACTAAAAGGGTATTAGGTATTTTCACTGTGGTAATATCTTATATATTAAAGACATTTATATGTGTGCATAGTGAGTAATACACAAATACACACTAATACACATATTACACATGTAATATATATCACTCTGTACACATACATATGAATACGACTATATAAATATATTACAAATATACACTATATACAAATATTGTATACAATACCTGTATACAATATCTTTATATATACAACCTGTATACAAATATCTTTATATACATATACACATGGATATAAATGTCTGTATCCACACACACACACACATATTCTGCTTGTATGATTCTCTATTAGTTTCCTATTGCTGCTGTAAATGATTACTACAAACTAAAACAACACAAATTTATTATCTTACAGTTGTGTGAGTAGTCTCAATGGGTCAGCAGCACTGTATTCTTTCTAGAGCTTCTGGGGACAATCCGTTTCTCTACTTTTTCTAGCTTCCACATGCTACCTGCACACCTTTGCTTGTGGTCTCACGTCACCCTGACCTCTACTTTCTTTGTCAGAACTCTTTATCCTCCTGCTTCCTTCTTTTAAGGACACATTAGGGCTAGATAGATAATCCAGAATAATCTTCCCATTTGAAGGACTTTAACTTACTCATGTATTCAAAATTTCTTTTTTCATATAAATTATCCTCAGGATTCAAGAATTAGGATGTGGATTTTGGGGAAGAGGTGCATTTTTCTCCCCACCCTATACTAAAAAAGATAGAAAGATAATATCAAAAATTTTATACTTGGAGATATGTTTGAAACATTTTTTAGTTGTTGTTTTTCTCTTATTAGCTGGAGTTATTAGTCATGAAGCCAGAAGCTTACATAGATCAGAAGCTTTTAGGAAATGTGATATAAAAGCAATCCTTAAATATATAATATATTAATATTATATATAATATGCTAACAGTAGTATACTATATATAATATACTCTGATGATATATATAATATATTATATATATAATACATAATATATATATTACTCTGTGATTTCTTCTTTGAGATGTCTAATTAAATGTTTATTTTTAAAATTCATAATATTAATATTGATAAAACCCATTGAATGTACTATTTCATTACCCTGAAATGACTCATTTTCTTCTAGGTGGTTTGTAAAGCTCCATTGCACAGTAATAGGAATTTAATGGCAGAACTCCTCAATTAAACCTTCATGATCCCAGGAATGTTCTTATCTTACCTTTCAAATGTTATTATCTTCAGATGTGTTTATCGGTTCAAGATTATTTTAAAGGTGAAAAGACCTTCATTATGAAGCCACAGGTTAAGAGCATAGCCATCACCCTGCTACTAAAATAATTTGAAGTAAGTGATTCTGCATCTGTGTGCATTACATTTAATGATGCCATATACCAAGGTGGTTTGGTCTTCACACCTTTATCAGGAACTTGCTTCCGTCCTGAAATGAGTTTTATGCTTTCTGTGATTTTGTCCTTTGCATTTTGCAGAGGGTAAGCAACTCTTTGGATCATTAGTGATATGTCACATATTTAGACTGACAGTACCTTCTTCGTATTTGAATTTGACTGACTCAGTCTCAGATGTGAACATACTTTCCCATTAAACTGGAGGTCAAATTCTGGTCATCTAAGTTAACCATTTCAAACCTGGAAATATGGACAAAAAACACTAAAGACAAGGACCAAATATTTCTAAAAAGAGAAGGAATTAAACTGTCAGAGACGGTATGACTTCTTATCAGAAAGGACATTTAAAGGATCAAAATTCTGTAGAATGCAATGTTTTGTTTTGTTTTCTTCCAGAAATGTAAAATTATGGATTCCATGTCAAAAATAACATTTAGGTGGTTGGAAGAAAAGATAATGATATTTTAAGATTTTCTGTACCTGACTTATTATGCCTCAAAGGACAACAAATAGAAAACATGCCCAAATACTAGGCCATTACAATTTAGAATACTTTAGTGTGACTTACCAGCTTTTATTATGCTATCCCACAGATTAATTTATGATTAAAAAGATGGCATTGAATAATCCTTCTGCCAGACTGTGAATTTCATCAAGGCAGGAAGAATTTCTTTAACCCTTGTATCTCCAGTGTATAACAAACTTAGTATGTATTTGATAATTAAAAATATTAAATGAATAAATAAATATATGGAATATTAATGTTATACTAAGAGATGCATGTATTTTAAAAGGATAATAAAATAAATTTGATTTCTAGTTTTGATGCTTTGTCTTCTAAATTTTTTTTCTATTTCTCGATAATTCAGGGCCCAGTTTCCCCTCACTTTTGGTATAAACACTTCCTAGAACACAGGTTCCTAACCCTGGATTTCCATCAGGCTGCTCATGGCAGAGATTCAAATTCAGCAGGTCTATGATAGACTATATGCATGTCAATTATTTTAATGTTTTACAGAGGATTCTCCTGAAGAGCTCTGAAACAGTTATTCTAGACTTAAGTTACAATAGTTACCAAAAAGTCTGGCTTCTAAACTGAAAAAAAAAAAAAAAGAATCATTTTTGCTAGATCCAAGTTATTTTCAAGGGTGTTATAACCTAGATTAGGGAATCACATCCATCAGGGAGTAGTTCCTTTATCAAAGTATCTTTGTATGAATCATTGGGTGAACTCTGTTTCTTGCTGAGATCATTCCTAATCAAAATATCTTTGAAATTCAGATTACTGAAGACCTGCTATTATCTACTAGCCATGATGTCAACAGAAGATTATGCTGGTGAAAAGAATACTGCATTTAATCTGTCAGATTCCATAATTTCTCATCACTGGCACCATGTAAGTTTTCCTCTTCCATTGTATCAGTAAGATAAAAATCTGGATTTGAAATTGAGACAGAAGTATTAAAAGCATTTCAAATGTTCCAACAATGTGATTTTCAAACATGAGGTCAAATATTTAATTTGGATCAAGTGTTATATTCCTCCTTAGCATCACACCAAAGACAGAGAAATCAGTTATACACAGACTTTCACAAATAAATGCCATAGTGACAACAAGGTTCCTTTATTTTGCATCCTCATAGACTATACTAAATATTAGTGAATTCTGGGCCACCTGCTGGCTCAGTCGGTAGAGCACGTGACTCTTGATCTTGGAGTTGTGAGTCTGAGTCCCACACTGGGTGTGGCGATTACTTTAAAATCTTACAAAAAAAAAAAAAGTTAGTAAATTCCTATAAACTACAAGAGTGGACAGATTTTTGAGAAAGTTGGGAGCTCTGAGAAGGTCCATGACCAAATAAGAGATCAAGGAAAACAAGGAGTGAGAAAAAAACCATTGGATTTGACATGACACGTAGAGCAGTTTGTTATCAGTGAATGTTAACATTTGTGGGGGCAACTCCTGTTTGTGCCGCTTAAAAGCAGGGCCTTTTCTGACTACCTATTCATCCTGGACAGTGTTTATCACCTTCTTAACAGAGTTGCTCTGGAATGCCTCTAGTATGGCATGAACTACCTTGTTTGATGGAAAGCATCATGGCCGTTTCCCCTTTCTTCTTCCCACAGCTGTTCAGTCTTGTGTACCACTAGGTAGCTACCCTAAAGGAATAAAATCTTCAGGAAACATGAGCCTAGATGCTGCTCAATGGCTAACCATTTATGATGGCTGTCTTTACTCTTTGTACTTTTGATTTTTCAGAACTGGACTTACTCTCATCAAATCTGTTCTGTGTGCAATAAATATCAATATTTTAGTATGGTAAGGTATAGCATAGTCAGAATTTATTCTTAGTTTTAAAAAATATTTGCAGTGGTGCCTGGGTGGCTCAGTAGGTTAAATGTCCGACTTTGGCTTAGGTCATGATCTCACAGCTCATGAGTCCAAGCCCCATGTTGGGCTCTGTGCCGACTGCTCAGAGCCTGGAGCCTGCTTCAGATTCTGTGTCTCCTCTCTCTGCCCCTCCTCCTCTCATGCTTTGTCTCTCAAAAATAAATAAACATAAAAAACATTTCCCAAAATACACACATTTAATGTACACATATTGATGAGTTTCAACATATGTGTACATCCATAATACCATTTCCACAATCAAAGTACTAAACATATTGATCACCTCCAAAATTTGTGTTCTTTTGTGGGTTTTTCTGCTTATTTGTTTTTGTTTGTTTGATTGTTTCCTTTTGTGGTAAGAACACTTAAAATGAGAACTATCCTTAATATATTTTAGTATGCATAATATCAAGTTGTTACATACATGAATTATGATATAAAGCAGATAGTTAGAAGGTACTCATTTTGCATAACTACACCTTTTTTTTAAATTTTTTTTTTACATTTATTTATTTTTGAGAAACAGAGAGAGACAGCATGAGCAGGAGAGGGGCAGAGAGAGACGGAGACACAGAATCAGAATCAGAAGCAGGCTTCAGGCTCCGAGCTGTCAGCACAGAGCCCGACGTGGGGCTCGAACCCACGAACCGTGAGATCATGACCTGAGCCAAAGTCAGATGCTTAACCGACTGAGCCACCCAGGCGCCCCTAACTACACCTTTATACCCATTGAGCAACTATTCCTCATCCCCCCATCTCCCAGCTCGTAACAACCACCATTCTATTCTCTTTGTAAGTTTGACTATTTCAGATATCTCATGTAACTGGAATCATGTAGTATTTTTCCTCCTGTGACTGGCTTATTTCACTTAGTGTAATGTTCCCTAAGTTCATCTATGTCGTTGCAAATGATAGAACTTCTTTCTTGTTTAAGGCTAAATAATATTCCATGGTATGTATATACTACATTTTCTTTATCCTTTCATCTATGGCTGGACTTTTGGGTTGCTTCCAAATATAAATACCTTTATTGATTGATTATTTTCCAACCAAATTTCAGTAGGGTAAGGAACATAAAATTAGTAAACATAAAGTATGTAGAATAAGTTAGAAAATTAACTACAGGAAACATTGAGCTAAAAGCTTTATTGCTACTTGTTAAGGCTCCTACACAGCAAGCACCGACTCACTATTAAACTAGACAAGCTATCAATCACACTTCCCTCACAATAACAGAAATTTCCTGAGTATTTGATCCAGTCTATATCATCAAGCCTCATCATCATTCCTTGATATTTCACAGAATTCTTTTTTCAGACAACTTCCCACACTTTCCTAAAGATGGGGGTCACTGTAGTTATGTCTTATATGTATTAGCTGTCACTTGGAAAATAGTAGTACCTAAATAGAATATATTTTCCATTTGGGAAAAATCTGAAATTTCTGGAACATCCCTAACACAAAAATTTGTTATTTCAATATTCATTAAGAATGCAATTCATAATCTATGTACATTCTGAAATACCCTTTTTCAAATAAAAAATGCAATTTTATCGATATGTATCTATCAAGCTGCCACTTTTTTTTCCTGTTCCTTACTGATCTTTCTTCTCCTATTTATCTAGCAACAGTTTTCCTTTTTGATATTTTTCCAGTCATATTCAGCTGTGTCTTGAATTATTTCTTCTCAGACCCATCATAAAATGTCTTCACTACCATAGGAATGTGAAATTTCAGTTAATGCTTTTCACCATTTTCTGTAGCACCCTGATGGGCATCCATGGCTTGTCCTGCCTATTTTCTTTTTTCTTTTTCTTCTTAGAATTACTTTGAGCTCAGTCATACCTAAAATAGTTACTCGAATACCCATCTGTTTTCGATATGTTTACTCAAAATTTTTAACATTTATTCATTTTTTTGAGAGACAGAGAGAGACAGAGCATGAGTGGGGAAAGGGCAGAGAGAGGGGGAGACACAAAATCTGAAGCAGGCTCCAGGCTCTGAACTGACAACAAGAACCTGAACTGGGGCTTGAACTCACGGACCGTGAGATCATGACCTGAGCCGAAGTCCGACGCGTAAGCGACTGAGCCATCCAGGCACCCCAAGGGTAGTATCTTTCTGTACTTAACATTTCAATTTGTTTATAAGAAAAACATTTTCTTTAAGTATATAATATTACATGCTAAAAATGTATTCACTAAAACTAATCAGCAATCTTTATAAGCAGCAAGTAATCAAGTATATTATATAGTTAAAAAATATTTTAAGTTACTCTGGCATCCCTGCAATTGTTGCCTGCTGAGCTTGTCACCTGCTATGCTATAGCAAGCACACAGTGGCTAATGAGTTATTAGGATGTCAAACATCCTTGTCTCAGTGAGAGGACAGAGTGCATGTGTTGAATAATGTCTTCCGAAAATTCATGTGTACTCAGAACCTCAGAAGTGACTCCATTTGGAAATAGTGTCTTTGAATTATTATATTAGTTAACATAAGGATCAGGATAAGATTATTCTGGTTTAGGGTTTGTTCTAAATGCATTGAGAGTCTCCTTATAAGAGGCAGAAAAGGACACACAGAGATCCACAGAAGCACAGGGCAGACAATATGAATTGCAGGCAGAGATTGCAGTGATGTATCTACAAGGCAAGAAACTCCAAGGATTTCAAGCAAGTACCAGAAGCTAGAAGAGAAGCATGGGAAGATTGTTTTCTTCGAGCCACCAGGAGGATCCCGCCTTGAGGACACTGATTTCAGACTTCTGGTCTCTAAATTGTGATGGAATCCATTCCTTTTGTTTTAAGACATCCTGTTTATATGATTTGTTTTGGGGCTCTAGGAAACTAACACAGATGCCTACTGAAGTTTGTGGACACAAACTCAGCATGAAATAAAACGGAATCACTGTCGTTCCTCTTTAATAACATCACGTAGTGTTAGGTACAGAGAAAAAGGAACAACTGCAATGGCAATAACAGTAATACTAACATACATTTATTAATGCTGAAGCAAAAGAATTTATATTTCCTCTAAAGGCTCACATACTCAGAGCCTGGAGATAATATAGATATTGGTCGCCATTGTTTTTTCCAGAGTGTTTTCTCATCCAACTTCGCGCCGTCACACTTTGTCATCTGTGATGTCTTAGTGTTGCTATCGTTGGCAGGTGTACAGATCTTAGTCTTGTAGCACACTCCTGGATACTCATAGCAATTTTTCCTTGTTTTCATTCCACACATTCATATCCTTCTCCACCTCTGGTGGCTTTAGCTTCTATACTGGACAGGTCAGGCACTTGGTTCTAATTATATTTTTTACCCCATCACACTCATCCTCGTCCGTGGTCATACTCTTGATGGTCAGATCATTGCCAATACTATACCACTTGAAAAAAAATCTCACTTTCAGGTATCAGTCTCCTAGTCTTGCAGCTCAAATATATTAGCACTATCCTTCTAGTTTTTCTTTGACTTTAAGACCTTGAACACACTCACTTATCACTCTTTTTTCTGTCATAAAGATCCACTCCTATGCCTTCACTTTACTCCTTGAAATGAGACTGAACTACAATTAATTTCTTGGCAAATAATTGTTTACTCTCTCTTTATTCATCCTGATGCAGCTTTATCATATGTCATTTCTTCTGTCTGACATACACTCCTTGCACTTATCTGACACATTTCCAATACAGCATCCTATCACAAATAACAAAAACTTGTGTCTCCCTTATATAATGGTAGAAAAAATAGGTTAAAAACACTAAATATTGTCATTTATAAAATAAAGAATAGATGGTGCAGAGCAGTCAGTAATCCACAGCATCCATGAACGTCTGCTCAGCCCCGATTCCCTGCTTCAGCTTTCAAGGCATTACTATTTCAGCCATTGTCGCCATAGCTCTTGACTCTGCTCTCTGGGCATGGGAGGTGTCTTTATTTTTCCACTATTCCAGTTCTAAATAGAGCATTGGAAAATAGCAACCTCTCCCACTGTTTTGCAGCTTAGTAGCTGCTTCAGATGGCTTCCTATCCATAAAAATTTGGAGATCCAGAATTTTTTTTTATTTTTATCTCAAACAATTTTGATTTCTCATATCCCAGGCCAGAGGTGATTTGCTATGCCAGTATCTTAAACAAATAATTTGCAGATACTATATGCATTTGATTGCAGTTGGTTATATGTACAAATGGTCCCATCCACAAATCATATGAAACACAACTCTAACGATGGTACTTGAAGTGAATCAGGCTTCTATGGGATCATGACCTTAAGCTTTCTAGGAGCACTTCATTTCCACTTGAAAAGATTTAGTAGATATAATTTTGATCTTTTCAGAATTCTTCTAAATGGAGTAGCTGGGTCTTTACTCTGAGGTCATATTTTACTTCAGGACATTTTTCCTAACTCTGTTATAATGGCCACACCTTCCAATTGGTGAAAAGCAGCTTCTTTTCAACCAGGCAATTTCTGAACTGTTTATATTCTCTCTAAATTCTGCTGACAAAATGGTGTCACGTCTTTCTTATAGCATTTTATCACATACAGTCAGTTAGCCACCAACTCATATTTCAACATTCTGTCACGCTGTTTTCCCTCCAGAACTAAAAGTTTTTAGATAGATGTTCTCTTCTTCCAAGTTAACATAGGTGACAGTTTACCAAATATTTTGTCACTACTTAACATGGAGAACTATTTTCCAAATTTCTATAATAGTCATCTTGCTGCCTGCAATGGGCTCTTAATGCCAATATCACATGATTCTCAATGTTTACTACATTTGTGACAACTTCTGTATAATCAGATATATTCACAGTAATGCTGTATAATAACTCACTCAGAAACCTCATGGTAGGCAACTATAAACACAAATTTCTTTCTCATGTCTTTCATATTCAGCTGCTTAAAACAGCAATACTATGTTATTTCTCATGATTCTGTGCATTGCCTGGAGTGCTTCTCATGTTGTTTTGTTTGGGTTCAATGATGCAATTGGATACATTAGGTGTTGGACTCAGTAGGAACAGCTAAGACACCTAGGGCTCTCATTTATCCCGGAATTTTTCACAGTGTGAAAATTTGGGGGTAAAATTCCATAAGGGCAAAAGTGGAAGCGTCAAGGTTCCTCAGAGTCGAGTTTCTTACTTCTATCTGTTTTTATTGGTCAATGGAAGTAACCAAGATAGCCCAAATTTAAGATGAAGGAAAACAGACCTACAAATTAAGGGCAAAGCCACTTATCAAACAAAGATGGAAGGAAATGATATGCTTATCTTTGAAAACAATTTATTGCAGTTATTTTTGTTACATTGCATTTTCATGACCTTGTCAATTTTGAAATACATGCATACTCCACACACACACACACACACACACACACACATACACTGTACACACACATACACTATACACACACACACACGTATATGTGTGTGTGTGTAGTGTATATATATAAAATGCATTAGATAGATAGATATATAGAGAGATGATAGATAGATAGATAGATAGATAGATAGATAGATATAATGCATGTACTAGTGCTTGTATATTTGTTGGCATTGCATTGAATCTGTCAGTAGGGGGATAACTGATTTATTTAAATGTTAGTTGTTCAATTCATGAACATGATGTATCTTCTCACATATTTAGGTCATTTTTGAATTCCTTCCCCTAATGTTTAAAATGTTCACTACAAAATCTACTAAACATTTTTTTTAAATATGTCTTTTTCAAGATTTCTAATGAATAATTTAATTGCCAGCATATTTTCCTAATTTTTACATTTTTTCTTTTGTAAGGTTAGGTAAGTTGCTTTATTTGAAGCATCTGTCGATATCATCAGCATTCCAAAAATGTTAGTAGATCATACAGAATATCCTCTTGTCATAACTCAGATGCTTGTAAACAGTCTGTTGCCCTTTTTAAACTCACACCTCCCTCCTCGTCTAAGTCTCTGTCTCTGTCACTATCTCTCCTCCATATGTCCATTCTTTGCTTTTTCTTTAAATCAAATTTTTTTAGGCATTTATCTATTGTTCAAGCTTTTTTAATAAACCAACTTTGACTTTGTCAATTTTTGCTACTGCATATTCATTTTGTATTTTATTGATTTCTCTCTGTTTTTAATATTGTTTTACTTCTCATCTTGCTTTTCTCTTCCTTTTCTTTTTTAGCTTATGAAGATAAAAGCTTTATAGCCTGTAATATTTTCTAATAGATACCACTTAGTCCTATAAATGTTCTTTTATTCACTCCTTTATCTTTATTTCAAAAGTTTTGCTTTTGCATACATTATTACCCACTTAAACTTTTTTTAACGTTTTATTTATTTTTGAGACAGGGAGAGACAGAGCATGAACAGGGGAGGGTCAGAGAGAGGGAGACACAGAATCTGAAACAGGCTCCAGGCTCTGAGCTGTCAGCACAGAGCCTGACGTGGGGCTCGAACTCACGGACCTGAGATCATGACCTGAGCTGAAGTCGGCTGCTTAACCGACTGAGCCACCCAGGTGCGCCATTATTATCTACTTAAAATATTGTCATAATTTTATTTTTATTTCTTTTTGAACCATAGGTTATCTAGAAATAAATTATTATCAACAAGGTTTTGGAGATTGTCTAGTTATAAATTAAAAGTTGCTGTACTTGTGATGAGCACTGGATAATGTATGGAACTGTTGAAACACTACATTGTATACCTGAAACTAACGTAACACTGTGTTAACTTTATTGGAATTTCAGGAAAAAAAAAATAAAAACTGCTGTAAATTTATAGCTTAATTTCACTCTGTTGAACATTCTCTGCAATAATTCGATATTTTGAAATTTGTTAAGAAATTTTAATGTCCCAATATGTGGTTTCCTATGGTAATTGTCCAGCGTGAGAAAAATGAGATATTTGAAAAAAATGAAAATCTGTTGTTCTGAAATATAATTTGATATACATCAATTAGGCCAAGTTTTTCATTGTATTCACCAGATATTTTTATCTTTAGTAATGCTCTGCCTGCTTCTTCATTCAGCTGTTTTGAGAGTGTTGAAGTATCCCACTATGATTGTAATTTTGTGTATTTCTCTTTATAGTGCTTTCAATTGTTTCTTTTTATTATGTGTTAAAGTTAAGTTATTGGTTCCATTATAACACATGTAAATCTGCACTCAAAATGAATTTCTGGTGTATGAATAATTCTATGCATTTTCAAAATCCACAGAACTTTACAGCATTAAGAATGAGCCATAAAACCTTAATATATGTAAATTAAAAAATCAGCCAGGAGATCAGGAGGTCCCAGGATGGAATGCTGACTGAGAAACAAACAAACAAAAAAAAAAGTCTAACATTATTAAAAAATACATCATCCCATCACTTAAAAAGAATGAAGGAGAAAGCGCGGACTTAAGTAACCATGGAACATTGTGTTTCACCTGGAAACTATAAGTCAGAAAATAAACTACACATTAACACTGTAGTTGGTAAAGCATTGTATCACAAAAATAAAGGCTAATAACTCAAACTGCCATATATATTCCAGAATCAAACATATGAGTAAGTGGATGGCAACGACTGAGAGTCAGTTTACTTACTTTCAGAGAAGGAAGTTACAAATAACCAAAAGGGGAATGCACAGTGAATCATGTGGCATTGGATTAGAATTGCAGACATTAGCATGAGCTTGTATATAGCTTACTATAGATATATAGGTACAGATTAATAGATACCTAAATAATTATATATGTGTATGTGTGTACATGGGCATGTGTGTATAGTTTTAATATATTCTGTCCACTGGAGGACTGGATGCAATAATACTCCAGTCATAAGAAGCACCTCAGCATTCAGATCTTGACTTCTAATACCATTCCCCCCAAAAAAGAACCAAAACTCCTTAGAGAACTAGTTGATTCTAGAGCTGGATAAGGAATATGTGAGATAAGCCTAGGATATCTTGAACTACCATAAAATAAGAAAGGGACGCCCAAAGGGCACCTGGGTGGCTCAGTGGGTTGAGCGTCCAACTTTGGCTGAGGTCATGATGTCATGGCTCATGAGACTCATGAGCTCGAGCCCTGCGTTGGGCTCTCTGTTGACGGCTCGGAGCCTGGAGCCTGCTTGAGATTCTGTGCCTCCCTCTCTCTCTCTGCCCTTCCCCTGCTCATGCTCTGTCTGTTTCTCTCAAAAATAAATAAACATTAAAAAATATTGAAAAAAAAGAAAAGAAAAGAAAAGAAAAGAAAAGAAAAGAAAAGAAAAGAAAAGGGACTCTGGAAACATAGGGTGTGTAAAAGGAAACCAGGAACTCAATAAAAATATTTCTGATGGTAAAGCGGGGCAATTTGAGAAACAAATGAATAAATTATGTAGCACTGAATTATAATTCAAAGTATAAAATACATTTCCAAGAGTTTATATCCATATAAGTGAAAAAAAAGTTAAGAAAAATATGGATAAAGAAGAGATAAATGTCCTATCCAGCAGAGTTCCAAATAATTATATAAATACTCTTCTCAGAAAGTTGGAGCTTAACTGTTATTCTTTAAGTGTAGGCTGTGTATAGTGACTTGATTTCAAATAGCACAGTATAAGTCTTCATTTGCCTTTAGCAATCCATATGGCATTCAATTTGATTGAAGGTATATGAGTGATTTCTACCTTATTTAGTTTTCTTCCATTTATCCCTCAATGAGCTGCCTGTAGCTCACTACTTTTCATGGTATGCAATGCTCCTCTCTTCACCTTGTCCACATATCTCTTCATTTCACATGTTTAGATAGTTCTCTCTCACTTCTCTACAATTTCCAACTGTGTCCCAATTGTTCTCCTTTCCTGTCTCCATGGTGCCTTCCTGAACTACCCTGATTTCCCTTTAGAGTAGAAGCTACCTTTTAGAAGTAGCTGGCCTCATACACTGGTACGGACTACAGTTACATCACCAGTTCAGAAGAAATTCCATGAAGGTACAGAGTTTTATCTTGAAAGGTAAAGTAGATACCTTTAATCAGCAACCAATACATGGCACTATCTATCCCATAGCCAGAATACATGAATCTTCAAGTCCTGGGGTTAGGGAAAGAGGAAATTCTCTCACCATTATACCCAATAGCCACCCACAGAATTACTGCTTCCTGTCCTGGAAACTTTTGAGTTCTTCGAATTGGGAAATCTTGGTTTCCAAGGGAGGTATACCTCCATCCTGATAAACTGGAAGTTGACACGGCCACCATGCCAGTTGTGCTTTTGTTACATTGAATCAAGAAGTAAAGAAGGAGATTACAATACTCAGTGGAATATTTTATTCTAATTAGCAAAGGGAAATCTTGTTGCTACTATTAATAGGTTCAGGAAGGGCCATGTCTGATTTTTAAGGGATTTTATGGACCTCCACTCATCCATTACATTTCCAATAGTCTAAGTTAAGGGAAAATTACAGTAAACAAAAATAGACAGGGCCATGGAGGATTAGAGATTTCAATAACAAAATGTGAGGTCTCCCTGACTAGAAGGGGGACCTATTGAGTTCATGCTCTGAGAACAAAGAAAACAGAATGGACTGTGAAAGAAGGATGTTATAAGTGACAACTTCAGCCTTATCATCCTACAACAATGAATTCTATAGTAGTGATTTGTTCTTTTGCAGTAGACTGCTTTTTGTAATGCAGACCGGCTTCCAATGGCCAACACTTATATTAACATCTTTGAGTAGTTTCCTTTACACTGACTCTGGGTTTGGCTCTGTGATTACTTTTGACCAAATGAGGCACATCCAGTGGGATGCAAGCAGAAACTTCATAAGTGCTTTTAATTGGGAGGGATTCCTTCTCTTGCAAAGTTTTCTTCTTTTCTTGCTTGGTACAAACTCCCTGGGTGATCTTATTTAACTTCTATGTTTTCATTTTTATCTGTATGCAAAGTAACACCAAATTAGTTACTCTAACCAGGATCGTTTTCTTTGTGCAAGATTTGCAATTTTAACTGCTTGTTGAAAAGAACTTTGACACATCAAAACTAAACTCGTTCTCTTTTTTTTAATGTTTATATATTTATTTTTGAGTCAGAGAAAGAGAGAGACAGAGAAAGAGCAGGGGAGGGGCAGAGGGACAGGGAGAGAGAATTCCAAGCAGACTCCATGCTGACAGCACAAGCTCGATGCTGGCCTATATCTCATGAACCATGACATCATGACCTGAGCTGAAATCAAGAGCTGGTCACTTAACCGACTATGCCACCCAGGCGCTTCAAACTCTTTCTTTTATCTTTTGATAATAGCCAACCTAACAGGGGTGAGGTGATATCTTACTGTGGTTTTGATTTGCCTTTCCCTGATGTATTGGTGATGTTTAGCACTTTCTCATATTCCTGTTGGCCTTTCGTATGTCTTCTTTGGAAAAATATCTATTCATGTTGTCTGTCCATTTTTTTAATTGTGTCATTTATTGTTTTTTTGTTTTGTTTTGTTTTGTTTTGCAATTTAGCTATATTATTGGTATTCTTAAATATTTTGGATAAAACCCTTTATCAGATATACTGTTTGGAAATGTATTCTCCCAATCTGTAGGTTGCCTTTTCATTTTGTTGTTTGTTTCTGTGCTGAAGCTTTTTTGTTTGATATAGTCCCATTTGTTTATTTTGCTTAGGTTGTCTAAGCTTTCGTACTCATACCCCCCTGCCAAAATAATCAACAAGAACATTATGCTAAGTAAAATAAATCAGACACAAAAAGAATACAAAAGCCTGCATGATCTCACTTATATGTGGAATCTAAAAATGTTGAATACATAGAACCAGAGAGTAGAGATTGTTACCAGGACAAAGAGTTGGGGGAAAACACAACATGTTAGCCAAAGGGTATAAAGTTGCAATTAGTTATGTAGGATGAATAAATCTAAAGATCTAATGACAGCGTGATACAACATGATATAGTTAATAATACTGTTCTGAATAGTGGAAATCTGCTAAAAGAGTAGACTTCAGGTGCTCTCATTACACACAAAAATGGTAGCCCTGTGAGGAGATGGATATGCTAATTAGCTTGCCTATGCATATATCAAGTAACCATTTCACTACCTAAATGTATATGAGATACATGTTGTACATCTTAAATGTAAGTATTTTTATTAAAAATAAATTACAAAACCTCCTTTTCTACCTCTAAAACTTTCTTCTATGTTTCTATCTTCAAATATCCAGTTGCTCAAGACAGAAATATAATTTTACTATTTTTTGACTATTTACCTCAGCAAATTCACTTCAAATATTTTCGATTTCTTTCTTCTTGGGAAAAGAATGATTACAACAGATTATTGCAAGTGTCTCATAGTTTGCCTTTCACCTGCTTTTCAGTGTTGATGCCCATCCAATATACTCTGTACTACAGTCAAATCAAATCTTCTGTTGTATAAATCTGTTATCCTAGCAGACAACAGGAAACAAATAGAACTGCCAAGATTTTAAAGGAAAGTTTGGACAGGAAAAAAGTGATTAAACAAACAGCTAGCAAATAACAGTTGAGATTTTGAATCACACTAAGCATGATATAACCCGAGAAATGTATCTACTATTTTTGTTTTGTTATGGGTATAACCGGAGCATTTCATGAAAATATCAAATTCTTATATATGGGAACTTTTAAATAATTGTTACATTCTAAATTTTGATAATACTGGCTTAGGATTATTTACTTTTTCTCTTCAAATCAATGCATTTCTAATTTTTGGAAAGTGTCTATAAGAGTTATTTTTAACAGGCTGCCATTAAATATATATTATAAATATTAAATATTTATATATTTACAAATTTAATTGTATCTCATGGCTTATATATATATAGGTTTTTTTAACATATTTTTGTGGGTGACATTTGAATGCTGCTTTCACAATATCTTCTATTAAATTGTGCAATTTCTTGGGGCACCTGGGTGGCTTAGTCAGTTAAGCATCTGACTTCGGCTCAGGTCAGGATTTCACGGTTTGTGAGTTGAAACCCCACATTGGGCTCTCTGCTGTCAGTGCAGAGCCTGCTTCAGATTGTCTATTCCCCTCTCCCTGCCCCTCCATCACTTGTGCATACCCTCTCTCCCTCTCTCTCTCGTGCTCTCAAAAATAAATAAACATAAAAAATTGTGCAATTTCTTAAAAGTCATTAGTTTTGACTTGGACAAGTTTAAAACATAGAGCTTAGCTATCCTCTGTCAGCCAATGATGGGTTAAGCAGAATATTATGAAGTTCACAAATCTCAGCCAGGGTTAGATTGTCAGTGAAGAAGCATTTCATCAAATGAGAAGTGGTTACGTGTTTACATTTATAGATGGATCCAAAATAGAATACTATCATAGAACTTAAACTAGATACAAGTCCTTATCTTATTAAAAATCAGAATAAATATTAAGACAAATATAGGTATATAAACTTGTTAATGAAATCTATGCACAAAAATAAAAATAAAAGAATCATTGAAATATGTTTTATATTTTTACAATAAGTGAATTTCAGTGTCTTTGGAAATATTAAAATGTAGGATATTATTATTTGACTAATTCATTTTTGAATCATATACATTATAGATTACATGTAGATTTTTCCTCATTTGTTTCCCTAACTTAATTGTTCTGATGCAAGTGTCTATGTTGTATAAATACCCCTGCATTCAATCTGCTCCATTTAAAGACTCAGTGCACAGGTAATTAATGATAGCTGATAATCTGGCTTTACAAGTGGACCATAAACCAAATCTGCTACAGATGCTCTGTAGGCAGAACTTTTCAGTTTAATCATCTAATATAACTTAATATCCATTTGATTATTTACTTAAATCTTTTATGCTTCAGTTTCCTCATCTGAAAAATGAACTAATGCTATCTATCTCAAAGATCTGTAATGAGGTTGAGTGTATTCATTTACAATATACTTCTTAGAACCCTGCCTTGAACTAGTAGTATTTATTGTTAAATATTATTGTGTTTGGTCATTATATAATGAAAGCTGATTTACAGATATTTTTATGGGAATAGGTAAATCTTGTGTTGCATTTTCATTTTATTTTATTTTATTCATTAATTTTTTTTTAGTTTTTATTTATTTTTTGAGAGAGAGCAAGCGAGCAAGGGAGGAGCAGAGAGAGACTCTCAAGCAGGTTCTGCACAGTCAGCACAGAGCCCAATGCAGGGCTCGAACTCACGAACTGTGAGATCATGACCTGAAATGAAGAGTCGGTGCTTAACTGAATGAGCCACCCAGGTGCCCCGCATTTTCATTTTAAGTTGAGGCTGGAAGGGTCACCTGGGTGACTAAGTCGGTTAAACATCCGATTTGGCTCAGGTTATGATCTCCCGGTTTGTGGGTTCAAGCCTCATGGCAGGCTCTGTGCTGACAGTTCAGAGCCTGCTTGGGATTCTCTCTCTCTCCCTGCAGAAAGATTTGCACTTTCTCTCTCTCAAAATAAATAAATAAACTTTTTTAAAAAAAGTTGAGGTTGGAAATAGATTTAATCCTTTAAGATATGGCCCTAAAAATATACCTAGTTCTTGCTATCCCGTCATGCTACAAATCATGCTGTCAGACTAATGAACACTAGTTGAATAGCTTTGAGTTGCAATCCCTATCAAAATAATACCAGTATTCTTCATAGAGCTAGAACAAATGATCCTAAAATTTGTATGGAACCAGAAAAGACCCCGAATGGCCAAAACAATCTTGAAAAAGAAAACCAAAGCAGGAGGCATCACAATCCCAGACTTCAAGATGTATTACAAAGCTGTAATCATCAAAACAGTATGATACTGGCACAAAAACAGACACTCAGATCAACGAAACAGAATAGAGAACCCAGAAATGGACCCACAAATGTATGGCCAACTAATCTTTGACAAATCAGGAAACAATATCCAATGGAATAAGGACAGTCTCTTCAGCAAATGTTGCTGGGAAAACTTGACAGCAACATGCAGAAAAATGAAACTAAACCACTTTCTTACAGCATACACAAAAATAAACTCAAAATGGATGAAAGACATAAATGTAAGACAGGAAGCCATCAAAATCCTCAAGGAGAAAGCAGGCAAAAACCTTTTTGACCTTGGCTGCAGCAACTTCTTACTCAACATGTCTCTGGAGGCAAGGGAAACACAAGCAAAAATGAACTATTGGGACTTCATCAAAATAAAAACCTTCTCCACAGCAAAGGAAACAACAAAACTAAAAGGCAACCGATGGAATGGGTGAAGATATTTGCAAATAACATATCAGATGAAGGATTAGTATCCAAAATCTATAAAAAACTTATCAAACTCAACACCCAATAAACAAATGATCCAGTGAGGAAATGGGCAAAGACATGAATAGACACTTTTCCAAAGAAGACATCCAAATGGCTAACAGACACATGAAAAAATGATCAATATCACTCATCATCAGGGAAACAGAAATCAAAACCACAGTGAGATACTACCTCACACCTGTCAGAATGGCTAACATTAACAACTCAGGCAACAACAGATGTTGATAAGAATGCGGAGAAAGAGGATCTCTTTTGCATTGTTGGTGGGAATGCAAGCTTGTGCAGCCACTCTGGAAAACAGTATGGAGGTTCCTAAAAAATTAAAAATAGAGCTACCTACAACCCAGCAATTGCACTACTAGGTATTTATCCAAGGGATACAGGTGTGCTGTTTCGAAGGGGCACATGGACCCCGTTGTTTATAGCAGTGCTTTCGACAATAGCCAAAGTATGGAAGGAGCCCAAATGTCCATTGATGGGTGAATGGATAAAGAAGATGTGGTGTGTGTGTGTGTGTGTGTGTGTGTGTGTGTGTGTGTGTGTGTATACACAATGCAGTATTACTCGGCAATCAAAAAGAATGAAATCTTGCCATTTGCAACTACATGGATGGAACTAGAGGGTATTAAGCTAAGCGAAATTAGTCAGAGAAAGACAAATACCATGTGACTTCACTCATATGAGGACTTTAAGATACAAAACAGATGAACATAAGGGAAGGGAAGCAAAAATAATATAAAAACAGGGAGGAGGACAAAACATAAAAGACTTAAATATGGAGAACAAACAGAGGGTTGCTGGAGGGATTGTGGAGGGGAGATGGTCTAAATGGGTACGGGCATTAAGGAATCTACTCCTGCAATCATCGTTGTACCATATGCTAACTAACTTGGATATAAATTAAGCAATAAATAAATTAAAATTTTTAAATAAAAAAATAAAAACTTTGAGTTATTTGTAATTAACTACCTTTTAAACCAGTGTTATTATTATTTTTATTTTAGGGAAACTTTTTCCTTGAAAAGTGTTCAGCATTTGGAAAACACAATCATATTGTCTCTGTATCTCTATGAAGAAAAGTGAGAAAAATCACTAGGTTGATTTTGAAAATAATAATGATTTTTTAAATATCTGGTATTTCAGCTATTAGGCCATATCCATTCTATTTAGGGAAGTTATTAAAATTATTTCTCAGATTTTATCAAACATAATTGCAAAAGAAACAATAATAACTCTAATCTCTACAACTTAAAAATATACTAAGAGCTTTGGGGCACCTGGGTGGCTCAGTCAGTTAAGCGTCAGACTTCAGGTCATGATCTTGGGGTTTGTGAGTTCGAGCCCTGCATTGGGTCCTGGGCTGACAGTTCAGAGCCTAGAGTCTGCATCAGATTCTGTGTCTTCCTCTCTCTCTGTCCCT
Organism: Leopardus geoffroyi; assembly: GCF_018350155.1. NCBI lineage: Eukaryota > Metazoa > Chordata > Mammalia > Carnivora > Felidae > Leopardus > Leopardus geoffroyi. Next base: position 152,994,007 of record NC_059327.1, read on the forward strand.
ACCCTGCTCACACTCTGTCTTTCTCTCTTCAAAATAAATAAACATAATAAAATAAAATAAAATAAAATAAAAATACACTAAGAGCTTCAACATGCCTTATTCATTGGATTGACCTTTTTTTTTTCTTTCAAATTCTACTATATTACTTATTATGGTCTGAGTGTTTCCCCCCACCAAATGCATATGTTGAAATCCTAACCCTTAAAACTGCTGGAATTAGGATGTGGGGTTTGGGGAGGTGTTTAAGTCATGAAGGTAGGACCCTCAAGAATGGGATTGATGCCATAGAGACCATGAAGAGAGATATCTAGCCACTTGCACCCTGTGAGGACACCACAAAACATTGGCCATCTGTGAACCAGGAAAACATCCCCAAACACTGATCTCAGACTCCCTATTCTCCAGAACAGTGAGAAATAAATTTCTGTGGTTTAGAAAGCTACCCAGTCTGTGGTATTTTGTTATAGCAGCCCAAATGGACCAAGACATTACTGAACATCACATTAAATTTGAAACTACAAGAGTGATTATGGTGGCTATCCTCTTCATAAGACGTTAAGAGTTGCCCAAATTTCTCAAACTTATGAACTATAATTGAAGGTTTTTGTGTGGCCACGTAGAGTGACCAAATAACCTTTATTTTGGGAACCATCTCAATTTTGTCCAAACAGAAGGGAATTGTACCAGGTACTAAACTAGGTGATTTGTATGTATTATATTATTTAATCCTCATGGCAACTCTGGTAGGTTAATATTACCAACATTATCATAAGTGGAAACCACAACAGGTGTTCAGTGGTCAAGTAACTTGACCAAGGTCAATGAGTTAGAAAGTAACAAAATGTGTCTTTATGGCTCTAAGCCTCCCGTGTGTAGGTTTTATAAATTATTTTCTTTAAAGACATTCTACTTGATACACATGTATTTAATTATGCATTCTAGACATGTTGCATTCTATTTAAATTGTGAAACTCTGAGGCTTGTTTTTTTTTTTTAACTCACTTAAGGCATAATTATTAAAATAGAAATGTCTTCTTTGTGAAGAAGCACACATAAAAATGATTAAGGGTTTAATAATGACATTTGTATCAAACATAAGAATTCTGAGAAAATGAGATGCAGAAAAATCAGTGTTGTTTCAGGGACTGAGTACTATAAAGTATTCATATACTGTTACTAGTATGTTCCTAATACAGAAAGCAGACGTCATAGAACGAGGTTTGGGCAGTTAGAATGGCAAATATGTGGAATAAGTGGCAAATATGTGGCAAATATCCAAATAAGATGGAGGGAGAAGGTACAACAGAAACGTATAGAAACAGATTAAAACTTAGATGATTATTTATTACATTTATATAAATTAACTTATTCAGTAAAGTAAGAATTATATATGTGTGTACATATATGTATTATTGTAGATATAAAGTTAAACAAAGAGAAGAAAATTTTTGTTTTTGATATAATTCAAATAGATTCAATTAAAAAAAAAAAAAAAAACACCACATCTGGATGTGAATTAAAAACTTACTTTTTCAATGGAGTACAAAGAAGGAAAATCCAACGTCTGTCCACCAGAGGGTGGTATTGTAACATTGTAGCATTTCAAATGAGGCCGGCATCAGAAACGAATGTGTTTCTTTTTCTTTATTTTCACTGAAAAAAATCTTAGTCTTTATTATTCTTTAAGTTTTAATTTAAGTTCCAGCTACTTTACAATGTAGTATTAGTTTCAGGTGTTCAATATACTCACTCAACACTTTAAACAACACCTGGTGCCCATTACAAGTGTACTTCTTACTCCCCATCACCTATTTAACCCATCCCACCACCCACCTCCTCTCTGGTAAACCATCAGTTTGATCTCCATAGTTAAGAGCCTGTTTCTTGGTTTACCTTTCTCTCTCTATTTTTTCCCTTTGCTTCTCAGAACCTCAGCCTTATCACGGATAAATCAGTCATGACCTTATCCTGTGAATGTGCTGTGAGGACTAAATAAATTTATTAATGTAACACACCTAACACAATACCTGCCACATGGTAAAGGAAACCTAAGTTTTGCTATTGTTATGTCATTAAAACAGAAGAATGAGATTGCCAATAGGGAAGGCATAGAAACTGTGAAAACCAAACAAAGGCAAAATTTCTTCTCTTTTCCCAGATTAAGGCTGGCTTCATTGGGGCTATTGGACACTTGGCTCAGATTGTAATGAATGGCCCCTCAAGCCTAGATCAAAAAGAAAGATCAAGGGATCAAGGGAACATGGGTACAGAAATTTCTTATCTGACATGCATTAATCCAAGGTGATTTCACCATTCGCTCTCAGGTTGGCAGTTTTATTAAAAGCTACCACGCTCTCTGGTGGATGAGGGCATTCTGCTCTGCCTTGTTGAGCACATTTGATGGTGAATCTTGTCACAGGGAGAGTACCTCTCCTTCAGGTGGCTAGTCAAACTTTCAACTAAACTTTTGCTTTTCCAGCACTTCACTGTGTACAATCTTTCTGTATTGGGGTTCCTACACCCTCTGATGAGAGCTTTCTTGGACAGAAACTTTTAAGATGAATTCAGGTTGACTTTTCCAAACCAGGTCTACCTCTGACCTTAAAATTGTCACCACTTTGATCCATTGAGTTGAATCAATATTACAGCCTCTCACCTTTAGATTGTTCAGGCTTAGAGACATCCATCAGTAGAGCAAACACATGTAAATGTTCTCTGTGAGACTCATAAAAAGTTTGCTTTATACAATCTTTATACATCTCTTAAAAGACTCAACACTTTTAAGCTCTCAAAGTGAGTACCATTTATTTATTTGCTTTTCACTTGTACTTTCTTGCATAGTAATCTTACAAATATAATAAATGTTATAATAAGAAATATAAGGGCATCTGGCTGGCTCAGTTGGTTAAGTGTCCAACCTCAGCTCAGGTCATGATCTCATGGTTCATGGGTTTGAGCCTTGCTTGCATCAACGTGCTGACAGCTTGGAGCCTGAAGCTTCTTCAGATTCTGTCTGTCTCTCTCTCTCAAAAAATAAATAAACATTATTTGACAATAAATTTCATCTTAAAATAAATAAATAAATAAACATTAAAAATTTTTTTAATATTTTATTTTATGAGACAAGCATGTTTATAACATCACTTAATTTCCACTCCATAGTAAAGAAATTATGCTACTTATTTTCTACTTAAATATTCAACTATTAAGTGATGGAGGAATTTAAAAATTAAAGAAAAGCAGAATTAAGACTATCAGATATTCTTGATATCCAAATAACTATGTAATAATGGTTAAGAACAACATGCTTACACCTAATTGTCTAAATACTAGTACAGGTGCAGCTGTGTACTCGCTATGGACTTGTCAGGTTAAAGTTTCTAAGCATTAATGTCTTCATATGTAATGTGTAGATACTATTAATGCCTTCATCATGGTACTTTTTTTGCCAGACTTCAGTGATGTGCACACTTAAAATAGTTATTATAATGTTTATTTCCTTGTAAGTTTTCAGAACTAATATTAGTTGCTTTTTTAGCAAGACATTTGCAAATGTGAAGATCATTGATACAGCAATCTTATCTTCTTTATTTCATTATTATCATTACAATATTGATTAGGCTGCTTTCTGTTGCTGGAATGAAAAATGGAACTCAAATTAATTTAAGCAAAGAAAAGAGAATCTATTGTCTCATACACTTCAACCATACAGGGATGCGTTTAGCTTCGAGTACAATTTAGGTGTCAAATCATATCACGAGGACTTAAATGATCTCCCCTCACTTCTTTCCTCCGCCTCTTCAGTGCTTGGCCAGTTCTTCATCCGAAAATGGACATGACAACACTGAGTCCAATAACCACATTCACTCCCATTTAGAGCTAGAGGAAAGAGTTCAATGGTATTTTTCCCAGCTTTTGTGGAAAAAAAAATGTGTTGCAAAATGTATTGCAAGGCTCTTACTGGGTCAGGTGACTATTATTTTACCAATTTGTAAGGTCAGGGGAGATATCAAAACCAATAGGCTCAGAGCAGGACCATATGTATTTTTTTCTTTTCCTGAAGTCAGAGTTCAGGGACTTACTTAAACTTTCCATTACAAGAACAGGTAAAATGAATGTCCAAATAAATGTGAAATACTAGGACTGCATTCTAAGTACCTAAAGCATACACACTAAGAATTTAATGTTTCAAATCGGTAAACATATCTAATGTGTAAAATGGAGGAATAATAAGGTTTTCATAGCATTATTTTTCTATTTTTTATTATAATATTAACCCTAAAATCAAGATATGCTTAAATCTAAGTTAATTTTTGTTGTTTTAGGCCCATTTTTATCTTACTTTTTCTTTTCTACATTGAAACATAAAAACAGCTATTACAAATTGTGCATTCTATGGGGATTCAGTCAGAATAAAAACATTTACTTAGAAGAAAACTTAAGTGTAAGCATATACCAAAAAAAAATATTTATGAAAAATATTCTAAATTTCAGTTCAAATAGATACTCTTTGGTATTAGGGATTTGGTGAGGAAAAGTAAGTAGACAAGTTTTCTACCCCAGATAATCTGACCTACAAGTGGGTATGGCTGTGAGAGAAAATGAAGATGTACACACAAAAAAGGAAGGTAATTTGAGAGAAAGTTAATGTAATAAAGTGATAAGAGTTTCGTTATAATGAACTGTCAAGTAAATTTAAGGACAATGTAAGACTTGAATGACCAGATAGAACTACAGGTAAAAATCTGGAGGTTGGTGGTGAGTAGTTATTTTGTCCTAAAGAGAGGACACCGTGTATTACAAAGCCTTTATGGGTCTGTGTTTGAAATGAGAGAGAGAGATATCTATCTTGACTAGCCTATTATGTGTATGGTGAAGAGTGGAACATGTTTAGTCAGTGAGGTGGGGAGGGACCCAATTATGATAGTGCACATTATAATCAAAGAAAAACGTTGGGATTTTATGTTGGCAATGGGAAATATTTAAACAGAAAGTTATCATTAAGACTGCTTTGAAGCATGAATCATATATATTTTTATATTTGACTATCCCCATTAAAGAGAGAGAAGCAGGGGCTCCTGGGTGGATCAGTTCATTGAACATCCAGCTCTTGGTCTCAGCTCAGGTCATGATGTCACGGTTCATGGGTTCAAGACCCGCTTGGGGCTCTGGGTTGACAGCATGGAGCCTGCTTGGAGTTCTGTCTCTCCCTCTCTCTGCTGCTCCTTCATTCACTCATGTTTGAGTTCTCTCTCTCTCTTTCTCTTTCTTTCTCTCTCTCAAAATAAATAAACAGAAAGAAGCAAATCATGGAATGGTGACTCTGCAGACTGTTAATAATCCTTGGCCATAGAAACCCACATTAGATGTAATCAAGCTTGAAACTATCAATGCTCACTGATTAAAATACATGGAAATAATGTTTTTAAGAGCTTTTAAATTACTGAAAAAAAGAAGTTAAAAGATTTGAGTAGGTAGTGAAGATTGCCAGATTAAGAGAGCTTCATTGACTTTCTTAAAGAAAAAAATTTTAAAATTCATTGAGGTCTATAAAGAAACTTTGATTATAGAAAAATTAGAGTAACTGATATGGAAGATACTTTGTGGATGATATAACAGTATTTTAAGTGTAATTTTTACTGCAATGAATTTTCATTCTTTGTGAGGACTTAGGAACCTAATATCCTAAAATACAACTCCAAGGTAATCATTGTATAACACAATATTGAAATGGAACTCTTTATATATTAATTATACCAAATTTTCCAATGGCCTGTATAAAACAATGCAGTCAAATACCACCATATTCAACAGAATGCATTACTAAAGAGTCTGTCAGTAGTGGCTGAAGTTCATGTTTAAGCATTAAAATTGTGCAGCTTAAAGAAGAGAAGAAAGAAAATTTCTTTGCAGATGGTTTATGAGATTCTGTGCCTTTTTTTTCTTTTTAAGATTTTATGTTTAAGTAATCTCTACACCCCGTGTGAGGCTTGACCCCATACCTCGAGATCAAGAGTCATCTGCTCTACTGACTGAGCCAGTCAGGTGCCCGGATTCTGTGCCTTCTTTAGCACCTCCTGTTTCCACAATGGGGATATATCTCCTTCAACTCAAATCAAGTGAGAAAATATTAATCTAAGGTAACTCTTGGAAGCTTTGTATGTGGTTCAAAAGTTTAAGGGGACTTAAAGGCTGGAATTAAGAAAGGGCCTAAAATGAGCAATCTGTCCAGAGAGCTTCTCACCCAGAGGAGACTGGTAACAACGATCAAATGCAAAAGTTGAGGGGCGATTAAAGAAGCCAGATCAAGGGCAGAATTACCCATATCAAAAAGCTACCTCCGAAGGCCCCAGAGTGGGTACTCAGAAGAGCCCATGAAGTCACTCTGAAGGAAAAGGAAGTAATGTTGAGAATTTGCCTCCCCCAGGAGGCAACCATGTTAGACTACATACAGATCACCAAGATGCATAGCAGTTAAGTTCTTTCCTAACTTTTACCTTCCTTTCTCCCTAGCCTATAGGTGCAGGAAGCAGACCCTGTTATTACAATAAAGGAGAAGCATGTCCCTGCTGGGAAAATAAAAACTCTGTCCACATCCACATTTATATTGCCAGTTTTCCTGCTGAAAGCAGGCCACGGCTGGGAAACAAAGAAAGTTTTAAGCTGGATCAGTGAATGGAATTACATTACAAAGATGCTGACTGAACATTTAATTATTTTTATTTTTATTTTTAAAATTTTTTTAATGTTTATTTTTAAGAAAGAGAGAGAGAGTGGAGGTGGGGCAGAGAGGAGAGAGAGAATACCAAGCAGGCTCTGTGCTTTCAGTGCAGAGCTTGACGTGGGGCTTGAACCCACAAACCATGAGATCATGACCTGAGCCGAAGTTGGATGCTCAACCGACTGAGCCACCTGGCCCCCCTGAACACTTTAATTATTGAAATGGCACTATTCTTAGCAGCCAACATGATCATAAGACTTTTATTATCAGAGACATCAAGAAATTGTAGGTTCTCTAAGTGGTAGGGAAATAATTAGGCCTCCGAGTGGATTTGAAGTGACAATGCATCAAGATTTGAGTTGATTTTTCTAATTTCCCACTTGTGTGACATTTATTACTATACATATATCTATCCATATATGGATATCCATATGGATATATATATATATATATATATATATATATATATATATATGCTTGTTTTCTCATTCACTAGTATGTTACATTTCATAGCCCATGCCAAAACTTGCCTCAGTGCTATGCTTCTTGAAGTAAATTTAAGCCTTGGGTTAACCAAGTGCATGGAAATATAGAGCGTATGTGGGTAGGCAGAGTGATTGAGACTTGATCTTGCCCCTACTAGGTTGTCATTACTGGTGATGGCAAGGTTAAAGTGGTCTTCTAGGACGGTATGCACTATCCCAAATGCAGAGAACAAGATGGAAGGATCCTGTTTAAATAGCTTCTATACCTATCGTATGATAAATACTTTAAAATGAGAATGTAGACAAATATTTTTGGAGATAATAGCAATATTACATGAGATGGAATGTAGAATGCACGAGAAATAGAATTTGAAAGATGGCTCAAAACTTGGAGCCTAAGAAATTTGAGAAAAGTTTGGTGCTAGTAACAAAAGAACTGATAAAAGTTAAGATGATCTGAGGATTATGAAATACAAATTGCAATTTAATATTAAAACCTTGACTGTTCCTTCATGCTGCCCAATAGCTATAACATGTTAGGTATATAGAAAAATAAGTGTCTTGAAAGTGGTAAAGAAAGACTAGTAGGCTTTTTGTTAATTTTTTAAATGTAATTTCCCTGTCTTTGTTGTACTCTGCTGGATATTTGCTTGACCTATGTGGTCAGTGAACAGTGCGCATGTAACATCTGAATTCAAGTTGAATTAGCACATTTTTAGCCTGGTCACTAGGCATTATCAGAGCAGATAGTTTAAAATGTATTTTATTTATGGGGCACCTGGGTAGCTCAGTTGGTTGAGTGTCCGACTTCAGCTCAGGTCATGATCTTGTGGTTTGTGAGTTTGAGCCCCGCGTCAGGCTCTTTGCTGACAGCTCAGAGCCCGGAGCCTACTTCGGATTCTGTGTCTCCCTCTCTGTGCCCCTCCCCAGCTTGCACTCTGTCTGTCTGTCTGTCTGTCTCTCTCTCTCTCTCTCTCAAAAATAAATTTAAAAAAACATTTAAAAAAATTAAAATACTCAACAGAAATATATGAGAGTTTGTCTTTCTACACCTTTGCCAGTGCTTAATATTATAAAACTCTTTATAATTTTAATGGTCATTTGCTGGTATTTAACATTTTAATTTTCATTTATTTGATAGCTAATTGTTGAGCATTTTTTGATGTGCTTATTGGCCATTTATATATATTGTAAAGGACCTGTTAAAATTTTTGCCAATTATTAAAATTTATTTCTATTATTTTTGAGCTTTCAGAGTCCCTTTGTACTGCATACACTTTTTTTTATCTGATATATGGTTTCCAAATAATTTTTTTCCATACTGTGGCTTATATTGTCGTTGGAAGAGAAAATGTTTTTACATATATCAAGTTTTGCTTTCATTTTTTAATGATTTTTACTCCTCATGTAAGACTGTTTTGTCTATGGTGATGTCAAGAGATTGTGTACTATGCTACCTTTTATGAGTTTTACAGTTTAGTTTTCACATTTATTTCATGATTATTTGAGTTAATTTTGTAATTGTTCTAAAATAGGGGCAAATGTTTTTTTTTTAAAAATATGTGTATCAAGTTTCTCAACATCATCTGTTGAAAAACATTTATTGAAAATCCATAAATTAATTGGAAGACGCCCTGATTTGGAGACTCATTGTTGCTCAATTCTTCCTTCACTGCAAGTAGAACAATATTCCTGACATCCCACTTGACTGCTTTTCTTACCTTCTTCAGTTTTTCCACAGTTGGTCATAGTACGGTGGCCTATCAGATAGTGTGCTATCTGTCCACCTTGGAACTTCCTTCTGTAAATCAAGAAAATTTTGTTCATCAGTAGAGAGTAGTTCAAGGGTACTGCCCATTTGGCAATACATCTGTGAGCTCCTCAGGTGGTTCCAAGTCAATTTTAAAGAAAAATAGGCTACCTGCTCTTGAGTGCCTCCTTGTGTTCCTCAATAGCATGCTTCTGTAGGAACCATTTTAATTTTATTATGGAAATCTTCCAGGTACTGCCTTTCTTACTAGAGTGTTTCTTCATCATTACCCAAGACCTTGTGGATATTTCAAGTTTTGATTATTTTATTTACTTCTTTATAGGTAAAATTTCAAATAACACCCAATAGCAAGTCAATAATTATTTTTCAAACAGTGTGTACTCTAATGCCACATCTGGAAATTTTCTGATCCAATATTCCAGGGTCATACTGAACTTTTGCCATAAGTTCCAGACTGGATAAGTATAAGTTGAAGATATTTCCAAAATTATATTTGAGTGAGGATCATACAGACTGAAAAGCACTGACTGAGTCACACTGTTGTCCGATGCAGACATAGTTTGCTGTTGTACAGACCTCCTTCAAATATGTGCTTTTTTGGGAGATAGGAGCTAGTTCAGATACAGAATATAAATTCTCCAAAATACAAACAACATGACCAGTCTCTACACTTCTTCTTTAGTTCCAGGGATTGTCAAAGATAACAATTTACTTTTAGTTACCTCTGAAAATCATAAATGACTTCTGTCTATGTTATTTTAAAAATCACACCATTTGGGGCAAGCTTTTGGACGTTTGTTGGATTTATTAAGCAGCTTCTGTTAGTCATGTGTGTCACCACTATAAGTCAATCCTATCTTGTCTTGCATTTCTGATATTATTATAATATCATCATTGTAGTGTATTACTACACTCAGGATTTGCATGAAATCCAAATCCCTTCTCACCAAATTTTAACAGTAAACTGATAAAATCAAATACTGCCACAGTATACAGTGAATGTAAATTGGATCTTCTCCATGTGAAAGCAAACTGATTGACTCTTTTTCAGATTAGTATTGAGAAAAAAGCATTTACAAGACCCCTGATCACCAATCTCTTTTAGTTTGTTTTATTCTGTGCACTTTTGAAGCCATATCAAGGACTAGCTGGTACTATGTAGGTGTATATGGTACTTAAGAGCTCAGTTGGGCTGGGAGAGAGAGTTAAGCTTTAGGGGTCTGTCACAGTAACCAATTAGAAAAACAGCCAAAAGTGAAAGAGTTAATCATTTACTGTGATGATATAAGTGCCCAAAACTCAAGAAGGTACCAACTCCCTCTGGTTCTCTTTCTCCCATGGAATGGTGCATCATTTGAGGGCTGAGCGGATCGGCACAGGTGTGCAGGTCATCTCACTGTTGAGAAAACCCTCAACAAAAGGCTCTGTTAGATTTATGGACTCTGGACTGGAGGAGGGGAAGGAGTGGAAAAGTAGTGGGTACTGAGTCAGAGTGGGGAAAAGTGCCTTTAAGGTCTCCCCTACCTATCCTCCATAAGGTGGTCTCAGAAGGGGCATCTGAAGAACCTCTTCCCAAGACCTCTGATAGATTAGAGATAACAATAACCAAGAGATTATATGTTTAGCTTGTGTCTTAATATTTAACATTTTTAAAATGTTTATTTATTTTGAGAGTGAGAGAGAGAGAGAATCCCAAGCAGGCTCCACGCTGTCAGCTCAGAGCCTGACAGGGTTCGATCTCTACCATTATGAGATCATGATCTGAGTCAGAATGAAGAGTCAGACACTTAACTGACTGAGCCACTCAGGCACCCTATTTAACATTTTCTTATGTATCCAATGAGCCAACTCTTCAGAAATTGGGTCTGTCATTCCTAAATTCCATTGGTTACTTTCATCTTTATTAACTGACATCAGTGGAGCTGTCATCTCATGTGTAACATTGGTGACTGGGCAGCCATTAAGTTATCAAAAGTTTATCATTCCTACCCTCATCCTTCCTTTCCCCAAACAATGTTTTTCTCCTGTTTCAGTGAGTCAGTGATGCTATTTTTTTTCAGTTTTTTTCTTTTTTTTTTTTATGTTTTATAATTTACAATACTATGATGTCACCACCACTAATCTTTTCCTAAAAGGTCTACTCAACAAATAATCTCATTCAGTGTATTTTTCTTCTCAGACATTAGAGGTTTTATCTCTAGAATCAGTTTGGGTCTTTTTATAACTTCTCTTTACTACACATGCTTGGTTTCATCCAGCTTATTGAACATTTTATTCATATAATAACTTAGATTTCCTTTTTAATAATTGTAATAGGTCAGTTGTTTCTGAATATATTTCATTTGATTGATTTGTCTGAACATTATGGGTCATATTTTCCTGCTTTATTATGCCTAATGATTTCTTATTGGATCCAAGCCATTGTGGATTTTTCTTTGTCGATTGATAGTATTTTTGTATCCTTATAAATATTTTTGAACTCTGTACTAGTATTTACTTAAGTTACTTAGAAATTCTGAAGAGATAATATTGACTCTCACCACAAATATTCATGTCCTTGTCTCACTAATCAGTGAATATATTATCTTATATGGCAGAAGAGACTTTGCAAGTGTGATTGACTTAATGATCTTGAGATTGTGAGGTTGTCCTAGCTTATCTTGGTGGCCCAATATAACGATCACTCTTTATAAGAAGGAAAGAGGAAGATCAAAGTAGAAGAAGGCGATGTAACTAAGGATGCAGAACCACATGAATGTGTACTTACCAATATTTTAAAACCCTTTGCATAAAGAGACACATTTTATGTGGTATGTGTCTTTCTCTTTCTGACTAATTTCACCTAGCATTATAAGTTCTAGTTTTCTTCATGTTGTTGCAAACTGCAAGATCTCATTTTTTATGGCTGAATAAAAATGCAATATTCCATTGCATATATTTACCACATTTTCTTTATCCATTCATCTATTGATGGACCCATAGGTTGTTTCCATATCTTGACTATTGTAAATATTCCTTCAATGAACAAGGGTGCATATATATGAAATTTGTCTAATTCCATTCTTTTTCAAGTAGCTGTCAGGTTCTCCCTATACCATTAATTGAAGAGACTGTCCTTTTCCAATTGTATATTCTTGTCTCCTTCATCATAAATCAATTGGCTACATATGTGTGCGTTCATTTATGAGCTCTCTATTCTATTTCATTTATCTATATGTCTGTTTTTATGCCACTACCATACGTGGAATCTAAAAAACAAAAGAAACAAAAACCAAGAATCAAAGATACAAAGAACAGATTATGATTGCTAGAGGAAGGAGGGATTGAAAGGTGGGTCAAAAATGAGTGAAGGGGATTAAGAATTATAACCTTTTAAGTTATAAAATAATTATGGGAATATAATGTAGAACATGGAGAACACAGTCAATAATATTTTATTAACTTCCTAAGGTGACACATTGTCACTAGGCCAATTGTGGTGACCATTCCACAATGTGTACAAATGTTGAATCACTATGCTGTACACCTGAAACAGTGTATGTCAATTATACGTTAGTAACTTTGTAAAAAGACATAGCAACCAAATTTTTAAAAAGCCCACTGTACTGTTATGAAATAGAAGAATTCTATATGCATTATAAAAGAGTGAGAGAGAGAGAGAGATTTAAAAATTGTCCCAAACATAAGCCCTGTTATGCATCAAAGTTAACAAAACTCCAACATTCCAGCAAGTAGAGTCAAGATGCAGCCTCTTTAGGCTACTCTCATTGGAAAAGTGGTTGCCATTCTGAAATTTAAGCCTCTTCTGTGTCGCAGAGTCCATTGAACTCAGGGAAATCCTGTTTTTTTTCTTTCAATTTTGTTTTTCCTTCTCAGGCCAGCTTAGAGCTGGAAAAGACTGAAAGGAACTATGAACAGACATAATTTATTAACCAGTCTTGAAAGGTACAGATTTCTAAAGTGTTGATGTAGCACTGCACCTGATGACTCTAACCATCTTTCCTCCAACTCATGACAACCCACATCTCACTCCTAACACTGACCATCTTCCTTGTGGGTATTAGCTGCCATACATCTTTTTGGAGTTTGCTAATGCTTCTGTAACTTAATTATTGTGAATAGCTATGTCAGAATACTTTCCGTTTCTTCTTCCTTTTTTGTAAATTGATTCTTTCTTTTCAGATATTTTGCTGCCTATACTAGATCAGTGTTCAAAAAACCAGCTGACTCTTTATTTGAGGTGGGAAACCAACAGAGTCATAATGCTGTTTTGAGTGAAATGTCTTTCTAGTGTTACTTTTACTATTTGCCTGTTTATTATGTCTTCCGTGGCAACCATGACCATGCACTGCTGAGCCATGTAGATGACTGGCAGAGCCAGCTGCTGCCCTTCTAGATCTACACTGGCACTCGCCCTGAGCTTGCACGTTCCCTGGGCTATTCCCAGCTAGTAATTTAGCACAGCTGCAGTATGAGCATCGATTCATTCTGATGGGTCATGAGACTTGAATAATGGGTAACTTTGGCTCTGGTCTCTGCATTATCCGAGCTGAAATTTTCAGAATTATACTCAAACCTCACACTCTCTACCCAACTCTCATACTTTCATCCTTTCCTGTCAACAGATGTCAGACTGCTTTTGAGTCTGAAGGCTATCCTTACCTACTCCTTCTCTACTCTATTTTTCACAGGGTTTCCTGCAATAAATCTCTTGCAATCCAATCCCCTCTTGGTGTCTGTTTCTCAGAGGACCCAACCCAAAGCTCTGCCACTGAAGGAAATTGTCTATGTTACCTCTGTGTGTTTGTGTGTGTGCACGTGTGTGTGTGCGGTAGTGCTATTAAAATTCACATCGCTTGTGGAAAAAACACTCTTCTTTTGACATGTCTGCCATATAGAATGGCCGCCAAATAAAAATAAAGCTTAAGCCAATATAGTTTAATCACTTAGAACATTTCAAGTATTTTAAAATTAAACAAGAAAACAGAGAACTTAATCGGGGAGATAAAAATATATTCCAAAAGAAAATAAAGCCAAAAACACTAATAACATTTTATTTATTTTCAACATTTTATTGCATTCTAAATAAAGAAAATGTCATAAAATTGCCATTTAGTGGCTGACTCCTGATGTTGTTATCTACATGTTTTCAAAACTGTAAACTGGATAAAAATGGTCAACAATAAGGTGAAAATATGTCCTGCACATACTGATTATCTGGAGAATGCGTGCAACTCCAAATAACACCGTGTATTCTAAAAACAAATGCTCTTTATACATAAACTTAAGAAGGCAATATTACTTCTGATTCCTTTCTAAGTCTAATTATACTTCCTCGAACTTTCAAATGTTCTGCTTTATTAACCATTTTGTGTTCTATTCTATAGTAAATCCTTGGTGGAATCAAATTACTTCACAGTTCTTTACTAAATGGAGTGTTTTTGTCTTCTCTCATTTTTCCTTTGGGATTTTCATAAAAATATTATTCCCTCTCTTAATAAAATTACGTTGTAAAATAAGATTAATTTTATTAAGCATATATTTACTGCTAAAGGAGGTGAGGCTGTTACAAAATAAATATTTGTTTCATAATATTTTCCCATTTTTCCTTACATTTGTTATATGAAGTATTATTAGAAAAAAAACACTCTGTATAAAGCATTGCTGAAAACATTGAATATATTTGTTGATAAATTCAGATTCCCAGGGGCGCCTGGGTGGCGCAGTCGGTTAAGCATCCGACTTCAGCCAGGTCACGATCTCGCGGTCTGTGAGTTCGAGCCCCGCGTCCAGCTCTGGGCTGATGGCTCAGAGCCTGGAGCCTGTTTCCGATTCTGTGTCTCCGTCTCTCTCTGCCCCTCCCCCGTTCATGCTCTGTCTCTCTCTGTCCCAAAAATAAATAAACGTTGAAAAAAAAAATTCAGATTCCCAAATACTCCTCTATTCTATGCTTCTGTCCATGCTGATCTATTTGTTTGAAATTTCTTATCTTCTCTATCTGAACAAATCAACTAATCCTCTGTGATAGATCTTATTTTCTAGGATTGACCCAAATCAAGTCTCACATTCCATGGGCTATTACAATGAGATGTCACGCTCTTCCTATGAACAAATGGATCTCTTGCATTCCACTAGCATCTGGACAACACTGTTCCTACAGCTAAAGTATATTTTATAACTTCCCAAAGTCATATCATAAAATGCAATACCATCTGCTTGGCTGTCTTCAGATGCTCACTTTTGCATTCCAGCCACCGTGCTGAAAGGTTAGGCAAGAATAGCTTGCAAACCATGCAAGAGACTCATCTCCAAGGTGATTCTTCCAAGTCCCAGTCAAGCCACTGCAGTTAGGCCACAAGCAGCCAAAATGAGCCTTCCCTGCTCCATACTTCCCAAATTGTAATTTGAACGTCTTAATTGTTATTATTGTTTTTTTGCTGATAACTGTTAACTGTTGCTTTAAGACATTGTTTTGAGGTCACTTGCTATGCATCAATATTACATGGAACATCACAGTTTTAGTCTGTTGAGGCTGCTATAACAAAATAGTACAGACTGAAATGACTTATATACATAGAAATTTATTTCTCATGGCTCTGCGGTTGGAGTTCCAATAAGGTCTGATGCTAGTAAAAGCCCTCTTCTGAGTTCGTGACTTCCAGATTCTTGCTGTGTCCTCACATGGTGGAAGGACCAGCGATCTTACTGGGACCTCCTTTATAAGGGTACTAATCCCATTCATGCAACATCTGTCCTCATGACTTAATCACACTCCAAAGGCCTCACTTTTTACTATCATCACATAGGGCATTAGGTTTTCAACAAAACTAATCGTGGTAGGATGCAAACATTCAGACTACAGAAATCACTCTGCAATATCCAACTCAAATATTTCCTCTCCTTTAAATATTTTTGCCAAGTCCTCCAGACCCCAGTAAGCCATTGCTTTTTGTATAGTAAAACATTATATTCACATCTGTATCATAATATTCATTTATATGCCTAGCTCTCTTACTCTACTATGATGACTCACATGGTTTTGCCATTCTAGTGCCTATCGTGGTGCAGGACACATGGGGAATTATGAGAATGCATGTCAAATGAATAAACCTAAGAGTGCATAAATGAAGGCAGAAAGGATTAAAACTACGAAAGACTAAACAGTTGTCTGACTTTGAATATATTAATGTGTCTGAATGTTGAGATAATAAAAATATTTTTTCTTTGTTTTGCATATGTATTTTTTATATTTACCTCTGCTTTATTGTGTTGCTTTGGGCCAATTTTATTCCCTCATCCTAATTTAATATTAGACCCTTGGAATTTATAAATAAATTCTAAATGGTCTTAGTCATTATCAAGTTGTATTCTAATTAAGAACAAACATAGAGAGATAATAGTAACTTACCCAGGACCACGTGGTTTCCTACGACGATTTCTCCTTACTTTAGGCCAATATACTTCTTTTGTAAAATTTTATTTCAACACTCATATTTTGTTAATGAGGAAACAATAACCTAGAGAAGTTCTGTAATTTGCTTTAGATCACAAAGATAATTAATGGCAAAACAAAGCAGGTGTCTGAAATCAGAATCTGATCTCTAAATCATAAACCAATATCTCGTATGTTCCCATGCATTGTGTATGGTTGTGCTTAATTTGTTTCAAAACTCAAATCAAGAAAATTCATCAAAACTTCATAATGCAATATAATTACACATCTCACTTATTTAGGAAATTCTAGAATTACAGTTCTATTTTCTTTCCCCAACACCTTTAATACCACTAGTCATTGAAACATTAGCAAGTCATATAATTTTTCTTATGAATATGGTGTTTCTTTATTCTATAAGACTGAATATGTACATTCTCCTCAGAGTATAACTAAAAAGACAAGCCATTAGCTTGATCCCCAAGTTAAATTGAAAGTTTCACCTACATTAACTCGTAAGGACTCATTTTATCACTATAGCATAAATGTTACGCACAGTAGTAAACAACAAGGCTTCTTGGCATTAGTAATATGCTTTAAATATCTTTGTTTTTTATTTACTTAGCTAATAATATATGATGAATTTCATATATCTGCAACCTTTTTCTAAATATATTTGATAAACTAACTTATGCTTGCCTAAGTTGTGTGTTCTGAATCATTTATTCCCTTGCTATCTATTTCACTTTATTGTTTAACATATGACAGATAGAGCAGAACCTCCAATTTTTGCTCTCCTATTTGGCTTTTATGCCACAAATTACTTTTCATGACATATAAAATGTCTCATAACCTTTGCAAGTTTTGCTTGTGCCAAAAATTTATCATTATTCTCCCAGAGAGTATTTTATGCTTACCCTATCAGATTAACTGTTGCTCTGTGCACTTTCTATCCTATGAAACATGAGTCATGGCCTTCTCTACATAGTGATGATAAAATATTTTTAAACCCATATATAATAAACCATTTTTTGCCTATCATCTTCATCTTAAATGAAACCTAGAAGTTTGAGAAGCTGCTTTTGTGAAAATATTTGAACAAGCAACCTTGAAACAATATGAAAAAGTTTATAAAATAAGAAAAACTAGCTATATTCCTATCACTCCAACAAGAAAAATTGTTTTAATTTAGAGTCTGTTTTTTTCCAGTCCTTTTCCATATCCATAGCTAAATTTTATATAATGATTAAACTATGCTTATTTTGAAGAAAAATAATAGTTTGAAATTATATTTTATGTGTTTGTTGCACAAAATCCTTTCTATATATTAATTCAGTAGATTTTAATATAAAAGAAGATCTCTGATGAGCCCTGATCTGTGGAATGTCAATAAAAAGCAAAATGGAATTAAAATAACATGAAATAACATAAAAACAGCAATATATTTTCTGAAATAATTGTGGTCATGACCATTTTTTGGAAAATAACAAAATATTATATGTTATCACAAAAAATGTATATATATAATAGCTAAAGCCACCCATTTCTATTTAAAGTTAATTTTAAACTAATTGAAATTAAATAAATTTGAAAATTCAGTTTTCAGTCACATTGACTATATTTCAAGTGCTATATTTCAAGTTTAATATAGCTAAGAGCTATCATATTGGAGAGCATAGATTATGTAACACTTTCAGTAAAAAAATTCTACTGGACAGAGCTGCTGGATAATATAAGATCTTGTATAGGCTTGTATATATTCTGATAATTAAATCATTAAGGCAATTTCTTCACATATCAAGATTCTGTATATAGCTCTTTTTAATCTTCTGATTCCCCAATTGAGCCCACAAGAAAAACTGACTTCAGTACATTGATCTCCCATTTTAAGAACCAGTCATATTTACTTCATCATCATTGTATACCTGTCACTTGCAGTGTTTGATTATTGCATAATAACTTTTAAGTTAACTAGGAAAAAGTAAATTATCTAAATCAAAAACAACAATGAAATTGCCATGAGGCAATAATTTTGAATTATTAAGAGATGTACAATTCTTTCTTTCCTATCTCCTTCCACAAGGGAAGATTTTGCCCTTATTTCACATTCTTTCACTCTTCTTCCCCACCTACCCCGACTTTATTTGCTATGCTTCTGAAGAAGAGAGTTATTTGTGCATTGAGAAGGTAGGCCTGACTCTCTCCTGCCCTAATTCTTCAAGGGAATGAGACATGTAAGGAAGCAAGAGAACCAGTACTTTCCATTTCCTGTTAAAACCATCAATATTTTGGGTTGTACAGGGGCACCCAGGTAGCTCAGTCGGTTAAGCGTCCGACTTCTGCTCGGGTCATGATCTCACAGTTTGTGAGTTCCAGCCCCTAGTCGGGCTCTGTGCTGACAGCTCAGAGCCCGAAGCCTGCCTCAGATTCTGTGTCTCCCTGTCTCTCTGCTCTTCTCCCTCTCAGGCTCTGTCTCTCTCACCTTCAAAATTAAATAAACATTAATTTTTTTTAATATGTTGGTTTTTACAAATCTTTTTCTCATCGTAAATCTCAAGCATA
The DNA here is from genome assembly GCF_018350155.1 of Leopardus geoffroyi. Classification (NCBI taxonomy): domain Eukaryota; kingdom Metazoa; phylum Chordata; class Mammalia; order Carnivora; family Felidae; genus Leopardus; species Leopardus geoffroyi. The sequence continues at coordinate 153,012,978 of NC_059327.1, forward strand.
GAAACAACAAAATTAGCCAATCAGTTATTGCCTTCTGAATGTTATCTCTTCTTGGCCTACTCCTAAGAGTCCCTAAATGATTGAAAAAGAACAAAGTTGGAAGATTTAAACTCCATGTTTTCACATTATTGTTCTGCATTAACACATCTATAAAAATATAGATCAATGGAACAAAAGAGAGAGAGACCAAAAATAGGTGCATAAATCTATGCATTCAGTTATCTTTTGAGAAAGGTACTGAGTTTATTCAATGATGAAATGATAGTCTCTTCTCTAAATGGTACAGGAAAATGATGGATATCCATATGAAAAAACAAAAACAAATCCCTTAGACCAGTGTTTCTCAAACCTGTATTTGTTATCATTTTCTCCCTACAGTAGTATTTTTAGTGTATTCTTCCTAATCACTCCTAAAACTGTGAGAAAGTCTCTTCTTCTGACCTCAACTAAATAGAAAGCTCAGAGGTTGGTAAATTTGTACAGCTTTGGGTGAATTTTATTCCCAAATAGGAATATTATTTAGTTCTATTCTAAAGTCCCCCCAAAAAGAAATATGAATTTAATAGAGTTCTGAGCAAAAACTATCAATTTCCAGAAGATTGTGTCTTAGGCCAAAGTCACTCAGACCTAAACCTGTTTGCTTAAATGATTTTAAAAGTGTCTGAATCTAGAACACAAGCCTTTGATCTAAGGCCATCAAATACAGTTATTTAATGGGGACTTCTTGGGTTTTGGACTCAAAGCTGCTTGATGCAGCTGCTTGATATATACCTACTGAAAAGAAAAATTACTAGCTTGTAATTGAGTGTGGAAAGAGATTACTATCAAGGAAAGGCATACAATTCTGGGTAACGTAAATAAAAAGTTGAGTAGAGACAGAGTAGCTCAGCAGAGTTTGTTGATAAATTGGAAATGGCATATTCAAGAGTGTTTCACAGGAGAAATTTCAGGAGGAGTTCACTGCATATACAGTAGTCCTCATTACCCACAGGGAATATGTTCCAAGACCTCCAGTGCATGCCTGAAACCACAGAGAATACCAAACCCTGTATGTACTATGTTTTTTCCTATACCTATGATAAAGTTTAGCTTATAAATTAGCCACAGTAAGATAACTAATGATAAAATAGAGTAATAACAATGTAGCATAAGAAAAGTTATGTGAATGTGGTTTCTCTCTTATTGTACTGAGCTCACCCTTCTTGTGATGATGTGCAATGATAGAATGCTAATGTGATGAGATGAAATGAGGTGAATGATATAGATATTATAGCATAGTGTTAGGTTACTATTGACCTTCTGACAATGTGACAGAAGGAGGACCATCTGCTTCCAGACCTCAGGTGAATACAGGTAACTGAACCCCAACGCCCCCCCCCCCAAAAAAAAAACATGGCGGGAGGGCAGCTGGGTGGCTCAATGATTGAGCTCGGTTGATTTGGCTCAGGTCATGATCTCACAGTTTGTGAGTTCAAGCTTTGCATTGGGCTTGCTGCTGTCAGTGCAGAGCCTGCTTCCTATCCTCTGTTCCCCTCTCTCTGCCCTTTCCCCACTTGTACTCTCTCTCTCTGAAAAATAAATAATAAAAAAAAGGGATAAGGGAGGACTTCTGTATATATAGACTGCCTCAGTGCCTGCGTGGTCAATGAAAGAGCACTTTGATGGTTAGTCTACTCCCTTTACTGTAAGGTCTGAACCCTATGAATTTCTCCCAGCCAAGTGAAAACATGTTACTTGTCTCACTGATAGTAGTTCATAAATGAACGTTGTTAATTCTTTTTTTTATGTTTATTTATTTATTTATTTATTTATTTATTTATTTATTTTGAGAGAGACAGACAGTCAGAGGGAGAGAGAGACAGCCTGTGCGTGTGTGAGCAGGGGAGGGCAGAGAGAAAAGGAGAGAGAGAATCCAAAGCAAGCTCCACACTGTGAGCACGGAACTTGACGTGGGGCTCAATCACATGAACCATAAGATCAGGACCTGAGCTGATGCTTAACTGACTAAACCATTCAGGTGCTCCTGAAGTTGTGAATTCTGATGAGCTTGTAGATGATAAACTCTGGTGGAAAAAAATTAGACTAAATACATACAATAGGCAGAACTTAAAGTCATGAGTGTACTTAGGAATTAGTTTCCTGCCCAAGAAACATATTTGGATATTGATATACCATTAGGCTGAATCTAATGACCTTACTGTATGTTCAGGCAAATGGGTCCTAGACGGTGGGAAGACTTAAAAAAAATATCCTCATACAAAGTACTAAGTTAAGGAAGTCTCTAAGGAAATTTAGAGAAAAAGTCAAGGTGGGTGTCAATTATATGCCCACAATAGACACTTAGTTGCTGGCCTAGAAGAGGATTGGAATGCTAATGAAAGTGCTTCATTCAAATCTCCAAAATTAATGCATTTTTTTCATGAAATGACAAACATGGGCTTGCTCAATCCATGTGCAGAGAGAGAGAATAGTAATTCATTATCTTTTCACCAGGTGAAGCCACTAATGTGCAAGGAACTGTACTCAATACCCACAGAGAGGAAAATACTTGAAGATGGCTTTAGCAAAATTCCTTCTGATAATGGTTAATATGTAGATGACCTAGGAAGTCCTTACCTAAGAATGTTTTAACAGATCTCTTTAGATGGTTCTCTTTAAATTGCCTATGGTAAATTAACTAGAATTTATTGGATGCAGCTAGCTGGAGAATGGAGTTATACACATCGACTCCCTTCCCACATGCCTAATGAAGTATGAAAACTAAGAAGTTCCAAACTAAATGATTTCCTCGTAGCTAACTTGATGCACACTTAATACTCTTCTGTTTCTCAAAAAACAAAACATGTTCCAGTGCAGAAAAAGATACATTTCTTTTTCCATTTTTTTTAATCTACATTTTATTGCTTGTTTCCCAGAGATTGATGTTTCTATATTTGTACTTGTTTTTTGTTTATATTTTCTGCTAATCATTGTTAAAGTTTGGTGTTGGGTGAAATATATGATTTTGTGAGCCTGCTTTTCAATAAATTCTTAGTAATTCTCTTTTGAACTTATTTAAAGCACCTGAAGTTTACTTTAAAACTATGAGATTTCATATTTTTCTAACATATTATTCAGAATACATAGGGTTTTAAGTCTATGATCCATTTTGAGTTAGTTATTCTGAAAAGTGTAAAGTCTGTGAGATCTGTGAGCCTATATTCTTTTTCTTTGTATGTTGATGTTCTGTTGTTCAAAAATCATTTGTTGAAAAGAATATCCTTTCTCCATTAAAGTTGCCATTGTGTCTTGGTCAAGATCAGGTAACTTATCTAGGTGAACATACTATATGGACTTAAAAATAAACATTATTTAGGTAAAGCTTGTTGATATTGTCATTCAAATATATATAAATGTTTTGCTCTACTTTTTCTATCAGTTCCTGGGAGAAAGTTGTTGAAATTTCAAGTTTGATCTTGGAATTGTCTGTTTCTTATTCTTTTAATTTTTGCTGCATTTTTTGAAGGCTTATTACTATTTGGATACATTTTTCATCATTGCTATATATGTTTTTGTCAATTGACCCTTGTCACTAAGAAATACAGTTCTTTAACTCTGGCACTATCCTGGTCTTGAAATCTTTGAATACTTAATAAAGTCATAACAACTATCCTATATTCATTGTCTACATGGTGTATTTGTTTTACATCCTTTCGCTTTCAATCTATATGTGTCTCTATGTTTAAAGGGTGGCATTTTTATATGCAGTGTGCAATTGTTATTTTTTAAAAAATCAAGATTAATGAGATTTGTCTCATCTCTTTTCCACTTGTCCTATCCTTTCTTTTTTTCACACTATTCTTTCTTTCTGATTTCTTTTGGTTTAATTAATATTTTGAGTTTTGTTGCTATATAACTCTATGCACATTTTCGTGGTTTCTCCAGATACTTCAGTTCCATCTTTAAAGTATTGCTTAAATTTATAAAGTATTTATGCTCAAATAATACTATGTTACATAAATTAAACCACAACTGAGTATTCTGTCATTAATTACATTTACTCTCTCTTGGCATGTGTGTTCTTGTTGGCACATATATATTAAACCTTGCAATATATATTACTATAATTTTATCTGAAAAGAAGCATCATTATTTTAAAAAATTAAATATGATTAAAAAAATCTTTTATATTTACCTACTTTATACTCTTTCTGGTGTTGTTCATTCATTTCTGTAGATTCAAGTTTCTGTTTTTGGTATCAATTTCCATTAATCTGAAGTGCTTCCTTTGTTGTTTCTTGTAGTTTGATTTTTCTGGCGCTAATGTCTTTCAGATTTTGATATATAAACATGACTGTATTTCATATTTTTAAAAAATATTTTCACTTGGTATAGAATTCTAGTTTGCCATTTTTAAATATATTTCAGCACTCTAAAGATATGTTTTATTGTTTTCTGGTTTTATTTATTTTCTTAGGGGAAATCAACTGATGTTGGTTTTATTGTTCCCTACTATAAAATATATATCTCTTCTCATGTTTCTTTTATTTTTATTTTTTATTTTTTACCAGCTTTATGCTAACTAAGGTAAAATCTGAAAAGAAATGGAACAGTCTAGGAATCTTAGGAACTAATAGCATAATTTGATCACTATGGGAGTATGTGTGTAGGTATGAGGCCAGAAGTGGGTAGAGTAAAAGGAGAAATCAAGAATGCATTAAAGTTTACTTTTTCTTGTTTAAAAAACATAGAATGACAATTTCTATAAGAGGGCGTATAGGAATGCTTTTGTGTTACAGAATTATGTTGATGAAAACAGAGAAGTAAGAGTAAATATCTTGAAGGTGGAGGCATGACTGATTCACATAGGAATTAACACAATACCTACGTTAGAGTATAGCACAATAATACAACAGAACTCCATATTTAATCTGTTTTAAGAGCTTGGTTTTTGTATTTCCACCTGCACAATTGCATTTTCAATAGACTTAGCTGTTACATTTAAAATTCTTAAATAGAAATTTTACTGACCTGAATTTAATGCCAACCAATTACTGAAATTATTTTTTTTTATAGTGAATGAGTGTTGGAGGAAGCAAATGTGAAAGATTTTTGTGTCAATTTCACCAGGCAATTTGATGTCAAATTCAGAGTGTAAAACTATTTTTATGCATTGCTCAAAAGATCCCACAAAGAAAATAACAAATGAACCTAAGCTTTATCTTACCTTACTCCTACCATCTTATTTAGGCCTAATTTTAGAAAATTTATTTCTTCCCAAGAGTGGAAGTTGTTTTGTTTAAATATGCATGTGGATTTCACAGTTGTGATGAAATAAGATTTCAACACAAGTATTCTAAAATATAATTAATGATAACTATTATTGTTACAGTTCTGTGTGCCAATTAAAAATAGACAGTAAATAGATCATGTAAAAACAATGTGCATTATTCTTAAAATCAAAATTGCATTTGGTACCTCCCTTATCTTGTTTATTTATTCAAGATCTTCTCATTTAAGAAATGGGTTTGAAAACTTTAACTAGATTATTAATATCTATAATTAACATTAATGGTAACAGATTTCTGTGGTATGATGTACCATTACTATTTATTTATCATTATCCCTAAATATACTCTATCTTGAATGTATAATCTTAAGTTTAAAAGTATGATATCTTGGGGTGCCTGGGTGGTTCAGTCCAGTAAGCGTCTGCCTTGGGCTCAGGTCATTATCTCACAGTTTGTGAGTTTTTTTTTTTTTTTTTATTTTTGGGACAGAGAGAGACAGAGCATGAATGGGGGAGGGGCAGAGAGAGCGGGAGACACAGAATCGGAAACAGGCTCCAGGCTCCGAGCCATCAGCCCAGAGCCCGACGCGGGGCTCGAACTCACGGACCGCGAGATCGTGACCTGGCTGAAGTCGGACGCTTAACCGACTGCGCCACCCAGGCGCCCCCACAGTTTGTGAGTTTGAGCCCCACATCCAACTCTCTGCTGTCAGCACAGAGCCCACTTCAGATTCTCTGTCCCCACTCTCTGTCTCTGCCCCTCCCTGCTCTCTCTCTCTCTCTGTCTCTCTCTTTCCAAAAAAAAAAAAAATGATACCTTGCTTTTAAAATAGTTAAGATATCTTTAGATCATTGTGTTCTCTCTTAGTCCACTTAAGTTAAAATTTCCTTAGTTATATGTTTATAATTCCTTGTTTCTGTATTTTACATAGGCTTTGAATCAACAGAAAATCCTTTTCATTATATTATTAAAATTTCTTCCTGATTTGGGAAACTGTAGGTGGGATAGCATCTGTCAGATCAATGTTGTAAGGTCACTTATCAGAGCATTTAGCAAATAATTATTGGATACCTACTATGAACTGGCCTCAGTAGTTGTCATTTAAGAAGTTATCTTTACCACCATATTCATTATTTCATTCAACAAATAATTTTCAAGAATTCTCTATGTGTAGGAACTATTCTAGGGACTGGTTTTATCAGTATAACAGTGAAGAAACTAGAGGAAACTTCTGTCTTCATGGAGATATATTCTAGTAGCATAAATAGATAGATTATAGATGATAAATAGATAGATTGATAGACTAGTTAAAGATAGTGATGAGATCTATGAAGAAAAATTAAGCAGGGCAAGTCTTGGAAAGTGACCATGTACTTATTTAGATGATGCCATCAGGAAACGCTTTTCAAAAGACCTTCACACATTGCACTAACAACTGTCAAAGTCATAGAAATCTTTGAGGAAAAGCATGGAGATAGACCAAAAAGTATAGAAGTCTGAGATGGGTATAAGGAGACAAGAGGGGCTAGACGCTTGTAAATAAGGTAGAAAGTGGTATCCACCATCATGTAATCTCATTCTTTGTTCTCTACTCAAACTACTCCAAAATTCCAAAGAATTCTTCCTCAGATTAAAGCTGTAAAGTCCCTAGAATTCTGTTCTCAGTGACTGTTTTCTTGATTTAAGTGGGACTATTTTCAATGTGTTCTCACATGTGTGGAGACAATTATAAACCAGAACAACTGAGAGCATTGGCTATGTAGATTTTATTTAGCCAGACTGCTCTACCTTGTCAAATACCAGATATTCTTGTTCAACCTCATGTACTTTCATTGGAAGAATGTAAACATGCTATAGCTTCTGCCTCATTATCTTTTGTTTTTCTAATATCTTGTTAGATTTGATGAATTTTCCTGAATATATTGACCTAACATATTTTATTGCTAATTACCTAACATGGAATATCCCCAAGTATGCATAGTCACATAATTATGCCTTTATAATTCATGTAGATTTCTAAAACAGTGATATAATCTAGGTGTTGATTTAGGTCAGTCTTGTAGAAGAGATCAATTTAAAGCTCAAGCTGATCAAAAAGAAATAATGCATGAGCTTGATTTGTGAGACTGAGGTTAATATTTTAAAAAATATGCAGTAATTGAGATTACACAATAAACTAATACAAGTGTTATTTATATTACCAGAAAAATTCTATTCTTTACATAGCCTTCTCAGTTTAGGACATACAAAGGCCATCAGCTGATTTTACCAAGTAAGACATAATTTTACATGCCCTAACATTGAAGGAGGGAGCTAGAACCTCATGGGAGCCCCTATAGCCCTGTCATTTTCATTTCATTCTTTTCAACACATATTTATTGATCTCATATCCTGTGTTAAAGAAATCTAATAGGTCAATTTATTCACGTTTTAGATTAGCACATGTTAAGTCTTATTAGTTCTTTGTGAAGCCAGTATTCCTATTAGTCAACTTTTTTCTTTTTTTCCTCAGTCCACATTCTGTGGGGAATGGTAGATAATTAACTAGATATTTGATTCCTTTTCCTTAGGATATCTAAGTTCCAAAGTTTAACTATAACTATTTTAACATGGGATAGTATATTTTTAAGTCTATAGCTAAAAGTTTCATCATCAAGTTTAAACAGTAAATATTTATGATGACCTTATTGGTAATTATGACACAAAAATTCTGCACATCATTATTTTAAATGTGTTAATGAAATCTAAAGGTCACAATTATTTCCGTAATTATCTATTTTTAAAATTTTTGAATAATCGATATCCTCTATAACAGTTGTACATTTTCCATTTTCTTTCTTTTCTTCATGGAATTCATGTCTATTCTCCTTTCCCCAAATACTAATGCAAAAAATATGTTAGTTGAACTTTAAATATTTCAATTAGTTCTTTTTAATTTTTTGTTTAAATTTCAGTCAGTTAACATACAGTGTGATATTAGTTTCAGATGTACAATATATTGATTCAACACTTCCATGTATCACACAGTGTTCCTCACTACAAGTGCCCTCCTTAATGCCCATCACCTATTTAACCTATTTCCCCTCCCCTGCCACCTCTACTCCGGTAACCATCAGTTTTTTCTCTACAGATAAGGGTCTGTTCCTTTGTTTGCATCTCTCTCTCTTTCTCCTTTTTCCCCCCTTTGGCTCATTTGTTTTGTTTCTTAAATCCCACATATGAGAGAAATCACATTATTTGTCTTTCTCTGACTGAATTATGTCACTTAGCATAAGTAGTTTTTAAAATTCTAATGACCAGATTATTTTATGTGTTAACAACCTTTAGATTGTTATCTTACAAGATATTATTGATACACAGCTGATAAACACAATATTATATAAGTCATGAAAAATTGTATTAAACCTAAAATAACAACTAAATTATAACTTTTTAAATTTCTCTTACAGTTCCCATTTCTAGACGGCTAAAAATAGAATTTTAGGAAAATAAAATTGGACAAGTAACTGTATAAAATTGAAAAGCAAAATTTTAGCATTTTATTGTTGACTGTGATAAACTATATATTTTTGTCCAACTTAAAATGACATAAAATAAAATAAAATAATAAAATAAAATAAAATAAACTAGGTCTTAAGAAAAATTGTGTAACAAAGGCACCCTAGATAGAGATGTGGACACTTGGGGATTGTTATATATAAACCAATGATTTTATTTCATGCTTGAAAATTAAGTCCTGGGTCACATATTTGACAAAATTTAATAACAAAGCAATATCTGAAGGGGATAAATTAATGCTAATTAAATGAAGTTGCTTTCCTAACAATTATGTTGCTTTCCTAGCTATTATGTCTTGAAGTGAGTTTGGTAATACTTGCACAATCCATATACATAAAAATATATTCTATTCTTAAAAGTGTAATTTAAATGGCATTATGAAAATTACCAACAAGAATAAAGAGAAATGTAGGGCTACTGGTAAATAGAATTGAAAATTTTGAATTAACAGTATTTTAAAGTGTATAGGAATCACTAAACCATTCCATTTAAGTTAAGCTAAACCTAATAAGCACATGGTAAGAATGAATAAATATTCCTAGAAGTAATTGATGAAAGGCAGAGAATAAGATGCTTATTTCAAAGTTAAAAATAATGTATTTGGAATAGTCAATAATAGTCAATAAGGAAACATTCAAAAATCTTATTTACAACCCTGAATAAAAGAAATATAAAGCACTGTTAGGACCTATGAGGTTATTATTTTTTAGATGTTTATTTATTTTGAGAGGGGGAGAGAGAGAACACATGATTGAGGGAGGGACAGAGAGAGAAAAGAGAGAATCCCAAGTAGGCTCTGCAGGAACCCAACGTGGGCTCAATCCCATGCACCGTGAGATCATAATCTGAGCCAAAATCAAGAGTAAAGACACTTAACTGACTGAGCCACCCAGGTGCCCCAGGTTATGTTAAACTAAAGATGTAATGCTTTAACTTAATAAGGAACTCTCTGTCTTCTTTATTTTTTTTTAATTTTTTAAATTTTATTTATTTTTTTATTTATTTTTTATTTTTTTAATTTTTTTTAAATTTTTTTTTAACGTTTATTTATTTTTGATACAGAGAGAGACAGAGCATGAACGGGGGCGGGGGGCAGAGAGAGAGGGAGACACAGAATCTGAAACAGGCTCCAGGCTCTGAGCAGTCAGCACAGAGCCCGACGCAGGGCTCGAACTCACATACCGCAAGATCGTGACCTGAGCCGAAGTCGGACGCTTAACCGACTGAGCCACCCAGGCGCCCCTGTCTTCTTTAAATCAAGCAGGAAGACCAGGACACAGGTGTATGAGATAACTTATTGTGTTTACATATTTTGAAAACTGTGGGGATTAAAAAATATTCTTATAGAAAATTGTCATTTTTCAGCATATTCTCATTTATCTAAAACTTTATGATTCTAAGATGGATAAACAGATAGATAGATGATAGCTAGATTGATAAATAGATATCACCTACATTGGTTGGATGAAAGAGGGCATGCTTACCTTTAATATTTCTTTTTTTTTTTTTTTTGAGAGAGAAAGAGAGAGGGCACAAGTGGGGGTGAGGAGCAGAGAAGGAGAGAAAATCTTAGGCAGGTTCCATGCCCAGCACAGAGCCTGACTTGGGGCTTGATCTCATGACCATGAGACCATGATCTGAGCTGAAATTAAGAGCTAGATTCTTAACCAACTGAACCTCCCAAGGACCCCCCCCTTTAATATTTCTTATTGATACTTCAAGAGTAATTATTCAAGAAAAGAATTGGGATGAAAGAGTTGAGCTGCTTAAATAAAAAACTGTCATTTTTTTAATTTCCAGTAAGAGTAGCAATGTATTAAAATTATGTTTGTTGTACTTTTTTTGGAATTAAATTATATTTTTGTGGGCTGGACCTTCAAAGTAGCTGGTATGACATACATATTTTTGGACATATACATCCAAAGTACAATTCTAATCTCATGTAATTCTCCCCTACCATGTAATTAATATAAGCAAATTTTTCTTCACTCTTCATTCTAGTGTAGTTGTGGAACTTCAGAAATTTACAGAGGTTCACATACCAGTATACAAACCCGCAAACCTTAAATTTTGGATTGTCAGTTTGCTGCTATGTCATTTTCACAACAAAAGAAAATTAAATCAGTCTATTGTGATCTACACTAAAGTTTTAAAAGCCCTAGCAAAACCAAGATGTAGTACAGGTACCTTTTCTTTTTCTTTTTTTTTAAACATGGAATATTTTTACTATATTAAAGATAAAATATGAAAGTACCATTTAACATCTTCTAACAACACATGGTCACATCTAACACCACCTGTGGTAAAGGGAAAATTTTTAAAAAGATAATATTTTTTTTAAAATTTTTTTTTCAACGTTTATTTATTTTTGGGACAGAGAGAGACAGAGCATGAACGGGGGAGGGGCAGAGAGAGAGGGAGACACAGAATCGGAAACAGGCTCCAGGCTCTGAGCCATCAGCCCAGAGCCCGACGCGGGGCTCGAACTCACGGACCGCGAGATCGTGACCTGGCTGAAGTCGGACGCTTAACCGACTGCGCCACCCAGGCGCCCCATAAAAAGATAATATATTTTTTTTAAGTAGACCTCAATCTCAACGTGGAGCTTGAACTCAGGAGAGTCATACACTCTACCAACTGAGCAAACCAGGCACCCCTAGTCCAGCTACCTTAATGTAAGTAAGAATGGCTGGGAAAATAAAATGATGATATAATCCTTAGTTGTTTTGATAACAAAATAGCTGATGGTAAGTGGAGTTTTAAAAGCAACCTTATTATAAATTTTGAGAATTGTCTAATATAATCCCTCACATATAAAACCATTAAGGAACAACATTTTCCCTCAAGCGTTACCAAGATGAACTTCAGTCTGCCATTCTCTATATTGGCGAGCTGAGTGTTAAATAAGCATAAGTACTTGAGTTGCCAAAGTCCACCACAGATATAATTTTGTTGTCCTCTACACTTTATTAATAGTGTCTTAAACAGTGAGTCAATTTATTTTTTATTTAATTAGAGGTGGGAATAAGCCACTTCTCTATTTCTAGTAAAGAAATTTGCCAAGCCTACTGTTTTGAAAAAGTATTCTTGAAATTCTTGATTTTATTTCCTCCTTTTCACATTGAAGACCTGGAATAATTGTTTCCAGACTAATGTTAATCCAACTCATTGGTTACAGAAATCAAATCAGGATTTTAAACTGCTTTGAAAATTATGCACTCACATGAACTGTAATGCTAATGTGCTTTTCTGAGAATTATCGAATACAATAAGTGGTGTGATACAATCTTGTGAAGTTTAATTCAGTTGCTAAGTGAAATAGTATAGATTGAGTTATTCATCCTTGACCCACTGTTTTAATTGCAGTTACTTTTTGAGAGTTGACTCAATTTTAATACATATAATGTGGTACAGTTATCAGTCCTTTTATTGCTGATAAGAATATTGGTGATGATATGCACAGCTTATGTCCATGAGAACTAGAAACCAATAAAACAACTTGGTGAAAGATAAAACACAATTTCCGTGACCTGTTTTTGCTAGCCAGTGTTAAAGGAAGAATATGTTTTGCCATAGAGCGGGGCTAGACTGCTGAGTTGCTATCTCAGGCCATCAGGTCACTGTGGCTGAAGTTGGGCCACATGCTGTGGCTGACTTGGGCCACAAAGCTGGCATATGCATTTTTTCTTTTCTCTGTCTATTTGACTCCTGCTCCTTCTTTTTCTTTCTTCCTTTTATTCTGTAGATGCTTTAGTCCTGTAGGTGACACCTCTAGATATGGTGGCACTCAGGACTAAGGAACTTGTTGACCTTGTCAGAGCTCATTAGGTAATTAATGAGCAAAGTCAGAGAACCAACCGAATAGTTACTTGGAGCGCTCAACACTTTAAGCAGAGCTGGAAATTAGTGAATATCATGTTGTTTCAAGGAAGCAGTAATTTGTCTATAAATTATTGTGTATTTTTGATGTGAATTTACTTTTAGTCCTTATATAAGTAAACACACATCATCTGCTCTCCTTAAGAAGGGTGAATGTCAATAACATGTGTTAGTCTTGTATGCTACATATCCTTATTTTAAGAAATCCTTTTCAAAATAAGGTGAATCTATTTCACATAACTCAACAAAATAAATTTACCAATGTCTCTTATGTACAAAACTGTTTCACATTTTTTCTTTTTCATCTCTGAAAAAACTCTTAAACGTGCTTTCATTCTTAGAACGATCTTTGATGGAATTTATAATTATACAGCGCACTCATTCTAAACCTACTTCTCCTAGATTTTCTTATTTTTCTTGCCATATTGCTGTGAAGGATGATGAACCTTATGTTATCTCCACTCTTATACTTTAAATCCAGTTTCAGGCCAACTGCCTTGAGGATAATTCTGGTTTATTATTAAAGCATTATATAAAACTCAACATATGCCAAATCACTAAGTTTATTTTTAAATTGTCAATATGTCCCTACTCCAAAAGTTCAGAACCACCTTGAATATGAATACAGCCTGGTCACATCCTCTCCTATCCCATGTGGATCAAGACTTGACTCGTGGATCTCTCATGTTACCAAGTCACATTCCACAGCAATCCCCAAGAGAGGAGTTATTCCTTCTAAATTCTCACTCAGTGGAGTCATTGCCACCATTCTTGCCCTGAACACCATCATTCAATGTGAAATATTACAGTAATTGCCTTCTGGAAAGCTGACATGATCCCAGGTCCTCTCTTTTTTCTCAAATATTGTACAATATTATACCCAACTTCCTAGTGCACTGACTTTTATATTTGAATCTTTCTTATCATCATTTATTCTGGAGTTTTTATGTTGAGAAATGAGTAGACCATGCCTAGTGGTCCTACAGCAATAAAGAGGCAAGGTTAAATGAAAAATGTGTGCCTGTTATCTTCATTCATATATTCTCAGGGTATAAGAGAGGAAATAAAAAGACAGACTTTTTATTTGTTTAAGCACATAGTGTGTGTTAAGAAATATGCTATATGTCTGATGACTATATCCTTTCTTCAAATTGATATGACCAGGGTAAATATTTGTGGATGTGTGGGCAACTTATTGGATGGTGCTTCTAAAAGATAAAGTGAAATCCAAGGTTCACCCGGAGATAAGTTTTTTGGAGATGATTTTATGTTGTTCAAATATATTCATGCTACCTTGTCTAAGTAGTTGGTCCTGGTGCAATCTGTGATGAGACTCTAGAGATAGAGTAGTGGGTCTCTTTCTTTTCACATGGCTGGATTATAGAAATGTGTAATATATATGATGTAAAATCAGGCTCATACATTAAATTATAGTGGAAATCATACCATGGGAGTAACAATAATAATAACGGTAAAATCTCAGATGGCCTTTACTATATAGTAGGCATTATTCTAAATTGTTGTTTATGTATTAACTGATTTAATTTTTACAGTAATCTTCTGGAGTAAATAATTTTATCAGCATTTTTGAGATCAGAAAACTGAGTCATGGAAAGGTTAAGTAATTTCTCCAAGGTCATACAGCAAGGAGCTGGTTGAATCATGATTTTAGTATAAACCGACTAAGAGCCAATCCTCTACTCTCAACTTCCTTGCTGTACAACCACAAGGATGGATGTAGGGAATAAATGGATAATGTCCACCTAGTCTTTCATCAGGAATAGTACAAGATTATGGTACTTTATACTCATGATGTGCTTTATGGAGGCACCAGGCAATTGTAATCTATAGGATTGTAGATTAGCCAGAGGAAAGAATATAATCATTCAGTTTTTTAAATTCAACTGAAGAAAATTCAAACTAGTGAGTGTTTCCAGAAGAAAATGAACCAATACAAGGGATGTTCAGCTTATACACAAGGAATACCCACTGTTAGGTTTTGAGTATCATCTACCATATGTCATGTGATACCTATGGGAGTTGCCATGGGTAATCTGGGAACTAAGAAGTAGTGATTGTCTTGCCTTTTAATAAGTATAAATGAGATGAGGATTTTACTTGTATTGATTGAAACATTTTCACTCTTCAAGAAAGAGTTACTTATTCTATTTCTCCATTTGAGCCCTTTAAGAAATATTCAAAATAAGGATAACTTAAGAACCAAAGGGATAACTTAAATATACACCAAAGTCTTACCTGGGACACTAACAACTTTTTTCTCAGTTTTGCATCTAAGGTCAAGATGGGAAATGTGAGTTATAAGATAATACGCTTTGATTCTTTTCTATATTGTTTCCTATTCATTTGTTCAAACTTTTTATTTATTTTATAAAGAAATAGTCATCGAATATTTTAAGTGTAAAGTATTTTGTGGGAAATTGCTACTAAATTGCATCTTGTTATAGATTAAGTGTGTCCATTCAAAATTCTTATGTTGACGTTCTAATGTCCAATATCATAGTTTTTGGTGGTGGAGCCTTTAAATGTAATTAGATCATGAGGGTGAAGCCCTCATGAATGGGATTGGTGCCTTTATAAAGAGAGAAACAAGAAAGATGATCTCTTATTCTTGGCCATGTGAGGATACAGTAAGAAGGCAATCATCTGCCTGCAAACCAGAAGAGTGCTCTTACCAGACACTAAAGGAACTGACAACTTGATCATGGACCTGCCAAACTCGAGAACTGTGGAAAATTGTTTGTTGTTTTAAGCAGGAATTTCTTTACTACTTTATTTTAAATTAATAATTTCTTGGATGTTTAAAAGAGCTAATAATTGAAGTTGTACTTCAGCAAAGCGTTCATTAACTCAAACAAGAAGAGATAAAGGCAAATGCACTTCCTGTAGTTCATTTTTATCACTAAAATAGTTCAATCTGATTCTTAATTTTTGGAGGAATTACTTAATGCAGTACATTATTTCTTAAATTTTTTTTAACGTTTATTTATTTTTGAGACAGAGAGAGGCAGAGCATGAACGGGGGAGGGTCAGAGAGAGGGAGACACAGAATCGGAAGCAGGCTCCAGGCTCTGGGCCATCATCAGCCCAGAGCCCGACGCGGGGCTCGAACTCACAGACCGTGAGATCGTGACCTAAGCTGAAGTCAGACGCTTAACCGACTGAGCCACCCAGGCGCCCCTGCAGTACATTATTTCTGATAAAAGTTTATTGATTTTTATGATGAAATCACAGCAATTAGACAGATATAGGATGAGGATCTGCAAATACTGGATAAAAAGAAGGCAACTTAAGAAAAGGACACAGAGAAAGACGAATGATTTTAAAAAGAATGAAACAAATTTAAAGCACCATACAAAATGGAACGAACAAACAAAAGTAAATGTGAACAAGGAAAAAAAAAAGGAAAATTGAACAGAAACAAAGATAAAAGAGATAAGGAATTTAGCTTGTGGAATTTTTTCTTTGCTCTTAACTTTCAAGATTCAGGTGTTTACAAAACAAGCTCTAATTGCCTATCTTTAAGAGTTTCAGAGCCTTCACTCTTCATTTTACTTAGAATTAAACACATACAAAACACACACGGTAGAGCAGACTGTTATACAGCATAGAGGATTCGTTATGATTTATTTATAGGGAGAACTACTTAAGATACATCATTCAAGCAGTAAAATTAATTTTTAGACAAAATAATGAAACTCTATTTTATTTACTTTTGACCCTGAATACTCCATTAATTGAGATTTAAAAAGCAAAGATTTCAAATTCCTTCTCCTGCTAGAAAATTTCTCTTGAGTATGAATTAATTTTATGGCAAATGAATTATAATTATTTGCTCTTCTCATCAAGCTTTAAATATATGAATTTTCTATACCTAACCCAAGAATTGCTTTCACTGTAAAATAAAGATGAAAAGTAGTATGCACATGTAAAATTCTAAAATCTGCACAATACTTGATTGTTGTTTAGCATAAATATGCATTATTTTTAAAGCAGGATATTTGACATTTCCAAAGGAGTAGAAAGAACAATATTTACAGCTCAACAGGCCAAGAGCAAGTTCTTTTTCAATCAGCTAGAGTGAAAAAAACGTCATAATTTATGATTCATAAGACAGTTAGTATAATTCCCACAAGTATTGTGCCTCTCTATTGGGGGAAATTTTAGTCCCAGATTAACAGCTTCACTGTACTCTAATAACAAAATTCGAAGAAAAGATCTAAAAGAATTTTAACTAAGTCTGAAAATAAAGCTTACTAATATTATTTTTAGAATGTCTGGAGCCCACTAGGGTGTAGCTGAAAATAGCTGGTATACTATTAAAAATTACCAGTTATACAAAAAACAGAAAATATTTGTCCCACTATTAATCAATTGAAACCAACCCAAAAGTAATAGGGGTTATAGAAATAGTGGATAGAGGCATTAAAATAATTATTACAACTATATTCCATATAGTTAAGAAGTTAAATACATATTAAGTAGAGACATGAAAGATGTAAAAAACAAAAAAACAAAACAAAACAAAAGCCTAAATAGACCTACTACAAATGGAAACTGCAATGTCTGAGGATGTACAGAATGGAATTAACAGCAGATTAGAAATTGCTAAAGAATAGATTAATAAATTTGTGGATTTGTGAGTCTCAGACATTCTTTAGCAAGAGAAACATTGCAAAATAAAACAGAGTAAAATGATGGGAAAAAATTAGTAAAGCATTAGTGAGCTCTGGGAAAATTTCAAGTAACCTAATATATTGTAAATGGAGAATTAAAAAGAGAAAGAGAAAAGAGTCAATAGAAGAAATACTTAGAAAATACAGAATATTTTCCAAATTTAAATAAATGATAAAACATCAGATCCAAGAAGACAAATAAATGTCAACAACAGTTCCAGGGCTAGGAGAGGAAAAATGAAAGTATATTATTGTTAGGTTCTTACACCATATGTGAAGAACTATAACATAACCTGACAGTAGACTGCGATATATAAATAATATATACAACAAACTATAAAGCAACCACTATTAACAAAAATAATTATAACTGAAAAGCCAACCAAGTAAATTAAAAAGGACTCATAAAATACTGAACCCAAAGAGGGTAGAAACAGAGAAAAAGGGAAGTTAGTACAAATAGAAATTATTATATAACAAGATGGTGTATTCATATCCAAAAATACCAACGATAACATTGAAGGCAGAGACCACCCAATTAAAAGATATTTTTCAATGCATAAAATTTGCAAGAACCAATTATATGCTGCCTCCAAGAAACCAGCTTTAAATATAAAATACAAAATGATTAATTAAGAGGATGAAAAAATATGCCATAAACAATTGAAAGAAAAAGTTAGATGGACTATCTTAATATAGAAAAATGTTTTTCAGAGCAAAGAATATTATGAGGACTAAAGAGTCATTTCATAATGATAAAGGAACCAACTTATTAAGAAGCTGTAGCAAAATATTATGCACCCAGTAACAAAGTTTCAAAATCTATGAAGCAGAAACTGGCAAAACTGTAAAATGAAATAATCTAATTCACAAATGTGTTTCGTGTATTCAGTATCCATCTTAAAATAATTGTTAGAATATATAGCAAAAATAAGTATGGCTATAAAAGATTTTGTATGGCTATATGTATGGCTATAAAAGAGCAATTCCATCAATCCACTTGACCTAATTAACATTTATAGAACATTCCACCAAATGACAGAACAATAACATTATTTTCAGAGCTTGTGACAGATTTACCAAGTGAGAACATTTTTTGAATCACAAAACAAGTGTCAAGTCAGTATAAAGGTCGTCGAATCATACAAAGTCTGTCCTCTGATAAAACTGAATCAAATTAGAAATTAATAGAATGATACTTGGTAAACCTCCAAATATTTGGGAACAAGATAATACAGTACAAAATATTTTATGGGTTCAAGATGTAATTAAAAGGGAAATTAGAAAATGAAAACATGGCATCAATACTAGCGATATACAGTTAAATAGTAGAGACAATATTATAACACTAAATACTCATTTCAGGAGAAAAGTCTCAAATTACCAAGCTCAGATTCCATTTAATAAACCATAAAAAGAAGAGCAAGTGAAACCCAAATCACAAGAAAGGAAATAATAATGTCAGAATGGAAACCAACAAAATCAACAGAAAAAAGACTAGAAAAAACAAAGAAACCAAATAGGTTTCGTTTTGAAGTTCAATAATATTGATAAGCCTCAAAAAAATAATATTGATAAATTCTTGATCAGGCTAAAACAGAGAGGAAACAAATTACAAAATCAGGAATGAGACAGGAGTCATCACAACAGATATTAAAAGTATAGTAAAGGAGGGATGCTTGGGTGGCTCAGTCGGTTAAGCGTTAGACTTCTATTCAGGTCATGATCTCACAGTTGTGGGTTTAAGGCCTGCATCGGGCTCTGTGCTGACAGCTCAGAGCCTGGAGCCTACTTCGGATTCTGTGTCTCCCTCTCTTTCTGCCTCTTCCTGGCTCATGCTCTATCTCTCTCTCTCTCAAAAATAAATAAAGATTAAAAAAATAAAAGTATAGTAAAGGGATATTATTAAAAAATTCATACCTGAAACTTCAATGGTATATTAAGTAGGAAAATTCCAAAAGAGACACATACTAGTAAAACCCACTTAAGGAGAAATGGATTATAAGATATTTTTACTTCTATTTAAAATAAAATGAGTTTGTAGTTTAAAATATTCTCAGAAAGGAAACTTCAAGTCAGCTGGCTTTATTCACAAGTTTTACCAAAAATTTAAAGGAAAAATAAGACCAATTACCTTGACACAATACAGAAGCAAAGACTTTGCAGAAAAATCAAAGCACTGGCCAATATCTGTTATGAACATAAATTCAATAAGTCTTTAAAAATAAAAAAATGAATGCAGCGACTTATGAAAAGAATAATACATCAACACTAAGTGGGACATAGCTGAGGAATGCTAGGTCAGTTTAATGATTGCAAATCAGTGTAATATACCATACTGATAGACAAAACACATGCACACACAAAAATACAATCATTTCAGTAAATAGAGCATGTTCATCATCAGGTGACTTGATACACAAATTGTCTTATATCCAACACTGAAATACAACTCAGTAGCAAAACAGAATCAGCTATTTATACATGCAATAACACGGGTAGGTAAATGTCAAAATCATTATGCTAAATTAAAATCAGACAAATTTTGCATATACATTCCACTCACAGGACATTCTAAAAATTGCAAAGAAATCTTTAGTGACAGAAAGAAGGATGAGTTTTTCCTGGGGATGTATGTGGGTGGCAGGGAGGTATGATGCAAGAAGGAGAGGAAGGAAATATTACAGAGGGGCAAAAGGAAACTTTTGGCATAATGACATGTTCATTATCTTAATTGTGCTCATGGTTCATATGGTTCAGAAGTGTATTCACATTATCAACACTTTACAGACTTTACACTTTAAATATTTTCAGTATATGATACATCAGTTATATATCAATAATCATATTTAAGAAAGGACATATTACTTTCTGACTAGTCTATAGGAAAAAAATGGTAAAGCTCAGATGAAATGGCTATTAATTTAAGGTTCTGATATTTGAAAAAGTTTCCCATATAACTTGAAGTAATTACTCTTTTTCAGCTAATAGCAACAATTTTAAATCCTAGTATTGAAAAACTTTTAAAAATACAAATGGATTAGGGGCACCTAGGTGGCTCAGTCGGTTAAGCGTCCGACTTTGGCTCAGGTCATGATCTCGCAGTTCATAGGTTTGAGCCACACGTCGGGCTCTGTGCTGACAGCTTGGAGCCTGGATCCTGCTTCAGATTCTGTGTCTGCTTCTTTCTCTGTTCCTCCCCTGCTCATGCTCTGTCTCTGTCTCTCTCTCAAAAATAAACATTAAAAATTTTTTTTAAATAAAAAAATACAAATGAATTAGACATACAAGCTACGTTAATTCCTTTTATGCACTCCAATTATTATCACTTGTCAATTATATGTCTCTTGCTTTTGTCATTACAGCAGTGGAGAACATCAAAAAAAGTCTATTTTTATAAGATTATATTCCAATAAATAAGACAAAGAATAGAAAGAAAATAAATGATGATGAAGATAGATAGATGATAGATGATAGATGATGATATATAGGTAGATAGATAGATGGCAAGCAATAGATGTGTGTGTGTGTGTGTGTGTGTGTGTGTGTGATAGAGAGAGGGAGCAAAAGCATGGCCAAGGGAGTGGGGGTTAATGTTTAAGAAAGAGCTGTCAAGCAAAAACCCCCTTCACATTCAAAGAATGTGAATTATTAGAAAGTGGAACAGTTCACAGGGAAATTCCCACCTCCTTTTCAGAACATCCAAACTATAGTATGGATCTTTACCTAAAATCTCGGTACTAAATGTGTTCTTGAATTCAGAATTTTTAAAAACATTTCTTTTTGGAAATAATAGGTTCAGTGTTGTTATAAGCAGTACTCTTATCAAACATCCATGCTACACAGTAAAACAAAATAGACATTTCATACCAGTGAGATGAGTAAAATCTCTAGATAGCTTTATGTCAACTCAGGTCAGATTTTAATACCTGTAATTTTGGATTGGGACAGGTTTTTCACCAAAAATCACAGGAAAATTGGTATCTGTATGGTCCTACCGAATACAGCTTGGAAACACTAGCCTTTCTTTCTCAACTCATTGCTGCTGATGATATGACGTAGCACAGCCTCATGTAAGGGATAAAGGTGCATGTTAGGGATAGAGGAAAATAAAACATACAGGTGATTAATTCCACCTAGCCTATACAATAAGTATGATAGGTAAGGGGTGCCTGGGTGACTCAGTCAGGTAACGGCATGACTTTGGCTCAGGTCATGATCTCATGGTTTGTGAATTTGAGCCTGGCTTCCGGTCCTGTGCTGACAGCTCGGAGCCTGGAGCCTGTCTCGGGTTCTGTGTCTCCCTCTCTCTGTTCCTCCCCTGCTCGCGCTCTGTATAAAATTAAAATAAAATAAAATAAAATAAAATAAAATAAAAAAATAAAGTATGATAGGTAAGAGTTAAGGGTCTGAAACAGGAAACGCTAGGTTTTACTTGGTTTCAACATTCATCAGTCATCAGACCTTGAACAATTGAACTAAACTATATTTTTTCATTGTTTTATTTTCTTTAAACATGCTTTTGTACGTTGGTGTATAAGAGTGTAATTGTTGCCCAGATGCATCATGCCAGAAGTATGTTTTTAAAGTAAGATATAACTACTCTTAAAGCCTCTCAGATCTCGGTATAAATGTTCCAAGTGCTCTACCTAGACTTTGTGGGAGAGAAAAGGGTTGATCTTCTTTCAGAGAAAAAAGGAACTGAGGAACTATGTTTAATTTTATCCATTTAGAAATCTCATATAGCTTCAACCATGAAGAAGCTGTCAAGTTTCATTAATTTCTTAGGGAACATTTTGTAATCCTTTTTTCTATCCTGTCAACTCAACTCTTAGAACAGGAAGCGGGAACAAAAAATATTGATGATTTACTGTAGGTCCTTTTTATAGCATAACATTTTATTTTTATTTCATCCATATGCAGCTCTCTAAGGGACTTAATATCTCCATTTTAGGGGTGAAGATACTGAGGCTCAAGAAGTTTTAATTATTTTTCCAATATCATGAACTGCACTTATTAAAGAAGTGGAATTTTAATTATTTGCCAGTCTCCAAAGCTTTTTTCTTTCATTGATATTTTACAAACGTTAAGAAAGCAGAAACATACTCAAAGGCTTTTTTTTTTTTTTTTTTTTTATTCCTTTGGCTCGAATTTCCGTGTTTGGAAATTAGGGAATCATACATTACATGTACTAGTATGAAAATTTTCTTGCATCCAGACAGGAATTTTTTTTTTCTCCTTGGATATACTATCTTTTTTTTTTTTTTTCTCCATCAGATGAGCATTTCACATCTCACCAGATAGGTACTAACTACAACATGTATGATCTATTTTATCTGCATGCAGAATATATTCTTTCTTTCTCTGTTTACTGATTTTGACCATGCATAACTTAAAAATCCAAAAACTACCTATAGATTACATGGATACATTCACAGCCTCCCTGGTTATCCTACTAAGTATTGGGATTCCTGATGGCATATATATAATGTATACATATTCCCACAGAAACTAATATTTGTTCCCAATTTGTTACTCTAGGAATTCTGATCTTTCCGTACTTTGGATTGTTTGGATTTCTTAATGTTATGTACTTAGAATGTTCTTATTGATTGATTGCATAAAAGACCATAAACACCCAGGAATGCAAAATAACTAACAATTAAATTAAAAACAGTTACTTCAAGCTCTTACTGAACGTATTCAAGTACAATATAAACTCTTAAGGTCTCTAGGCCGACGTACCATTTACTCATTTCGGTCATCTTTGGTCATCTTGTGGATGTCATCTTGTGTGGGTAGTTGAGAGCATTAAGTAAAATTGCCTATAAGGCACTTAAGAACTCTCAAAACTGAGCTAAAATTAATATGATTAATAGTCATTTTATACACACTCAGTAATCACCTTTTTCTAATTCCTGTCAGTACTCATGCATTGTATGAGTTGGGGCTACTGGTTGTCAGACTACAGCGTATTTTCATTCCTGCCAGGTTAGTTCTCAGAGAATGCTTTTATGAATTATGCAATTCAAACCCCAAATGGTAACTCATTTGATTTATAGAATGGCCCTACTTCATACAGCAACATTTCTATCCTTTCTTTTCTAGACAACAACACATGCCAGACACCTCCAGAATTCTTTGTTTTCTAAGCCACTGTGTGAAGGAAGACCTGGGTTTAGTGACTTTGTAGTCGTGAGCTAATCCTGCAGTAGCATTTGAATTACTGCAGGCTATTGTAGTTAGTAATTGCCACTATGTAAAATGCAGATAACACTTAGCTGCTCTTAAAGATAGCCTTGTATGTAAGCGTACCACAGCTCTGTAAATGAGCAGTTCTCAAATGGGGGCCATAATCATAAACTCAGAGTTTGCACAAGCAATGTGAGAGAGCTTATTTTAAATTATCACTGTTTTGTTTTTGTGGTAGCCTGCCAAATGAGTCGATGCTTGGGTTTTAGTCCTATTATTTAATTTTTAATTTCAAATAATGCCAGCGTGGGAAATAAAATTTCCATGGGTTTATGATAAGCCACAGAGCACAATACCTAAAAGTTTGAATTCACAGTTGGAGTATTTGGCTCAAATCTCTTATTATCTTCGTATTGGCTCTATGACCTTGGGCAAACTACTGTATTTCTAGAGAGTCTCAACCTGTAAAATGAGAATAATAAAACAAGTTTCTTCATAAGTTAGCTTTTGTGAGAATAAATGAGTTAAAATATTGAAATTATACAGAGTAGTGCCTGAAAGAATAAGTGCTTAATAAATATTATCTTGTTTGTCAAAAGAGGTCACAGATGTTTTTTTGTTTTGTTTTTGTTTTTGTTGTTTTGTTTTGTTTTGTTTTGTTTTAATGAGATATACTGTAAGACTCTAACAAGATACGCTGCTAGACTACAGAAAATTTTGGTTCTAGTCTTGATTTTGTATGAGAAATGAAGGTTTCTTAAGCCTCTCTATACTCATTAACTTTATTTGTTTCCTCTTTTGAGTGTATTCTAAATACATCTAATAATTCTAAATACTTCTAATCTTCTAACCTTTTTATTATTTTTATTATTTTTAAATTTGAGTATAGCTGACACAGAATGCTACATTGTTTCAGGTGTACAACAGAATAGAGAACCCAGAAATAAACCCACCATTATATGGTCAATTAATAAAGGAGGCAAGAATATGCAATGTGAAAAATATAGTCACTTTATAAATGAAGCTGGGGAAATTAGACAGCTACATTCACAAAATAAAACTGGACCATTTTCTAACACCATACACAGAAATAAACTCAGAATGGATTAAAGACCTAAATGTGAGATCTGAAACCATAAAAATCCTAGAAGAGAACACAGGCAGTAATTTCTTTGACATTGGCTGTAGTAACATTTTTCTAGATAGGTCTCCTAAGGCAAGGGAAACAAAAGTGAAAATAAACTATTGGGACCACATCAAAATGAAAAGCTTTTGCACAGTGAAAGAAACCATCAACAAAACAAAAAGACAACCTAAGTGCCCACCAATAGACAGATGGATAAGGAAGATGCAGTGTAAATATAGAATGGAATATTGTACAGCCATAAAATAGATGACATTGTGCCAGTTGAGACAATTAGAAGATATTGTGTTGAGTGAAAACTCATACTGAGAAAGACAAATACCATATTATTTCACTCAAAAGTGGAATTTAATAATATGTATACTTGTCGACTTTAAAAAGCATGTTAATATGTACCTTGCTTATCTCATGAGTTGGTTAAGATAGAGTAATATAATAAACATGAAATCTGTTAACATTTTGAAAATGTTATTAACTTCTGTGATATTAAACAAGTGAAATAATGGGAATATCTTTGATGACACATATATTTTAAAAACATATTTTGATATATTTTCTAATATAAAAAGTGAGGTCAAACTCAAGGAAATTTAAATAACCCTATCCAACTTTAGTTGTGTGTATAGTATATTCCAGACATTATACTATACATTTATGATGTATTTTTCTCATTTAACCTGTAACAACAGGCTATAATATTGATGTTATAACACTGACAATACAGAGTTGTTCTAATTTAATGTATAACATTATGAATATATTATTTACCTTTTACCAATGAAGAAACTGAGGCCTAGAAGATTTAAGTAATTTGTTCAAAGTCACAAAGCTAGTAATTGATAAAAATCTGGAATTCCAATTTAGTTGTGCTTAATGTCAGGGCTTAAACTCTTACCACTATGATGTGCTCTTTCTCCACTCTAGCTATACCTTTCCTGCTGGGTTCTTCACTAAACTAGAGAAATATAAATAAAAACCATAATAAAAAGTGTATTGTTTTCCACATAATCTGCTGAAATGACAAGAGCCATTGCAAAGACTACTCGACCACAGGTCAAGATGAGAATCTTTAGCCTCGAGATGAACAAACATATCAAAAGTGTATTGAAATGAAGGAAATAGTCTGGTAAATATACGTCTTGGATTTCTTAATTGGGAGTTAAATGACAGGAGTCAGAAAGCAGATATAAATACCTGATTGAAAGCCATAGGAATAGGGTACCTGGGTGCCTCAGCTGGTTAAGCATCTGACTCTTGATTTTGGCTCAGGTCATGATCTCATGGTTCATGGGATCAGCCCTATGCTGGGGTCTGTGCTGACAGCACAGAGCCTGCTTGAGATACTCTCTCTGCCTCTCTGTCTCTCTCAAAACAAATAAATAAACTTAAAAAAATAGTTTAAAAGAAAGTTAATGGAACACATCATGTAAGGAAATACTGGTCCAAGACTTGGGAAGTGAAAGGTGCAGGACTCAAAATGGGAACAATAGAAAAAATAAGTGAATAGGGTGTGGGATGATTGCAATCTATAAATAAGTGAGTGTTTGTTATTCAACATTAAGAATTGGAAGCTCTGTGGAGAAGGAGTGTGCGAGGCTTGTTTCAAAGTTCATGTAGACTTATGTTGTGATTCATCTGTTTTAAGCTCAGTGAGAGGCAAAGTAAAGCTGTGGTCCCTTTAATAATTGTAATCCACTATTAACATTTTCTTATATTATTGTTATAATTCATTCTGTTATAAGTACAGTTCATTACCAGTGTTAATGCTCCAAAATGTGGAGTATTAACTCCATTCACTGTGCTGGTGAAGAGAGTAAAGGAGAGGACAGTTTATCTTTTTAAATACCTAATATCTGTTAACCAGTAGGAATATGGCATTGGATGAATTTTCAAGGCACTTTCCTTAAGGACATTATATTTTAAGGGTAGGAATGCTTAAAAACACTGAAGTCATAAGTAAATAAGTGAAATAGATTCAGGTGTTGATAAGATGATGTGATAGACAATGATTTCTCATTTCCATTTGAGCAGAGAAATGAGGGGGGAAAAACTTGGTGAATATTTGTGGGAAAATGGTTTAGCCAAAAGGAATAACATATTCAAAGGCCAAATTGGGAATGAAATTGACTACTGCTATAGACTGAATATTGTGCCCCTTCGCCCCAGGTTCTTATGTTAAATCCTAATCCCCAACGTGATATTAGGAGATGGGGCCTTTGAGAGGTGATTAATTCATGATGCTAGAGCACTCAGGAATGAGATTAGTGCCCTCATAAAAAGACTCCCAAGAGCTCCCACACCTCTACTGCCATGTGATGACACAGTTGAGACTATGAGCCAGGAAGCAGGCAGGCTCTTACCAAGCACAGAATCTGCTGATGCTTTACCCTTGGACTTCCCGGCCTTGGAAACTGTGAGAAATAAATTGCGCTTTGAGCCATTCAATCTGTTGTTCTGCTTTAGCAGTCCGAACAGAATAAGACTCATATCTAAGGAACATTGAAAAGACTGTTTCAGCTCAATTGTGGTGAATAAGGGAGAGTCTGACCAGATACAAGTGCAGAAAAGGAGGGAAAATAGATCATGTTCACCTTACCTCCTAGAATCAGAAATATGGATATTATTCTAGTGAATGGCTAAATATTGGTATGAGTCCTATAATTTATGCATAAGCATAGCCATGAGCATTTGGGTGGGTTGTTTGGACTAAAGGTAGACAATGTGCAGAGTTAGGAGTTTGGTACAAAAGTCTAGTCAAGAGCTGATGATGACTTGGAGAGAGCTTATGAAGGTAAGTTTAGAGATAAAAATGATAAAACAGAAAGGATTTTGTGTTGGAATGCTTGTGGAGCTTAAGGGAAAATAGAATTTTGGACTAAGCAATGGAATGAATGATGAACCCATTTATTAAACAGATAAATTTTGAGATGAGAATGTCTTGAAGGGGAGATTGAATAATTGGGTTTGGAAATTTTAAGATTGATGTACTTATTTAACTATATCGGGAGTGTTGCTTAGTGGTTAGAGATACAATCCTAGAGCTCAGATCCAGGCTGGGGGAAAAAAAATTGAGAATCATGGGTCATGATATAATGTGAAAATTGCCATAATAGATGTGTGGCAAATATATTTAACATGCCTGGCCCATTCAAGAATGGTTTTATAAAGAAAGTTACTTTGAAACAAGTTTTTCAAAGGATAAAGTTATTTAGCATATTTATTTAGCATTTATTTTCTGCCAATCCCTTTACATATACTATTTCTGGTTCAGCAATCTAAACATTGAGGATATCGAGATATAATAATAACACATTACTTATCAAAAGCCATCAATGGTAAGAACCAGGGTTGGAACTTGGTTTTGTTTTGAGTTGACATCAATGTTCCTTCCCTCTCTACCACATGAACCCTGGACTTTGCCCAACATATAGAGAAACGTCAAGCACAGATAAAGCAATAGGACAAATGTAGCGCAGGAGACGGAGCAGTTTGAAGAATGGAGCTCTCTGTGAGCTGAACCATGGTGTGTGTAGGGCTGGGAAGTTTTAGGAGGTTGGAGAGAAGGTAGGGGCCATGTGATAAAAGCCCTCACATGGTTTGTCAAAGAGTCCAACCTTAGTCTTATATAAAATGAAGAGACCATTCAAGAGTCTAAGATGGGGGGAGGGTGGAACCATCCAGCTGGGGTTTCATAGATATCTAGTATGTCGCTACTGTGGAGATATAGTTACCTACATTTGTTTTTTAGTTATTTAAATAACATAACTGTATTCTGTAATACAGAAGATGGATATGAATAGCCAAAAATTCACAATTAATTCCTGATACCAAATAACATTAGAAATTTCCTAGAAATTTACCCTGAAAATTCCTTAGAATGTGGTTTCTTTAATATTTAGATATGATTATTTATAACAAAACAAATAAAATTCAAAATACCATTAAAATAAATAAAATTTACCACATTCTATATGAACTCTGATCTTTCATTATTCTGTCATTAAAACATGTCACAACTGAATAACATTATGAGATTCTGTAGTTAAAATCAGACAAATTTCAAGAAATCTGATGTTTGTGAAGGAATGAAAATACAGTCTTTGACTCTCCTTTATACATATCACACTAATACAGATAACTTCATATAATTTATGTTTACTTAAAATGTACAGATGTTGTGATATTTTACAATACAAATATTTTACAAAGCCTCTTAGAGCAGTGATCTCAACCACACATATACCAACATATGTATCAATAATTTGCCGAACACCTTACTGGTTTCCAAGTTCCAAGTATTGGGAAGATAGAAAAATAAAACCTTTCCTCCTATGCCTGAGGAGTTGGCATCACATTTGTATACTTATTTTCAGACTCTGGAAGACACAGCTTTTTTGTTTAACAACACTACCTCTAAAAGGCATACAGGGAAGTTTAATGATTCAGATAAGAAGGGGTTCTTCAATATTCTTCTATGTTGAGCTTAGCTGATTTTGAGGGTCTTAAATTGATCTCACTCCCTGAAAAAGATAGAAAATACCAAGAGTAAAGTTAAGGATATTATATTTTTATATACTATTATTTGAAAACTTACTTATCTGACAAATTAAGTTAAATCTCTATGGTCTCAATGAATAATCATAATTCTCACATCCCCACTTGTTTTGTTTGCAAATGCACACACACACACGCTCATGAACACACACACATATCTCAAAGAATACAGATAGTCTAATATGTCAAAGTATCTCAGTGATAATGCTTTTTAGTTATTACTATAATTATTTTTCGTAGGTTCCAGTCGCTGAGGGTCTATGAAAATGGAATAGCCACATCATTTTTTGCCAGTGCTGCTATTCTTCCACTAGGTGTCAGCATTACTCTAGCACTTTCAGATGGCCAAACAGCAAAATGCCATCCACATCTGTTCTACTTTAATGTGTTTTCCAATAGAAATTTAGCTGGTAAATTGATAGAGAATAATAAAAATGTATGGTTATCTAATGACAATAGAAAAATTATAAACCAGAGTGAGAGGGTATTCAAAATAAAACTTTCCAAATTGATTTACAAGTGCAGTGTCTTCAAATAATATTCTAAAATTCAGTTCTTTCTCTTTTGTCACTGTCAATGTGTTGTATAAAATCTCACATAGTTTCTGCATTTGATGACCCAGGGCTTGGAAAATATCAGTATTTTGATAGTGAACAATGAAACTCCATCTTTCCATAAGAAGGTGAGGGTACATTTAAAGTGTCCTTCATGTCCATGATCACCAAAATACTAAGGGAAGCCTATAACTACAATCCAAGACATTGTCCCATTGCAGTCTGCTCTTTATTAGTTTGAAAGTATTCAGAATGATTATAAGCATCTTTCTAACAAGGGTTACTGGAACTTGCGGAAACAGATTGCAAAGGGTTTGTCTTTAGTTAATGGCTTTGTGAAAGAACTCATATTCCTCTGCCAGCTTGGAAAGGAGCATGATGGGTAGCCAAAATAAGTCGGAAATGTTTCAGAAAACGCTGCACGATCTTCAGGTTTATTTTGCAATTGAAAAGGAAATACACCAAAGGGATAAGAGGAAAAGAGAGGTAGGGCAGTATGACAGGGATTTGGAATGGGCTTTAGACTAATTTGGGCCAAAAGAGGAGTTTCCCTACTTAGGTTTTCCCTTTTTCTAAAAGAGTTTGGTCCAAGTAGAGCAGATGTGAAGAAAACTTGTGTAGCTGCAGAGTCAAACACATTATGGAGAAAAAAGCATTTCTTTAGCAATACTAAAAATGATTACGGGGTCATATTTTATATATTGCCTTGTTTTTGTTTCCTTCATTTCTATCTTGATCAATTTTACTCTTTTTATAACACACTTTTCTTTCCTTTATTTTTAGTTTATGCTTCCCTTTCTTCTCTAATCCACCTGCTTTATTTTTTTCTTATTTTTTTAACGTTTATTTATTTTTGAAACAGAGAGAGACAGAGCATGAACGGGGGAGGGTCAGAGAGAGAGGGAGACACAGAATCTGAAACAGGCTCCAGGCTCAGCGCTGTCAGCACAGAGCCCGATGTGGGGCTCGAACTCATGGGCCGCGAGATCATGACCTGAGCGGAAGTTGGACACTTAACCGACTGAGCCACCCAGGCGCCCCACCTGCTTTATTTTTACATCATGATTCTCCACACATGAGAAATTATTTTCCTCTAGTTTATTTAGACAAGTATTTTTACTAATTTTATCATTTGTATTTGGTTTTAAAATAAAGAACCATTTAAGGAAGAAATAATATGAGGCCAAAGGTTGAGCATTCATTAGCTCATTTATTTGTTTTATTATGTGTTTTTAATGAAGAAATGATTTCCTGAGAGAAACTATGCCCTTGAGGGGCTACCATAACTTTCAGCCCATACGGGCAAATTCAGTGTCCTAAGCAATGATTTAGCTCAAAATACACAAAAATGTCATTGTTATAGATAAAACTTAAATTTGGCCTTCAAATTCAAAGCATCAAAGCGTTAAGCTGACAAATAATTGTTATCCAACAACACCTGGATTTCTGCTCTGATGTTATTCTTTCTTTTTTTTTTTTTTTTAACGTTTATTTATTTTTGAGACAGAGAGAGACAGAGCATGAACGGGGGAGGGGCAGAGAGAGAGGGAGACACAGAATCGGAAACAGGCTCCAGGCTCTGAGCCATCAGCCCAGAGCCTGACGCGGGGCTCGAACTCCCGAACCGCGAGATCGTGACCTGGCTGAAGTCGGATGCTTAACCGACTGCGCCACCCAGGCGCCCCTGATGTTATTCTTTTAATTATATCCTGCTTGTTCAGGATTCCTATAGCAGGGATGTTTGTATACTGATGCAAAATTTAATGCATGTTTTACAATAATAGATTGAAATGGCATAAATTTCAGAACATATAGACAAATGCATCTTAATTATTTTAATGATGTTATATGTAGTAACTAATGATATCATATTCTATAGCAATTAAGTGCCATATATATATGGCATAAATTCATAAATATAAATATAAATAGATAGATAGAGAGACAGGTAGATTTACTTCCCCTATCATATGTCAATCATTTGTAATCTATTGGTTTCCCATAATTTTACAGCACTCCTCATCGGTTTGCTAAAAGGATATTTCATTTCTCTAGACTTGAAAGTATTTCTGAAGTGTCCAAATTTCCCCATGG
The DNA here is from genome assembly GCF_018350155.1 of Leopardus geoffroyi. NCBI lineage: Eukaryota > Metazoa > Chordata > Mammalia > Carnivora > Felidae > Leopardus > Leopardus geoffroyi. The sequence goes on from NC_059327.1 coordinate 153,044,917, forward strand.
ATACAAGATTTGGACTTGTTAGAGATATCATGTTTAGATTTTTTTAAAGCAGTTTAAACAGCATTTGTTATGAAGCACTCTTAACAAGACAGAATGACAAGGATAGTACCTTGGCTTACAAATTCACTTTGAAATCTGATGTACTGCTTTCTCTCTGTAGGCACATACGCACAGGAGATTAAAAAAATAATCTTGTTATGGGTTCGAGAATGTTAAGAGGTGGGACAGTGGAGTAGTTGTTTATAGGACAATGAGACATAATAAACTGCAACCAAGAAGGAGTCTTACTTTATATTTCCAGAAAGGCAAACAAATGTGGACACGTTCAGTAGTCAGAATAAGTACATCATTTTGAAGAAAAAAAGATGCATGCAGACAACAAATCCAAGAAAAAAAAATTGTAAAATTAGGTTGACCAATATCAAGTATAGTTAGGGAAACAAAGATAATATTAGCAGTGCCATGCTATGCAAAAGCTAATGGTCCTGATTCTGTGAAATTCTACAATTTACTTATATAAATGAAGATTATTGGTAGATTATCAGTGATGCCATCTAGGAATGGGTAATCTGTAGATCCTTGAAGAAAGTGCCTTATTCATGCTTGTATACCTGCTTGCTTGTATCATAAACTCACTAAGCTCTATCAGAAAGCCTTCTCTTCTAACAAGTCTATAAACTAAACAAACACTCCTGCAGACATTGAGTATAAACTTGCCTTTGTCCTTCTTAATGGACTCTGTTTTCCTTCTACAAAAGAAATTTTTTTTCTTAACTGGGATATGAATGGCAATTCTACCAATAGCTGATTCTGAATTCACAACATCAATGTTCAGTGATATTTACTCATTCATTCTCTCATTGTACTCTACATTCAATAGATATTAAGGATACCGTGTCAAGAAGAGTTCCAGGCACTCAGAGTACAGACAGAAACAGAGAGACTTGGTTTTTTGTTCTTTATATTTAGTGGGAAGAGGCAGACAATATGTAGGCTAATAAATGAGCATGGAAAACATCATATATATAAGACAGAAATTTTTAACTGATAAATTTTCTATAGGGACCCAATCATGAGTAACTATGATACCATACACTCCACATAAGCAGAAACTTTGATCCACTCATCCTCAGAGCCTAATGAAGACGGGGGTGAATATATCAAAAGCAAGAGGTAAGTAATTGCGAATAGCTGGTGGTTCATCTGAGTGATTGCATAGAAATAAATATTAAATGGAGGATTTATTATATTTCTTTTTTTTAGTGTTTATTTATTTATTTATTTTGAGGGAGAGAGACACACACACAAAGTGAGAAGGGGAGGGGCAGAGAGAGAGGAAGACCCAGAATCTGAAGCAAGCTCCAGGTTCTGAGCTGTCAGCACAGAGCCCGACTTGGGGCTTGAACCCATTAACTGAAAGATCATGACCTGAGCCAGAGTTGGACACTCAACCCACTGAGACACCCAGGCACACCACCAGATTTATTATATTTCTATATAAGTTGTAAGAATAATTAAATCAAATGTAATGTTTGGCTAGACGAAAAGATCTAGTATGGCAACTTCTAGAAGGAAATTAAAATTAAACAAACAGGGGCACCTGGGTGGCTCAGTCATTTGACTCATGATTTCAGCTTAGGCCCTGATTCCAGCATCCTGGGATTGAGCCTAATATCAAGCTTCGTGCTGAGCATGGAATCTCTTAAGATTCTCTCTCTCTCCTTCTGCCCCTCTCCTGTGCTCATGTTCTCTTTCTCTCTCTCTAAAAATAAATAAATAAATAAATAAATAAATAACAAAATTTATTTTTCCTTTACTTATTTGATATAACCTAATCTTATCTTTTATAAAACATGACTACACAATCTTTTGGTTTTAGAAAAGGCATAATCTCCTCAGGGATGTCTTCCCTAACCCGAGGTGAGATTTACGTTACTAAAGTAGGTAAAGACCTATTTTGCCAGCATCTCTATCATCACACTTCTAAGTGGTCTCTTTGTATTTTTCTTCTCCAGTTTATAAGCTCTGTAAGAGCAAAGGCTTTATCATCTTGTATATAATAGTGTGCCCAGTTTTTAGAAGACTTACCAACAGGTGGTAAATATTTAATGCGTATTTCATGGCTAAATTACTGAATGATGGTTGCCAATAAATGACACTGATGAAATCCATTTCTTCAACTACACCACACTGAGTTCCATGCAACCTAAGTTAGCTGAAGAAAAATATGGAAACCTGAAGATTTTTCTCAACTTCAATTCATTAATACTGACCCATCATATTCCTTTAGTCCTTTAACTCTTTCATTGTTTTGAAATGTTCCTTACTGTCCTCCATCTTCAAATCCCCAACACTTCCTCCCTAGTCTCCATTGTTCACCATCTGCCTTGCTTCCTGCTTCACAGAGAAAATTGATTACATCTGAAGAGAACTTGTGTAAACTGCATTTGCCCCAATTTTTTCTATTAGTATCGTCTGTGCTCCACTAAGCTGACCTTTCTACTTGATCACCTAAGTCCACTTTCCTATTCAAGGATAAAGTTCCAACAGTTCTCCCCTTCTTCTCCTAAATCAGAGATTTTTTTTTTTCTAAATTTGATTTTCCTCTAAATGTGATCTTACCCACTCTGCTGCTGATATTCTCTTCAGAAAAAGAAAAACACATCTTGCCTAGAGGGTTCACCCTCCAGATACCATTCAATCTTCCTTTATAGCAAAGATTCTTTTTTTTTTTTTTAATTTTTTTTTTTCAACGTTTATTTATTTTTGGGACAGAGAGAGACAGAGCATGAACGGGGGAGGGGCAGAGAGAGAGGGAGACACAGAATCGGAAACAGGCTCCAGGCTCTGAGCCATCAGCCCAGAGCCCGACGCGGGGCTGAACTCACGGACTGCGAGATCGTGACCTGGCTGAAGTCGGACGCTTAACCGACTGCGCCACCCAGGCGCCCATATAGCAAAGATTCTTAATCTAGAGTTCATGCCAGAGGACTATGGATAAAGTTCAGGAGGTCAATCTACATGGATAAAAAAATAAAAATATATATTTGATCTTTATCTGAACTGGCTGAAGCATAATGTCCTCCAATTATGCATGTTGCCAATCCACCACACCATATTAGCTCTAATCAAATACTTTTTTTTAGCATGTTGGATTATCGTAATATCACAGAATATCTTTTACACTAATCATCACTTTGAAATGAGAACGCTAGCTTCTTCCTATATATTACTACTTAAAGAATAAGAATTCTTGGGGCGCCTGGGCGGCTCCGTCGGTTGAGCGTCCAACTTCGGCTCAGGTCGTGATCTCAGGGTCCGTGAGTTCGAGCCCCGCGTCGGGCTCTGTGCTGACAGCTCCAAGCCTGGAGACTGCTTCGGATTCTCTGTCTCCCTCTCTCTCTGACCTTCCCCCGTTCATGCTCTGTCTCTCTCTGTCTCAAAAATGAATAAAATGTTAAAAAAAAATTTTTTTTAAAAGAATAAGAATTCTTGCTTTGGGATAGTACTCTTTGAATATTTTGTTTATGTTCACTTTTTACATTGCTTTCTTTCTTACCCCTTCAAACCTTTCCAGTCAGGCTTTTGCCCAACCCACCTCTACAAAATAGCTTTGTCAGAATCACTGATAACATGCATTTGCTAAATCCAATAATCAAATCTGAGTCTTCTTACTTGAGAAAGCATTTGTAACACTTTGCTGTCTTATCTTTGAAGCACTGCCTTCTTTTCCAGGGCCACATTCTCCTGTTTTCCTCCTACCTCACTGCTCATTTATTTTTGAGTTTCCTTTGCAGGCTTGTCTTCATGAACAGAGCCTATTGATGTTGGGTAATACAGTACTCTGTTCTTAGACTTCTTTTTTTTTTTGTCTTTTTCTTTTATTGATCCTCTCCTATGTGATCTCAGTAGTTCCATGACATTAGGTAGACCACGTGATGATGATTCCCAACTGTATAACTCTTTTAGATTTCTCAACTGAACAATGGATTGCTATTTCAAACTGCTTCCTCAACATCTGTCTTGAATGTCTCAAAACAAACATGTATAAAATTGAATCTGAATCTCTTGCCGCACACCCATTCCAGCCTCCAGAACCTCATCCCACAGCCATATTCATTGCAGTTATGGTGATTCTTGTCTTTTTAGTTGCTTGGCCAAAAATCTCAGTCATTTTTCATCATCTCTTTCATATTTCACAGCTAATTTATCAACAAATCTGGGCAGTTTCACATTGAAAGTATATTCCAAATCTGACCACATATTTTTTCAACACGTATCATGCTGATCCAAGCACGCTTTTGTAGCCTACATTTTAAAAGCCCACTAACAGTCTCCCTGTTTTCGCCCCATGCTTCTCTTCAATATGTTCTAAAGGCCAAAGTCTAAGTAACCTTGTTAAGTAGAAAGTTAGTTCATTTCATTGCTCCGCTGTCAAGTCTCTGATAGTTTTTCATCTCACTTGGGATACAAGCAGAAGGCCAGTACATATGTTGGTTATCAATTTACTCCTTTGACATCTTCTATTACTTTCCTCCTGCCTTACTCTGTACAAGCCACCTTAAACTTCTCTGAACGCACAGCTATATCTCTTTCTCAGGATGTTTGTACTTTCTCTTCTCTCTGGAATATTATGATTCTATATCTACGTGACTTGCTTGCTCACCTTTGATATTTCTTATATGTACATTTCTCAGTAAGGTCGTCCTTTGCCACTTTATATGTTGCCACTTTTATATGTTGACAAGTGCCACCTTTCCCATTTCAATTTTCCTTTATCTATGTATTTAACTCTGTGAAAATTATTGCCGTCTAACATATATTTTACTTATTGTATTTGTTGTCTGCCCCTTCCCTTGCCTCTAGAATATAAGTTCTAAGACTGAAATGACTTTGTCTACATCCACCCCCTCCAGGACCTAGCATGTTATGATAGTAATAGTCATGTAATTTTTTTAATGAATGAAGGAGTAAGTGAATTGACTGAATAAATGAAAATTTCCCATATATCCCTTCTTTCTCTGTTTTAATCATCTGCTTTCAGAGGGTATATGGCAAATTATAATAGCCCAATAAATACAGGATGAGTGAATGAAGTAATGTTATGTAGACTTTGTGTCACAAATTATAGTTTTATTTTTTAAAAGACTATCATATACATTTGGAATGTCTTTGTCCCTATTCAATGTGGGCATGGGTATGCCATATTGCTCTATGTCTATAGTTTTAAAAACAATTAGAAGCATAGCTTGTAATTAAAAAGAATGAAAAAATGAAACAAATTATTTTCTGAGTGAAACCTTAGTTTCACATATTAAATCTTATTTCAAACTATAGGTCTTGTGAATTGTATCTCATTTATATTGTTTGACTAGCTAATGGAACAGCTTAAATTATTCATTCCAAGAAGTCAACTTCAGGCCAATATTTCTGATGAACACAAATACAAAAATTCTCAACCAAATATTAGCAAACTAAATCCAACAATACATTTAAATATTATTTAAAAACAAATGCATTATTAATTCCTCATTAATTTGTATTTTATTAAAGATAAAGATAGACCGGAGAGAAGATGGCGGCGTAGGAGGACGCTGGGCTCACCGCACGTCCTGCTGATCACTTAGATTCCACCTACACCTGCCTAAATAACCCAGAAAACCGCCAGAGGATTAGCAGAACGGAGTCGCCGGAGCCAAGCGCAGACGAGAGGCCCACGGAAGAGGGTAGGAAGGGCGGCGAGGCGGTGCATGCTCCAAGGACTGGCGGGAGGGAGCCGGGGCGGAGGGGCGGCTCACCGGCCAAGCAGAGCCCTGGAGGCTGGCTTGCAAAAGCGGAGGGGCCTGACGGACTGTGTTCCGACAGCAAGCGCGACTTAGCCTCTGGGAGGTCATAAGTTAACGGCTCTGCTTGGAAAGCGGGAAGGCTGGAGGACAAAGGGAGGGAGAGCTGCTGAGCCCCCGGACGACAGAGCTCAGCTTGGTGGGGAACAAAGGCGCTCGCCAGGGCCATCTCCCCCACCCATCCCCCAGCCAAAATCCCAGAGAGAACCAGTTCCTGCCAGGGAACTTCCTCGCTCCGCGCAAACACCCAACTCTGTGCTTCTGCGGAGGAGCCAAACCTCCAGCAGCGGATCTGACCCCTCCCTCTGCCACAGGGCCCCTCCTGAAGTGGATCACCTAAGGAGAAGCGAGCTAAGCCTGCCCCTCCTGCCCCTGTGCACCTTGCCTACCCACCCCAGCTAATACGCCAGATCCCCAGCATCACAAGCCTGGCAGTGTGCAAGTAGCCCAGACCGGCCATGCCACCCCACAGTGAATCCCGCCCCTAGGAGAGGGGAAGAGAAGGTACACACCAGTCTGACTGTGGCCCCAGCGGTGGGCTGGGGGCAGACATCAAGTCTGACTGCGGCCTCACCCACCAACTCCAGTTATACACCACAGCACAGGGGAAGTGCCCTGCAGGTCCTCACCACGCCAGGGACTATCCAAAATGACCAAGCAGAAGAATTCCCTCAGAAGAATCTCCAGGAAATAACAACAGCTAATGAGCTGATCAAAAAGGATTTAAATAATATAACAGAAAGTGAATTTAGAATAATAGTCATAAAATTAATCGCCGGGCTTGAAAACAGTATACAGGACAGCAGAGAATCTCTTGCTACAGAGATCAAGGGACTAAGGAACAGTCACGAGGAGCTGAAAAACGCTTTAAATGAAATGCAAAACAAAATGGAAACCACCACGGCTCGGATTGAAGAGGCAGAGGAGAGAATAGGTGAACTAGAAGATAAAGTTATGGAAAAAGAGGAAGCTGAGAAAAAGAGAGATAAAAAAATCCAGGAGTATGAGGGGAAAATTAGAGAACTAAGTGATACACTAAAAAGAAATAATATACGCATAATTGGTATCCCAGAGGAGGAAGAGAGAGGGAAAGGTGCTGAAGGGGTACTTGAAGAAATAATAGCTGAGAACTTCCCTGAACTGGGGAAAGAAAAAGGCATTGAAATCCAAGAGGCACAGAGAACTCCCTTCAGACGGAACTTGAATCGATCTTCTGCACGACATATCATAGTGAAACTGGCAAAATACAAGGATAAAGAGAAAATTCTAAAAGCAGCAAGGGATAAACGTGCCCTCACATATAAAGGGAGACCTATAAGACTCGTGACTGATCTCTCTTTTGAAACTTGGCAGGCCAGAAAGAATTGGCACGAGATTTTCAGTGTGCTAGACAGAAAAAATATGCAGCCGAGAATCCTTTATCCAGCAAGTCTGTCATTTAGAATAGAAGGAGAGATAAAGGTCTTCCCAAACAAACAAAAACTGAAGGAATTTGTCACCACTAAACCAGCCCTACAAGAGATCCTAAGGGGGACCCTGTGAGACAAAGTACCAGAGACATCACTACAAGCATAAAACATACAGACATCACAATGACTCTAAACCCGTATCTTTCTATAATAACACTGAATGTAAATGGATTAAATGCGCCAACCAAAAGACACAGGGTATCAGAATGGATAAAAAAACAAGACCCATCTATTTGCTGTCTACAAGAGACTCATTTTAGACCTGAGGACACCTTTAGATTGAGAGTGAGGGGATGGAGAACTATTTATCATGCTACTGGAAGCCAAAAGAAAGCTGGAGTAGCCATACTTATATCAGACAAACTAGACTTTAAATTAAAGGCTGTAACAAGAGATGAAGAAGGGCATTATATAATAGTTACAGGGTCTATCCATCAGGAAGAGCTAACAATTATAAATGTCTATGCGCCGAATACCGGAGCCCCCAAATATATAAAACAACTACTCATAAACATAAGCAACCTTATTGATAAGAATGTGGTAATTGCAGGGGACTTTAACACCCCATTTACAGAAATGGATAGATCATCTGGACACACGATCAATAAAGAAACAAGGGCCCTGAATGAGACATTGGATCAGATGGACTTGACAGATATATTTAGAAATCTGCATCCCAAAGCAACAGAATATACTTTCTTCTCGAGTGCACATGGAACATTCTCCAAGATAGATCATATACTGGGTCACAAAACAGCCCTTCATAAGTTTACCAGAATTGAAATTATACCATGCATACTTTCAGACCACAATGCTATGAAGCTTGAAATCAACCACAGAAAAAAGTCTGGAAAACCTCCAAAAGCATGGAGGTTAAAGAACACCCTACTAACGAATGAGTGGGTCAACCAGGCAATTAGAGAAGAAATTAAAAAATATATGGAAACAAACGAAAATGAAAATACAACCATCCAAACGCTTTGGGACGCAGCGAAGGCAGTCCTGAGAGGAAAATACATTGCAATCCAGGCCTATCTCAAGAAACAAGAAAAATCCCAAATACAAAATCTAACAGCACACCTAAAGGAAATGGAAGCAGAACAGCAAAGGCAGCCTAAACCCAGCAGAAGAAGAGAAATAATAAAGATCAGAGCAGAAATAAACAATATAGAGTCTAAAAAAACTGTAGAGCAGATCAACGAAACCAAGAGTTGGTTTTTTGAAAAAATAAACAAAATTGACAAACCTCTAGCCAGGCTTCTCAAAAAGAAAAGGGAGATGACCCAAATAGATGAAATCATGAATGAAAATGGAATTATTACAACCAATCCCTCAGAGATACAAGCAATTATCAGGGAATACTATGAAAAATTATATGCCAACAAATTGGACAACCTGGAAGAAATGGACAAATTCCTGAACACCCACACTCTTCCAAAACTCAATCAGGAGGAAATAGAAAGCTTGAACAGACCCATAACCAGCGAAGAAATTGAATCGGTTATCAAAAATCTCCCAACAAATAAGAGTCCAGGACCAGATGGCTTCCCAGGGGAGTTCTACCAGACGTTTAAAGCAGAGATAATACCTATCCTTCTCAAGCTATTCCAAGAAATAGAAAGGGAAGGAAAACTTCCAGACTCATTCTATGAAGCCAGTATTACTTTGATTCTTAAACCAGACAGAGACCCAGTAAAAAAAGAGAACTACCGGCCAATATCCCTGATGAATATGGATGCAAAAATTCTCAATAAGATACTAGCAAATCGAATTCAACGGCATATAAAAAGAATTATCCACCATGATCAAGTGGGATTCATTCCTGGGATGCAGGGCTGGTTCAACATTCGCAAATCAATCAACGTGATACATCACATTAACAAAAAAAAAGAGAAGAACCATATGATCCTGTCAATCGATGCAGAAAAGGCCTTTGACAAAATCCAGCACCCTTTCTTAATAAAAACCCTTGAGAAAGTCGGGATAGAAGGAACATACTTAAAGATCATAAAAGCCATTTATGAAAAGCCCACAGCTAACATCATCCTCAATGGGGAAAAACTGAGAGCTTTTTCCCTGAGATCAGGAACCCGACAGGGATGCCCACTCTCACCGCTGTTGTTTAACATAGTGCTGGAAGTGCTAGCATCAGCAATCAGACAACAAAAGGAAATCAAAGGCATCAAAATTGGCAAAGATGAAGTCAAGCTTTCGCTTTTTGCAGATGACATGATATTATACATGGAAAATCTGATAGACTCCACCAAAAGTCTGCTAGAATTGATACATGAATTCAGCAAAGTTGCAGGATACAAAATCAATGTACAGAAATCAGTTGCATTCTTATACACTAACAATGAAGCAACAGTAAGACAAATAAAGAAACTGATCCCATTCACAATTGCACCAAGAAGCATAAAATACCTAGGAATAAATCTAACCAAAGATGTAAAAGATCTGTATGCTGAAAACTATAGAAAACTTAAGAAGGAAATTGAAGAAGATTTAAAGAAATGGAAAGACATTCCCTGCTCATGGATTGGAAAAATAAATATTGTCAAAATGTCAATATTACCCAAAGCGATCTACACATTCAATGCAATCCCAATCAAAATTGCACCAGCATTCTTCTCGAAACTAGAACAAGCAATCCTAAAATTCATATGGAACCACAAAAGGCCCCGAATAGCCAAAGGAATTTTGAAGAAGAAGACCAAAGCAGGAGGCATCACAATCCCAGACTTTAGCCTCTACTACAAAGCTGTCATCATCAGGACAGCATGGTATTGGCACAAAAACAGACACATAGACCAATGGAATAGAATAGAAACCCCAGAACTAGACCCACAAACATATGGCCAACTCATCTTCGACAAAGCAGGAAAGAACATCCAATGGAAAAAAGACAGCCTCTTTAACAAATGGTGCTGGGAGAACTGGACAGCAACATGCAGAAGGTTGAAACTAGACCACTTTCTCACACCATTCACAAAAATAAACTCAAAATAGATAAAGGACCTGAATGTGAGACAGGAAACCATCAAAACCTTAGAGGAGAAAGCAGGAAAAGACCTCTCTGACCTCAGCCGTAGCAATCTCTTACTCGACACATCCCCAAAGGCAAGGGAATTAAAAGCAAACATGAATTACTGGGACCTTATGAAGATAAAAAGCTTCTGCACAGCAAAGGAAACAACCAACAAAACTAAAAGGCAACCAACGGAATGGGAAATGATATTCGCAAATGACATATCAGACAAAGGGTTAGTATCCAAAATCTATAAAGAGCTCACCAAACTCCACACCCGAAAAACAAATAACCCAGTGAAGAAATGGGCAGAGAACATGAATAGACACTTCTCTAAAGAAGACATCCGGATGGCCAACAGGCACATGAAAAGATGTTCAGCGTCGCACCTTATCAGGGAAATACAAATCAAAACCACACTCAGGTATCACCTCACGCCAGTCAGAGTGGCCAAAATGAACGAATCAGGAGACTATAGATGCTGGAGAGGATGTGGAGAAACGGGAACCCTCTTGAACTGTTGGTGGGAATGCAAATTGGTGAAGCCGCTCTGGAAAGCAGTGTGGAGGTTCCTCAGAAAATTAAAAATAGACCTACCCTATGACCCAGCAATAGCACTGCTAGGAATTTATCCAAGGGATACAGGAGTACTGATGCATAGGGGCACTTGTACCCCAATGTTCATAGCAGCACTCTCAACAATAGCCAAATTATGGAAAGAGCCTAAATGTCCATCAACTGATGAATGGATAAAGAAATTGTGGTTTATATACACAATGGAATACTACGTGGCAATGAGAAAAAATGAAATATGGCCTTTTGTAGCAACGTGGATGGAACTGGAGAGTGTGATGCTAAGTGAAATAAGCCATACAGAGAAAGACAGATACCAAATGGTTTCACTCTTATGTGGAGCCTGAGAAACTTAACAGGAACCCATGGGGGAGGGGGAGGAAAAAAGAAAAAAAAAAAAAAGGAGGTTAGAGTGGGAGAGAGCCAAAGCATAAGAGACTGTTAAAAACTGAGAACAAACTGAGGGTTGATGGGGGGTGGGAGGGAGGAGAGGGTGGGTAATGGGTATTGAGGAGGGCACCTTTTGGGATGAGCACTGGGTGTTGTATGGAAACCAATTTGACAATAAATTTCATATATTAAAAAAAAATAAAGATAAAGATAGTATTTAATACTATTTGGATTAATGTATTAGAATTTATAGAAACCTTTGACTCTGTCTAAGAAACTCCTGACAATAAGCTTCATTCCCATGTATTGGTGGCTACTGGGGAAAAATATCTTTCTCAAAAAAATTGAAGAGAAGAGAGCACTCCCAAACTCATTTTACAAGTCCAACATTACCCTGATACCAAAGCCAGATAGGGAGACTACAAGAAAACTACAGGTCAATATCCCTGATGACTACACATGCAAAAACAAAATAATTTTTTTTTGAAGTTTATTTTGGGAGAGAGAGAATGAGCTGGGGAGGGGCAGAAAGGGCAGGGGACAGAGGATCCAAAGCAGACTCTGCGTTGAGAACAGAGAGTCCAATGGGGGCTTGAACTCACAAACTGTGAGATCATGACCTGAGCTGAAGTTGGACACTTAACCGATTGAGCCACCCAGGCATTTGTACATGCAAAAATTCTCAACAAAATTTTAGAAAACTGAATTCAACAGTACAATGGAGGAATCACCCTCAATGATCAAGTAGGATTTATCCCTGGGATGCAAAGATGGTTGGTTTAATATATGCAGATCAATAAGTGTGATATACCACACAAAGTTTAAAAATCCATTAAAAATCCTATCATAGTGATGTGGGTGCAGAAGGTAATGGTCAGGAAACAATTCTTGAGACATTTTTGGTGCAGAAGTTGCTTTTTTTATAGCATAGAGACAGGTCCCATGGGCAGAAAGAGCTGCACATTTGCTGTGTGAAATCAGTAGTTATATGCTTAGTGCTCAAGGAGCACCGGACATGAAGGGATTATTAATTAGATCGTAAGTCTTCTTTGAATTTCTATTTGTAAAACTACTTTCACAAGATTTCTCTTGTGCTTATCATTCAGCTCAATAGTAACTTTCAGTGAGATGTACAACTAGTCATGAAACCCTTTTTAAGGAGGCAGCAACCAGCATGTGGTTGATCCTCATTGAAACCATGCAGGCTATAGGTCAGCCTTCTGGGCTAAAGGTGAACATTTTTCTACTTCTACCCTTTATCAATAGGGTAAAAATTATTTGATCAAATCAATAGATACAGAAAAAGCATTTGACAAAAGTTAACATCATTTTCTGAGAAAAAACCTTCCAGAATTCTTATAACTAAAAATGCTACAACTAGTAGGTAGAGTGTTGGATTTTAATATGACTTCTCCTTACCTAAACAGAATATTAGAGAATGTTTCTTTGAAGAAACTTCTGGGTGATTGCAGTTGTGGTGGAGCCCAACCCATCAGTCTCACTAATGTAATAACTCTGCATCTAGCTTTCTCCTCAGGTATGTGAACTTCACCATGATTAAAAATCCATGTCTTCATCCTCCAAGGCCTAAAATCTCCTTGGAAAAAGGTTATACTCACATAAATTAGTCAACAAAGTTAACTAAAATTTGAACAAGTATTTTTTGAATGACTTAATTATAAAAGGCAGTCATTAAAAATGATGGCAAATATATAGAATATGTGGGAAGAGGAGTAAGTTAGAAAGGGAGCAAATTCCTTAAGGATCATATATTCCCCATGGACTTTTTAATGAGCTAGAATGTGAAGTTGGCCTTGAATATATACTACAGAGTTTAAAGTAGCAACAAGTGGATTGCAGTTAACAGGTGGCAAGATGATATGGTCTACCTGTAGTAGACAGTAACATCAGAAGAAAAGGCCCACAAGAAGAGCTATTAGTGTGGACTGTCACACTGAAAGCAGATTATGGTGAACCTTTAAATACAGAGGCTAATGTTTAATTTTGATTCAAGAAGCAACGGGAAGCCAAGATACTCTCTTTTTAAAAAAAATATTTTAAGTTTCAGTGTTGTTAACCTACAGTGTTGTATTAGTTTCAGGTGTACAATATAGTAATTCAGCAATTCTATACACTACTCAACGCTCAACAGGATAAGTTGCTTACTTATCCTGTTACTCCCCTTCACTTATTTCACCCATCTCCCACCCACCTCCTCTCTGGTAACCCTCTATTTGTTCCCTTTGGTTACCATTCTGTTTTTTGGTTTTGTTTCTTTTATTTTGTTCACTTGTTGTTTCCTAAATCTACATATGAAAGAAATCATGTGGTATTTATCTTTCTCTGATTGCCTTACTTTGCTTAGCATTATACTTTCTAGATCCATCCATGTTATTGCAAATAGCAAGATTTTATGCATTCTTATGGTTGAGTTAATATCCCTGTGTGTGTGTGTGTGTGTGTGTGTGTGTGTGTGTGTGTGTATCTCATATCTTCTTTATCCATTCATCTATTTGATGGACACTTGGGTTGCTTCCATATTTTGGCTATTGTAAATAATATTGTCACAGGGGGCATATATCTTTTTGAATTAGTGTTTTCATATTCTTTGGGTAAATACCCAGTAGTGGAATTACTGGTTCATATTTATACTGGATCATACTGTATTAGTGCAGTCCAGTTATTATTTCACTTATTCTATGCAAGAAACATATAAGCCAGGTATGATGAATATCATCATCCCTCTGGAAATGAGAAATTTGTGTCACAAAATAATTAAATATTTTTAAAACCATAGAGCTGGTAAACAGCAAGGCTCAGAACTAAACCCAGATTTTTTTTCCTCCAGAATTAATGCATTTTCCTTAGGGTTACACCACTCTAAGATTTATGGTTTTTTTTAATTAAGCATTTAGGAAAACAACAGCTACCACATTCTAACAAGAATCATGGAATGTTATTAGCATTATTATCCCATGTTGTACATATGCCTAAACTATTTTAGGAACTTTTCAAATGCCAGGAACTGTTCTAATCTCTTTGTGGACACTATTATTATCTTTATTATAAAAACGATATGCAGACACATTGAAAAACATTAAATAGAAGCACTTTCATCAGGGAAGTGCCAATTACAGAATTCAAAAGCAGGCAATTGAAGTTCGAACCAAAACAAGTCTGTCCTAGATGAAGGGTGAGAAAATATATCTTCTGGACTTCCATATTTTTAGTTCTTGCATGATTAAGATGAGAAAAAGATATCCATGAGTCTATATTGTCAATAAAAAGGAGAAATTAGATATTATTCAATTTCTATTTTATAACAGACCATCTGAGTAACTACATAATATTTTAGGGGTTTATTGAGGTAGGACTGTATATTTTTTCCAGGTCTGAGAAAATCCAATTAAAAGCAATTGTTATCACTAATACTTACAGCAATAAATACTTACTATATGCAATGCATTATGGTAACTATTTACATATATTTACTTAATTTTTATGAAGATCCCTTACAACATTTTTTTTATATTACATATGAGAAAACTTTGGCTCAGAGAAGTTCACTAACTTGCTCAAGATGGCATAGCCAGCCATCAGCAGATTGTAAATTTGAACACAGGAGTTTTTGTTGTAATTTCAAAATCAATACTTTCGCAGCTCAATGATATAAAAATAGTGCTTAAGTAAAATTGAAGTAAAATTGTATTTTAGCTCTCTAATTGTACTTTCACATATAATTGTTACCATGATATATATAGTCAAAGACATTAAAGTGTGAAGCCATATTGCGCATACATAACCACTGTATGTTTATGGGCATTTTCATAAACATAAATTTTATGAATTGTTAGCAATACCTCTGTTGCAAATGAACAAAAACATTCTTCGTGATCAGGAAATAGGAAATAATAATGGAATGTCGAGTAAACTTCTTTCCTTTCTTTTTAAATGAAGATAATTTATTTAAATTTTGGAGTAAGGAATTAATTCTGAATCAAAGATTTGAAAATGTTGTATATATTTTCAATGCAACCATCTGTTACTGCTTCCTCTAGAGTTGCCAGTTCCCTCAGTGGCCATTCTACTAGATCCTACAGTTTCAAGGTCTGTAAACCAATTCCTACCACTGCAGTATTGACACAAACATCTGTTGCAGGTGTTTAATGTCGGTCAGATTTACAAGTCCACTCTAGTAGTTGTAGTTTTATAGAGAGTTCATTTAAAGTTTACTTTTGTATAAATACCTCTAATGCACTTTTTATGTACCTAACATTTTTCTTCCAAGGAGGTTTCTGAGAAACATGTTTTACTTTGTGTGTGAAATCAATTTCAGGACATTCATACATTTTCCAAGTGCAAATTGTCTTTCATTTATTACCTCAACTTTATTTCTCTTAATAACATAGGTTTATCCCAAATACCATACAGTGGTTTTGTTGTTGTTGTTGTTTGTTTGTTTGTGTTTCTATTTGATTCAGATTTCAATAAAAAAATCTCAAATATGGGCTTTTAAAAATTAATTCAGAAGGCAATTGTTCTTAGGTTCAAATCTGATTCTGGGTAATAAATAGCATAAAAGGGTATGGATCACTAGCTTTTCTACTTAAGGAGTAGCAGTTAGCTGGGTGGTTAAACAAACAGGCTGAGTGCCCATCCTTACTGTCAATGCTTGCTTCTACACATGAATGACTATATATGTTTTTTTACAAAGTCACTTAAGCTTTCTGCCTCTGGGTCACCCATCTGTAAAAGTGAACTACAGTTATCTTCTACTTTCCAAAAAAAGCTATGGTGAGTGTAGTTAATTAGTATAGTCAACCAGGTTTAGAAACTTCCAAATGAAGTGAGGGTATGAAAAATATTTGGCTTTTGCATAATTTCTTTAGTTATCTCAAACACACCAGAGACAAAATATGTTTCCAGGCAAATTAAGTCACCTCTCATTTTAATAAGTATATGAAATGTTGACGATATTTACTATCTAATAACATAAATGACTAATACTTGTGAGGAAGGGTTCTAATTTGTGCCATTTTCCTCTGTTCCTTCCTTCCTTCCTTCCTTTCCTTCCTTCCTTCCTTTTCTCTCTCTCTCTCACTTTCTTTCCTTTTTCTATTTCTTGTTGTGTATTCCATGCTCCTGAAGCACTCATCTATGAGTTTATTAATATTTTCTTCACTATTGCCAGTAGCCAGTCGCTTGTGAACTCCACATTTACTTTTCTAATTGCTCAAAAACCTGTGCTCTAGTAACAGTAATAACAACTTGTGTTCCAGAAACTCCAGTTTCTCTTCTTTGGAGAAACTCTCTTTACCATATTATTTTATTATGCTTGTCAGATGGGGGCTAAGATCTTCCAAGCGACTCATTTTCTCTTCATCCTATGATGGAGTATTTGTAGTTACCTATCCAAGCAAAGCTAATCTTGATGTTCAATTCATTTGCCACCTAGATTTGTCCAAGTGGGATTGTAATAGTTAAGTTTCCACCAGCCATGTGTACCCCTATCACCATTGCTACATTTCCACTGCATATTTCCCTATCAGTATGGATTAAACTGCGATAGAAGATAATAGAGCCAATATATAGAAAGAAACAAGATCAAGAGATAGAATCCTGATGGTATTCAAGTTTCTGAATACCAGGCATGATTGATTGCCTTTCTTACAATTTACTTACATAAACCAGTAAGTCCCAACCACACAGACTAGTCTAAACCACACAGATCATATATTATTTCGCTTAAGGTGTTTAGTGTTTAGCTCCCATGGCTTATGATAAAAAACGTACTGGCAAATACACTATACTTCTGCAGAACAAATGAGTAAAATAGACTGTACATAAAATCAGTTATAAAGGAAAAGAGAACGAACTACTCTCTCTGTTTTTCTATTTTCTCATCTTCAAATACTAATTTTCTCATTTTCAAATACTTGAATATCTGTATCTGAACATGTGGTCTGATAGCCACTCGGTTCAACTCAGGTCAACCCAGAAATAACGCCTGGGCTGTGTGTAGTATTCATAATGGATAAAAGTATCTGAAGAAGAATAAAGAACTACCATGAAATATTAAGCAAATTGTATAAGAGCAATTTAGGTAATTTCAGTCATTTAATCAATCCACATGAGTAAGATAGGATTAGAATACCATGGCAGAATACTTTGAACTAAACTTCATACATATTTTGATCCTATTATTCTGAATATTCTCTACTTTCTTTATGACTCACCTCTTTTAGGATTAGGTGTAAGCCTTGTATTTAATCAACTCCCTCCCTTTCGAACTACGTGGATGTGCTCTACTTCTCGTAGGTGGCAGGAAAGTAATAATCCTGAGAAAGCTAAATAAAAGCATACTTATTTAAAATGGGCACACTTTCGACACATCGGCGAATGCATGCTCCAATTTATGGCAGCTTTAGCAGACTCAGTACAAATGTTGCACTGCCTGCTTCCTATCATTAAATGATGTTTTAAGTATTTGTCACCAGGAATATATCCAAGTAAAAGAGTTCAGTGGCTGGCATGATGATAACGTAATCAAGGTTCCAGAGTTCTTTTTCCAGTGATTGCAGCAATCATTGTTGAATATTTCTGACACTTTGACATGATAAAATTTCTCTTCTAGTCACTAGCAAGTAAGGAGAATGATGGAAATAAAGTAAATGTAAGTACTCCTGATGTTAGCTGCTCCAGGACATCTGGGAAAATCTGAACCTGGTCGCTAATATTTGTTATATTAGCTGTTGTCATAGATGGAATTGAAGATAAGGGTTTAAGATTGCGGAAGAAAAGAAGGATTTAGGGACATCATACATCTTTGTCCTTAATCTTTCACCATGCTATTTCTCCAATAGTGCTCTTGATAGAAAACCAGTCTAACATACTTAAACATCTGGAAATTACAGAAATAGAGTCTACACATCAACTTGGCTGCTGCCTAAATCTTAATTATTATTTATGCAAGCATTTACACTGGTCTTGCTGATTATCACATGCTGTGAGGTAAAATCATCTTTACTTTCTTGGGATAATTATAGTTAGTTGGAGGCATAAAAGAACTATAAACTCAAAATTTCTGGAAGATTCCAGCCTAGAATAGTTTTTTAAACTATATATCAGTAGGCTTCCAATTGGAATTACTACTGGGCTTTTTATTGAAAGATTGTTTCATTAAAAAAAAAAAGAAAGAAAAATTGTTTCATAAAAGAAAATCACTTTTCTTACTAATAATCAACACTAATTATCTTTTTTTCCTTGATTAACTAAATGACAGCAGTAGTCTTTCATACAGACACAAGATATATTTTTATACAGAATTCTTTTATTTTCTTCACCAGCCACATCATCTCCCTGTCAGGTGCAACAACGCCGTTAGCTCTATTTCCAAAATAGCTTCCCGATCTGCCCACACTGTTACATCACCGTGATCACCACCAGAGATCAAGGCAGCATCTTTTCTTTTGATTATTGTATAATCTCCTACATGATCTCTATGTTTCTACTTTTGTCTTCCCCTAAACATTTGCCAAATAGGTGATTTTTTTCACAAGGAAAATTATATCTTTTATCCCCCTGTTTAAAATCTTTTAATAGTTTCTCATGCTGCTTAGAAGAAAGTCTAAATTCCTAACCATAGCACACATGGTACTATGTGATTTTCCACTGCCTTTTTTTTTTTTCTCCCTTTCTCTATTTCTCACTAAACTCCAGCCACACTGGCCTTCTTATTTTTCTTCCCAAACTTGTAATCATTTTGTTGTCCTGATGCCTTTTCTTGCTGTTGCCTGTCTAAAATCATCTCTACTGGCTCCTGATAAGGCTGATATCTTCAGGTCTTAGACCTGTGCCATCTCATCCAAAAGGTTTTCTCTGCTCACTCAGATATCCCTTCTCATGACACATTTTTTGTTTGTTTGTTTTTAGGCACTTATCTGCCACAGATGAGATACCATACATTTATTTCCTTATTTGTCTACCATGTAAGCCCTGTGAGGCAAATTGCCACTGTCAGCTCAGTGCCCACATCAATGTCTTGGAAATAGAAGATACTTCGTACATGTTGTTGAATAACTTAATTCATATCCACATTTATTTACCAAGTATGTATATTATTTTACTTTTTCCTCACAGGTGATTTCTTACTTCACTTCCATTGTTACTACTCAACTTGCTCCTCCCATCACCAATTAAAATTGTTATTGAAAAATATATTACAAATGAACAATTAAAACACAGATAACCCAATTTAAAATGAACAATGTTTTTAAACAGACATTTTCTCCAAAGAAGATATCCAAAGATATACATGAAAAGATGTTCAGCTTCATTCCTCATTAGAGGAATGCAAATCAAAACCACCATTTCATACACACTTGAAGGTTATAACCAAGAAGACATATAATAACAAATTTTGGCAAGGATGTTGAGACGTTGTAACCCTTGTGAATTGCTGTTGGCAAAGTTAAATGCTGTAGCCAGTATGGAAAACTATTTTTCCTCACAACATTAAACATGATTAACATGTGACTCAGCAAGTCCACTCTTAGGTATATTTCAAAGAGAAACGAAAACATATGTCCACACTTGTACATGAATATTCAGAGAAGCATTATTCATAGTAGCAAAAATGAAACAAAAAATGACAATGAAATGATGAATGGATAAACAAAAAAAATTCATACAATAGAATATTATTGAGCAATAAAAACGAATGAGGTACTGATGAATGTCATAATATGGATGAGGTTTGCAACCTTTATGTTGAGCGAAAGAAGCCAGTCACAAAAGACCACATATTTTATGAATCCACTTATCTGACAAGTCCAGAATATGCCAACCCATAAATACAGAAAGTAGACTAGTGGTTTCCATGTACTAAGGGAGAGGAAAATGGGCAGTGACTGTTAATGGGCGTGAAGTTTCTTTTTGTGATGATAGAAATCTTCTAAAATTAAATAGCAGTGATGTTTACACAAGTCTGTGAATATACTAAAAAAACTGAATTGTACTTTAAAAGGGTGAATTATATATCAATAATGCCACAAATAATACAAAAAAATTTAAAGTAAAAGGGTATAAAATCTATTTGTTGTTCCTTTTTAGCATAGCTAAAACAATCTCATAATTCAAACAAAACCAAAAATTAAACCATCAGATAAAATAAGCTAAGATATTGACTAAATCAGATAGTGAGAAAAAGGTTCAAATAAGGAAGATGTGAAAATTTTGCAAACGATCCATGTACAAAGTGAAAATTTCCATACTATTGTAGCTAATCTGATTCCAAGGTCTACACCATTCTCTTCATTATCTCATGAATTCACTATATGGTAACTCCAAAGGTCTGCTGCAGATTCATTTGGATTCCTTGGTTCATTGGATCTAGATGAATTTTTCCTCACTCCCCAGAAACACTTTCCTTCTTGACACTTTGTCCTTTTTGGGACAATCAAAACCAAAACAAAACAAAACAATTCTAATCTTTCCAAGGATCCTTCTACAAATTGTTTTTCTTTCTTTCTTTCTTTCTTTCTTTCTTTCTTTCTTTCTTTCTTTCATTTTCTTCTGTTTTTTAAATTTAAATTTTAGTTAACATACAGGGCAATATTGGTTTTAAGAGTATAATTCAGTGATTTGTCACTTACATATAACAGCCAGTGCTCATCACAAGTGCCCTTTTTAATGCCCATCACCCATCTAGCCCATCTCCCACCCACCTCCCTACATCAACCCCCAGTCTGTTCTTTATCATTAAAAGTCTCTTGCAGTTTGTTTCCCTCTCTTTTCTCCACCCCCCCAACTTTCCATAAGTTCATCTGTTTTGCATTTTAAATTCCACATGTGAGTGAAATCATATGGCATTTGTCTTTCACTGAATTATTTCACTTAGCATCATACATTCTAGCTCCATCCATGTCATTACAAATGGCAATATTTCATTCTTTTTTGGTGGCCAAGTAATACTCCATCGTATATGTGTACCACATTTTTATCCATTCATCAGTCAGTGGACATTTGGGCTCTCTCCATAAAGAGAATTAAGGCAATTTAGTGACTTATAAAGCAGTAGTGTGTAAGTAAATGAAGATCTCACTATAAATACAAATTCTACTTTGTAATTATAATGATAAACAGTTTACGTCATATGATAGTATTTGCTGCATGCTTATTTTCAACTTTGGAATAGTTTAACAATCTGCTTGTATTGTTTCACTTAATCTTTACAAGAATTCAATGAATTGGGCATTGTAATCTCTATTTTAAAAATTGAGTAGTAAGCACAAAGAGGGTAAAAAAATTATCAAAGGTGATACAGTTAGTAATGACAGAACAAGAGTGTGAACTTGGGCATCTAACTGATTGCCTGATGCTATAATACTTCCCATGTGCATGTAAGCAATGGTTTTCCATGTGACAAATGTTAACATCTATTCAGTGAGAATTACACACAGATATACATTGATTCTATGTGGGATACGGCCTTCGTTGTCCTGATAGGCTTGGATGTTTCACTTTTGTTAGCCAAAATATATCATTTGCTTTACTGATTCCAATGTCTCTACAAGACTAGAGAAGCTAAAATCAGGCATTAGGTTTAGAGAAATTATTTTTAAATAGCATGATTTTTTGTAAGTCATTCTCCACACAGAATAATCAGGACTCTTGCTGCAAGGTTACCAAAAATAGATCAGCATCAATATGAAAGGATATGGGGTAGTCCATGTTTAAAGGTAAAAACAAAAATGTGTTTCCCCATGTTTAACTCTTTGTATAACTACTGTAAATGATACTAGTGATAAATGAGAAGCCTGAGTACATTGCTTATAAATTCTTGAGGGAGGGTTTGCAATTGGGTAAAGTAGATCATTTTGCTTGGTTAATTTTTTAAAATATTTTTTTCAACTACTATTTCTTGAGGGACACTAATTTTTACACTAATTGGGAATCCAGTTGGCTGTTTACAGTATTTTTGTTGTATCAACTCCAATAACTGTAGCTTCTTCATTCTGACAACATTTCCTTTATGATATCTGGTAAAGAATAAAAATCTCTTTTGCCTCTTGTATAAAAATTTACCTTTCCAGTTCAAAATATGAAAATATTTGGTAGTTAAGTTATGTATATAAATAAGCAAATTATAAGATTTTATAATGGGAAATGCAATAGCCCTTGTAGAGACCAGAGGATTAAGTGTTAGTTTATTTCCTGGAATGGATTAATGCCTGGCATTAAGAATGTATGTAAATTAACTTATAAATCATACACTGGGTTTGGGATGACCTTAAAAATCATACTGTCAATATAATCTGATAACTTAAAGCACAAATATAATATGTAAACTACTTTACAGTATTTCATAACAAGTTGTATTTATTATATTAAGTCA
Organism: Leopardus geoffroyi; assembly: GCF_018350155.1. Lineage (NCBI taxonomy): Eukaryota > Metazoa > Chordata > Mammalia > Carnivora > Felidae > Leopardus > Leopardus geoffroyi. The sequence goes on from NC_059327.1 coordinate 153,067,615, forward strand.
TAAAATAGGTAGTTTTCTATATCAAATAAAAATCTCAATTTATTACTTATGATAAAATTAAAATGGGCTGAAATTAACTATCATAGGAAGAAAGATTTCTATAAAGTAGGAAGAATGCATATAAGATGTACCTATGAACATACAGAATATAACCAAAGCTAGTATTTTTTTAAAGGTGAATATCTCAATTCTGGGATATTTCACAGTCTTATAGTTAAATTTCCTAATTGATTATATTTTATATAAAACTTAATTTGTTTCAATGGATTAAAGTATGGAAAAATTTAACCTAATGATTTTAAACAGTAAATTAGATACCCTTATAAACATTCCTGAAAAATAATTATAATTCTGGGTGGTTTATGATAGAAATTATAATTAAAAATAAAAAATAAATGATATAATGTGGATATGATTGATATAAAATTCCTCTTGGTATAATAAATTATTTAACAAAAATTTTGTTCTTCTTTGTCAGAAAAATGCATTCCAAAGACAAATCCAGACTCTCTTCTCCTTATTTTTTTTTAAGTAAGCTCTACACCCAACGTGGCTTGAGCTAATGACCTCAAGATCAAGAGTCACATGCTCTACCAACCGAACCAGGCTGACACGGCCGCAAATTCACTTTCTTACTACCTACAAGAAAGACTCTTGTAGTCTGTGCTTACAGTCTTGTAGTCTGTCCTCAATGATTTTCAAGCATTTATTTCCTTCTCAGTAATAAAAGGAAACATTTTTTATGGAATACTAACACTATGATCTAAGAATTTTCTCATCTTCAGAGTTTCTTGTGTATTGCTCTTTTACTAACACTTTGTGACAGGTTTTTATCTGCTAAATCAACTCCCGGATGTGGAAAGAAAACATAAGGAAACTGTTGAGAGACACCTTGTCTCAATGTCAGTGTAGTGCACACCATTAATTTGATAGGGAAGGTGTCTTGCCTATTTTACTCCGATAAGTTTCATAGTGTCAGTGACATACATCATAGTTTTCCATTAGAGAGACCAAAACAAGGAAAACTACAGATTAGAAATTTATATTTTCTCTGACAGATGGCCAAAAGTGTTTGGATATCCTTAAAATTTATAAATTATTTGTCTTGTCTTTAAACTTGGACATTTTTAAGGCTTTAATAATGAAATTAATACTTAGGGTATTAAATTAAAACCAATAAAAATTTAACTTGAATAGATTTCTCAATTACCCATTTTATTTTACCAGATGTGTTCAGTTCATTTGGATTTCTTCTTTAAAAAAAAACACTGAACATTATCTACAATTGTCTAACAAGAAGGTCTGCAATGAATGCCTTATTTTAACAGAAGCTGAAATAGAATTAACAAAGGAATATACAAACTTACTTTATAAAATGAAAAGGTAGCAGCTATATCAACAAGAAGAATAAAAATTTAGAACTGCCTTAATGAAAATGTATTATTTCACAATAACTAACACTTTTACAAAATGTATGTATTTTTTAATAACAGAATATTATATCGCAAAAGTTATAATTAAGCAATGCATCACCTATACCATTACCTGTTTCAAGTATTAATTGGAAAAAAAATAATTACATGTATTTTTAATTTATTCATATCCTTCCTCCTTCAACTTCTTATTCCTTTTTGCTTCCATTCTTTTCATTCTCAGCAAATTGGGTAATCTACATGGACTGCATCTCTTTGTATTTTCAGTTTAATCCTAAAACCATTATTTAGTCTAAGTTGCACTAGAGTGTAGTTCTTTCAAAAGTCGATCAATGGGCATGAGTTGTTGATCATTTTTGCAGTTTCTACCTTCTTTATCTCTTTTCCTTACTCATAAATCCTGGAATTTCCCAGTGTCCTTGTTTTATATCTGTTAATCCTTTATTCCTCGTATTGTCTTTGAAAAAAAATCTCCTTAGTTAATTTTGCATGAAAAAAAGTCAAAAACAAAAAAAAAAATAGAGTTACTCCAAAGCACTAGAAAATGAAATAATTCCATTAGACTTTATTAAATGGCTTTATTTTGTTCATTGTTGTTAATTTAGAAGACACGAACAAAAAAATCAAACCCAAGTATCATTTCATTCCTCAGTAAAAACCAATTTTAATAATAGTTTCGTGTATAATCATTCAGTGTTAATTCAATAATAATGGCTTTCTAGGTATATTTATCATACTGTATTTTAATTTTAAGCAATTCTTATTGTGTAACAATTGTTATTGTAGCAATGAGATTCTCCATGCTGGAGGTTCTTTTTCTGGTACTTTTGAATCTCTTGTATCTATTACCATATCTGGAATACAGTGCTAAGTATATATTTGGTGAAAAAATAAATGAAAAAAAAAATTGGTAGATTTCACCCATTCATCAGGCTTTAACTGATATTTGTATGCTTATGACTCGCATATTGAATGCTTTTTAGTTTAATTTTATCACCATAATTTCAAAATCATATTCTCACTGTCAGCTCATTATAAAGACAGTTTGCAGGGAATTCAAATTTAGCAAATCCATGTCCAAGTTTGTCTGTTTAAAATATAGGGAATATTTTATATGTTTTCATGGCAAACTATTTATCTTATCTTCTAAGTGAGAAACCTGAAAATGTATCTCTGATTCCATCACTTTCCATTCATTCTTCTAAGATAACAATTATTCTTCAATGATATTTCTGCTGCGTGGTATTTATAGTCTTTGTTTCAAATTTATTTCTTCTTTGTCCAGATATTTTTTATGGCACAAATTTCTTAATTTTTATTTTCTCACATCTTAAATCTCTTCTCTGCAATACTGCCCTTGCTGCTTTTGTAATATCAGATTTTAAAGTATATTTTCTTTTACTTAATGTAACAGAGACAACGACACCTATTCACCAAATGGATTTTCCTTTTCTCTTGGGCATAACTAACCACTATATTTTCCCACACTCCTGCTGAATGAATAGTTCTATGTGAGTAGTTCTGTTCAACAGAATATGACAGGAAATGGTGCACCCGATCCTTGATCTAGACTCTGAAAGGATGCACATAACCTAATTCTTCTCTATCTTATCCATAATACTGGAAGTGAAGAAATGCAAGATCATAGAGAGGTATTCAAATCTCCATGTCATCAATTTCAGAAGGGATGTCTGGAGTGGGAGTGGGGAGCAACGGACTGTCATTTGGACAATGTCAGGTGTGAGTTTTGAACTGTATTGAACTAAGCCATTAAGAACTGTGGGTTTGGGGCAGCTGGGTGGCTCAGTCAGTTAACCGTCTGACTTCGACTCAGGTCATGATCTCACGGCTTGTGAGTTGGAGCCTCACGTCGGGCTCTGTGCTGACAGTTCAGAGCCTGGAGCCTGCCTCCTCTCTCTGCCCCTCCCATGCTCATGCTCTGTCTCTCTGTCTCTCGATAATAAATAAATGTTAAAAAAAAAAAAAGAACTGTGGGTTTATCTATTATGTCAACATAACTAAGAGTATCCTGACTCATACAGAAATAGCTATCAGAATAAGGATGTTGTTTTGACCCAAGCCTAAAATACTTAGCATTAGTTTAGCATTTAGGAGGTGTGTGCCTAGGAAACAACTACCAGAGGCTAGAAACTTTATGATCCATGTTATACAGTGGCAAAACATTTGTTAAAACTGTCATCTACAATAATTTTGGAGACAGAAAAATGTGCTGGCTTGCCTGACAGCTCTAAGAGAAGAGTTAGAAAATAGAACTTTTAAGTAATGTGTGCTGGCTACTAATGACTGTTTTGGAAAGATGTTACAAGAGATGGATAGGCTCAGGAGTGTACTGTCTGGCTAGAAAAAGTTCAGAAGTTTAATACTTTCAGGACTAGAAAAGTTTTTGTTCTGTACTGAGGGAAATAAAATTGAAGAGAGTTTTTGAATATCAAAGACCCAGTAAAAGCTAACTGTTGAACAATTGACTTGAGGTAAAATTTGAATTCAATTTGGCTTTTTAGTATACCTTGTCACCTAAAACTACAATGAAACATTTGCTTTTCCACAACCTACCTTATAATTTCATGCCTTCGTGCACCTTTTTTAATTGTAAAACTCCTTTAGTCTACAAGAATTTTCTCTTCTTTTTCTAATCAGAGAAATGTTTAGTTAACCTTCAAAAGCAAATTTAAGTCATCTCAAATATAAAATGCCTGTTATTCTGTGTGTGATTAGCAAGTACTTTGTGTTAGGGGTCACATATTTCTTATTCTCCATTAGTTCCAACTTTCTTTTCTGACCAAGGACTGTGCCAGACATTGTATTTTGTAGATTGACTTCCTCCTTGAAGCTTACATACCAGACTAGTCAACTGTGACTCAGCCTCTACTCCAAATTGGGCATCTCCTCAACAAAGGTGGAAATCTTGCTGACAGGAATTGAACATTAGTCAAATATTCTATCATTTTCCTTTATCCTTTTCTGTCATTCTGGTTTTTTTTAACCTTTCTTACTTTTGTTCTCTGTTCTTTCATTAAAAACAAAAAGAATGAAATCTTGCCATTTGCAACTATGTGGATGGAACTCGAGGGTATTATGCTAAGTGAAATCAGTCAGTCAGAGAAAGACAAAAATCATATGATTTCACTAATATGAGGACTTTAAAAGACAAAACAGATGAACATAAGGAAAGGGAAACAAAAATAATGTAAAAACAGGGAGGGGGACAAAACAGAAGAGACTCATAAGTATGGAGAACAAACTGAGGGTTGCTGGAGGGATTGCGGGAGGGGGGATGAGCTAAATGGGTAAGGGGCATTAAGGAACCTACTCCTGAAATCATTGTTTCACTATATGCTAACTAATTTGGATGTAAATTAAAAAAAATTTAAATAAAATTAAAAAAAACACAAATGACTGTATAGAATACTTCAGACACTTAAGCTAGATGATTTAGATTTGAGTTTGAATGTAAATGGGATACTCCAAGATAAGAAGCAGCTATGACCTACCTGAGACTAAAGTTTCTGCAATTCTGTTTTTGGGAATTGGACAAGGCCCATTTAAATATATTTTTTAAATTATTCCTAACTCTAAATAGTTAGGAATTTCCCTGGGAAATTGGAATTCATGTTCCATTATGTCATTAACAGTCAATGCATTGGCGGCTTAAGTATTATTTTTTAACCATGTACTCAACTTCATTGTTGTTGGAAAGGAATCAATTCCTCTTCCGCCTTTTAAAAAATAGATATTGGATGTTTTATTTCTAAAGGTTAGGTGATTTTTTTGTATGTTGGAAAACATATACAGTTCCATGTTGCAAAAAATTTTTGAAGTGTGTAAAACTGAAGTTTTTCAATTAGTTTTTAAATTAGACAATTTGAACTAATTTTAGTATCTAAATACCATTTTACAATATATAGAATCATGATTTCTTAGAAAAAGTGATGATTCCAGGGATAGGGCAGAAAAGAGTCTGTATATAAATTTAGAGTATTTTTTTATGGCAAAAAGTAAAGATGTGCTCAGAAATTATGGGAATGCATCAAAAATTCAAGGAAGCTAGCTTGAGTGTGTTTACACTAAGAATCATTTGGACATGAACATAAATAATGATAATAGTGGATTATAATCCATCAAATAAAGTAAGATTTCTTGGGGCTTCCATATCAAAAATGTTTTTAAAAAGGAGATAAGGAAAATATCTTCCTTACCATAAATGTTAACTAATGAAAGTAAAAGGAATAATAATCATCGTTATGCAACAATCGTTAACAACAAATTATCTAAGAATGGATGCTAAAACTAATGGATGAAATTTTGATGATGAATAAGATATTCACCTTGTCTTAAAGTATAACCACATTCCCATTTCTTAGTTATTACACAATTAACAATAGTTATTTACAGAAAATAATCTGGAGAATACTCCTTAAACAAATGATCAAATTTACATCACCAACATGGGACAAGTTGATATCATCTGCTTCTTGATATGTTGCACTAAAAAAGCTACACTTATATGGTATCACTGTCCAAAACGCACATTCCAAACTAAATGGTAAATAACCATCAGACATAACCAAACTGAAGGACACTAAACAAATAAAGGACCTATGGTCTTCAAAATATCCAATTTTTAAAAAACAAAAAATTACTGATGAATCAGTCCAGATTAAAGCAGACAAAAGATACAAGGAAAGTAAATGCAATGTGTGATCTTAAACCAGAAAAATTCAAACAGTAAAATTTGGCAGAAATTTGGCAAAATTTGAGCAAAGTTGTAGGTTGGATGATAGTATTGGCAACAATGTCATATGTGTATCTATACTTACGTATATATACATGTATAGGTAATGAGAGAAAGAGAAAGAGAGAGATGGTGAATAACTCACATGCAGCAAAGTATTTACAAGGAGTGAATCTTGAAGAATATTTGGGAGTTCTTTGTGCTACCCTTGCTACCTTTCTCCAAATTTAAATTTGTTTCAAAAAGTTTTAAAATGTTAAAAACTTCAATGAATTATTCCCTCTTCAGTACTGAGCTGTTATAATTTTGAGACTCAATTAATGCGGTTTGAGGATGACAGAAAAAAAAAACTGGAAATTTATTGAATTCAATAACAACAATAAAAACAGCAACTACAAAAGAGGAATAACACTTTAAGTAAATAATTGGTAATACAAGATAAATACTATTGGTTGTTAAGTCACATTTATTATTGAAATGTTTTACTCATTTTTTGGTGTATAGCAAGACACTTCAAGTTAGTGAAAAAGAGTTTAAAAATAATAATAAGGTTTCATGCAGTAGCAGGAGTGAAATTCAGTAAATTAGAAGGATGGGTCTCTCAGGATTTCTAAAGCTCTTTTCCAGTGTGCAGTTTGTCTAGAGGAAATTACATCACACTAAAATTTGTTAGGATCTCATTAATGAGGTCTGTGCACATTTCAACCCAAATTAACTTTGACATTAATCTAGAACACACCCAAACTGTTCTCTGCTACTATCTTCAGAAGGGAGCGCTGTGTCCAAGCACATGAAAATGAAACAAGCTAACTGCAAATATTAAGACTATAGGAAAAAAAAATAAAGATTATTACAATAAAATAACAATTTCTAATATGATTTCAAAATATCACACATTCAGAGTGCAAAAATAGACTTGATTAATTTATTTTACAGTCTCTAAGTATAAATCAACACTAATACTGAGGTTTTTAATATGCACTAGCAATCCCTAAGAATTAGAAATTAGCATTCTCATATTCTTCTTAATTATAAATATATTAATTTCTCTATTATAGTTAAATATGTTTGTCAATTAATCATCTAATCGACACGTTTAAGTGGATATTCCCTTCAGACTTGTAAACAGCATGTATCTACTAAGTAAAATATAGGTATATTGATTGTGCGTGCTTTTAAATAATGAATAAGACATGTAATTAAAGTGAAGGAGTTGTGTATTAAAAATTGATTAAAATGTGAACAAAGTTCAACTACAAAGTGAATATTTAATCCTTTACCATAGTGTTATATATTAGTTTTTTCCATATGTAATGAAAATTGTATCACCATATCTGGCGTGAAATAAGTTCTAATTCTAAGTTTTGACGATGCATGATAATACATCTATCTCTCTACAGAAAACTCAAGTTACAAAACTGTACATTGTTCTCCCTTTGTTTATGCTTGAAAACTGCATTATAGACTTTTATTGTATTCTATCTTTTATTGTACTCTATTGTATTCTATCTTTTATTGTAAGGTAAAAGTGCCAAACAGCCCTTAAAATATTTTTTTCCTAAAATATTCTCTACATTCTGGCTTACAATTCCAATAAAGAAAATAAGAAAATAAATTAATCAATGGGTATAATACCAAAACTAAAGCAAAATGTAAAAAAAATGATCAATTTTAGTAAAAAATGGTGTTACATGCCAACATCTCTCTCTCTCTTTTTATATATATGTTTTCATTCTCATGATTCAGAAATTAGTGTTCACTGAGCTATAACTGCCCACAGAAAGTAATGAACTATGGTGAAAAATTGATAATTGTCATGCTAATTAAATCAATTAAATTGGATACGTCAATATTGTCTCCTCTTTCATATTAAATAGTATCTGAATTATTCAGGTGGTTGTCAGCATTTGCCAAGTCATTGAGGAAAACTTGATTCTGACAACCTAACTCAAAATATCCCATCTGCTATGTGGACATACCCTATTTCACTGCAGGAATACACCCTGTTCTATTTTCTGATACACTGTTCGATGCAGGACCTGATCAGCATGTGCTTGAGCATTGCAAAGTTAAGCTCACAATAATTTTTGTCATATGAATGATGGGTAACGCCTAACGCCAGCTGTCTTTTCAGCTGTGACCTGTCATCTAGCCTGTCAAATAGCTCAATCAAAAAATCAGTATGATATGCTATTCCTTTTACTGAAAGAAATGCCTCAAGTCACAAAGTTTCACAATACCCTCTGGTGATTTACAGAAAGCTGTTTTCCTACTATATACACCTCTTCTCTTATTGATGTCAGATAATGGCAGATTTAGGTAACACTCATTTTGACCATCATTAGACATTTTTCACATTTTTCTTTTACCTTTTTATTAATAGACTCATATTATCTTACAGATGGCACTAAATTATCAAAGCGCCCTAGTGACCATTGAGCCTAAATTGGTTGGTAGATCTGTTTAGTTTTAGTATTCAGGTCTAAGAGATATGCAAAACAAATCAAAGCACTTTGTTTTCTAATTAATTCCAACTCCTGAGACAACACCGTAAATATAAACATCAAAGTCTTAAAATTGGGGAATGAGATCCTCAACTTACTGTATAGTTAAGATGACCACCCCATATATGCTATACTGTACAAATAACTTACCTTTCCAGTAACTGCATAAGCAAGAATGTATTTCCTCAGCCACTTACTTTTTTACTTCATCTTCTTCAGGCAGTCTATCAGCACCATGAAAAATTAATGAGTGCCATGCTTTATTGCCATGCTAAACTTAATGAACTATGAAAGGGTATATTTTTACTTCTGTTCCACTTACATTGATAGGGATATTGAGAGTTAGGAGACTATCATATTCACATAACAAACTCAAATAGAACCACACATCTTTTTTTTTTAATGTTTATTTATTCTTGAGAAAGAAAGCATGAGCAGGGGAGGAGAAGAGACAGAGTGGGAGACACAGAATCTGAAGCAAGCCTCAGACTCTGAGCTGTCAGCACAGAGACCAGCACAGGGCTTGAACCCACAAACTGTGAGATCATGACCGGAGCTGAAGTTGGATACTTAACCGGCTGAGCCACCCAGGCACCCCTAGAACCCAACATCTTGAATTAAATTATTGACATAAATGAATAAAGGTGTCCAGTTCAAATCTAATTTTTCTAACGTCTTTACATAAGAAGCAGATTCAGAGCAGTGGTTATCTAATTTCCGCGTGCTTCTGGAATTCACTAAAAAATGGAAAAGCATGACTTTTTGGCCCCCTTACCTAGAGATTTTGATTCTTTAGGTGTGGTATTCACTAATGTTTTATTTCCTCTATTCCAGGTATATGGAGGTTCTCTTCTCATGATGACCATATTAAACATGTAAGATGAGTAACATAATCTTTTTCATAGGACTGTGATTTGGGCATTGTATGTTACTACAGAGTAACTTTGTCCATGCTACCGGCAGGTGAGAAGTAGGATTGGACTAAAAGTCAGCATTTTCAAAAGAGTTTTCAGTTATAAATTATGCGTGTGGTCTATGGATCACAGTTTAAGAAATATTACTGACTGAGACCATGCTTTTGAAATTTTTAAATTTTTTCCACTATGACACATGATTGTAATGGAAATTTGACAACTTGACATTTGATAGCCATTGCATTTAGTCAGGTTCTGCCATAAAAATACTAGAGAAATCTCAGTTGAAGTATGGGTCAGATCTCTTTACTCATTTAATTCAAGAAAATTTAAGATGTTCAGTTGTGTATTCATTTAATTCAAGAAAATTTAAGATGTTCAGTTTTGTTTTAGTTTCAGTTTTTCACATGAGTAATGTTCCTTTAATTTTTTTAAGACCATATTTTATTTTATCTTTGTAAAGTCTATTGTTTTAGAGCAGTTTTAGGTTTACAACCTAAAACCAAAATTAAGAGGAAGGTACAGAGATTTCCCAAATATCCCCAGCCCCACATATGCATGACCTCCCCCATTATCAGCCAGAATGCTAAGTTTGTTTGTTTGTTTTTTCAACAAATGAACCTATATTGACACATTATAATTACCCAAAGTCGATAGTTTACCTTAGGGTTCACTTTTGATGTTGTATATTCTATGAATTTGAACAAATGCAAATTTACATGTATCCATCATTATAATATTATGCAAAGTATTTTCACTGCCTCAAAAATCCTATGTGCTCTGACTATTCATCTCTCCCTGCCCCTTCGCCCCTGGAAATCAGTGATCTTTTTGTTGTCTCCACAGTTTGCCTTTTCCAGATATCATATTGTTGAAATCCTATAGTATGTAGTCCTTTTAAATTGGCTTCTTTCACTCAGTCAAACCTATATGCATTAAACATTACTCTATGTGCTGTCATGACTTGATATCTCATCTCTTTTCAGTATTGAGTAATATTAATATTCTACTGTCTGTATGTGTCACAGCTTATTTGTCCATTCACAAATGGTTGTTTCCTCCCAACTTTCAGCAATCATAAATAAAACTACTGTAAACATCTCTGTACAGGGTTTCGTGTGGACATACTTCTCAACAACTTTGGGTAAACACCAAGGAGTGTAATTACCAGATCATACGGTAAGAGTATATTTAGGTTTGTAAGAAACGGCCAAACTATGGCTGTAATATTTTGCATTTTCACCAGCAATGAATTCTTGTTGCTCCACAGCCTGGCCAGAATTCGATGTTGTCAGTGTTCTAGATTCTGGCCAATCTAATAATGTGTAGTGGTACCTCATTGTATTATTTTGCATTTCACTGATAAAATATGATGTGGAGTATCTTTTCATGTTTATTTGCCTTCTATATTTATTCTTTGGTGAGGTGTCTGTTACGGTCTTCAGCCCATTTCTTAATTGGGTTGAATTGATTTTTAGGAGTTATCTGTATATTTTGTAAACAGTATTTTGTCATATGTGTCTTTTGCAAACATTTTCTCCCCAGTGTGTGGCTTGTCTTTTCATTCTCTCTGTATTGCCTTTGGCAGAGCAGAAGTTTTTAATTTTAATATAGGCCAGCTTATCAATTATTTCTTTCATGGATTGCGTCTTTAGTGTTGTATCTAAAAAGGTATCACCAGTCTCTTAACATTTTAATGTTCCTATGAATCTAAGTGGAATAAAAATTAAAAATATATCCCTTTCTTAGTCCATGCAGTCATTAATTCATGCATTGACTTTGCTCATTCAGTCAGTACTCAGCATGCTTTTTAAAGTACTAACTGTGTGATAAGTCCTGTTATTATTTGTGTGGAAAAAATAAGGAATAGAAAAATTCACATATCAGGGTTTGCTTGGTTTAGGTTTTAGATTTAGAAGTGAATTCAAGGCCTCTCTCAAATTTATTTTCAAACATTTTCCCAGTTGAGATCTAATGGTTTTAGACCATTAGCATTTTATTTAATGCACAGAATGAAGGATTTAGTAGCATGGCCTGAAAGTGTCTTTTTTTCTTTTGTTGTTCTCATTTCATTCTTATTGAATGACATGTTAGTGGCTTGAAGGAGAAAATCCAATTCCCTGAGTCTTCTGTATTTCCACCAGCAAATTTGCTCTTCTGCAGAGAAGAGAAAATATTTGGAAAATATTAAGACCAGATTTATTACTATTATTCTGGAAAAAATAACATTTTTAAAAGCCTTAAAGAAAAGTAGCAAAGGTAGTCTGGAATTAAATATTGGTCTTGGTTAATCTGTAGAGTTTTTGAAACAGACTGGGCTGAGCCAGATAGGATTGCTCTCTGAAAAAAATGGAATTCTATATGCTAGATAACATTTTCAGCCTCAGATCATTTGCTTTTCAACGCATGACAAAAATTTACCAGGGAGAAAGGATACATTGGATAAACAGTTTTTCTACATCAGTCTATCTGGTTACCTTAGCCTCTATCTTTTGGTCACAATAAAGCACGAGAAAACCATGTGCTTGAACTGTATTATATAGTTTCCAAAGTATAAGACTTAGCCAAACTCTTTTATGGTATATGGCCATCATCTTAATAAGTAATGAGTACATGCAATTTCTCAGTTTGTTTTTTCTGTACCTCACTAGTACAAAAACCCTATGGGACGCTTTTCTGCTTTCTCGGGGTAACTGACTACTTCAATGATTACCATCGAGTCATTTGAGCTGATGCTGCCCAAAATTTTTCTTAAGGTTCTAGTAAAAGCTTCATTTTATTCCCCAATGGCCTTGTAATTTTGTAACACCAAAATGAAAGTTTACTTTATGCTCAAAATTCTGTAGGGAATTAAGGAGATATGTTCATTCATTCAGTAAATGTTTACGGAGTCTCCTCCAGTTGTTAGACTGTAGGAGGAGACAAAACAGGCTCTATGTTCTCATTGAGAAGATAGACATTTTTATGGGGAAGAAAGACATGAACAATAAACAATAAACAATAAACAAACAAATGTTGTTGCAAAAAGTGATAATAACTGTGAAAAATAAAGCAAAGTGAGACTGAGCAGCAGTTGGTGAAATTTGATAAAAGGCTATCAAGGAAGTACCCCTTGATATTTAAGCAGAGAGCTTGAGGAAATGCCAAGCAAGTCATGTGGATATCTAGGATATATAGGAAACAGATGTACAATGGGCTTGAATTGTGAGTGTACTTGGAATATTTACAGAACTGCAATAATTACAGTGTGGCTAAGAGCAGTATAAACCATTGTGGAGGATGGTTTAAGAGGTGACATGAGAAAGGTAGTTAGGGATAAAGGTGAGACAGAGCAGGGACTGGACTCAGGTCCCCTCAGTCTTGACTGTGAAACCCAGCATTCCTTGATAGTTGAAACTCTATGCCTCCTGAGTAGCATTCCTTGCAGGAATGTGGAAGCAGGCTGCTTACTAAAAGAGGGACTACTGAGGAGCCAATTAAACCAGTTTCTGCCAGGCACCAAAGTGGACCCCAGCGCTGACTTTTCATTGATTTTCCCCTCATTATAATACTAAAAATCACACCCAAGTGTGGAGATTTAACATGCTAATGACACATGCTATGTGTGACGAAGCATGCTCTGTCCACTATGCCTGCATGCCCGACTTTCTGTGTCTCTCCCCATCTCTACATGCTTAGATGTCACTCCTTTCCTGCCTGGTCTCTAAAACTTTTCCCTGGCTTGTGTTCACAGAGTCAGCCTAAAGGATCATTTCCTTTGTGCTGACTCCCTGTGCTTGAGCATAAATTGAAATAAAACTGTTGCCTTGGAATACTTCCTTGGCCTCAGTCTATTTTTTTTTAAGGTTTATTTTATGTATTTTGAATTTTTTTTTTCAACGTTTATTTTTTTTGGGACAGAGAGAGACAGAGCATGAACGGGGGAGGGGCAGAGAGAGAGGGAGACACAGAATCGGAAACAGGTTCTAGGCTCTGAGCCATCAGCCCAGAGCCCGACGCGGGGCTCGAACTCACGGACCGCGAGATCGTGACCTGGCTGAAGTCGGATGCTTAACCGACTGCGCCACCCAGGCGCCCCAATTTTATGTATTTTGAAAGAGAGAGAGAAAGAGACAAAAAGAGAGAGTGGGGGAGGGGCAGAAAGAGAGGGAGAGAGGGAATCCCAAATAGGATTTGCACTATCAGTGGAGAGCCCTATCTCATGAACCATGAGATCATGACCTGAGTCAAAATCAGGAGTCCGACGCTTAACTGATTGAGCCACTCAGGTGCCCCAGCCCCAGTCTATTTCTATTGCTTGGAGGACCCAAGGATCCAAGCTGGTAAAAAGTCATTCAAAGTAGTCCTCCTACCTATCTCTGTGGTTTCACTTTTTTCTTTTTTTTAATTTTTTAAAACGCTTATTTATTTTTGAGAGACAGAGACAGGGGAGGGACAGAGAGAAAGGGAGACACAGAATCTGAAGCAGGCTCCAGGCTCTGAGCTATCAGCACAGAGCCCAACGTGGGGCTCGAACTCGTGGACCTCGAGATCATGACCTGAGCCAAAGTCAGATGCTTAACGAACTGAGCCATGCAGGTGCCCCTGTGGCTTCACTTTGTAAAGTTTCAGTGACCCGCTGTCATCCTCTGCCCAGAAGCAGATGATCCTCCTTACAATTGCCAGAAGGTCAGTAGTAGACTAAAGTTATGCTCCACTGTGTCACAATGCATACCTCATTCATCTCACTTCATCTCATTGCGTAGCATTTTATCATCTCACTTTATCACAAGCAGAAGAGTGGGTAGAGTAAAATAAGATACTTTGAGAGAGAGAGACCACATTCATGTAACTTTCAGTACAATATACTATTATAATTGTTTTATTTTATTATTAGTTATTATTGTTAATCTGTGATACTGTGATTTATAAGAAATGTATATATGGTCATTCAGTAGACCAAAATGTATCTTTCATGTGTATTTGGTCTTTGTCCAAGTTTTCTGGCTCACAGCTCTGAAAACCTGTAGAATTTCCTAAGTGTTAAGGGCAGTAAAGGTGTTTTTGTTATGTTAATGACATATTTCTGGACTCCTGACCTCTGGGAGGCGCTGGAACTTAAATCAGCCAATGGCCAAAGACTTAGTCAATCATGACTATATAATGAAGACTCCATAAAAACCTGTCAGGAGAAGGTTCAGAGTTTCTAGGCTGGTGAGCACGTCAATTTGGGGAGACTGGCGAGAGTGGCATGCATGGAGAGGGCATGGAAAGTCCAGGCCCTTCTCAGTTGGTTAGGAGTCCAACTTCAACTCAGATCATGATTTCATGGCTTGTGAGTTCAAGCCCCACACAGGGCTCTATGATGACAGCTCAGAGCCTGGAACCTGCTTCAGATTCTGTATATATCTCTCTTCCCTCCCCCGCTCATGCTCTATCTCTCTCAAAAAAATAAACATTAAAAAAGGAAAGAAAGAAACTGGTAAACAAATATTAAGTGTTTTCCTGAGTTCTATAAGCCACTCTGGCAAATTAAAATAATCTAAAGAGGAGGCCTTTGAAACCTACAATCTGTGACTATTACCCAGGGTAATATCCTGGGACTTTCAGCTGGCATCTGAAGTAGAAATAGAGGGACAGTGTTGTAGGAATGAACCCTTTACCTGTGTAATCTCATGCTATCTCCAGAATGGAGATGAATTCTCAGACACTGTGCTGGTGTTCAAGAATCACCTGGTATTTATGGGAGACCCTCCACCATATTGGAAATGGGTACAGGAACCCTAGAAGAATCTCTTACTGTGGGTAACTATTATATTACCTTTCAGGACCTATTAAATATATTGAATTTCATTCAGTCTGAGAAGAGTGAAATTTCAACTATTTGAAATTTTAGTTTGACAAGTGAAGTGAGAATGCAAAATAAAACAATAATAAAATTCCCTAAAAGATAGCTCTACAAATCCTCTCTACATCCATGCTGTTTTTAGCTAATATTTCCCACCAGCACAATGAAAGATTAGAACTAAGGTCATAAAAATTATTGGGTTCTTCAAGATAAATTTTTGATTGTTTCCCTAAACCTCCTTCCTACTTCCAACTATTGTATCACATTATTTAGTTTCCAAAAGTGAAATGCAAAATAAAACAAACAAGTCATTAAAGCTGGTGTGTTTCTATAACGGCGGGGGGGGGGGGCTTTTCGTGATTCACAAAAGAAGATTCTGTCTATATTCTTATGCTCCTCTCTGCCCCACTTCCTTAGAAAACTTCCTAACTTCCTGGTAGTTTAATGTCTCTATGGGGCTTATGTGTTTTTATTCGTAGCCATTTAATAACTTTGGGGGAAGTAAATGAAATGATTACTAGCTGGAAGTTCTTAGATCAACGTTTTAGTTTTGTGACTGACAAAAAAATATTAAATGGTCAAAGTTTTAATTAAGCTTTATTGATTCCATTGATCTTAATCTACACGAGACACAGATAGAATTGACCTGTGAATGCATTACACCACTTCTATGAGTATTTTCTAGGTCTAAATTACATAGTGGAAGTGAATGGATGTATATTTCTGTTTATCTTCTAAAATATCATCACCTGTCAAAATATTTGTTTAATAATAAAATGCTAGAATAACATTCTCTGAAATTTTGAGAGACACAGTTTCATGAATAAATAGCAGCTAGTGTATTTACCTTGTCTGGAAGAGAAGTAACAGAAGCGCTTTGTGTCAATCAATATGAAAATGTAATTTAATCCAATGAGACAAAAATCAATTTTCCTTTTTCAAAGTTTCAAAGTAGTTAAATATCACCTGTTCTGCTTAATTAGTTTTTGATATTTGTACAAACTCACCTTTAAACTTCATAACAATACAGCTTTTGTTTGAGCTTCAGATTTCTTTTCTCCTAATTGCATTCTGTTTTAGCTGGTTAAAGAGAGGAAGGGAAAGCCTTTTTTTTTTTTTTTTTTTTTTTTTTTTTTTGCAGAGAAACCATGTTGTTTTAATGGTGTGCATAGGATTTTCAGGCTCCAATGATCAGAATAGCTTTCTGCTGCATTCTCAACTGCTATAGTTAATAAATGAAACTTTGCCTGAAAACCACAATTTATCACAAACTGCCATGAGTTTTGAAAAAGGTTAAGAGAATATTCAAAATTTATATCGATGCTAGTGTTTATGAAAGCAGAAAGGAAAGAGGGACTTGTACAACTGGCAATTGCCACATTTGAATGATTTAAGAACTCAAAATCTCATTTGAAATGGCCAGACCAAATGTCATATATATAATTAATTAGGTAAAGTTGAGACGAGACATAGGTTTGAGTGGGCAAATCCAAATGTGTGCCACATTGCGTCACCTGCGTGACCTTCTAGGGCAAAATCAACTCCAGTTTAGAAGAATAAAGCTCAAGCTCATTATTATTGCCAAAGTTAGTTTGTACATCTCAGAAGAGAAATACATCTGTGGATACGGAGAGGTGCAGCCTCCTTTTTTTCCATAGCTGCTGACAGCAAGAGTTTTGTTTCTAAGAAACATCCTGATGTTAAACTCTGACTCACATTTGGCTTCCCTCAGAATGTGACCTATGATATTATGATCCCACCATCCTGAGATTGAGCCCTGGGTGGGCTCCACCATGAATATTTAGCTTGCTTGGGATTCTCTCTCTTTCCTTCTCTCTCTGCCCTTCCCCCCACTCAAAATAAATAAGCTGTGTTGTCATAGACCACAGAATATCATTGACTTTTGAGAGTGATGTGTATCAATTATAGCGATTTTTTTGTGTTGTCAGCCATTGTTTTATATTTGGCTACAGAATATAGCAAAATGAAGTGACAATAATAGGTAAATGCTGTGAAGTTTCATTTGCTAGCATGTACTATCCTCTCTCTGGAACTATACCTTGTTTTGCCTTTAAAGCAGTAAAATCTATCTTAGAGTTTTGTGGTTAGGATTACAGAATTAAGTAAAACTTAGTGGATACTTTTACAGAGGAAAAAAAAAGAAAAGCATAGTTGTTAAGAAAATGGACTTTTGCTTTTTTTTTTTTAAGAAATACCTGGCCCCTTGATGATAATGGGTCCTTGACAATTTGTTAGCCTCGGTTACCTCTTCTATAAACTGGGGTCAAAACCAAAAACATCAATATTTCGTGTAGATGAGTAAACTGAATAATGTATATAAAACTTTTATATGATATTTGGCTCATAGTAAGCCCTCAAGATATATTAGCTATTTTTAATAAAACAAAAAGGAAAGAGAAATATAAGCCTTTAACTTTTTTAATGTTTTTGTTATTTATTTTTGAGAGAGAGACAGAGTGCAAGCAGGGTGAGGTGGGGGGCAGAAAGAGAGGGAGACTCAGAATCCAAAGCAGGTTCTAGGCTCTGAGCTGACAGCACACAGCCCAATGTGGGGCTCCAACTCATGAACCATAAGATCATGACCTGAGCCGAAGTCGAATGCTTAACCGACTGAGCCACCCAGGTGCCCCAATAAGCTTTATTAATATTAACTTTATATACTTAAAACATATGGACTTTGGGACATATAAAAACCGTGTTGATCAATTATTGGATAGTAAAGTTAGCCCTGTTCTAAGAAAGAGAAAAAAAAAAGACACTGTAAATCTTCTATCCAACAGATGGTGTCCATTCAGCCCTAGGAAAGTTTGGGTTTCTGCTGCTGCTGATTACTGATTAGCCACAATCCCTTGCTTACTTCCTTAACTCTGCCTCTACCCACGAAAGGGATCACTGTCTTGCGATTCTTTTGTTTGAATCAGCTGGGGTGAATTCTGGTTCAGATCAAGCCATCCCTTGTTTATTCATATAGGAATAATTGTTGACGTTTTCAGGTTGTACTGTAGCACTTCAAATATCCTAATTAGGTTAATACTGGTTTTTTCTTTCATTCTTTGAAACTACAGTGACACACATAACACTCAATAAATGTATATTAATAGATATATTCTCTCTTATTACATTTAGTGTAATATCTTTTTTTTTAATTTTTTAGATGTTTATTTATTTTTCAGAGATAGAGACAGAGCATGAGCAGAGGAAGGGCAGAGCGAGAGGGAGACACAGAATGCCAAGCAGGCTCCAGGCTCTGAGCTTTCAGCACAGAGCTTGATGCAGGGCTGGAACCCACGAAGCACTAGATCATGACCTGAGCCGAGAAAGACACTTAACCCACTGAGCCACACAGGTGTCCCTGTGTAATATCTTTTTAATATAAGAATAAAATTAAAAAGATACGTTATGGGTATTTAGCTCTCTAGTACATGTTTATAGTCTTTGATTCTCTCAAACTGAAGTTTGTCTCTAAGGAAACTATTTTTTCTTCTTTTTTTTTCTATTTATGTATTTATGTATGTATGTATGTATATATGTATGTATTTATTTAATTTTAGAGAGAGAGAGCACAAGCAGGGGAGGACCTGAACTGAAATCGAGAGTAAGATGCTCAACCGACTGAGCCACCCAGGTGCTTCCAAAACTATTTTTTAAGTTTCATTTAAGTTAGAAAACCTTATACCACAACAGATCTATTTCCAAAAATAATAATCAAGTATTCACCAACTCAAAGCTAAAAAATAATAGACTTTACACTAACTTTTAACTTGTTTTTTTATTTGACTGTGTAATCTTGAGTCATAGTAGCTTCAATATTCTGGATATGAACAGAATTGACTAGTTACCATGATCCATATGAATTCTAATCTGCTTTGATTATTCAAATCTAAAAAAATTGTAAAATCGGATCTCCACACTACTAAAGTGATAATAGAGTGACTAATGACTTTTTCATAATTCTTTTAGAAAAATTTTTATAACATTATTTCTAGGTAAAGATTCAAGAGAAAAGTTACTATGCTGATTCATGGTGGAAAACAAAGACACCTGATGCTAAAAATAAATAATTGATTACAGCATTTAAAATTAAAACTATACCAAAGAAAACCACTTGCAGATTCTCACATTCTTAGTGGATTCAATATTGTTTTCCAGCTTAGTACATTATGGGGAGGTCTTAAAATCCAACTCAGTGAAAGATATTCACTATATTAGATATTTACTGATTAGAAATCATGTGGTACCTCATTTGTAATAAATAGAAACCCAAGAATGTTTATTTCTTTATCATATTTTCTGTTTAAATAACATTTTAAAACTTTTTTTTAAACGTTTATTTATTTTTTGAGACAGAGAGAGACAGAGCATGAACGGGGGAGGGTCAGAGAGAGGGAGACACAGAATCTGAAACAGGCTCCAGGCTCTGAGCTGTCAGCACAGAGCCCGACGCGGGGCTTGAACTCACAGACCGCGAGATCATGACCTGAGCGAAGTCGGCCGCTTAACCGACTGAGCCACCCAGGCGCCCCTAAATAACAATATTTTAAATGCTGGAAAAGTTTAAAAACATGAATGAATATAAAACTTCTAGACAATTATAGCAACAGGAGAATAGGTAAAATGTACTTTTTGGAAAATCAAATATGGATAATTTTTAAAAGAGTTGAGAATATCATCAAGAATGTTAAATGTAGGGGCGCCTGGGTGGCGCAGTCAGTTAAGCGTCCGACTTCAGCCAGGTCACGATCTCGCAGTCCGTGAGTTCGAGCCCCGCGTTGGGCTCTGGGCTGATGGCTCAGAGCCTGGAGCCTGTTTCCGATTCTGTGTCTCCCTCTCTCTCTGCCCCTCCCCCATTCATGCTCTGTCTCTCTCTGTCCCAAAATAAATAAACGTTGAAAAAAAAAAAAATTAAAAAAAAAAAAAAAGAATGTTAAATGTAGAGGAGAGTAGGATGATATATTAGTCAGGCTCCCAGCAGAAAACAAAATACAAGTCAGAAAACACTTACTACAGGGACCACTTGATGGGGTATGTGATTTTTCCTCCCATCGGACATTCATCAATACTAAATGCATTTTTGGTTGTCATAACAGGGTACAGGACTGTACTGACATCTAGTGAGGGACTAGGCATGTGGTTACACTTTCTACAATGCATGGAAGAGCTCCACCTTCCTCACACACAAAATCACCTGCCACTAAAGGCTAATACTGTTGATAGTGATATAGCCTGGGTTAGGGTAACATACCAAGTACTACTGAGGCGCCCAAAGAAGAGCATCCCTAAGTTGTTGTTACCACTTCCAAACCTCAAAGGACAATGAGGCAAGCTCTCTTTTATTCTGTCCTCCAATCTTTTCTCATTGTATTTCATTGTCAAACCCAAATAGAAGAAGCCAGCAAAGAAGAATGAACACTTGAGGAGTCTTCCAGAGAATAGAGATAGAAAAACAATGGAAATTTGATCACGGGTGGGGTAGAGAGCAAACAAAAAATAACCAGAACAGTTTGGAAGAGAAAATCATTTCATAAAATGGGTAACATTGCTTTCTATAGCTGGATTTGAAGGAAACGGGACTTGATGGATAAAAGTGGAAACAGAAACAATGGAAGGGTATTTCCAATTGAAGCCTCCATTAATAAACACAGTTCAGCTTACTTATCTACTGTGCCTAAATGTCCCCTGTTATTTTATACCCTTTAACTTCATCTTTTCTAAAATATAACTTAAGCTCCTTTTGGAATAATTCTTAGCACCCTGAATTTACTGTCAATATTTATTATATTATTATGATGATAATATATTATTATCACTATTTCTGTTTATTATTGTGCAACTGGAATAGTATCTCTACTATCTAGTTTTATGAATTGGGGGCTAGTTTTCATATTAGAAAAAACATATTTCAATAATGAAATAATGTCACATTCATAACATTTATTATAAAATAATGCCAAAATATTTTTGTAAAGAAACTGTATTCATACAACTAATCAATTATGTTTTAATTGGGTCTCTATGAGAAATAGGTATTCATTTAATTATAATGTATATCTCATCAAGAATTTCATTCGGGTGTCTGGGTGACTCATTCAGTTAAGCGTTCAGCTTTGGCTCAGGTCATGATCTCCCAGCTGGTGAGTTCGAGTCCCTCATGGGACTCTGTGCTGACAGCTCAGAGCCTGGAGCCTGCTTCAAAGTCTGTTTCTTCCTGTCTCTGTCCCTCCCTCGCTCATTCTCTGTCTCTCTCCCTCTCTCTCTTTCTCAAAAATAAATAAACATTAAAAAATTTAAAAAAAAAATTCATTGAGGGGCACCTGGGTGGCTCTGTCTGTTAAGCATCTGACTTCAGCTCAGGTCATGATCTCATTAGGCTCTGTGCTGATAGCTCAGTGCCTGGAGCCTTCTTCAGATTCTGTGTCTCCCTCTTTCCCTGCTCCTCCCCCTTTCAGGCTCTGTCTCTCTCTCAAAAGTAAACAAACATTAAATTTTTTTTAATAATTTCATTTAAACATAAAAGTCTTTTTTGAAATATAAAGTAACTAGGAAAATTTTATCAGATTTCACATCTGATGTATACCGAACTACAAATTCCATGCTGTGCAAACTTCTGCTTAGTGAAAATAACAAACCTGGAGTTATGGCATTTCTAATATGAATGATTGCTTACTAACGTTTTTCTTCAATTATTACATTTATGTGTGTGTGTGTGTGTGTGTGTGTACTTAAATTTCTTATTAGTGTTTGGTAAGTTATTTATCTATACAAATTTATGAATTCTATGAAAGCCTCATGGGAACCTCTATAGTTCATTATGATTGATTATGAAGGATCACCTGACCTTTCAGTTTCATAAAGATTAGAGGCAACAATTTGAGTTTGTCTCTAGTGGAGGTCAGCAGAGGACATCTTTACCTTGATGGAGCCAGAGATCAGAACAGTGAGCTGAGGGTGAGTGTTGACAGATATCTTGGGATAGCAGAGGCCAGAGAAGAGGTGAAATGGCAAAAATAGAAGCAATTGAGGCGAGTGATTACCTCAGAAACGAAGTTTGCATTCTGAGATCATCTTAGACTGTCTTTGGGGATTCCCAGTTAGTCATTGGAAAATTCTCAGTGGGGGTTAATATTGAAAGCTCAGGTATTATTTTATCTTAAGTTTATCTACACAAGAATGAGAAATTTGGATATTTTCAATATTGATATATTCAATTAAATATAATTATTATCTCATTGCCTAAAGTACAAAATTACAACATGGATTTTTGTATCTTTTTTGATAAAGTCAAAAATTTTCTTCAAGTACTGAAGAGAAAACTTATGAACATCAATCTTTTTTTTAGAGTTTATTTATTTATTTTGAGGTGGGAGCAGCAGAAAAAGAGGGGAACAGAGGATCCAAAGCAGGCTTCCTGCTGATGGCAGAGAGCCCAGCACAGGACTTGAACTCATAAAGTGTGGCTGAAGTCGGACGCTTAACTGACTGAGCCACCCAAGAGCCCCTTTGAACATCAATCTTGGCGGAACTTTTTAAGTGGTGTAGAGACACAAATAATGGCTTACCAATTTAAAAACAAACAACAGTAACAACAACAAGAGAAATGGGATCCTGTTTCAGTAGTAACTTTCTATAATGTGTAAATATTGTGTAAATATTTTACATAAAGTAAGTACTCAGTTCATAATAAATATTTCCTTCATGGAATAGAAACACTCCTCTCACTTTTAATCCGAATAACCTATGATATTCACTTTAACACCTGATATTAAAATTACTACAAAATATACAGTGAATGTTATGTTCTGCTTTTGAAAAAACAATAGGTAAGTAACTATGACATATATGATTCAGAGGAAATTATAAATTTAAGAAGTAGTACAATTTTACAATTTCTTTTGCAGATCAATTCAAATATGCATAATAAAGCTTCTGCTACCTTATCCTTAATTTCTCAGTCTCTTTTTAATTTAAATTCAGTCTTTGCATCAGAAAAAAAAAAAAGAGGTATTTTTCTTTGCCTCTCCCTTTAATCAATGAAAACTATGATTACCTTTTTTCTCATCCTTATCTTAACATTACTTAAGTCATCTTTACCTAGGAAGTATTAGTAAAGTTCTTATTCAATGATAATTTCAGCTTAAAAAAGTGATCATCTTTACATCCTGCATAGAGTGACTACAACAAAATGTGTTACTGTATGCATTTCTTATTGGAAACAAAATAGAAATTTATTATCACTAATGAAGTAGATGATTTGGGAATAAAATTCAGGAACTGAAAAGTAGAATTGGAGATTTTATAGGCTGTGGTGGTTTTGTAATGTTTTACTTTCACTATGCTGATCTGCATTTCCCAAATTTCCTC
Organism: Leopardus geoffroyi; assembly: GCF_018350155.1. NCBI lineage: Eukaryota > Metazoa > Chordata > Mammalia > Carnivora > Felidae > Leopardus > Leopardus geoffroyi. Next base: position 153,091,425 of record NC_059327.1, read on the forward strand.
TCTCTGAATGATTCCCTTTAAGATGGGCCATCTGGTGGGCACCTGGGTCTGACTTCAGCACGGGTCATGGTCTTGTGGTTCGTGAGTCTGAGGCCCACGTGGATCCCTGCACTGACAGTGCAGAGCCTGCTTGGGAATCTCTCTCTGCCCCTCCCCCACTTGCGCTCTCTCTCTCTCTCTCTCTCTCTCTCTCTCTCTGAAATAAATAAATAAACTAAAAACAACAACAACAACAAGGTGGGCCACACAGGAATTTCTTGTGCGAGATTTGGAGGGCTGAGATGGAGAAGCATCTGACTCCAGAAGCATGGACTACCACCCATACACTCACCAATCTACTGGCTTATCTTCCAAGCAGAAGGCTGCAGGGAGGGACGCAGTTGGTCTACCATGCTTGGGTCCTCCTTCAGCTTTTTCAACTTTTGGACCTGGCATTTAGCTCCATGGGGAAGGTACCAGCTTCTCCTGCAGGATACTCATACCAATAGTATCAGAGGTGGCAAAAACTCGTATGGGTTTCAGTCCATCCTGATGGGGTCCTGCTTGACTTTGTTCTCCTACATTTTACATATATCTTCTGTCCTAACTAACTTGCCTTGTGAACTCTAGGCCCCAGCATCAGGCATGGACACAATAACCCTACAGAGAATGCCTGGGCAGCTCCCACAATTGTGTAAGACCAAAGCCCTTGACAAATTCCATATTTTATCCATAAGCACCTTCTATTGGTTTCGCTCCTTTTATTGAACCCTGAAACACTGGTGCTTAAGATAAGTCCCAAAATGTTTACATGCTTTAAAGACTCAGTGATAAAACATTTCTTATCTGTGAATAATTTTAATTTAAATTATTTGAAATGGTTTAATTTCAATTAAACATATTAAAATACATTTACTTGACAATGCATTAGAATGCATTGTTGAATTAATGTTAAAACCCACTATAAGTCTTATGTTTGTCAAACATCATGGAAATAACTTCCTCTTTAGGTTACCTTGCTCTAGGTCTCTTCACAATATGTTTATCTAGGAATCCAATTTAACATGAAATGTGTAATTTGCTTTTGCATTATGTGGAGATAAGCTCTAGAATTATATTTTCTTTACTTTAAAGTCCTTTGAATTATAAGTACATTTTTTTCAATGAGAGCTTTGAGAACATGATTAGTGAAGCACAGAAGTGGCATAAATTTGTTTTAAAGGAAAATAGCCCAAAAGGTATAGCCACTCATATAAATAACTTTGGTAAAGTTTGATTTCCTTATAAAGTACTAAATCTACAGAAATTTCAGGCAGTTGTCAAAGGAAACCTAAATCAAATAGTTCTTTTTCACCTATTTTATTTTACTTTATTTTATTTTATTATTTATTTTATTTTGAGACAGAGAACACGAGCAGGGGAGGGACAGAGAGAGAGAGAGTTCCAAGCAGGCTCCACAATGTCAGCGCTGAGCTCCATGCAGTGCTCAAACACACAAACTGTGAGATAATGACCCGAGCTGAAACCAAGAGCCAGAAGCTCAACTGACTGAACCACCCAAGCACCCTTTCACCCATTGTGAAGACTGTAGCCTATCTATAATCAGTAAGTAGATCTTAAAATCCATCAACCTTGTAGGCAAACTATAGACAACAAAATAATTACAGAAACAACTTTCATAAATGAAAAACACTCATTTATCTTTTTATTCTGGTTGAAAACTTCAGGTTTCAAATGATAATTACAAAATGTGGGTGGAAAATTTTCTCGTTAGGTTGTGGTAGTGGGAATTTCAGAGAAGCACAATAATTTCGCCTGTATTCAGAATTTGTATTAAAATCATAGACTAGCAATGCAATTGTACAATAAAATCAGGAAAAATTAGGACTAAATTCAGTAATAATACAATAAACACAGTGTCTGTTTCCTGAATGTCTCTTTTTGGTATGTATGGGCAGACTTAGCTTCAATTTTCCTTCAATGTAGTCAACTTTGAACTGGACCCATTTACCTGGCCCTCAGACAACTTGTTATATTATTCATCCCTTATGAAAGAATATAAAGAATATCCTATTAGTCACATTCTTTCATTTATTCATCATTTCAATTCCCTTCTTTCTCTTGCTAAGTAAGACTGAGGACCCAGAGACAGGTGTCTGTGATGAATTTAAAAAGATCAACATTCTCTAAAAAACATACATTAATAACCATCCTTTTGTTAATAAATTCTTGTTTTTAGCAAATTGTCTGTGAGCAAAAGACTTTTCAGTTTGTCAAAGGATTTTCAGACACTGAAGGTGTCCTGCTCGGAACCTCTGAAGCCCTAATACATAGAAGAACTCTAAGCACAAAGCCATCACTGCATACCGGAATTTTGTGGAATGAATATATATATGAGTAATAGCTTTGAAAAATAAATTAAATAAAAAGACATAAAGGAAAGAAATGGAATAATTGCAAGGAGAATATTTGGACATAAAATATAAACTTAAATACTTTTTTGAATACAATACACAACAAGAAAAGCCCACTAAATGTTTGGGTATCATACAAAAGCAATATATTTTAACTCATCCATATTTAGTTTGGGGCGATTTTTACTGCCTAAAAATGATAAGAAGGCCCAACACAAGGCTAATGCCTACTTTAACAACAAATTGTTCCGTTTTGTACTATTTTTTTATCATGAGATGACAACTTTGCCATGGTAGAGTGACACAGAAAGTTATCTCCTGGCACTTAGAACCAACTGCATTATTAGTGCTTAACAAAACCTTGTTTTGTTCTGGAGTATAATTTATTCCTATCACACTCTGTGCAGTGAGTGACAAAATTACTCTGAGAAACATATATTATCTCAAGAACTATTTCAACATTTAATCAAATATTATTGAAAAAAAGGACAAATGTTAGTAGGATTTAATGCAACCAGAGGTTTTGCAGATTTGTTTTAGTACTTACATGTAACAGCAAGAGTGACATTTCCATACTGATGTAGAATTGCTTCAGTGAATCATAACAACCAGCTCTGTAGTCCCTATATGCTGTTTTAAGATGAATTACAATAAATACCACAAAGATCTCACCCACAGATGCATCTGAAAGCATGTCCTCATTTATGTAGTGCTGTTCATTTCTCTATGTTTTATTTATCTTCCTAAATAAACTCTTTGAGAAAAGATAGGAACCTCCAGGTGATCCTCATTTCTGTCTTAAGAGACAGGACATAATTGCCTTGTTCGTTTCCCTCCTATCACCTCTTATTTTAGCATTTAATCCTTCACTCATTAAAATAACTGCTTGAAACGGCATTTCTTGTCGGAAAGTTGTAGATATGCTAAGTGGAGTGTGACAAATGAATTCTATAATTTGAAAACCTCCTGGCTATCAGGTAGTAAGCAATGACTCTTGCCAGTTTTATTGACTATTAAAGAGACATTATATAGCACATGCTGCTACAGATATTCTGTTCCCAAGTTAAAGCTTAATGTGCTAAAATTCTACATCGGACCCTTTGATACTATCATTCTAGAGTCAAGTCTTACATAGGTGGATAAAAATAAAATTTTTTTTTCTTCCCCCTGGAAAGAACATATTTTCTATTATTAAATTATACAAATCAGTACCACCTCTGGATATTTTAGAAATGCCAATCTTGGTAGGATTTTTTTTTATAATTAGAGAACACAAACACAAATATTTGTTAAATCTTATTTTCACAAACATTGGTAAGATTTTATTTTTATTCATTGCATAAGCAATGATGTACTCCTCCGCCAAGTTTCCTGGTGATTTTCTCTTTAAAGCAGTTCTCATATTGCAACACAGTTCTTTACATAGAATTATGTGGAGTCTAATAGCAAATCTTAATAAATGCGATAATTTAAAAGTTATCATGGTATGTTATAGAAAGGTCTTAGAGTTGGGACTTTCAAGGCTTTGTTGTTTACGAATTTTGTGTCCATTCCTCTGAAAGTCTAAAGTGTCTCATTAGAAAGTTGTATGGCTGTGAAGGTCGCATTACATAAAATACATCATATCTTTTAAATGGTGGCTGACAAATAACAGGCCCTTAATAAGTATAAATCACTTTCTACAAGTACTTATATGTCCAGATCTCTCCACCAGGCTTTTAAATGTTTCATCAAAGAAATAAGTACCTATTTTTAACTCAAATTGCTTCCTCTTATAATCATTCCAAGACATGGGCTTGCTCACATCATTTAAACAAAATTATAAGATGGTTGATTTAAATACAATAAACTCAAATTATTTTTAAAAAATTATTGATAAATGTGTAATTATTTTATGGAAGATGATACCAGCATTAGAGTGAAATTTAATTATGTGTCTCCATCCTCAAAATTACACAAACTGATTTTCTCTTTTCCAATTAAAGTAGGAAACTTATTTTCAAGTTATTACCTTTTTATTGCAACTAAGATGAATTGCAGCTCTAATTACATGACATTCTTTTTTAGGCATAAAGAGCCAATAATTCAAAAATCATATTTGCAATGTCTGGTGAAAATTACAGTCACTATAATGTCAAGTGGATTCATCTATTTATATTTAAAATAAAAGCCTTCTTAGGGTGCCTGGGTGGCTCAGTCTGTTAAGCATCTGACTTTGGCTCAGGTCATGATCTCCAGGTTTATGAGTTCATGCCCTGCGTCAGGCTCTGGGCTGACAGCTTGGAGCCTGGAGCCTGCTTTGGATTCTGTGTCTCCCTGTCTCTCTGCCCCACCCCCACTCATGCTCTGTCTCTCCCTATCTCTGTCAAAAATGAATAAATTAAAAAAAAATTTTTAAGTAAACGTCTTCCAACAGCATTAATGCACGTTAATTTCATAAAGTTTACCATAAAGATCTATTAGTACGACAGTTATTTCATTAGCGACTTTTGCCATGTGGGCTTTTCTAAGAAAATTAATTTCTTAGAAGTTTATTGTCAGCAAATGGAATTTTTTTTTAAACCCATGATATTCTTATGAGCACAATCAGTATCCAGTGTAGGGCTGAGAAATGTAATATAAAGGGAGTGTGGGAGTAAAAGAGGAGGAAGTGTGATGTGTATGCACAACAGCAAAGAATATTTTTATCATTTCAAATAACTACTGTTCCAGAGGACGTAACATTTTATTTTCTTTCTTTTTTTTTTTTTTTAATTTTTTTTTCAACGTTTATTTATTTTTGGGACAGAGAGAGACAGAGCATGAATGGGGGAGGGGCAGAGAGAGAGGGAGACACAGAATCAGAAACAGGCTCCAGGCTCTGAGCCATCAGCCCATAGCCTGACGCGGGGCTCGAATTCACGGACCGCGAGATCGTGACCTGGCTGAAGTCGGATGCTTAACTGACTGTGCCACCCAGGCGCCCCGGACGTAACATTTTAAATAAAAGTATTTTCTTTAATAAAAATGTTCATAGCACTGTAAGAGCTATGCAGACTTACATTATTGCAAAGAGATCTTATTTAAATCTATATTTACTTAAAAAAATTCAAACATTGGGGCGCCTGGGTGGCGCAGTCGGTTGAGCGTCCGACTTCAGCTAGGTCGCGATCTCGCGGTCCGTGAGTTCGAGCCCCGCGTCAGGCTCTGGGCTGATGGCTCAGAGCCTGGAGCCTGTTTCCGATTCTGTGTCTCCCTCTCTCTCTGCCCCTCCCCCGTTCATGCTCTGTCTCTCTCTGTCCCAAAAATAAATAAACGTTGAAAAAAAAAAATTCAAACATTACAAATTCATTCATAATCTACTGGGAAAGGCTTATTTCTAAATAACAAAAAGCTATATAATGATATTAAAGCTTTTTACAGATATTTTTACCTTTCACGTCATATCATATACGACATCATTTCAAATAATATATATTTATACTTTTCTTCTTCTATTCAGTAAGTTTAATTTTGGGGGGAGGTTAAATGTTTTACTTATTTTTGAGAGAGCACAAGCAGGGGAAGGGCAGAGAAAGAGGGCAGAGGATCTGAAGTGGGCTCTCCACTGACAGCAGCGAGCCTGATGCCAGTTCAAACCCACGAATGGCAAGATCATGACCTGAGCTGAAGTAGGACTCAACCAACTGAGCCACCCAGGTACCCCACCTACTCTGTTGTTGACATTAGAATTTAAGTTCCCAGAATAATGGCAAACATGAAACTCAGGGAAAGAAAATATTGACTCACAAAAATAAAGGTAATTCATAAACAAAAGTCACCCTGCCCCACCACCACCAACACAGCTCCACAGACAAAGCAACCTGCAGCCAGCCCCAGCAGATTCAAGGCCCTACTGTCTGTAAGTTTCATTTTTAATCTATACCCTCAAAAATTAAATTTCTTTTCTAAAAAACAAAAATAAAATAATGTGTCAAATATACACATAAATATATTAAATAGCAATTTCAGAATCTGCAAATATTTTACCCACATACCTATATTTTTAAAATATGAAATTATTTACCAAACTATTTGGCTTCTTGGAAAGAAATATACTTCAAATGAGACTCTCTCAGTTTAGTGAAATAAATATATAAAGTCATAATGACTTATTAATTGTAATTAATAGAATTACTTTCATGTCATTTTGACAATTATTTCCAGCTGAATTCCAAAGACACTTTTTTCTTTTAGGGATGCAACCAATTCTTTTAAATCAATTCAAATAAAATAATGCAAAACAAGAATTTCTAAAGAAGTATATTTGTAAAGTTTAATATGGATAAAATACTCTTTAGACACTCTGAGAGAGTTCCCCAAACCTTGGCTTGGAAATTGTTTTTAAATTTCACTAATAATGTCTGTTGAAGCCCTATCAAATTTCTAAGGTCTTTTCATGTACCAGGTGTCATATACCCAAATTACTTTCTAGAAATCTAACAGTTAATGATAAACTGTAACAAAAATATTCCATGGTGTCAAAGAATTGTGAAACATCATACGCAGATAAAACCCAGAGTGACACATTTCAAATAAATCATCTCAGAAAGGATAAGTAAACATATATTTACTAGCACCCCATATTATTTTAGATTTATGGGTATAAAAAAGTTAAATCTTTTCTTATGTTCAAAAACTTGTTCCACTGAATTAAAATATTGAGATTAAAATAAAAGTAAAATTAATTAAGTTTTCAAACATAGACAACACTGGGAAATGACTGCAAAAGAAGCATCCCTAACTTTTAATTTAACTTAATTTTAATTTTTTTAAGTCTGTTTATTTATTTTAAGAGCAAAAGAGAGAGAGAGGGGCAGAGAGAGAGGGAATTCCAAGCAGTCTCCACACTGCCAGTGTGGAGCTCAAATGCACAATGAGATCATGACCTGAGCCAAAATCAAGAGTCAGACGCTTAACCACTGAGACACCCAGGCACCCCCCTATCCTTTTAACTGTAAAGGGGCATTTATAAAATGTGGGAATGATATCCCCTGTCTACTCTCCATGGTTAAGCTTAGTTTTACATTCATATTAAATTTTTCCAAACAGCATTTTTATTCTTAATTTTTTCCTTGATTTGTTCGATTTACATTAATATTACTAGGCACCAAGATTTACAAGTATATTTGTATTTACAATCCATATTAATAATAGTGACAATGATAGTTTATACATATTGAGCAACTATTATGCTCTGGGCACTGTGCTCAACAGTTTGCATGCATTTGTACTTTAATTCCCACACTCTTATGGCGTAGATTCTATTATTGCTTCCAATGCTAACCATCTGATTCTAATATCCAAGTTTTTAAAGTGGCATACTTTATTTATTCTCTGTGATTCCATACAAGTGTATGACTTTAATTTTTAAATTTGATAAACTATTTTAAGTATAGAAATGTATACATGTAATAAAATGAACACTCGTATACCTATCAGATAAAGACTAAATCCTTACAGTAAAAATATAACTTCCTGCATATGCCAACCCATGATACCATCACCCCTTTTCTCCTGGCGTTATTGGAGAACTAACTACTTACATGTTCATACTCCTAAAAATTTATATACAGTTTTGCTTTGAGTACTAAAACAACAAATCTCATAAGACTGTTATTATCCTGCATATTTTATATTTCTTTTGTTACTTGTTGTGTTGTTGTTTGGCTTGATATGCTAGCAACATTCATTTTTGTCAATTTGCATAAATCCAGTTCATTTATTTTCATGGTTTGGTAGAACCCAATGACATGAACAAACAATAATTTAATTGTCCTTACCCTCACTGAGAAACCCTTTTTTACCATAACATGCAGTAAGTCTCTGATCATTTGTTTGTAGCGTGGCTCATCCCAGTATGTGACAGCTTCCTCTGGAGAATGTAACTGAGGGTGAAACTAGGTCATAACTTGGGGGTTTCTTTTACTCTATTAGATGATGCCAAATTAGTTATCAATTACCTTATGGATATTTAAATTCTCAAAAAAGTAATTCTATTTTCTATTTCTCAACATTTCTACCAGCACTTAAAAACTTTCATCTTTGGCAATCAGCTTGGCCATAAATGGTATATAATTGTGTCAATAATTTGTACAACCTTGATAAGTATATAATATGGAACATCTTTTCTTATACTGTAGATTACACAAGTCTCTTTTCTTTTTTTTTTTTTAATTTTTTTTAACGTTTATTTATTTTTGAGACAGAGAGAGACAGAGCATGAACGGGGGAGGGTCAGAGAGAGGGAGACACAGAATCTGAAACAGGCTCCAAGCTCTGAGCTGTCAGCACAGAGCCCGACGCGGGGCTCCAACTCATAGACCGCGAGATCATGACCTGAGCCGAAGTCGGCCGCTTAACCGACTGAGCCACTCAGGAGCCCCAAGTCTCTTTTCTTTGAATTTCCTTTCTGTATGGATATTCATCATTATTTATTGATTTGATGTAGTTTTTCACATGAGTGGCAAATATACTGTTATTTATTTATTTACTTTTACATTTTATGGTGCCCTTTGATATCTTCTATTTACGCTTTGTTTTTGTTTTGTTTTTTTGTCTCAGCATGGTCTGTGATTGAATGTCACATTCATTTTTTCAAGATAACACATGGATAGTATCTGTTTTCAATAGTTTTTTGAGAATTTTTTCTATCTGAAATGATAAAGTTAGTTTATCATCTAATTTATAAGCTTTAGAAAGAATGCTTTCAACATTTAGGTGTTTAATTGACAATAAAATAAGTTTTGTGTATATTGTTCAGTAGCTATCAAATTCTTTTACCCACAGAGGTAACCAATCACCTGAACACCATTTATTACACAGTTATGTTCTGCTCACTGCTACACAATGCGTTTGTGTCATATACCTGTATGTGTGGGTCTGCTTCTTTACTCTTTATACCCTTCAACTAATCTGTTTATATAATCTGGTGTTAATGGCATAGAGCTCATTACTACTGACAACATATTCTAGTATATGGCAGGGAAATTTCCCAGGCTTCTTTTTGTTTATTAGGAGAGTCTTGCTTCATTTAGACCTTTGCTTTTCTATGCAAATTTTAAAATCATCTTTTTAGCTTACATATGAAATTTTTGTGAGGATTTCTTGATTGGAGTTGCATTGTGTTTATAGAATAATTTTTGGAGAGTCCACAGATTTTTTCTATGGAATATTCCTACTCATTAATATGTTTTAGCTTTTATTTCTGTCTTCTTGAATGATATTTTTAAATAATTCATCCTTGTCTCACTTTATTACTAAATGGTATAATCTTTTCAATTCTTTGTATGATGTTTAATTATAATATTTTTAAATGACTGTTGATATTTTCTCAAGAAATTTCAGAGAAGAAAGGAGAAAATGTGCCTGTGTTCAAATTGGTATCTCGACCAGATTTTTCAATAATGGGAAGAAATGAATGCCACTTCTTCATCTTCCTGCTTAGCATTAAGTGTTGGTGTTGTCCTCTGTAATTTGATGAAATTGATCTAAGGTCTAATTGCAGGTCTAAGGTCTAATTGCAGATCTAAGGTCTAATTGCAGGTCTAAATAATCATATTTAGAATCTCAGGACACTGGTACTGCTCGACATACATGCTATTCCAGTGTGCCAGGTGCCAACTGCTTCCTTTTGGCAGTGTCTGCTTATGTATTGGTGTTCCCCAGGTCTTTTTTGCTGTGGCAACTGTCTGTTACTACCTTTGTCTCTGAGAGCTAGCATTCTATTCACAGCACTATCACACAGAGTTTAAAGGGCTAGTCCTCCCCTCTCTCTACTTATTAGTAGGCAATGAAAGTAAAAAAGTGAGATGGTTTCCATGAAATCAAATTTACATTTTGTTTTTAGTGACTTTAAGTTGTGTAAAGTAAGGTTGTTGAAATATGTCTCATTTGTGTTCTTATACATTGGAAAATAGTTATGATAAAATAAGACATAAATAGTGTGTAATTGTGTGGCAATTAAGAAAAACCACAAGATATGCTTCTTTATTTTTATTTCTTTATTTTATTTTTTTATTAGTTTTTTTTTTTTTTTCAGAGACAGAGAGAGCAGGAGAGGGGCAGAGAGAGAAGGAGAGAGAGAGAATCCTAAGCAGACTCCATGCTGTCAGTGCAGAGCCCAACAGGGACTCAGTCTCACAAACCATGAGATCATGACCTGAGCGGAAATCAACAGTCAGATGCCCAACCAACTGAGCCACCCAGACACCACTTACAGTTTCCATTTAAAGACTAACCTTAGTTTTGACAGGTGATTTTTTAAAAAAAGTTACAGAGAGAGAAGGAAGCAAACCGTGATAGACTCTTAAAAACTGAGAAAAAACTAAGGGTTGATGGGAGGGTGGGAAGGAGGGGAAAGTGGGTGATAAGCATTGAGGAGGGCACCTGTTGGGATGAGCACTGGGTGTTGTATGGAAACCAATTTGACAATAAATTTCATATTAAGAAAAAAAACTCCATCTAACCAAGTAACCCTAGAATACTGTTCATTACAGTATTACATGGAATATATATCTAGGATTTATATATATTATCATGTTAATATATGATATATTTCTCATATTAACATGAGAAAGTGACAACAGTATTTACAATGAAACATACATAAATAAGCTCAAAACATGTTCTGATGGAAAAGGATTAACTATTAGAAATGACTAGATCATAACTAATTAATTTCCTATTAAACCTCAACAAGTATTTTTAGAAAGTGTCCTCTTTTAATTAAATCAGCAGATTTTTATTGTATACTCTAACAACAATTTTCTGAAAACATCTCATTGACAAAGTTTTCAGGAAAATATTTTAAAGTGCTCCATTAGTCTATTAAATAAAAGATGACAGACTATTTCTATGTTATAACATTTCTAAATTAACGTAAGCACATTTTATTGATTTGCTCTTATGTCTTTATATTAAAATGAGGAATATATAATATCACCTTTATTTTCTCTAAATTGTAAAAACTACAGTGTTTCTCATGCACGCCAGAAACACTAAATCTTGTTCTCTTTTGTTATAAAATCTGTTTTATAGTAGCGCTGGGCAGGCTGCTTTCATTTACACGTTAATTGAAAAACAATAGTGGAAAAATGTTAGCAGGATGATAAAAAGGAGCCTATTTATTTCACCTACACTTAGGTGTCACTTGCTCATTTCTGTTAGGAAAATAACAAGACTATCCAATTAATTACTTGCATAGATTGAAATCTTGCAGCTATCTCCTGGTAAAAATGAGAAATCTATTAATCAATGAAAATGAAATGAATCATAAGCTCCCCTGCCCCCTACACACAATTTTAATTTTTGTCTGATATGGGCTGGGATGTTTGTATAGATTTGAAATGAATAAGCTCATTTATTTAGTCAGATTTCATTCATTAAATGGTTCCATGTGTCTCTGCTATTATGATATCAAACTACTCTAGATAAAATCTTATTCTGTTTTTAAGACAACAGGCTTATTATCCCTATAGGATGGCTAGAATGTTGAAAAGCAATATGTGATATGTTTATAACTCCCTTGCTCTCAACATAATTGAGAAAATACTATTTATAAAGTAGAGGGAGCAGTACTACAGCATATACTTAATCTTGTTTTAAAATTTCTGGGGAAACCATAGAAATGTTTCTCATCTAATAAACTTTGTGTAGGGGGGTAAAATAATCTAGCTGTTTTGCTAAGTAAGACTAACTATCAACTTCCTTTCTGTGAAAACATATAATACTTGTAAAGACACACTTATTTCAAGTTGATTATCTTCTAAATTGCATACTTTTTTTCTTTATCTTTAGGCTAGCTTGATCAAATGTCTCATTCAAATTTATTGAGAATTCTATGCCTGACTGTTAACTGTAATTTCAATATTCTATCAAAATAACTATATGTGTAGTGTGTGTATGTATATATATGTGTGTATGTATATGTGTGTGTGTGTGTGTGTGTGTGTGTGTGTGTGTGTATATATATATATATATATATATATATATAGTTCTAAATTCATTACAGTAATCAGTGATTTTGGGGCTCCTGGGTGGCTCAGTTGGTTGAGCTTCCTTGGTTTCTGCTCAGGTCATGATCTCATGATCCGTGAGATTGAGCCCCCTATGGGGCTCTGCACTGACAGTGCAGAGACTGCTTGGGATTCTCTCTCCCCTCTCTTTCTGACCCTGCCCCCACTTGTGTGCACATGCTCTCTCTCTCTTTCAAAATAAACATAAAATGAAAAGAAATCATTGTGATTTAGAAAGGAGAAAAACATAAAAATACCAGACCCTTCTATAGTATTAAAGGTAATATTATTGATTTAAGCAAACTGCATCAAAAGCCAAGTGGAGGAAGATAATAGTTAAATATTAGTTGTCATGATATAAAAATTAACTAGTAGTATTAAATTGCTATCTTTGTGATTTTTCTAAAATCTGTTAACGTTGAGTAAATCAATCTATCATCCATCTATCATCTATCTATCTATCCATCTTCTAGAGTTTTCCATCAAGTCAATTAGAAACTTTCCCTTCAGTCAGGCCACTTAACAAAGTTTTGAAAGTTAACAGTAAGAAAGTAAAAATATGTAAAGCCAGTTGCCAGTAATTTCACTGTATATCTTGGAAAAAAATTGTTTTTATTGTGCCAAACCCTAAGGGCAAGGTGCTGAGCTCTACTTAATACTATCAACACGTGAGGAGACTGTGACAAACCCATAACCTCTCATGTCCCCACTACTTCACCTCCCCCATGGACCCATGCAGAACTCAGTGTGATCCCCATTATCATTATTCCTCTGATCACTTCAGGTCCATCAGCTCTGTTCACTATTTCCATGTCACCTTTATGCTTAAAATAATTTTTCTTCTGTTCCAGTATTGGTAAACCTGTAAGGCTAGGCTCTGTCCTCATAAATGCAGAGTAAGCCCCCTTCTACCTGGAATATTGCTTTCACTTTGGAGCTTTTCCCTATAATTGGGATGATAGCCTCCGTTTCAAATTGCACAGCTGTTTCTAAAAGTTTTAGTTACTCCTTGGTATTTGGTCTGTGGAGCAGTATAAAGGTTTCTATTTCTAATATCACAAAATAACTCTCATTGACACCCCCATCATCCATCTACACATCCGTCTCTTCATTCACACATCTACCTATTATTTTAACAATATTTATTAAACATCCACTGAGGGCTAGGTAATGTTCCTGGTGTAAGGACTGCATAATTACACAAAGCAGATAAAGTTCTTGCCATCATAGTTCTCACATTCACGTGGGATAAACAATAAACAAATAAATTATGCAAGAAACAAGTGTCGCAGGATTTGGAGAAAAAGGAACCCTCTTTCATGGTTGGTGGGAATGCAGAGTGGTGCAGCCACTGTGGAAAAACAGTATGGAGGTTCCTTAAAACTTTAAACATATAACTATCCTAGGATCCAGGAATTTACCCTGGGTATTTACCACAAAAATACAAAAACACTAATTTAAAGGGACACATGCACCCCTCTCTTTATAGCAGCATTATTTACAATAACCAAAGTATGGAAGAAGCCCAAGTGTCTGTCAATAGATGAATGGATAAGGAAGATGTGGTATCTATCTATCTATGTATCATACATATAATATATAAATTACATATATAATGGAATATTTTCAGTCATAAAATAATGAAGTCTAGCCACTTGCAATGACATGGATGGAGTCAGAGAATATAATACTAAGTGAAATAAGTCAGTCAAAGAAAGACAAATGTCATATGATTTCACTCATATGTGGAACTTAAGAAACAACAACAACAACAACAACAACAACAAAAAACGAGCATAGGAAAAAAAAAAGAAATAGAGAGAGGGAAACCAAAAACAGACTCTAAACTGTAGAGAACAAACTGATGGTTACCAGGGGCGCCTGGATGGCTCAGTCAAGCATCTGACTTTGGCTTGGGTCATGATCTCACAGTTTTTGAGTCTAAGCCCCACATCAGGCCCTGTGCTGACAGATCGGAGCCTGGAGCTTGCTTCTGATTCTGTGTCTCCGTCTCTCTCTGCCCCTCTCTTGATTGCACTCTGTCTCTCAAAAAGAAATAAACATTAAATTTTTTTTTTTTTAAAACCCGATGGTTACCAGAGGGGAGGTGAGTAGGGGGATGGGTGAAATAGGTGATGGGAATTAAGGAGTGTGCTTGTTGTGATGAACATCAGGTCATATATGTCAGTGTTGGAGCACTACAATATTGTACACGTGAAACTAATATAACACTGTATGTTAACGATACTGGAATTAAAATAGAACTTACAAAAAGAATAAAAAACAAAGTATGTGTGCTATGTAGTTATGTGATGCCCGCTAATAGGGATAAGGAATCCTGTGTGTTTCTATCTCACAGAGGATAATCAGGTAGAGTCTCTGACAAAGTCACACTGGAGCAGGTTAACAAAAAGAAGTATAGGACTGAGCATCTGTGGTGGCATCAGGAAGGTATCAGGAAGACAAAAGAACAAGTGCAGAGGTCTTGAAATAGGAACCGGCTTTTTGTTTTCATGCCCAGAAAAGAAGCAAATATTACTGGAAGAGAACAAGCAATGGGGAAAAAAAAGTTTGCACATGAAGTCAGAGAACCACATGTGTGGTGGGGAAAAGACCACATAGGGTTTTGTAGGTCATAGTAAAGACTCTGATTTAGGGGCGTCTGGGTGGCTCAGTCAGTGGGCTTCCAACTTCAGCTCAGGTCATGATCTTGCAATCTGTGAGTTCAAGTCCATGTCGGGCTCTGTGCTGATGGTTCAGAGCCTGGAGCCTGCTTCAGATTCTGTGTCTCCCTCTCTCTCTGCCCCTCCCCTGCTCTCACTGTGTCTCCCTCTCAAAAATAAAAACATAACAAAAATTTTAAAGACTCTTAATTATACTCTGAATAAAATGGGAAGCTATTATAATACTTGGCAAAGACTTTTAATCTGATTCAATTTTGTTTTAAAAAGATCTTTGACTACTATGTGGAGACTCCATGTTGGAAAGGGTGAGAACAATTAAGAGAATTATTGAAATAATGCAGGTAACAGATTACTTTAGTCTGCACCAGAATAAAAAGAATGATTGGACTGTGTGTGTGTGTGTGTGTGTGTGAGTGTTTGTGAAGGAGAAAATTATTAGATATTAAGATGATTTGAATGTGAGGTAAAAGGGAAGGGAGTCAAAGTTCCAATTTGTGTAGGTCTTTATGTGTGTGAATGTGTGTGCCACAGTGACTAGTTAATTCAGTGTTCATCAACTAAAGTGTCAGATTGTGAGAGAATATTTTTACATAAAAAATATCTCCTGACTTGGATTCATTAACTTTGAAGTAACTTCTAAATGGAGCTATGTTTGCAGTTTGACACACAAATCTGGGTTTGAAAGTAGAGTCTATTTTCAAGATGCAAAGTTTCAAATCCTTAGCACATTAATGGAATTTGCAGACACGAGACTTAAAAAAAAAATCAATGTTGAATACAAATAAAAAAAAAAAAAAAGAGAATGGACCCTTCTTTAGTCTTGCACATATATAACATGTAAAGGCCTACATTCTAGAAGTTGGTTAAGAATCTACAGAAAAGGGTTGCCTGTGTGGCTCAGTCGTATCTTGATATTGGCTCAGGTCATGATCTCACAGTTGTGAGGTTGAGTCCCGCATTGGTATAAAGTCTGCCTAAAATTCCCTCTCTCCCTCTTCCCCTGCTCCTCCTGCAGTTGTGCTCTCTCTCTCTCTCTCTCTCAAAACAAAAGAATCTGCAGAAGAAATTGAGTAGAAGTTATGCGTAATATAGAAAGAGAACCAAAAAGAATGCTGTTCCAGAATTCACATGAAGAAAGTTTTTCAAGAAGGAGGCATTTAAACTCTGTCAAATACTCCTGACAGTTCCAGTAAGATGAAATCTAAGAGTTTTGCATTGGATTTGGCAATATAGCAGCCGCTTGTGACCTTGACAAGAAGTTTCTTTGAACTAGCAGGCATGAAGATCTGATTAGAGTAAATACACGTAATAACTGGAGGTGAAGAAATGGAGTTAGTGAGTGTGACAACGTTTATTTAGGTGTTTGATTTCAAGGGGAGATGAAAAATGAGGTAGTTGCTTAGGGGTAAAACAAGATCAAGAAAAAAAACGTTTTGGTATGTAAGACGTACAGTATCCTTTGCTATTATACCTATAGCATGTGTTTGTTCGATCAGAATAATACATTCAAAAACACAATGATGGTTAAGAGGAAGAATATAATTCCTAGAGCAATGTCTTTGCTGTGTAAATAAGGGATGAAATCTAATTTACAAAGGAGGTCATTGGCCTTACAGAAGATTATAAGAAGTTACCTAGCCTAACAATACTTAAAGCAATTGATGTGCAAGCAAATTTATTTATGTGTAGAAGGAGTGTGCAGAATGTCTTTTTTAATTGCCTCTATTTTCACTGAGAAATAGGTAGTATGCTTATCAGTAGAGTTTTGGAGTAGAAAAAAGATTTTCTCGTGGCTTGAAGAGTGGAGAAAATTTGTGGAAAAGGCATCCGGGAAAGTTGGAGAGTGGAGAAGAAAACTGTGATAGAAAATTGGGAAACACTTAGAACTTATTCAATATTATTGGTCCTAAATATAAAGTGAGTACAATCAGTGCAGTTTTCTGAGTTTTTCAAACATACACCCACCTAGAATTAGATACAAAGTAGATAATACTTTGGAGTTAACGAGAGTAGGGATTAAGATAAGCAAAAAGAATAATTACATTAGGATTTATGACTTATAATTTCCCAATAGACTTTAATACACTTTTCTATTAAAAATGAATATAAGAGGGGCACCTGGGTGACTCAGTCAGTTGAGCGTCCAGTTCTTGAGTTTGGCTAAGACCATGATATCATGATTGGTGAGATTGAGCCCTGTTTCAGGCTCTGTGCTAACAGAATGGAGCCTGGTTGGGATTCTTTCTCTCCCTCTCTTTATGCCCCTCCCCATTTGCATTCTCTCTCAAGATAAATAAACACTTAAAAAATAGAAATTAATATAAGTTTATTTTTCTTGGAGAAAATAGAGTTTCTTTTTCCCTACTTTTCGATCCATAATAGCTGAGAAAGAGAGAAAAAAGAGAGAGAGAGTCAGGGAATTCCCCTTCCCTTTGCTACCATCTTTGTGTATTATTATTATTATTATTTAAATGTTTATTTATTTTTGAGAGAGAGAGAGGGAGTGCAAGCTGGGAGGGGCAGAGATAGATGGGGCCAGAAAATCTGAAGCAGGCTCCACGCTGACAGGCTTGACAGCAGTGAGCCCACAGTGGGGCTCAAACTCACAAACTGCGAGATCATGACCTGAGTTGAAGTTCAACACTCAACAGATTGAGCCACCCAGGTGCTCTTTATATTGTATTATTTTAAGGTCTGATTGAAGCAAAATCATTTTTTCCCCTGACTAACTGCACTTAGGACTACTTTTCCGAATCTCATTGATGCCATTTAAGGTCAATCCTATGACTTCTCTTTTCAATAGATTTTGATTAAAAATAGAAGTACCCTTGGGGTGTCTGGGTGGCTCAGTTGGTTAAGTGTCCAACTTCGGCTCAGGTCATGATCTTGTGGTCTGTGAGTTTGAGCCCCACGCCAGGCTCTGTGCTGACAGCTCAGAGACTGCAGCCTGTTTCATATTCTGTCTCCCTCTCCTCTCTCTATGCACTCCCCCCCCACTTGCACTCTGTCTCTCTCTGTCTCTCTCTCTCTCTCAAAAATAAACATTTAAAAAAGGTAAAAAAATAGAAGTATCCAATGATTCAGCAGTTCCCTTACTAGATATTTACCCAAAGAATACAAAAATACTAATTCAAAGAGATATATGTATCCAGTGTTTATAGCAGCATTATCTACGATAGCCAAGATATGGAAGCAGCCCACATGCCCATCAACTGATGAATGTATAAAGAAGATGTGATATAAATATACAATGGAATATTAACCATAAAAAAAGAAAGAAATCTTGCCATTTGCAATGAAATTGATGGAGCTAGAGAGTATTATGGTCAGTGAAATTAGTCAGAGAAAGACAAATACCATACGATTTCACTCAAATGTGGAATTTAAGAAACAAAACAAATAAGCAAAGGAGGAATAAAAAGAGAGAGAGGCAAACCAAGAAATAGACTCTTAACTATAAAGAACAAACGGATTGTTACCAGAGGGAAGATGGGTGGGGGATGGGTGAAATAGGTGATGGGGATTAAGGAGTGCACTTGCTGTGATGAACACTGGATGTAGTGTGGAAGTGTTGAATCCCTATATTGTATACCTGAAACTAATATTACACTGTATGTTAACTAACTTGAATATAAATACAAACTTAAAAAAACTAAATCAATAGCCCGAATAAAGTGACTATCTCCCATTACGTGGGTGGGCCTCATCCAATCAGTTGAAGGCTTTAATATAAAAAAGAAAATTCACTGGAGGAAAAGGAACCTTTACCAAAAGACTGCCTTTGGACTCAAACTGCAGCTTTTACTTGAGTCTCCACCCCACTGGCTTAGCCTGCAGAATTTAGACTTGCCAGCCTCTACAATCACATGAGACAATTTCCTAAAATCTCTCTCCCTCTTTCTAGATACATAGATAGGTAGATAGAATGATAGATAGATAGATAAATATATAGATAGATAGATGATAGATGATAGATAATCACTTAGATACATAGATATATAGATGATAGGTTTATATAGAAGTATATAGATAGATGATAGATAGATAGATAGATAGACCTATATACATACATACACACACCATATTGGTCTGTTTCTCCAGAGAAATCTGACTAATATACTATATATAATAAATATACTCTGAATTCCATGGAGTTAAACTTATATTCTCCCTCTGCCTTAACCTGCTCCATTTTATACACCTGAAGTGGACGTAACTGATTCTTTCTCTAGTTTTCCCCAGTCTAATGTTTCTTTTCCTCACAATCTCTTCAACTTGCTTAACATGGTTAGTGATCCTTTCAATGTTGGAACAGTGCCCAGGCTAAATCCTAGTTGACTTGTAATTATCTGTCATTGACATTCTCTAAGTTCAGTAGATAATCAGACTATGTTTTGTGGAAAGCTGTGTAGACTTTTCAGACTCTCCTCCACTGGGGGCCCCTCACCTGTGTTTCCAAGAGAAGACATATTTCTACCAGATGACCACTTAAAATTCCTCCCCTAACTCTCTTGATAGGATCCATGCCACCTCAGGCAGTCGAGAAAAATATAAAAATAACTGCACTCCAATCTTTTTTCTTACTCCTGACAGACAGCTCTAAGCATTCCTTGCCCCACCAAACTCTAGGAGCTTTCCTCAAGAAGATCCCTCTCCTGGTTCTGTCCATCCTTCATTAAGTCTTCATGAAATTAACCAGCCTCGCTCTGTAAGCAGACTTCAGCAGACAAATACAAAATTCTGTTTGGTCTTCTCATAAAGTCTCTTTGCCTAAAACTTGATGTGAGACTAAAAAATAATTCTCTCCCTTTCCACTTGTGAAAAAAGAGAATATAACACAGAGTTGTGATATTCACCAAGAAAATTCTAATATCCAATTTATTGAGGTTTAAATTTAAATCATCTTTCATATCCACCATCTGACTAGACCACGAGTGTTACAAAACACAATTGTTAATCCTAAGTGAAGCAAATGTTTTCTTTCCATAATCTTGGTTTTTCTCTGTGTACCTCAGAATTATAAATTCTAATTCCAATGATATATATGTAATTCTAAATATAGATAGAAATGTGTATCTGATCCTTTTTATTGCAAATAAGAATACTAATCATAAGGTTTTGTTATTTTGTTTTGTTTGTGTGCATCTCTACTTTTTAATTTGCTCATTTCTGGAATAAGGTTATTCTCCCTTATTCCTTTAGGGTTTAATTACATATTTTTATTAACCACTTGGGACAAAAGTACATAAATATACAATGAATAAACTTCTGAAAGCTTATGCTGACGACCTGAAGCAGGAATGAGCTCAGATAAGTGACTTCATAGCCACCCTACCTGGGAGGATAAAATTGGGTTAGGGTGTGAGAAAGTTTGCATACAAAATGATATTTTATCCATTGACAAGAAATATAGATTGAATTTGTCTTAGAATCTGAAAGGTGTTTCTCTTTTTGAGTGTTAGAGTATATTTTTCCTTTTTCAGAATCTTTCATAAGAATTTTGAAAAGACTTTGTAAGAAGGGATTTTGGTACCTACATGGAAACATATTTTTCTTATTTCTGTGCTGAGATTTTATAGACAATAATTCTCAGTTGGAAAAAAAATCACTGAAATATGCATTATAAACATGATCTCTTTTTTTTTTTTTTAATGCAGGTAGTTCCTCTCAGAGCCTTGTTTTTATGAGAATGTAGCCAGATGATTTATCTTGTGAATTTCCCTAGAAGCTAACCTGTTTGTCACGAAGTAGAGGGAGGGCAAAGAATTAAATTTTTATTAGTGCTACTGCACGAGCTTATATGAAAAGCATATACAAAATACATGTGTATTGATTTATTTTGCTTAAATTTAAAGCAAGTGTAAAATTTTAAGAAGATGCAGAATTTTAATTTAATGTCATATTTGCTTTAACTTCTTTGAATTTTTAATTTTATATTCCAGAACTAGACATTTAGAAATAAAAGAAATGATGGCATTTTGTTCCATTAATAATACTTAGATACAAAGGAGTTTTGATATAAGAAATGTTAAAATTTGAGATATGTTTTGATAGTTAAAAGCTTTAGCTAAACTTATGACTAATTTCAAGCTATTTAAAGGGCTCTTTACACAAGTACTTATTTGTGGTAATGATTTAGTATGCACATTTAGTAGTTATAAATTATATTACACATTATATTAAAGCTGCAAAAGAGATTAAATGATTCAATTTTGAAGAAAAAGACAATGGTATATTCTTAGTCAAATTGCTAAATACATGATATTTTGTCTGGATAATTTCTTCTGACACCATTATTTTTCTTGGTACCCATCTTGATTTCCATTTTCTGTTCTGTTTTCTTTAACCCAACAGCTTTAAGGAACATCCTGCTTTCTATGGGATGTTTCGTCTTTACGGTAGCCTTATAGAGTGTGAGAACAGGGGAGCTGAGTTCTAGACAAACATAAGGAGAAGCAAAACTCTAAGCAGTTTATATTCAATATTACTAAGATTAAATCTTAGCCAGATTATTTATTTTCCTGAAACACTTAGTATTTTAAACTTTTTGATTGAGAGTTTTCTTTGTCCTATACCCTGCATTAAGCATTTGCAGAATTCAAAAACTAAGGTGGACATTGTTTCATGAAATTTTGTTAGTGACTAATCTACTGGAGAATCCACACTGGGGTACTGCCTACTACACATAAGATGCATGATACACTATGGTCTAGAGACACTATAAATTAATAGTGATTGCACTGTAGTAATTACTGGATTTACTAAGTTATAAATAATTCCTGAGTATATATTATATCTATGTGGTCTTCTTTAACCATCGGTAGAAAATGTCTCTTCTTCAGGAATTTTGAATTTGGGGACCAAGGGACAGTTGGTTTTATGCGTTCCTCATAGTAGCTAAAGCTCACGTGCAGACACCGGTCCCCTGATTTTTCTAACACATATAGAAAGCGAATGTGCAATAAGAAAGGAAAATGAAACAGTTATACAGAAAAATATAGAGATCACAAGTAGATAGAAAAACCCCCAAGCCCAAATGAAGTCTCTAGCCCTAATCATGGTTTTAATATTTTCAGCTGCAAGTTTGCTCAACTGGATACTGTTTGCTCAACTCCCCTTTACATTTCATGAAGTAGACCTCTGTCCCAACCACAAATCTCTCTCACCCCCTTTTTTTGTTTCACGTAAAGTATCTGATGTTAGTCACTTGCAATTAAAGTAGTACTTATTGGGGCACCTGGGTGGCTCAGTCGGTTAAGCGTCTGACTTCAGCTCAGGTCATGATCTCACTGTTCATGAGTTCAAACCCCGTGTCGGACTCTGTGCTGGCAGCTCAGAGCCTGGAGTCTGCTTGGGATTCTGTGTCTCCCTCTCTCTCTGCCCCTCCCTCACTCATGCTCTCTCTCTCTCTCTTTGTCAAAAATAAACAGTAAAAAATGTCTAAAAAAAAGTAGTACTTATCAATACAGGACATATCATTTTTTGTACTGAGAAGAAATATTTCACGAAAAAAGAATGATGCACTACTCTGATCCAGAGCAATCATATCACTCAATTCCAATTTCTGCTCACTTTTTACATACATGTGCTATTTTTCTCAAAATAAGAAATGAGTAAATTATAAATGAAAAGACAGTGGAATGCATTCAAATAATCTAAACCGAATAGCCTCCTAAAAGACAAGAATTGATTCTCATAGGCTTCAGTGATTTTTTTGATAGAAAAGAGCATAAGTGACAAAGAGAAGAATCTTGAGAATCAGTCTTTAAATATAATATACTGTAGGTTTTTTTTAAATATAATATACTGTAAACTTTAAATATAATATACTGTAGGAGAGCACTTGTTGGAGGGAGCACTGGGCATTGTATGCAAGCAATGAACCATGGGAATCTACTCCTGAAGCCAAGAGTATACTGTATACACTGCATGTTAGCTAACTTGACAATAAATTATAGTAAATAAATAAATAAATACAATGCATTTGCAATGTTAAAAAAAAGGTATGAGAATGTCAAATGGTCACTAAAAAAGGCTAGAGAAGTAAGATAGGGCCACATCTAGCATGTCTGTGGAAGTTAATAATTAAGAACAGTCAGGCACTTGTATATCACCACTGCCAAAGGATGTAGTTGTCTTTGCTATCTAGTATTAGATAAATAATGTAAAACTCTGAGTATTACAATTTGCTCTCTTTTTCTAACTGAGTCACTCAGTCAAGAACCTAATTTGTTGGCAGGAAAGACTGGGCTATCTATGAATGTCCTGTCTGGAAAAAAAAAAAAAAAAGAAAGAAAAAAAGAAATTGGGGAATTATGCCCAATGGAAATAATAGAAAATTCCTCAAACTTGTTAGAGGATTAAAATGTCCTGTGGGCAAGAAACGACAAAAGTTAGGCCCTTATTTATTAGATGAATTAAAGACATGGACACTAATTTATAATAAAGAATAAAATAAGAAACAGAAAGAATCTTACAGTTTTTTACCGCAAGTTTTTTAAGTTTGTTTAAAATCCATCTGATTTGTTCTAATTAAAGAGCACATTAAGTCAATTTGAGATTCACTTTTATTCATAAAATGTACAGCAATTAAAAATAGCAAAATTAGTATTCAGGAGTGTGAAAGAAAATAGTTACATTACACTGCTCAGGAATGCATAAACTAGTAAAAACCATCCTGGAAAGATACTTGATAATAAATAGAAAAATATGTAAAATGTACGTATATTTTATGGAGCATTTCATGTTCAAGGCCTTATAATTAATGAGTAGAGATATGCACTATGCTTAGTGAAAAATATGATCTCCTGAAAGTCTTTGCCCCACTCCTAACACTCTCCTTCTGCAATCTTATTGTTCATAACCAACGTGTCATTAATTCCTATTTCCTCTTGTTTCAGAATTTGAACACAATGCATAATTCCCACTGCTGCCTCCCTGTAGATATCCATCATTTTTGGCCTTGAGCATTGAAGCAATCTCCTAACTGATCTCCTGCTTCTCTGTCCACCTATTACCCTATCCTTATCTAGAGAGCCAAAATGCCACTAATTCAGATTATGCTACTCCTTTTTTTTAAAGAATCCCACAAAGCCTTATTGTTTCTTTCCCAGTAAAAGGTAAATTCTGTCTAACTATGACCCCTAAAATTCAGCATGACCTGACGCTCTGCCACCTTCTGATGTCATCCCCAAGTGTTCTATCATGTCCACTTCAGTCCAGCACTTGGCTTAATTCCCATGGTATGCTGGCACTTTAGGACTATGTACTTGTTTTCTCTTTCTGGAATGTTCTGCCAGATATCCATGTGACTGGTTTCTGATTCATGTCTTCATCAAAATATTTTCTCAGAGAAACCTGTCCTGATCACTCTAATCTTTCACACAGCAAACCCTGATAATATGCATCTGCCTTTATCAGTATTTAGCACAATACAAAATACTATATATTTACTATTCTATATTATTTAGTGTTGATTTTCACCAAGTAGATTGCAAATTTTATGAAGGTAAAGATTTTTGCCTGTTTTTATCACTATTATATCCTAATAACAAAGCATAAGAATAGAAAGTTGGAGGCAAATATCTAAAAGATGGATATTTGGTTAAATTGGTTTTGATATATAATACCATGGAGTCACTAAAATTTTTTTGTAGAAGAATACTTATTAACTTGGAAAATGGTCTATTAAATAATTTTGTATTAACTTATGATATACTTTTTAAAATCGCATTAAAATATAAACACTTGCATATATTGAAATGTTAACAGTGATCATTTTTTGGAGTTGTGGTTAATAGTGTTTTTTTTATCTTTTTATGTGCCATGAATTTATTAAAATGAATCTGAATGCTAATTGTATATAAAAAATACACATTATTTTCAAAGAAAGTTAGTCCTAAAGTGAATATCTGAAAAGAAAGTGACCAAGACTTACATACATAATTGAATGAAAACAGTTCCCAAAGTCTGGTAGCCCACTTGACTTCCAAGAATGGTAAATAAACAGACATCCACATCCAGATATATCTCAGGGAACTCCAGAACAAAAATAAAGAGAGGATCTTTAGTTTTACAATTCCCTGATGATTCGTGATGTTAAGCACCTTTTCATGTGTCTGTTGGCCATTGTATTTCTTTTTTGGAAAAAAAAAAATGATGTCTATTCAAGTCTTTTTCCCACTTTTTTTTTTTTTTTATTTTTTTTTTTTCAACGTTTATTTATTTTTGGGACAGAGAGAGACAGAGCATGAACGGGGGAGGGGCAGAGAGAGAGGGAGACACAGAATCGGAAACAGGCTCCAGGCTCTGAGCCATCAGCCCAGAGCCTGACGCGGGGCTCGAACTCCCGGACCGCGAGATCGTGACCTGGCTGAAGTCGGACGCTTAACCGACTGCACCACCCAGGCGCCCCTTTTTCCCACTTTTTAATCAGGTTGTTTGTTTTTAGTTTTAAGTTGTATAAGTTATTTATATATTTTAGATATTAACCTCTTATTGGCTATATCATTTGCAAGTATCTTCTCTCACTCTGGTTGCCTTTTTGTTGTTGTTGACGATTTTCTCTGCTGTGCAAAAGCTTTTTATTTAGATGTAGTTACAATAGTTTATTTTTTTTCTTTCCTGAAGAGACATGTCTAAGAAAATGTTGCTATTGTTGATGTCAGAGAGATTACTATTGTTTTCTTCTAGGATTTTTTTTTGGTTTCAGATCTTACAGTTAGGTCTTTAATCCATTTTAAGTTTATTTTTGTGTATGGTGTTAGGAAGTCGTACAGTTTCATTCTTTTCCATGTAGCTATCTACTTTTCCCAGCATAATTTATTGAAGGAACTGTTTCCCCATTATATATCCTTGCCTTCTTTGTCATAGCTTAATTGACCACATGAGCATGGGTTTCCTTCTGGGATCTCTATTGTATTCCATTGATTTATATGTCCATTTTTTTGTGTGTCAGTACCATGCTATTTTAATTACTACCGCTTTTTAGTATATCTTGAAATCTGGGATTACGATACCTCCAGCATTGTTTTTCTTTCTCAAAATTGCTTTGGCTATTTGAGGTCTTTCGTAGTTCCATATAAATGTTAAAATTATTTGTTGTAGTTCTTTGAAAATTGTAGTTGCATTTTAATAAGGATTGCATTAAATATGTAGATTACAATGTCTGAATCTACTCTGGATTTTGAACCAAATTAACAATCTATTAGCAAAAAGGATGTTCGTGGGACAACTTGGGAAATTTTATACCCTGACTAGCTTTTCCGAAGTTATTAAGGAATAATTGTGGAATTATTAATGAATGTTATTAAGGAAATATTGTGAAATTTTTAGATGGCAAAGGTATTTAAAAGTTTTTTTTTTAATGTTTATTTATTTTTGGAGTGAGAAATAGAGTATGAGCAGGGAAGGGTCAGAAAGAGAGGGAGACACTAGAATCCAAAGTAGGCTCCCAGGGTCTGAGTTGTCAGCATAGAGCCCGACAGGGGACTCGAAGTCATGGGCTGTGAGATCATGACCTGAACTGAAGTAGGAAGCCCAACTGCTGAGCCGCCCACACGCTCCATAGATGGCAAAGGTATTTTTTAATATTTCTGAAAAATATTTAACTTTTGGGCCTGGATATAATATATTTAGGTACAAAATGACATGATATTTGGGATTAGCTTGAAAATAATCAGAAGATGTGGATGGTGAATAATGGATGGGAAGTGGATAAAGAGGACACAAAATGGCTAAATTAGTAAATATTGAATCCAAGTGATAAGTGCATGTGGATGTTACTTTTCTACACATTTTAAACTTTTTCTAATAAAATGTTTTTTTTTAATATTAAAAAAGATAATCTTCAGATCATCCTAAAAAAAATGAGGGCTGACAGAGAAACTTAGAGAAAAATGAAAATAAACTGTCTGTTAATAACTTAACAGTAATAACGGAAGCATAAATAACAAAGTAATATCTTCAAATAACTGAATATTGATTGCATAGCTAATGAAGAAAAGGGAAATATTTCCAGATATACCAAGGCATACAAGATTTTTTTCAGCAGAATATCTCTGTATAAAATTGAAGAATGAATTTAAAGAAAAGAAAAAAATCATCTAAGAAATTTGAGAAAAACTCATGATCAAAGGGAACAGAAAATGTTTGGAAAATCTAATCAATTAACTATTTATAGCAATACTGAAAACAATACCAAATTGTGGGATAAATAAATCAATACAAAATAAGCATACTGGATAACAATAATATAGATGTTAAGAAATTAACCAGACAAAAAAAATCTGAAGTTCATTATATTGCTTCAGAACTGAAAAAAATTATAAAATAGCATTCACATTTTTAAGTTTAATATGAGTGCTAATTTTTTTAAATGTTTATTTATTTTGAGAGAGATAGAGAAAGAGGGAGCAGGAGAGGGGCAGAGACAGAGGGAGAAAGAGAGAGAGAATTCCAAGCAGGCTTTGTGCTATCAGCACAGAGCCGAACTCAGGGCTTGAACTCATGAGCCACGAGATCATGACGAGAACCAAAATCAAGAGTCAGAAGGTTAACAGTCAGTGATAATTTTTTAATCTACTAATGCATATAAATAAGCATGAAATTTCCATAGGAAAAGGAATAAAGAGAAAGAAAATAATATAACAAAAAAACACACAAAGGATGCCAAACAAAGCAATTCAAGAAAGTGGTTAAAGACAGAACAGGAGAGAAAATTATAAAAACAATAGAAATTAATCCATATTCACCATATTAATATATGACAAATATGTGATGAATGCAAATGGTCTAATTTCTCCAGATCAAGAAAACTATTATCAGTTCAGTTTGTAAAATTTTAGATTTGAGATTTCTTCTTCAAAATAGGATAGTATACTTTGTGACAGGCTAACTCTTACACAGAACAATCAGGAAAATAATTTAAAATAGAAAATCATTCATTCATTTTTTAAGCATGACATTTTTGCAAAAGGTGAAGGAGGAAAGAAGGCATACATTTTCAATGATTGTAAAAACTCTTGCAGTCGAACTGATGACCTTTAGTTTCTTTATTTCTTGGAGATTTGTCTGATTCTTGCCTTGGCAAGCAATGCAAAAAGTGGATTTAAGTCCAGTTGGAGGACTACTGCTGATAAGAAAAAGAAACAAACAGAACTTTTGGTGGCCTCATGGGACTGCAGTGAAAAATGTGGATTTTGAGAGTATTTGGACCCCAAGTCCTGAATAACTAATGGATCAAAAAAGATATCAAAAAAGAAATTAAAAACAATATATTGAGACAAACAAAAATGGAAATATAGTTAAACATGCCAAAACTAATGGGATACAGCAAAAGCAGTTCTGAGTGGTCTATAGCAGTAAATGTATACACTAAGAAAAAAGAAAGATCTCCAATAAATACCATATGTTTTCACTCTTATGTGGATCCTGAGAAACTTAACAGGAACCCACGGGGGAGGGGAAGAAAAAAAAAGAGGTTAGAGTGGGAGAGAGCTAAAGCATAAGAGACTCTTAAAAAATGAGAACAAACTGAGGGCTGATGGGGGGTGGGAGGGAGGGGAGGGTGGGTGATGGGTATTGAGGAGGGCACCTTTTGGGATGAGCACTGGGTGTTGTATGGAAACCAATTTGACAATAAATTTCATATATTTTAAAAAATATCCAATAAATAAAAGAACTTTATACCTTAAGGAGCTAACAAATGAAGAACAAAGCTAGAACAGAAATAAACTAAATGGAGACTAGGAAGATAATAGCTCAACAAACTAAGAATTGGTTTCTTGAAAAGATAAAATTGACAAGTCTTTAGTTAGACTAAAGGAAAAGAAGGAGAAAACTCAAATAAATAAAATCAGAAATGAAAGAGGAGACACTAATTTGTATACCACAGAAACACAAAGGATAAGAAGAGACTGTTGTGACCAATCATACACCAACAAATCAGATAACCTAGAAGAATGGGGTAAATTTTAGAAACATACAACCTACCAAGACTGAACCGTGAAGAAATAGAAAATATGAAAAGATCAATAACAAAGAGAATGAAGCAGTACTACAAAGTTTCCCAAAAAAGAAAAGTCCAGGATCGGATGGTGAATTCTACTAATTAAAAAAAAAAAAAAATAACTAATTCTAATCCTTCTCTAATCTTTCTGAAGAATTTAATAGGAAGGAACATTTCCAACTTGATTTTACAAGGCCAGCATTATTCTGATACTAAAGCCAGGTAAGGATACTACAAGAAAAGAAAAGTACAGGCCAGAATCCCTGATGAATATAGATGCAAAAATCCTCAGCCTGGCATGAGATTCTTCTGCTTTTAGAGCCTCTGTGCTTTTCCAATTCCTAGCCTTTGTTCTTAGTTGTCCCCAGGAGACTAGGGTATGCCAAGTGCAGTCAGTGCCCCAAAGGCAGGGAACAGGCAGGAGGAACAGCCAATCGTGCATCCATATAAAACTGCCTCTTCATGCACTGTGTGCTGTGGTATCCAAAAACGCTGAGCTCCATCAGCTCCCAGAGATATGTGACTTAGGAGCCCATCCCTTGAGTGGCAGCCTTTAGATTTTGCACATGCTCTTTTAGGGAGAATCTGGCGACTCTGTTTTATTGTTGGAGTGAGCTGGGAGGGGAAGATGGGAGGTGAAGAAGTATCTGAGAGTCCTTCAAGCTTCTGGGGGTTCCCAATCAGCTCCTAGATGCAGGCTAATTAGAAACCTGACCCTTAGGCAGAGGCTGGGAAAGTATGCAGTGAAACTGCACCCAGGGAGCAACTGGAAACCTTGCCTTTTTGCCGGGTCCCTCTGCACTGGTGCTGCTGGAGGTTTCTGTTCAACATTGTCTCTTTGTTTAACATGGTCCCCAAGGGTCTTGCCAACACAAAACCTCATCAGCTCTCAGAACTAGGTGATTTAATAGTCCCTTGTCTGGCAGCCATAAAAGTTGGGATGTTAAATGTGCACTCCAAACATTTTGCTCCTCAAGAAGAAGCTGGGAGTTGAGGTTTCTGTCCTGATTGTAAGGTTCTGCACTAGGGGTGGGGCTTAAAGTATTAGTGAATCTCAGTTTTACCCACCCATTTTATTTTTATTTACTTTTTATTTTTATTAAAAACATTTTTTAAATATTTATTTTTGAGAGAGAGAGAGAGAGAGAGAGAGAGAGAGAGAGAGAGAGACAGGTATGAGTGGGGGAGGGGCAGAGAAGGAGGGAGGCACCATCCAAAGCAGGCTCTAAGCTCTGAGCTGTCAGCACAGAACCCTACTAGGGGCTGGAACCCACCAGATCTGAACTGATGTCCCGCGCCTAATCCGCCGAGCCACCCAGGAGCCCCTTTTCCTACTCATTTTAATGTGAGCATTTTTTTCAGTCACCCCAGGTGAAGGAGTCACTCAGCTAGTCTTCAGATTTCCCTCCAATGGAATCGTTTCATGTGTAGCTGTTTACTCAATGGTGTCCGTGAGAGGGGGGAAAGTCAGGAGCTTCCTACTCCACCTTCTTGCTGTCGCCTCTCTCACGATTTCTTTTTAAAAATGAGTTACAAATCCTAACCAGCAAAACGAAAAAAAAAAAAAAAAAAAGCACAGGACTTGAAGTATTACCATTTGCAGACAATTCAAAGAAAAATATAAATCATAGGAAAATTATTACAATGAATAAAAATGTTATTTTCTCCAAATTTTAATCACATTCAAGTTTCTCATGGAACTTAAGGCATAATTCAAAAATTAACATAAGATAGAAAGGAGTCAAACATATACAAGATACTCCAGCAGAACAATCAAATGAGAGGATTTGTCTTAGTTTATATCATACCAACTTATGAGGCTTTTTAAAACCAATGCTATAGCAAAGTTGCAGGAATGGGCAACTTATGTATCCACAGAATCAGATCACTATTTATCTATATGAGAAATTCATACCTGTAAGGCTGATACTGCAGATTATCAGAGCAATAGTGAATTATTAAGTGAATGGTATTGGATCCATTTATTACACATGGGAAGAAATGAGCCACTCATTATATATAAAATTAATTCTTAATGAATTATGAAGATATATTTAGAAAGCAAAATTTTTTTTTTTAATTTTTTTTCAACGTTTATTTATTTTTGGGACAGAGAGAGACAGAGCATGAACGGGGGAGGGGCAGAGAGAGAGGGAGACACAGAATCGGAAACAGGCTCCAGGCTCTGAGCCATCAGCCCAGAGCCTGACGCGGGGCTCGAACTCACGGACCGCGAGATCATGACCTGGCTGAAGTCGGACGCTTAACCGACTGCGCCACCCAGGCGCCCCTAGAAAGCAAAATTTTAAAACCATAGAATAATATGGAGACAAGCTGTATTAGTTCAGCAAAATAAAAGTTTTAAAGATCCAAAAGTAATTAGGCATGGGAAAAAAATTTATAAATTAGGCAACCTTGAAATTAAGAAAGTAAGGGTGAGATATGTCAAGTAAGGAGTTTGGTGAATATCTTAACAATATACATAATGAGTAAAAAGATTTAAATACAGAAAATGTAAAGACCCTCTGCAAATAATTTAAAGGAGCAAACTATTCAAAATAAAACATAAACAAAAATCTTGAGATGATTTTAACAAAAAAGGAAAAGTATATCATCAAAAGTATTTGAACACATCTTCAATCTCCTGAACAATCTCAGAGATGAAAATTCAGATTATAGTGAAAACCCATTCTGCACACAATATATTGGGGAAAATGAAGCATATGACACTATCAAAAGCAGAAAAAATGTAGAGCAATGAAGATTTTAGACACTTCTACTGAATGTTGAAATTTAAGCAACAATTCTGGGAAACAATCTTTATTTTCCATCACAATTTAACATGCCTGCACTTAAGGCATAGCCATTGTACTTCTGAGTATTTAGCATGTAAAATAGTTTGATGTGTGTACCAAAAGTGATGTGCATGTATTTTTTTGTTGTAAAATTGTTTGTAAAAGAAAAAAATTGAAAAAAAAACCCAAAACTCTGAAAAAAATATGTAATACAAATATTAAGTATCAAATCACAAATAAATTTACTACATAAAAAAAAATAGAATGTCAGATCTAATAATTGATGACCATTTTCTTCTATTGGAATCATTACTGACAACATGCGCGCATATACCTAAATCTCAAGAATAGAATGTTTGGGAGAACACATGCTGTTTTTAAATATTGAAAAGTGGTGTCCAAACACAACACAATATAGTGTTTAGAGATAAATAATTTGAAATTCAGGGAAAGGTTAATACACTTTAAACTTTAAAGGTATGCAGTATATTATTCTTAATATATTTAATATATATGTAATATATATTAATATGTAATTAATATATAATTATAATATATATTATGTGTATATAATTAATATATATAATTATATATAATTATAATATATATTATTATGTATATATTATTATGTAATATATATTAGTAATATATGTTATTATGTGTATATATTATTAATATATATGTAATATATGTTAATGTATATATAATTCTTAATAAACTTCAAAAATAAAATGATTAAAACCTACATATATAATCACATTGGGATATGTACATTTCCTGTCATATCTACACAATACCCCCTACACCTACGTAAACAGGCACAAACACGGATTGGAGCTCTGCTAGGATTAAATCTTCAACATACATCTTCCATCCTGCACACACTCCACAATTTTGCTTATAAATATTTTCACTTCTTGTCTTATCTTCCACCAAACAAAATGTTTTGGTTGAAATACAGGTGGTCATTAAACTTTCCTCAAAAGACTTGAGGTCAAGCCCAGGTGTACTTTCTTTATAACTGTCAAACCTCCTAACTACCCTGTTTTGTAGTATCAAATTCTATTTAATGAAGATAAAAGTTATTATACATGATTGCTTTTGAGTAACAAGATTATTGGTAAGAATATGAAATGGTATTACAAAAAATGTGGCAACTTTATTTGCTGCTTGTTTTCCAACATCGGGGCACCTCAAAACATAATACACATATCTGCATGCTTCTCTGAAGTGCATTTTGAACTTGTATTAACATAATTTGAAGCAAGAATGTAGCTATTTCCTTCCTTCTATATTAAAAGCAAGCATTGTCTCATAGCATATGACTTAGTCATTTGCTAAGTTAATGATGACACAATCAAAATAGCACAATGCGCTGGAAGCTTTTCCACACAATGGAGCTTTCAAAGTGCAATATGACCTACCACAGACAGTTTAAGATTGTGACTAATGATAGTGCTGGAGCATTTATTAAAAATGCCAATTTATTTGTTGCATGCCAGTATTAGTTCTTCAAGTAAAATATAATTATTAAGTATTTAATTGTTTTAAAGCATGTGATTATTAAGAAACTTAGAAAAAAAACATGTATTTCATTTTTTTCAAAAGAGATGCAGAATATGCAACGTAAATTTGAATGTGCAATTGAATATAAGGATTAAACAATATTTTTCAAGTGAAATTAGTTGTTTTTTTTTTTCTTAATCAAATTGTAACCAGCAGAACAAAGATCCTATGACTTTGAAAGGTCGTTTCTAAATTCCTTTCCAACAGAGAATTTATGGATCTAGGAAAAGCCATATGAATGGTATCTTCTGCTTGAGTAATCTAAATAGAATATCCTTAAAAATTAGCCAAACTTTATAAAGTTGGAAAGACAAGCAGTGTAGCATGAAGATGTGATTCTGAGCAACATGCATATGTGATGAATATGCTGTTTTACTGATGTAAAACTTTGACACTTTATGTAGCATAATACTAGTATGAGCAGATAAGGGAAAGTAATTATAAAGAGGAAATTTCAAATCTGTCTTCTGAAGCAGCCATAAGTACCAGGTTTAAACCCCCCAAAATATATTGTCACTCTGCAAAATGTAAACAATCTTATTTTTAGTACCAGGAGAATAGTTTCATGACCCATATGTTTCTTACTGTATTGATAAAATATTTATTTTCCAGTCTATATCAAATCTATATTTTTCATGTCAGTATTCTGTTTAATATTAGTCTTTATCAGAGTAACTGGATCAGTAGATCATTTAGTTTTGCGAATTCAACAAGCATCAATACAGAGAATATGAAATACTAAAGAATGACAGAGGCTGATTTTCACAAAAGAAAAATGAATATTTAGAAATTTGATGAAAATACTGCTATGTAATTATGTTGTGGATTAGGAGAAAATGAGAAGCTGCCAGTATAGTGGATTAAATAAGATATGCATTATTTAGTTGAAAGAAATATTTCATTTTTCAATACTTTTTTAAGTTTATTTATTTATTTTGAGACAGGGAAGAGGGGAGAGAGAGAATCCCAAGCAGGCTCTGTGCGGTCAGTGCAGAGAGCCCAATGTGAGGCTCAAACTCACAAACCATGAGATCATGTTGTCAGCCAAAATCAGATGATTAACTACTGAGCCACCCAGGAGCCCCCCCTTTTTAAAAAATATTTTTTTAAGTTTATTTATTTATTTTGAGAGAGAGAGGGAGAGAGAGAATGAATGGGGAAGGGGTAGAAAGAGAGAGAGAGCGGAAGAATTATTTCATAATTACCAAAAATCTTTTTGAAAGAATTGTGACACATAAGCATGTTTTTAAAATTAAATCGTGGCTGAATAAATTAGGTAGTCAGTATTTGTCTCTGTTCTCAAAACTGAGATAGTCTGTATCCATACTTTTTCCACTTACTTTTATGGAAATTCAAGATATCTATTTAGATTGATAGCCAAGGAATATTAGTTCTTCTATATTATTTTCTTACATAATATAGTCTGAGAAAACAAGAAAAAAAATCTCAGAAACTCTTTTAAGAAGAGTTAGAGGTGTGAAAAGCATCATTTCTGCTGGTCTCAAAGTTTTCTTACATATTTTCTTTTCTACATCAAGAAAAAATATATATAAACTTTAAATATATATAACTTTATATATATTTGATTTTGATAGTTATAAAATAACTAGATCGTAAGACTACTTTCAATTACAATAACCTATAGCACATTTAAATTGCTTGTTTCACATTTAATTTGTTCAAGATACATTCAATAAATATTTCTCACATACCTACTATGTGGCTGGGAATTAATTATTCTTGGCTTGGAAGGTACAATATTAAACAAAAGACACTAATTCCTGCTCTGTGGAGTTTACATTCTAGTGTAGATTAAAGAAAGACAAAAACAAAAAATAGAAATGCATACTTCATGTCGTCAAATGGAGATATGTGCTCAGAAGAAATAAAGGTGGGAAAGGACTCAGACTTGTGGCAATAGAGATGGAGTGGTTAGCAATGTCCTCTCCGAAATGGTGATACTTAAAGAGAGACCTAACAAAACGTTTTGTAAGTACTCTTGCAAATATCTGAGTAGCTGCATTCCAAGAAGAGAGAAAACAAGTTGCAAACCTAAGGGGAGAGATGCTTATGTTTTGTAGAAATAACTAGGCCAGAGTGATGGAAAGAATGAGCAGAGAGACTGATGGAAAAACAAACAAACAGGACACTAGGGCTCCAGCCATACAAGCCTCTGCAGCACATGATGTTCTATTGGTGCCTATTTTTTAGGGAGATGATAAGAGCACTTTGGTTTGTGTGAAGACTGGCTTTTGAGAAATAAGATTAGAACAAGAAACAGCAGTTTGGAGGCTACTGCCACATTCAAAATGAGAGATGATGATGATATCTTGAGAGATAGGACGTTTTCACCGTTTTCTGTGAAGAGCATGAAAATACTCACACTCCAGATATTTTTTAAAAAGTAAAGTCAACAGCATTTGCATATGGACTGGCTATAGGATGTAGGAAAGGAGAGAGGTAAAGTTGAAATATGGATTTTGGCCAGACAAACTAGCAGAATTACCATCTACTGAAATGTAAATGACTACAGGGAGAATGTCTGTTGGAGAAAATAAAGATTCTTAGAAGTTGTTCTGCTTTTAGGCATGTTATATTTGAGATGCCTTTTAGGTCATTTCTCTAAGTGAGAGATAAGTAGGTGGGTGTGGGAATGTAGAGTTCAGGGTACAGGCCAGAACTGGAGCTCTAAGTCCAAGATTATTTTTTTCCCATGCATAAGCCATATTTAAAATTATACACCTTCCTGTGCTTACTATTCTACTTTCTTCCTGCCTTTGCTCAAATACCTCCCACCCCCCAAGGTCTTCCATGTCAAGTCTATCTTAAACTGCAAACTTTTCTTAGGACTGATTTATTTTTCTCCCTAATATCTGCTACCTGATACTATACTATATAGTTTGTTATGTATTACAAGTCTCTCTACCCAATAGGATGTGCACTTCAGAGGGCAGGATTTTGATTCTTTTGTTCATTGATACACCTCTACCATTCAACACAGTGCTTGACACATAACATATACTAAATAAATATTTATTAAATAAAGGAAAAGCCATAAAACAATATAAGAGTAGGTAGACGGTGATAGTACATGGAGAAAACAATAGTTTTTGGATGAACCCAAGGGAAGAGCAGCAGCATTTAAAGGTTCAGGAAGAATTCTAGAAAGCAATCCTTGGGAGTCAAGGAAAGTGATAAAAGAAAGAAGCAGAGGAGATGAAGTTCAGAAGGCCAGTTGACAAAAATATTTTACTTTACTTTTTTTTTATTTTAGTGAGCAGGCAGGGTAGAGGAGAAGAAGAAGAAGGAGGAGGAGGAGAAGAAGGAGAAGGAGGAGGAGGAGGAGGAGGAGGAGGAGGAGGAGGAGAAGGAGAAGGAGAAGAAGGGAGAGAGAATCTTAAGCAGGCTCCATGCTCAGCACAGAGCCCAACATGAGGCTTGATCCCAAGATCCTGGGATCATGATCTGTGATCAGAGTCAGACACTGAACCGAATGAGCCACCCAGGCACCTGATGAAGATGTTGTAGAGAATGAGACTTACTGCATTAAATGCTGCAGACTGCTTAGAACACTGAAGACCGATAACTGAAAATGGTTTGCAAGACTGGACAACACTGGTGATCTTGTTAAGAACAGCTGGGTATGAGCAAGTGACATATTAAAATGAGTGCATAAGGGAATAGAAGGAAAAAGAATGGGACAAAGATTTCAAATAAAATTTTGTACGTTTCTAATGAAAGAGGAACATATGAATAAGGGGTATCTAGCTGGAGAAGATATGGGTAAAAACAAAGTTTTTATTTTTTTTAGATATAAGGAATATGATGACATGTGTATTAAGGTGATATTAATGATACAGTAAAAAGAATTAAAAATTGATGAAATGGAAAACTGAGAGGTAATTTCTGGAACAATGTTCTTCACCCGGCAAAAGGAAATGGGAGTTATACAACTGGAGGTTCTGACCTTGGGTGGGAGAATGGTTAATCCTGTAATTATGAGTATAAAAAAGTAGGAATACACATAGGCACAGAGGCAGTTTACTGACAGATGTGGAACTTCTCTTACCATTGTTTATATTTTCTTATTGTCATGTGCAGAATATTCAACATTTGGGAGACAACAGAGTGAGGTAAAAATGTTGAAAGAATAAGGGGGAAAAAGACTCAGACACTCAGATATGTTCAGCTAAATACAGATGTGCAGGGAGTAGATGAAGAGTAAAGATTAGCCCCTTTCCTAACAAATAATCAAAGTCTCTTCCTATAAGTGAAGAGGAGAGAAATGATTTTATATCATATAATAATTTCCAGTTAACTTTTATTATTAAGATATGATTTTTCTCTCTATAGTTTGATACATGTGAATAATTTCACGTATGTCTATATACATATATTCACTTTTCTTTTTCATTAGCATTTAACCTTCAAAAGTTTTAACTTTCATTGTTTTTTTTTGGCTTTAGTGTTTTTAAGGTTAATGGGCATAATAATAAGACTGATTAACCTGAGTAAATAAACATAACACTTGTTTGGTAGATACACTTATTCAGGTTTATTTCATAGTTAAAGTAATATTAATGTAAACATACATAATTATAAACATATTAAAATGTATTTATCATTCAGGAGTTAAATAATTAACATATTATTTTTTGGCACTGAGTAGATGATCTATGTGATATTTAGAGCTAAATGTTAGGGTGTTTATAAAACCGTCCTGCCAATTTATTAATATTTGCAGACAAAAGAAGAGTCTTGAGAAATAACTCTAATATTAGGAGAAAACTGATGCTTTTATGGCATTTTTTTCATAGTTTCTTTCATAGTTTCATACTGATACCCAGTATAAGGTAGTTGGTGAAAAGTGAATTGAATAGTAATTTTATGGTAATTATTCATTTCTACAATTTATTGATGCCTTTCGTGTGTGGACTGCACTAAAATATAAATGATGTGATGTCATAATGGTGAAAGTCATGGCACTGAAGACTAGCCAAGATGTAAAACTACCAATACACTTACCAGGAGGATAAAAGTTGCAAGATGTCACAGATTTTTGGAAAACTGCACATAGCTACTATTATGTCTAATCTCATTGCAAATGTGGAATATATATTAAATTAAAGGCTTATACCCTAGTGTACTTACCTTTCATCTCTTCTGAGTGTTCTATATAAGAACTTCTTCATTTATAACAAAAGTACTTCTTATTTTTAAATAGTAACTAGCTTAAAAAACAGTAACAATAATCATACAAAGAACACCCTTAGCCCAAATTTACCATTTTTGACTTGTATGAATATACTATATTTTCCTAAACTATTTGAGAGTTAGTCTCAGATGTCATGGCCCTTTCCCCCTAAATAATTCAGCATTTATTTCCTAAGTACACTCTCTTTCAGAACTATGATAGACGTATCAAACTTAGCACATTAAATTTTTAAACAATAATGTTATTTAATATATAATTTGTTGTTTCTTCAATGATCTCAAATTCATCCTTTTGTTTGTCTGTTTGTTTTGATGTATAATTGACACAATATCCCATTAGTTTCAGGGATACATCATAGTGATTCCATATTTTTGTACACTATGAAATGATCCCCATGATAATTCTAGTTAACATCTGTTACCATACAAAGTTATTCCAATATTATTGACTAATTCCTATGCTGCTATGCATACGTTATATCTCCATGATTTATTTATTTTATAACTGAAAGTTTTTTTCCTGATCCCGCTTTTAATCGAGAATTAAATACTAGTTGTTGTTCATGTTTCTTTAGTCTTTCTTCATTTGGAAGAGGTATTGACTCATTCTTTTACACTGTAACTTTTGAAGAATTTAGTCCAGAGGTCTTGTTTATTTTTATCTGACATTTTCTTATGATTAGAATGAACAATTGTTTTTTGGAAGGAATATTACAGAGTCAATATTATGTTCTCTGCAAGTCATATCAGGGGATACAAGGCATCAGTTTATCCCATTTTTGTTTATGTTAAAATATATCACTTATTGTGATGGCTGCCAAGCTTCTTCAATGAAATATCACATTTTTATTCTGTAATTAGTGACTACTTTATGGGGAGACACTTTAAAACTATGAGAATATCTTGTTTTATTGTCTATTGAAGATTTTTCCCTGGAAAAAAAATTGTGATGGTAGCAAAGTGGTATCTTTGTAATTCTATTATTCCTTATTAGTTGGTTTCAACTGCAAAGAAATGCCATTCTTCACTATTTATGTGATCATATATTCTCCTAGAATAAAAGATACTTAAACTTGATTTTTATATCGTCCTGATAAGTGATTCTCCTTATTCACCCAGTGTCACTCCATTCTTTCAGTGGAGACAGACATGGCAGGGTTTAAGTAGGACTAT
This sequence comes from Leopardus geoffroyi, assembly GCF_018350155.1. NCBI lineage: Eukaryota > Metazoa > Chordata > Mammalia > Carnivora > Felidae > Leopardus > Leopardus geoffroyi. The sequence goes on from NC_059327.1 coordinate 153,131,292, forward strand.
TTTTGACTGGATCTTTCTTCATAAATGTAATCAAAGAAATGTTTTGGTCCCACGCCATTCTACCCCAATAGTGATATTGACTATACTTATAAAACTATATTTTATCAATCTCTTTAAACTGTCTTAAGCATATTTTATTGCTATTAATTAATTTATTCATTAAATTTTATTAAATGCCATTACTATACATTAGCTACTATGCTGTATTATTTCACAAATACATTAACTGAGATCAATCCTGAAATGTGAAGGAAATGTAATTCTTTTATAAAAACTACATTGTATATCAAGTCAGAAGACAGAATAAAATGTCTATTCAACACAGTGTAGTTTAATGTTCTTATATAGCAAATATAATGACCCTTCAGTGGCTACTTCAGTCCTTAAGAAAATTGAATAACTCCAGGTATCACTATGGCCCAATATAAATCCCAGAATAGTTGTGATCTAAGAATGGCAGAAAAGTGACTCATCGGGCAAATTTAGAGTGAATAAAAAGCCAGAGAAGTGTGAGCCTATGTGTTTTTCAAGGGACATTGTATCTGCTGTTTCATTAATAGTAAACCCTCCAAAGAACAGTACTGATTGCCCTGTCATCACACACACACACACACACACACACACACACACACACACACATTTGTACACAAAAACATATTCACATAGATGATACTGTGAGTGAAGAATCCCTAAGGTTTGAAAGTGTGCTTTTGAAAAATGTGTATGTGTCTACCATTTTTCAGTCACAAGCATTGAATGTAAAAGTAAATAAGAGTCCCCTAGCTATATATATTTGGCTATGTACCTGTATGTATGTAGTCATGAAAAGTGATACTGGGAAGCGATCAGGAACTTAGACTGGTTAGTGACCACTTTTTGACTATCACTTTGGTCAATTTACTTAAACTCTCTCTCTCTCTTTCTCAGTTTCTGCAATTAGGATAAAAACCACCCTATCCAGTTGCTATGTGCATAAGCATGGAGTACCCTGTCTGGACCATAATAAGCCTGGCATGAATGAGCATTGGCTTTTATTCTGTGAATACCACCTACTTCAGCATTGATGTAACCTTTTCTAAGTAGATTAAATTATGTAAATATTGTGGTGTAAAATGCATCAAAATGAAAACAATATGACAATCCCACAGAATCATAAAATAAGATGGTGTTTCAAATATTGATAGTCAATCATTCTGCTTCCAGTTGAAAATGCACTTCAAACATCTCATTTTTAAGGATTTGTTTTACATGTGCATTTAAATGATGAGGATAGTTAATACCCTCACTCTGTACTGCCTCATCTCTGTGATGTACTTTAGGTTTTCGTGAAGATCTATGAAACCAAAGAAGGGCACCTGCCTCAATCTCCCACCAGAATGAAAAAAACAGCTTCATGTAATAAAAAATAAACAAACTGAGTTCTCAATTCTCACACTGAACCTTAAATTTTTGTGTGACCATGATTTCCCCACAACCTACCAAAGTAGAGGAAACAATAATTGTATAGGAATTATTCAGTCCTTCTTTGAACTTTGAGGAAAAAAGGTCTATGGTCCACACCATTCCTGACAGAGAATTCCTGAAAGAAAGAGGCATACTTATGAGCTTGGCTCCCAAAATAAAGGGTGGCCTGTGTCACCACACATCACAGAACAACTGCAATCTTAAGACAGGCTCTGGGGAAGGACAGGCCTGAATGACCTGGAAACTCTCCAGGAATGATTCAAAGAACACAAGAGAGGGCCTAGCCAACTGCCCTAATAAAAGCACAGTCTGCAATGAAGGGGAGTGAAGCAGAGCTGAAGTAATGACTGAAATTGAATGGTTTGTGATAAGTTTGTAATTTGTACTAATAATCCAAAGGAAACATTTTAGTAAATAGTCATATCTAAATTTAAGAAAAATAAATAAATAAACACGGGGTGCCTGGGTGGCTCAGTCAGTTGAGCCACTGACCCTTGATTTCTGCTCAGGTTGTGATCCTGGGGTTGTGGGATTGAGCCCCACATAGGGCTCTGCACTGAGGGTGGGACCTGCTTGGGCTTTTCTCTCTCCCTCTCTCCCTCTCTCTCTCTCTCTCTCTCTCTCCCCTCTGCCCTTTCCCGCTCATGTGCACTCTTTCTCTTTCACTAAAATAAAATTTTTAAAAATATAAATAAATAAATAAATAAATAAATAAATAAATAAATACAATCAAGGTAAACAGAAATGCATGGTTTGTTTGAAACCATGAAATTAAGTTGTATCCCCTCCTTTTCATTTTTCCTCTTCCATGGATGGATATTTTGATTTTACAAAAAATTTGAACCTTGTTCTCAAAAGATGAGACTTTGTTTTACTCAAATTTCTTTAAAAAAATTAAATCTCAGACCAATGGATGTGCCTTTCAGAAAACCATTAATTTCACCATAGCACTTGGTGAAGTAGAGATATTTGCACTCCAGTCTGATTTAAGAGTAACATCACAGATTTACAAGCATTACTTAACTGTCCAGCAGTATTGTGAGGGAAAACTATTATGCAGATTCTATTTCTTCTTTTTTCTTATGGCTGATTTTAAACAGGAAAGAGTCTTTTAACTATTACTTGGATACAGTGTACTGTTACTTTCAGGTGTGGAATTGAATGATTCATCACTCACATACTGGAATTTCAATTACAAAATTTGAAAAAAAGAAAAATCAATCAATAAATATTACTTAGAAATCATAGTTATAAAGGTCATTAGAGATCATGATGAGATTGTACTCATTTCACGAACGTTCGTTATAACTACTTTTGAGAGAGGTTACCTAGTGTATCCAATATCACACAGCTCACTCTGGCAGAGTTAGAATAAGAATCCACATCTCTTTCTTTATACCAGACCTCTTCCCCCTACATTTCACCCACACTGCCTTTTTGAATACAGCAACTAGGATTTATCTGTAATTTGAACTGATTCATTTATCATTATTTTTTTAATGATAATTGGTTTAAATCAGCTATCCTAATCTGTTGGTCAAAAATGTAAAATGGAAACTTTATAATAACACCTGCTTTGCTCTTCTGTCCCTTTACTTCTATTACAAGTGATTTATTTCATGTGGCCAAAATAGTTTTTCAGTTACTATGTATATTTTTTCATTTATTATGTATTAGTTGAAATGTTAATATCAGTGGTTTCAGCCACTTAGTAGTTTCAGGACTTTCAGAAAACTTGTATAATAGATCAGGATATAAAATATTATTTTGGGAAAGTTCATATCCTCTGGGGAGTCAGAAAACAATTTATTTTTGTATTACTAAGGTTCTTCCATCTGCTTTTGGCTTGCTGATTCAGAGCCCATTTCATAGTTCATTGGTATCACTAAAATTGGGAAAGTTGGAGAAAAAATAAGACCATATAAACTTCACAGGGGAAGAGTATAATATGCTTGCAGACATTTGTTGGTGTTAATGCAACTAGGTTAGAACACTGCCTGTTACTGTGGTTATTATGAATAAATTTCATTTTCCTGTGAACTAGTATTATAACTACTCAGGTTTAGAAAGGTAGAAGATAACATAGGGAAAATCCAGGTAATCTGTAGCTTAGTGATAACTTTTTAGATACAACACCAAAAGCATGATCCATGAATGAAAAAAAAAAAAAAAAAAGATAAGTTGGGCCTCACTGAAATTGAAAGCTTTTACCCTGCAAAAGATAATGTTAAGAGAGTGAGAAGGTGAGCCACAGACTGGAAGAAGATTTTTGGAAAACACATATCTGATAAGGGACCTATATCTAAAATATACAAAGAGCTCTTAAAACTCAACAGTAAGAAGAAAAATTACAAATTGGACAAAAAATCTGAACAGACATTTCACCATAGAAGATATATAGATGGCAAATAAACATAAAAAAAGGTGCTCCCCAAACATGTTTCACATTTGCCATTAGAAAATTGCATATTAAAACAATGACATACTATGTCTCACCTATTAAAATGGCCAAAATCAAAAACTCTGACAACATCTTCATCCAATTCTGGTAAAGAGATGGAGCAAGAGTAACTCTCATTTATTGCTGGTGGGAATGCAAAATGGTACAACCACTTTGGAAGGCAGTCTGATAGGGTCATATAAAGCTGAACATAGGCCTATCATTCCATCCAGGATTAATACGCCTAGTTACTTGCCTCAATAAATTAAAAATTATATTCACACAAAAACCTGAACATGCATGTTTATAGCCGTAGCCAAGATGTCCTTCAATAAATGGATGAATAAATAAACTGTGGTATACCCATACACGAAGGGATTATTCACACACACACACACACACACACACACACACACACACACGAGACAGAGAGAGAGAGAGAGAGAGAGAGAGAGAGAGAGAGAAATCAAACTATGAAAAAGTGTGGAGGAAACTTAAAAGCCTACTGCCAAATGAAAAAAGCCACTCTCAAAATACTACATATTATATAATTTTAATTAATGATATTCTGGAAAAAGTGAAACTTTGAAGATAGCACCAAGATCAGTTGTGACCAATGGGTTTGGAACAGGGGAACAGTGGAGGTTGGAACTCAGGACATGTTCAAGTCAGTGAAGCTGTTCTGTATGATCTTATCAAGGTGGAGACATGACTTTATACATTTGTCAAAACTCAAAGAACTGTAAAACACAAAGACTAAGTATGAACTTTAATTAATAAATATCTGTCAATATTGGTTCAGTTGTAGCAAAATTCCACACTAATGAAGAAATTGTGTTGCAGAAGAGGAAGAGTATATAGGAATTCTGCACATTCAATTATGTATTTTTTTCTGTAAACTAGAACTGCTCCAAAAAATTAGCCTGTTAATTGTTTAAAATAATCTAATATTTTAAAATGGTATTTCAAATGGAAAATATACTGAAATGGGTAACTTTCTGCCAAAAATGAATGAAAAATATGGAGGTAAAGAACAATAGTATCTTAACGCTTCTCCTTCACACTTTATTATAAATAAATGCAATTAGAATAAGGGTTCTGATTTGAGATTGCATCTTTTTATAATCCTTTTTTTCTATTTTAAATATATTTTAAATTGAAATCTAGTTTACGAAGTGATATTCTAGGTCTAGTATTAAACAAATATTAATTAAGGGTGTTATTTTTATTATGATCTATTCAACAATAATCTTGTGAGAACACCATAGCAAATATAAATCACTTTATTTTTAAAACTACTTCCAAAATACATAATGAAATAATAAGTAGCATAATATCTAAAGTGATTTTTATTCTCTTCCAAAATTTTTAACTTGAGTGATTGACACAGATGAAAATCTGAAAGTTCCTTATTTTAAATGTCTTTCACTTCCATTTTTCTCTTTATCTACTCCTTATTTTATGTGTTGGGATGGGTGTGTATTTATTTTATACTTTTCATTTTGGAGTAATTTTACAAAAACATTGAAAAGGAGGTACAGAGAGGTTTTTCTGTGTGTGTACTTTTACCCAGCTCCCCCTAATTTTAACATCTTAGATAGCAATGGTGTATTCATCAAAATTCAGAAATTAGCATTGATACAACACTATTAATTAATGTACAAATGTTATTCTTACTTCACAGGTTTTTCCACTGATTTCTTTTTCTGTTCCAGGAAACAGGACACCATTGAATTTTTTAGTCATGTTACCACAGATTCTCTTTCTATCCATTACAGTCTCTCAGTTTTTCCTTCTTTTTCAAATTCTTGAGAGTTTTTCAGAATAGTAAGTATTTTGTAGACTCTCAATTTGTGTTTGTCTTGATTTTTCTCAAGGTTAGACTGAGGAAGTGAACTTTTGGAAGAGTACCACAGAGGTGAAATGTCTTCACCTCATGATATCATTGGGTACATGATATCACCATGACTTTTCATGGTGATCTTAAACTTGGCCTCTTGGTTAAAATGCTCTCTACCTTCCAGTTTTCACCTCCATAACATTTCTATTTTCCCTTCCATTCATTATTTTTGTAAGTGTGTCACTAAGTGAAATCCACATGCAGCAAGAGAGTATCTATATATACTATCTGGAATTCTTGTGTAAGGAAAACCCACCTTTTATCTTTATTTATTTATTTATCATTTATTCATAAGAGTATGGACTCATGGATATTTATGTTGCTCTTTGAGTTAGAATCCATTATCATCAGCATTTATTTTCTTGCTTGTATTTTTCCAACTTTGGCAATGGGAGCTCTTTCAGTTCAACTCCCGTGTCCTTTAGACTACTCCTTTTTTTAAATAAAAACTATATCTGGAGAGACCTACAGGATATGTTTATGTCATTTTAGTATAAGACGGTAGTTTACCTGAGCATGCTATTAGCATCACCCCATTCTGTTACACCTTTAGGATACATTTACTGATTGTTTGTTTAATATATATTTATTGGGCACCTAATGTGTACCAGACACTGTGCTAGGCACCGTAGATAGATAGATTAAGGGATGAGATCAGAAATATAACAAGGTGCTGATGATGCAGATCCTATAGACCTTTGCAGAGTTTTTGTTACATAAAATAGAAAGACTCTGCAGTGTGTTGAGCAGATTATTGCAAGGTCTGCTTTTGCATAGAGTCTGATCAATCTAGCTGCTATATTAAAATGATAATAGATCGGTCAGTATTGACACAGAAAGACTAGTTTGGAAAAGCAACACAGGTGAGGTTGATGCTTTGAAGGTCGCTGTGGGATGGTGAGAAGACTGTTCTGGGTTTCTAATGGATTAGATCTGAGCTGTGGGAGAAAAGGGATGGAGTGTTGTGCAACTTGGGTGGTGAAATTGCACAACACGTGTGTATGTGTAACAGGCACACATATATATATTTTTGTCTTCTCTGTTTTTAAAAGATTACATATTGAGTGTAATGGTTGTCTAGAATATGAAAATGATAACTGCACAATGTGTAAGTGGATCTTCATTGCATAATGTTTGGTCACAATTAAAAATCATTATGTTATTTTGTTTAATTATAACAGTAAATATTAGCCTCATATATATATATATACATATATATGTATATATATATATATTCACTTCTCTATAATTTTAGCCACTTGACTCTTCATGTCTTCATTGTAAATAACATATCAGAATATTTTCCTGTAATATCCCTTTGAATCAGTGACAATATATTTTGGATATTTTTCAGTTGTTTCTTCACCAGATATATAGGTATCCAAGTGCTTTGAGTCTTTTCAACAAACCCCTCTTTCCAGGTTGTTTAACATTCTTCATTGTTTATAATGATAGTATTTGAATTTGTCATAACTGAGTGCTGTGGTAAATGTAATGTTTAGTATTAATTTTTATATAAATTCAAAGATTTGCCAATAACATATAACGTTTAGAAATGTTAAAATGAGATTTACTTATTTTTCCTTAAATTATAAAATTGCTTTCTACGTATTCCAATCTCATGGATGATGTTCCATCTTTCTATTCCCTGTTCAGTGAAGAATTCATCCTTTTTGTAACATATACATGTTTATTTGTATATATAATTTATATTATATTATATTGTGCTATATAACATTTAATATTTATATATTAAGTATATATATTTATATTTATTTATGTCTATTTAAAACATGCCACAAATCTTTCTCTTAAGCAACACTTATAAAAAATTTTGTTATGTAATTATGTACTAGGTGTTTTTTAATTTATCTATAAGATATCCCTATGCTAATTTTAAATACATCTAAATGTGAATGTGTCAATAATAATATATTTGTTTGAGGTGCATGCGGAATTCAGAGATAAAAACTCTGTCTATTCTTTTCTTGCTTTGGAATTTCAGATACTAGTGGCCACATTAAGAAGCAGAGATAAAAGGAGAAAGCAAGAAATAATTGGAATGCTGGTAAAGTAATCCTCTACACTGCAGCAATTTACAATAGTGTGTTATATATAGAAATAGATCAGTCATTGTTTTCAAGCCTGCTAAATAAAACTGAACTCTTGGAATGGCAAGGCACTTGACCTTTCCTGGTTTCACCCGCAGTATTTAAACTGGTGCAAAGGGAACACACTGGCAAGTGTCTTCTGTTGACATGACAGATTCTCCTGGTAGTTCACACAATGTTCAAAAGGCACAAGTCCCTTGCTTCAGAACGCAAGAAAGAAATATTTTCCCGAGGAGCTACAAGGTCCATCCTGAAGAATGACTTGAGAAACTTCCACTGTTTGTCGCATTTTGTGCTCTCAGCGGGCCCTCTAAAATCAATTCCAGTAGTTAAACATTCAAAAACTACGCACTTTGAGATTGAAGTACTTGATGCTCAAACAAGAAAGCAGATATGTATTGTGGATAAGGTAAGTTATATTTGTTCACTTAAATTTCTCTTATCTGCACCAAAGATTATTGGTCACTTGATTAAATGCTGACGAAGTTGTATCAAAACATAGTCCTGACTTTTAACGTTAGTTTTATGATGAGTAGGATAGATACTTCATACACTATTTCAATGGAAGATATTCATAGTCAGTTTAAATAGTAGCTAATTATTATGTCTGTTTTTTCTGTTAAGGTGGACCATTGTCGAGAGGTAAAATTTCCAGTGCTCAGCTTCTCAGCCTTCACAACAAAATTTCCCTAGGTTTTTCTCTCTGTATACTTCATTACGTATTCAAATTATCATAGAGTTTATTAGTGTTCACAGAAAATAGCAAGCAAAAGGCGACAAACTTACTAAAAATGATATTTAGCATATATGATACAGTCTAGTCATTTAAAAATTATTTAGAATTCATTGTCTTCAAAAATGAACATCTCGCTTTTTATGGAAAGTTTACTTATTTCAAAATTACAGTGTTTAAATTCCTTAAAAAAAAGTCTCGCTTAATATGTTAAACATTTTTATATTCACGTCAAAGATGTTTCATTCAGAAAAGATAAAATACATACTTCCTGGGTTAGAAAATTAACACATAAATATACGTGTACATCATGGATATACATATGTGTATACAATATTTCATGCATTGTCTGTTTTTCATTGGCTTGAAAGGTCACTAGCAGTTTAATTTATTGAGAAAGATTGACATTTTTTACAACAATATATTTTCATTTATTTTGCTATACAGACATGTCAAATACGCTTTTTTCTATTGTTCTAAAAATAAAATTCAGTCACTGATTTCATTTAACTATACTCTAGCCATGTTTCTGGATAAGAGGGAGAGACAAAACTGTTCCTGCTTTTAATTGCAGAAGATCATATGTACTTTCTCACTTAGTAATTGTAAATCTATGACCAACCTATTAGCTAGTAACAGTTACTTTTATTTACATATGGAAATAAAAGATAAAGAACTTTACAAGTTCATAAAGTTCATAAGTGGAATGCAAGAGATTCAAAACTATTTGTATGGAATTCCAAATCACATTATTTTTCAATACTACCACTAGAGTCATATATAAGTGAATATATATTGTGGTAATAGAATTTTAACATAAATTTCATGCATGTTGTAATTTATTTCTATTTTAATACCTCAATAAGATTTTTGGGTTTTTTTATATCATGCAAGACTAAGACAAAACAAAACAAAAAATCACCCAGAGGTTACTGATGTTTGTATTATTTCACTCTTAAAAATTTAAAACTCATCAGAAAAATACAATTAAATTAAAGGAAAGAAGGTAGTGAATGGATACTGAATTGGTCAAGGATTTTCAAAGATCAAGATTCTAAAATGAGACTGGCTTTTGTGTCCTTTCTGACTTGTGTCTAAACCTTGATGCAAAATCCATCTCAGAGTAATGAGAAACCGCTAATGGGCTGCTAATTATTTTTTCCCATATATTTAAATTTTGATATTGAGATTGTATTTGAAGGTAAGACATGGGGGTTTACATTTTCAATTATTAATTAAATTGCGAAAGAAATTAAGCATGCAGAAAGCCAATATTCTTTAGAGACAAAGATTTGGTTTAGGAATTTTGGTTTAAAGGCAGACAGTCTCTCTGCTGTCTTGTTACCCCTCCTTTGTGGTCTATTCAATAAACTTCTATCTCCTTTAAAAAGAAAAGGAATTTTGGTAGAGAAATTTTGCTTACATTTCAGTAATTCTTGTAATTGCACTACCAGTAGCAAACCTTTAGGGAAACTCAGTAGGCCACATAGGGGATTATTTCTGGATTCCTCACCAGCCTTTATTGCACAATTAACACCAGATGATGTGGGAGTTAAAACATCCAAGTCTTTGACTTGTCAGTAAAACTGGATTTTGTTTTGTCTTGTTTTAGTTCGGTAGCTTGATAAATTGTCCCAACAATGCAAGACATTTAAAAGAAAAAAATCTGGATTAATTCACATTTTTTTGCTTCATGATTCCTAAAAGTTCAAATTTGTAAATATGAGAAAGATTGATTTTGCTTATTGTTCAGGATACTGTTTTGCCTAGACAAAGTAACAGCTATCTTAGCAGTAAGGTCATGTTAAGTGCCTTTCATTGTACTTGGCTCTACTCAACATACTAAATAAGTATTGCTTATGACAGTCCCTATCTTTCAGTAAGCACTGTGTTACAAAGCAGTAAAAGTTAAAAGTCATGGACGTTGGAATTAAATATATCTGGACCAAATCCCTGCTGCATCAATCATATTTATCAAGGTGCAGAAAACTCGCTGACATGCTGATCACCAGGACCCTTATTTAGAAAATAGGTTAATAAAATCTGTATGTAAGCTTGGAATGAAAACTAAAAATAATATATGTAACATATTTGTCATGATGCCTTGAACACAATATATAAACTAATATAATATAATATATATATATTATATATATATATTAGTTTTAATAATCATTTGGAGAGATAAATTTAATGTGTATAAATGTAAAAGAAAAAATAAGTGATGAACCTTGTGATACTGGCAGAGTTTAAATTTGACTCCTTGATAATTGCCCATTGACATGATTTCTTATAATGCATAGATTAGATATAAATATTCAAATAGTTTGAGCAGAATATATGTATTTTAGTAATATATGCTGACCTCTAGTAGAAAGTTAGTTTTCATCTAGATACTATAATTTAAACTTCAATATAGACAATGTATCTACTAAAGATATTCATGAAACAAAAACATCAAAAGAATTCCTGGGATTAAAGAAAATATACTGAGTCATGTTCTTTTACTTAATATCACATACACATGTACGTGCACGCACACATACACACACACACATGCATGCATAGACACATGCCTGCATGCACACACACACCCCCAAACAAGCAAAAACCTCTTGCCTTCACTATCTTCTCCAGCTTCTGCTTTATTTCTATGATTACTTTCATCCTCTTCATATTGTCTATCCACATTTCTCTTTTCATTCGATCCTAAAACTACTCCATTTAGGCATTTGCCTCCATACCTTTTCAGTTTGATTTTGCCACAGCAAAAACTCCTTGCTAAAATCCAAAGGTCAATTCTAATGCTTTATCTTAGCGTATCAGCAACATTTGCCACTGATAGGCACTTCTTCCTCTTTTGCTATATGAGTTCAGGATAATAGACATATTTAAAAAAAAAACAAACTTATTTCATTGCTTCTCCATTTTCTCTTGCTGCTTCTTCATCATCTGACTTACTAGGTGTGGACTGTCACCAACTCAGTCATTGAAACTTCTCCCAATATTTACTGATTTACCTTTTTGAATCCCATAGCTTCAAATATTATCTATTGATGACTTATATATTATATGTAACTGTAGCTTATCTTTTTCTGCTCAACTGCCAGTCCATTTATCTATGTATGCATACATCTCTGTATGTATCTCTATCTATCATCTATCTATCTATCTATCTATCTATCTATCTATCTATCATCTATCTATCTAATTTACCTATGCATCTATTTTTGTATCTAGTTATGTATCTACCCACCCATCTATCTGGATGTTTACTAGGAATCTCAAACTTAGTATATCTAAAATTGAACACGTGGTCTTACCTCAAAATTTTATCACAGAGTTTCCGAAGTCAATAAGTGGCAACTGCATCCTTCGAATACCTCAAGTCAAACACTTAGAGGCATCATAACTCATATCTTAATCTCATACCCCACATATAATCCATCGTCTCAGTGATACTTTCAAATATATCCAAACTGACAAATTTTCACCACCTCTACTGCTAGCGCTCCTAAATCTTTCCTCTGTTTCTGTTCTTAGCACTTTCAGTATATTCCTTACATAGTAACTAGAGCTATCAGGTCAGATCATAACATTTGCTTCATAAAACTAGTCAGTGTCTTATTTGGGTCCACTTAATTGTCACTTTTTCTTTGGGAGAATTTGCTGACTACTTATTTAAAGTGGTAAAATCTGCCAATATTCTCTATTACCCTATCCTGTTCTATTTCTTTACTACAAGTTACTACCATTTAATATACTGTTTATTTTCCCTTTTTTTCGTTTTGTTTATTATTTGGCCTACCCTGTTATTCCACCTTTGCAAAATCAGGGATCTGGTTTTGTTTTGTTATCATTCCTGTATCTGCAACATTTAGAACAAAGATAAGTGTTTAACCAAAATGTATTGAATAAATTATACCTGTTCAAAAGTTTTGTGGATTTCACAATGCACTCATATTTAGCAGTGATAGTTTTGGGGTGAAGGCGTAGGATATTTGAAAATACTTTTTACTGTTCTCTAAATCAAAATATCATTAAAATAAATACAAATATATTCACAGAGAAAGACATTTGATTAAACCATTTCACTAAATGCCCAAATTCTTCTGGGTTTTCTCCCGAGAAAGATGTATAGAATTTAACTTTGTATTAGTGTATAATTTACTGACCATCATATTCTGATTATAAAAAGCTAATAAGGTTTTTATAAGGCAGACAATACAGATGGGGCTATTTGTTTAACTAATTTATTTATATCCCATATGTAAGTAAAATAATATGACTAATGTAGGATGAAAAGATGGAGAGCTGGTAGCTGAATTAAAATGTAAATATCATGCTTGTTTTTATTGGAACATAAAAAATATATAAAAAATAATTTCTAAAACTTTAACAATGAGTTATTTTCAGTTGCTCATATCCCTGTCTCACTTCTATTTTGTAAAATGTCAAAAGCTTATCTAGTGATATATTGATGGTTCAAGAGCACAGCAAGAACTTTAAAAGCTAGGATTGATAAATGTTCCCAATATCATCCCATACTTTTCTCTTTAATCTTTTCTCCAAGGAACTTGACCTCAAGAGCCCTCTTTCTCCTATTATTTTATTTGCTTTATGTCAAAACTCTAAAAAGCATTTTAAAAACTACTTATAGGAGTGCACTTGTTGTGATGAGCACTGGGTGATGTATGGATTGTTGAATCACTATATTGTGCACCTGAAACTAATAGAACACTGTATGTATGTAAAAAAAAAGACTGTATAAATAAAAGAGAGCACTCAGTAATTCTCCAATCCTTCTAATGATAAAAATATCAGTTTTAACCAGAAAATAGTAGAGAGAATTATAGGGTAGATAGACTAACTAAAAACTTCACTTTTGATATTCTAGTTAGAAATTTTGAAAATACTTAATTTCTAATATTGTCATTTTTAATATTTTACCTTGGATGGCATGCAACTTAGCCATGTCTCCATTCATTTGCAAAATGAGAATGGCATCTGTCTTAAAATATCGTCATGGCAGCTTTCACAATTTCATGTGTATAGAAATGACAAGATTTTTTTCTTCCACTCCTCTCCTTCTTCCTCTCCCTTCTCTTTCTTCATCCTCTTTCCTCCCCTATCCTTCCCCTCTTCCTTCCATCCTTGTCCCCGTTTTCTTTCCTTCCACCTCAGCCCCCTGCCTCCCATTTCTTCTTAGAGCGTGTTGTAATTGAAAGGGTATGAGCTTTGAATTCACATAGAATAGAATTTTAATATGAATCTGATTGATTTTACGTTTCCTTGGACATAATCCAATATCTCTGCCCTTTATTATAATTTTCCGTAAAAGGATTTAGGTATTGTTATCCATCCGTTTATAAAGTAAGAACGGTGGTACAGAGATTTGAAATGAAGAACTTAGTGTGTATTAGAATCAAGCTTTGAACTGGCCAGTATTTGTTCTGGGCTTTGCTCTTAACTGCCATACACTACCACCTGACATATACTAATGACTTTCATTAGCTCAAATTCTCACGTTCTGTTTTCATTTCATGACTGGGACAGGACATCTGACTTCCCATACAGACAATATGTTTCAAGACAGAAATGCTATTTTCTTTTCCTTTTTCATTTATGGTTTGTCTCTCTCTCTCTCTCTCTCTCTCTCTCTCCCTCTCTCCTTTCTCTCTCTCTCTCTCTATTTTTTCTTTCCCCTATGTTCATCTGTTTTGTTAGAGGTGCTATTTTTGAAGGATGTCTACTTCCCTTCCATTTGATACAAAATAAAGTTCCAAAGTATTCTTCAGTTTTTTTTTATATACAGACATAAAATAACATTAATTAACATTCAAACCTAGAAATTAAAAATACTTTTGAAGTCTCTATAATAATAAAAGAAGCAACAAATATGCACAAAGTGTTTATATCATTAAAAATTAAGAAATTAAAATGGATTATTCCTCTACAAAGAGGGGATTCATGTAGTCATTTTCTGTGAGTCCTGAAGAGCCTCAATGCCTACTCCTCTCTTTGCATACACTTCAGAATTCCATAATACATCATGCACGTCTTATTTCATAGAATCAGTGTATTTGATATTAATATATTTTAAATCATCTGCCCTTAGATTTCTCTCAGAAAAAGTAGTCCTACCATATTGAACAAATGCATACTGTCATGAGAAGAAATGTAGTGTAGAGGTTTATGCTCAGAAGTCAGACATACTTGTGTCTGCAGCTGAGCTTTGCAAATTATTAATATTTTATCATCTTAACATGTTACCTAACTACTCTGACTCTTGCTTTTCCATGTAAGGTAAATATCAAATCAAAATACAGTAAATATCTATCTTCCAGGAGTATCTAGGACTTTTATATTTGTGAAATGTGCAAAATATACCACCATGTACCACATTATTGGTTTTCTGTAAATTAAAGCTGTATTTTAGATAATGGCAGTATGTAAGCAATATTATTATTCCATTGGCACAGGAAAATAATTGAATTAATATTTTTTGGCTGTGACTATGACAATTTAGTCATTATATAGTAACAAATATAAACTATTATGTGTATTCCTTTAAATTATGTCTACATTTTTCCATTTTCTAAATATATCACCATGTAAGAAAACCATTTTTGTTTATGGGCAAGCTATAAAGAAGATGTCATTTTATCTTCTGTAAAATACGAGATGCAATGACACTCTTTTTAGAAGGTCAACATAGATGAATAAGTTTTAGAGGATGCATCTTGAAAGAAAAGAGTTGAAATTTACCAGATTCAGCGTTTCTCTAGCTCTATGTTTTGCCATCTTATAGTGACCATTTATTAACTCGATAGATATCTGTTAAGATATTTGTCTAGTTTTCTATTATATGTTTGAGATAATGCATTAACTCAAACAGATGCAATTCCTGTTCTCATAGATTCTATACTCTCCGGTGGAAGCCAAACACTGTACAAGTAATTTTAAGTGCAAAGATACCTACACAGTGAGGGGGGGGCGAATGGTAGTTTGGGATAGTAAACAAAGGGAGATAATCTGTGAAACAGCAGAATCTCCTTGGAGAAATTATGTTAATATGTGGCCCAGACAGTGGATAAGTTGGAAGAGAAATAGGGGGATATGACAGATTAAAGAGGTAGAAAGAACAAGACTTGTTTGGTTGTGAAGAATGAAGGTTAGGGAGGATGCAAGTATGATGTTGAATTGCTGTTTAAACTACTGGGATCCTAAGAACAGTATAAGTTATTAAGTCCTTTATGTGTTTTTGTTTATTTGTTTGCTTGCTTTTCTTTCTTTTTCAAGTTTTTACTTGAATTCTAGTTAGTTAACATACAGTCTGATATTAGTTTCAGGTTTAGCATTGTTTGCTTTCTTATTTTTGGTGCAGACAAGTGCAGAGGCAGGTAGGAAACAAGTACTCAGTTTTGCTCATTTTAAGTTAGAGATCTCCGTGAAATACCCAAGAAGAAATAACTAGTAAGCATTTGGGTGTGAAGATGTAGGACTCACGAGAGTGGTCATGATTCAATATGTTGACTTGGGAATTAGAAATGTGTAGGTGATCTTTGCAGCCATTACAGTATAGAAGAGAAAATTTCAAAAGAACAATATAATGAATAAAGGAAAGTACCAACTACAGAGGCCTGAAGAATTCCAATATGTAAAGATGTTAAATAAAGGGAGGTTTGAAAGGGAAACTAAGAGAAGTTTCCAGAAGGACAGCAGAAAGGTAACTCTTTCATCACAGAAGCCTAAGAAAGAATATTTGAGTGAGAAGGGAAAGATCAGATGTGACTAAAAAGCACAAAGAAATACGATAAGTATCCCTTGAATTAAGTGGTATAATGCTCATGTTTAATTTAATTAAATTGCTTTAGGTACAGTGATTTGGGGGGGAAACCCAGTCTAGAATGGGGATGACAGTCAATGGGTAACAAGAAATTTGACTTTCCTAGAAAAGTGTTCTTTTATAGGCAGAAAAGTCTTGAAAAACTTAAGTGTTTCAAACTCTTCGTTCTTCAACTCTATATTAACCCCTATGTAGTCCAATTCACATACTTTGGGTTACTGTTTACCCCTTCTTTATTACTCCATTTTTCATCAATCTATACTACTCACCAATCCCAAAATAATATTGTAATTTCCATTCCTTGAGTTTGGGTAATATTTGATCCCTCTGCCTAGAGTGTTCTGTTACAATCTTCTGTCTAATTCACAACCATTCCTCATGATCAAACTGAAATGACAACTTCTTTGTGTGCCACTTATGATCTATAAGCAGATGTGTAATTTGTCCCAGAAACAGTTGATTGAAATTTCCACTATAGAAGTTATATAGTCTAGTCATTGGAAATGAGCATTTGTAAGCTATCTAGACAACTTGAAAGAGTAATTTTGTGTTTGTTCAAACAAATAATTTTTTAAATGAAAATTGTAAATAGTTCATCAGTATTTCATTTTCCTAGCAATTTATTTTCATTGTATTTTACAAATGTATCATAGAATTTTTTTAAGAAGTGATGTTTTATCCTACATAGTTGGGAAGCATTGAACTAGAGGACATGGGAATGACCTAAATGCTATTATACAATAAATATGCCTTGGATGCAAAATTAGTACATGTCATATCGAGGCTCCTCTTGGATTTTGTTCTAAAAGTGTAGATTCTTTACAGGTAAGATAAAATAATAATGCTCAAATATTTGCATTGTAAATATAGAACAAAAATTATAGCTGAAATGACATGCTTTTAGATCAGTGAAAGTGAATAAACCATGTTTTCCTTGGAAATGTAAAGAAAGGATGAAAAAAATGTTAACTACGAGGGAAGAAAATTATGAGAGGAGTATTATACTATTAAAAGAAATCCTATTTCCCATTAAGTCAAGGCTGGATTAAGAAAGCTAAGTTTAGAAACACATGTTTAAAATAGTACCTAAGATTTAGATCACAGTCTATGTAAAGAAACTAGTAACAATTGACCTCTGAACATTTTGGGGGTCAGAGTCACTGACCCCCACACAGCTGAAAATCCATATTTAACTTTTAACTTCCCCAAAACTTAAGTACTAATAGCCTACTGTTGACTGGAAGCCTTACTGATAACATAAACAGTCTATTAACACACATTTTGTATATTATATGTATTATACACAGCATTTTTACAATAAAGTAAGCTAGATAAAAGAAAATATTATTAAGAAAATCACAAAGAAAGAAACTATATTTACAGTACTGTGCTGTAAAAGATCTGTGAATTAGTAGACCCACACAGTTCAAACCCATGTTATTAAAAGGTCAAATGTATATCCAAGAGACATGTTATTCAAATTAGACAAATAGTTACTTTATGAGTAGCTACCATACTTTAGATTACTTGGGGTTGAAAATTAAACATATTTCCTTATCCTGATATACATGAGTCAAACTGGAAAGATAGATTACGCATTTTGAAACAAATTACAATATGGTGAATAGCATATGGGAGTTTAACACAAATTATATACTATGGTGGCTATGGAAAAGATACTTTACCATCTGATAGAGGTTTAAGCATGAGGATGAGAAATAAAGCTAAAGTGACTGGAAGGAGGCAGCCAAAAGGATTATATATATATATATATATATATATATATATATATATATACAATCAATTAGCAAAGATGGGCTAGAAAGAACATCCCAGGAAGAATTAACATACTAAAAGTATTACAATCTCAGATTTCAAGATATACTACATAGCTGCAGCAGTCAAAACAGTAAGGCAATGGCACAAACATAAACACAGATCCATGGAACAGAACAGAGATCCTAGAAATAAGCCTATGACAAAGGAGGCAAGAATGTACAATGAGGAAAAGACAGTCTCTTCAATAAATGGTTTTGGAAAACTGAACAGCTACATGCCGATTAATGAAACTGGACCACTTTCTCACACCATACACAAGAACAAACTCAAAATGGATTGAAGACCTAAATGTAAGACCTGAAAACATAAAACTCTTAGAAGAAAACATAAACAGTAAACTCTTGGACATTGGCCTTACCAATGTTTTTTTGGATCTGTCTGCTCAGGCAAGGGAAACAATTAGGACTATACCAAACTAAAAAGCTTTGGCAACTGCCAGAGTCCAGCCTAGCAGGTCCAGGGGTTCCCGAAGGAAGAACGGCGTCGGTGAAAATAAAACAAAACTAAAATAAAAAACTAGAAAATAAAAAACTAAAATAAAAAACTAAAACTAGAATAAAAATGCACACAGACAACAGCAGTGTGTTGAACTGGCCGATTTATTGTAGTAAACGTGACATTATATATGCTAGTGATTTCCTTGTAACATATGTCATCTACGTTTTTCTAACATTACCTAATTTTAAAAACGTTCCTATGTGTAAACAACCTTTAAGAAATAACATGGCGATTTTCCCCTAACTTTCCCGCATACCCTTTGATTATAGATTCATTTCTTACATTATTCTATTATGCATCTGTGTTTATCTATAATCTACAAAGCATTTGCTTTGCTGTTCTCGTGAAAGGACCTCCATTTCTCAACACTTCAAGTGGAACAGTTACAGGGACATGACCTCCCAACCACATGAGGCCAGAAGAACAATGTGTTTGTCTCGGTCCGAGGTGCCAGGAAGGGGCTGAAAAAGCCTTAGAAACCCATGCGTCATACATTCTCAGAGACACAATGCACCTAGGAACCAATGAACCATTCTGTACCTTAACTGACTAGGTTCAGTCATCATCTGGAATGCCTCCGGGGGGCCAGGTGGCGCTATGGGTTGAAGTCACCCGTGCCCAGAGATACACTCCTTAGTTGCTGGAGTGAGGCTTTCAAATCCTTATGTCTCTCCTTTACAGGCCCTCTTTGCTGGCAAACGCATGAGGCTATCCTTTCTGTAAGTAAAGGAGTCTCCATAGGGGATGTCAAGGGCTAAACGTAAGGCCGCACAATTTCTTGCGGAACCTTACTTTCTTCCCTAATGATTCTTTTCCCAGAGGGCCTGTCGAGGGCAATTCCCCAACAGACCATACCCTAGGTTGTTTTAAAGCCGAATTACTAAAAGCAGGAGTGCAAGAATCTTCAGTGTCGGTGGGCCGCCTTGCAGTCACCAGTCCGTCCACAGCCTGGGCTTTGCCACACAGGCTGGCATAGCTCGGCTTCCAGCAGGCAACAAAACAAAAAGGCAACTTGCTGAACGAAAGAAGATATATATAAATGATATATCAAAGAAAGGGTTAATATTCAAATACATAAAGAACTCCTACAATTCAATAACATAAAGCAAATCATCTGATTAAAATTGGTCAGAAGATCTTTTTCTGACCAAAGGACCATACAAATAGCCAACAAACACATGAAAATACGTACAACATCACTAATCATCAGAGAAATGAAAATCAAAATCACAATAAGGTATCACCTCAAACCAGTCAGAATGGTTAGTATCAAAAGGACAAGAAATAAGAAATGTTGGTGAGAATATGGAAAACGGGAAACCCTCATGCATTATTTGTGGGAATTTAAATTGGTGCACCCACTGTAGAAAGTGGAAATACCATACGATCCAGTAATTCTGCTATGGGGTATTTATCCAAAGAAAACAAAACACTAATTCACAAAAACATATGCTGTCCTATGTTTATTGCAGCACTATTTACAATAGCCAAGATCAGGAAGTATCCATGAATAGATGAATGGATAAGGATGTTGTGTACACACGTACGCACACACACACAAACACACAACACACTGTGATAGTACTCAGCCATGAAAAAGAATGAAATCTTGGCATTTGCTGCAACAAGGATGAAGCTAGAGGGTATTATGCTGAGTGAAAAAAGTGACACAAAGATAAATGCCATGTGATTTCATTTATGAGATGAATCTAAAAACAAAACAAAAGAAACAGAAACAGACTCATAAATTCAGAGAACAAATGTGGTTGTCACACGGTAGGGGGATGGGCAAAACAGGTGAAGCAGATTACGATGTACAAACGTCTAGTTGTAAAATAAACAAGTCATAGGAATTAAAAGTACAGCATAGGAAATATAGTTGATAACATTATAATAACTTTGTATGGTGACAGATAGTATTGATGCTTATTATGGTAATCATTTCATAATATATATAAATTGTCCAAATACTATGTTGTACACCAGAAACTAATATATATTGTATGTCAACTATACTTCAACTTATATATACATTACAAAACAATAGCATGAATGGTGTACAAAGAGCATCCCAGGAAGAAGAATTAGCATATTAAAGGCAAAGAAGCAGAACAGTAACAATAAGCCTTCTGGCCTACTGTAATTAAGTTCGTGATGTGATGTTGCAGAATGGAACAAACTGAGAATAGATAGTGTGGTTAGGACTGATGGTAGAGTCCCAGATGACTGCCTAGCATCTGGACTTTTTCTTTTCTTTCAGATCAGGGGGTAGTATTTGCCATTCAGCAAATTAAATCTGGTAACAATATGGAAGATAGAATGGGCAGTAGAGAGTCTGAAGACAGAGAGCTCTGTAAAACTGAGAAGCAAATCTCTTTTTAAGTTTATTTATTTAGAGGGAAAGAGAGAGCAGGTATGAACAAGCGAGCAGGGGAAGGTCAGAGAGGGAGAGAAAAAAAATCCCAAGCAGGTCCTGTGCTGTCAGCCCAGAGCCCAACACGTATGCTGGATCCCAGGAACCATGAGATTATGACCTGAGCCGAAATCAGGAGTTGGTCACTTAACTGACTGAGCCACCCAGGTGCCCCAAGAAGTAAATCTTTTGGGGAACTTACTCAGGACTGCCACATTTGGGAGGCAATGTAGTATCAAGGGCTCTGCTTAGGTTTTGAGGGTACTCAGCCACCCCTCACACTTAACCAGCTTGTGACTTTGGGCGATGTCCTTATTTTCTTTTCCCTTAAATTTTATTGTGAGTTATCTCACTGGGGTCATCTGAACAAATACCATTGTCTAGTAGGTTTTTCCGTAAGGAAATATCTATGGCACAGAGCCTTGAATAAGTAGAACATTGCTAAACAAATTGAAATCTACAAATGTAATAATAACATAAAATTGCGGGGAACCTGGGTGACTCAGTCGGTTAAGCGTTAGACTCTTGATTTTGGCTTAGGTCATGATTACGGTTCGTGAGTTTGAGCCCCACATGGGGCTTCAAGCTAACAGCGCAGAATCTACCTGGGATTCTCTCCCTCTCTCTCTGCCCCTCCTCTGCTCACTCTCTGTCTCTCTCTCTCTCTCAAAATAAATAAATAAACTTAAAATTTTTTAAAATAATAATCTAAAAATGTTTCACATCATTTAAGTATGTTAAAAGCTACAAAATAAAGGAAGGTTTAACAAAATTTTCAAAATGTAATAAAAGTATTGAAGTTTTTTTTTTCTTTTGGTATGTGTATATAACTCATATTTGGAAAGTAAGTAAAATAATACAAATAAAATATAAATCAAAGGACACATCTTTAGGACACCATGGAAACTTTAAGAAATATATATATATATATATATATATATATATATACACATTTATTTCTAATTTAAACTTTACTGGACAACACCCTTTTTGTAACAAAGCAGAATAATTATGCAATAAATATACTGTAGCTCCTATCAAATGTGGTTACAGTCCATGTAGGTTAGAAAAATGTACATATCCGGTACATTAGAATTGAATGTTGTATTAAAGGTAAAAGGAATATGATACTCCATTACTATTTTATTTCAGTTAAGTTTGGTTTAACAGGGATTTTGCTGTTTGAACTTGTAATGAATCAAGGCAATTTTCTGTATATAAACATGCTATGAATTTGTCAAATTAACCCATGGCAACCCATGGGTGCCAGATGGTGAGCCAAGGTTCAACAACAGACCACAAGAGGTATGAAAATAGAGAAGTCTATCACCCACAGTTTCTGGAGTAAGTATCTACAGGCTTCAAGGAGCCACATGGGGAGGTGAGGGAAGACAGGGTACAGAGAAAGACAGGACCTAAGGCATATGCCTTTAATAGGGTCTGTGAGTAGAGTGTTAGGGGGTTCCTGGACTAAGGCCAAATTAGCCAATTCAAACCAAAAGAGGGGGATTTTGGTAAGCCCCAAGGAAGCCTTATCTTAGGGGCACATAAAGAGAAGCCATTGGGAAACAGGGGAAACCGTTCGTCCGAAGGGCTGCCGTAAAGTCATATCAGAGTGCATATTTACTTAGGACTATGAGGGCTGCTATCCTGGGCAGGTCCTTGTCTGAGGGGCTAATGTCAGGTTAAGATCACTGCAGGCTGCTTGGTCAAACAAAACAGACGGCAGAACAGCAATATCATGAAGTAGCTTAGCTAAACTCTTGATAAAACCTGCAGATGAACATAGTGTATTAGTTCTTATGAAGTTCACGATGAAGGAATTCTTAGTCTTTTCATGATCTAACAGTTCAAACAAACAAACAAAAAATAAAGATGATGCTTACATAATGTGTTTCTGAGAAATAATTTTGGTTTGGTATTTGGTATGCTTCTCTTTGATTTTTTTTTAAAGAAATTATATTTTAGGCATGTACTTTGTCCAGATTAACATTTTACTGTTACCTTTGGGTAGCCTGATAAAGAGCTATTAAAATCATCACATATCTCGTTGCTGTGATCTTAACGTTACTTAAGTGTAACATATTTTTCATCGCTATGGAAAGCTTTTTATAGGCTTTCCCACTCGGAATTATCTAGTAACAACCCTCTTTCTTGTACTATTACTCATAACATTAGTATTTAACAAATGAGCGGTAATTTAAGGCAATATTGAGAAATAAACATTCCACTTTTTGTTTTGTTTTTTAATTATCTAAAGGCTTCAGGGAAAGAAGTCTGAAGGTGCAATATCACAGATAGTGGAAACTGATACTGATATCATATAAAGCCTTTTAATATCCTCACAACACAAATTTGTGGGCACACATTTTTGCTTCTTAACAACACAGAATATAGCTGTGATGAAATTTCTATTTTTGCTAGAATCAGTGCAATGACAGAATGTAAGTTCCATGCAGTCCCAAATTATATTATAAAAAGTCAGTAATCTTAGATTTATGTATGTTTATACTGTGTCTTAACTTCTGCTGTGAAAACTATGCTGTTTGCTTGGCTACGTGATCAGAGCTCAAAGGTTTGGAGACGCAACCATTGTTTGAAGGTGATAGTACTCTTAAACTGTGTTCAATTGATCATTACATTCCTATAAGAATATCTTGCAAGGACATTATCCTAGAACATCATCTGCCTTTCTCTTCCCTCCCTCCTTCTTTCCTTCCTTCCTTCCTTCCTGTTTTTGTTGTTTTTCATATACATTGAAGAATATCGATCTTCCACTGTAATAAACCCTAGGAACACCAGCATGAAAAACAAATCAAACAAAATATGTTCCTTCCTCTTCAGACATCCGCTATAATTTGATGGATAATCACATGTAAATAGTCCAACACAAGATAATATAATACAAGCCAAAACAGAGGAATGAACAAGGTGCTGACTGAGTCCAAGGGGATGATGTTCTTTTTTACTTACTGCAGAAATTGAGAGAGGCTTTAGAAACCTCCTCCAGTTATAAACAGACCTGGCACACTGACGGATCATCCTGAGGATATCTCTAACAGTAAAGGGCAATCTCCTAAAGTAGAAATTATCTCTTCTAAATGCCTTATATCCTCAGCTTTTCAGGCTTTAACAGAAGGCATATGGCTATAGAGACACCTCTAGAGAATTTAAGAAGGAAGGCAAAGATGAATTCTCTACTCACTTAATAGTTTTCAAATGTGCAAACTTTTCGGGTTTCGTAACATTAGTATGTTATATTTTATTAGTGGATTTTTAAACTGACAGTCATCAAATAATTTCCAATCCCCAGTGATCTACTGGGATTCAACTAAGTAACCTGAGCCCACTGGTCACCACATTAAGCCTATGAATGTCACACTCATTTATTTTCCTATAAGAAGTTAGTTCCCTTTTAGAAAGATTTATTGTAAACTGCCTACTACATCTACATATAGAATATTTTATTTGAGAACTGATCTTACTCTTAAGTCAAGAATGTTGTACCTCTGCCTTCTTATAAACTCATCATTTTAACATCATTTGTGTGAGGTGTAAATTATCATCTGTCTTTTTTCTTACTGCAGTTTAACTTTTCTTATCACACATTTTCACCGCTTCCAAAATAAACATTTAATATTACTTCATGTTTGGGTGGTTCTGACTTTGCAATTACTGGTTATTTGATTTCTTAAAAATAAAAATGTAATGTAATTATTCATTTCTTTTAGGAAAACATATGATGAATTATTGGCTATGCAACTGAGTTTGTCGATACTGGTCTGTGCACCTTTGAATAATATTTTTATTATCTGCTTCTCATTAACTTTATTTAATAAAATCCATTTATAACCTGAACTTAATTTCATAAGGACTTTAACATAGAACGCTGAGACACTCAGACGAATGCTACTTCTTTGGAACAGATAGGAACATTCCAAAAAGCTTTCACTCTAAAATTCCTGAGAAACTGATTTTGCCTTAAGTTCTATTTCATGCAGAATTCTTTTAACTAGACATTATAAGAAGAACACAAACAGCAAGAACATCCACAAACATTGAGCTCTTGACTATAAAAAATAAAATCTGCTTTATTTCAAAATGGGAAGAACAAATCAGGTGGGTTTTCTTTTTACAACTGTAAAAAATGGATCCATAAATGTACTTATTTGTTTTTACTTTCAATCAGCATTTCTGGCATTACCCCGACATACTGTCTTTGTAGGCCTTTGTTGGTAATAGAATTCCTATGACTTAATGGCCCACGTATGTCATAATTTAAGTATGTAGGTACAGTTTCACTAAAATTCCTAATTTTTTAGGCTATTTCTTTTTGGGTCTGTATTGTGCTGTTATAGACAGAAACCTGGACTAACCACTTAGCTTGCTTCTGCACACAATGACATGATACCCCTTCTGCCAGATTACATCTCTTCTAATTACCCACATCATCCACCATCACATTCATCCTAAGAGGAAGGACCAACACGTGGAGGCCTATCATACATAATGCATGGGTGACGGAATGTGCTATTTTTTCAGATGCGCCCCTGCTGTTGCCTCATGGTTATTCATTTGGGAGATTGAAGACACCACACTCAGCAAGTGATTGCAAGATGATCGAAGTGTCTCTATCAGTAGAGAATTCATGTGTGGAGCTAATTATTTAATGAGCTGACAGTGAAAGTTTCGCCTTAACACAGTTTATCATTCTGCTTCAATTCTCTAAAATTTCTCCCTATTTGTACTACATTCAAGTAATCAGTAAAATCATTTTATTCTGTACATAATATATCCCCTCTCTGAACTTTACCATCCTACTTCAAATCATCATCGCTTCTAACATACAGACTGATCTACAGATACACAATATATGATACACAATATAAGTAGCAAAACAGTAAATATAGTATAATTTGTATCACCTGTAATTATAGCCCATACATGTTCCACAGTATCACCAGATACTGAATTTGGAATTTGTTATTATAGATGAAATCATTTTCTTTTTGCATTATCATTTTGTCACCTAGAGTCTGTTAAATTTACAGAAACCAGATCGATTCTTCTAAGAGTTACATCATGTCACTCCTCTGATGAAAACCCTCCAACAGCTACATATATCACTCAGAAGAAAATCCAAGCTACTCTTCCATATTCTAAAAGGTTATTCATTATCTTCCCACTCTCATCTCTCTCTCTGGTCATGCCTTTAACCAAGCTGTCCCTAACTCACTCTGCTCCAAACACATTGGCCTACTTGCTGTTTCTCAAATAATCTTGATATAGTGATCCCTCAGGGTCTGTGTATTTGATGTTACCTCTGTCTGAAAGAATCTTCTTCAATCTATCTGCATAGTTTGCTTTGTAGCTTAAGCCTTTGCTCATAACTTTACCTCCCTATCAGAATCATGTTTCTTCTTTCCATCATTCTGATCTGTTACCTCTTTTATGTTTTTTTCTTAGAACTTATCACCCTCAATGTAGGACATATGTATTTCTTAATTGTCTGTCTCATTTCTTGAAAATTGGTTACAATTAAATATTAGTTCAGTGTGTGCCATTATGCCATAGTATTTTAGAAAGTATATTCAGGTGTAAGACTGCATACATTTAACCCCTGCGTACATTTAATGTTTGCTTCTTATTGGCTGTGTGACAGGACACAGATCTCTTTTTCTTAATTTTTTTAATGCTTATTTATTTTTGAGAGAGAGAGAGAGAGAGACAGAGCACAAGCGGAGTAAGGGTAGAGAGAGAGGGAAAAACAGAATTTGAAGCAGGCTCCAGGCTCTGAGCTGTCAGGACCGAGCCCAACACTGGGCTTGAACTCATGAGCCATGATATCATGACCTGAGCTGAAGTAGGTTGCTTAACCAACTGAGCCATCCAGGGGCTCCTAGAACACAGATCTCTTAACATTTGAGTGCATCAGTCTCCTCTCTGTCAAATGGGGATAACGGTACCTTACTCTGGGTTGTTAGGAATTTAAATGAGCAACTGTTTAGAAAAGTACCCAGTACATATAAGACACTATGTAAATGCTAGCTATTATTTTAACACAGAACTAGAGAAACAGAAAGAGAGAGAGGTAGTTTTTTCACTCTGACACACACAAAGTTTACTGGTGCATAGTTGGTGCTCAATTAATATTTTTTTAAATGAAACAGCAAACTCCACACATATTTACCATATCATATTTGTTGTTAGCTTGGATCCTTTCTTTATTGCATTTTGTATTTCATGTTAATAAAATACAAATATGATTTGTATTTGTATAATGGATAATAATTGACTTGTTTTTAATTAACAATAATAAATATCTAAGCTATAATGCTTGGAATAAATATTATAAACTGCAATACATGATAGTGAACATTTTGACAAGTTTTTTTTAACCCATATTAGTTAATTTATCAGTTGTATAACTTTTGAAAGACGTTCATATTTCATGACCACAGTTTCCTAGTTTTTTAGAAAGTCTGTGTCAGGGTACCTGGGTGGTTCAGGGGTTTGACTATCCAACTCTTGATTTCAGCTCAGGTCATGATTTCACAATTCTTGGGATGCGGGCGGCTCTGCACTAAGAGTGCACGGGGGGATGGAGGACCTGCTTTAGATTCTCTCTCTCTCTCTCTCTCTCTCTCTCTGCCCCTCGTTACATGCATGTGCACACACTCTCTCTAAAAAAAAAAAATTCTCAGTGTCATTACTTCATAAGATTGTTTACAATGTTCCGGTGCCTCCCTGTATAGACCTTAAAGTAGTACCTACAATGGCAAATACTCATTACATTTTCCTCCAGCCCCTACCTTCACCTTTTCTATCTGCCTCCACTACGTGGTGTACCACAGTAAAGAATGAGGTTTGAACCAGGCTATTTGCACTCAAAGTCCATTCTTGTACACTTGTTAGCGGTGTCACCCAGACAAATTACTTAACCACTTGGAGTCACAGTTTTCTTATATGTAAAATGGAAATAATAGTATTATATCTAAAGCCATAAAGATGGCGTGTGATTTAAATTATTGAAGAAAGGTAAAGGTCTTGGAATTGTGTTGGACTCTACTTGAGCATTCACTGATGTTACTTATGACGGCTAGCATTATTCCTAATGGCTTTCAAAGTTGTTTCTCCATTACATATGAATTTAAAAAAAATGAGATAAAAGATTTAATTACAATATAGCACTAGCTAGCAAACACACTTCAGTGATGAAAAATGGTAATTTACATCAAAGTAATAGGGGATAGAATAACAAATAGTATATAGGAAATTGAAATTGACCTAAATTCTAGGTTTCAATAACATTCAGTTTCTTTGAGGTCCATAGTAGGACACTTTACGTCCAGGAGAGAAGTGGTACAACTACTACCCATATCATACTTTTTATCCCAGTTTCCTGGTGGATTTAATGATAACATTTTGTGTACACTTAAAATTGTCTTCATTGTGATTATAAATTATATGGTTGCCTTTTCTGCATTTAAGCCTGTGAGAAAAGTATGCTCTAAAAGCCTATATCCTGCATGACTACTTTTGAAAGAAATTGATAAAAGTTATTTTTTAAAAATACTAGCTCTACAGTAGTGGGGACAATGATGTTGTTAGAATCTGCCTTGGAAATAAGCAATGTTCCATATGATGTTGGCTTCATCAGTGTAGATCCCAGAGTGAGGAAAATGCACAGTAGACCCCACTTTATACCATGAGGAACAGCGGCTAAGCTGCCTGCCATATTCAGTGGAAGAGAAATTTTGATTATTCTCTGCAGCCATGATTTTATGGACACTAGACACAGCGTGGCACATTGGTGATGGAGGTAATTTTATAATTCACATAACAAAATAGCTAATATTCTATGACAGTGTTAAATCACTATATTGTATATCTGAAGCTAATGTAACACTGTATATTGACTAACTAGAATTAAGAAAAAATTGAAAAAGAAACAAAATAGTTGTTCTTACACTGATTTAACATCTCATGATATGGCTATTTTTATTTCTTTCATATGCCCAGAAAACTAATGTCTTGGTCAAGTATAGAAAGTATAGACCTTATGTGAAGAAGGGAAACTAAAATTATATTTCAAATCCTACCCCCCTTTCCCCCACACACTAAAGGGACCTGTATTTTCCAACTACTATTATATACACAGATATATGCAATACTATTTGAAATCTGTAATATATAACATATCTACATTTCGATATCTATACCTATCTATCAAGAGGGTAGATAGATACATGAGGACACAGTGTGTGTATTTTGAATGTAAGGGACAGAGGACCAAATATTTGATAACCAGAAAGGTAAACTCTGGTAAATGTTAGTGTTGTTTATTAAGAACTTTGGCTCATTCTCAACACAGGAAATAGGTAAAATTAAATTTACTTACTTCTTCGAAGTAACTTATTTGTGCTGTGAAATGAAGGTGAAAAGCATGCATTTATTTTCTGAGGGAAGCTTTCAGAACATAATCTAATTTCACCACTTTTTTTTTTTTTTTTAACTTCTGCCTTGGAAATAAGCAATGTTCCGTATGATGTCGGCTTTGTCAGTGTAGATCCCAGAGAGAGGAAAGTGCACAGTGGATCCATCAGCCGGTCTGTAATATACTGTGGTGTGTGTGAAAAATAAGCATGTGTTGTTCTAAACCACTATTTCTGGTGCAACCTATTTTGAAAGTATGTTCAATTAAACTTGAATTAAAATGAGTAAATCTTTTTAAAAAGATAATTTAAATAATAGAAATCATTTCTTGATTTTGTCACTTCTTTATTAAAGGTCATTTTATCATTAGAAAAACTTACAACAAAAATAAAGATTTTCTATGTCATTGTCATTTTTTTTCCTCTTCCACTTAAAGCTGTAAGGCGGGACTATATCAAACTTATGGAAATCATCAACAAAATAAAAAGGCAATGTATGGAATGGGAGAAAACATTTGCAAACCACATATCCAATAAGGGGTTTATATATAAAATATACAAGGAGTTCATACCACTCAAAGCAAAAGAACAAATAACCCGATATAAAAATGGGCAAAGCAGTTAAAAACAGGTATTTTTTTCCAAAGAAAACATATACATTGTCGACGGACACGTGAAAAGATGTCCATCATCACTAATTATCAGGCAAATGCAAATTAAAACCACAATGAGATATCACCTTAGAACTGTTACAATGGCTATCTTCACAAACACAAAAGATAACAAGAATTGGCCAGGATGCGGAGTGAAGGGAACCCTGTACACTGTTAGTGGGAATGTAAATCAGTATAGCCGCCATGGAAGACAGTATGGAGTCTCCTCAAGAAACTATAAATGGAACTATCATATGATCCATTCATTCAATTTTGGGGTGTATACTAAAAAAAACAGCAAACTCATTATCTCAAAGAGATATCTGCATTCCCATATTTATTACAGCATTGTTTACAAAAGCCAAGATATGGAAATAACCTAAGGGTCTATCAACAGTTGAATGAATAAAGAAAAATGTGATATATATATATATATATATATATATATATATACACACACACACGTATTTTATATATCTGTGCGTGTGTGTATATGTATATATGTATAAATATACATATATATGATATAATGAAATATTTTTTACCAACCAAAAAAAGAAATTTTGTGATTTACAATAACATGGATAGAGCTGGAGGGCATTATGCTAAGTTAAATAAGCCAGACAGAGAAAGACAAAGACTGTATGGTATTATTTATGTATGGAATTTTAAAAAGTGAACTCATAGAAACAGAGAGTAGAAAAGCGCTTGCCAGGAGCTGGGGGGACGGGTAGGGGAAATAAGGACAGATTGGTAAAAGGGTACAAAATTTCAGTTATACGATGAATAAAGTCAGAGAATCTTTCATATAACCTGAGGACTATAGCTGATGACCCCGTATCATGTAATCGAAATTTGCTAAGAGAGTAGAACTTAAATGTCCTCAGTAAAGACAAAAAAAGTGAGCTGATACTTGTATTAATTAACTCAGTGGGGGTAATTCTTTAAGTGTACAAGTATGTCAAATCATTATGTGGTACATTTTACCTTACCATTTAATCTGTCAATTATACCTCAATACAGCTGAAAATTTTTAAATTAAAAATTTGTATTTTAGTTACAATCTGAAGATTACTTATTAGTAAAATAATATTTGTTTACTCTGAAAACTCCCTGTCCACTCTGAGTGAAATATATGAAATATATGCAAGTACCTATTCCATTTACTAATGTAAAACCTTCTAATGGAAATGCTTAGAGGCATATTTTGCACTTTCCTGAATTAACCAATCTAAAAATTGATTCTTTAGGCTAGTATTTTTTCTTATGTCTCAAAAACCAGGGATGGAAAGCTCGTGCCATTTAGCTACCCTGCACTAGATATCGTGTGTGTGTGTGTGTGTGTGTGTATTTTCATGCCTCAGCATCTATTCATTTCGATTCAGTTTATCTTTTATTCTGTTTTTCTGTGTCTTTACCGTTGGACACATTTCTTTTCTAAACAAAGTTTACTGACAAATTTTGGTTTGTACATTGCAATTACAGTCAAATGAATTTCAAAGAGGTTGTTGTTTTTCCTTCTCCCTTAATTTTCATTCTTTAAGCAGGATAAACAGTATTCTGAAGACATCTGTTCACTTCAAGGAGTTCCTGAGAAAGTAGCTGAAATATAGTTCTAAAAAGTAGCAATAGTACAAAAATAGGTTTTTTGTGTGTGTGAAATAATGCAGTATCTTTGTAGGGGGCAAATTCAAACAAATCCTAGATTTCACTTGAACGTGAAAAGCTTTTTCCAACTAAGTCCATCAATTTAAATTGTTGGATAAAGGATAATGACCCAAAACTCAATCATGATCACTTGAAACTTAGAAATAAATATTTCATTCAACTAACAAACACCATTTACCTTGTCTACTTAACATTTTAAGATTAATTTTCTCTAATGAGAGAGAAACATTAATGAAGGGAATTTCAGGATTTCAGATGTCGGAATACTTATGTGTCCCATCTGCACAATCAATTGTGATTTATAAAAGGAATAAATTATTGTGATGATAGTTCATCCTTTTTAAGAGGTATTAAAACTGGCTAAAAAGTAGAAGTTGTTATGAATAAACTTCCTGATGGAGCTACAGAGACATCAGTTTTAGTAATCAGAAAGTCTTATATGCTCTGTTAATTATCATCTTATCCTCTCTCTGTGCTCCGAGTGCAACTGGAGGAGTTGATCAAACACAGTCTTGTGGCTAATTGAGCATTGCTGTCTGGATCATTTAATAGTTAATTATTTTTTTTCTTCTGTATTTGACTAAAATTGTTCCATATAGGGCAGTTCTCAAAGATTTATTCAAAATCAGCATTTTTCTAACATGTGAAAGTCAAATGTAATTTTTAAAATTGAAAAGTAAATTACAAACTTGGTTAAAAGCTTGCAAAAAAATCCATTTCCACTTGTAGGTTTCCTTCAGGAGAATATCATTTTAGTCTTGATAATTTGCAAATTCAGAGAAAAAAATGCACATATCAAATTAGATTTTTACTTAAGTGATTATACTTGAAGGAAAGCATAGAAGTTTCCACGGAAATCTACTTGAGAAAGATTTCATACCGAATTAAAAACCTTCTGTTTGGGGGACACCTGGTTGGCTCAATTGGTTGAGCCTCTGACTCTTGGTTTCAGTTCAGGTCATGATCTCACAGTTTCCTGTGTTTGAGCCCAGAGTCAGGCTTTGTGCTAGCACAGCCTGCTTGGGATTCTCTATCTCCCTCTCTCTCTCTCTCTGTCCCTCCCCTGCTTAGCCTGTCTCTGTCTTTCTCAAAATAAATAAATAAACTAAAAAAAATCTGTTTCTATATGACTTTATACTCACAGCTTTATTTTTTATTTCAACAAAAGTGGCTTAAACTTTACCGTATGCTATCTGGTGCACTAAATGTTGAAACACAGACTAAAATAACACCGGGGCATTCTCTTCAAGGATGTGATTGTCAGAACAATCAGCCTGTAGACACAAGATCATATGCCTTCATAAAGTGATAGCAGAGCAACAGCAAACTCTAATTGAGGAGCTATTGATCATGAAAATTATTTGTTTTTCCTTATTAGACGGCCCTTGAAATGTGTGGTGGACAAGTATTAGTTACTCTAGAAAATAGTATGCGGATTTTAGGCATCCTTATCAGAGGAAACCAGGAAACTGTGAGAGAAAACAATGAACAATGTTGAAACAAAGCTCCATGTTTTATAAAATGTAATTCAAATATAAAAGTTAAATTATCAAAATTAAAATGAAATATTTTATATTCACGTGTCTATTCATTGCCCTCTCTAAAAACTGGTTTACAAATATTTTCTATTATCTTCCAAGCAAGAGCAGTATTATAAAATATTTGAAATTTTCATACACATAGCTTCTGTAAGGGCTTTTGTTATATATAGCATATCCAAAATAGGGATTAATATCATCATTCAGTGATTAAATCTTAGAACTTTTTTATTTAGTGGATCATATACGTAGAAGAAATCAGAAAAAAAATTTCTATGAATAGTATAGGATACCATGGTTATAGGTGTTTTAATCAGAGTGGATTATGATAAAATAAATGCATTCCTTGTTATACATTTAATGTTTAATTAAATATTAAATATAATATAATGTTAATAAGAACTGCCTGGGGCATTATTATGGGCCACCCTTCATGCATTTTTATTTTTCGCTTCACTTCTCAAAACAGCTATAAGATTTTAATGCAGCAATAAAATAAATCATTAACATAATATTCTATATGTGTTTTGAGAAAGGAAATATATTTTCTTATATGATCATGAATATGTCCTTTGCTATAGACTTTGAAGTATTTTGGGTTTTTTTCATAAGGAACCAGATGCAGAGGGAAATTGATTTGCAAGTTTGATGTGAACCAAGTCAGACAGTCAAAAAATGTGATGGCTTGAGGTGTCTAAATAGAACTCTCATCCTCATGAGTTTTGCAATTCTGATGAATCCAAATAATATATCTAACATGAATTTTGATGGACCTATAGCAATTTTGGTTGGGGGTTTTGATAACATAACTAATGAGGGGGCTTGGATAGGATTTTTTTTCTGATGATATGCTGAAATAAACATTTCCCTCTTTGCCCACATACATCAATTTCATATGCTGAAGCCCTCTGCTATATACCTTTTTACCTTCTGTCTATCTTGTATATTTATTCATATTTTAATTGAGATTCTCATCAGTTTGGGAGCCAGAAATTGAATATTATGGGCAGAGAAGATTAAAAAATATATTTTAGAGACAAACACTTGGATAAACTCATACAATACCACCATTATTGCTATGTACAAAAAAAAAATTTAGGAAAAGGCATATTGACTCAGTATTTCAAGGTTGTCAAAGCAGCAGTGACAAAAAGCCAAACAAAACACACTAGTTATTTCATAATAATTTTACACTTTATTATTTTATGTTTTCTTCTCAAATATATAGCGAACAAATAGATACTTTTTTTCTTACAATTCTTTCAATATGTTTTCTTTTTCTTTTCAGGTGATACAAACATCTACTATTCATGATGTTAAACAAAAATTCCACAAAGCATGTAAGTTTTATATATAATCTAGAATTTATGTTACAGTTTTCTCAATTTGGTTCAAATTTATCTGTAAAAATAAGTTCAATGTTATGATAGAAAGGGTGTATGGAAACCATAATTTTACATGAAATTCAGAAATAGTATGGTAAATACTTCTTGACTATAAATACTGTGTTTTCATATCTAACTCTCTTATCCACAATAGTTTTAGTTTTTCACAAAATTATTTTCTCTTTTATATTTGAACATATTTATTAAAACAGAAAACATCCTACATATGAGAATTCTTAACTGATAAAAAGTATTTATATGTAAACAAAATTCTGAACAAAAGTTTTACTGGGTGTGTTTATACTGGTCAAATCTATTCCACAAAGGAACTGTTTATACAATAAATTAAAAGTATACTATTTAATTTTATTAATAGCTAAATTTACCTAATTAAAGGTTTCATTATTACTGGAAATATTTATATGAGGTTTGTTCAAATTCAGGTTTTATTTTTAAACCTTTCCAGTAAAGTTTACTCATAACTTAAACATAGTGAACATGTCTATAATTACTAGGAGGCACTTTTTATGTACTCTAATTTTAAAGCAGTTTTAGATTCATAGCAAAACTAAGCAGAAAATACAGAGTTCTTATATACCCTCAGGTGTCACACATGCACAGCCTCCCCCATCAGCAGTTCACATCAGAATAGGGTATTTGTTACAATCTGTGAGCCTACACTGACACCTCATTATTTCCCAAAGTCTGTAGTTTATATTAGAGTTCATCCTTCGTATTTTACACTGTATGGTTTTTGCTAGCGAACATTTTCAATGTCTTGTATTTAGTTGAGCACTATTTCTTTTCTGAAAATGTTCTTAAAGTTTACAATTTAATGCTTTAAGCTATTTAAAAATACCTTACAGTAAAATAGGTAGAATTTTTAATAGGAATAGAAAGCATATACAGTATAGAATAGAATTATTTGACGGGGCGCCTGGGTGGCGCAGTCGGTTAAGCGTCCGACTTCAGCCAGGTCACGATCTCGCGGTCCGTGAGTTCGAGCCCCGCGTCGGGCTCTGGGCTGATGGCTCAGAGCCTGGAGCCTGTTTCCGATTCTGTGTCTCCCTCTCTCTCTGCCCCTCCCCCGTTCATGCTCTGTCTCTCTCTGTCCCAAAAATAAATAAATGTTGAAAAAAAAAAAATTTAAAAAAAAGAATTATTTGAAATATGCTTAACCCATTAAAAATTCTTCAAGAAGGTAAGTTTTAATATTCACCACAAAGATATGTAAGATTTGAGTATGCAGAAATAAGCCACAAAAGGATTATGGTAAGGAAAAGAGAACAGTGCAAAGTGCAAAGATTTGTCATGGAATTAATTTTCTAACTTGTAGCATGATAAAATTCCCTGTATATTTATGCTACTTCTAAATTATTGAAAAAATTCTCAAACTCCAAATTTGTGCCTTATCACCTACCATTATGTTAGCCATGTTATCCTGTTATTTACACAAGCATTTCTTTATTTATATATTAATGAATTTGTTTTGGGTTATTCCTGTCTTCACATAAAATATGGATCTCAAACTAGTAATTGAACTTTCATCTTTGGAAAGACTTAGACTAAACTTCTCTAATAAGGTGGTTTCAGAAAGTTTAGATTCTAGCAGTAAGTGAAAAGACACTTGAAAATTATGTTATTACTATAATGTAGAAAGTTGCAAGAAAAATGCTTGTATTTAAGTTAATAATGACAACATAATAAATATATGATTTCTATTATTGTCTGGAAATGAAGAAAAGAATCAAAAGCTAATGCATGTGTAGAAGGCATGTGAAGTTATCTTGATTACTATTTTCTGATTCCTTTTATAATAGTCTATAATATATATAGACATACATAACAGTTACAAGAAATGTTAAAATTTTTGAACCAGAAATTCTGTACTTATGTGGTCCAGAGCCTACTTCTAGTAATAAGTGAAGTTAAGTAGTTCATGAAAAATCTTAGAAATGTCCAGTATCAGAACTGGATAATTAAAAAATATGACAATAATGTGATTAGTTTTAATAGCTATATCAAGACTTGAGGATTTCTTGATGACTATTATTTTACTCGTTTTCTTAGGCATACTTCTAATCTTTAACAACTTTATGTAAACTGTGACTTTTTCATTTTTTAAAAATTACTGTTAATATCAAAAGTAGCCCATCACTTAAAGAAAAATAATATTCAGTAATTTTCATTTATTATATGTAGCCAACATGAAAAAATGCTCAATGTCACTAATTATGAAGGCAATGTAAATTACAACCACAATGTCATCACCTCATATCTCTCAGAATGGCTATTATCCAAAAGACAAGAAATAAAAAGTGTTGGTGAGGATTTAGGGTAAAGGGAACCCTCATGCCCTGTCGGTGGGAATGTAAACTGTGCAGCAACTGTGGAAAATAATACAGAGGTTCTGTGAAAAATTAAAAATAGAAAAAATAGAAATACTCTAAGATCCAATAATTCCACTTATCTGTATTATCTAAATAAAAGTGCTAATTCAAAAAGATAAATGCACCCCTATGTTTACACAGCATTATTTATAATAGCCAAGATATGAGAGCATAAGTGTCCACCTAAGTATCCATAAGTAGATGATGGATAGAAAAGATATGCTACTCACATACAGACTCACACACACTCACACACACACACACAAACATACACACACACACACAGGAATATTCCTCAGCCATTAAAAAAGAATATCCATTTGTAACAATGGTCTATTTATCTCTGGGTAGACCTAAAAAGAGTATTAAGCTAAGTGAAATAAGTCAGACAAAGGCAAATACCATATGATTTCAGCATATGATTCACTTTAAAATCTAAAAACCAAAACAAATGAACAAACACACCAAAACAGGAGACTCATAAATACAGAAAACAAGCTGATGGTTGCCAGAGGGATGAACAAAATAGGTGAAAGAGATTAAGAGGTACAATCTTGTATTTATGAAATAAATAAGACATGGGGATGTGGTATACAGCATAGGTAATAGTCAATAATATTGTAAAAACATTGTATGGTGACAGGTG
Source organism: Leopardus geoffroyi (assembly GCF_018350155.1). NCBI lineage: Eukaryota > Metazoa > Chordata > Mammalia > Carnivora > Felidae > Leopardus > Leopardus geoffroyi. Next base: position 153,169,254 of record NC_059327.1, read on the forward strand.
GTAACTTTATATTGTAGTGATTATTTCATAATACATGTAAGTATTGAGTCACTATGTTGTATACCTAAAGCTTATATAATATTATGTGTCAATCATACTGCAATAAAAAAAAGAAATATAATATTCAAGCAATTTGCATTCATTATACTCTATTTCAAAAAAGTATTGGTCTTCAAGTTTTACAAAGCTCAAAAACACAATTTTTGCTATATTACATTACAGAGAATTATGTTAGTCAATTAAATTGGACATTATGTTTAATATATTTACCAAATAATAAAAAACAAGCAAAAAAGTGTTGCTAACACTAACAATTTTACAATGCTAAAAATGAAACAAAACAAAGTTATGTGTTGATTGCCTTAATATTTTATGTTTAACATATTAAATTTTTTTAACGTTTATTTATTTTCACAGAGACAGTGTGAGTGGGGGCCGGGGGGGGGGGTGTGGGGCAGAGAGAGGGAGACACAGAATCTGAAGCAGGCTCCAGGCTCTGAGCTGTCAGCACAGAGCCTGATGTGGGGCTTGAATCCATAAACCATGAAATCATGACCTGAGCCGAAGATGGATGCTTACCCAACTGAGCCACTCAGGCACCCTTATTTAGCATATTTAAAACCCAATAACATTAAATACCTTATTTTCATAAATATATTCCAATAATAACAATCATATATATATATGTGTGTGTGTGTATATATATATATATATTTATAGCTACAATTGTTAGATTTTTATCAAACTTACTTCTTTACTTTCTGACACCGAATAAATTTTTTATTACGACACTTCTGCTGGTGTTTATTTTTACGCCCTGCAGTTATAATAGGAATTGCTAATCTTGTAAAGAGAAAAACCAAACTCATCAGAGGAACTGGGTTTCCTGAGGGGAGAGTTCTCCTTATATGTCTTTTATCTCTATTCTGTGTTCTCTGTTCTCTTCGGTGTTTTGACTGATCTTGCTTTCTAGTCTCCCTATTATTTCTCTGACTTTGTGTCAGCTTTACATTTTTCTTAGTTGTATTTTAAAATTTTCTTTACTGTGATTTTTTTGTCCTGTATATGACTATCTTTTCCTCTCCCAGGGTTTCTAATTTCTTAGTTCTGCTGTACTATAAGAGTCATGTTTTAGATTACCCTGGAGACAGTATGGCCCTCAGACTAGTGAAAGAAATATTGAATAGGGAGAAAATTACAATGAAAATATTAGCAGCAAGGTAAGAGGAAAAGAGGAATGGTTTCATGAAAAAGTGATTCTGATAAAACTTTCAATTATATATATGCACACACACAGTTATCTATTTCTTAATGCACAAAAATTCATGCAATGCCTCAGCTGCAATACTCCACTAGCCTTTCTTTACCTCCATACATTTCTTTACTCACATTTGTAATTATTGTTCTTGATTGTATCTTGAAGCCTCTCCTATAGAGTCTCAAATATCATCATACTATATGTTGTGCTCCACTTACTCTCACATTCTCACAAAGATTGTGTAGAAGAATTAAACCTTGTTGTTAAAGCTGAACTGAAAAATTAAGAATCATTCAAGGTCCAGGTGACACTCTGACTAAAACTATGTGAATATTTTCTAAGATTTCAAAGGATTAAAAAAACCATCCATGTTAAAAACAAAACAAAACTCTATTACATAATCTGAGTAGCATTACCTTATTTCATGTTACTCAATTCAACAACTATTCCATGATTTCTTTATTTTAAGTTAAATTTAATTCTCTCTTGGGGTATAATATGACTTTATTAGAATAATTTTTTAATATTTTATGTTCTAAAAAATAATAGAACTCACAAAAAGCCACAGCCAACTGTGTGTATACTAATGTAAATCTGTAATGATGTAATCCATATTGTAGATCTAATCAATTGACAAAGTATTTGCCAGAATGACAAGTAAATTCCAGTGGAAAAATTCTGCCTGAATGTTATAAGTTATTTTGTTATGCTTTATAATACTCAAAATTATTTAAGTTCCTGTAGTCTAGACCTCCATAGAAGTGAGATGTATGCAATAGTTAGCATGGACAAAGCAGGAGATATATTAATAAAAATAATTTAAAGACTTGTCAAAGTAAAGGGCTAGTGAATACATGCTTTGGAGCTGTATCATTACTTGTCTTAGGAAGGAAGCCAAGGAATCTAAACCAGAAATTAGAAAATACCATTGCCGTACAAAGTTGTATAAAGGTAGAATTTCATCTAAACAGCTTTTTTTTAAAGAAAAAAAATCTTTTTTTTCAAATTTTTAAAAACTTTTACTGATTTTGTAGTTAAAGGTGATTTGCAACCACAAGATAAGGTGCTCTGAAAGCTATTACAACATCATCCATAATCTCTAAAAAGAAACTAACCATCAACCACTTATTGTGAATGATGACTTCTATGATTGTTTGATGGAGGTAAATACCATAATTACAATTAAGATGGATGAGACAAAAGCTCTCTAAAAATCTGATATACAAGGGAAGCCATTTTAGATTTCTTTTGAAGTCAATATGACTGTATACAAACTTTGTTTAAACAAAAAGCCTGATTTATGGCCCATCAAGCATCCATTGTCTACTTGCTTTGTAAATAAGTAGCCTAAAAGAAAACCATCTTGTCCTTAACATAACAATCAGTGCTCTTACTCCCTGCATTCCTTGATGTTAACACTTGTGATTCCTACCTATATGCTAATTTAAAAGCTTTTGAGCTTTTGCTAAAAAGTATGTAACTTTATAAAAACTTCCTTTTCCAGAACACTTTCTTCCCTGTGAAGAGCACGTTTCCCAGACCACTATTCTAACTTAGGGCAAATAAAGCTGTTTCTTATGTTTAGAGACTATAAAAAGTTCGTTCATTTTGTGTTGACACTGTTATGCCCAGAATTCATGATCCCCAAATACCGCCAGGGAGCCGAGTCTGATGTAAAAGCAAAAGAGCCTTTATTTGAGCTAGCTCCAGCTCAATCCCCTACCTGCACCAACGCAGTGGTGAGATACCTGGGAGAAAGAGCGAGTTTCAAAAGGACAAAGGTTTTATTGGGGCCTAGGGGCAGTTGGTGAGGTAATGGCTGTGGCCTCAGCCGATTGGCTGGGGAAGGGTCTGAGTCCTGTTAGGCAGGTGAGTAGGAGGTTACTCAAGGGGAGGAGGCGTGGTCAAGGTGAAGGACACAGAACAAGATGGAGTTGGCCGGCGTAGGCCCGCCCTTTCAGACACCAGTTTTAACGTTGGGTGAGATATAAAATTCAGTGAATATTTGAAGAATATTGAATGAGATCCAATCTTTATGCAGTAACTAAATCACATAACTTTCCCTAAATGTTTTTAACGTCACATCATAACTTGTATTTTCAAAGCTTATATCAAAGTTTGTACACAATTGACAAGAATAACCATGTAAAATTTTGATTCATGTGAGCATGTGTACAAATACTTTATGAATAGTTTCTTTCCAGATAATTCATCATAAATATTTTGGATTCTTATGTGAGACTAAAGTTTTAATACTTTTCTATTTTTTTTTTTTTTTATTTCAAGTAGTAAATACTTTTTTAGTGTTTCTAGATCAGGTTTCTTTTGAAATTATCAAAATAAATTAGGATGTGTGATATTTTGCTTTATAATAAGAAATATATATTTGGTTTTCCTCCCAGTTTTTGGCACAGAGCCTCTATAACTGTCCCTTGATACTTAAAACCTCTATTTCTCCTTCAAATGAATGTCACTTTGTTAAATTTCATATTTTCTGTCAATGATTATAGCACCATTTATCGTTGTTCTTTGGACATTTGAATCCCTTTAAAAAAAATTGTTGGGGCGCCTGGGTGGCGCAGTCGGTTGGGCGTCTGACTTCAGCCGGGTCACGATCTCGCGGTCCGTGAGTTCGAGCCCCGCGTCAGGCTCTGGGCTGATGGCTCGGAGCCTGGAGCCTGTTTCCGATTCTGTGTCTCCCTCTCTCTCTGCCCCTCCCCCGTTCATGCTCTCTCTCTCTCTGTCCCAAAAAAAATAAATAAACGTTAAAAAAAAAAAAATTGTTCATTAAGTTTAAATTTTCTCTTAGGCAGAGAATCCCTATTCTTTACCCCATGCTTGCTCATATCTCTTTATATTACTTGGAATAATCTTTCTATCTCTAAAAAATTCGCTAGGGGCGCCTGGGTGGCTCAGTCGGTTAAGCATCGGACTTCAGCTCAGGTCATGATCTCATGGTCTATGAGTTCAAGCCCCGCGTCGGGCTCTGTGCTGACAGCTCAGAGCCTGGAGCCTGTTTCGGATTCTGTGTCTCTCTCTCTGACACTCCCCTGTTCATGCTCTGTCTCTCTCTGTCTCAAAAATAAATAAACGTTAAAAAAAATTTTTTTTTAATATTCGCTAAATTATCAAGACATAAATGACTTTTTGTTCCATATGAGAATCCTTGATTTTTATACTCTCATTTTTAAGTTGAAATTATTATAGCTGATGTCACAGAGCTGTTGCTATCAAATATTGTGCTTTATAATATCTTTAGATGTCCTACTGTAGTTACCTTGCATTAACTTTCATAATAAGAAAAATAAATATAGTTAACTTTTATGAAATAGTCATTCTTTGTTATGAATATCCTAAGATATTTCTGTGCAGCAAATATTTAAAAATATCACAGCAATTTTATGATCATCTTATAGTATTCTGATTTTCATTTTACAGATAAGTCTTTTTAAAAGATTAGATAACTTGCCTGTGGTCACATAGCTAATTAAGTGGCAGAGCTGGAATTCAAACTCAGAAAATAGGGCTCTGTAACCTGTATTCGAACCACTAACCCCATCCATTGCCTTTTTTTTACTGAAGCATGTTTTTAATTATTTTTTAGGCAGAAATTCAAATAATACTTCTTTATTTTACTTCAGAAATACTATGGTTAGTCCTCATTTGCAAAAAGGAACTAATTCAAGAGTTTGTTTTACAAATTATGTAATGAATAATATTGCTATAAGTCTAAGTATAGTTCACAATTGGCTATAAAAACTGAAATCTCTGGGTAATGTTACATGACACCATAAGATCAACTATGAAATTAAAAACAATGATTAATATGAGTAAGAAGAATGAATGCAAATATGGTTTGTAATTGCTAATGGAATTTTCTCTTGTGAGATTGATCTAAGAATTAGATCAATGATCTAAGAATTAGATCTAAAAGAAGTTTCTGAAAGAAAAATCAAGTCATTTTATCCATGACCTCTGTGTTATCTATTAGTTGACAATACCAAGTTTCAATGATGTTTATAATCTACTTGTCTCTGCAGTTCAGAGCCTGGGGAAGGAGGGGCAGGGGAAGAAGCAAGAGAAAGAACAATGGAATTAGCAGACCAATTGTAGTTTCAGCCACATGAAGGGATTTATTTGTGACAGTTGAAATGCATATAATTCTTTGCCGAAAGGCCAGGGAGATATAAACAATGCTAAACTTTGAAAGGTTCAAGGAGAATAACTCAAAACAAAGATAACACAGTAGAAGGATTTATGACACATCATATAGAATAATGAGTATTCTCTAGGCAATCTGAAGGAGCCTCCTGGACAAGACTGTATAATTCCCTGATCTCTCAATGAAAGAAGCTAGAAAAATGATAAATGTAACCAAGGGAAGAAGTGGCAGAATTTTTATATTAAAAAAGCTCTCCACTCCTACCTCTATAAGTGGCTAACGTTCTTTTTCTAATAGTTTCTTCAGCAACAGAAATTATGAGCTTTATCAATAATTTAAATGAAGAAATGGAGTGATCTGGCAGATTATTCAGTCGGGTAACAGTCAATGTTGCATTTTGGGGAAGCTATGGGAATTAAGTGGCTATTTCACTTCTAGAAATCTAATCACCAAAGTCCAGTAAGACCCTTGGCCAGGGAGAGAAATACCACCATTGTTTTAATATTACATGTAGATTTCAAGATTGAGATAAGTTAATAAATTAATAAGTTAACATTGATGTTCTGGTCACTGAAGAACTTCTAACAAATTTGCCAAATGGCACACAAAAAATAGGTTATATGGACAAAAAAGGTCTTTCAGGTAACTGCATTCTTGATGAACCTCATACAAAATATTTCAGGAAAAGAATAAATTTTTATGAAATATATTTAACCCATTTAAAATTTAACAGGATTTTCAAAATATCTCTCCTTTATTTACCATACTGTATACATCATTTGACAATTTTATCCCACATATTGTTAATTTTCCTTCAGTAAAGAAAGAATTGTATAATTTGAAGCCAAATAATACTTGGTAATTAAAAAAAAATTTGTTTCACAGAAAATGTTTTATAAGTTTCCACATGATTACCTCACAAAATAATAGTTTAAATTTTTTTGTGTTTTCACTTTTAGCTTTAAGAAAAAAATTTTTTTACTACTTGAGTACCAAAAATTATTTCATTCAACTTAATTCAACAAATACTCATTAATAAAGTTAAACGATCAGGTACTATGCTATACTACTAAAGATAATATTCATAGTGTAGCCATTGTCTAGTATGGTTTTTTGGCATACTAAAACACTATGTGTATGCACACAAACATATACACATACATACACAAATTGAATGACTTCCCAGAATTGATTAATGTTGAATTCATTAGTTAAAAATAATTAAAATTTTATTTTACATTAATGTTAGTAAATGTTACTTTGTGTGTCCACACATGCTCTCTGGATTCTTAAAAGTAGTTGACAGGATATACCTAACTTTCTTTCCTTTTAGTATATTTCAAAATAGTTTAACAACTTATATATGTTAATGGAGAGAAATGTCAAATCTTCAAAAAACAAAAGTAGTTCTGAAAGAAGATTGCTTCCCTAATATTGAAATTTTAGAGAAATTGATGATTCATTTCCTGTTAAAGTGGCAAATTGAGATTAAAAAAAAAGAAACTAAAGAATGTATCATCTACCAATATATTAAGGGCTGCAAACATTTTGAGATAAAAATATTTTGAAAAGAAATCTCTCAAGTCTATTCTATTATAGTGTATATAGGTACTATAAATCACAACGTGTAGTAATATATTGTTCAAAACATGGTTTTTAATGATACCTCATTAATGTTTTCTATTATGAAATTCAGATAATGATATATAGAATAATATAATTTTGTTCTCTCTAACTGCCCTTGCTATATGTACCTCTCAATTTTTCTTTTTTTTCTTTATTTTATTTTATTTTTTTTTTTACTTAAGCCCATATTTTCTTTGTGGTTTCAATTCAAATCATAGTGTAAGCCACTGGCACATATCAATGTCCCAGGTGTTGAAAATAGACCTCTTCTTATTGTAACTACTTTAAAATACTCGTCAAATTTACATTGCTATATACTTAATATCATCAGAAACTCACATAAATGTTGAAAATTCAATTTACCTATGTGATGTATTACTGTTTGCAGAATCTTAGATCAAAGCGTTAGGAAGGGATGGCCATTTTGCCAGTCAAGATTCATGTAATACAACTGTCATGACTAATACAATTCCTAAAGTGCATGAGGTATGATCCTGTCTGTAAACTGTTTTGTCTCTCATTATGGCACAACGTTTAAGCCTGTGTATTGCTATGCAATGTCAGGGCTATTTTGATTCATCTTTCATGACATGCTGATATTCCCAAAGCGTGATATTATGAAATAGTTTTGTTGTATAATATGCAAACATCAAAATAGTTGGGTTAGCAATGTTGGAACTTGAGCAAGTGCCTACAATATAAATTCACCAAATATCAGAAGAGATAGATTATCTATAGCACATGATTGATTTCCAATTTATATTTGAATATGTGAGTGTGTGAAGAAATTTAAATTCAAAAGGAGACAGATATCGGGACAGTGAAATATCTGGACTGGTTAATATACTGTATAAGGGAGTATTCTCAAAATGCGAAACCAGAAAGCACACACAGCACTAAAGCCACCGGTACAAAATCAAAGATCATCTTGCAAACTTTAATGCACAAGCAATGGTTTTTTTTTCTTTTTTTCTTTTCCTTTATTTCTTCCTCTAAAAATTGTTTTGGCTAACCAAAAAAAAATTGGTTAAATTGCAATCATTAGCAGGATTATAGATGAGTAATATAAAACAAGGGAATCTATTAAGACATAGCTTACTCTTGTAGTATTAATCTTCTCATTTCTGAGAAAATTTTCAGAAAGACATGGAATGCATCACAGTGGAATTTTATGTAAATGATCTAAAAACAAGCACATGAGCTTTTAAAATGGTTCATTAATGACACTTCATCATTACAAGGAAATGTCTAAAATGAGTTATTTGTGCTTATATATTTTGTCATCTATCTAGTTGGTTTAAAAATATCTTTCATTTTGGGGCGCCTGGGTGGCTCAGTCGGTTAAGTGGCCGACTTCGGCTCAGGTCACGATCTCGCGGTCCGTGAGTTCGAGCCCTGCGTCGGGCTCTGGGCTGACAGCTCAGAGCCTGAAGCCTGTTTCGGACTCTGTGTCTCCCTCTCTCTGACCCTCCCCCATTCATGCTCTGTCTCTCTCTGTCTCAAAAATAAATAAATGTTAAAAAAAAAAAATCTTTCATTTTTCAAATTTCATAAAATATGTCATATTCAAAGTTCCTCGGACCCTATTACAAATCCCTTGAAAATATAATCTGCATGTTAAATTCAGATGTGCTAAAATGTACCACAATGTTTTTATAATCCCAAAGATATTAATGTGCCAATTTCTCATTTTCATGTATTATTTTTTGTTTGATTTGTATGTACTTTGTTGGCAAAGCATCATATTCAATAAGTGAGATTATTTTAGCAAGATAACAATAGCTTCACTTTTTAATATAATAAAATAATAAACATACAAGATAAATTTCCAAAAATGCAAAATCTCACAAAGATTAAAGCATTAGCTTCCTAATATAAATGTTTTTACTAAAGGCTAGAGATACTTTTCTATGACTATATACACAATTTCACATATATATTTTTTTATTTTTAAGTTTATTTATTTATTTTGTGAGGGAGAGGGAGCTTGAGAGAGGGCAGTAGCAGGGAGAGAGGGAGAGAGAATCTCAAACAGGCTGCGTGCTGTCAGTACACAGCTCGACTCTGGGCTTGATCTCAACAACCGTAAGATCATGCCCTGAGCTGAAATCAAGAGTCAGACACATAAATGACTGTGCCACCCAGGTGCCCCCCCCCCCAATTTCACATATCTTATACATTGGTCTCTAATAGCTTTTCCTATCAACATATTTTCTCAGTGTATTTTTGTGTAAATATATATTGACCTACATGATAAATATTACTGGAGATATACTTTTCTGTGGATGTGCAATACACATTTTCTGGATACACATTCTAATTGCTTCTATAATAAAGAAATATTATGCTTATTTATTCATCACTATTTGTTGAATGTTGAAAAATATTTAGCAGACATTTAATATGTACCATGCATCAAGTTATTTATTGACCAGAATAATTCATGTTTGTAAAATTATTTAATTGTATTTGTAAGAATAATAGCAGGGAAAAAATGCTGTTATAGAGAATAACCTCACTTCAAATCTTAACATGTATGTATTGCCAAATTTTCTCTCCTAATTTGTAGACTTAAAAGAGTACTTCAGAGTTTTTCTTCCCTTTCCTAATTAGTACTGTATATTAACAAGTTAATAAGTTTTGATAATTGATGTATGGAAAAAATAATTTAGCATTAGATTTCATTTGTTGAATTATTAGTGAATTAATTTTTTCATACTCTCCTTTGAGATTTTTATGTATTTTTTTCTGGAAATTGCCTGTTCATAGTGTTCACCCATATCTTTGACTACTTGGATGTTTTTGCTGTCTTAATAATATAGAAAATCTTTATGAATTAGTATATAGGTAACAAACACTTTTCCCCATTTTTGGAAGAAAAATCAATTTTATAGATCCAAATTAATCAATTTTTTTATTTTATGTTTTCTGTTTTGTGACCTATTTGAGTATCATTTCATCCTCTAATCTTTGGAAATATTGATATATGTTTTATTCAAATACTTGTAAGTTATAGTTTTATTTTTCACATAATTTTTTTTAATATCTGTAATTTATCTTGGTAGAGGGGATGGAGTGAAGAATTCTCACCATTTTAATTACATTTTATGTTTATGATTTTAATTTCTGATCACATCACGATTAGTGAAATTATATAGCTATTTTCACTCTTTCTGATTTATTTTTATTATTTTATTCAGTGTTTTACAAAACAATATCTAAATATTAGGGAATTATTTCTACATTAAAAATGTTTTTTGGTAATTTATCTGGTATCATGATTTCTCCATTCTTTCTTTGACAATTTTGGTTAGATAACTTCTTGATATCTCTTTCATGTTTTGTTTAGGGTCCATAAACTTGAATTTAAGGAGATTATGTTTTGTATATATTATAATCCAAACATTTCTAAAATACGTTTATATTTCATTTTCCAGTAATGACTTTTTTAAGTCAATATTTATTTATTTACAGACCATTACAGTTTACTGTATAAATTGCCAAAAGCATGTAGTATTTTGTTTTCTCAAAAAGAAAAACAAAAGGAAGAAGAAGAAGAAGAAGAAGAAGAAGAAGAAAAAGAAGGAGAAGAAAAAGAAGAAGAAGGAGAAGAAAAAGACACCAAAACAAAAACAAAATAACTCCAAAAGTAGATAAGTTAAAGTAGCATTTTGTAGGAATGAATGGAGATTTTAGTCTTTTTCACAAATTGGTTGCTTTCTTTTAGGCCGATTCTCTAGCATCTCATGCTACTTTAAGATTACTATTGGCTAACTCCTAAAATCAATTTCTTCAGTGCTAAGTATTATACCTGTGACATCCTAGAAGCTTGATTTTTCCCTGTGGTCAGATGTTTAATGTTTTCAGCCAAAAATATTAAATGCCTTTTGGAAAAACTAAATCCTGAGTCTGTGCACATTTTAGCAGTAGCAAAGGGTTAAGTAATAAATAAGAATACTACATATTGGAATTAAATGCAATGTCTGTTTAAAAAGAAAAAAGAAAAACAAGAAAATAAATGAGGATGACATTCTGAAAATATGACAATATTGACCCTGCATGGCACTCTCATCTTCCCACCCAGTTAGTTTAATGAATAATAGTTCTTTCTTGAAACAGGTTAGAGTAAAATATCCCCAGAATAAATCCACATTATTAAAGATTTCAGTAATAGTCATCTAAGTGATAATAGGGTGGTAGTATGTAGTATAAATGTATTTTGTGCATTTTAATATACATATACCTCATGTGTGTGCGATTATGTGTATGACATATAAAATATATATGTAGTTATTTTCTTAACTATAGAATATCTTAATTCCCTCTTATGGCATCTTTTGAGCCTAAAAGCTTAATGTTGTAATTTCCAAAAGGTACCTAAATAATCTAAAAAACTCAAAGGAAAAGATTTAATCTACAAAAAATATTTTAGATAGACATTTCTATAGTATCATTTTGAGGTTGACCAATGTTTATCAAGTGAAATCCATATACTTTGTCACAATCCACAGTACATCATTTATCTAGTATACTTTTAAAATTTAAGCCATAAAGTTTTCTCTAACATGTAATCTCTACCTATTTTAAGATTCATGTCATTCTAGTATATTATCCTTCATTCTTCTTTGTTTTGTACTTACCTACCCTTTCTCTATTTTGAGAGATCTAATAAATTCTGGCTATTAGATTCCCCTTCATTTTAAGCCCCAGCATTACATTGAAAATTACATCTAAAATGATAATCCAATATGATACTTTCAAAACTACTTGCTTTTCCTGGAATTTTCACTTCCACTCTGCTTTAGCTACTTATCACTTATCCATGCCATGAGATTTGACATTAGTTATAACTGAATTTTAATATTTGAAACTAAACAAATCACTTGCCCATGTACCATTTTAAATATCTCACTGTTTTGCTCTAGGACTCACAGTTTCTGAAACTCAGAGAAATATAGTCTCTAAAACACTACCTTTCTTCTGATTTATCATCTAGATTAAAGTTGATGTTATACATTATCTAAACTGCTCTTTTACTAGTTGATCCATATTTCTCCCTAGCTTAAAACTATTCTACACTTTACCTAAACTGCTCTCTTACAGGTTAATCCATAATAGACTTTTAGGTCCACGAGTCAATTCTCTCTCCAAATCCTTAGATTTACTCTTTTAAGTCTTTTTTTTTTTCTGTATCTTCAAATGTTGCCTAAAAATTATTTTACCAAGAATTTGCTAACTTACAAACCGCTTATAGCAATTCCATCACTCTTCCTTTCTCCGTCACTTAGCCGTCACTTCAGAACACTCTTCTTTGTCCTTTTGCCAAAGACCTTCCTAAGGTCACTAGAGTTTCCCTTTTGCTAGGGCAGTGGATCATCTTTGGTCATGTGTAACCTGAACTCCCAGCTGCACTTGACTGGGTACACCATCCTGTTTGACTCCTTTGGTTTGATTCTAATTCTGTCCACTTGGTTCTAAGATCTAATTTCTTTGACTTCTCTCTGACCTCTCATTCTCAGACTCTTTGAGGACTTCACATCATTGTTAGGTTTCTTAAAATCTGTCACTACTTAGATTCTGTCTGCAGCATTCTTCTCTTTTAATTCTACATTTTTCCCCCTCTTTTGTTTGTGCTTTCAGCAACTCCCATGGTTTTAAAATTAACACTAATAAATGAATGAAATGAAAGCTGTCTCTTTCCCAGAATTTTGACTCTATAATAAACAGCCAGTGTAGCATCTTAATATCTTGTATTTTTTTGCAGACACTTCAGCATTTTCATTAGAATTTTGACACATAAAACTGAAGGAATAGATTCAATCTGGAAACATTCAACTTTTTTTTGTTTGTTTGTTTTCGTTTTTGTTTTTTCCATATTCCAAGAATTTGTAAAGACTGAAATGAACTAACTCTTGGAACAATATAAAATGAATGTAGTTCATACTGAATTATTTTGCAATGTAAAAATTCCCAGGGTTTCTTAACATAGATGATTTTAAACTTCTCAACTGTTTATCTGACTCTGCTGAAATTGTTTTTGGACTTCTCAGTATTTGCCACAATTCATTAATGAGAAACCATATTCATCCTAACCGTTCTGTTTATATTTGAAGCTACTGGGTTTTGGAAATGACAAGTTAATGTAAACTTGCCTAACTCTAAAATAAACAGAATATTTCAATAATAAGAGCAACTATTTGTGTATGTATATAGGTGTGTGGTACTATGCACATATGTGTGCATACAGCCATATTTATTAAAATCCTTGGATTGGGTGTTAAAATGTAGCTTTCTTTCTATTTCTTTTCAATTAAATGATTGACTGTTACTAAAAACAAATAGCAATTCTGTACAATTAGTATATCTGAAATTTGCACATTGCCTTCTCATAATCACAGTACAAGTCTCTGTAATTTTTATTCTAGATACCAATTATAGTTTTGGATATATTTCCTCCCACATTGATCTGCTCTAGTATCTTATCCCTACTACCCTGGTACTTTCAGCATCAAGTTCAAGCTCCTCATGGCACATAAGGCCCTCATAATTTTTTCATACTCTATATGTATGTGGGTGGGTATTTTTCTTAGTGGCAGCAAAGAAAAATGTATTTAATAGATAATTTGAAGGGTGGGTGGGGAATGTTTTCTGAGTATTGTTCCTGTTAAATAACAACTACATTTTCACTATGAGATTATTTCTACTTGATTGTTTACTAGGCGTATCTATTTGTGACAAATAATCAGTTTATATAAATTCAGGAATGATATTAGCCTGATGTGGAATTTACAACTGTTCATACCCTTTTTTTTTCTGAGCATAGTATCATTTTGAACCAACCACCAATAGCAGTTTAATGCAGAAAACAACATGAACACATTACATTACAGGTAAATAGATACAATATCACAATATCTTTTTCTTACCTGACTCAATTTGCCCATGTGCTCTGCCTTGAAAGTGTCTATTGTCTTTTTCCACCTTATTATTCAGCTCTTGCAAATATTTCTTACATACAATTCCATCAACTTTTCTTTTACTTTATTAAAACAAGGTAAAGTCTCATTTTCCCGTTATTTTTTTTTAAACACCTTTTCAGCTGTACTGGTATTTTTATTATGATCATTACTGGTATCTCTTAGTAAACACAATACAGAGTTGTACAGGTTTTAATACTCTGGTCCTAACTACTCTCCATACCTGTTATTTTCAGGGTATGATTTTGCAGAAAAGGTATTCCAAGAATGCAAATATCATTTGTTAGCAAAAATCTTTTATCTGTACAAACGACTACAAGGTTTTATGTTGTTTTCTTTTACAATTAAAGTTAACATAGGGCACCTGGGTGGCTCAGTCCTTTGAGGGGCCAACTTCGGCTCAGGTCATGATCTCATGGTTCGTGGGTTCCAGCCGCATGTGGGGCTCTGTGCTGACAGCTCGGGACCAGCAGCCTGCTTCAGACTATGTGTCTCCCTCTTTCTTCCCCACTCCTGCTCACGCTTTCTCTCTGTCCCTCTCTCAAAAATAAACATTTAAAATGTTAAAATTAAAGTTAACACATTGTGGGGGTGCCTGAGTGGCTCAGTTGTGTTTGACTCTTGATTTTGGCTCAGGTCATGATCTCAATGTCATGAGTTTGAGACCTGCATCAGACTCTGTGCTGGGCATGGAGACTACTTAACATTCTCTTTCTCTCTCTCTCTCTCTCTCTCTTTCCCTCCCTCCAAAAAAAATTAAAGTTAGTAAAACATTTTAAGGTAGTTTTTAATAGTTTCTGGTACTTCGCAAACATCTCATTTAACACTCACAACATCCCTATTAGATACTTTCGTTATATTTCTATTTCTTTAAATATTTTTGCTTAACAGATGAGAAAAATAAAATTCACAGAGTTAACTTGCCTAGGATAAATAAGATAGCCAGTAGATTTTCGCACCAAGAGTTAAGTCCAGACAGTGACTATCTACTTTGCAGTTAAATAGCAAAGGAATACTGACTTTTTATGTAGGAAAAATGATTTATTATATAGTAACTAATTTCACATTTGATTGAATATGCATATATAACTTCTACTAATTCTTCTTCAATAAGAGGCCATATGTTTATTCAAATCCTATAAAATTCCTCTGTGCCTGGCATTCTTCTAATTAACGCATATACAATGGTAATAAAAATGATTGCATCTGTCTGTTCTTATGGAGGTAGAAACATCTTTAAGAGTGCATAAATAATTTTATATAAGAAGACAAAAACAGGGTAATGAAAAAAAGTAACTGGAAAATAATACTGGGATCTGCTCCATTGGATAGCAACAGGGAGATTCTCTCTGTACAGGAATCATCCAGAAACTCCGATTTAGACACCAACAATTGAATAATTCAAGGTTTAGTGTTTGCCAGGTAGTGAGAGAGAGGGAGAGTAGTGCAAAGTAGTAGATTTTTCATTAGTGTGTTTTTGGACCCTAGGATTGAGCCTAGAGAGGAATGGACATGTGGGAGAAATAATAATAATAATATGGTAATTGTTGGAAAATATTTGAAGAATCAAAGAATATTTCAGTTTAAAGTTATATTTAAATCACCAACAATAATAAATAAGTAATGGTGGATAGTGTGTTCTCCATGAGTGTTTTAAGTGGAAAGACCAGTCCATCATAGATGGCAACAAGAAGAAATAAAATTAGATAGTAAAGTCTGAATATATGAAATCCACAAGGAGAATGGAGAAAAATGTTTTGGAAACAGCATTTAAAGCAAGGAGGATTCCTTATACATTTTCATGCCCAAAATTGGATAAGTTTAATGTCAATAATAAATACTAGTTGAAAGATATGCAGAGAACTTTTCTATTAAAGTAAGAAGTTAGAGGGACTTTTTTGAGTGATTGATCATTTAGAAGGCTTTGCTGTTGACAGAGTAGGAGTGCCCTAAAGTACATTGGGGGAGTATTAGAAGGCGTGGAGAAGTGGACAATCAGGTCTGATTAGTGGTTGTGCAAAGCAAAATTGGGAGAAGTGTCATTGTGCTGGTGGATATACTGGGAGACTTGACAGCTGATGGTGTCCAATGTAAATGGGAATATAGGCATGATGATCAATGCTAGTAGTTTCTTAGAAGTTTAGTGGGTAATTTGCTGAACAAACTGGCTATAAATTTAAGCCAGTGAAGATAACGAATCGGTCCGGTTATACTCTGCGTGTTCTCCGTGCCTCACATTATTCTTGCTTTATGCCTTGCATTTACTATGAAATTGGCTTGTTACTTTATGCCTCTTGCTTTCATGCTCTCTTTTATTTTATAATTCTGAATATTTTTTATGCAGCTTTTAAATTTTCCATTTTTAGAACCATGTCTTTTTTCCTGAAGGAGCCTTGCTTTGTGATTGCTGATTATACATACAGTGTGATAGCACTCTGTCTTTCTTATTTGAGCACTTTGTAATAGCAAATTCTTTAGCAGATGCATTTTCTTTTCAAGGTCAGCAAAATAATATTCATTGGTTGGTGCCGGTTTTACTGTTAAAACATTTTGTTGTTGTTGGGGTGAGATAGGAAATGTTTCTTTTATTTTTCAGATATATAAACACTATTCCACATTTCATATCTTACAGGCTTCCTTGATTCTGTTTTAACGTGATCACTTAATTATGTAGGTGGCATTTATAAGACTACAAAGAAATGGTTTACAAGGAAGAGAATGGCCCATTTAGTTTTAGTGAAGTATTGTACTGAATGGATCATTTCTAACAAATAGAACAACTCAACCAACAATATTAAATCAGCAGCCACTATTTTGGTACATAAGAGATTTGTATAATATACTTGATGCTTATTTCTTATAAAAAAGGAAGCGGAATTCATGTATCTGCCCTGTTGTTCAGGCTTGCTTATAGGATTGTATTGTTTGGAAAGACTATGGCAGTACTAAATAATAAAACATTATAAACAAAGTGGTAAGCAAAGTGTACAGGACATTCTGTCATGACATCATGTTTCCTATTTAGGATTCCATTACTTGGTTGACACGTCCTGTACTTTAATTTTATTTTGTACATATGAGAACTTTGTAATCAGAGCACATCTTTTGCCTGACAGGAAAAGAAAAAGTTGTATACTTTGGATACCAGATCAACTAATATATGAGGAAGTTATTAAGAGAAAGTTTGGCTTAATAGAAACAGGAAATTTTACTAATAAACTGTTCAAAGTTAAAAAAAATCCTTTTATCAAAATTTGAGATTGATCAATATTCCTACATTCTTCTGAAATAATCTAAGGTATTTAGAATGCTCTAGTCCAAAGAATGCTTTTCATTTTGTAATTATTGTTATACAGTATTTTGTTTCTGCATATAGATATACACTATTATGAGTGTTATCTATATTTTTTATATAAATGAGTTACATAGATATTATGATATTTTTTATAGAATTATCCATATATATGTCAGTTCCTGTACTGAATATTATTTAGTTTATCTTATCTCTTAGTCTTGGTACTTATTTATTTTTTTGGAAGTTGATCCTTTAGATGTTTATCTACCAAAAGACAGAAAGGGTCTATAGAGTATAGGATTTCTTACTGTAATACTCCTTATTTTATGTTATCTTTACAAGATACTCCATTTAAAAACTATTTGTCCAATACCTTTTGTTGTTGCTATTTAGAAGTCTGCTGTCAGTTTAATTGCCACATGAAATATGGAAAATATGAAAATATGTAAAGAAAATAGAAGACTCTGAATGAAATTATCTGCCTCCATAGATGATTTATTTTTTACTTCCTTGGGTAGGAGAGCTGGACCTTGGAGATTACAGATCACTTGAATCCAAACAAGGATTGAGATGATTCAAAATTCAGCTTCATTTCCTATAGGAACTGGTTTATTTCTGATTTGCCCTTATTTTACAATACTAATTGAAATATTGGGCTTTTACCAGGGTTTCTACTTTTCAATTGAGCATAAAGTCTGCTTTTTTGTCCCCTTAAACTTGTGAGTCTGTGGGAAGTCCTGTTCACCTCTTCTAATACAAGCAGATATCCTTTGGGGAATGTGGCTCCGGTTGTTGGACTCAGTTTTCTGAGCTTCCCTTCTTGCTGGAGCTTGGCTTCATAATTATTCATTTTCTTAATTACTCTGTGGAGATTTTGATAAAATATTTTGCCATACTTTTCTAGTTTTCCTCAATAGGATGCATAAGAAAGAATATATAGTTTATCATTATAATTAATAAAATTTTTTGCTTATGCTTGTGTATCCCTAATATATTGTCCAATTTTAGCCCCTATTCTTTTTTTTTTCTTTTTTAATGTTCATTTATTTTGAGGGAGAGAGACAGAGTGTGAGTGGGGGAGAGGCAGAGAGAGAGGGGACACAGAATCTGAAGCAGGCTCCAGGCTCCAACCTGTCAGCACAGAGCATGATGCAGGGCTTGAACTCACAAACCACAAGATCATGACCTGAGCCAAAGTAGGATACTTAACCGACTGAGCCCCTGAGGTGCCCCAAAGCCCCTATTCTTTTAATCTGCTTTTCACATTTAATTAATCCTTTCATGTTTTTTACTTTCTGAGTAATTTCCTCTGGTCCATATTCCAAATGACTAATTCTCTCTTCTCCCTGGTCTAATTGGCTATACTATCATTCCATAATTTTTTATTACCAAGAATGAGTTGGTGATAAATTTGATTTCTTTCTTTTTAAAGTTTATTTATTTTGAGAGAGAGAGAGAGAGAGACAGAGACAGAGACAAAGAGAGAGAGAAAGCACATGCACAAGTCGGGGAAGGGCAGAGAGAGAGGGAGAAAGAGAATCCCAAGTAGGCTCCACTCTTATCTGTGCAGAGCCCTAATCAGGGCTCAATCCTACAAATTGTGAGATCATGACCTAAGCCTAAATCAAAAGTCTGATGATCAACCAATTGAGGCACCCAGATGCCTCTGATAAATTTGATTTCTATAAAGTTTATTCATATTTGTCAAATAAGTTTCTATTTATATAAACAACTATAAATTATACAAACATATATACATATATTGCATAGTGTATTATATAGTATAATCATATACACATACAATTTACTCTTTCTTTCAAATGGGTTACTACAAAGAACAGTTGATTCACTTTAATTTATAATGCTATGTTGTCTTAGAGCACCTGGCTGGCTCAATTGGTACAGGATGTGACTCTGCATCTTGGCGTTGTGAATTCAAGTGCTACCCTGATCATAGAGATTACTTAAAAAAAATAATGCTACATTTTCTGAGGCTTATTACCTAAAGGTTTTGTTGACAGGTTTCATTATTTTTCAGACTACTTAGAATCTATTTTATAATAACTTGCATATATCAATTATTTGAAAATAAACCTTCTTTTCTTCTAACTCTCTGGAACTGTCATCTCCAAGATTGGCATTGATCACCACATGTGTATCTAGTGGCAGGTCACAGTGAACCTGCTTGTCAAATTTGCTTATTATTGTCTACATCCAGTTTTGGAATCTTGAGGAATTAAACTGAACCAAGTAGGGGGCGCCTGGGTGGCTCAGTCGGTTAAGCGTCCGACTTCGCTCAGGTCATGATCTCACGGTCTGTGGGTTCGAGCCCCGCATCGGGCTCTGTGCTGACAGCTCAGAGCCTGGAGCCCATTTCGGATTCTGTGTCTCCCTCTCTCTGCCCCTCCCCTGTTCATGCTCTGTCTCTGTCTCAAAAATAAATAAACATTAAAAAAAAAAAAATTTTAAACTGAACCAAGTAGAAACTTGTAGACCTATATCCTTCTTGCACTAAACTCTTGAACAAAGCCAGCTCTGAATAGCATACTTCTCAGTATTATATTCTGCTTCTATTTATTCTTTGTACCATCTCACAACACCAACCACAAAGAAACCAGGATGTAAACAACAAAAATTGATCACCATTTTCTCCATTCCCAGAAGTCTCTATGGTCTACTATGGAGGTTTCATTACTTGAATTAAATTTCCTTAATTCTAAACTGTTCTCAGAACTTCTTCCTAGTGAGACTGGTGAAATCAAGAAAAGAGTAGGAGTAAGGCTGAGGTTTTACCTAGGGTTATAAGTGAGGACATAAGTGTTCTAGGTCATGAAGGATACTTAGTATTTCTGAAAAATTCTCCCAGTCATTTTTCTTCTAAATTTCTCTTCTTTTAGCAATAATATAAATTCAGTTAAATATTTAATACCATCTGTAATCAAGAACTATAAATAATAATTTTTAACATCTTTCAAACTATACCATGCCAATAACTTGATGTATGCTTTAGTCTGTATGACCTATTAATTGGCTCTATATTTTCATATATACAAAGATAGAGTGGATTCTACTAGCAAGTCAAGAAGCAAACATTTCACTTATCTATTACCAATTTTTAAAATTGTACCTCTAGAGGCACCTGAGTGGCTCAGTCAGGTAAGTGTCTGACTCTTGGTTTTGGGTCAGGTCATGATCTTGAGGTTCATAAGTATGAGTCCCACATGGGGCTCTGGGCTGACAGCATGGAGTCTGCTTGGGAGTCTCTCCTCTCCCTCTCTCCCTCTGCCCCTAGCTTGCTCTCATTTGCTCTCTCTCAAAATAAATAAATAAACTTTAAAAAAAAAAAAAGGAATCTTTAAAAAAATAAAATAAAATAAAATTGTACCTCTAAAAATACAAGTGGAGCATTTTTATACTGTTGAACAACATCCAACAAGAGGAATTTAAATCATAATAAAAATGATGGCAAGTAACACAGTCTTACATTACAAGAAAGCAAAGGCAGGCATCAGGCACATATTACTTGAGTGAATATGGCTGATGACATATTTTATGTGATATATATCCTGTATAATTTGTATTATTGTTCTTCTTAATAATGCAAATTTAAAAATATTTTTGAAGAAGTAAAATAATCAAATACTTTGAATCTGTTTAATCTTATGGAATTTAATTCAATCACTAGTTTTTCTTTCTATGTGAATGCTGTATACAAATAGAAATTAATTTAGGAAATTGAAATCTTTTAGATTCTTGGATTTCAAAACTTTTTGACTATGAATCAGAATGTGAAATGCTTATTGGTCTTATAAAAAATACAATGTATTTACAGACTTTAAAATATTGAATAAAAGTTCATGAAGTAATACTTAACCTATTTAGAGTTTATTCCAATATATTTTATTCAGTGTCATGATGATCCATCTCTACTTATTCTATTCTATTCTATTCTATTCTATTCTATTCTATTTCTTTTTGTAATGCTAAGGATAATACTGATTCCTTTTTTCCAATTTACTAATGGGTCACAACCAGCAGTTTGGAAAACACTACCTTATTACAATAAGTATATTTAATAAGTATATTAAAATAAGTATATTTGTATTACATACTGAACTACATATATATCAAATCATATATATTACTCATTTAGAATGTTAATCCATTAGTGATATAAACACTTTCAATTATCAAGGAAAGAACTGTAAGTCATGGCTAAAATACGAAAAAAGTTACGCAAATCAAGTTATATATCTTGACAACTTTAGACACACAGATGCATTAGATCTCTTATGTTGTTGTAATTCATCTCTATGCCAGTTGTCTATCTTCAATGTACTAATACATTACAAATAATATTTTAGACTATTCATCCATGCTAAAAATACTTATGCAACATATGTTCTTTATAATTTATGTTTATAAACTGTCTTTTTCTGCCATTCTTTGAACCTATTCCACCTCACCACAATAAGCCCAGAACATTTCAGCAAATGTATGCTTTGCCCTTTGAAAAGGTGACTGAAATTAATCTAAAGACTTATATAGACAGTTAATAACTTTTTCACTAGGACACAATGTTCAAAGGTTATAACCTATAAATGCCAAGTTTATCTCATAAGTAGTTTTATAGCTTATCCATGCTGAGAGACTTGGGAGGATATGGATTTCCCTGAAAGTGTTTAGAGCTTCTAACTTCTCTGATGAATCTTTGTGGATTCAACCATTATTCACTCATCTAGATCACAGACATATCGATGGGCTTCAAATGATAATTTTGCATTTCCACTATAGGAGGCATCATGAAATAACTATCGAAAGCAGTGTTTCATGTGAATATTATTAAAATGGACAGAAATTGACCGCTTATGTTCACCCATCATAGGTGCTCAATGACTAACGTTCAATATAATTGGATTCCCATTAGCTTTGTATTTTCTCCAATACCCATATTGGAAACTCATTTAAACTTATAGAAGCCTCTGCTGTATGCATTTGCATCATATCTTCTTTGACAGCCAATTTTCACTAACAGTAATAAAAGTAAATATTTTAAAAGATTTTTCAGCAAATAATGTTAATACACATTCCAGAACAAGTGCCTATATAAATAATAATTGTATTAGTAAATACAAAAAAAAGAAAGTGTCTTTATCTGCATATTTTCTAATTTAAAAAAATCAAATGCCAAAGTTAAATTTTGTGCCTGCTTATTTGTCATGCTATTACTAAGTTTGGTTTAAATATAATCTTAAATAATTTTAAACTTGTGATTATAATTTTTGACGTATGAATTATTTGCCCAAGATAATGTACATGTATAAATTGTCTTTTACAGTAAATTTAGATAGAATTTATTGCAATAGTCTAGTTATGTTACATTATCATCACTCTTACTGCCACCTTTAAGAGTAATGTTTTGAAAACAAAAGAGCAATGTGGAATGTTCCTTTGTCAATATTCTTCTGTTAATTTATTACAAATCAAGTTAATTTGCTTAATATTGGATATTAAAGTTAAGAATTAAATTTTCAATACAAACTTTAAAATAATAACAGAATCATTTTAAGAGAAAATAATTATATTCTGGTAATTATGAGCCAATTTTTCCATTGTGGCTGTGTATAGTAAGTATGTTTTGATTTCCTTAGTCAGGTAGAATTCTTTAGTAAACTATGTATTTATTCCTAACAGTAGTAGGAGAAGATACTAAATTAAAGTGATGTTCTGTTATGATCAATAGGCCCATAATTATTAAAAGTCAATAATACATATTATTCCAATTGTGTGATTTACTCTTGATAAAGAAAATAACCCACTTTCAGGTGCCAATATTTTTTTAAAAATTTAATTTGGGGTTCCTGGGTGGCTCACTTGGTTAAGCGTCCAACTTTAGTTCAGGTCTTGTAGTCCGTGAGTTCGAGCCCCACGTCAGGCCCTGTGTTGACAGCTCAGAGCCTGCTTCAGATTCTATGTCTCCCTCTCTCTCTCTGCCCATCCCCTGCTCATGCTCTGTCTCTCTCACTCTCAAAAATAAATAAATGTTAAAAAAAAATGTTAAAAAATTAATGAGATCAAAGTTCTTTAGTGTCAAATGAAGATGCTGAAGCATTTTGTTGAAGAATAACTTACTTAAAAGTGCATAAATTCTATGTCATATACCTTGGTACAGGTCGACAAATTGAACACATCTATGCAACCAGTTCTTAAATTGAAAAACAGGAAATTATCACCCATAAGGCTCACATCATGCTTTCTTCCAGAACTATCCACTACTGCTCATCATCACACTGCAAGAGTAACTACTATCTCCATTTATGACACTGGATAACTTCTTTATGCACTTCCTAAGATCGAATCTGCTGTTCAATAGAAACTATTAGATTTATTGGGGGAGGGAGTGATGCCTATTCATGTCTTCTGCCCATTTTTAGTTGCATTATTCATTTTTAAAAACTCCATTTAAATTCCATTTAGTTAGCATACGGTGTAATATTAGATTGACATGTACAATTTAGTGATTCAACACTTCCATACAACAGCTGGTACTCATCACTACAAGTACACTCCTTAATCCTCATCATCTATTTAACTCATCACTCTACCCCCCCTCCTCCCTGGCAACCATCAGTTTGTTATTTATAGTTAATAAGTCTGTTGCTTGCTTTGCCTCCCTTTATTTTAGCTTATGATTGTTTTGTTTGTTAAATTCTACATAGGAGTGAAGTTATATGGTATTTGCCTTTCTCTGACTTACTTTACTTAGCATGATACTCTTTAGCTCCATCCACATTGCTGTAAATGGAAATATTTCATTCTTTTTATGGTTGAGTAATATTCCATTGTATGTATATACTACTTCTTCTTTACCCATTCATCAGTTGATGGACACTTGGGCTGTTTCCATAATCTGACTACAGTAGACAATGCTGTTATATATAACATATCCATGTATCCCTTTGAATTAGTACTCTTGTATACTTTGGGTAAATACGATGCAATTGCTGGATCATAGAGTTAAAGATGTAAATGTGACACCTGAAACCGTGAAAATCCAAGAAGAACATGGGCAGTAACCTCTTTGACATTAGCTGTAGCAACTTCTTTCTGGATATGTCTCCTGAGTCAAAAGAAACAAAAGCAATAATGAACTATTGGGAATTCATCAAGATAAAAAATTGCACAGGGAAGGAAACCATCAACAAAACTAAAAGGAAACCAGTGGAATGGGAGAAGATATTTGCAAATAACCTATCTGATAAAGGATTTGTATTCAAAATATGTAAAGAACTTATCAAACTCAACACCCAAAGATGAATAATCCAAATGAAAAATGGTCAGAAGACATGAATAGACATTTTTCCAAAGAAGACATCGAGATGGCTAACAGACATTTGAAAAGATGCTCAACATCACTCATCATCAGAGAAATGCAAATAAAAACCACAATGAGATATCACTGCACACCACTCAGAATGGCTAAAATTAACAACACAAGAAACAACAGGTGTTGCTGAAGATGTGGAGAAATGGGAACCCTCCTTGCACTGTTGGTGGGAATGCAAACTGATGCAGCCACTCTGGAGAACAATATGAAGTTTCCTCAAAAAAGTTAAAAATAGAACTACCCTATGACCCAGCGATTGCACTCTAAGTATTTATCCAAAGAAACTATTGGATTTTAAACTGTGTTGACACTTGTGTTGACAACTAAATGCTATTATTTTTCATTGAACAGGTCCGAAGTGGTACCCTTCTAGAGTTGGTCTGCAGCTAGAACGAGGTAAGAATCAAATTTCATTGATCTATTTATTTAATTTGGAATCCCTTTTCTCTCATCAATAGCTAATACTTATTTATCACTTACTAAATGACAGGCATTGTAATAAGTGCCATAAATCAATTATATCAATTGATTCTCCCAATAAGCTAGTGCTCCATTTTTATGGATGAGGAATTTTAGTCTCAAGAAGATAATTTTCACATACTCACTGTCAACATGCATTGGATGCAGGATCTGAACTAACATCTTTCTATCTCTAAAAGTTTTACTGTTTTTTTCTCTCATCCTACTACCTCCTAATAGGTTCTCAGGGATACTGGTCAGCAATTTCTCTTTCTCTCTTTCTTTTTTTCTTTTTCCTTCTTTCTTTCTCTTATTTTCTACTTAAAGCAAAATAAATGAGGTAATGAGGAGCAGAAATGAATTAATTTTAGGGAAAATATTATATCCAGTATTAAGCCTCAAGTTTCTCAAACTGTCAAATCCTATTTTCCTTTCAGAAAATTTATAGATACACTTAAAAGTTAACTCTCTTAAGAATCATTGTAATTAACATTACATCACCTTGATCTTAAATTTGGACTTGTTCAAGAAGAGCTGTTATAAGTTTTAGAAAATACTTACTTGAAGTCAATTATAGTAAATCTACAATACACATCTATTAAGGAATTTCAATCTCTAATTATTTTACACTGCAATGAACGGCCTTCTTTTTTTCTTCCTTGTACTTTTGCTAATATTCAGGCCATCTTTTCTCTCATATTACCATTACTCAAGGACAAATGATGATTTCTTTGGATCTAAGCTGTCGTGTTTGCTTTCATTATTTCTTAGATATTACACCTTTCTTTGAAACCTCTATGCTGAAAACATAGGAATACATGGTATTCTTGGAAGTCACACTTTCCTGATGGTCCCAAATTCTTCCAAGCTCAAATGTCCAAGACAAATTCCTAGAGTCTAAAAGAGAAGACTCATTATCTTGTTTATTTTTGCCTCTGCAGAGCCTAATATATGCCGAACATATAAATGTAGTTCAACACATAGATGCTAAGTAATATAAAATGATATAGTGATATTGTTTTCTGAACTTGACTAGTATATAATGATAACTCTAGAATGCCACAGGCATCAATGTAAAATATAACTCAGTTTGAAGAACACTATAAGGAATAGGAATTTCTGTTAGTTCAACCTTCCTGGTGAATGTGACTTTTTACTTTCTCCTCACATGTATTTACTTGATTTCTCCTAACATACATTTACAGGGTATAATCTAAATGAAATATAGCCATTAAGTGTCCTTGAATAAAAGTATGATGTCATATTTGAAAAAAAAAGAGTCAATTAATTTAGCAGGCTAAGCAAGATATGGTAGAAAGTTGTTTGAAGTAATGCAGAATTTTAAACCTTTTACTTAACTATCTATAGGATCTTTTCTTTTGTAAAGGGGAGCTAATAAAGAACCAAACTCATGGTTTGGTTTTTGTTTTATAAGTGTTGAATAAGATTATGTTTATAAAGCACTATAATGGTTGGCATATGGTAGATGCTTTATCAATCAGTTATAGCTGATTGATGTTATAGCTATTAATATTAAGGAAATAAAACTTAACACTGAAACAAAGCAGGTCCTCAATATTTACCTATATTTCCTGCTAGAATATATTTGTCAGAATACTTGTACTGTGAGCAATGACATCATGTAAATTTAGTCTTTTACAGTTTCATCACACAAAAGACACCACAAAAACTAAACAAAATAATAAACATTGCTTTTTGTGGGCAAAAGAGCAAATATTTATTTAGCTTGGGGATTGTGCTGAGCTGAGCTGGACTTGGCCTTACTTGTGTAGGTTCACTCAATCAGCTGCCGTCAGCTGGTAGGTTCTTGGTGACTGGCTGGTCTAGGTTGGTCATAACTTCAGCCAATCAAATCCTCTCTACTCTATGTGGTTTCTCAGGCTTCAGTGGAATATCGTGAGCTTGTTCTCATGGTGGAATCAGGGGTACAAACAAATGAATACAAGAACTCAAGGACTGTTTAGGCCCAGGCTTGGAAGTGTTACATGATCTTTGCCCTACATTCTGTTAGCTAAAGTGAGTGACTAGGCTAACCTATATTCAAGGAAGTGGGGAAATGGACACCAAGTCTTAATAAGAGATACTAAAACTCATATTGCAAATAGTGCAGATATGGGAATGGTAAAGAACTCTGATTTCTGTAATAAATCTGTCATACAAATTGGTAACTAAAATGTGTTGTTTCTTCCTACCTTGATTAATATACTTAATAATGTTCTGGAAGCACAGAGTTAAATTTCAAAGTCTTAAAATTATTGGATTTCTACAATAGAGAGGTGAAGAGTTAGCCCTGTCCTTCCCATTGCTGGCTCCAATCATCTACACCCTTTATACAACAGCTTTGAAAAACCCCTAGGTACATACCCTAGATTCTGGTCCACTTTGGGAAGAAATGCCCAAGAAAGATGATTTTTTTAAATTAATTTGGGCAGGAAATTCAGGGGCCTTAAGTGGCTGAAGCATGATATATGCTGAAGCATGATACAGACAGCATCAGCTCCTGTTTTAGGCATATTTTCTTGGCCCTACATATTCCTCTCCCTTTGGAAAACATACATAGACATAGAAGGCCAGGGGCAAAGTTCCTGGATTACTGAGTCTGAGTGGCATTATTAATGATATTCCTGGATTTTCTCGATTCCTTCTATTCAAATGTCATATTGATGGGACAGCATTTTAAAAATATGCCAATAAAAAATAAAAATAATAAAAAATATGCCAATGCTCTGTTCCTTGAAGTCATCAAGTGATACAGGAGTAGAAATGAATCCCCTCCTCAAAGGTGACAATACATAGATGTATGTTGTAAAGATGTTCTCAGCATTTTTTTTGGTGTTACAAGGCTATCATATTCTTTTGTTCCAATTAACATTTCTTGTTGTCATACATGATTGTCAAGATATTATTGACCATTTTTATATCAGTCTTTACCTTGATCTATGTCGCATTGAATTCCTACTGCTGTGTAACAAATTAAAATTAACACTCATTTATTAGCTTGAAGATACAGTATGGCTGGCTTCTCTGCTCAGAATATCACAAAGCTGATCAAGGTATTGGTTGAGCTGAATTCTCATCTCAAGACTTCTAGAAAATTCTATTTCCATCTTCATTCTTGTTTGAAGAATTCACGTTGTTTTGTGGTTGTATGACAGAGGTTCCTATTTCCTGGCTAGTTGTCACATCCTATAGGCCATTTCAGTTCCTAGAGACTATTTGCATTCTTGCCATGTGGCCCTCTCCATCTTCATTCCAGAAATCTTTCTAGTACTTTATTCCTAGTACTCTAGTACTTTGAACCTGAATTCCTTTCTCTTATCTATTCATGCAGATTTAAATAATACATGATTAACTCAGACTCACTTGAATAATCTCTCTTATGAAGCCACATAACATAACCTGATCAAGGGAATGATAGCCTATTGTATTCATATTGGATTTATCAAATACAATATTCAAAATTAGTATATATCAATTATATATTTTATCTTACTTTAAGATACCTGTAATTACAAATCAATGTATTGGATTCTGAAAATAATCTAAAATAGTCATAAACTAACATTCAATGTGTCTTGCAAAAAAGAGAATGAAATAACACTTTTCCATGACTGAGGATAATATAAATCACAAATAGATTAGCATAAAGAATAATATAAACAAAACAACAACAATGGCAATAATAATTGCATTATACTTATGAGATTAGTCTAGCTCTAGTGTATTTTCTGTATAGTACATCTTCGAATAAAATAAATTATATTTACCATTATCTCATTTATGAACATTTAAGTCTTTACAATGGTTTTGCAATTATAAATAATTCTAATAAGAATATCTTTGTATATATCTTTTAGTACACACATGGCAGACTTATCTAGTGTTTATTATTAAGAAGGGAACATTTCCTTTACATGTCTTCTAAGACATCGGTTCTGTTTATTTTCCTCCTATTTCATGAGAAACTCCAAGTAATCTTTGCTGTATGTTTCTCTTATTACTTTGAAAGCCTGGAGTGCTAGAAACCTGTCTTAATTTCCATTCTTTTTCCAAACTGAATACATAAATAATCTCATCAAGCAGCGTGGCTTTAAATGTTAATGACTTTCAGATATCTACAGACATACTTACCCAACTGCCTATTTGACAGTTCCTACTTGAATGTGTAATAAATATCACACACTTAACATGCCCTAACTTAAATCTTAATTTCCACCCCCAAATTATAATGCACCTAAATGCTCAGGCCAAAATCTAAGAGCTGTCTTTATTTCACTGATATACTCTCCTCTCAAGTTGAACCTGCTCTGTGTTCAAAACAGATCTAAAATTGATGCATTTTTAACATTTCTATCAGTGCCATCTTAATCTAAAAAGTCCCCTGCATGGGGCACCTGGGTGGCTCAGTCAATTAAGCATCCGACTTTGGCTCAGGTCATGATCTCTCAGTTCGTGGGTTCAAGCTCCGCATTGGATTGTGTGCTGACAGCTCAGAGCCTGGAGCCTGCTTCAGATTCTGTGTCTCCCTCTCTCTCTGCCCCTCCTCCACTCATTCTCTCTATCTCTCTCTCTCTCTCTCTTTCTCAAAAATAAAGATAAAAAAAAAAGTCCCCTGCCTGATGAATTTGAATTTTTCCTAAGTAATCTTGCTTCCCCTTCCTCCCAATTTCCACATAGCATCCATAGAGATCTTCTAAAACATATATCATGTCACTCCACTAGTGCTTTGCGATGACCACTAAAATGTATTCACCCTAATTTATCATATAATAAAAGCATTTAGAGAACAGTTGACATCTATATCTACTGATACCCTAAATTATACTATAAAAATACCTTGTATTAGATTTGATTATGATATTATCTAATATTGCATTTTCTCAGAACACAACAGGATAGTAGCGAATGGTGGTCTGAACTTTGTTTAGGTAGAGGTGGGAAACCACTGTACATTGAAAAATTGCTGATATCACTTATAAAATGGGTTTGTTCACATTTTATTTTACTTTATTATTCATAATACATTGAAATTTCTATGTATAATTTATCCTTTGCTTTTACATGTTTCACATTAAAAAATGTGTTTTTTTAAATGACTATACCTTGAAATTGTATTAAATTACTATTTCCTTATTATTTAAGGTGGGCCCTTTTTGAAGGACTACATAACCATTCAAAGCATTGCAACTTCCTCCATTGTCACTCTCTATTTTACAGACCTAGGTCAACAGGTCAGTTGGACTACAGTAAGTATCAGTTTAAAATACAATATGCATGTCCCACATTTTGATAGGACAATTGTTATTAAATAAATTCATACTGAAACTAAATACTATACTGAATAGTATATTAAGTTTTCCATGCTTACTAGGATTAGTGGCCAAAATTTTACACAAGAATTAGAGCAATGGAAATACTCGATTGGAAAAACGAGGGCAACTTGTTTTTTTAAGTGTCAATCTACCCTAGGACTGATGGTCCTATTTCTGCTTCCTCTATGCTGTTAGTTAAATGGTGTTTCTTTGGCTCTTCCTTCTAGGAACCTGGGGATATGAAGACTTTTGATATTGGAAAGAGAGGAGATAGGATATTCAATAAAAAATGTTCTAAGGCAAGGGGAAGACATTTTGGAAAATCAGAATGAAGTAATGAGACATCTTTGAGTTAGGAGATTGTGGCATACTTTTGGTTCTCCTTGAAGGAGGAGCTTTCAAAGTGGTGGCAGCTGAATCCAATGGCATTATAAGAATGAAAACTACATTAAAAGACACGTAGGACTGGAGTGCCTGGTTGGCTCAGTCAGTTGAGCATATGACTTTGTTCGGCTCAGGTCATGATTTTACACTCGTGGGTTCCAGTCCCACATCAGGCTCTGTGCTGACAGCTCAGAGCCTCGAGCCTGCTTCAGATTCTGTGTCTCCCTCTCTCTCTGACCCTCCCCTCTCCACACACTCTGTCTCTCTCTCAAAAATAAAAAAAACATTAAAAAAATTAAAAAAATGTTTTTTAATTGTTTATTTTTTGAGAGACAGAGAGAGAGTATGAGTGGGGGAAGGGCAGAGAGAAAGGAAGACAGAATCTGCAGCAGGCTCCAGGCTCTGAGTAAGCTGTCAGCACAGTGCCTGACTCTGGGCTCAAACTCGCAAACAGCGAGATCATGACCCCAGCCAAAGTCAGACACTTAGCCAACTGAGCCACCCAGGTGCCCCTAAAAAAACATTTTAAAGACATGTAGGACTAAGAAACAGAGAACATACTTTAGCACTAGTTCACAAGCATTGAACTATTGATGAGTAGTGGAATAGATAGATGGAATAGCTTCAGTAGCAAGAGGAAATACTAGGGGATATTTAGTGACAGAGGCAGTAAAAGAGTTAATTTGATAAATAATTTTGATACTGATATACAAAGAATAGTACATTCTATTTTTCTATTCAATTATTTTATATTTTTTAGAATTTTAAAGGTTTTCTGATTACACTCTATTCCATATTTGTGATGTGACTGCATTTTTAATATTTTCTGTATTAAGATAGCTTTCCTTTTTACCATCAACAACAATCAACATTCAACATTCAACATTATCATCGGCAATGCTTTAAGTTTTCCCTTTAGAGTTAAACATTCTTTTTTTTTTCAAGAAGAATGTAGTTTGATATTTATTTAGTATAAAAGGTTTGTGCACAGAGTAACAAATACAGTTTTTACAAATCCGTTTTCAAAATGTGGTGGTTGTTTATTTGGGTTTCATAGTCTTAATTACTTCATCCATTAGCTTTTTTACCTCTTTGTGTCTGCTAACCACTCGGCTCATACAGTCTGGAAGTTTAGCTCCATTCAGCCCACTTCCACCTGGTTTGTGAAGACAACATAGTTTTTTCCTTCCTCATCCATTACTACTGTTAAGGTTCTAGTTGCCAGATGTTCCTTCTCTCCAGTAGGGTCAACTATGAGCAGAGTGTCATCAAATACAGCAAAAGAAGTTGCAACTGGATGAGTTCTAATATTCACATAACTTTTCTTCTTTAAATTAACTTCTGCTAAGGCAGTTTCTTCATTTATAGTAACTTCTGGTAGCTGTACACTTTTTTAAAGCTGCTAACAAAGCAAATGTACAGGCATCCAAGATGTTCCCATCATAGTCAAGGCAAATGATATCACAGTACAGAACCCAAGAAAGCTTTCCTGGAGAAATGCATAAGTCCTCTTTCTGAATTATCTGTGTTTCAATGACATCTGCAATGAACTGGCTAGCCACTTGGGCCTCTTGCCCAGGAGGTCCAGACCGCAATCTCGAGGAACACAGACGTGGTAGATCCACATTAGGAACAACATATCCTTTATCAGGGGCATCCGTTTAGTGTAGTATTACAAATTAGTGTAGTATTTCCCAGCTTCACTAACGTGGAACCATCTGCAGTACTAATTGAACCAATGTTGACACTTGTGGTTCTGAATTCACCAAGTTCTCCTCCATCTGGACGGCAGTGCTCATTCAATTTTCAAAATTATTCCAAACACAGGACAAATTATTCATTATTATTAATCCTCAAATAGAGAAATTCAAGTTTGCATTTATTACTTACAATATTGTCACATCTTTTGCTTTTCTAACAATCTCTCCTTTAATATATATTATTCCTAAATTTAGATCATTATTTATATTTTAGTGTTTTTGGTTAAATAGTTGCTTTAATTTTCAAAGTTTGTTGATTCAGTTTTGAGTACTAATTTGTTGTACAAAAACACTGTTTAGAATATTCTGAATCCTTGTGAAGTATAATATTTATAAAAGAACCTATTAATGCATGCATTATGTAAGCAAAGGGTTTGATACTTAAATGTGTTATCAACAGACCTTTACTAAAGGAGATTTTAGACAAGCAGATTCTGATCTTCAAAGGTTAAAATATTCATAGTCTTTGTCCACATTTATGATGAAAAGGGAATTCTGTCTACAGAAGTTGTGTCAAGCCGAGTGGCATTAATGGTGAGTTCATTAAAAATTCCAACTGCATCATTTGGATAAGCACTGAGCGGAGAAAGTGCTAAGGTGGAATTCTAGGACAATTGTACTAGAAAATTATAGCTTATTTGAGAGGAAAGTCATTTAGGTGACAAAGAGAACTCTGGAAATAGGATGAATATTTTTAAATCAACCCTATGGTTCACATAATCTTTTGCTCCAAATGAGTCAGTCCTATTAAATGCTAAAAATATACACATTACATTGCAATCACACCCACTTTATAGCAAGTAAATTATACAATAAAAACAATATTTTACTGCACCTAACATTCTTATACATTTATAAAACATTAAAATGTGCTCCTATAATAAAGGCATTATCATAGGGTTGGGTTTTGTTTTTGTTTTTTGGTTTTTTTTAGAAAGTCTCTTTACAAGGTCAAAATTAAGATTTTAATAATATTTTTCATCAAGTAAGAGTGTGCTGTCACAGATTATTGAGAAAATATTTGCCTCATTGAACTTATTGAAAGACTTAGGATAAAAGATTAATATAATAATCCTCATTATATAGATCCGATTAACTAAATATCAAATTCACTTGTCACCATTTTTATGTTAATTCGTGTCTGTGCCTATACTTCTGTGTAATTTATCTCTCGGGAAGATTCAAGTATCTAAAACCACAATCAGATACAGAATTCTTCCATTGCCACAAAGAACTCTCTCATATTATCCCTCTATGTTTACACACTCTTTTCCCTAACCTGGAGCAACTACTGACCTTTTTTTTCATTTCTATATTTTTGTCATGTGTCAAATGCTATAAATAGAATTAAACAGGTTCTTTTGTTAGATTGATGTTTAATTTTCTCTAAGTATAGTGCCTTTGGGATCCATTCTATCTGTTGCATATATCAATACTCAGTTTTTTTATTTTGAGTAGTATTTGGTTGTATGAATGTAGTAGTTTGTTTATCTAGTCACCCACTGATGGACATTTGTTTATCTATTCACCCACTGATGGACATTTAAATATTTTGCTCTTACAAATAAAGCTGTTATCTATCTTTGTGTAGGTATGTGTATAAACATGTTTTCATTTATTTAGCACATACTTTTGAGTTTCAAAATTATCTTTTATGTTCTAGATAAAGTCCTTTGCTAAGTGTTTTGCAAATATTTTCAGTTTTTAGTTTGTCTTTTCAGTCCCTTAATGAGATTTTCTTTTTCTTTGCAAAATGTTTTCAATTTTAATGCAGTTTAAGTTGTCAATGATTTAAAGATCTTGTCTTTGCTGTCATAGGAAAGAACCCTTTGTCTTGCCCTAGCTCTGGGAGCTTTCTTCTATGTTTTCTTTTAGTGGAATAATAGTTTAATGTTTTACGTTTTAATCATAGTCTATTTTTATTATAAAGGATATTGAATTTTATCACCAAACTTAATATTTTCTTTCAATTTGCTTCATGTGTTCTACAATCCTTTTGTTTTGTTTTTATTTTCCTTGCTCCATTTGGAATTAATTGTCATACTTTATTGTCTATTAGCCTCGCTGTTATTTTGGTTTCTTTTTTACTAACTCTACTGGTTACCCAAGAGATTTTAATGTATATCTTTAAGATATTGAACACTCATATACATTGTTGAATTTAGGTTTGCTGATGTGAAGATATTTCATAGATAATTGAATGACTTTATGATATTTGAGCTCTTCCTGACTCATCTTCTATTGTTGTGATATATTTTAATTTTCTAGGTACTTTTAAGTAAAAATCCACAACTATAAATATTTTTTAAATTTTTAATGTTTACTTATTTTTGAGAGACAGAGAGAGAGAAACAGAGTGCGAAGGGGTGAGGAGCAGAGAGAGAGGGAGATACAGAATCGGAAGCAGGCTCCAGGTTCTTAGCTGTCAGCATAGGGCCTAACAGGGGGCTTGAACTCCCAAACCATGAGTTCATGACTTTAGCCAAAGTTGGGCACTTAACCAACTGAGCCACCCAGGCACACCCCAACTACTGTAATTTTATATGGCCAATACTTATTTAGATTTATCAGTTTCACTGTAATTTAGTTAGTACCTCTAATGCTGCTCTTATAACTTTGATCATTATCATTCTTCCTGAAGAATATCTTTAGTAATTTACTCTAGTTCTGTCATATTCATTCTAAATATATTCACTTAACATTTATTCTGGAAAATACTTTTTACGGGAAAAAATAATTCCATATTGGCAGTTATATTTGTCTTCATTTCACAAAATTTCATTTTTTTGATATTTGACTCCCTTGTTTCTAAAAGTCCACTACAGTCTTCTGAAATTAATGTGCCTTTTCTCTGGCTCATATGAAATTGGTCTTTTGTTTGATTATCACTGTCGGAAAATGATACGGTTATGATTGTTTCTGTTTATCCCGCTTTGGGTTTCGAGTGTAACCCGAGTCTTCTGTTTTGTATAAATATTTCATTTGAAAATTATCATAATCTCTTTAACAGTTGGTTTTCCATTATTCTCTTTGTATTCTTCTGGGACACACACCCATTTCCATATTTTTCTTCTCAGAGGTTTCAGCTATCGGCTAAAATTCTCAACTTTGGTTTTTATTTCTTTGAACATACAAAGATCATTTTTTAAATGTATGTGTCTGATAATTCTGTTATGTGGATATTCAGTTTATCTGTTTCGAATCTGCTGTTTCTTTGGATTTGATTACATGTCTTCTTTTTATTAATTTTTTTTTAATGTTTATTTATTTTTGAGACAGAGAGAGACAGAGCATGAACGGGGGAGGGGCAGAGAGAGAGGGAGACGCAGAATCGGAAGCAGGCTCCAGGCTCTGAGCCATCAGCCCAGATCCCAACGCGGGGCTCGAACTCCCGGACTGTGAGATCATGACCTGAGCTGAAGTCGGACGCTTAACTGACTGAGCCACCCAGGCGCCCCTGATTACATGTCTTTACTCCTGTTACACCCTTACATTTCTGACCTAGTGCAGAAAAATGTGTATGAAAAACTTGTAAAGATAACTTGAGGCATAGAATGATATTAAGTTCTTTTCAAACTGACTTATCTTCCTGCAGAAGGACTAATGACGTTATTTGGTCTAAGTCATCTTAATCCAATTGATGATTGAAATGATCTCAGGCTGAGCTCTAGCACCTAGAAAGACAGATCTACTCCTGCTTCATCATTGTTCCTAGGGTGTAATTCTTCTAGGTCTCAACCCAAAACCTGGAGATTTTGTAAGCCTATCTCTCTGTCTTTGAAAAATGCCAACCAACAATTTTTGTCCTTGCATTCTCCGGCACCCTCAAAAAATTTAGTCTTCTTTCCAGGGTGCTATCAGACTTCATATCCTAAGGGCTCCTGGATGGTTCAGTCGGTTAAGCGGCTGACTTCGGCTCAGGTCGTGATCTCATGGTTCATGGGTTCAAACCCCTCATAGGGCTCTGTGCTGCCAGCTCAGAGGCTGGAGCCTGCTTCAGATTCTCTGTCTCCCCCTCTCTGCCCCTCCCTCTCTCTCCCTCTCTCTCTCTCTCTCTCTCTCAAAAATAAACATCTAAAAACAAAACAAAACAAAAAGACATATCCTCACATCCTAGATTCAATCACTATTCCAGAGTCCTGATTAAAATATCTTGGCCTTCTAATTCTTCAATGACTCAGTAGCTCTTTGAACACTGAAAAATATTTTGATCAATTTATCTTGCTGATCTCATTACAGTGTTTATTTGAATAACCTAGAATAAAACTCTCCATTACATATTATTCATATAATGG
This sequence comes from Leopardus geoffroyi, assembly GCF_018350155.1. Classification (NCBI taxonomy): domain Eukaryota; kingdom Metazoa; phylum Chordata; class Mammalia; order Carnivora; family Felidae; genus Leopardus; species Leopardus geoffroyi. Next base: position 153,206,190 of record NC_059327.1, read on the forward strand.
TTAAATTAAGAGAAAAACTTCTTTAAGTATTATATTAGCTTCAATACTTCTCATTCAGTAAAAAGTGATATTACTATTGGGAAATGGTCTCATAATTTTAATAGCTCTCCCATCATTAGAAGGTTAAGGTCAACACTACTTTATTTTGTCAGTAATTTTCAACAACTATGAAATGTGCAATTTATTTTGTTTTCAACTGTCAACTGAATTTTTTTTTTTTAAAGTTTATTTATTTGTGAGACAGAGAGAGACAGAGCATGAACGGGGGAGGGTCAGAGAGAGGGAGACACAGAATCCGAAACAGGCTCCAGGCTCTGAGCTGTCAGCACAGCACGGGCCTCGAACTTCCGGACCGCGAGATCATGACCTGAGCCGAAGTTGGCCGCTTAACCGACTGAGCCACCCAGGCGCCCCTCAACTGAAATTTTAAAAAAAGATATGAAGTCCACAGTATCCTAATAATAATAGGACTAAAAAGTTTTTTTTTTCAAGAGAGAATGAAATGCATTAAGCATAGTCTAAGCACAAAGATTCTAATCAATTTGCAACAATTGCAGCTGTGTGTTTCAATTTATATTTCTAAAACAGCTTATTGTCTTCCTCCTTTTTCAATTTAGACATATCCCAAGTTGAATATTCCACATAAGTTCCAAAAACAAATCTCAATTACCTAGCTTTCCTAGTATCATTGAATTTTACATTTTGAGCCATACCTTAGTTCAATACAGTGAATGAACATTCTATAAAGCAAAAGCAAGAAAATGATATTGGAAACAAGTTGGAATTTAAAAGTTGTGTGTGTGTGTGTGTGTCTTCAAAGTTAAAAAAAAAAAGATATCTGCTTATTTTGAATATATAATTTCCACTAAATTTTGGTTTATAGTGGACTTCCTAGTCTTTGTAAATTCATCTGATTTGCTCGGCCTTATAAGCAGCATATTTATTTGTTTCTTTGGCTTTGGTTTTGAATTTGTTCTTGTTTAGTAGGAGAAGAAAAAATCCGTTTTCAGAAGTGTGTCTAATTATTATTTTTCTCTATCTGGCTCTTTATTTATTCTGAAACTACTTTTTTATTACTTTCTAGGTTTAATAAAACACCTCTCTTCCTTTTTTTTCTACTTGCACCCAAATAGACATTTTTTTTTTAAATGCATTGTCCAAAAATTATTCTTATCATTCTCTAATGCTTTCAGGTCAGGGTACAGCCTTCATACTTCGGTACTATTTTAACCCCCATGTTTCAGATGCACAATATTTGTGATAAAATATTGGGCGTCCTAGAACATATTACTGTAAGCTAGCAGATTCTCCTGATTTATTTTTAGGGTATGATGGAGATAAAACTGTAGTTTAATTTCCTGATTCAAAGAAACTTCATATTTGTGATAGCATTTTTATTAACTTAATAAAGAGTGACATATGATCAAGGTTAACTATTGTTCATAACATTTTTCATTACTGATATATTACTGGAAGACTTGCTCAAAATTGACCTGACTAGATCAGATGGCATTGAAATAAATATTTTGAATATTTTGTTTTAATAGAACAATTATTCTAATTATTCTGGAATATTAACCAGACTCTATTATCAGACATTCAAAAGTGGTAAACATTTTTTTCTTTACATTTGAATAATCAGGCATGTTGTATGCCATAAATTAATATAGTCCATCAGTAAAGGGTTTCCTTGATACTGAATTTGTCAGATGTTGCATGTTACCCTCATATAAAAGTCTTTTTTGGCTAATGAGATGATAAATACTGTTAAATGAAAAAAAAATCTAAACAAACCTACATATATAAATATTTATACATGTGTGTGTATATATATATACATATATAGTTCTATATATAATTATGAACATATATCATATTATAAAGATGCAGTTACATAAAATTCTCACAAGAGATAACAACATAATTTAAAAAAAAAAATTTTTTTTTCAACATTTATTTATTTTTGGGACAAAGAGAGACAGAGCATGAACGGGGGAGGGGCAGAGAGAGAGGGAGACACAGAATCAGAAACAGGCTCCAGGCTCTGAGCCATCAGCCCAGAGCTTGACACGGGGCTCGAACTCACAGACCGCGAGATCGTGACCTGGCTGAAGTCGGACGCTTAACCGACTGCGCCACCCAGGCACCCCAACAACATAATTTTTAATCAATGTGCACACCTGTATATTTGAGTAAAACATGTGCAGCTTTACATTTTCTTTCTTAAAAAATGATGAAAATTGGCAAAGACAAAGCAAAGCAGTAATTGCAGTTGAATTTATCATTGTCATGTTTGTATCCTTTCTCTTTGAACACTCAGAGGTAAATTATTTTCCTTATTCTCTCTGAAATTCCAGAGTGACTTTAATCTTGTTTTAGCATCAAAACAAAACCAAATAATGGACATTTATAAGATTTAGAAAACTATCAGAAAAATAGTCAGCTGGTGAAACTTCATGCAATCAAACAGCCTTGTTTCCACTTATCTTTCCAAATCTTATGATTATTTCTCTATAGAGCAGATATCTCTCTCCACATATATGGTTGACTCTCAGTTTCAGAATTCAGAAGGCAATCCTTTTAACTACCTACTTAGACTCATTAGAATCAAGGTCTAAAATTTCCAAAAGAAAGAACTAAATTATTTCTATTTGAATCAGTGTCAAATCAATTGAATTCAAGATGACACAGCCATATAAAGATTAAAAAAAAAAAAAAAGATAGATACTGTAGCCAATTCCATTCAGTGACAGAGACAGTTTACATAGAAGATGGAATGTATATGGGACTGAGGAGACAAAGAAATAGGTTTATAATGGTTTGATTAGTTAAATAAAAACTCCTTTGTGAAGAAATCATTACATTAAATTCAACATTTTTATTTTATTATTATTATTTTTTTAATGTTTATTTATTTTTGAGAGAAAGAGAGAGAGAGACAGAGTGTGAGCAGGATAGGGGCAGAGAGAGAGGGAGACATAGAATCTGAAGCGGGCTCCAGGCTCTGAGCTGTCAGCACAGATCCCAACGCGGGGCTCGAACCCCCGAGCTGTGAAATCATGACCTGAGCCGAAGTCGGACACCCAACCGACTGAGCCACCCAGGCACCCCAATATTTTTATTTTAAATTCACCATTGATAATTGTTCTTTCCTTAAGGGTTGACTAGTTCTTCCAAGGAAGACTTCTTGTTAATTTTGTTAGCACACAGTCGAATACATTTTAAATAATAGATAATGCTACCTATCCAATTTACCAGTTCATTCAGTAGGCTGCCGGTGGACATGCTTATTATGTTTACATAGAAATCTTAATAACATTCTATTATTTTTTATTTATATCACCTTCTTTCAGGTATTTTTGGCTGAATACACAGGACCTTTGCTGATATATCTCCTCTTTTATTTGAGGATCCCATACATATATGACATGAAAGAGAGCTCTAGAAGATTGCGCCACCCAGTGGTACAGTAAGTAATACGTATCATATCTATAGGTTAGGAGGAGATAAAGCTAGCACACAGATATTAAGGTTGTTTATAAGCTCAAAGAGGATGACAGTTATAGAAATATATTTTAAGTAACTTTAAATAATGTATACACACCAACTTGCAAATTTATATACAAAGAACTATTAAATATACCTTAAAGTTGAGGTAATATAAGTTCATAATGATCACGGTAGGAGAAATCTGGAAATATAAAAATATCACAAAAAGGTTAAGATTATAAAGTTGAGAGGTCATATATAGGTCTGAAGATGTAATAGTAAATAAAATATAATAAAATACATACTTCTCTAAAAATATGGGCAAAATTTGTAGGAAAGAAACAATGACAAACAGGAAAAAATAGGTTTACTTTTTTTTTTAATATTCGTTTATCATTTTGAGAGAAAGACAGAACCTGAGTGGGGGAGGGGAAGACAGAGGGGGAGACACAATCTGAAGCAGGCTCCAGGCCATGAGCTGTCAGCACAGAGCCCAACGCGGGGGCTCAAACCCACAGACTGTGAGATTATGACCTGAGCCAAGTCGGACACTTAACTAAGCCACCCAGGCACTCCCCCGCAAAAAGTTTTATAAGTTACCTTTAGTTGGTCAAAATCCAAAATTAAATTTTACTTTAAAGTGAAAAGTAAAAATAAGGTACACAAAAGGATGAGGGCAGTTATCAAAGCAGAATATATAACATACTGTGAAAATAATCTTTGCCTCTCTGTCTCTGTCTGTCTCTGTATTTCTCTCAGCTTACTACCAAATTAAAGAGAAAGAATAATTATTCAAGATGCTAAACTGAGATGTAGTGTTAGCAATTTGTTAAGAAAAAAAAAAAGAACCGATTTAATGACTAAACTCTAAGTGAAATAAGGAACAAAATTTAAGGAAAGCCTAAATTCAGGGGAGCCTGGGTGGCTCGGTCATTTGAGCATCTGACTCGTAATTTCGGTTCAGGTCATGATCTCACAGTTTGTGAGATCGAGCACCACCTGGGGCTCTGCTCTGACAGCGTGAAGCCTGTTTGGGATCCTTTCTCTCCCCCTCTCTGTTCTTGCCCAACTCACACATGCTCTCCCTTTCTCTCTCTCCCTTCCTCTCTCTCTGTCTCAAAATAAATCAACTTAAAAAAAATAAGCAAAATTTAGGTCATAGGAATACTAGAAGATAGAGAGTGATTTTACTTCTGACTTTCTCATCTCAAATCAAGCTTTCCCTTACCCTTAATTTCTGTGCCACAGCCACACTGGTCTTTCTTGTCCTGATACCTACCATGTTCCCTTTCTCACAAGGACATTTACACATGCTATCCCTCTTCTCCCATCCCAATTACTTATTTCTTCTTTCTTATTTAAACTTCAAAAAAAGTTCAGTATTTCTTACTCTGGGTGGCCATTCCTATTCTTTGTATGACAAGCATGCTACCGAAATGTTCTTCCTTTATGCAATTTATTACTTTAAAATCATATGTTCACATAATCACTTGTTTGTATCTTTCCCTCTACAAAGTTCTATGATGGGTCTACTTTCATGTTCAGTTTATCTTCACTGTTTAACATGACCTGGTTTACAAGAAGTACTCAGTAAAAGTGTTTTGAATGATTAGAAGGATGAACCAATTACAAACATATTTATTTTACATTGGGCACTTTTAGATTATAAAAGAGAAGAACCTAACTTGGATGGGAGTTCTGAGCTGGCTTTTCTAAGAAAGAGGCATATCAACCATTTCTTTGTTTTCTGGAAGGATGAGTCAGATTTTAACTAGCAAATCTTCATGTGGAAATTATTTGTGGTACAAAGAAATTTGGTGCTTTGTAGGAGCAGAAAAATAAGTGAACTAATTTAACCATGGCTTGAACTAAAATTTCTTATTTAGTGATCTGCTACATAGCTGGGCATAACCTCACTTTATGCTTTCTTATAAAATGGAAAATTTTCTCACTCAAGGATTTATAGAAATACTCCTAACAAAGAACCAACAAGGTAGGAAAGATACTGATTCCCTCATCAATCCTTTAAGCTCATAAGACATCTTCCTAAATTAGAACTTCACTTTTGTTTTTCTTACTGTCTAGAAAGCTCTGCCCCCAGATATCCACACTTGTTTTCTCACTTCTCACAGAATTCGTCTGTTATTCATAGATATACGCACATAGAACATGCCCCTCTCCTGATAGATGCAAACTTATATTTTTATGAATTAATGAATAATAATAAATTCCCTGGGATTTAGCCAGGTTGATTTGTGTTTGTTTTCCCTAAAGTCACTGATATCATTAACCAGAAATCATTAATTCATTTTGTTAAAATAAACTCCCGGGGGAGACTCAATGTTTGATTTTACATAGAGTAAATGACATGATCTTTATGTTCAAACTTTATTGGCTTAAGTATGCAATTCTGGATCCATATTGATTATCTTGAATAGAAGTCAGTTTTTGAAATTTATGATTTTAACAAATGCAGTACAGATTTTAATGGAAATATATTTTAAGCATAAGCAAGAATATATATTTCTGTAAATCACATCTGACATTTACTTTTAAAATAATAGTTTTATGAATGGCAAGAGAGATGTTAACTTAGAACAACAGCAACAAAACAAATACTCAAAGAGATAAACAAGACATTACAATTTGTTAGGTAGGCAAAAACCAAACATAAAACCAACTAAACAAAACAAAAAAGCTGTCCTGACTCCATAAAAAATGAAGTTCAAACTTTTTCAATGTGTGGTTCTTGTTGAAGGAAAACCAAACAATGAAAAAGTTATTCTGAATATTATAAAATGTCAAATGAAGTCTAAGTAGGTTTTGGATATTTTTAAAACTTGTAAATTTTCCCCTCTGACACCCATTAGTTTGTTCTCTGTATTTACAGGTCTGATTCTGCTTTTTGTGTGTTTGTTTATTCATTTGTTTTGTTGTGTTTTTGTTTTCATTTATTTTTTTTTTAAGATTCCACAGAGTGAAATCATGTGGTATTTGTTTTTCCCAATCTGACTTATTTCACTTAGCATAATAGCCTAGGTCTATCCATGTAGTAGCAAGTGGCAGAGGGGAAGGGGAGAAAGCGGGGGGCAGGGAGCAAAATGGGTTAAATAGAGAGGGAGACACAGGCTTCCAGTTACAGAATAAACATGTCACAGGAGTAATAGGCACAGTATAAAGAATATAGTCAATGATATTGTAATAGCATTGTATGATGATAGATGACAGCTATATTTGTGGTGAGCATAGCATAATGCATAAACTTGTTAAATCACCATGTTGTACACCTGAAATTAATATAACATTGTATGTCAACCATACTAAAACAAAACAAAAGTGTACATTTTCTGCTTCATTCTTGAGGCATTTTGATATGAGGACATCTATAGTTTTATGTATTCTTGGGGTAGGTGTGAGCATATAGCTTACGACTGGTATTATAAAATATTTTGAGTGTCATCAGAAGTAAACTTATAGAGAGTGTTGTAATAGTACTTTTATTGTGAAATAAATTTAGAAATTTTCTAGCATAACAATATGGAAATAAACATTAGTGTTTGATTATTAGAAACATTTCCTAATATTGTAGCAAACTAAATAAAAATAAATAATAAAACGTCTTATACAGAAGGCAAGCCAGACCTTTGGAAGTGAATTTAATGTTCGTTTTTTATCTTCTTTCTAGTGTGGCTTGCTTCTGTCATTGTATACACTATATCCGCTATCTTTTGGAAACCTTATTTGTCCATAAAGTTTCTGCAGGACATACACCTTTGAAAAATTTGATAAAGGTGGGATTGATATGTTTTGTCATTTTAATTGCTATTGAGAAATTTTGTGTATTGGGTCATCCGTAAAATAATGCAATCATCTTTATTTCCCTTATGCTTAGATTCTTCCATTCAACTGTATCAGCACATCATAAACCTCTGCCCCTGAAATGCCACTTCCTCCATGACCTTTTTCACTGGAGCTGCCCTCAACCAATGACCCTACATAAAAGATTTGCCATGTCCTTTATGTTACAGGCCACATATGCTCAGGCACATTTGATTTTGGAAGTACTTAGCATTGAATTCAGACTCCTTAAGTGCCACTTGAAGAGGAGGGATGTCATATATGAACCTTTGTGTAAATATAGGTCTGTGTGACCTATATTTGAAATGATGAAACTACATTCTGTATTGATGACAGTTGTCAGTGTGATGATAGTGTCTTTGCTCTTCCAAAAATGGTGAATGCAGGAGTTAATAACCATCCCATCAAAGAGCTGTCAAGAAAATGGGAAGTTTTATGAAATATTAAAGTGGAAATGTACATGATATAACATACTGCAATTCAATTTTCCAGTACTAATTCCAATTTAATATTGACTTTCAATAGGAAGTATTTCCTTATTGAAGATTTCCTGTTTTTTTTTTTTTTTTTTTTTGGCGAATACCTGTTTTGTAAAAATTTCAACAAGCTATTCTATTGTTGTCATTGTATTAAAACAATAAACCCTAAAACTCTTAGAAACCTCAAAACTCATTTAGACTAGCTGCTTCTATTCTGCAGAAGACATTAAGATTTATCGTATCAGTACAAGATCAGTATTATAGCCTAGGACTTTTAAAACTAGGACATTTCCCTTTCTATTCTATCAAGACAGGTTTTACTAATGATTAAATAACTCATTATTTTATTCATTTACTGATGGAAAATGAATATTAATATATTTTATGTAATACATTATTATTTTATGCTTTCATTCATATATATTACTTGATATGACAAAACCACTCTTGAAAGATATTTTTAAAATATATTGTTACATTTGTCTTATATCCTAAATTCCCATTTATATTAATAAGGATTGAGCAAAGTAATGCATTTCCTTACTTGTAAAATGCTACTTCATTGGGAGAGAAAGTGTGTCATTTATCTGGCTTAGAACATTTATACCATTTTTCATATTAAAAAAGCTGCAGTTTGGCATATAGATATATGGGATGATTTCAAATGATATGATAGAATATATATATATATATATATTCCCTAACTTTTATTATGTTTTATTTGCAGGGCTGTGCCTTTTATTGGGGATTTACTTCTTGGATTGCCTACTATATTAATCACCCACAGTATACACCACCATGTATGTATGATTTCTTTCTAATTAAATCCATACTAAATTGCCAACATCAAGACTCTCTTCTAAACTACACAGAAGCTATGAAACATGGTACACTTAAAAAATAAGCAAATAATGAAAAAATGTCAATTTTAAGTTGCTTCTGTATAATGCTCCATTAAATTTTTATGTATACTTAAAGACCATTTTGACATTGGTTTATTTTCTTTCCATAAGAACTCTAACAAATATATGAGTTGGTTGTAAATCTCCAAAGTGACAGATAGTAAAAATGAAAGGGTGAAGATTAAAAAGAAAAATTCTGTATCATCACACAATCACATGAAATCAACTATCAGGATTTAAAAGATAAACAATTAATATAAATATGTAGTTAAAATATTAAATATAATTCAGTAAGAAGCAATTTGTTTCTTTAACATACTATTTTCTATTTATAACTTTATAAAATATCCTGGCCATTGACTCAGCTGAAGCAATTTGGTGGAAAGCACAATGGACCAAACCTAAATTCTCAGTTCCTAAAACTGGAGGGAAATAGCTGTACCAAACAAAGAATTCCATTTCTTTTATTTACTCTGGACTTTTCTCTCCTCAGCTTTTACTGCAGCTCACAAGGCACACACGGGGTTCTAGTGAGAAAGGGCTGAGGTTTCAAATTTAATTGATAATTATTTTTTGTGATCTATTTCTGGTGTTTTTAGAGTTTGAAATAAATAGAAATGAATAGAGTATTCAAGCTTCATTTTAGATTTTACAAAATCAGTTAAACTGTCTTAATATACACTTGAAGTACCAACACAGAATCTTTGTTAAGATCAAGAAATCTAGTCGAGCTTGCTAAGAGTATATCATTGCAATGTTCAAAACTTTAATTCTTCTAAATACTAGCGACTATGAATATTGAAGAAATTTCCTAACATCTTATAACTCTGATACTTAAAGGTATGTTATCAGAATATTTACCTACTAACTTTAGAACATTAACAGATAGATACTTTTGCTCCATAGTATATTTAAGAAGAGGAGACTCTGAAAAAATGGTACATTCACATATGTGATACAAAATAGAGGCTGATTGTTGTTAACATATGTAAAGTATTTATTGAAAAGGAAATGCTTGTCAAGAAATGTAAAAATGCTATTAAGAAACATTATGATGTGTTAATAGTCCCTATTATAGATTAGGAAAATGAGACCCTGAAAGTCTAATTTTACTGGCTCAAGACTCTCAAATGCATAAGGTGTAAGTAGGAATCAAATTCATGCTGATCCCAGCTGGAAAGTGAATATCATGAGAATATTTTCATGAGAATATCATGAGAATACCTTGAGAATATCAAGAGAAGCCCTATTCTCAACAAATTTGACTGCATAACATTAATGGCATCTGTACATTTACACACATTAAATAAAATACAACATATTATTATGTATTTCTGACACATATACCATTAAGGAGGTCACTTTTCTTACTTTTCAAAAATACTTAAAAGTAAATAGTAAAAGTAAATAGAAAAGAAAAGAAAATTGTCTTAATTGAAAACTGCCCAATGTCAGGCATATTCCATTAACTGCAAACTGTATGCATATGTTCAGAAAATTCAATACATATGTTTAGTATCAGCAGCTAGCAAGGAAAAACGGCCTTTGTAAAAATTCTAAATGTGAAATGTTATAAAAATTATAAAAATATTACAGAAAATTTTAATGATGGCTACATTTTTTTCTGGAAAATTTGTTTCAAGTTATACTATCTGTAAGTTTGCTTACTGGAAATAAACATTTAAAATATTTAAAAATTATACTCTCTGTCCCAGTACCTGTTTTAATCATACAGTTATTTATTCTCATTAAAAAATGAAAACAAGGTATATCTTCACTGTCCTGATACATAAAATGTTCTGAACCCCTCTCTTGTGTATGTTAGTATCTATTCATTTTCTAAATCAGAGTGCAATCAGGTGCTCAGACAGTCCTTCCTGATCTCCTCGATTAAAATAAATCCTTCATTTTAGCTCTTACATTAAATACTATATAGGTCTTTCTTAGTAACACTTACCAGGATTGCAAACTTCCATTTGTTATCTTGTGATTATTACTTGTTTCCTTGTCAGACAATAATTTTTATTAAGGTAAGAGTTGCTTTTGGCTTAAGTTTAATTGATTTATCACAAGTACATAGTATAGTGCCTATCATATAAATTCTTTTTTTTTTTAATTTTTTTTTTCAACGTTTATTTAATTTTGGGACAGGGAGAGACAGAGCATGAACGGGGGAGGGGCAGAGAGAGAGGGAGACACAGAATCGGAAACAGGCTCCAGGCTCTGAGCCATCAGCCCAGAGCCCGACGCGGGGCTCGAACTCCCGGACCGCGAGATCGTGACCTGGCTGAAGTCGGACGCTTAACCGACTGTGCCACCCAGGCTCCCCTCATATAAATTCTTAATAAGTATTGTGGAATGAATAAAGTTTTGTCTAATAGTAGGTACAAATAAAAAAATATTTTGATTTAGCTATAGAAGAATGTTTAATTATATGGTAAATGTGCTTAGTTATATGGCAAAGAGATATTAAAGAATAATTGATTATAAGAATGTTTTATCACATACTATAGAAAGTATAGAGAGAATATGTATATTTCCAAGGGAAAATCTGAATTTTAATAGATTTACAATGGATAATGGGATTTTTATGCATGTTATTTCTCTTTGTACTTTTTTTTTTTTTTTTTCAACGTTTATTTATTTTTGGGACAGAGAGAGACAGAGCATGAACGGGGGAGGGGCAGAAAGAGAGGGAGACACAGAATCGGAAGCAGGCTCCAGGCTCTGAGCCATCAGCCCAGAGCCCGACGCGGGGCTCGAACTCACGGACCGCGAGATCGTGACCTGGCTGAAGTCGGACGCTTAACCGACTGCGCCACCCAGGCGCCCCTTCTCTTTGTACTTTTATCTATTTCCCAAATTTTCTCCATTAATGTATTTTATTTCATAATTAGATACATGTACTTTATAAAAACAAAATCTCCAATAATTATACATGTTTTATATATGAATATACACATATATATATTCATACATAAATACTTATATAACTTTTGACTATATTATACTTTCAAATTTCTAGCCCATGGAAATAGAACTTCTATAAATGTCTTACAAAGAAAGATATTTGAAGTTGTATTACTTATCATACATAAAATTAAAGTTACACTAATTATGCAGCAATTAGATAATATTTAATGTTTAGAGCTAGCCATATTACACATTATAATGCATATGCTGTCATAGCTTTTACAATGAATGCTTAAGAGTATTGGAAAAGTCTTTAAATATATCCTTATAAAATATGCAAGATTTAAAATGAGACATTATATTTTTTATTTGTAAATGTGTTTACATAAATACAATTTATATGTACACACCCTCACATAAATCTAGAAAAAATGCAACTATTAATACAGCTGATGAGCTTATCAGAAAATTTTATTTTTAGTACTTTTTTATATTACAACTTTTCTGCCATCAGAAAGGTGACTTTAAGATACTATCTTAGGGGCGCCTGGGTGGCTCAGTCGGTTAAGCCTCCGACTTCAGCTCAGGTCACGATCTCACGGTCCGTGAGTTCGAGCCCCGCGTCGGGCTCTGGGCTGATGGCTCAGAGCCTGGAGCCTGCTTCCGATTCTGTGTCTCCCTCTCTCTCTGCCCCTCCCCGTTCATGCTCTGTCTCTCTCTGTCTCAAAAATAAATAAACGTTAAAAAAAAAAATTAAAAAAAAAAAGATACTATCTTAAATTCTAATTTATTAATTACTCATATATGATTTGGGAACTGATATAATCTATATTTTTCTTTAAGATGAGAACATTAAATCTTACCTCATATATTTGTTTCTAGATGATAAATAAAAAATACTTAAAATATTACCTATTATAAAACATCAATGAAAAAAATTATTATTAGCATGCCTCTTTTTGTTGTTAAACATTAAAAAAAAGACATATGATCAAATGCAATCATATATTAGGCCGTAAGATATGTATGTATTTATTTATTTATAAAGGAATCATTTTCCTTTTCATTTCACTTAAATTTTAGTTAATATACAGCGCAATACTGGTTTGAGAAGTAAAAATCAGTAATTCATCACTTACATACAATACCCAGTGCTCATCACAAGTGCCCTTTTTAATACCCTTTAACCATCTAGCCCATCTTCCACCCACCTCCCTCTGTCAACCCTCAGTTTGTTCTCTATCATTGAGTTCCTTGTAGTTTGTTTCCCTTTCTTCTCTTCCCCCCTTATTATATGTTGATCTGTTTTGTTTCTTAAATTCCACATATGAGTGAAATCATATGACATTTGTTTTTCTCTGATTGACTTACTTTGCTTGGCATAATACATTCTGACTAAAAGGGTAAAAGATCTGTACTCTGAAAACCATAGAATACTTACGAAAGATTTTGAAGAGGACACAAAGAAATGGAAAAACATTCCATGCTCATGGATTAGAAGAACAAATATTTTTAAAATGCCTATACTACCTAAAGCAATCTGCACATTTAATGAAATCCCTATCAAGATACCACCAGCATTTTTCACAGAACAAACTAGAACAAACAATCCTAAAATCTGTATGGAACCACAAAGACTCTGAATAGCTAAAACAATCCTGAAAATGAAAAACAAACTGGAGACATCATGATTCCAGATTTTAAGCTAGATTACAAAGCTGTAGTCATCAAGACAGTATGGCACTGGCACAGAAACACACATACATCAATGATGTGCTTTTAAAGTGACAAATGAGAAATTAAATCCGCCTTCAAAGAATTTTATAATGCCAATTACAAGTAGATTCCATTTGTATTCTAAATATCATTAGGTAACTAGAATCTTTTCATGTGGAAAGCAAAAATATTTCATTCTTTTAAATTTCAAATGTATTACCCCCAAAGGTCAATTATATACAGCATAGTACTTTGGATTAGAGGATAGTAATATCCAATAAACACTGCTTCAATTATGTTTATAGCATGACAATCCAAAATGTGAATGTGTGCATTACATCTTCTTTTCCTACTTTCTAGCATTTGGAAACCGGCAAGTCACAATATCTGCTATCAATTTTTTGGTATGTATTATTTATATTTTTTACTATTCATGCTCTAATTGAAGTGTTATTAAAAATGCAAAACAAATATTTGAGGATATGCCATGTACAAAATATGATATCTTTTTATATTATGTAGTTAATGCTATTAAGTGAAGTAGGTCAAACAACTTCCCAAAATCAAGCCATTAGCTCTCTAAATCTTTTTTTTTTAGTTCTCTAAATCTTTTACGTTTATTTATTTACTTTTACGAGAGAGAGAGAAAGCATATGTGCAAACTTGTGCCCAAGTGGGGAAGGACAGAGAGAGAGACAGATTCCCAAGCAGGCTCCATGCTGTCAGCGCAAAGCCTGACATGGAGCATGATCCCACCAGTCGTGAGATCCTGACCTGAGCGGAAGTCAAGAGTCAGGCGCTTAACTGACTGAGCCTCCCAGGCACCCCAAATCTCTAAATATTTTAATCAAAATGTTCTACTTATCTATAAAGAATGATTAAAATTTTTGAAGTATAGTAAACTTTGAAAAAAAAATCATACTTAGTAGTTTTTCCTATTGTCTGCACACTTATAAACCCCTAACAGCAAAAAGTTTTACGAATCTAAAAGGTGAGCATTTATTTTTATTTTTTTTTTAATTTTTTTTTCTTAAGTTTATTTATTTTTGAGACAGAGAGAGACAGAACATGAACGGGGGAGGGTCAGAGAGAGAGGGAGACACAGAATCAGAAGCAGGCTCCAGGCTCTGGGCCATCAGCCCAGAGCCCGACGCGGAGCTCGAACTCACGGACCGTGAGATCATGACCTGAGCTGAAGTTGGACGCTTAACCGACTGAGCCACCCAGGCGCCCCTAAAAGATGAGCATTTAAAAAACACTTTGGTGGGGTGCCTGGGTGGCTCAGTCCATTAAGCCTCTGACTTCCGCTCAGGTCATGATCTTGCAGTTTGTGAGTTTCAGCTCCATGGCAGGCTCCGTGCTGACAGCTCAGAGCCTGGAGCCCACTTCGGATTCTATGTGTCTCTCTCTTTGCCCCTGCCCCACTCGCTCTTGGTCTCTCTCTCTCTCTCTCAAAAATATATAAGCATTAAAAATGTTAAAAAATAATAATAATAAAATTAAAAAAATAAAAAAACACTTTGGCATAATTGTTAATTAACTAATTCTGAATGAAAACAAAATCTGCTTTTTTGAATGAATTACAGATCTTTTCTAATTGTTTTCAATCCAGTTATTTAGATAAATCTGTTTAACTTTACATATGCATTGTTTGGATTGGGTACACATCCATCTGAGCACAAAAGATTATTTAGTTTTTCTGTAATGCATTATTTTATGAGACACATATTTTACTTCATACACCATATAATTCCACCATATAACCCATACTTTTATTCTTTGTTCATGTTCTTCCTCATTCCTGTCCTTGATAGATTAACTCTCATGATTCCTGTCCCTGATGTATTGATAAATTCCCTTGATTCATATATAAGTCTACATCCTTTGTGAAGTTTGTATTAGACAACTTACACTCCCACATTCATACAAGGTGCAAATGACACACCATACTTTGTTAAAAGGTCTCATGTAAACCTGGGTGTGTGTGTGTGTGTGTGTGTGTGCGTATTTTAATTAATAGTTTAGATAATAAGGTTCTCTACTTGTTGGCTGTGGTGGGGGCAGGTCATGCTTTAATATTTTTAACACCTGGTCTTGCACATAGTAGAAATACTACTTTCTTGAGTGAATAACAAAAACTATTTCTTTATTTATAATTTCTTTTTTAAATATTTATTTATTTTTGAGAGAGAGAGTGGGGGGTAAGGGCAGGGAAAAAGGGGGACAGATTATCTGAAGTGGGTTCTGTGCTTATGTCAAAGAACCCAATGCAAGGCTTGACCTTACAAACCCTGAGATAATGACCTGAGCCAAAGTTGGACACTTAACCGACAGCCACTCAGGAGGCCCTCTTTATTCATAATTTCTTAAGGGAAGGTATTAGAAGTATATCACCACCTTTTAATTTTCCACATGTTTATATTATTCATAGATAGTAAGGCTTCAGTTTATTTACTTTGATGCCTTTATTGCTAATCTACATTGTACCAAATCTAATGATCTCTGTATATTAACTACTCAGTAAATTTGAGCAAATGGAAGAATTAGCTAGTGGATAAACAAAACAATAACCACATATTTGGTTTTTATTTTGATATATTTTTAACTTCATGTATGATTATTTCTCTCATATTTCTTCTCCTTATGATGTTAACCACTATACAAGAGTTTTGCAACTTGGTTTCCGTTTTTTCTGTGTAAATATTTACACATTTCCCATTTATATAATATTATTGATTCTTTCCTTTTTTCAAATGTGGTATAGCCATGAATCCATGGCTGTAGTATAAAATAAAATTTGTTTTAAAAAAGTTACAGCTTTTTAAAAATGTCATAACAATTATAATATTTTAGTGTAAAAAAGGTATAATTGGAAACAAGCAAAATTCTAATAGTTTGCCCTATACATTTTTTCCCAGGATTTTTAAAGACGCTGCCTCCTAATTAAGCTACTAGTGTTCAATCTTCACACATTCTTTTATTAATCAATGTTTCTTTATATATTTCACATGGGGAGAAAACAAGGAGGAGGAGAATTAGGCAAGTCTTATAATTTTATCATAGTTGCTGTCTTATAAGGGCCAAGGTCTCAAAATAAATAGTGATAAATAGTAGCATTGTCTAAGTCCAATATAGACAGTAGGTAAATACAATGACTTTAATTCCACATTTATAAGCACATAACAAACATTGACTATCTCAATCCTAGACTTAAATTAAGATAAAAAGAAACATCTGTGTTTTCAATTATAGATGGTATTATCTGAGAAAACCTTGTTTAAAAGTCAAAATTTTGAATTTTGTCTATTCTGTTGCAAGTAGACATTTAGAAATAAGGTAGAGGGGCCACTGGGACTCTCTTAACATTATAAATTGTGATGGCAAATTAAAAAGGCCTGCTAGCCCTGGAATTTCCTAATAATGTTGGATGCAGGCAAAACACATTTATTTTTCACAAATAAAATATGATATTAAGATGTAAGTTAGGAAACTGATTCTAATACAGAATGTAGTAAAAACTGAGTTGTTTGAGTTTGCACATTTATCACCTAAACTGAAGATACCTACCATATCACTGTGAGCATAACATTCTGTATTTCAAGGTTAATTTTCTTCATTCATAATAAATGAATGCCTAAGTCTGTGCCTTTCACATATATCACAAAAATGTATATGCAAATGGTTTGGAAAGAAAAGCATCTTTTTTTTTCTTAAAGAGTTTAATTTTACGTAATCTCTGCACCCAACATGAGCTTCCAACTTGCAACCCTGAGAACAAAAGTTGAATGCTCTATTGACTGAGCCAGCCAAGTGCCCCAAAAGCACATATTTTTAAGTCAAGTGCATCTAAAATTATATTATAGTAAGATTATCAGCATATATTATAATTAATTACTATTATGTGAAGAAACTCAGGGGAAATTCATAGGCCAGTCTTGTATAATATAAAGTCTAACCAGAAAATGCCTATCTTAATTCCAAGTGCTAATTTTTCTGCAAATGTTTGCAAAATTTCCTGTTCTTCATTTATTGATATATGTACCCTCTTAATCTAAGAAAAAATGCTTTATTCATTTAAAGTTGAATTTGCTTCTGTTGTGTAGAGCCACATTATCACCTGGCTAGAAGACAATGTATGAGAACTATGTTCAATAAGGTCATAATTAATTCTTAATGACTTATGTATGAATCAGGCATTTTGTGGACTATTAACAATTATGATTTTCTCTTCTGCTCCCGCCTTCTGTTTTTTTTTTCTACTGCCATTCTGTTTTCTAATATATGAAGCAAAATATACTGTAAGCAAAACAACACACTTTACAATGAACACTTAAAACCTTCCAAAGTAGAGTATAATTCCTTTTGGAAACTCTTTGATTTTTGTGAGTTTTGCCATGCTTATATTATATTCTGAGAAGTATTTTACCACCTCCCTCTCTGTGTAAATTCTTTCTGACTTTCAATGTGTCTTTGTTCTCTCAAATATGTTTGAAATCACAAAATCTATAAGGGAAAAAAACCAAACAAGTAGAATCAAAAATAGGCAAATTTATAAAGGCATCATAATATTTTTCTCCACAACTTTTAGATCTTTGTTTTTCTGCTAGAAATAATGTGGACATACACTATAACCCAGTATCTTCATATTTCTATGACCTCTTTTCATTCTCTGAACTCAGGTCCACCCACAAAGAAACAAAATCACTATTGCAAAACAAAATATATTCTATAATTTTTAATATGTTGCTATTTTATAAATAATATTCCTGTTTTCTTTGTCCTCTCTTCTTCTCAGTTTAGTTTTACTCTCCAGAAGCAGTTACAGTTCATCAATTCTTTGTACATTGAGCACTTCACCAGAAGAGGAATTTTTTCTCCTGAATTTCTTACTGTCTTCAACAACGTAGGAAATGAGAGAATAGATAACATATAAGACATGGTTTGCAAAACACTGAAAATCACTCTACTTCCTGTTTTGCTCTCCGTGTCTTCAGTCTCACCATTAGTTATCCAGTCATTTAGGTTAATTTTTTTTTAAATGAAAATATTCTTGGAGAGGTAATAAATTATGCTCTTCTCAAGCATTCACAACTTCACTTGTAACACTGAACCAAGAAGGACCTTGAGCATAGAACAGTAATTTTTGATTAGGAGAGAGGGTGCTGGGAACACTATATATCATAGAACATATCATAGCAAGGCTGGAGGAGAGTGGGGCCATGCAATGGGAACTGCAGTAAGGCCAGGAAACTGCTTGAATGTTTGGTATTTGTGGGGGGGAGATAAATAAGGGATGAAAAGTGTGTCAAAGGTAATGCTTTTATTCTCAGCATGGTGCTCAGGTTTGTTTGTGACAATTTTTTCTATCTTTTGCTTACTGTTGATAGACAGTTATAGACACCAATAAAAAAGATTCACATTACTTTTTTATTGAAAACTTAAAATATAGGACTCTACCTTTTCTCATCATTTGTCAATTTAATTTCCTTGCAAATCCCCTCAAGTATCTAAGATACCTAATAACATAAATAGGAATCAACTTTATACGCAAATTTGGCTGGAGTTACTACTGCTTCTTAAATAATTTGTTTAGAAACTAGTTTTAAAAATAATAATGTAAAATTAATGGCAATTGATTTTATTATAATTTGTTATAATTATCATTTATGTTTTAGCTAAAACTGACTTACTTCTAAAAACAGTAATAATTTAAATTAAAAACAGCCACTACTATAATGATAAAATATATCATTGCTAAAATATATAGAATCAAAGCTAATATATAAAAATTTATGAAAAAATTATAATCATAAATGTATTTTTAATAATCATTTACCACATAGTCAATATTTATGAAGTATCTTTTTTAAAATTTTACTCTATGATGCTATTTTTATACTATATTCTTTACCATATGTGCACATTCTTGTCTTATACAATATTTCATGAAAGCTCTAGGGATTAAAAAAATAATTCAGGGACCTCAGAAATGTGATAATGAGATAGACCACAGAAACAAAGTAAACTATTTTTAAACACTAAATTTCAAATCAAATACTTTGATTTATAATTTTTAGTGAAAATATCATCTCTTATAATGAGTTTTGTACAATAAAATATTAGTTTCATGCAACAAATAAATTCATAAAATAGCTACTAAAATTTACTTTTCATACCCTGTAATAATATAAATACAATATCTAAACTTTTGTTTAGAGCTCTACAGTTACTCATTTTCAAAAGTGAAATTTATTGGTTAGAGCAAAGACAATACAATAGAACAAAATAGTCATAATAAAATGATGCTAGGATAACTAGATACACACACACACACACACACACACACACAATATCAATCCAGACACAGACCTATACCCTTCACAAAAATTAACTCAAAATGGATCACAGACTTAAGTGCAAAATGCAAAACCATAAAACTCTTAGGAGTTAGCATAAGAGAAAATCTAGATGACTTTAGGTACCACGATGACTTTTTCGATATAACACTAACAAATGATCCAAGAAGAATATAACCAATAAGCTAGACTTCATTAATATTAAAAACTTCTGATCTCCAAAAGACAATATCAAGAGAATGGGAAGAAAAGCATAGACTAGGAAAAAAATATTTGCAAAAGACACATCTGATAAAAGATCATTATCTGGAATATATAATGGATTCTTAAAATGCAAGAATAAGAAAATAAACAGCTGAATTCAAAAATGACACCTTACCAAAGAAGATATACAGATAGTAAATAGCATACAAATAGATGCTCCAAGTCATATGCTATCAGGGAAATGCAGATTGAAATGAGATAGCACTACGAACTGATTAGAATGGCCAAGAATCTAGAGCACTGATTGCACCAAATGATGATAAGGATGAGGGACAACAGCAACTCTCATTCATTGCTATGGGAATGCAAAATGATCCAGCCCCTTTGGGAAGCAGCTTGGCGGTTTCTTAAATACACTTTTACTGTACTATCCAACAATTGTGCTCCTTGTTTACCCAAAGGAATTAGAAGCTAATGACTACACAAAACCCTACAAATGGATGTTTATAGCAGTTTCATTCATAATTGCCCAAACTTGGAAGCAACTAAACCAAAGCAGGTGAATGGATAAACTACGACACATCCAGATAATGGAATATTATTCAGTGCTAAAAAGTAATGAGCTGTGAAGTAATGAGAGGACATGGGGAAAGATTAAAGGAATATTAATCAATAAAAGGAGCCATTCTGTAAAGGCTAAATACTGTATGATTCCAAACAGATAACATTTTGGAAAAGGCAAAACTGTGGAAACAGTAACAAGATCAGTGGTTGTCAAGGATTGAAGAGAGAAATGAACAGGAAGAGCGCAGAGAATTTTTAGGACAGTAAAATACTCTGCATGATACCATAATGATGGATATATGGCAATATACATTTGTCCAAACTTAGAATATACAAACAACATCAAGAGTGAGCCATATAATGCAAACCATGAACTTTGGATGATTATAATGTGTTATTGTGGTTCATCAGTTGTGACAAATGTACCACTCTGGTGGAGAATATTGATAATGGGAGAGCTTATACATGTACTGGAGCAGGGAGTACACGAGAAATCTTTGCACCTTCCTCTGGATTTTGCTATAAATGTTAAACTGCTCTAAAAAAAGTCTTAATGAAAAAAAGTATCATTTAGTATATATATTTTCTGATAAATCCATAATTAACATATTGGATATATTTACTCTGGAATACAATACATGTTATCCTTTCTTATAGAAATGTATATAAATGAGTTTCATAATAAAATAGAGATTAGGAGTTGAAATAAATTATTAGAATATTATGATCATAGTGATGCAAATTATCATGTTATAAAACCTATGCTAAAACAGTATAATATTGGCTTGTATTATCAAATAGCATGTCTGTGTGAATATATTTTATCCCTAAGAGTAGAAACTAACTTCTCAAGCTTATAATAGTTGATACATATCGCAGATGAAGCTTTCCATAATTATATAGTAATCCAATATTTTCCTTGAAATATTAAGACAAAATAAATAAGACAAAACTTATAATAATAATACTTACTAGAAATAGAAAACTTAAGAGCTGAAATGCAAAACACACCTGATTATCAGTGTTAGAAACATTTTAGCAGATTCTGTTTTTTAATTGTATTAATAAAATGACCATTACATTGCTCAAATAATAAACTTACATCTGCCAATAACTAATAATAATGATAACATATATAACATATATGAAACTTTGGGAAGAACAGATATAGACAGAAATAATCATTTTAATTCCTATAAAAATATGACTACATCACAGAATAAAGATTACTGACTTTTACAGTGGAAACCAAAATAATTTTACAAAGACAAAATACACAGCCTGACTATTTGATGGCTACAAATTCTATATTAGGATGTTTAGAGTTTGTTCCCTAGGTGAATAATTTTCACTTATATAAGTAGAGAATGCTTCACTTGATGAAGCTTGCAAGAAAGAACATTACAGAAATTAGCAACACAAGAAACAACAGATGTTGTTGAGGATGTGGAGGAAGGGGAACTCTCTTACACTGTTGGTGGGAATGCAAACTGGGGCAGCCACTCTGGAGAACAGTATGGATTTCCTCAAAAAGATAAAATAGAACTACTCTATGATCTAGCAATTGCACTGTTAGGTATTTACCCAAAGGATACAAAAATACTGATTTGAAGGGGCACATGCACCCTGATACTTATCACAACATTATCAACAATAGCCAGATTATGGAAAGAGCCCAAACATTCATCAACTGATGAATCGATAAAGAAAATGTTGTATACATCCACCCCCCCCCACACACACAATGGAATATTACTCAGCAATCAAAAAGAATGAAATCTTGCCATTTGCAACAATGTGAATTGAGCTAAAGTATATTATACTGAGTGAAATAGTCAGAGAAAGATAAATACTATATGATTTAAATCATATGTGGAATTTAAGAAATAGAACAGATGAACATAGTGATGAATCACTAAATTCTATTCCTGAAACCAATATTACACTATATGTTAACTAACTAGAATGTAAATAAAAACTTTAAGAAAAAGTGGATCTCTGCAAGTTGGCCTTCTTCTAGACATTGATCATAGGCATATTTACCACAATGACAACATGCTATGGACTGAGGTACAGTACCGAGTAGTAAACAGGAAGCATCTTTACTACTGAAATTCCATATATTCTGATCCAATCATGTCTTTCAATATGGAAACAGTGGGATTTAATGGTAAATATTTTGATAAAAATTTGGACAACCACACTTCTGCTATAGTAACTAAAAAGTCCTTTATGAGCTATTAATTTGATACTTCCCTGCCCCATATGCATATTATTATATATTTCTTAAGGTCTATATATTTATCCTTAAGTTTTTATTTAAAGTCCAGTTAGTTAACATACAATGTAATATTAGTTTCAAGAGTACAACACAGTAATTCAACACTTACATTACCCAGTGCTCATCACAAGTGCACTCCTAAATTCCATCACCTATTTCACCCATCCCACATTGTTAAATATTTAGTA
Source organism: Leopardus geoffroyi (assembly GCF_018350155.1). NCBI lineage: Eukaryota > Metazoa > Chordata > Mammalia > Carnivora > Felidae > Leopardus > Leopardus geoffroyi. Next base: position 153,229,140 of record NC_059327.1, read on the forward strand.
ATACTAATTAAAAACAAAATTGAAATGTCAAAGAACTGAGAATACTGAGGGTGCTGAAAAAATAAAAGTGTTTCCATTTACTTCCTAAATCAAAATATTCAAGGAAAAGATTATTTTCTCATGTAAACACTGTGATACTTTCAATTAGCTGACAAATTTATTTTTATACTTATCAATATAATGTTAACGCTCAAGAGGAAAATGGATTAGTGAATCACTAACACCCTATTATTCATATAGTATAATGCAACATATAGTCAAGCTACTCAATAAAGATTATATGAAACAAGCAAAAAAAAATTTTTTTTAGATTTACTTTAAGCAACACATATACTTCCAAATGAAAGTACATTTGAATTTTCATTATTTACTCTTCTAAAATTCTTTTGCAATTAAAACAATATATCCAGGGAAGTAAAAAAACGTTAACTATGGTAAAAACCCAAAGAGCATAAAATTTACTATCTTACCCATTTTTAGTGCACAACTCAGTAGTGTTAAGTGTATCCACATTGTTGTGCACAAACTCCTAGTGACTTTTACAATCTAGGTCATCTTGTTCTTCGTAAGTAAGGTGATTCTGGCAATGCCCCTGAGTTGCTGATCTCTCTGTGAATGTGTCTGGAAAATATAAACTTATTTTTTAATTAAACTTCTTGAAAGAAGGTAACATTGTTCCAAATTATCAATTTGTATATGAGCAAATCAAATGAAATATTTTGAAACTCATTTGTTCTACTACTATAATGCAGGAAAACTGCTTCTTCTTGCACGTATTATTTAAATATAATTTTTTTCTTAAAATATCTGGACAATGTTTCCTTGTCATTTTTTCTTATGTTCCTGTGTACTTATTATCTACAATGTCTTTACCATCGGTGTTACGTAGGAATCATACACAGTTCATAGTAGATTGCATCTGTATGTTTTGCTACATAAGATAAACTTTAAGTAACGTAAAAATCAAACCTAATGATAGCAACTTCCTCAAGCTTTATTTATGAAATTGTTGTGTTAACATATAATGTGCCAAATGAATACATCTAATTTAGAAAAGAATCAATCCAGGAGAAATGTATAGATCATATTGAAAAATGTTCCAGTGTTTCACATTTAATGTGCTTCTGAAATTTTATTTGGTAATAGAACCGTATATTGAGTTTTATAGCACTGACTGAATTTTCTAATCTTACTCAGCCCGGATCCAAGAGGAAATTATATCAACCACTTCTATTTAGGGCAGTTAGCCTATAGTGGACTCATTCATTCTTCAGAATTTTAAAACCAGTGCTTAAGGTGAAAATTGAAAATAGTCACATTGCTCTTTAAAATCCATTATGGAGTTGCTAAGTTGATGATAAGCTAAGTATGTCTAGGCATATGGATATAGCTGATGTGTTTTTTATTTTTCTCTCTCCACCCCTGGAATGTATATAGATATGCATTTCATTGGTAGACAGCAATGGACTAGTTGGCTTATTTACAACTTTTTTTTAATCCTCTGCTTTTATTTTTCTTATTTCAGTATGTTATATGTTTTATTTTGGGGCTGGGCCCTTCACGGGGCACATAATCTTAAATTATGGCATTAGTTACAGCTATTCTAGTGGTCTGACTGAAGCCTAAAAGCTCTTTTTTCCATGGCCTATACCCTGGGTAGAAGATTGATGTTTCCATATTTAGCTGTAAAAAGTAAGAAGGAGAAAATATTTTGATGGTTGAATAAGTATAAAATATTGAGAATCAAAAAGTGAATACATTTCACCAGAAGAAAATCCATATTTCTAAAATATAATTTGTTTACAAAGATTTGCTAAGGTAATTTGCTTACTAATACTACTTACTTTTATCATATATTCCATTGTGTGTTTGGCACTGTGAGTGATGAAAAACGAGTATGACATTCTATTTGACTGAAAGATGAGCAAAGGTATTAAGATCAAGCAAATATAACAAATTATTAATTTGGTAATTATATGTTTTGTAGTGTAGCCAATGTGTGACACAGAAATTTAGAGAAGATCAATCAATGTAGGATCATTCTCTGGAGAAGTTTTTAACTGATGATATTGGTAACTAAAATTATCATAATTTTATTGGGCAATTCATATGTCAGACACTGGATTTCATTTAATCATCCTCAAATAATCATCATGAGATAGGAAGTAATATTTGCATTTAGGTGAAGAAATGAAATTTCAAATGTCTTAATCACGTAATCTCTAATAAGTAAGTTAAAAGATGTGTTTTTGAACACAAATTAGTCCAACAAAAGTCCACACTCTTAACCACATTCACCTACAAATAAGTTCAACTATGAAATTATTATCTGAAAATGTGAAATTCAACTTTGATTCCTAATCATAACTTGAGAAAGGAGCTTCTTCTACAATTACAAAATGTGAATAAATCGATACAGAAATTGTTGAAAAGAACAAAATCAGATATATTTTAAGAGATTAATAGCATTAAAGACACTGAGTTAAAAACATGCTCAATTATGGAATATATTATAGTAAAACTTTGGATGACCCTAAACGATAAAGGTTTTGAATAACAATCTGTTATTAATACCATAGTATTTAAATGTTGAATACACACTTTGTGTTAATCAGATAAGGCATGTAACTTCTGGGAATACATGTTGCAAATTGGGAACATTATTAGCCCTCCCCAACCCCTCTCCAAAGATGTTAGTAACACAAGCTTCTTAGAGGGTCATAGTGGCCTATTTACAGGGACATGTGGAGTGTGCATGATCAAGGGGCCAGATGACAGACAAGCAGCAAGTGTCTTGGTGGGACAGTACCTCTTACAATAACTTCTAAACTGAGCTGAATCCACCTGGGAATCACACTACCACCCTTGAAGTAGTGCTGCTGTGCTAATGAATTTAGAACATGTTAACCTATGCCAAATCTATCTTTCCCGACGTGACTTACCTCTTCATAGCATGCAAACTTTACCTACTAAAACAACTACAAAGCATATAGTCAGCAATGCCTGATTAACAAGGAAATTTGAACCTAGTTATCAAAAGGTGTCAATAATATCTTCAAAGTTTCTACCTCAATGTGACTCATTATGTTAACTCAATATATATTCAACAGCTTTTTTTCTTGTTACAATACAACATGTCCTCTTCTTGCAATTAGAGTAATAATATGTCTCTTGGATCTTTGGAATTAATATATTACATGGACATTACTATATAGAGAGAATACAATTTTTAAAGAGGAACAGGTATACCACAGTGAAAACTTTTAAATGTTTTACAGATTTGTGAAGTTGGAAATCATTTCATCAATGTAATTTTGTCTCATCCTAATCACACAGGTTAGTCCCTTTTTCTCTTTATCTTCTCTAGTGTGAGTTAATCTAGTGTGATGTTAATTATTACTTTCAAAGCCTTAAGTGAACACTTTTTTAAAGCAATAGTTGGAAACATTTAAGACGATATGCCCCAAGGCTAGCCCCTTATGCCTAAGTTTTTCAAATATTTGAACTAAATCATATTTCCTAATAATGGTTTCTCTAAAATGAAGTATGCATGCCCTCCTCAGGACAAATGATAATCTCACTTAAATATATGAAAAAATAAAGAGATATTACTAATAAAGGCAATATAAAATTCAGTGATACAGATCTAATTTCTTAACTCTTAATCTTGATCTAATTTGCATAATAATGGACACAATCTCACTATATTTCAATTGACTTCTTAAGCTTTTTTCTAATAAAAGTGATCATTGTTTAGCAAATACAGTAGCTATAAAATAGCAATGCCTAGGAGGACATTTTGAATTCAGTAGTTAGCTAAAAAAAATTTTTTTTTTAAATTTATACTGTTTATCTAAAGCTATTCTTGGTAAATCAGTCCTGTCATTCAGGTTTAATTATATGTAAGGATTCACACTGTTTTTTGTACATGATACATGATTATATTATACTTTCAAATAACAATGGTCAACATTTGGATTTCATTTTGTTATCAATCTCGCTGAAAATATAAACGTGTATTTGTCTCAAGTATGTTTTAATATCTACCTGAATGTCTTAACATTTTCTTGCCTTGCATATTTCTGGCAGTCTGGTGAAACATTTTCCAGAATAATACTTACACATATAGAATTAAAAAGGAAATTTATTATGTTGGTATATTTGTGAATATATAAAAAAGCCAAAATATATAACATTTTTATTACATTACATAATCCTGTGATAACTACTCAACTTCTTGAGTATTGACGAACATATAGACATAGATATAGATACATAGATATCTAAAATAACTATAATATGATTTGAAAATATCTGTACTCTCTCTTGCTGAAAAATGTTAACAGATTAATGCCAGTACTATAGTGGTTTACTGTCTGCTTTTGCCTTACAGTAGAGCCTGCATTTAATTAGATGGTTGGATGCCATTTTTATCTTATCTATATTCATGATTTACTGAGTTCTCTTTGGATGTATTTGAAGCCTAAAAGTTCTGATAGTCTGATTTGTTTTTGTGTAGAAACACAATACAGTCCTATAAATATACTAACATTACCAAAGTTATGAATATCACTAATTTTAGTCTTGACTATGAACCCTTAACAACATTACCTTGCTCAAGTTTCTTCATCTTGTCTGGATTCTGGTATCACTATATGAAAATGAAAATTTCAGGGGTTCCTGGGTGGCTCAATTGGCTGGGTGTCCCATTCTCAATTTTGGCTCAAGTCATGATCTCATGGTTTGTAGGATTGAGCACCTCCTAGGGCTCTGTGCTGACTCCACGGAGCCTACTTGGGACTCTCTCTGTCCCTCCTGTGCACTCTCTCTCTCTCTCAAAATAAATGAATAAACATTTAAAAAATAAAGAAAATGAAAATTTTTAAATCATCATATTTCTAAAGTCAAATGTAACTTTGGAATTGTTCAAATGAAAAAAACTTTTTTTTTTTTTCTTCAGGGTTCACTCCTCCTTTTATCTTGCTTGTATGTTGCTCTTGAGAAATCAGAAATCTAATCTTCTCTTCTTTGTTTATTGACTTGGTCTTTTTGCCTTCAGACTCAAAAGAATTTTTCCTTATCACTACATCTATTAATTTCGTGAGGTGTGTCTCAGAGTTGATCATTTCAGGTCAGTTTTCCCAGATACATGATGTAATTTTCCAGGACACTGATTCATGTCCCTTTTTTTAGTACCAGAAAGTTTTGTAATTTAAAATTTGTTTTGTTGCTTTGTGGACTGGGTCAGGGGGTAAATTGTATATGTATTATATTTTATATCTTATATATCTATCACTTTTTATTTTTTTCCTTCTTGTTTGCTTGTTTTGGCTGGTTTTGTTCATCTACTTAATATCCCCTATTCTAGTGAACATTCTACTCTTAGGAAAATTGAAATGTCTATATTACTGAGATGATTTTTTTTTCTTTTTCTACAATTTCTTTCTTGAATTCAATCAACTCTCATCTTTTCTTTTTTTCTTCCTGTTTTGGCCATATCTATTTTGAGTTTGGGAATTCCCTTTTTTTTTTTAAGTTTATTTATTTATTGTGATAAAGAGAAAGAGAGAGCACTCACACACGCACATGAGCAGGGTGGGGGCACAGAGCAAGGGAAAAAAAGAATCCCTAGCAGGCTTTGCATTGTCAGCGCTAGAGCCTGATGCTGGGCTCCATCTCACAGGTTTGTGAGATCACGATGTGAGCTGCAAGCAAGAGTCCAGGTCTTAATCGACTGAGCCACACAGGCACTCCCTCAATTATTTTTCTTTTGATGAATATATGGGCATTACACAAAGACATTTACATGAATGTTATCAAGAGAATATGATATTAAATGGCATATGTATTTATCTTTATCTTGAAATGAGCAGTACATGAAATCTGTACAGTACCTAATATATTTTTTGTTGATATTTTAACAATAGATACAACTCTGAAAACAACATACTGGCATTTCATTATGACTTTAGAATTATAACTAAAAGAGATTAGTTGATGTGTTATCCAATTAAACTTGTTATGGAGAATAAACAGTAATTTTATAATTCATATTTACTTTTATAAATGTCACAGCTCAAAGTTCAACTTGAAATCATTTTAATATGCTATCTAAAATATTTCTTGAACCAAATTAAAAGGCGAAGAATCACAAAAATCAAGTGACAATATGCTAAGTATAATGAAAATTGTAAATAACAACCTTGATTGCTGAGCAGAAATAATTTATGTGGTATTTCTGAATATTAACTATGCTGATATTCATTGTAATCCTCTTATGAGAGATTTTTCACACTTTTCTGATATAAATGACATCCTTAAAAAATTCCTTTTGGATTTTCACTAATTAAACAGAAAGGGATGTTTGAAGTATTAAACAATCTCAACCAAAAATATCTTCTTTGACACTAAAAGAGAAGAGGCATGCAATTTTTAAAGCATATTTACTAATTGTAGTATGTAATTCAGCTGCAACTATTATGATATGCAAAATAACATTTCTGTATTAAATTTTAAAGAACTGATTATCATGGTATATTGTAAAAATGTATGGCAACATAGCTGTAGACATAGAAAATTACAGGTATATTGTTTGAGTCAAAAGGCCATAGCATTTGAAACTGGGACACTTCTGAGTAATTTGAGAAGTTGGTTCTATAAATAATTGATGACATTTTATGTGGTGTAAGTTGTTTTAGGGAATTTAGAATTATATAATACATATATGATTAAATTGCAGTATGTACCATCATTGATATTTTATTCTTTCTAAAAGGAGTTAATGCCTGTTTTCCAAGTCCAAATTATAACCCCTTCACATGGATGTTTTTTCTGGTTTCATGTCCTAACTACACCTATGAGGTATGCTATTTATGTATGTAAATAATTAAACTTTATTCTATGAGAAACTAAATGCATATGTTTCTATATTTACAAGTATTAAAGTTTAACATATATAATTATACAGAGGATTTATCTGTATATATAGGCATAGACAGAGATATAAATTATGATATAGATTCAATTCGAGTTATAGGCATGGGAAATTGGAACATTTACGTAAACTACAATTTTCCCTGCAGAAAATGGATATCTTTCCATATATATATTTTTAAACAAAATTTTATAATTTTCATATAAAATGTCTTGAGATGTTTCAGGATTCTGTTTTTTATCAAAGTTTTTGGAACAATGTCTTTCATTTCTTATTTTATGAATATGATGCTGTTTATGGGATTCTTTATGATTATCATAATTAACAACAAAATCTTTATTTGGGGAAAATGTATTTCTACCAGTAGTTTTTCTATCATGTTTTAAGCTTCACATTACCTATTTAAAACCACAAATGAAAAATTCCTAGATTAATCATAGGTATTTATTAATTTATGCTTTAATATAACAGATTGGATCATGGATTAGTTTCACTGTCATGACACAAACACTGCCAGGTAAGACCTTGGTTATTTGACATTTAAGTAAGTGCTCCTTTAGGATAAGTGATTTCTGAGAACAAGTTTCTGTAGTGCTAAAGTTTGGCATTTTTGCAAAAGGATGTTTTGCTTTCATTTTTCTCTTTATGTTGGATATTTTTAGCAGTATTAAAATATATTGGAACAAAAATCTCTAGGTACTTATGGCTTAATGTAGCTCCAAAAAGTTAATTAAGCAAAAAGGATTTACTCATAAGAAGTTGTGTTAATAATGCACTTCACTTGAAAATCTCTTTTATGATAAATATAGGCATATGTATGTGTTATGTCCTTCAAGTGTTCATGAATGTCTCTGAATGGAAGGCTGGGAGCAGGAGTGTGTAATCTCAAATGGTGGGCATTTTAACATACATAAGAGAGTTAAATTGCATTGAACTTCATGTATTGGAAAGTATATGGATTACATCCATTTCACACATTATTTATTTCACTATACAAAATTTTTAAATCATAATTTTTGTGGTTTGCCATATGCATGTGTGTAGACGTATATTATCTGCATATAGAAAACTATTATTGAACAATTCAAAGAGATAACAATTCCTTATTTGGAAATACTTTGTGGCAGTGGGATATAAAAAATGTGGATTATTTTGAACTCTGCTATATACTTTCTATGTTTCTTCAACTATGCAATAAATATGGATGAACATATATTATGCTAAGCAATTAATATGAGTAAAGAAAATTGATATAGAAGTATGCAACATTTGAGAAATATTTTAAGAGCTACATAAGATAGTTTTTTTCCCAGTATAACTGGGTATATTGATCATAGAAATAAGAAAGGATAATTATTTCTTTTTTCTTCTAGTTGGGATTTTTACACTTCTGATGAGTATCCAGATGTCTTTGTGGGCACAAAAGAAGCATAAGATTTATTTGAAGAAATTCAATTCTTATATGCATAGAAAATCAGCCATGATTCCATTCATACTGTAGTAAAAATAACTTATCTTATCTCATGTATATAAAAATAGTATATAAATTCACTAAATCAAACTTGGTCAATAGTTGACTATTATGTAACAGAAATTCAAAACATACAGTACTTTTATTGAATAAAAATATTAAATGGTAGATTCTAGTTAATTTTAGAGTAATAAACTTGAGGCAAATAAAAAGTAGAAACTGTAGATACGACTAATAAAAGATACATCCAAATATTTTCAAGGGATTGGTCTTTGAACAAGATTTTCTTACTTCATTAAATGTTTCATAATACTATCTGCTTAAGACAATTAAAATATCTGAATTATAAACTAAAAATTTGTGATTTTAAATCACCTGAATTTTACACATTTGATAGTAATTTATTATTTTCTTTATTGTTTAACATGTTATTGAAAAGTATAATATGTCACAGTAGTATTTCAATTTCTAGTGAAAATTCTACCAATATTAAAAGTGAAACATAATTTCTCATGAATCATATTTATTTATTCATACATACATTGTATGTTGTCATTCTGAAACTATAATAATTAAAAATATCTTCTAGACATTATTTACTAAATCATTTGAATATATACTTTGTATCAAAATATATATTTATATTTACATATAAATTATATTTATATGTAAATATATATTGAATTATGTATACTTCAAATGGACTATATGTGATGACAATACATTGGAAATTTTTTTTTTTTTTAATATTTTTTTTTCAACGTTTATTTATTTTTGGGACAGAGAGAGACAGAGCATGAATGGGGGAGGGGCAGAGAGAGAGGGAGACACAGAATCAGAAACAGGCTCCAGGCTCTGAGCCATCAGCCCAGAGCCTGACGCGGGGCTCGAATCACGGACCGCGAGATCGTGACCTGGCTGAAGTCGGACGCTTAACCGACTGCGCCACCCAGGCGCCCCGACATTGGAAATTTTTTTAAATTAAGAGTGGAAATATTTTTTGCTTTATTTTTACATATTTAAATTCCTATGTCCTCTCAAACCTTGTTTGCATATATATAAGTATGTATGTGACTATGCATATATATTTTGACAAAGAGATGACTGATGTTATAAAAATCAAGTACACATTAGTTAAAAATTTTAAAGAAATTCTGAGTTTCCTTATTTTTAAACTGGGATTTTTTAGATTGGTTAATTTCTGCAGCCTTCTAAGTTGTATATAATCAAAACATTCTATTAAAGTTCTTAGATTATATACATATTTGTAAAATGTTCTTGGTAAATGTAAGTATATATACCTTCTGTGGGTGTTTATCATTAATATATGTAGCAAATTATTCAAGAAATAACAAAAGCACCCCTTTGAAAAGCTCTGTTATCGTCCCTAAATATATAGCATTAAAATATCTCAGAGGAAGACACATAACTTTAATTACCTAATACCTATGCAGCAAAATATCATGGACTCATTTGAAAGTATTAACAGTAGGTACTATGAATTAAACCACATACACTGAATGCATCTACGTTATCAACCACCTGTGATAATCATCCCTTTGTTGAAAGACAAAGAGTAGTTTATGTTTTCTTAACTGGATTCAGACTGATGCCAACTCAGGAACTTTGCATATTCTTATAGGATTAGAAGATCTTTGACCAATAATTGCACTACTAGGCATTTACCCAAAGAATATAAGAACACTAATTCAAAGGGATACATATACTCTTTTGTTTCCGCAGCATTATTTACAATAACCAAGATATGAAACAACCCAAATGTCCATTGATTGCTGAGTAGATAAAAATATGGTATATACATACAATGGAATACTCTTCAGCCATAGCAAAGAGTGAAATCATCCCATTTGCAATGACATGGATGGAGATAAGGGTATTATGCTAAGTGAAATAAGTCAGTCAGAGAAAGACATACCATATGATTTCAATCCTATTGGGGCTTTATGAATGGTGGCGGCGGGAGAGACATAGAGAGAGAGAGAAACAGACTCCTAATTATAGAGAACAATCTGATGGTTATGGAATGGGATAGGCTAAGTAGATGATGGGGACTAGGAGGTGCACTTGTCATGATGAGCACAGGGTAATGTATGGAACTGTTGAATTATTATATTGTACACCTGAAACTAATATAACACTGTATGTTAACTATCTGGAATTAAAATTAAAAAAAAAAACTTAAATAAAACAAAACAAAATACTTCCATTTTTATTACCCTAGGATTTCAAAGCAGGCCATAGGATTTGTCCTTAGTGGACAAGAATAATAATTGTTCTAAGTGGATCAGTAGCTCAGCAGTCACACTGTTGCTCCTAAAGTCTTCTCAAAGGTGAGCAGATATGATGCCTCAGCAAATAGGATACTGCACAAATGAGATGTTCAAGCAGCTAAGTTTAATCGGAGAAAAACTTTTGAAAATAAAAAAATTTCTGCAGGTACAATATGCCTTAGCTTTTATTTCTATATTTGGCAAATGGAAACACGTAAAATCATGTAAAAACATGTAAAATTTCTTCTTTGATAACTGACAGAGCAATATAGAATTGCCTACCAACCCTTCATGATTAATAAAAAGAACATAAAAATAGCATTCTAAGTTCTATTTTCATGGCTATTCCAAAGTAATGTATAATTTCTCCAAATGTCCTCTACTTTCTGATTTAACAATCTAAAAAATAATTATAGACATTAAACAAAATCACAATAATTTGTTTATATAATATGCTGTCCCAAATATGTTTCTTTATACTATAGTCTCCGTGAGTTTCAAAATTCTCACCTTATAAGTAAAATACACTTACATCATCAAATTCTGAAATTCTTGTGTATTTTCAACAATAGTGATTTTTTTTTGTCAAGGTGAAGATTCTGGGCATATAAAAAACTTATACATTCCCTGCTTTCATAAAAAAAAGACAAAAGAGGCCCTATTTCTGATTTGAATGAGGTAGGTATATACATGATATCTTCATATAAGTGATGTGAGTTTGGTCAAGGAGTTTTGTAGTTTGGGAAATGGACACATTTAATGCTATCAGTAGCTATATCAATTGGGAAATAATTCTAAGATGTTGCCACTTCACAACCAACTTTTCATAATCCATTTATTGATGAATTTGTTAAAAAACTAAATGTCAGCTGTGGGCAATCATAAGAGGAAAAAACGGGAATATGTAGTTTCTGCTTTTGATATAGTTTACATATTTAGGACACAACAATTCATTAAAAATATTTAGTAGAATTAATTGAAATTAATTAAAATAAACATACTAAAAATATTATCCTTATGTTTTATTCTTTTATTTACTGGGCTGTTTGGATATAAAGGAATGGACATTACCTCAAGCTGTAAATTCCTGTTCAAATTTTGGAACTGGGAACCTGATTGACATGATCTATCTTCTGTCAGGCCACTTCTCTATTACAATATCTTAAAATGCATATTCTTTCCATTTCTATCACTTTTGCAGAACATACCATTTCTAAAAACAAAGCAAACACCCCTAAAGTCTAAACCTAAAATATATCATGAGGGTTATAAATCTTTTTTTCTGAGAAATACATAGATCTATAAATTTGTGTCCAATGATATCTTTATAGATTGGGTTATTTATTGGTTTATTTGGTATTTTATAACTCCTCCGACACATCTAGATATAAATCAGTTTACAGGGTCTTTAGGAGAATGAATCTATGCAAAGTAGACTAGACCCGATTGGGCAATGAGTCTCATGTAACGTGTCCCTCCATCAAAAATAGAACTTACTATATCTTCATTAATAAAGGCCTCATTCGAAACAAAGGCTGGAAATAAACTTAAGCAGGGGTTCAAAAATATAATCACGGATTTGAGCTTCTATTGTCCAGATCATTTAATAAAATGATTATTATGATCCCTACCAAACTATAGCTTTGCACCTTCCATTTGGAGTGTTTAAGAATGGTAGCCAATAACATATTTAAATTTATGAATGTAATTAATCTTATGAAAGTAAATAAATTAACATCAGAGTTTTCAGACTGATACTGGATTTGTGATTACATATAATACTTTAAAAAATTAGACTTCACTTAATCTAATAATTCCTCTAATAGCTGCTTTTTTTAAATAATTCTGGAATAATACTTTCTCTGATCCCAAATAAAATTTTGCAAATAGTGTTTTTAAAATACCACATCTTTATCTCTCACACATTTCTTATAAAAAGTAGCTAGAGAAAGAAAATAATCAGAGGAAAAACAACAAAATTTAAATCAGCTGCTATGCTACTCCATATTATCACAGCATGCCTCTATTCCCCACTCCTCATCATGTCTACCTCAAGCTGCTATTTTAAAGGTGTTTTTTGGTTTGTTTGCATGTGTTTTTAAAAAATGTTTTGGCTAATTTTGAATAAAAATAGACCTGTAGTTCATTTTTTCTTTTAGCAAGTTTTGTGTAAACAAAGTTATTCTCTGACTCATACACACACACAAACACACACGCACACACACACACACACACACACACACAGAAATTTTAAACAATATTTCTTAAGAGAAAGACTATGTTGTGTCAAATAATTTTTAAATAAATTAAGCATATTCTTATTTTTTAAAATATGCATGTTTTATCTTTTCTATAGAAATGTTAAGTCTAAGAATAGTCAAATATTAAAATTCAATGTTGTAGTTGAATATCTTGTATACTGACATTTAATCTTCAGTAACTAAATGCATTTTGAAGATATTTTAAGTTCAATTTTAAGTAACTGGCATTCAGAACATGTTAAGTTTTAACAGCTGCTATATTTCAGTTAAAATATTTGTTCTCATAAGATGAAATACAATGACCTGTGAATCAGTAGTAAGGGTTCTTTATATTTTTATTTTAATAAAAAAGAAAACCTTTATATTGCTCCTGGATATTAAAGGTGATTACAGCAAATGTTACTTTATAAGCACAATTAAAGGCATTTATGCAGCTTTTGCATAATGATAATAATTAAAAACCGTTTATTTTAAAGGCTGCTTAAAAGTTAATTTTCACCCAGGTGCATATTGAAGCCTATAATTAGCCTTTCTTCAGAGGAGGTTTGGTTGAGGAAATACATAAAGGCATTTCCAAAGGCAGAAGTTCACTGCTAAAATGGGATTTTGGTTTTAACTTTAGTTTGATAATGGTGCTTAAAATATGTGAGAACAAATGCTCCGAAATACTTTAAAAAATGAATCTATAATCATCCCAGATTGATTTCATTGAGAAGACATATAGAAGACCTATTTTCATATAATTTGTTTGGGAAATGAAGTCCCATAAGACTGCTACCTGGAAAATTTTATTATTTACAACAAATATAAGAAATTTTCAAAACAATTACAAAGCATAATTTCCTATGTATCTTGTCATTCTACTGGGCTGGAAATCAATGCTATTTCTATAATAAATTCTCACTTAACAATTCATTCTTCCTCTACTAGTGATGTCCTACTTACTATCCATTCACCAGATGGTGCATTTTCCGAAAGCTCTCTCATATTTCCAGACAGAATCTCCAAGTAGAGGTAATCATTACACTTGACCTAGTTACTAATTTTCAATACAGAATACAATAGTATATATAATCCCAATAAGGACTTTTTAAATCCAAGTACTGATACTTTAAGAAGTTTATAGAAATAAAAAAGTAATTTAGGATTTATTATTGTGAAATATCTGACACTAGCTGAAGTTTGTTTACTTCTTTTTTTTAAAAAATGAGTCATTCTTTTGCTGTATAATTTTTTTAATGTTTATTCATATTGAGAGAGAGAGAGAGAGAGAGAGAGAGAGAGAGAGAGAGAGAATGAGCAGAGGAGGGGCAGAAAGAGAGGGAGAGAGAGAGAGAATCCCAATCAGGCTCCATGCCCAGCACAGAGCCAGGCATGGGGTTTGATCTTATAATCATGAGATAATGATTTGAGACAAAATCAGGAGTCAGATGCTTAAGTGACTGAGCTCCCCAGACACCCCTGTTTACCTGTTTAAATATGAGTTTTCCTATCCATAAAATAAGACATTAGAGGTAAATAACCTAGAATATCCTTTCGTAATATTCTTATAGAAAATTGTTGATGATTCAAATAATTGTCAATTCTTATTGTTTTCAAAAACTATATATCATAAAATCCATGTTTGAATTATATGATCAATGTTTACTTTTTATATAGCATAATTTCTACTAATTTGTTAAATGTATTTATTAGTATGAGGTATCCAAAAAGCAGGTCTGAATTTTCCTAAATGAATTAAACATGATTTATTCTTTCTTGGAGCTTTCTATTTGAGGTATAAAATTAGAATATAACAATTAAATAAATGAGTGACAAACTAATTTTAGACTATGATCAATGATGTCAGGAAATGAATTATGTGCTATGACAAAGTTAAGTAATAATATGAGGGGTAAAATGAGGAAGATGGTGTGATCAAGAATTTACTCTGTAAGGGGATGACCTTTTAGCAGACACTCAGAGTATTTAGATAGGTGAAGGATTGGAGAAAGAATATTTTACACAAATGGAATTGACATGTATAGGGTATGGGGACAGGAAAAACTTGGTATGCTTGAAGATCAGTAAGCCCTCCAGTATAGATGGAGTGTACTTGGAGAAAGAGTCATGCACATTGAGTTTGGAGAAATATCCTGGATTTTAAAGGTGATTACAGCAAATGTTACTTTATAAGCACAATTAAAGGCATTTATGCAGCTTTTGCATAATGATAATAATTAAAAACCATTTATTTTAAAGGCTGTTTTAAATAGTGATACAGAAATAGTGAATATACATGTCATGTATGGCCCATAGGCCAGTCTAAATCTTATACTACTTGGTATATTATTGTAGAAAATTCAATTCTGCTATAGAATATAAGGATGTATGTATTAAAGGAGACACATAAAGAAATTCCATCAAGGTAATTTCCAAGAGGATAATATTAAGATTTTATTCCAACTGAAAGAAAAAAAATATGCAAGGCAATAAATAAATATAATGTGATCTGATATACGTTTTTAAAGTTTATTTATTTATTTATTTATTTATTTATTTAGAGAGGGAGAGAGAGAATCCCTAGCAGGCTCCCCGCTGTCAGCACAGAGCGCAAGGTGGGGCTCGATCCCACAAACTATGAGATCATGACCTGAGTTGGTCGCTTAATCGACTGGACCACACAGGTGTCCCAGTGATCTGATATACTTTTAAAAATAGCTCATTCTGTTTCTTATGTGAAAAAAAAAGTGTGGATAAAGAGATGACACAGGAGAACATTTAGAAGAATCCAGTAATATCCAAAGGGAGAAATGCTTAGCTGCTACAGGATGCTCTGGGTCTTGCTTTTATGTTACAGAGAATGTCTATAGAACATTCTAGATTCCAGGAAAGAGTTGGGGTGAAGGCATGGTGGGTCTAGATTTCGAATCTTAAGTCCTTTTATTGGCCTGAATAAACAAACCCAAACCATTACAGTGTGAATAAGTCTAATCTCCTTGTGTGTGTGTACACACATAAAGAGCAAGAGCTTCCCATGCCCTTTGACATTCTTGCATTTGCCAAGCATATCCCTGAATGACATCCTTAGTTAGAATATGGAGAACTTTATCAAAGCCTATGAGGCTGCACAATGCATCTTTGGATGCATCTAACAAGTGGATCTACCAAATCAATCCACTCTAAATCATGGAGTACTATATAGCTTCAAAATATGTGTTCTAGGGCACCTGGGTGGCTCAGTCGGTTAAGCATCCAATATTGGCTCAGGTCATGATCTCACAGTTTGTGGGTTCAAGCCCCGCATCGGGATCTGTGCTGACAGCTGCCTTGGATTCTGTGTCTCCCTCTCTCTCTGGTCCTCCCTCATTCATGCTCTGTCTCTCTCTTTCTCTTAAAATAGATTTTAAAAGTTAAAAAAATTAAAAAAAATAAAATATATATTCTATGAATTTTAATTGGCATAATTAAAATCTCAAATGAAAACTTAAATAAGTAAAATAGAATGTACAAATGGATACTTTATGTAAACCTGTAGGCATTTTACATCACTAAAGTAAAATAAATAACCTGTAGACATTTTACATCACTAAAGTAAAATAATAAATAAATAAATAAATAAATAAAACTGCTAAAGATGATAAGATCCAACTTATATATTAAGTAATGATATAAAACAAGAATACCACAAAAATGTATTAACATATTCACAATTGTTTTGGATTAGGAGGATTAAAACTTTTTTCTTTCTATTGTTCTATGCTTTCCAGATTGTTTTCCATGTACAAGTATGGTTTATTTCACTATAAATTATAAAGTAAATAATTTATTAAACAAACCAGATTCTTTATAAGCTGGTTCCTCCATTTTTTTCTCTAGTGTCATTTCCAAATATATTTCCTTATACTCTATGTGTTCAAATAATCACTAATCAACTTATCACATATTGAACTTTTCAAGTGACTAAGTTTCTGCATACATTCTTTATTTTACAATATGAACTCTTTTAAAGATTTTTAGTTTATATTGAAGCTATTTATATATATATATATATATATATATATATATATATATATATATATACACACACACATATACACACACACATACATATATATATGTATACCCAAAATGATACATTATTCTAAGTATAATGAATTTTTCAAACTAAGTATATATAGATTATCAGAAACAGAATGTTACCAGCAGCTTTCCAAGTCCCCAACCCAACCCCCTCCTCATGCAACTTTGTTGTCACTAACCTCTCTAAAAGTAAAACTAGTGTGACTTCTAATAGCACAAATTAATTTTGCAAGTTTTGTGATTCATTCCTGTGTCTGTTTTTCTTTACTCAAATCATACAAGTTTAATAAATATTGTTACATGTATTTTTGTATATTTTTCTTCTACTTAAGGTGTGTGATGCCTTCATCCTTTTTGATATTTTTTATCGGTTTTAATTTTCATGGGCATTTAGGCAAATTCTGACTTTAGATTATCACAAATAGTGTAGTTATGAACGTATTAGTACTTTTTTGGATAAACATATATAAGCCTATTAAGTATGTACCTAACAGCTGACTTGCTGTGTCATGGGTAGGTTTATTTTTCAGTTTTAGTAAATCCTGTCACAAAGTCCGTTCTTCAAACACGCGGTGTTTTCCATTTTTCATTTGGTCGGGTATATATTGATATGTCACTATACATTTAATTTGCATTTTTCTCATGGATAAAGAAGTTAAGCACTTTTCATATGCTTAATAGTCAAATGGGTATCCTGTTTTGTAAACTGCTATTTATCTTTTACCCAAAAGATTGTTGAATTTTCTTTCTTATTGATATACAGAAAATCTTCAGGGATTAAGTTGTTGAGTTCCTTGTTTTATATGCATCTACCTTCGCCATTGTCTCCTTCATTTATTTCTCTATGGATCTATGAACGTAACAAATATGTTCTCTTGTTCTGTGAGTTGCTTTTCTAGTCCTTCAATGCATATTTTAATAGTAATGTTAGCATTAATATAGTCTAATCATTTTTCTTGTATAGTTATTGCCTTTTGTGTCTTTTTAAATGCTCTTTCCCTCATCCAAGGTCACCTATGCTCACTATGCTCTGGAACTGATGCTTTTGTGTTCAGGGTAAGATAGAGGTCAAAATCCATTTATATTGTATAGATAGTCAGAGTCCTAAAACTGTTTATAAAGAAAAAATTTGCCCATCACCTTTTAGTTTTATAAATTGAGTGTTTATGTTAAGTCTATGTTAGGGGTTTACAAATATATCCCATTAGTCAGGCTTAGGCTGTTTTTGTTTGGGTTTGGGTTTAACCTTGCACTGATTTTACGTTGGCATTATTTAATGACATTTCCTGGTGGCATTTGTCCTACCTCTTCACATTTCTTCATCTTCTTAAACACCGTTTTGTTTATATTTGGGCCATTACATTTTTATTTGAATTTTAGAGCCACTTTGTAAATTAAAAACTCTCTTGGGATTCAAATAGGAATTATATTGAATGTATAGATTAATTGAAGGAAAATTGATCTTTGCAATACTGGGTTTTACAATTCACAATCTCTCAATTTATTCAGTCTTTACTTTCTATCAATAAAATCATTTCCATGTAGAGATATTTACATATTTCATTAGATTTATTAACAGATCTTTTTATCACTATTTTAAATTATAACTTTTTAATCTTCTACTTGTCAGGTTTAAAAAAAATTATTACCTTCAAAAATTTGCCGCATTATTTCTAATAGTTTTCTGAAGAAAATTTGGATTTTTCAGCAATATAACTGTATAATGTGCAAATATTTTTGATTTTTCTCTAATAATTACATACATGTACATATGTGTGTATACACATTCTCAGTACAGTAGTGTATGAAATAATGAGAGATAATTTGCATTTTTACATCAGAGAAACATCAATGTTTTATCACTGATTATTAGGATCCTTTAGGTTTTTGTAGGTGTTCCTTATCAAATTATGGAGTATTCCTTCTATATTTAGTTTGTTAAATGTTTATAATTGTCAAAGAGGAAAAATTTCCTCTACAGTTTAATGTCCTTCTAGCTGGGCTAAGAATCAAATTGATATGAAACAGATTAACAGGAGAAAATAAAATTTAACAGCAAACATATGGGGAATCCACACAGACATAGAAATTCCAAAGACAGGCAACAAGACTTCTATGAGCTCTGGAAAGGGGTAGGGGATCTGAGGATACAAAGGAGAGAAAGATCATTAGCACGAGATGAAAAGAGATGTTTGGAAACCAAAGTTGCCCTATTATGTAGATAAGTTTCTTAGTAAGGAGCAATTTCTGTCAATAGCTCTCTTCCTGGTAACAAGCAGGTAATTAAGGGGGAGGTATAGAGTTTTTCCTGAAACTGCTGAGTTTTGATTGCTTCTAACTCAAACTAGTGTTCTTGCCAAAGTGGCTCATCTTGGGACTGCCTGCCCTTGGCACCTGCAAGATGGAGTATTGAGTTTTCTCAAATGGTTTTTTTCATCTATTGTAATGATCACATTTTTTTTTATTCTTATTCTTTAGGGTTTTTTTCCCCTTCTTTTTTCTAACTTCCTCAGAATGGAGTTCAAATAACTTTTAACATTTTAAATTTTATAACAAATGTTCCACTAACCATAGCTTTTGATGTATCTCCAAAGTTTTGAAATATCACTCACTTACTATTTTACATTTTAGTAAGAATACATTGTAATTTATGTTTTTCTGATTTGACTCATGGATTATTTAAGAGTAAACTTTTAGTCTCTCAGAATTTGAGATTTCTTTTATTTTTGAAAGTTGATGAGACTTTGTTACACAGCATATGGTCGAATTTGGTAAATTCTTGTACACTCAAAAAATATGAATGTTGCAATATGTGCACATTTTATATAAGCTTACTAGACTTTCATGAATTTCAGTCTTTGCATATTTAAAAATGCACAATGCATTATTGATATATATCATAAGCTATTAACATTGACTTATTTGCATATGTGAAATTTGTATGTTTTACTGAAAAAAACCCTCAAATTTTAGTAAGAACTTCAATTGCTCTTGTGATGAACCCAAACATCTGCAAAACCATCTTCTATAAGTTCTACATTTAAACATTTTAAAACATGGGTCTATTTTGGTAATATCTATGAGGCTCACTTTCCTTACCTATTCACTATCACAGTAATTTATGCTTTATTCAACGATGAGGATAAAATAGGGTAACATTTTAATTTTTTGGTGTATGGCTAAAATTATAATGCTAATCTCTGTTAATTTTCCCAATAGAATTTAAAGAGAACACAAAGGTCATTTGAAATGAAACCCTTGGGCTCCTGGGTGGCTCAGTCTGTTAAATGTCTGACAAGGTTTTGCGTTTGAGCCCATGTTGGGCTCTGTGCTGAGTGCAGAGCCTACATCCTGCTTTGGATTCTGTGTCTACCTCGCTCCCTCTCTGCCCCTCCCCGGCTAGCACTCTGTCTCTCAAAAATAAATAAACATTGAAATGAAATCCTTGTTTGCGTTTATGAAGAAAAGTATACAGTGTGATGGGACAATTCGGTTAGCACGAAATAACTGATGAGGTGGAGGAATTTTTGAAGTATACATAGAATAATGAAATGATTTTTAGAAAGGAAAATTCACTAACGACTTGCATTGGCTTTTCCAAATGATATAAAAACAAAACAGAAAACCCTTTCCTAAATAACAACATGAACCTCAAAGTAAAGAATAAAATCAACAAGTGTAAAAAAATGAAATTTAACCAAATAAAATTGATAAGACTGTTTTTCTTTTCATTGACAACACAGCAGGTTTAAGTTTGAAGTTTGTCATTTATATATGTGAACTGCTTGAGACTGAGTTTAGTTTTTTACTTTTAATGAAGGAATCGATAAATTTGCAATTCTTACAGGAAAGAGGATTAAAAATCCTAATCCATCCCTAAAATCTCAGAAAGACTTGATAGGGCAAAACTATGAAGGAGTATATTATATATAAGAATTTGATTACCAAAATATAAAGAAATATATTCACAGTATTTTAGTTTGTTATTATTTTATTCCAATGAATCTAGGACATAAGTCAGAAACCATGCTAAATTGTACAACATAGTTTGCAACTGAAAATTAAACATTAGCTTTTGATACCATTTTAGAGCTTTTTGGGAATTCAGGCATTCAGTGATCTCTAGGCCACACAGTCCATATGCAGTGGCTGTTAATTATAGCAACATTCTCTCTGCTGATCTAGGAACTTTCTAAAACATTCTCCATATGCTCCAAAGAACAATTTGTCTTCTATTTGGACTCTAATTAAAATTTTAAAAATTCCTAAAATTTCAGCATATGAAGTTAAGTTTGTGTGTATGTACTTGTGTGTATAATAGGTGTATGTCCTATTTATGTTTAACTGATTTAGAGCTCCAAACTATGTATCTTGAAGGTTATTTCTTAAAAGTATGTCATAAGTTACTCTTTTCTCTATATTTTGTGGTTCTTAATGTTCATATTCTGTGACATTATTAAAACTACTCCTAGTCAATATAGATGTTTTCAACAAAATGGATAGAGTGACATATGTCATATGCTTATATAGATTTCTCTCTCCCTTGTTTAAATCCATTAAGAGGATCTCTTTCAATACTAGAATTATTATTAAGCTGGTCACCTTCATTTTATTTTGGTTTGGTTTTGATTTTTTGGGTTTTTTTTTCAACTTTATTGAGATATAATGGAAATATAACATTATGTAGGTTTAGGTATACATGTGGTGGTTTGGTACACATATATGCTTTAAAATGATTACCAGCATAAAGTTAATATATCCATCACCTCACATAATAACTTTCATGTGTGTATGGTAAGAACATTTAAGATTTATTCTCATAGACTTTCAAAAGCAAGGTGGTTACTTTGATATGTAGGGTTCTCTATTATCGGGCCATAAGTATTTCAATTTCCCACTCAGCCAAAATAATCACTTACATTTCCTTGATCATAATATAATATTTCTAATACGTCTGCTTTCCTTCATGCATTGTACCTACTTGTAATAAATTTGATCTCATCCCAATTCTTTCTAATACCCAAGACCTAACTCAAAGTTTATCATCTCCAGAAATTCTTTTCCAAAACTTTTTCCTCTAGTAAGTTTTATATTTTCCTTCTCTCTTCCCCTAATGTCATGTGTATATATATTTATTTTACTTTTGTAGTCAAAATCATGGAAATAGAGTTAGGCAGACAAGACTTCAAATTGTATTCTCATATTTATTAAATGTGTGATATTTGATAAGACTCAGATTTTTAGGTCTCAGTAAAATAAGGACAATAATGTTTAAATCATAGCGAAGTAATTAGCCCAATTTCTGGTCTATAATAAATAAATGATGGCTCTACCAGTTTTATTATCATGATTTCAGATATATTGTTAACTTAATCAAAGTACTTCCCTCAGGTATTAGGGAATATCTTTCAGAACAGGAACCATGGGATTTCCATCTGTCTATCTAAACTCTAGCACACTGTATGGAATGGCTACTCAAGAAGTGCTCAGTTAAGAGGATTTGCTCTCTATTTTCTCAAATGTGAATTTTAACCTTCTGTTTCTTTGTTTGCCAATAGCAGAAACAAATAACTTCTAAAATTAATTACTCTACAGTCCGGTGTAGTTATTTACAAATACAGATTCTTTAATTCTGTGAGAAGAGATAAAAGTGCATAGGCTTAAAAAGAAAGTAATATAAAGAAAAAACATTTAAAGACAAAATTAAATTAGCTAAGTAGAGGTAAATTTCTCATATGTAACAAAAGAATAATAATAAAAACCTATTCAACTGGATTATTGTGACATATAAGAATGTACCTTTTAGTTACTTTTCCAATATAATTGCTTCATGTGACTTTCTGATATATTTCAAGTCACTTGTTAAAAGTTGTTATTAACAACTTAATTTTAACTCAGGATGACTTTTCACACCCCAACTGATATTTTTATGATTCAGCATTATGTATCTAGTATCATCTTTGAGTTATTATCTTGTTCTGAACATTATTTGGAACTAGGTAGATTCAAAATAATTAAATACATAAGTAAATGCACAAATAAACAAATGTAAATATATAATTTTAGTATTATTTTCTTACTGCTAAAAGACTAAAATCGTAAGAACTAATCAAAGAACGTAAGTCAGTGATATAAACACTTTTCTGAAATCAAGGTAAGAGTTTACTTGTTATTATTCAATATCTGTCAAAATTAGGTTGATCTGCCTGTGTACAACTTGGTGTCTTCTATAAGACACAGCCACGTTAATTTACTTCAATATATTAATTTTACTGCTATCTTGTAGTCTTCATGAAGGTGTGGTTTGGATATAAAGCTACTGTAAAATATTACATTCCATAAGGATTACTATTTAAAAATTTATATATGAATACCAAATCTAATACATACAAAACTATGCTTAAATTAGTAGTAAATATAGGGGCGCCTGGGTGGCGCAGTCGGTTAAGCGTCCGACTTCAGCCAGGTCACGATCTCGCGGTCCGTGAGTTCGAGCCCCGCGTCGGGCTCTGGGCGATGGCTCAGAGCCTGGAGCCTGTTTCCAATTCTGTGTCTCCCTCTCTCTCTGCCCCTCCCCCGTTCATGCTCTCTCTCTGTCCCAAGAATAAATAAACGTTGAAAAAAAAAAATTAAAAAAAAAATTAGTAGTAAATACTAAATTAGCTTTTAAAACTATACTTAGCATTTACTAAATTTAGACTTTAAATATGATAAGGATAATAATTTAGAAATTATAGGCCAATAAGCTGGTTCCAGTGGACCTGAAATTAATTATGGGGTATATAAAAATAGAACACATACAATCAATAAAGATTTTAAGATATTTTTCTATTAATATTTAATAGTCATGCAAAACCACTTCAAAAATTGTATTTACAATTTCAAGGAGGTGGGGAATCTCAGTAACCATGAATTTTTCATTTGCAAAAACTCACCGAACTACATAATTCATAAATACCAACAACAGACAAATGATAAGTATTCAGTGAAAATGACATTCTATGTTGGTACCACTATGCAATTTTACTTTGGCTTTTCACTCTACGAATGAAAAGTTCTTTTACATAACTCTAACCTTTGCCAGTCTCTGGCCACTTTCCAAATTTTTACAGACTATCCTACTAAACTGATTGTTTCTGTGCTGGATATTGAGAATCCAATGTCCAATGTCATTCCATGACAACAGATCTTGATTAGACTCTAAGTTCTCATTTCTACTCACTCTAGGCTCCTGCATTTACTTGATCATTTACATATTTCTCACCAGTGTATCCTCTGTGAGTTCAGAATATCTTCTGTTTATTTTTGTGTGTGTGTACATTTTTAGCATTTGAATATATATAATCTCTTAATAAAGTAACCTCATTACTATCCAACAACGTTTCACTAAGAAAAAAAGAATAAAGGGGCACATTACTCTTTTGGCTTTTTTTATATTTTGTTTTGAATAGTTGTTTCTTACTGCCAGCAGATTCTCCACATCTGTGATTAAGTAGAGGTAAGTGTATATATATATATATATATATATATATATATATACACACACACACACACACACACACACATATATACATACATGTATACATACATATATACATATATGTATACATACATATATATACATATATATATATAAAAGTGTTAAGACTCTGATATAATTACTTGTCATGATTAAGCATTTATAATTCAATTAACATATAGATTTAAGGTTAACTTATATGTAAGTGAAAATAATGATCTGTCTTCTAGTAGTACCAGCCTTTGAGTCAACTAAACGGAACAATATGGATCCAAATTAAATATTCAAAATGTCTCTTGAAGGTGTTTGTCTAATCCTACTTTTACCAGCCTTCTTCATCATTACAATTAAATGTGTTTATATATATGCACACAGGCACACATGTATACGTGTTTATCCCCAAATGAACAAAATCATAAAGCTATGAAATCACCTTTGAAGATAAATTGAGCTGATAACTTCTCTATGAAACTTTCCATAACCTGACGCTCTCCTATACTCTCCTCTTCTCACAAGTTGTGGTTGTTTCTTATATACTTATTCTCTATTATACTTAAACACACTCTATTGTATCAGTTGATACACCATACATCATATTATAAGTACTTACCTTCTTGCCTTAATAGACAGTATATTCTATGTATTACTTGCAGGCAAGAATCAAGACTTAATTATCCTTATATGTGTAGTCATGAGCAAATATTTAAGAACACTACAGGGGTTCAATCAACAGATTACACATCAGTAAGCGTTCAGTTTTAGAGGTCTTTCTTTTTTTCTTTATCTTTTTTTTTTTTCAATTAGGGATACTGAATCTAGAGTTGCTAATGTGAAATGAGTTTCTATTCTACAATAGTATATAATTCAGATGAATTATGTTTTTTTAGCAACTGCTACATAGGGAAAATTTCAGTTTTAAAACACTGACAATTGGACTGCCATTCAGTGATTATTGAGACAAACTGGTCACTTCCATCTACCTGAACTTGATTCATGAAAAAACATTAAATCTGGTCATGTGCGACAGGCTACTGAGAAATGCAGAGCAAAGCAAGCAGTTTTATATTGAGGACTATAAAAACATATATTATGTGAGAAAAAAATCTTAAAATTTTCATACTTCTAGCGCGAGTATAGAGGATGATCACATTGCTTCTACATTGTTATTTGCAAATAATAAATTATAAAACATTATACTTCTTTGTCATCTTCTTGAATGATAACAAGAAGTTTGTTCCTGAGAAACACAGAGAACAATACTTTTTCAGTTATTTCAAAAAATGGAAATAAAATTTTATTTCTCAGAGCACTCAAATATCTTATTGACATATACAATCTACAGATAATTTATAACATAGGAAAAAAATTACAGCAGTAAAAAATAGACAAAAGATAACAGTCCCTTATGGGGTTCTTCGATGTATTAAATACACTAATGGGCAGGGGATATACTAGGCAGGTTGCTAAAATGTCAAAATAGTAGTATATATTTGTGATATTGAATGGAAAAGCAAGGCAGCATTAAAGTTAAACTTCCATATAATTGCTAATTCAACATTTTGTGTCAGAAATTAATGATACAGAATTGAAAGGTTAGATGAAATTAGATGAATATATATATATTTCTACTTATATTGGTGATTAACATAACGTATTCCATTTTTGGAGCTTTGGTTCATTGTGTGTGTGTGTGTGTGTGTGTGTGTGTGTGTTGAGTCTTTCTGACTCTTTCATTGCATGGAAGTGCTTTTTTTTTTTTTTATCAAGAATGATACTGGAAATGTCAAGATAGAATTGACACAGCTTTATTGATAAAATATATGTACATTAGAACTAATTAATTCTCCCTTTAGTCCATTGAATCACATAGTTTCTCTTAAGGACAGGAAGACTTAAAAATCAAGAGAATATGTTTAAGAAATAAATGAAAAAAGGGGTCTGTGGGTGGCTCAGTTAAACATCCAATTCTTGGTTTCGGCTCAGGTCATGATCTCACAGTTTGGGAGGTTGAGGGCCTCATGGGGTTCTATAGTGAGAGCCCAGAGCCTGCTTGGTATTCTCTCTGTCCTTCTCTTCCCCCTGCACTAGCACTTTTGCTCTCTCTCACTCTCTCTTTGTCAAAATAAATAAATAAACTTAAAATTAAAGAAAAGAAATAAATGAAGATGTATTTAATCTTCTGTATTAACAAAGAAACCTAACTGAAAAAGCAGTACCACTTAATATAACTTTAAAAAACATTATAAAAGACCTGAATATGAACATCCAAGAAGCTCAGTGAATTCCATGTAGGATTATTTCAAAGAGACTCATACCCAAACACATTATAATCAAGTAGTGGAAAGACAAAGAGAGAATATTTAAAACGGCAAGAGAGAGGTGACATCCTATACAAAAGATGATCCTCAATAATATTATCAGTAGATTTCTCATCAGCAACTTTGGAAGCCAGAAGTCAGTGGGCTGATATATTTGAAGGGGAAAAACAAACACGAAACAAACAAAAAACCAAAAAACACAAAAACTGTCAATAATTGTATAGCTAGCAAAAGTGTCCTTCAAAAATGATGGAGAGATTGGGGCGCTTGTGTGGCTCAGTCGGTTAAGCATCCGACTTCGGCTCAAGTCACGATCTCGCAGTCCGTGAGTTCGAGCCCCGTGTCAGGCTCTGGGCTGATGGCTCAGAGCCTGGAGCCTGCTTCCGATTCTGTGTCTCCCTCTCTCTCTGCCCCTCCCCCGTTCATGCTCTGTCTCTCTCTGTCCCAAAAATAAATAAACGTTAAAAAAAAATTTAAAAAAATGATGGAGAGATAAAGATATCCCTAGATAAGAAAAGTTGAGAGAGTTTGTTATCGCTAGAGTTTGGTCCTGAAAGAAATTATAAAGGTATTCTTGCAGGTTGTAATGAAAGGACATTGAACAGTAACTAAAAATGATATAAAGAAATTAAAATCTCAGTAAAAGTAATACACAGGCAATTATAAAAGCTAGCATTATTGTAATGATAGTTCATAACACAGGTTTTGGTTTTACTCATGATTTAAGAGACTAATACATTTCAAAAATATTAGTCTAGAAGCTAGTATTATTCTAACTATGGGTTGTGACTACTTATTTTATGTTGTAATAATTTAAGAGATTAATGCATTAAAAACATAAATTTATGAAAAAACATAACTTTATGATTTCAGACACACAATGTGAAAAGATGTAATTTTGTGACATCAATAACTGAAAAAAAGTGGGAACAGAACTTTAAATGAGCAGGTTTTATGTTATTGAAATTAAGCTGGTATAAATTTAAATAAGTGTTATAATGTTAGGATGTTAAATATAATCCTCATGGTAACCCAGATATAAAGAGTTATAGAATATACACAAAAGTAAATGAGAAGAAATTTAAACCTTTTCAATATAAAATATCAGCTTAACACAAAACAGACAGTAATGAAGGAAATGAGGGACAATATAAGCTATAAGACATCTAGAAAATAAATAGAAAAATGACAAAACTAATTTTCCTCTTATCAGTAAGTAGTTTTAATATAATTGGATTAAACTTTCTAGCCAAAAGACAGCTATTGGCAGAATAGAGAAGAAATCTGAGCTAGCTATATGTTGTCTACAAGAGAGCCACTTTAGATCTTAGGATGCAAATAAGTTGAAAGTGAAGGTTGGAAAAGATATTCAATGCAAATAGTAACCAAAAGAGAGCAGGTATGATTATACTAATATAATACAAATATACTTTAAATTTAAACAAAGTTTGTAAGAGGAGAAAAAAAGACATATAAATAAAAAGTCCCATACGTCAAGAAGATATAACAATTATAAACATTTATGTCTCAACAATCAAATAAGAAGCAAAAATTCACAGAATTAAAGAAATAAATTGATATTTCCACAATTGTTACAGACTTCAATATCCCATTTTTAATAATGAACAACTAGACACAAGATAAGGAAATGAAGAACCCAACTAACACAATAAACTAACTAGAATTAGCACATATAGGACACTGTATCTGTCAGGGAAGAAGATACAGCTACCAATCCCAAGTGAGTATACCCATTGTGTGGAAAATGTGAAAATCATGACAATGTCAACCATCAGAAGTAGGAGTTCACAGACACTGGTCCATTGCACATTCTACAGCATTGCAGCTTCCAAAGAGGACTCACCATGTATATCATTAGTTGGAATAGCACTTTACTTACAGAAAGGAGAAGAAATAAAAGATCAGTGTCTGTAGTATATGCAGGTCTACCATGGCCACCAGGCCTGTCTGATAGCCCACTCAGGGTGATGGACTGCATGCACCCTTCTTCTAAAATAGGTGAAGATGCTATTCCCCTCCAGCATAAGGGCAGATATACTGCAGGGGCTGGCCAAATGCCATACGATGCATACTATTAAGCAACAAAAGAAAATTACTGTGTACTGAGAACAGGGCACAATTTTCTTCTAATGAGAAAGAAGAATATATGGGCAAGCAGCTGATGGCCACTCGGCATCCATTTGGGGGAATGTCCCAGACTCCAGACACTGATTCCTCCACACTATCCAACAACAGAATACATTCTTCTCAAGTGCACATGGGACATACACCAGAATATGCATACATTAGGTCACAAATTGTGTCTCTAAATATTTTAAAAGATCAAATCTTTTGATCTTTTCTGATCACATAGATTGAAGTTAGAAATCAATAGCAGAAGGAAAACTGGAAATTTTAAAAATTTGTGGAAATTAAACAATGCACTCTTAAATAATCAATGGGTCAAGGAAATCACAAGATAAATTAGAAAATGCTAGATAAATGATAACAAAAACACAATATACCAAACTTACAGGATGCAGCAAAAGTGCTAAGGGGGATATTTAAAGCTATAAACACAGATCTAAAAAAAACAAGAAAGATCTCATGTCAACAATCTAACTTTACCACTTAAGGAACAAGAGAAACTCAAACTCAAAGCTAGCAGAAACAAGGAAATATTAAAGATCAGAAATAAGTAAAATAGAGGACAGAAAAATACAAA
Source organism: Leopardus geoffroyi (assembly GCF_018350155.1). NCBI lineage: Eukaryota > Metazoa > Chordata > Mammalia > Carnivora > Felidae > Leopardus > Leopardus geoffroyi. Next base: position 153,258,721 of record NC_059327.1, read on the forward strand.
AATCAATGAAACCAAAAATTGGTTCTTCAAAAGATTGACAAAATTAACAAAATTTTCGCTAGATTGACTACGAAATAGGGAGATTCAACTTATTAAAATCAGAAATGTAAGTGGAGACATTACTACCAATTCTATAGAAATGAAAGATTTATACAAGAATTTGTACTATGAAAAATTGTAAGCCAAAAAAAATTGAATAATCTGGATAAAATGGACACAGTTCTAGAAACACAATTTTTTCAAGGCTGAATCATAAAGAAATAAAAATTCTGAATAGACCTATAACTAGTAATGAGATTGAATCAGTAATTAGAAATCTCCTAACAAAGAAAAGTCCAGGACATGACTGCTTCATTTAAGAATTCTACCAAACATTTAAAGAACTAATATTTCTTCTTAAAATTTCAAAAAAAAAGTGGAGAATGCTTCCTAACTCATCTTATGAAACCAAATTTACCCTGATACCAAAGCCAGACAAAGGCACTATCAGGAAACTACAGACTAAAATCCCTGGTGGATATTGATTCAAAAATCCTGAAAAAGAAAGAAAGAAAGAAAGAAAGAAAGAAAGAAAGAAAGAAAGAAAGAAAGAAAAAAGAAAACAAATACAACATTATATTAAAAAGACTATATACCATAATTACATTAGATTTATTCCTGGAATATAAGAATGGCTTAACAAACAAAAATTAACCAATGTAATATACCACATTAACAGAAGAAAAATAAAAACATGATCATTTCAACTATTTCAATTGATGCAGAAAAAAACATTTGACAAAATCCAACACCATTTATGATAAAACACTCAACAAATTATGTATTACAAGGAAATTACCTTAACATAATAAAATCCTTATATAAAAAATCCACAGAGAATTTATATTTGATGTTGAAAAACTGAAAACTTTCCTCTAAGATCAGGAACAAGGCAAGTATACCAGCTTTGCCACTTCTATTAAACATAGCACTGGAAGACCCTGCCAGAGCAATTAGGCAAGAAAAGGAAATAATAGGCATCCAAATTGGAAAGAAAAAGTAAAATAACCTTTTTTCACATATAATATGATTTTATATGTAGAAATTCCTAAAGATTCCACAAAATAGTGTTAGAATCAATAAATGAATTCAGCAAATTAGCAGGATTACAATGTCAATGCTAAAAAATCAGTTGCACTTCTATATACAAACAATGAACAATCTGAAAAGGACAGTAAGAAAACAAGTCTAGGGGTGCCTGGGTGGCCAAGTCTGTTGAGCATGTGACTCTTGATTTCAGCTCAGATCATGATCCCAGGGTTGTGGGATTAAGCCCTGGTCAGGCTCCATGATGAATGTGGAGTCTGTTTGAGATTCATACTCTCTCTCCTTCTGCCCCTTTCCCCCACTCACACTGTCTCTCCCTCTCTCTCTCTCTCAAATAAAAAGAAAAGAAAAGAAAACTGCGTTTAAAAAAGCATTGAAAAATAAAATTAACTTAACCAAGCAGGCAAAAGACATGTGTGATGAAAACTACAAAACATTGCTGAAATAAATTAAAGAAGACATAAATAAATGGTAACACATCCCATGTTTATGGACTGGAAAACTTAATATTTTTAAGATCTTATTACTACTCCAAAGTGATCTACAGATTTAATGCAATGTCTATCAAAATCCCAAAGATTTTTTTTTTGCAGAAACAGAAAAAAACATTCTAAGATCAATATAAAATCTCCAGATACCCCAAATAGCCATAACAATAATTAAAAAGAAGAACAAAATTGGAAGGCTCATAATTCCTGATTTTAAAATTTCTACACTACAGAAATATAAGCAGTATACTACTGGAATAGACATATAAACCAATGGAATAGAATAAAAAACCCATAAATAAATTCTCATATATGGTCACATGAGTTTTGATGATGTCTCAAGATCATTGGGGAAAGGACAGTCTTTTCAACAAACAACACTAGGAAAATTGGATATTCCAATTTTAAGATTTCCAATTCCTAAAAACATAAAATTGGACCATTATCTATCACTATATAAAAAAATTAACTCATAACAAATCAAAGTCCTGAATATAAGACCTAAAACTATGAAACTCTTAAAAGAACACTTAGGACCAAAAATTCAGAACATTGATTTGGCAATGGTTACATGGATATGACAATAAAGCACAGTCAACAAAAGAAAAAATAGATAAATTGTACTTCAAGAAGCTTAAGAATGTTTTGTGCATCAAAGGACACTATCAACAGAGAAAAAGGATAATCTATGAAATGGGACAACATATTTGAAAATCATAGATCTAATAAGGCATCAATTTTCAGACCATATTGAGAACTCCTAAAATTGAATTTCCAAAAATAAACAGCTTGATTCAAAAAAGGGCACAGGGCTTGAGTAGACTTTTCTTCAAAAAATATGTGCATGTGGCAGATAAGCCCAGGAAAAGGTAATCAATATCACAAATTATTAGGGAAATACAGATCAAACCTATAATAGTTACCATCTCACACTCATTAAGATAACTACTACCAAAGCAAAATAAAACAGAAAATAAATGTTGGCAAGAGACTGAAACTCTTGCAAACTATTGTAGGAATGTAAAATGATACAGCTTCTATATGAAAAAAAAAAATAATGGTTCCTCAAAAATTAAGAATAGGGTTACCATGTGAGCCAAAATTGCATTTCTGGGTATAGCCATAAGCATTGAAAGCAAGGTCTCAAAGAGATATTTGTACAGCCATGTTCTTAGTAGCATTATTCATAGCAACTAAAATGTGGAAACAACCCAAATGGGCAGATGAATGGATAAGCAAAATATCATTTACATACATAAACTAAAATACTATTCAGCACTAAAAAGGAAGAAAATTGTCACATATGTTATAATATGCATTAACCTTAAAGACATTATAGTAAGTGAATAAGCCATTCTCAAGAAGATAAATACTATATAATTCTATTTACATAAAGTACTTAGAGTAGTTTAAATCATAGAAAGTAGAATGGTGGTTTCCAGGGGCTAGGTGGAGAAGAGAATGAGGAGTTATTGTTCAGTGGGTATAGAGTTTTAGGTGTGCAACATGAAATGAGTTCTGGTAATTTCTGATGGTATTGATTACACAACAGTTTGAATGTAGTAACATTACAGCTGTACACTTTAAATGGTTAAGATGGCAAATTTTATATTATTTGTATTTTATCTTCATTAAAATGGGAAAAATGAATGAAAATGCCCAATCGGGATAAGGATAATGGAAAAATAATATAATCATTAGTCATGTGACATTCAATTTAGTCCCTTCAGAAGGTAATAGACATTATGTTTTAAAGAAGCTCTGAGCATTAAAGAACATATTTAAGGAAACCCAATGCAGAGCTATAACACTGAAATATCAGAAGTTAGCTAAGTATTCATCAATAAAATGAAAGTTCAATAAATTATAGTGTACTCACTAAATTAACAAAGCATAAATTTTTCATGAAAACTACATAGACTATGAAAAGTACTTTAGCTGTGCAACTTAATTTATTGTTTTAAATTTGCATTCAAGAAGTTCATTCTCTTTAGTGGACAATTCTATGACTTTTGATAAATATATAAAGTCATGTAACATATGCCATCACAATCAAGATACAAAATAGTTCCATCATGCAAAAAAATTCTGTTGTCCTTCTCCTTGATTCAACCACTCCACTTATCCTCAAACCATGGAAAGCAGAAATGTTCTCTGTCACTATAATTTTAACTTTTACAGAATGTCAAATGGAATCATAAAATGTACACTTTTGAGTCTGACTTCTTTCACTTGTAATGCATTTGAAATTCATCTATGTTGATTTGTGTATCAATAGTTTATTCCTCTTTATTGCTGAATAGTATTCCATATATTATTTCATGTACCATAGTAGGTTATCATTCAACAGTTGAAGGATATTTCAGCTTCCAGTTTTGATGTTATGGTTCTCTTGTATGAAAAGAATCAAGGTAATTTAGTCAGGATTTGAAGGGTGTCATACTTGAGATTATAACACTTTCTAATTCCTATCTCATTATCAGATTCTCAGACACAGGTAACTCTGAAATTAGGGAAAAAACACTAAAATGGAAAGCAAAAATTTTAATTTACTTAATGTTATACTTCAATAAAGTTAATTTTTGCATATATTTTTCATAAATAAAATGAGACTTTTGAACTGAATCAGTTTTTAAAGATTGAGGTTCCTCCTCCCCCAAAATCTTATGTTACTTAAAGATTGAGGTTCCTCCTCCCCCAAATCTTATGTTACTCTTAGTAAGTTAAAAAAAAAAAAAACAACAATATAATCATAGGGATAATTTTTCTTGGTTTTCTATTAAAAATTAAATCAGGTATCTAAAAAGTATTATAAAACAATTAAAATATTCTCCATTTTCCCTGAAAAGGCTCAAAAAAGAGGAACTGCATCGTGAGATGCACCCATGGAAAAGTACCCAAATATCCTCTTTATCATTTCTTTTTTCTTTTTTTTCAATGTTTATTTCTTTTGAGAGAGAGAGAGTAAGAACACGTTGAGTGGGGAAGGGACAGAGAATCCCAAGAAGGCTTTGCCCTGTCAGTGCATAGCCCAACACAGGGCTTTATCTCACGTGGTACCATGATGTGAGCCGAAATCAAGAGTCAATGCTTAACCGACTGAGTCACAACTGCATTTATTTTTTCAAAGGCTTATTTATAATGGTAGATCCTCTCACACAAAATCACTTTCATCTTCTCTTTTTTCCATATTTTAGATCTACTTTTTTTCTTCAATAAGTAGATATAGTTTAAAATGTAAATCAGTTTAGATGTTCAATTTTTGTATTCATTAATATAATCAATGCTCATAGCTTCTGCCTTGCAATAGTAAACCATGATTCTCAAAACTCTTAAAGACAAAAAAAAAAAAATGTTAAGATAGGTATTCCAGTAAAGGTGATCTAGAAGCACATTCTAACTGACCATAATGGATGACAAAGAGAAGAGATATAATGATTTCCACCTCTTATATTTGTAATTCTTGTCTGTGGGTGTTTTGTATTATATTTGTATTTATTAATCTTAACCACTGAGGCTTACTTTTAAATATATTTTGATGGAAGTCTCTTCCTCATTAGCATTTTTATATTACTTTAATAGCATTGACAATTGTAGCTAAATATATTTCTAAATATAAACGTTCATTGTGCTATTTCACTGAAAAAAGGTGTTGATTCTTCTGGTATGAAATATATAAATGAAAGGAAAATGAACTTCCATAATTAAAATTTCTACACATTTAATAGGGAATATATAGCCAAATGTTGCAATATAGTTAAAATCTAACAGAAGTTATGTTCTTTTTCAGCAGACCATCTCAGTTTGGAAGCACTTACATATTTATTTCACATCAGAAGATTGATACCTCTGATATACCTCTACTGGAGTCTTTATTTTTCTGTCTTGTTCTATAACACTGAAGAGTAGATCATCCACCAATTATAAAATTTAGCAAGTCCTGTTCTTAGGTCAATCCAATAAGCCTGAAGAATAAAGATCGGTTCTCTGCTTCATTAGCATGAGACATCATAACTCTGTGTTCATTGTATATTATTGATTCAAGTACACAGGCCCAGATTCTGCTCAAATAAATTCACTTGGTAGTTGAAGTGAAAATATCTGATGGTTGAAATTGACCTTAGATGTTTAATAGCTTGGGTCCTCTGAGGGGGTCATCAACACTCATTATTACTTCCTATTCAAACCATTATCCTGATCAATGCGGTATTGTTCTTATGATTCACTTGCTGGATGTTTCTTGAAACTGAAATCATAGCATTTTCAAGCTAGAAGAGATTTTACAAATGATAAAACTAAAGGTACAGGAAGGTTAACCATCTTTTCTTCTATTCACTCTTTTGAAACTGGATCCTATTTTATTTTTAATTTGAATGTGATATAAGGATAATTAGAAATATGCCCTATTAGCTCTCTTCTAGCCTAACCCAGACCTATTTGCTAGATGAGCAGGCTCCAAAGACTTGACGTCATGGTTTAAAAATACTTTGAAGGAGAAAGCCATCTAAACAACAAAATCAATCAAGCAGCCAACAAAACCTTGTTAGGGCTTTTACAAATGGCATATAGTAAAAAAGAAAAACAACAGTTGGTGCTCTGGTACAGACCTTTGAAAAGCTTGATTACATCACAACACTGACAACAAGTTTTTGTAGCTGTCCTGTATCACAGGGTCACATGTCATTATTAGAAACATAATGAAAAATTCTGTCTTACAATATATTCATTTATCACATAATGTTATTGATTGATTGATTTTAGCAAATGATATAGGTCTGCTGTCATTTCTTTTAAATATTATTCAATACCTTTCTGCATGTGATATGAAAATTGTCTTTAAATGTTAATTTAAAGGCTTTAAATCCAGAAACAGAATAATTTTGAGTTCAAGTTACCAAAATCGAGTTGAAACATAGAGAAAAATTAAGTTATATTTTCAGTCATAAAGTTATAGCAATCATTTTTCTATTACTGATAAGTTTGACTCATGATTCCATTTTTTAATCTACTGATATCAATCTGCAGACTTTTTTTTCCTAAAAGAAAGAAAAATGGCATGAGCAATTGTGCATATGATTTCAGAGGATCTAAGGATGCTAAAATACATCCATGTATCTCAGTGAATTTCAGATTAAAAATATCTGCATGAATTAAATTCAAAGATGGAAGTATCATTATTTACTTGGGAAGAAGGATGACATTCACTTTAATGCCTAAAATTTAAGCTCAGTGTAATTGAACAATCAACAGCTGTAGTTGACTGATAGTGCTTTAAATTTTTTAATAATGTCACGTCACATGGAGGGGGAAAAAAACAAATCCTCTTAACCAGTCACCATTCAAAGTCAAAACATGGGAATATAAATATTCAGTAGTATTTTAACTCTCATGTATAATTAAGAATGGATTTTGTAACTGGAAATGTAATTCTCTCAGGGAAGTATGTCATATTACTCAAGATTCACATTAGGAATATTTGTAGATTAACATTTTTATTGTTGAGTGGCAAAAATAACATATGTGGATTTAAGCCAAGTGATGATCTACTTTAAGCAGTTCGGTTATGGTACGAGAAAGGAACAGCTGGTTGTCAGCAGTGTTTACTGTGACTTTAACAGACCACAGCAGCTACAGAATGCAGTCTTAATGAAGGAGAAGCTCTAAAGCCGCCTGTGGAAAGAATTACAAATGTTTCAGGAATGCCACAGTAATTTGTTTTCTTCTATGGGTAACCAAATAAATCTGAGATTTCATTGCCTAAAAGAGGTGAAGTCCACAAGATGTGAATGTTAACAAATTCTTCAGGCTCTTTGAACACTAGTTTCATTTATTCTTTCTATTTTTCACTCCATAAGTGCTGTATTATTAGCATGGAGCTAAGGGAATAAATCCTTACAATTGTTTGACAAACTAAAGTTCAGTACTGTGGGGCCGCATCAATTTGAATTTCATGTACCACTATTTCCCTTGACATTTCACCATAGGGGGATCCCACACATTTACCAGGCTTCCATAATAAGTACAGGAGGATATTTGGAGCATATAATGAGTGGATACACACGAGATTGTGAGAATATAAGTCAATGTAATTTGTCAATTGATATGTGGAATTAGACTTTAATTGGAAATGAGTATTTCAAAAGTAGAAGTGTAGTATCTACGTTATTTAGTGTCAGAAGAAAGACACATGTGTGTCAGAAATTAGGACATAATGAATGACTAAGGCAGGAAAGTGTAATAAAATATGCTTTAGCACATAGCAGTTTTGTGAATTTTGAAATAGAGTAGAATCCAAAATAGAAGAGATTCTCAGATTCTTCTCTTTTTAGTTGTTTCAACATGATTCTATAAACCACAGTTTAGCAAACAGTGATCCATAGAGCAATTCTGGCCTATTAACAGTTATTTGTTGTTGTTGTTGTTTACATTTCATTAGATCACAGTGACAGTCATTTATTCATGTACTGTCTATGGCTGATTTATTATTGCACTTGCAGGGTTGAGTTTCTGCAACAGAGATTATAAAGGCCTACAAACTTTAAAAGATTCATTATCTGACCCTTTACAAAAAAAAGTTTACTAGCCCCACTGCATGAAAATCATGAAACGTTTAATTCACATTGTTTGATTTGTGGATTTCTTTAAGATCTCTTATTCAACCATATAGCCTCTAATATAAGCCAGAGAGGTAAAAACAAATTTATATTTGTCATAGATATTTTAATACAGTAAATGATAAATTCATAGTTGCATTAGAGTTTAATCAGGACAAGAGAACTACCAAAAATTTTGTCAGGTTAAAGAGATTACTATAGAAATTAGAATTTACATGAACGTGAAAGGAACTGGGTAAGTGAAAGTCAGAAAGGTGAGAATTGAAAGAGAAGCTACAATCACTGTCAATAACAGCCTGAGTCACTGGAGTCAGGCAGAGTTGAACTTCAAGGGAAATCCTAAAAGTCATATATAGCTGGCTGTCAGGTGAAACCATCAAGGGCAAACTGGTAGAGATTGGTGGAATTTGCTGCCTTTAAAAACACTTGTGTGAAGGGCTTGTCAGTTGACTTGGGTCCACTCCTAGCTGCCTGGGGCCAGTACTTTGGGATACTCCCTGGATTCTGGAATCTGCTGTAAACCTCTGTTTCTCTCTCAACCTGATCTGCTCCTGAGATCTTTAGAAAGTAATGGTTTCTTTATTTCTGTCAATTCTTATCAATTCCAGCTTATAAATATACATGAAAAAGAAATATGGGAAACAGAGTTTCCAGTTTTAGCTAAATCAACAACTATAGATTATGCTCAGTGATTCTGTGAGCCAGCAATTTGGACAAGGCACAGCAGGAAAGATTGGTCTCTGCTCCACTTGGCATCTTCTGCTGAAGTTTAAAGACCAAGAGGTGGAATCATCTGAAAACATATCCGCTTACAAGTCTGGTGGTTGGTGCTGGGGAAACCCAAAAGAGCTAAGAACTAGGGCTGCTGAACCTCCTTAGGCATCTTTATTTCACAGTATTTGGACTTTTTACATGTCAGCTCAGGTGTCCAATGGTACCTTTCATAAGAATAAGAAGTCAGGTGGAAGCTTTATAATTTTTATTACCAAGCTTCAGAGCTGCTTATCATAACTTTGCCATCCTCTATTAACATGAACAGTCACAAGCTTCTACTGAGATTGAAGAGGAGCAAACAAAGACCACACCTCTTGTTGGGAGCAGAGTCAATCACATTGTCAAGGGCACATATTTCTTCAACCCAGTTTGGAAAGCAAAACCTGCCACATTTTTAAAAAATGGTCATTCTTTCTGTAACTTCCTAACAAGTAAATTTAAATTTACTTTTTAGACTTTCTAATTTTTTGATATCACCACTCAAGACTAAACTCACCTCATGGAACAGCTCAAATTATTTTAAAATTTGATTGTTTCTTGTGTGCATCATGACATATTTACAGATATAAATTTCCAGAACTGTAAATTTTCCTCAGAGCACAGCTTATAGTATTTTACAATTTGATACTCTTTAACTTATGTGTTATTTACAATTATGCTTATAAGTTTCTAAATGTACAATTATGTTTTACATTTTTCTTTCTTCATTATTATCTGCCCAAATTTTGTTGTGGTCACAACATGTAATTTACTAATATGATTTAAGCTTATGAACTTTTTTAAATGATCCAGCTTGTTCTCAATTTATACAAATAACTTTTGTATGCTTAAAAAGAACATGTGTTCTTAGTTGTTGATTTTATTTTTTTAATACACAGACACATTCGACAAATTATGTTAATTATGTTGTTTCAACTGATTCATAAAATATGATTGGTATCTTCTATATCCTGAGAATTGGTGTTTATGTTTGGAAAAATGTGAATTAAGAACATAGACACAAATCCCATCTCCCAAGGAGCTTGTATTCTATAAAGACAAAAAAGGAATAATTAACATAATAACTAACTAAATAACTAAGTAAGTATAAATTAGAAATAATAAGTCACATGAGAGAAAAATGAGGAATGAGTATCATTGACATCTGTTGGTGTGGTGATGTCGATGGATTGCAACACTATATAAGGTGATTAAGGTTGGTCTCGTTGACAAACAACTTTTGTGTACAGATATCATTGATGTAAGGGAATGAGCCAAGTATATATCTTTTTCCAGTCAGAGGAAACATCCAATACAAATTCACTTATTTGGGAAGATCCCTGGCCATTTTGAGAACTAGCAAGCTGGAGAAAGGTAATCAAATTTGAGTGAGAGTAGTAACAGCTGAAGTCAGAGAAAGCACATGAAGCTAGACAGTTTTGTAAGATTTTGGCTTCTACTCACAGGAAATGGTGAGTTATGACATGATCTGCTTTCTGTTTTCATAGTATTACTCCACTCTATTGAGAATGGACTTGGTAGAAGAAGGCAGTTATTAGTTAAGTGCAGGAGTCCATGCAGAAATGATCGTGAGTAAAACCACGGTCCTAGAAATGGAGATAGAGATGAGTGGCTAGGTTCTGAATATATTTTGAAGATAGATAGTGGACTATTCTGTCATTAGGACTGGGTTTGAGAGAAAAAGAAAGAATAATAAAGTAGGACTCTGATAATTTTGATTTGGTCAATAAGAAGGATGACATTATAATTAAGGAAGGACTACAGATATAGAATATTTCAGAAAACACCAGTGGTTCAGTATGGATTATTAAGTTTTTGATGACAATTAGATATCCAGACAGTAACAGAGATACCTAGTAGGAAAAGTCTGGAGTTTAGAAGAGAGATATGGTCAAGAGATATACAACTGTGAGTTGACAATATGTAGATAGCATTTTATGGCAAGAGACCAAATAGAGTTTACCAAGATAATATTTGTAAATAGAAAAGAGAACTTCTTAATTCTAGGATACCCCAATGACTAAAAAAACCATGAAATGATTCAGCAAAGAAAATTAAGTAGTTCTCTGTAAAATAATACCAAGAAAAAAAAAAGAGAGAGAGAGCACGTAGTTTCTTATAAGCCAAGTAAAGAAAATATCAACTCAACTTGTCAATGTTAAATGTTGCTGCTTATGGACTAAAAACAAAACAAAACAAAACAAACAAACAATGATGAGAACTAAAAACATACTGTTTTATTTCTTTGGCAATTCCTGTGTGACATATGAGTATAGAAATTTCTGTCTTGTTTCTTTTTCTATCAAATTATAAGATTCTTATTAAAAACTGAGAACAAACTGAGGGTTGATGGGGGTTGGGAGGGAGAGGGGGGTGGGTGATGAGTATAGAGGAGGGCATCTGTTGGGATGAGCACTAGATGTTGTATGGAAACCAATTTGACAATAAATTTCATATTTAAAAAAAAAATAATAATAAAATAACTCAGTGGGATCTTTCCCTCTGTTAGAGAAGAAGCAAATAAACCCTGGCGCCATGTAAAAAAAAAAGAAATTATTATTATGAAAATATTCAAGCATTTACTAAAGTTGAAAGAATTTTATAGTGAGCACATATAAAGCCACACCCTAGATTTGTCATAAACATTTAGCTATACACATTTGTTATGCATCAATTTTAGGAACTCCATATAAATGGAAACACACAGTATTGCTCTATGCAAAAAGCTTATCTCAGTCAGCATAAGATTTTGATAGTCTTTCAGTTTGCTGTGTATTTTGTGTAAACATACTTCAATCTTCTATTGTTGGATACCAAAGTTGTTTCCAGGATTTGGATATTAAAAGAAAGCTTCCGTAGAAATCTATGGAATACATTTTCTATTTTCTTGGGTAACTATGAAAGAGTGGAACTGCTGGATCAAAGTGTGGATTTCACAAGAAATGTTTAAATGTTCATGCTCAGTTTTATAAGAAGTTAAAATTTTTCCTAAAGAGGTGGTAATTTCTACACACCCACCAATAATCTATGAAATATCCAGTTGTTTTACATCTTTACCACGTTAGTAATTCTGGTGGATGTGAGGTGGCATTTCATTATGGTCTTAAGATACATTGCCTAGAGGCACCTGGGTAACTCAGTTGGTGAGCGTGAGACTTCAGCTCAAGTCTGAGCTCCCTGTCCATGAGTTGGAGCTCTCTGCTGACAGCTCCCAGCCTGGAGCCTGTATCAGATTCTGGGTCTCCCTCTTTCTCTGCCCCTCCCCTGCTTGCTCTCTCTCTCTCTCTCATAAATAAACATTTATATATCTATATAATCTATATATAAAGGTATTAATACTTTGATATAATCTATTATACATATAGATAGACTATATGTAAATATATGAATGATTACTTCCATAAGTTCTCTAGAAAAACTTTATACATCTCCTAATCATAAAGATCATATCTTATCTTTTACTTTGAAAGCATTGTGGCTAATTTACAATTAAATTAATCTCAGGGTGCCTGGGTGGCTTAGTCAGTTAAGCTTCAGACTCTTGATTTCAGCTCAGGTCATGAAGTCATGGTTCATGGGATCAGACCCCCTGTCAAGCTCTGTGCTGACAGTGCAGAGCTTACTTAGGATTCTCTCTATCCCTCTCTCTCTGCCCCTTTCCCACTAGAGCTTGCTCTCTCTCTCTCTCTCTCCCTCTCTCAAAATAAATAAACTTAAAACAAGTATTCTCAAAATTATGTTTTGTGTATAGTTTGAAGTATGGTCAAATTTTTATTTTATTTATTTTTTGTATTTTTTTCCTCTGTGGGTACCCCGTTATGCCAGCACAGTTCTTGAAAAGGTGTTCCTTTCTTCAATGGATTGATTTGGTGCCCTTGTTAAAAATCAAATGATTGTAAATGTGAGAATCTATTCCAGGGTTCTCTATTCTAGCTTACTGATTTCCTTATTATCTTTATGTTAATAACATTCTGTTTTGATTTATAAAATAGTTTTACAATAAGATTTGAGGTCAGAAAATATACTGTTCCTTTTATCATTATAAACACTGTTCCCTTTGTCTCAGAAACTACTTTTTGTGTTGGAAGTTTATTTTATCTGATATTAAGGTAGCCATTCCATCTTGCTTATTCTTTTGGTTTGTATGGTATAGAATTTTCCTTCAATTTATTTTCAAATCATGTTTCTTTATATTTAAAAGGGATTTATCATACATAGAACATAGATAGAACTTAATTTTTTGTCCATTCTAACAATTTTCATTTCACTAACATTAAATGAAATTGTTACTATGGCTATATTTACATCTACTATTTTTGTTTAATTTCCTTTGTTAATCCCCCTTAGTTTTTGCTTCTATTCTTCCTTTCCTACCTTTTTTGTTATTTTAGAATTCCTTTTTAGTTTTTTATACTTATGCCTATTTGGTGCTTATTATTATTGTTTGCTTTAAGTATTACAATATATATCCTTAACTTTGCATAATACACTTCATTAAGTTATTCTACTTTCTGTGAAATAAAGGTACCTTGCCACTGTATAGATCCATATTCCAATCTCACTGTGCTTTATGCTACCTAGATCATATGCATTAGATCCATATATAGTATACTATTAAATTTGTTTTGAAAGGACATGTGCATATTAGTGGAACTAAGAGGAGAAAAAATATCTTTTATCTCTACCACGATACATTCTATTTCTGATGCTTTTCATTCATTCCTGGAGATTTAATTTTGCCTCTGACACAATTTCCCTTCATTTGAAGAATGTCCTCAGCATTTCTTATACGGCACATCTGCTGGAGATGAATTCTCTTGATTTCCTTTCATCTGAAAATGTCTTTATTTCTCCTTAATTCTTGGTTGACATTTTGGCTTGAATCTCATTTTTTTCTGTGTTTTCTGTTATCCCCCCAATCCCTTCGTAGGCTCATTTCAGTGTGTTCCATGCTTGCATGTTTCAAGGGTCAATTAGAAGCTTGAGCAGAGTTTACAAAGCAGATTGTGGGCTCAACATTGATGGTTTTCCTTTCCTAAACTTACTCAATTCCCAGAGGCCATCGTTACCTAAATTCCTTCTTTTGTTCTTAGGCCAGAACAGAATCTGTGCAATATCAGAATCTTATCTCTTCCATACAGGGCTGTGGCTGAGACCTAATTTCAGGCTGAAAATCAAAGAAAAATAGAAATTCTCCCCATGATGATTTTGTCTTGAAATTTTATTTTTATATATGCATAACAGCTTATTGAGATATAATTCTCAACCATAATGTCCACCTTTTCAAAATACATAATTTAGCAGTTTCCAGGATACTGACAGAATTGTATAATCAACACCTCCATCTAAGTTTAGAGTATTTTCATCATCCCCCAAATAACTTCCTTGTACCCATTAGCAGTCATTCTTCATCCATCCTTCTTAGATAGCGTTCCAGAAATTGTCAACTTTGGTTCACACTCCAAACCTTCAAGGTGGTTCTAATTGTTTTTGTATTCAACTCAGACTTTTTTTTTTCTTTCAGGTTTTTATTTAAATTCCAATTAGTTAACATAGGTTGTAATATTAATTTCAGTTGTAGAATTTAGTGATTCATCATTTATATACAACACTCAGTGGTCATCATAAGTTTCCTCCTTAATACCTATTACCCATTTAACCCATCCCCCTGCTATCCCTCCAGACTTTGAGTTCCTCTGTGAGGGATAGCTGATCCATTAGGCATTTGTTTATACATATCAGATGATGACGAATTGCTCTCCACATCAATTTTTCTTAATAACTTAAATCTTATTAAATACAAGTTATGTATTATTATCTTATAAACATATGAGTTTATACTGCTCCATCTTCCCTAAATTATTTTTCTCTTACTTAATAACTTTATTATTAACATTTTGTCTATAGAAGCAAATATTTATATTTACATAGCCATATAAGCCTTGTTTTTTATTAATATTTGACTAAAATATTCTTAAATCTTTCTAATTTCAACTTTTCACGATTTTTACCTTTAGGTGTGGATATATATACTAGCCAGAATAGAGCTGCATTTTTCCCCCTAATTAGCAACCATTGTCTTTACTTTAATGCATTCCTGCATTTAGCCCATTTATAATCACAGTAAAACATATTAATACTGGTTTCCATCATTCTAATGTTTCCATTGTCTATTTTGTGCACTATTTGCCTATTTCCTTTTTTATGATGAGTTATAGTTTCAGTTTGGAGGTTGATTTCTTTGTTACTTAAATTTTTCAATTTCTAGTTTGAAATTTATGCTCTATACTCTTCTTTTTGTACTGTGAAACTTGAAATTTTGCCAGGAATTTTACAAATAACAAATGCAAAGAGAGATGATGATATCTTGATTCTTCTAATAAATAATCAAGTGACCTTAGAACACATTAATTTTTATCACTCCCCCTCACATACTTATTTCTTTGAGAACTTAAGTTTATCCTTTTAAGCATCTAAATTAGACAAACCTACTGTTATCATTTTAGATAGTGTTTCATTTAAATAGACATATATGCATGCTATGTAATGTTTTTCTGCATTTGTTCTTGCCTCTTAAGCTTGACATTATCTTCCTTCACTCTGAAATGCATCTTTAGAAACTGCTTTATGAAAGTCATTTGTGCTCTATGCTCTCAACTAGCATCGACTGTTTCTTCTTTCAGCATCATAAATAATATCTTATTCTCACATTTTCTGATTAGTTTAAGCATGACTTCATATTTTTAGCTTGTTTTCTTTTGTTGTAAACTTTTTAAGTCCTTAGTGTATTATATTCCATTACGTTGTCTTTAAGTCACTCAACTATTTCATACATTTAGTCATTGATCTCTTGTCATTTTCATACAGTGCAATTATTTTCACAGTCTGTGTTATGTTCATAAAATTTATCACTGTGCCCTACAGTGAACAAAATCACTGTTATAATTAAACCCTTCATTTTTATTCCATCACTTATACTCATAAAGAATTATTTGTGAGGCCCTTTTGCACAACTATGTCACAAAATATTCTTCTACTTTTTTATTGTTTTTCACATTTACGATCTACCTTTAATTTGTAATTTCACTTATATTTGTAGCATTCTGAAAAATTTAATTTTTTTTGGTTGTTTGGATTTACTCACTTTTAGCCATTCTTCCTAGCCATCATATACTGTATTTTTCTATTACACGATAGTGAAAATTATACCATGTATTTATTTCCTTTTTTTCTTATTGGCTGTGCCAAGGTCATGTCTATATTACTAATCTTTTCAAAGATTCTAAATTTGGTTTTATTGGATTTCTTCACTTTTTCTCTCCTCTATTTTATTGATTCCTGCTTTCTTTTGTTTCTGTTTTTTGCCTTTTTTCAAAAGTGTATTCAAATTCCAGTTAGTTAACATATAGTGTAATATTACTTTCAGGTGTACACTATGGTAATACAACACTTCCACACAAACCCAGTGCTCATCACAAGTGCAGTCTTTAAGCCCCATCACCTGTTTAACCCATCCCCCACCCAATTCCCTTCTGATAACTATCACTTTGTTCTCTATAGTTAAGAGTCTGTTTCTTGGTTTGCCTCTCTCTTTCTCTCCTTTACCTCCCCATTGCTCATTTGTTTTCTTTCTTAAATTCCACATGAGCGAATTCATATGGTATTTTTCTTTCCCTGACTGACTTATTTTGCTTAGCATAATACTTTCTCATTCCATAAATGTCATTGGAAATGTCAAGATTTCATTTTTTTATGGCTGAATGATATCTCATTGTGTATATATATGTATGTGTCTATATATACACATTCATATATAAGTATGTATATATATACACATACATATATATGTGTGTGTGTGTATATATGTGTGTGTGTGTGTGTGTGTATATATATATATATATATATACACACCACATACTCACATCCTTATCCATTCATCCATTGATGACACTTGAGCTTTTTCCATAATTTGGCATTGTAGATAATGCTGCCATAAACATTGGGTGTATGTGCCCTTTGAGTATTTTTGTATTCTTTGGGAAATACCTAGTAGTGCAATTGCTGGATCATAGGGTTAAAGACCTAAATGTGTGACCTAAAACCATAAAATTCCTAGAGGAGAACACAGGCAGTAATCTTTTTGACATCGACCATAGCCAACTTCTTTGTAGTTATGTGTCTGAGGCAAGGGAAACTAAAGCAAAAATAAACTGTTGGGACTTCATCGAAATAAAAAGTTTCTGCACAGCAAAGAAACAATCAACAAAACTAAAGGCAACCTATGGAATGGGAGAAGATATTAGCAAATGACATATCAGATAAAAGGTATCTAAAATACACAAAGAACTTATAAAACCCAACACCCCAAAAAATGAATAATTCAATTAAAAATGGGCAGAGGACATGAATAGACATTTTTCCAAAGAAGATACCCAGATGGCCAATAGACACATGAAAAGATGCTCACCATTACTGATCATCAAGGAACTACAAATCAAAGCTACAATGAGATAATCGTCTCACACCTGTCAGAATGGATAAAATCAACAAAACAAGAAGCAACAGGTGTTGACAAGAATGTGGAGAAAGGGGATCCCTCTTACACATTTGGTGGGAATGCAAACTGGTACCGCCACAGTGGAAAACAGTATGGAGGTTCCTCAAAAGGTTAAAAATAGAACTACCCTATTATCCTGCCTTTTTCTTTAACATCACTTTCTCCTTCTTTTGGAGTTCCTGAGATACTCTTTTTTTTTTTTTCCAATTTACTAAGTTGACTCTTTAGCTCACCAATTTATAAACTTATCTGATTACTACTAAATCTATATTAAGTTATTTTATCTAAATTCTGATTTAGTTTTCTCTCATGAATTTATTAAGTAAACTATTGAAGCATAACATATCTACAGAAAATTAGGTGAATTATTAGAGCACATTCAGTGCAGTTTCAAAGAGTGAAAATACTCTTGTAAGCATCCTATAGCTCAAGATATAAAATATCATCTGCATCTCAGAAGGCTGGACCATACCATTTCATACCCCCAAATTGTTCAAGTTCCCATCAGTGTTAGATTTGTCTGTTTTTGAACTTTTTCTGTCCTAATAACTAAAAAGCTTAACAATGAAAAATCAACAACTGTCTTAGGTCTGTAAAAGAAATGAGGACACAGGGCAGGCAAACCACTGTCCTCAAGGCTGATCAAATAGGTGAAAACAGGGAGCCATGGTTTGCTGGAGCAGAGACTCACAAGCAGAAACCACAGAAACCAGCATAAGGGTAGGAAAACCTGAAATATAATGACAAACTGTTGGAGGCTTATGGTAGGTGAGTCTGAGAGTTAAACATTCCAGGGGTAGCCAGTCATAGGGGGCCCCTACAATATTGAGAGATTTACCTCCAGGAGACTTACAAGATCTCACAGTATATATATAAGAAAAATTCCCTCTTGCTTCCTACAGGGAGAGGAGGGAAGGAATGCTAGGAAATATGTCAGGGCACTCTTTTTTTTCTGTAAACAGACCTGCCTTCAGAAAAAATTCTTAAACAGAATCTAACTTTATGGGATATTATCAGAGCCTAATTGACCTAGGGGAAGTGAAATACTCAACTTAAGTCAGCTCTAGCTTTCCACGTGGGAGAATTAAAGTAACCAAGTCCAGCCCACTCTAGCCATCTAGGGGAAGGGAAAAAAAAAAAGACTGAGAAAACTTACGAAGTTCACAATCTAGAGGAATACTCACTAAAAGATTGAGACCTAGTCATAGGACTGTAGAATGCATTGTCTATCCCCGGACACCTTACCTCATATTACTAAAATACTACATACGGCAGTTTTTTTACTTGGTACATCATTATTCTGGTGATCAAAAAAACCCCAAATCCCATTCATAATAAAAGGCAAAAAACACAATTTGAATACAGAGCATGCACCAGAACAGACATGATAGGAGTACTGGAATTATCAAACCAAAAATTTTAAACAGGTATAATTAATATGCCAAGGGTCTAATGGATAGACAAAATGCAAAAACAGATAGACATTTTAAGCAGGGACTTGGAAATCAGAAGGAAAAAAAAAAGGAAGTTCTACAAAGATCACTATAACAGAAATGAAGAATGCTTTTGACAGCCTGATTAGTTGAGTGTACACACTTGAGGAAAGAGTGTCTGACACTGAGGACATCTCGACAGAAGCTTCCAAAGCTGCAAAAGGAAGTTCCAAAGCTCCAAAGAACAAAGATTAAAAACATTGAACAGGATATTTAAGGACTGTGGGACAACTGTAAAAGTGTAACATACATGTAATGGGAATATCAGAAGATGAGTGAAAGGAACAGAAGAAACATTTGAAACACTAATGACTGAGAATTACGCCCAAATTAATGCCAGACACCACACCATATATCCAGGAAGCTCAGTGAACACTAAGCAAGATAGAAGTCAAAAAATGACATCTAGGCATATTATTTTAAAACTACAGAAATTAAATAAAGAAAACATCCTGAAAAGGCAACAGGATGGGGAAAATCCTTACCTATACAGGAACAAAAGGTAAGAATCACATCCAACTGCAACTTAGAAACCATGCAAGCAAATACAGAATGGGGTAATACATTTAAAACCTTGAGACAAAATACTGGCAACATTTTTGCAGATCTCACTCCAAAGGCAAGGAAAACAAAAGCAAAAATAAGGAAATGTGGTTACATCAAATTAAACTGCACAGCAATGTTGTTGGTTTGCATCCCTCTCCAGAGCTCCGAGGGAGTAATCTGAAATGGGCCCCCCATATAAGGAAGGCAGGGAAAGATCTTAGAGGCAGGTCACTCCAGATTGGTAGTTGGTAGTTCTAATAAACAAAGGGAGCTAATATATAAGGTTTGTCTTGAGCAGAAGTAAGAGGAATGGATACCTGCATACAATTATCAAATCTGAAAAGTTTATATAGAGGCTTTAATTGAGCTCAGTCTCATATAGCACGCAGCATCTTTGTCCTTGAAGCAGCCTCTGGGAGCAGGAAAGAAAGCCAACCAGAACCCACATTCCAAAGACAGGAGAGGGGGTGAGGAGCCTCTATCACCCAGGGGCACCTGGCAGTCATGTCATTTCCATTATCTTAGCCAACAGAAAGAAACCATCATCAAAATGAAAAGACAAACTACTGAGTGGGAGAAGATATTTACTAATCATGTATTTGTTAAGGGTTAATATCCAAAATATATAAAGAATTCATACAACTCAATAGAAAACAAACAATCCAATTTAAAAAAAAATGAGCAGAGGATACAAATAGATATTTTTCAAAAGAATACACATAGATGGCCAACAGGCATATTGAATAGAGGCTCAACATCACTAATCATCAGGGAAATGCAAATCAAAACCACAGTGACATGGGTGCCTGGGTGGCTCAGTGGGTTAAGAGGCCTAAGAGGCTGACTCTTGGTTTGGGCTAAGGTTTCGATCTCAGCTTGTGAGTCCCAGCCCCATGTCAGGCTCTGCTGTTAGGCTCTGCACTGACAGCACGGAGCCTGCTTGGGATTTGTCTGTCCTCTCTCTGCCCCTCCCCGGCTTGCTCTCTCTCTCTCAATAAATTAATTAATTAATTAATTAATTAAATAAAAATAAAATAAAACCACAATGACATATTACTTACATCTGTCAAAATGACTATTATCAGGGGTGCCTGTATGGCTCAGTCAGTTGAGTGTCCAAATTCAGCTCAGGTCATGATCTCACAGTTTGTGAGTTCAAGCCCCATGTTGGGCTCTGTGCTGACAGCTTGGAGCCTGGAGCCTGGAGGCTGCTTCAGATCCCGTGTTTCACTCTCTCTCTGCCCCTTCCCAGCTCTAGGTCTGACTCTCTCTCAAAAATAAATAAATGTTAAAAACTTTTTTTAATGGCTATTATCAAAAAGACAATACATATAAATCAAATTTTATCCCAACTAAAACCTTACCTATGTGGACAATTTTGATAAGAATTAATGACATTTTTTTAGAAAAGCACAGTCTTTTTATTTTTACTTTTTTAGAAAAGCACACACTTTAAAAGCAAAATGTAGGTGGGAATGTTAATGAGAATGTCCTCATTTTTGTATTGTAAGCCAGAAAAAAAAGCTGCATTTTATTTTTAGAGCTTGGAATACACTGATCACTTTAAGTCTGTTAGAGGAGAGGGGTGTAGTAAGAAGAAAAAAGGAAGGTCAGAATGAACAGCAAATGCGGCTGTCATTGCTAAGTTGCATCAATGGAGAAAATGCCACGGGACATTATTCAACTAATCAGGGATAACATGAACGTCCCCATTCTGTCAGAAAATATGTACACAAATGACCTGTTCTTTTATCAGGAACAGTAGGATACAACAGCTTGGCCATTATTTATGTATAGATAAGGAGGATTTTTGTTGTCGTTTCCTTTCTTTCTGTGATGCATCCGTACAGCTTTTTTTTTTTTAATCTAGTATTCTTCATGCCTGAAACATTTTGAATAAAATATTAATAAAAATAAAAGCATCTCTTATTGTATAGTCTTTTTTCACTAATTGGTTTTGATATTAGCTATCAACTTATGAAATACCCTTTTCTCTAGAATAGGCTAAAAAAATTTGCCCTATTTTTTTTTAATCTTTATTTTTGAGAGAGAGAGACAGAGCACAAACAGGGGAGGGGCAGATAGAGAGGGAGACACAGAATCTGAAGCAGGCTCCAGGCTCTGAGCTGTCAGCACAGAGTCTGGTGTAGGGCTGGAACTCATGAACCGCAAGGTAATGACTTGAGCCAAAGTTGGACCCTTAATCTACTCAGTCACCCAGGTTCCCCTTGCCCTACTGTTAATAAGACTTTCAAACTTAAAAACAAAATAGGTTGTTTTCGAAGGGATTTCTTAAAATTTTCTGTTATTCTTTAATTATGAAGGATAAGAAAAATATAAAGTAGGTTTTTACCCTCTGCATGAAAATTTTCATGCCGTATATTGTTATGATATTTTGCTGGCAATTATTAACTATGTTCCATTTAATTAAAATGTGTGGCTAAATATCAACTGGTCATCAGGATCTGGAAAAGTATATTTGATTTTTGTTTACTGGTACTAAATTATCTTTCAAGTAGTAAATGATAATAAACATTTCCTTATTTTCCCCTGGGTCCTAGGAAGGAAAAAAGTACATGAGAAATAAATTGTTCTTTTAATTGTAACAGCCTTGGCCTAAGTCCCTTGAAGTAAAATTCTTTCTTCCTAGAAAAACAATAAGTACCTCGGTCAAGGTTGGGGCTGTTATGTTGCAAACTCTGTATTTAAATGTTTTGTGACTAAATTTTACATCCACTAAGTAACCGGAGAAGTATTCAAAAGATGACAGCCTAGGGGCACCTGGGTGCCTCAGTTGGTTAAGCGACCGACTTTGACTCAGGTCATGATCTGGCAGTTCGTGAGTTTGAGCCGGGCGTCAGGCTCTGTGCTGAGAGCTCAGAACCTGGAGCCTACTTCAGATTCTATGTGTCCCTCTCTCTCTACCCCTCCCCTGCTCACGCTCTGTGTCTGTCTCTCAATAATAAATAAACGTTAAAAAAATTTTTTTTTAAAAGATGGCAGCCCATCACAGCTAAGTGTTGTTTTAAAGGAAGGCATTAATTCTATATTATAATTACCTTTACACATAATCTCTTTGAAAAAGATTGCAAAGATTATAGCAATAATTTATATGAATGGTTTGATAGTGAAGAGACATTGAAGACTGACACTATTGCCATCCATTCTTCCTTCTCACTTAGCCATCGGTGGTCAAATCTTATAGACTCTTTTTGTAATCAAATAAAGGAAATAAATGCCACTTAACCTAACATACACACAACATTATAGTTGATGCGATGTATGGTCTTTCTCAGTGTTCAGAGGATGCTTGTGAGAACAGAAAGAATTTGTTTTGCAGCTATTTCCCATTTAGTGTCAAAAATTATTAACTAACAAGAGAAATCATAATGAAATGGAGGGAATTTTTCTTATTTTTTAAATGAAGAATGAAGATAAAATTTTATCTGTGTATATAATAAATGCATGAGAGTCATAAGGATAGGATCATAATGATAGCAATAAAATGAAAGAGCTCTATGAGCAGAATTCACTTTTCTATTTTATTAATTCTTATATCTTCAGTACCTGCATCTAGAATGGTATATACAAAGAGAATATCAATGTAAATAAGTTTCAATGTAAGTTATTGCTGAACACAAGAACTGTCACATGAAACACTAGAAACAAACATAAAACTTGGTTGGAAAAAATGTAAATTAAAAAAACAACTCATGTATATACCCAATATGGCCATCAACTTTTTCTTAATTTCTATTACTCCTGTCCTATTTTAATGTTGTTCTTAATGGTGATAACATTGGCTATATTATATATTAATCACTCTATTCATTTCTAAATAGTTATATTTTAATATGCTAATCAGTGTCTTCTGTACAATATTGCACAAAATATTAATATTTGCGCTCCTTGAATAGTTTTTTTTTCAACGTTTTATTTATTTTTGGGACAGAGAGAGACAGAGCATGAACGGGGGAGGGGCAGAGAGAGAGGGAGACACAGAATCGGAAACAGGCTCCAGGCTCCGAGCCATCAGCCCAGAGCCTGACGCGGGGCTCGAACTCACGGACCGCGAGATCGTGACCTGGCTGAAGTCGGACGCTTAACCGACTGCGCCACCCAGGCGCCCCACCTTGAATAGTTTTTTACTTCAAGTCTGTAATTTTATGTTTTTTAATTCAAAATCTTATTGCTATTATTTTATTTTATATTATTTTTAATTTTTAAAAAAATTTTATCTTTAAGAGAGAGAGAGAGAGAAAGAGAGAGAGAGAGAGACAGTATGTGAGCGGAGGAGGGGCAGAGAGAGAAGGAGACACAGAATCTGAAGCAGGCTCCAGGCTCTGAGCTATCAGCACAGAGCCCAATGCAGGTCTGGAACCTGGAGCCTTGAGATCATGACCTGAGCCAAAACCGGATCCTTAGCCAACTGAGCCAATCAGGCGCCCCATTATTGCCATTATATTATTTAAAAAAATTTTTAATGTTTATTCATTTTTGAGAGACAGAACAGAACATGAGCTGGGGAAGGGCAGAGAGAGAGAGACAGAACCCAAAGCAGGTTCCAGGCCCTGAGCTTCAGCACAGAGCCTGATGCAGGGCTCGAACTCACTGACCAAGAGATCAAGACCTGAGCCGAAGTCGGAAGCTCAACTGACTGAGCCACGCAGGTGCCCCTATTGCCATTATTTTAAACGCAAAATTATACAATGGACTCTTTTAACAATTTGCTTACTTTTGTTGAAATGTAGGATTAGGTTTTTATTTACGTATTTTACAATAATAAACCCAGCAAAGTCAGAAGTATGTATACAAGTTACAAATGATTTAAAAGCAAAATGGGAAGGCCACAGTTGGAAAATGAGTGATTTATTTGAACAATTATAGAATATAAACCTATCAACTCCATTTACAAAGTTTCCCTTATTGGCATTTACTAACCAAAAAAAAATTAAAGTACATATTTTTCTTATAATTTATATCACTTAGTTCATTTTCTGAATGTCAATACCTCATTGAAATCAGTTGATGGGTACCTGGCTGGCCCAGTCAGTAGAACATGCAACTCTTGATCTTGGGGTTGTGAGTTCAAACCCCATGTTGGGCACAAAGATTACTTAAAAAACAGAACTAAAAGAAAAAATAAAATCACTTGAAAATTTGTTAACATGATGTTTATAATTTCGTATTGGTGTTTTCAATGTTTTTTATAACTTTCCAACTAATTTCCTAACCCTAAAATATGATTTTGCTTATTTATTTTCTGTTTGGCATCTGTTTACAACAGTAATACTAAAATACAATGTGTTCGACATTGTTTGTCACACAGAAATTTACTTGGTTTTAAAGTGTCAACAAGTATCTCACTGAAGATTTCTAATTCAGGTTATTAGCAGATGATCCCTCAACTATTATCATCTCCTCCTAGCCAGCTTCCAAACTTCCAGTTTCCTCATCTTCTAAATTATCAAACACATAAGATACACATAATAGGTTCTTTTTTCCTGAACCATGAGATAATAACCATGAGACAGAGGGAGACACAGAAGCCTACACAGGCTCCAGGCTCTGAGCTGTCAGCACAGAGCCCCCAGGTGGGGTTCGAATTCACAAACAGCAAAATAATGACCTGAGCCGAAGTCAGATGCTCAACCGAGGGAGCCACCCAAGCACCCCTAAACCTATATATTTAAATTTTAAATAGTAATCATTTTGTTCCAGGGCCACCTGGGCGGCTCCATCAGTTAAGCGTCTGACTTCCACTCAGGTCATGATCTCACAGGCTGTGGGTTTGATCCCCGCATCGGGCTCTGTGGTGACAACTCAGAGCCTGGAGCCTGCTTCTGATTCTGTGTGTGTGTGTGTCTCTCTCTCTGCCCTTCCCCCACTCACTCTCTGTCTCTGTCTCTCAAAAATAAATAAACATTAAAAAAATAATAATAATAATTTTGTTCATGCATGTACACACTAGAAAAATGAAACTGTGTCATTTTGGGAGTAGAACTCAAGCGCTGGAGCTTTGGAGCATCCATCTTCTAAAATGATTAAAATCTTAGCTAATTTCAGAAAATTGAAAATACAACATTTTGCTTTAAACTTCAGTGACCATGCCAATCAAATTAATCACGTCACCTGTGTTCTACCTACTTTGTCTATATCGCCTATTTGGAAAACCTAGATTAAGCAACATGGCATTGCACAGAGAAGATTTTTCTTTCACATGCTTGTTTATATTATTGCATAAGATTTTCTGGTTCAGGAGAGATATTTAGAAAGTAAGGAGCCACGTAACGTAAACCTACTCAGGTCAGTTAAATTAACTGTTCAATGTGGCAACAGACCTAAATCCATCATATTAGAAATCAACCCATTTTACATATTTGTCACCTACTGTATTAATTTCATCAGAAATGTCACTACCTGAATGTTTTATCTCTTATAAGCTGTTGAATAACAGAGATACTTTCTAATTTTGCACATTTTATATCATCTCCCAGGCTGGAGTCTTTAAAAAATACACGTTCATTAAAGAGTAAATAAGAAAACTCAATTAAAAATGGAGTTCGATGGGGCGCCTGGGTGGCGCAGTCGGTTAAGCGTCCGACTTCAGCCAGGTCACGATGTCGCGGTCCGGGAGTTCGAGCCCCGCGTCAGGCTCTGGGCTGATGGCTCAGAGCCTGGAGCCTGTTTCCGATTCTGTGTCTCCCTCTCTCTCTGCCCCTCCCCCGTTCATGCTCTGTCTCTCTCTGTCCCAAAAAAAATAAATAAACGTTGAAAAAAAAATTAAAAAAAAATTGAGTTCGAATTAAAAACATAATAAGAAAAAAGTTCTATTTTACATAACAATAAAAATGATCAACTATCTAGACATTAAATGTAACAATTTTTCTTTTACAACATATATAAGAAAACCTCCAAAGGTACACAGAATAGACTTGAAAAAAATGTTAAAAAAGTACCAGACCTTTGGATAAGAAGATTCAGTTATCAGAAAAATATGTCAATTCACCCCAAACCTATTTTCTGTTGTCTCTGGGAAAAGATTACCACACCCCACCAATGGTGACTTGAAATGCTACACTGAGGGAGGGTTTACTTTCACACCCTAATGAGAGAAGCATGACTATTCACTTGCTTTAGCCAAAAAAAGTAAGGAAAATTGAATTGTGCTACATCACAGCAGAAACTAAGTGCTTTCCTTTGGTTTCACCATGTACTTTTTCCTTGGTTTCACATATGAAATAGAAAATCTATTCCTTTAATATGGTTCCAGAATAAGTAACACATGGAACATAACCAAAGCATATATTGATGTGTGGGTGACATATTTGGGAATTGTTATGGACTAACTGTTTATGTCAGAAACATATGAATGTCTTACCATTAATACATTAAGATCTAATCCCCAATATGATAGTATTTGGAGGTGGACATTTGGGAAATATTTGTTATGAGAGTAGAGCCCTCATAAGTGAAATTAGTGCTCATATAAGAAGAGGCCAGAGAGCTAGCCTCTCTGTGAGGATAGAAAGAGAATTCTCGGGGCGCCTGGGTGGCTTAGTTGGTTAAGCATCCGACTTCGGCTCAGGTCATGATCTCACAGTCCGTGGGTTCAAGCCCCGCTTCAGGCTCTGTGCTGTCAGCTCGGAGCCCGGAGCTTGTTTCAGATTCTGTGTCTCCCTCTCTCTCTCTGACCCTCCCTCACTCAAGCTCTGTCTCTCTCTGTCTCAAAAATAAATAAACATTAGAAAAAAATTAAAAAAAAAAAAGAAAGAGAATTCTCAGTTTGCAGCAGGAAGTAGGCTTTCACCAGACACCAAGTCTGCTGGTACCTTGATCTTAGACTTCCAGCCTCCAGAACTGTGAGAAATAACTGTTAGCTGTTTAAGCCACTTTATGGTAATGCATTATAACAGCCTAGACTGAGACAGAAATTGGTACTGAGAAGTGGACTGATGCTGTAACAAATATCCCAAAATCTTGTTGCTGAATAATAGGTAGAGGCTGGGAGAGCATTGAACAGCATGCTAGAAAAAGCCAATATCGCCATGAAGGGAATTTGAAAGGAGAGCTCTAGAGAATCCTTTCATCTTCCTAGAGGGTACATAATCATGAATAGAATGCAGGTAGCAATATGGACGTCACAGGAGATTCTACTAAGGAAATGAGGAACATGCTATTGAAAACTAGAAGACAGGCAATGCTTGGTACAAAGTGGCAAAGAACTTGGCTGAATGGTGTCCATGTTCTGGTGTTTTATAAAAGGTAAAATCTGTTAGCAATGACATTGGATATATCAGCTAAAAACATGTCTAAAGCAAAGTATTGAAGGAGCAGCTTGGTTCCTCCTGCCTGTTTACAGTAAAGTGTGAGAAGAAGTAAATTGAAGACAGAATTATTAAGCCAAAGGAAACTAGCGCTTAAATTTGGAAATTCCCAACCTATCTGTATTCCAAAAAAATGAGAAAGCATGTTCAGAAGAAAACATTAGGAGTCTGGCCAAACAACCACGTGATAAGTAGATCAGTGTGGATGTGAACCAGGAACTTGATCAGCACCTTAATCAGTAAGAACACTGCCAGTTTGAACTGAATAGAAAAGAGATCAGAAGGAATGAAGGAAGGCTGTCAGCCTATTTGGATTTCACAGCACAGGACAATAATACTGTTCAGTTACAAATGTGCTGTGCTCTTCTAGGAAAGGGAAGAATGACGCTGAAAGGTAATTCAGACATCATTAGGGCTGCCTGCTCCATTTCAAAAGAAGGAGCCATTGGCAGCGCCTGGGTGGCTCAGTCGGTTGAGCGTCCGACTTCGGCTCAGGTCATGATCTCACAGCTCTTGAGTTCCAGCCCCACGTCGGGCTCTGTGCTGACAGCTCAGAGCCTGGAGCCTGCTTCTGCTTCTGTGTCTCCCTCTCTCTCTGCCCCTGACCCACTCACATTCTGTCTCTGTCTCTGTCAAAAATAAATAAACATTAAAAAAAAAATTAAAAAAAAAAAAAAAAGAAGGAAAAAGAAGGAGCCATTGCCTTGCTTTCAGTCCTGTGCCCAAAGCCACTTGGGCCTCTACTCTGTCCTGCAGAAGCCTGGTGGGGACGGGGGCTCAGGGGGAGGACCCCCACCAACACAGCAGAGTAGCAGGGACAACACTGCAGTCTTCTTGGGGCTGGGGGGCAGAGTATGAAGCCAAAGAGGATTTTTAGGCACTAAATATATTCTAAGCCACACAAATAAAATGTGTCATTTAATTCTTAAAATTCTGTCAGTTATATATAATTTTCTAAGGACTCAGGCTCCTATACAGAGTGGGCTATGTTTAAAAACAGTTATACCTGCCCATTTTTTATTTGCATAAAAATGCATAATATTATTCAAGACCTATCCAGAAATGCAAATTGCTTTATTATTTTATTTTTATTTTTTTAGAGTTTATTTATTTATTTTGGAGACAGAGAGAGAGAGAGAGAGAGAGAGAACATGAGTTGGGGAAGGGCAGTGAAAGAAGTGGAGAGAGAATCCCAAGCAAGCTCTGTGCTGTTAGCACAGATCCTGATGCGGGGCTCAAACTCACCAACCTTGAGATCATGACCTGAGCCAAAATCAAGAGTTGGACACCTAACTGACTGAGCCACCCAGGCACCCCTCTCTCCCTTTCTAAAGTAGTGTACAGTCCTGTCAATATTCTTTAAAAAACCCATTATTTTATTTTTTAAAAAGTTTCAAAATAAAAATGAGAACAGATAACTATAAATTTTTTTTAAATAAAATCATCATGCAATATGTTTTTTGATATACATTGTACCAGGAACACATTTGTTTCACAATGAAAAAGCTTTAAGAGATAAGTATACTTCAGAGTCAATATTTTCCATAATTGGTTTTCCTGTATATTTCATACCAAATATATGCTACTGGATTAGTTGCTCAAGAGATTAAATTTACTCTCAAGCAAACTAGAACTGAAAAAAAAAAAAAAAAAAAAAGCAGGTGTTGCTGCTTAATGGAACTGTGAGCCTATTTCTGTAATGAGCTTTACAGATACATAAATCTTATCTGATTTTTCAAATCACATTCTGCATTTTATAAGAATTGTGTGCTACTGTGATGCCTGGGTGGCTCAGTCGGTTAAGTGTCCAACTTCGGCTCTGGTCATGATCTCGCAGTTTGTGGGTTTGAGCCCAGCGCATCATGCTCTGTGCTGACAGCCCAGAGCCTGAGGCCTGCTTCCGATTCTGTGTCTCCATCTCTCTCTGCCCCTTCCTTGCTCACCCTGCTCTGTCTCTCTCTGAAAAACAAGTAAACATTGAAAAAACTAAAATAAAAAGAATTGTGCGCTACTAAAACCTACAAGAGAACTACAAACTTTAAATTGGTTGTTAATTTGAAGATCTTTCAAAAACTCAGTTTTAAATTCTATGGCATTTTTGTTGAAGCATCAGGGTCATTTAAATATTTTTATTACCAATGGAAAAAACTTTACGATACTGTATTACTGAATATTTTCCATAACAATCCTTGAAGCCATAGAAGGATCCAAACAGAGGGCAGGTAAATTTCTCATTCAGCAGACTTTGTGGACATAAACATTGCAAAGGATTTTCACAGATAGTCTTAAAACTCTGTTTCTTTTTATGCTTAAATTTATATGTAAAACTTCTCGCTAAGGGTGATTTAGTGTTTGGTAAAGTTGAATTATTCCACCACGAGTTTTGTACAATATTAACAAACACACAATTGTTCATTTCTACATCGTATTAACATTCTAAATCTATACAACTGTAACCTGAGTTATCTTTTTACTTCTGATAAGTGTTGTGAAAATAATGAGTAGAAGCCCATAGCCAAACTCTAGGACCTAGGGTAGGTAGCCAGGGGGAAATAGCCAATATTTGGTAGTTCCAAAGCAGTGTTCTCATAGAAGGCAAAAAGGAAAAAGGGTAAGGGGAACACGTAGAGAAGTTTAGGCTATGAGGGAATGCTTGGATAAATTCAAGTGACAAAGTACTCGTGTTTACCAGGATTATGGGCTGGTCAGGAATGTTTGGGATAAGGAATTGTGTGAGGACACTGGAAAAAAAATCTGGGGCCTCATTATCCCATATTTTGTAGGCCAACTTTATGGATTACCTATGGAAGTATCACTTACCTAAGAGATGCGGGTAGCATTAGATATCTCAGAACTGGGTGGGCCTCCCTTAAATCCTGAGGAAGACGATCTCATTTACAAAATCAGTGTGTCAATTTTAACGTTGGTTTCCTTAATAATAGTGTTCATAGTAAGGGCTTGTCTTACTGCATAGCTTTCAATATCCTGCTCTTTCATGGCAGAATGAATTACACACTGATGACTGTATCTTAGCCTCATGATACGTAGAGGGTTGGTTAAAAGCAATATAGAGCAAAAGAGGGAAGGTTAAAAAAATAAAACTGGTGTCTATTGCACACACATAGACGAAGCCTCAGAAGCTGTGCTGGGCAATCAATGAGTAGGTGTGTGTTATCAAGTCTTCCCGTCGTGTGAGTTTTACAATATATAAAACAAGGCAGGAATTTGCAAAGAAATGGGCCTACCAGGCAAAGGATATGTAGGTAGTGGAAAGAGGAGGAAATGGGCAGTATCTGTATGTGGTGAACAGTTGGGATGACAATGGAAATCTTGCAGGATAAGTAATTAAATATTGTTATAGGGGAGAAGTAGAGAAAAATTAAAAATATATATGTATATACAGATTTTTATATTTTCTTTATAATTTTAGGTAAAAGATTAAGAATGAAAAAGAAAGTTTTTAGAAAAAACCAATTGTGTCATGAATCATATAAAGGATTAGATGTCAATGTTCTTGGAGGAAAAAGGTAAAAAGAAAAAGAATTTGTAAAAACTTTAATGCTTTTTGGTGTTCTGACAAAAATCCTAAAGATTAAGATGTTGGATAATTTGAAAAAAAATTCTTTAGCATTTAAAAATATATCTAGAAATATCTGTTCTATATTCAGCCTATATATAATCTCTTTGGAACCATGCATTTGTAAAACAGATGTGACAGCAGATGGTAGTAAACAATGCATTTTTTTTTATAACTGATTAACAACTTTTGCCAAATGCCAGTGGTAATAAAGAAATCCACTTTATCTTGGACTGCAAGGAATTAAATATTCAGTGATAATAAAGGCAACTATTTTGGTTTACCTGGATATTGCTCACCTCTTTGAACAGTGTTAAATAGTAGCAACTTAGTCTAAACTTAGCTCTGCCTTTGCATTGCCATTTTTTAACTAAGTAAGGCAGTTATTGTATTTCATGAAGGCAAGATAAATCTTTAATCAATTTTGTCATGTCTTGATTATTTGCAAAACAGGATGACAGAGAGAAAAGAAATAAAATCTGTCCAGCATAAGGTGAAATTTATTGCTGTAATTTTACAGAAGAGTCCCTTTGATGTCATAAACTACAAGAAAAAAGCATGAGCAGTTTATTAAAAAAACATAAGAATAGTGAGATGAGATTGCAGGCTTTATAGCAATCCACACTTTATATTGGATAATTCATTCTTGTCCCACTATAGAAAATAGTAAATTGATTTGATTTTATATGTAGCTGTCCCATTAATTTTCAAAGCATAACCTTATGAAGATCAAAGTAGTCAAGTTTGCTGACATCAGCTTTGTAAGAGGGAGCTTATCACTCCCTAAAGTGAAAATGTAGTGTTATCAAGAAACACATCTGCAAAACCAGCTATTGTCAAAGGATCGTGACATATAAATGATCTATGTGGCACTGTTGATGTATCCATTTCACTAAAACTGTTAACAAAAATGACTTTAAAAGTTAGGAAATGAGAGCCATGGCTTTAATGATATTATCAGCTTCATAACATTTTCTTTTTTTAGTTGAAGGAAGGTTTTATTTTTTTCCATCATAACATTAGCACATTTTTACTCGTTGTGTGCCAGATATGTCTATTGTGACAAAAGCTAATTTGGAGGAATTGCTGAGATTCAAACGATTAATTGAGTTAGTCATTTTATAATAAAATTGTTTTCTGTTTGGTTTTGATGCTTTTGTTTGGGTCAGAAAATGTGCCTTATGTCTATGAAATCTAATATTACTCAAGACATGTTTTCTCTTTTTTTTTTTTTAATTTCTTTATTTTTGAGAGAGAGAGTCAGCAGGAGAGAGGCAGAGAGAGAGAGAGAGAGAGAGTCCCCAGCAGGCTTTGCACTGTCAGTGAAGAGCCCAACTGGAGGTGTGGGAAGGGGGCCCGATCCCATGAACTGTGAGATCATGACCTGATAGTAAATCAAGAGTCATACACTTAACTGACTGAGCCACCCAGGCGTCCCAAGACATTTTTTTTCTTAAACTAGATCAGTGTATAAAATTAAAATATAGCATCCACTTAATTTATTAAATCTGTAGGAGGGAGCATGTGCCATTACCTTATATAATGGTACTTACTTGTTTAACTGCACCATGTACATATAGCAGCATCAGAATTATTAACCTGGGTCAAAGGTAAGTGTCAGTTGTAGCTCCCTCTCTGGTTTTCTACATGTAACATTATACTTGAGAGAAGTTAGAATGCACTTAACATTTCAATCATTTATTATTATTATCTCATATAAAATCAAGAAAGAATACTCAGAGTCTCTAAGACTTAGTAAAATAATTTTGATTCCCATTTGAATTTTTTATTTATCTTTACCTAAAATTTTAAAACACTGAAACCATGTATGCAAATTGGGATGGGGAAACGATTTTAAAATATGCTAACCATCTCCATGAAGGAAAACAGTTTTGAAGAATTACTTATCATTTGAATATGTGTTCATGACAGAGGTAAATCTACTATAAACACACTATAAAACCAAAGACCTTCGCCAAGTACATTAATCTGTTGTTTGTCTTAACTTGCCTAATGTTAAGGCAACTGTTTGAATGCATTTTTTAAATCATTTTTCAAGATTCATCAAACTCCACTTAAACATAAATGCCACTCTTATTCATTCAGTCACCAAAATCTGTGTGTAACCCTTAACTCCTTGACACTATACCCTTATACCCAAATCAATAATTACTTTTTCTCTAATTCCTAAATATTTCTGGAGGATAGTTGCCATTTTCCATCTTTATTGGCATTTTTCTAGGAGAAACCACCAACATCTGGTCCATGGATTATTACAACAGCTTTTTAAATTTTGTCTCCTCTCCATCTGTGCTCTAATTCATTCTCCATAAAAATAAGTTCATATAAAATTTTCAAGACATTTATATATATTTAGAAAATTTTGAGAATAGTACAGAGTTCCCATGTATCCCTTACCCAGTTTCCCTAGGATTAACATCTTATGTTATTATGATATAATTAACTCTTATTCTGACATTTGTATTAACTAAAGCCTATAATTTGTTCTGGTTTTCTTATTTGCTAACAGTCCTTTTTCTGTTTTGGGATCCCACCCAAAATATATTTACTTATCCTTTCTATTTAGGCAACTCTTGGTGTTGACAAGTTTGGCATTTCTTTGTTTTTGATGCCCTTACTAGTTTTGAGAGGTACTGGTTAGGTATTTTGTAGCAAATCCCTCAACTAGGATTTGTTTATTGTTTTTCTCACGATTAGATTGGAGAATGTATGTTTAATGGGAAACCAGAGAGAAAGTGCAGTTTTCATCACAACATAACAAGTGAGTATAGTATCAACTGGCTCCTTTTATTGAAAAATGTATTAGATATCAAGATCTGGCTTATGGGTGTGCTCCTTGCTACTGGGTGTTGTTTCTTCTAGCCTCCCTCACCTGAGAGAGAAAGAAGATATGTGCATTATCAACCAATGTATACATACGTGTCTATAAAGATTTCTAAATGTGACCAGTGTGTCTATATTAAGCTAAACATGCATTCAGGTTGAGGTCTCCAATTCCACTAATCCATTACCACATAGATAATCCTAAACTACTCTTTTTGCTTATCTGTCAACTCCCACTCCAAGAATGAGAAATCTGGCTTCCACCATCTGCCATCTTTTTATTTACTTGTTTAACTGCACCATGTACATATAGCAGCATCAGGATTATTAACCTGTACCCAGGGGGTCAAAGTTTATTAGCTATGGTGCAATGCTTGTGAGCAGTTCTTTTTGCATTTAGTCTTTTAGATTACACTCATTTCCAAACTTTCTTTATCCACCCCTTTCAGGGGATTATTTTATGTATTTATAGTAAAGTTAAAATTTTTTTGGACACACACTGCCTTTCATATGGCATACTCCAATGAACTTTTTTAAAGAGACTTTATCTAGAGCATTTTTAAGGTCAAAGAAAAAAATTAAGGAAATTGCAGAGTTTGCATATACCATCTACCTGCACACATAAACATGTACACTCACTGTCAATATTTGGTACCAGAATTATACATTTGTTTCAGTGGGTGAACCTGCATTGACATCATTATCACCCAAAGTCCATAGTTTACAATAGGGTTCTTGTACATTCTATGTGTTTGGCAAATGCATGATGGCATATATTCACCATTATAGTAGCATACAGAATAGTTTTACTTCCCTAAAATTCCTATGTGAATGCATATTTGTCTGTCCTTCCCACCAAATCTTCACAACCACTGATCTTTTTACCATCTCCATGGTTTTGCTCTTTCTACAATGTCACATAGTTGGAATCACATAGGACGTACCCTTTCAGATTGGCTTCATTCACTTAGTAATATGCATTTTAATGTTCCTCCATATATTCTCTCAGTTTCATGCTCATTTCTTCGGCACTGAATAATATTCCATTATTTGGATATTACAGTTTGCTCATTTATTCCCTTAGGGAAGGATACCTTGGTTGCTTCCAAGTTTTAACAACATAAATAAAGCTGGTATGAACAACTGTTCAGATTTTTGTGTGGGCATAGGTTTAATTCATCAATTTAAGTAAATATCAAGGAGTACGACTGCTGGACCTTATGGTAAGAGTATGGTTAGTTGTTGTTGATGTTGTTGTTGTTGTTTTCATCAAACGTATTTTATTTCATTGGTTAGTTTTGTAAGAAACTTCCAAACTGTCTTTACAAAGTGGCTGTACCATCCCAGATTCCTCAATGATTTTTTTCTTTAATTTATATTTATTAAGGTCTTCTCTTTGTGTTTGGAGTGCTATGGGTTTTACCATAGCTAGGCATCATATATTCAACATTAAAGAATCATACACAGCAACATAGAATACTTTCAATGCCTTAAAGATTCCTGGTGCTTCATTTATTCAAATACGCTGTCCCCAACCCCTAGCAAGCACTGATTGTATTACACTTTCTATAATTTTGATCTTCCAGAATATCATATAAATAAAATCATAAATAATGTTGTCTTATCAGACCAGCATCTTTTACTTAGCAATATACATTAAAGACTCAATGTAATTGTTTGCTTGATAGCTCTTTCTTTTTAATTGCTAAATGGTATCCCATTGCATAGATGTGCTACTGTTTCTTTACCCATTCACATATGAAAGGAGATCTTGGCTATTTCCAGTTTTTGGTGGTTTATGAATAACACTGCTATAAATCTATGTATGAATATTTATATTTCCTATGTTTTTTGTGTAGGCATAGTTTTCAAATTAGTTGGGTAGACACCTGTGAGTATGAATGTTAGATCTTATGATAAACCTAGGTTTAACTTTAGAAGAAAGTTTGAAAATTTCTTACAAAGTTAGAAATTTTGCACTATTTTGCATTCCCTCCAGCAATGAATTTATCTACATCCTCACCATCAATACTGCCAGTATTTTTTATTTTATTTTAGTGATTCAAAAACGTTTCAGTGATATCTCATTTTGTTTTATTAATGTTTATTTATTTTTGAAGAAGAAGGATAAAGAGAGTGTGAGTAGGGGAGGGGCAGAGAGAGGATCAGAGGTCAGAGGATCCAAAGTGGGCTCTGTACTGACAGCAGAGAGCCCCATGTGGGGTTCAAAATCATGAACTATGAGACCATGACCTGGGCTAAAGTCAGACACGTAACTGACTGAGCCACACAGGCACCCCTCTCATTTTGTTTTAATGTGCAACAAACAAATGAAATTTTTGCATATGTTTTTTCCCCAATAATATGTATTTTTGGGGGGTGGTATTTAGACATTTTGCCCAATTTTTAAATTACGTTTTTCTCTAGTTGCTCGGTTTTAAAAATTATTGGAATGTTTCAAATATACTTCCTTTACTAGACATGTGCTTTAAAAAATACTTAAGGATGAGATCTTGCCATTTGTGACAACACGTTTGACCTAAAGGGCATTGTGATAAGTAAAATAAGTCAGACAGAGAAAGATAAATACCATATAATTTCACTTATATGGAATCTAAAAGCAAAATAAAAAAAAAAAAAAAACAATTAATAAACCACAGCAACAAAAGCAGAATCAGACCTATAAATACAGAGAACAAACTTATGGTTGCCAGATGGTGGGTGATGGGCAAAATGGGTGAAGATGAGTTGGAGATACAGGCTTTCAGTTATGGAATCTATAAGTCATGAAAATAATAAGCACAGCATAGAGAATACAGTCAATGTTATTGTAATAGCATGAGATGGTGACATATGGTAGCTATATTTGTAGTGAGCATAGCATTGCATAGCATAACATATAGGCATATTGAATTACTATGTTGTATACCTAAAAGTAATTAATAAAATTAAAAATGAAATTTATAAAAATATAAAAAAGAATACTTTTACCTACTCTAATTTTTCTTGCTTTTACTTTATCCCACAAATTGTAGTGTGTTGTATTCTCAATTTAATTTAGTTCAAGGTATTTTTAAATTTCTCTTAAGCTTTCTTTGACCCAGGTATTATTTAATTTAAATATATGGAGATTTTACAACTACATATTTGTCATCAAATTCCATTATTGGTGTGAGGATGTAATTTGTATGATTTCTCTCTCTCTTTTTTGAGAGAGAGTGTGCACAAACGCTAGTGGGGGAGGTGCAGAGGCAGAGGGAGAGGAATCTTAAGCAGGCTCCATGCTCAGCACAGAGCCCTATGTGGGGTTCAATCTCACAACTGTGAGATCATGACCTGAGCTGAAATGAAGAGTCGAGTACTTAACCAACTGAGCCACACAAGTACCCCTGTATGATTTCTCTTTTTGAAATTTGTTAAAGAGTAATTTATGGCTCTGAATGTGTTCAGTCTTAGCGAATGTTCCACGTATGCTGAAATGAATGTGCTCTGCTGTTGTTGGATGAAGTAGTCTACAAATGCCAATTAAACAGAATTTATTCTTAGTGCTATTCAGGGCAACTATAGCCTTACTGATTTTTCTGCCTGTTTGATCTATCAATTACTGAAAGAAGGGTCTTAACTTTATAAATAACAGTGGACTCATTTATTCCTATTCTCAGTTCTGTCATATGTTAGGTCACGTATATTGATTATTGTTAGGTAAATATAGGTGTAGGATTTTTATGTCTTCTTGGGTAATTGACCCTTTTATTATTATAAAATGCTACTCCTTTACTAGTCTCCCTCATTCTGAAGTTGGCTTTTCTGAAATTAATTTTAATTTTTTTTTACATTTATTTATTTTTGAGAGACAAAGAGAGAAGAGCACAAGTGGGGGAGGGGCAGAAAGAGGATGAGACACAGAATCCAAAGCAGGGTCCAGGCTCTGAGCTGTCAGCACAGAGCCCCATGCAGGGCTCAAACCCATGAACCATCTGAGCCACCAAGGCACCCCTGTCTGAAATTAGTTTTGATATAGTGTTATCGTCATATATATTTTTCCTTCTTTGTTTTTAACTCATCTGAGTATTTTAAGTGGGTTTTTTATAGAAAAAATAATTAGATCTTGTCTATTTTTTAGTCCATGCTGATAATTTTTGTCCTTTCATTCGTATTTTTATATTTTTCACATAAAATGTTATAGATTTGGGTTCATTCCTACTACATTTGTAAAATTTTGTTTGTATTCATTGCATTCTGTTTTTCCTCATACTTTTTTTTTTTTTTTGCATTTTCTGGTTTTAATTGAGAATTTTCATATGATTCCATTTTACCTTCTTTTCCTCTTTGTCTTTATTCTTTCTCCTACTCCCTTCCCTTATATAGATACAGGAAAGTCTGCAGTAAAAAGTTCCCTCGGTTTTAATTTGTTTGAGAAAATATTTATTTATGATTGTCTTGAAAGATAATCTGGCTACATGTGGAATTAAATGTTGGTGGTGTTTTATTCCTCTGCCATATTTTAAGTCTGTCAATCTACTTTCTCCTTGCCTGCATGATTCTTCAGAAGTCTACTGTAATTACTATCTATGTTCCTTTATAAGTAAGATTTCTTTGTTATGGGTTAAATTGTGTTCCTCAAAAAGATATGGTGACATCCTAACTTCTGGTAAGGTGAGTTTGACCTTATTGGAAAATAGGCTCTTCACATATATAATCAAGTTAAAATAAAGTCATTGGAGTGGGCCCAATCCAATAGGACTGCTATCCCTATAAGAGAAGGGATGGAGACAGAGGCACAGGGACAACACCATGACAGAGATTGCAGTGATGTCTACAAGCCAAGGGATACCAGGACAGCTGGCAACACAAGGAACTAAGAGAAAGTCATGGAACAGATTCTCACCAGGAGCTTCTGCTGACCTCTTGATTTCATTCTTTTAGCTTCCAGAACACTGGGAGAATAAATGTGTTGTTTTAAGTCCTGCTTTGTGGTAGAATAATGGTCAGAGAAATGTAAATAAACTTCCTATAGGCAAGGCCTTTGTTCTGTTAGTGGTTGTATTTCCATTGTCTAGAATAGTGACTGGCCCATGATAATTGTTAGATAAGCTACTGCTTGAATAAGTGAATAGACAAAAATTACACAGCCTTGATGCCCCTTGTGTGACTGTCAAGCAGGAACCATTACTGGAACCAATATCCCCTGCTACATAGCTTGCTCAAACACTGACTGTATTTTTCTGTATTTTTGTACAGTTCTGTATTTTACTTTCTGCTATCAAACACAATAACATAAACCAACATTTTATTTATTAACTTCATCATTTTCCCTTTAACTTTAGCATTTGTCAAAAATACAGATTCTCCTAAAGCATTCCACATAGAATAGTGAATCTAAATCTATGGGGAAGTCTCCGGGGATTTATACTTTCAAAAGGTACCAGGACTTCTGGGCCAGACATGATGTTATAGACTCCTTGCTCCTATCTGCTGCACCTAACTACAAACCATAGAAATAATGGAATACACACAAAAGAAGAACTCCGAAAGGTGGAAAGAAGAAAGCAAATTGGTTCAGGACAATATAACTAGAGGGACAAGAGAACAAATTGTCTTACTCTCTCACCCAATACAATAAGGCCACCAGGCTTGAATTTTGTAACCCCAAATATAGTAACTTAAGACAGCCCCTGCCCCCAGATCAAATGTGAGTCTCACTGACAATACCAGCTGATCCCACTAGCAGGGGTATTAATACAGAGCACAGCTAACAAAAAATGAACAGTTGAAATGTTTACCTTTCCTGCTACATTTGAGACTACTCTATTCAATCAAAACACACAGGCTGGCATAGGGGGACAGGCAAGAAGAATTACACCATAACAATGTCAAGCCCATGAAATCTCTTTGTCTAAGACTCCTTTCCTCTATGGAGAAAGAAACTGGTGGCCGGGGGACATTGCAAAGGGAGATTCCATCACAATCAGTGGTAGGCATGGTTATTGCTATTCAATTTTACAGAAATAGAATAGGTTTCTCTTCTAATTGAGCCAATCAGGGAAAATAGCTTATGCTCCTTCAGTCAGTGCCAAAATGTCCAATGAAGCCTGACTAAAATGACCAGACTACAAATATAAGTGAATATAGCAAGAATAAGGGAAATTATAAGTTCAATGGTAAAAGACAATGCGTTGAAGCCAACATTAAGATAAATAAGACACTGGAATTATATGGCAAGGATTTTAAATAAGTTAAAATATTTTAATAAGAGATTATAAATTATTTTCCAAAAAATTAAAGAGACATTTTTATCAAATAAACAGAAGTTAAAATAAATGTAGTGTATCACATTGATTTTCAAATATTGAACCATGCTTGCAACCCAGGAATAAATTCCACTTGATCATAGTGAATGATTCTTTTAATATACTGTTGTATTCTATTTTCTAGTGCTTTGTTGAGAATTTTTACATCCATGTTCACCAAGCATATGGTTGGACTGATTTGAAGGGATACATGCACCCCAATGTTTATAGCAGCATTATCAACAATAGCAAATTATGGAAAGATCCCAAATGTCCATCAAGTGATGAATGGATAAAGAAGTAGTGGTGTGTGTGTGTGTGTGTGTGTGTGTGTGTATACATATATATATACATATACACACACACACACACACACACATATATATATATATATAAAGAATAAAAAAGAATGAAATCTTGCCATTTGCAATGACATGGATGGAACTTGAGATTATAAGTAAGTCAGAGAAAGACAAATATCATATGATTTCACTCATACGGAATATAAGAAACAAAACATGAACATAAGGGGTGGAAAAGAGAGATAAAGGTAACAGAGAAACAGACTCTTAACTATAGAGAACTAACTGAAGGTTGTTGGAGGGGAGGTGGGTGGGGGGATGAGTTAAATGGATGATGGGTATTAAGGAGGGCACTTGTTACAAGCACTGGGTGTAATATGTAAGTGATAAATCACTAAAACCCATACCTGAAAATAATATTACACTGTATATAAACTAGTTGGAATTTAAATAAAAACTTGGAAGAAAAAAATGAAAAAGTTAGAGAACCAATTGGTAATCCTAGAATTTACACATAAAACACCAAATCAAAACAAACAAACAAATAAACAAAACAAAACAAAAAAACAAACAAACAATGGATGGGCTCAATAATAGAGTGGAGATGACCTGGGACAGAATCAATAAAACTGAAGACAGAACCAAAGAATTCACCCAATTCTTTTTGTTTATTTATTTATTTTTGAGAAATTGAGTAAGGGAGGGGCAGAGAGAGAGACACACAGAGAATCCTGAGCAGGCCCTGTGCTAGCAGTGCAGAGCCTGACACAGGGCTTGACCTCACAAATGGTGATATCATGACCTGAACTGAAAACAAGAGTCAGATGCTTAACCAACTGAGCCACTCAGGCATCCCAAGTTAAAAATCAAAGAGAAAATAAATTTTAAAAAATATTAACAGAGTGTAAAGGATCTGTGGGATAATAACAGATGGTTCAATATTTGTGTCATTGAAGTCCCAGAAAGAAATAAATGGTTCTGAAAGAGTATTCCAAGAAATAATGTCAGCAAGCTCCCACATTTGGTGAACTATATAAATTGATAGATTAAAAAAGCTAAGAAAACCTCAAGCAAACTCAACTTAAAGAAATCCATGCCAAAATACATCTTATTTAACTAGGACCAAGAGGAAACCTTAAGACCAATCAGAAATGACATTACATACAGGGGAACTGCAATCTGAGAACAAGTGATTTCTCCTCTGAAACCAGGGAGACCAGGAGGAAGTAGTTTGGTATTTTCAAATGCTGACTGGCTACTGCAAGTTCTATAGCTGGCGGAACTGTTTTTGTTTTTTCTAGAATGAAGAGAAACTAAAGATTTCCTTGTTCAAAGGAACACTAAAGAAATTTATTTCTAATGGACATTCTCTAAAAGATGGACAAAATGAAATTCTTCAAACATAGAGGAAATGATAAAAGGATCTTGAAACATCAAAAGGAAGAAAAAGCAATAGAAAGAACAGAAATATGAGTACATAAAAAAGGCCAACCTAGGGCACCTAGGTGGCTCAGTGAGTTAATTGCCAACTTCGGCTCAGGCCATGATCTCACGGTTTGTGAGTTGGAGCCCTGCATCGGGCTCTGTGCTGACAACTCAGAGCCTGGAGCCTGTTTCAGATTCTGTGTCTCCCTCTCTCTGCCCCTTCCCCGCTCGTGCTCTGTCTCTCTCTCTCTCTCAAAAATGAATAAACATTATTTTTTTTAAAGGCCAACTTTTACCTCATAAATTTTAGAAATCATATTTGATGACTAAGTTATAAAACACTTAAATGTTATATGTTACTAGAGATAGGATATTTAAAGGTGGGAGAGGTAAAGGCCCTGAAAAGGAAGCAAAGTTCTACACTTCTTTTGACGTGGTGGATACTTGATATCAGTAGACTGTAATTTATCTATGTGTATTTTAATACTCAGAGCATCACTAACAAAACTGTATAAGGATATGTGCTCCAAAACACCATAAATAAATCAAGATGTAGTCCTAAAAATGTTCAAGTAACTCACAGGAAGGCAGTAAGAGACAGAAGAATGAGAGCTAAAGTAAACATAAAATTACTAATAAAATGACAGAATCAAGCTCTAACATATCAACGGTTGCCTAAATGTTAATTTATAAATAGTAAAATACACCATTAAAAGATAGATATTGTCAGAGCAGACTTTTTTAAAAAAATTACCTGACAAGAAACTGTTTACAGAAAACTTATATGAAATTCAATAACATAGGTGGGTTGAATGTAAAAGAATGAAGAAAGATTTACTGTGCAAACATTATAAAAGTAGGTGAAGTTGGGGCGCCTGGGTGGCGCAGTCGGTTAGGCGTCCGACTTCAGCCAGGTCGCGATCTCGCGGTCCGTGAGTTCGAGCCCCGCGTCGGGCTCTGGGCTGATGGCTCAGAGCCTGGAGCCTGTTTCCGATTCTGTGTCTCCCTCTCTCTCTGCCCCTCCCCTGTTCATGCTCTGTCTCTCTCTGTCCCAAAAATAAATAAACGTTGAAAAAAAAAAAAATTTAAAAAAAAAAATAAAAAATAAATAAAAAAAAAAAAAAAAAAAAAAGTAGGTGAAGTTAACGTATGACAGCACAGTAAAGAAAACAACTAGAGATTAAGTAGGGCATTTCAAAATGATAAGAAAAGGTTTTTTCCCCTAGAAAAATATAATGATCTTAAATGTGTATGCCCTAATAAACAACAGTCTCAAAATTCATGAAGCAAAACCTATAGAGTTGGAAAAAAATAATAAAACTATTTTCAATTTTTTAAGGACTTCATCGCCTGCCACTCAGTGACTGATAAAACAGCTAGACAGAGAATTACCAAGAATACATAAAACCTGAATCCAATCAAACAACAGGATCTAAATGACAGCTCACAAAATGAATGTTGAAAGATTTTAAATAATGAAATTTATAGAATATGTTCTGACGATAAGACAAACATGAAACCAGTATCAGAGAGATAAAAGGAAAATCTCAAATAACAAATAAAAGAAAAGAAAAAAATATAGAACTGAAAGAAGGTACATATACAATATATATAATATGAAAGATGTTTCTGAAGTAGTGCTGAGAGGAAATTTATAGCTCAAAATAATTAGCAAGAAAGAAAGTTCTCACATAAAGTTCCTAACTCAAGAAACTAAAAAAGCTAAAGCAAAATGAACCCAAAGTATACAAAGAAGGAGAAAAGAACAAGAAATCAATGAAATTGAAAATAGTTAAGTAATAGAGAAAAAAATTAATGAAACAAAATGTTGGCTCTTCAAAAAAGATAATTCAATAAAATTGATAAACTTCTAGCAGATAGTCAAAAATAAAAAGAAATAAGAAACAAATCAGCAATATCAAAAATGAAAGATCACTATAAGATGCTGTCCCTATAAAAGAATATTAACACTATAAAAATTTTTGCACTCAATAATTTAGAAGATATGGACAAATTATTCAAACACTATAAACAATCAAAAGACAACTAAGATAGAATAATCTTAAGTCTCTAATTTGAATTCATAATTTAAAATCACCAATCACTGGATAATTATAACATTCAAATGTTTAATACAAATTTTATACTGTCTTTCAGAAAATAGGAGAGGAGGAAATATTTCACATTTTGAGTACACATTATATGAGGTCAGTATCACAAAACCAAAGATTTTTTTAAAAAATAAACTAAAAATTAAAATTTTCTATTACCTTAAACTCAAAGCTCCTCAACAAAAATATTACCACATTAAACCTACAAATGTCTAGTGGGGCGCCTGAGTGGCTTGGTCAGTTAAGCGTCCGACTTCGGCTCAGGTCATAATCTCACCGTCCATGAGTTCGAGCCCCGCGTCGGGCTCTGTGCTGACCGCTCAGAGCCTAGAGCCTGTTTCAGATTCTGTGTCTCCCTCTCTCTCTGCCCCTCCCCTGTTCGTGCACTGTCTCTCTCTGTCTCAAAAATAAATAAACGTTAAAAAAAAATTAA
Organism: Leopardus geoffroyi; assembly: GCF_018350155.1. Taxonomy (NCBI): domain Eukaryota; kingdom Metazoa; phylum Chordata; class Mammalia; order Carnivora; family Felidae; genus Leopardus; species Leopardus geoffroyi. The sequence continues at coordinate 153,303,588 of NC_059327.1, forward strand.
AAAAAAAAACAAAAACAAAAACCTACAAATGTATTGTATTAAATTCCATCACGAAGTAGAATTCATTCTAGGTATGCAAGGATAGTTCAACATTTGGAATGGTATCCAAAAATCCATCATATAAACAGTCTGAAGCAGAAAAATCATTTGAACATCAATTGATGTATTATAATATATATATATATATGCATTATAATAATGCAATAATATCCATTATTACAATAAAGAAATAGGAAAATTGACTTAACTTCTTTGAAAAGATTTATTTGTATTGAAAAGGAAGGTCTTACCTTAACAGATTGCTTGATAAAACTAAACACTATACATGTACTAACAATAATGCATAAAGTAAAGGACACTGAATGCCAATTAAGTAGCATTCAAAGACTTCTATGCTTCTGAAGAGAGTTAACCAAGAATTTGCAGTAACTCAAATTGCAGAAATTGAACACATGGGTGAATTTTTACTTACTTAGATATTCCAACAAGAAAAATGGAAGACTATTGGAAATCAACTGTGAGAAGAGCCTTTTTGCCACTATTTTGAATTATTAGTTTCTCAACAGGAGAAAGTTTTATGTATTAGAGTTAGAGAGTTTTCTTAAATGTTTATGAAAGAAAAAAAAAAATCAATGTTAAGCAAATGATGTCAGCACCTAACTCTTGCAACAGTGAAGTCTCTGCTAATGATTATTCATGTGTGGTTCCAAATTTGCTAATAATAAATGACATCACCACATTGGAGAAAAATGATATTCCCATTTCTCATCCACTTAATGTAAGAAAAATTCAAGGAAAGAAGGGGCTAAGTAACATGCAACAGCCACAAAAGTAGAGACCAAAAGCAGCAGAAATTAACCTAAAGCAATAGTGAATGCACACAATCACTAAGTGTTTATATTTCTATTATTATTTGTCAAAACAAAACAATTTTTGGAAGAGTGTCTTTCATTTGGATGGGAGAAGATGGTGAAAACATACTGTGAATGAATGAAAAGCTTTTGGAGAAGCTTAATGAATGAAAAAATGAATGGACATCTCACAGGGGTTAGACCCTTTTATTTTTGGCCTCTTCTTGCTCAACTCTTTCCTGAACTCAACAGGAAAATTAGCCCGGTGTCAGTGCCAAGGAGGAATTCAATCTGACATTTTGTGACTAAATTTATAATCGTATAATACAAGACTGAAAGAAAAATGTGACATTATAACGGACAAAAGATTAACTAACTAACTAACTAACAGATTTCTATTAGGTCAGCAGGGGGAAAAAATGTGTAAAGATGCAAGCATATACAACTACATTCTATGTATTGGAGGCAAACAGCCTACCCAAGTGTTTTTCTCTTTATCAGTGTGAAATTGCTACAGAACTAAATGATTTGCAGCTATTATTACAAATCAATTCATACTATATCATTACTTACACAATGGTGATAGATGGCTATGAAATGACTTTAAACACACAAATGGAACAAGCCCATAGTTAAAACTACAAAATACATATTTGAATATTTTTTATCACAATGTCATTTTTATGGAACTTCAAAACTATACTGAGGTATCAAAAGCAGCTAGAGAAGTCTGGTGATACTACATAAATTGTTCATTGTTCATATTTTGCAGTTCAGATCACCCTGAGTGTATATTATGGATTAGATAATTATAAATTGCTATTTTATCTATTTAATAATTTTTAATGAATTGAGTATTATAAAGAAAACTACGACAAAGAATTTCCAAACAATGTGTAAAGTACCGAATTGTGACTTTGTTTAATTTTGCTCAATGGCTAAGGAGAGAGTTTCAAATTAAAGCATAAAACCATAGCGTGCAATATTTATTATCTAAAAATATAAAGCCTTGGATTCTAATAGAATAAATGAGAAATGACACCTTGAGCTTTAAACTAGCTTCCACACAACAGCAAGTCACACAGAGATGCTTGACCTATTGTCTTATGCATTTGGGCAAGTTTTATACTTAGCTCACTACATCCATTATTTATTATTGTTATTATTGGTAGACTTGAGTAAATACATTTACTCCATCCTTAGCTTTTTCTTGGCTGTAGAGGCATAAATATTTAAAGTATAAAATACATAAGCTTTAAGGCTGCCATAAGTCCACAGCATAAATTACAAAATACGTTTCTGTCACTGAACACCTAGTTCTTTACGTCCATTAAAATTTACTGTTCATATTAGACATTTTTATTTATAAGCTCTCGACTTAGGCAAAAAAGATATATTAAAGAAGAATGATAAAAAGGAATTCGTATGAGAAATATATAAAATATGAACACATTATATATTTACTTTTTAAAAGGAAGAAAAGAGAATATAAGGAAGTATATAACCAATTGAGCATTAAGGCAGTATTCAATGTGGGTAACTCATACAGTATTCATGCTATGAAATTATACTTTTGGAGAAGCTTAATAGTTCTCGGGATAAAATGTGGGATAAATATTGTTGAAGAATATACCCATCTTGGCATTTTGAAATAACTTGATGAAACACACAAATTATTAAATTCATGTACATATTTATGTCAATTTCTGAACTTTTTATTCTCTCATTAATTTTTTTTTTCTTATTTAGTGATTATGTGTGGCTGGGTTTCCAAGTACATTTCTTACTGCAACTGAGCAGATATTGCTGGTGTCCTGGATTGTATTTCTTTCCACAGTATCAGTCTGCCCTTTCTTGAGCAAAGAACTTGAGCAGTTCTGTCCAATTATCATGAGGTCCTGGAGGAAACAAGCTTACATGGACCACAACATCCTTGAAAATGGAAACCTATATTAGCTTTTCCTCTTTACCCATCCCCTTTCCCAATTCCTTTACTATTATTGCCTGGAATTGCCTTCCAAATAAAATACTTGGAACCAAGTCCTTGTCTTAGGCTCAGTTTTGTGGGAAACTCCAAATAAAACACTCTTTTTGTCTCCTTATAGAAACTAACAAATTGATAGATTTAAGGTCTAGTTGAATAGAATACTCTTGCTTATGTTAACAACTAGTAGGTTTTCTCTGTCTTCATTATCTTGATATCTGTATCATTAGCTACTCCTCTACCAACCAACATGGAGAGCTTTTTTTTCTCAGTTTCCTTTTTCTATCCTTAACCACTTTTTACTGTCTCACCTGTTACTGGAGTGGTTATTAATGCTCAGTCCCCAGCTTTCTTTCATTAAATCATTTGCTTTAAGAATCCAATTTATTCTGAGGAAAGGAAAGAGGAAAGGAAATCCCTAACTGGTCTGTTTTCACCTTGTCTCACTCTATTTTTTCCTTACAGCAACCAAAGTGATTTATTTAAATTACATATATATAGTTACGCTGATCTTTTCAAAATATTTGTATATTTTTCAACTTTGTTGACTTCCTTATTTAGTTGTACTCTCACAGAATACTATACTTTTTTTAAAGTTTATTTTATTTTTCAGAGAGAGCACAAGCGGGGCAGGAGCAGAGAGAAAGGGAGACAGAGGATCCGAAGCAGGCTCTGCACTGACAGCAGTTAGCCCAATGTGGGGCTCAAGCTCAGGAACTGTGAGGTCATGACTGAGCCAAAGTCAGAGGCTCAGACAACTGAGCTACCAAGGCACTCCAATACTATACTTCTTTAAGTAAAATGTAGGATGGTTTAAATCAAGATTTGACCAACTATTCATTTAATGATTTTCTTTCCTATTGAACAAGGGGTTACATAAAAATAGTTTAAGCATGTTAACAATGAGACAATCATTGATTCTAAAGGTTCAAAATATAAAGTTATTGTAATCCTTTGCATGGCACAAATCATTAAAAATGTTACATAAACACAATAAAGCACTTCAGGCAATCTGCTGAATATCTTAAATCTTGTTTAAATCTTACAACAATGTTTTGAAGTGTTCACTCCACTGGAAGCTCCAACAGGCTAGGGTTTATTCTCTTCTTGTACCTTACAGCATCATCGGTCATAAGTTGAGAAGAGGGACTTAATAAATATTGGTTGAAACAAAAAGCATGAGCTAGATAATGTATTACTATTGTTGCTGCCCCAAGAAAGGCAGAAAATAACTCCAAAAGTTTATTTGAATTGGAGGTTGAGACTAATGATTACAAATACACCCAGGGAGCAGGAATGGACTTCTTATTTACATAATAAGGCTTTCTGAGGAGTGCAGGTTGGAAATGGCTGGAGGGAGGCAGAATGAGTTGGTTGGGACTTTACAATGGCCGTGGAGTGAAAAAGGAGAAAGGTTCCTGTGCACTGGCTGGATGTTTGTGAGGTCTGAACATAACACCAGGGCTAAGGAAGGGAGTTCACTGGCTCTCTTGTTAGTTGACCAACTTGTAGAAGAAGTGGGGAGAAGGGGCTTGAAAGCTGTCAGAATGTTGGTTACAAAATGGATACTAAATAACATTTCTAATACTTTGTCACTGTAATGTAGGTAAATGTTTTTGTTACATTAAAAGAAAAAAATGCTTAGTTGTGGTGAGGTCAAATAACTTGAAGATAGCTACACTGTGAATGGGTAGGTTTGCAGGCACTGATTCAGGTCACAAAACTCTAAAGCCCATAGTTTTTTAACAAACGTGCTATCCTGATAAGCAATTGAGATGGCATTATATTACTCTTCACATCTATTTTACATTTCAGAGAATTTGAAGGATGGAAGCAAATGAAGATGGTGACAAGAGAACACTAGGATAAGTGGAGAAAGTATTAAGTAAAGTTGCAAGCTAATCTCACAAGGAAAAGTGAGCAAATAAATGATGTTAAATACATTGCAGAAGACAGTGTTTTCTCTTTAAGAAAGCAGTTTATTTTACTTGAAAGAGAAAACAGGCTTTTTGTTTAATTCAATCTATTAAACACCTATATTAACTACTGTCTCCTATTTGAACCCCATCAAAATACCACAAAGCAGTATTAAAAGATATATCCACAAGATCAAAGATTACAACACTGTATATGAAGCAGCAAAAGTTTGGAATCTGGAAAGGATATCATCTAATTTAGTCCATCATGGAGAATTGAAACAGTCTGCAGAGAAAAATCATGTAGCTAGCAAATTCTCCCTGCAGAGCCTCCAAAAGCTTAGGAATATGAGGCATCAGGTTTCTCTCAGGTGGTTTTCTTGGCTGGAGTGAAAAAACAGGAGGAATGGCACAAAATCTGACTAAGGATTTGTTTGACATCTCATCCTTTCTCCAAATTTATTTGCCCAGAGGGCTTTCCAAATCACCTCACCAAACTCACTCCGCCTGCCTCTACATGACTTCATTATGGCTTTCTGGGACGAACTTAGAGAGTATCTGCATTCCAGGCAAGCTGAAAATGAAGATGCTACTTAAAACCAGAGTGATTAAAAGAAACTATTTACCAAATGCTTTTCCTCTGGTAGTCTTTGAGAACAGCATTAACCAGGATTTTACTGTCTGAGGAGTTTGAAAGAGTCCTCTCTGCTCTTGGAGGAAGTGGTCAGCACAAGAGAAAAGACAGCCAGATCTCAGTGTTTGGCCAACCACATCATCCTCACAGTAAGGCACATACCCTGGCAACCATATTTCCTGCACATAAAGTTTCCAATCACCTTTTCACTCTCTAATGCAAAGAAATTAAAACCTCAGACACATTTGAATAATGCCTTTGACTAAAAATTTAAAAATAAGAAAACTTTAAAACTCAAGATACACACCATTCAGGGAGAATATAAATATAAAATTTGAAAACAATAGTATTACTACCAAAAATAAATCAGAGAAAACATTCTGTTCATGAAATATTACTAGGGAAAAAAAGGAAAACAATAAAACAAAAGCAAATTCAAAACTATACCACAGATATGTAAAACATAAGGAAAATTTGGGGCACCTGGCTGGCTCAGTTGATGGAGGATGAGACTCTTGATCTCAGCGTCATGAGTTCAAGCCTCAAGTTTGGTGCAGAGATTATTGAAAAATAAGATATTTAAAAAAAATAAGAAAAATTTTAAAAATAATGGAACTGTTGAAAGAGTCAACTGAGAACTCATAGAGAGTGGAATAAAAAGATACAGAGCTTCTAATTTCTGGTTCCACATGTAAGGAGCTTGGAAACCACAACCTCATTATAACAAGTAAAAAGCTAAAGGGACTGAAAAATCAACAACTCTTCTTAGATCCATGAGCGGAAGACATAGGGCAAACTGCTTCTTCCCAGAACAGAGAAAGCTAAGCAAGCAGGGAGTCTTGGCTTACCTTAGCAGAGACTCAAAGGCAGGAAACACCACAGACAAAAGTGCAAAGGAAGGAAAATCTGAACTGTAATTGATGAATTGCTAGAGGCTCAATGCAGACAACTTTGAGAGTTAAAATTTTCAAGGAGATCCAGTCATAGGGGGATCCACAATATTGTAAGCTTTAGCTTCAGGATCTTGACCAGTTTCCCACATTAAGTATTTGACAAAGAAGGAAAACAATATAGGTAAGAAACTCAAGTCTAAATAAATAAAAAAAAAAGCATCAAAGAAGAAAAAGTGAAGGTAAGATAAAAACATATTTTTCTTATTTTTAAAATGTTTATTTATTTATTTTGAGAGAGAGAGATTGAGCAGGGGTGGGGCAGAAAGAGAGGGAGAGAGAGAATCCCAAGCAGCCTCTGTGCTGTCAGCATAGAGCCTGATACAGGGCTTGAACTCACAAACCATGAGATCATGACCTGAGCTGAAACCAAGAGTCAGAGGCTCAACCAGCTGTGCCACCCAGATGCCCTTATTTTTCTTACTTTTAATTGATCTGAAAGATAACAGTTTGTTCAAAATAATACCAACAATGTATCTGATTATGAACACTCAGTGTGTGTGTGTGTGTGTGTGTGTGTGTGTGTGTGAGTATGTATATATGTGTGTGTGCGTGCGTATGCTTATGTATGCTTATAAACAAGTGAAATGAATGATAGCAATGATACAACGGAATAAGGGGAGTAATAAACATTATTTGGTTTTTATAAAGTAGTCACACTACTCATAAAATAACATAGTGTTATTTGAAAGTGAACTCAGATTAGCTATAAATGTTGTCTGTAAGAAATTCATTTTAGGGGTGCCTGGGTGGCTCAGTCAGTTAAGTGTCCAGCTTTTGAGTTAAACTCAGGTCATGATCTCATGGTTTATGGGTTTGAGTCCTGTGTTGGGCTCCAGGCTGACAGTTCAGAGCCTGCTTGGGATTCGCTCTCTCCCTCTCTCTCTGCTCCTCTCCCATCCGTGCTTGCTCTCTCTGTCTCTCTCTCAAAATAAATGAATAAAAACTTAAAAAAAGAAACCCACTTTAAATATATCTTTAATTACATAACCTTTAATTTAGATACATTAAATTCCGTATATTTAATTTATATATACATTAAAGGTAAATGGATGGAGTATATATATACATGCATATTTATTTGCTATTGTAAATATTTCTCCAAAAGAGAGATACAAATGGCCAACAGGAATGTGAAAAGATGTTGAACATCAATAATCAGGAAAATAAAAATGAAAACCACATTAAAATAGACTTTGTACTTGCTAGTGTGACTATTATAAAAAAAACAAAAGCTAACAAATGCTGTTGAGGATGTGGAAGAAAGGGAACCCTTGTAAACTTTTGATGAGAATGTATATTGGTAAAGCGAGTATGGAAAACAGTATGAAGATTGCTCAAAAAATTGAAAATAAAACTATCACATGACCCACCATTTCTACTTCAGGGTATTTCTGTTAAAGGAAATGAAATAATGATCTTGAAGATATATCTGAACTTTCATATTCATTGCAGTTTTATTCACAATGGCCAAGATATAGCAATTAGCTAAGTGTCCATTGATGGATGAATGAAATTTATATATATATATATATATATATATATATGTTTATATATATAATAGAATATTATTCAGCCATAGAAAAGAAGAAAATCCTTCCATATGTGACAACATGAGTGGACCATGAGAGCATTATTGCTAAGTGAAATAGGCCAGACCGAGAAAAATAAGTACTATATGATTTAGCTGTATGTGGAATCTTAAAAAAAACAAAAAGCCAAACTCATAGATAGTGAAATGTTGGTTGCAGTAGCTGGGAGGTGGGAGAAATGAGGAACTGCAAATCAGAGCACAAACTATCAATTATAATGTACAGCATTATATTATAATAATATTATAATAAGCATTATAATACAGCATTATAATAAAAGTATTAACAATACTTTTTTTTGTATACTTGAAATATGCTGAGGGTAGATCTTAAGTATTCTAATAACATACACAAAAAGGTGATTTTGTGAGGTGGCAAAGGTGTTAAGTAACTTTATAGTAGTACTCAGTTAACAATTTATATATGTTTAATATCACATTGTATACTCATTGTACACTAAAACATAATGTAATATGTCAATTATATCTCAATAAACCTGGGTGAGGGAAGAGAAGAACTCAGACCTCGAATAGCCAACACAATACTAAAAAAGAACATAGTTGGATGCTACCCAAATTCAAAGCCAGTTATAAAGCCAAAGTAATAATTTTTAAAAAAAAATGTGGTAATGGCCAAAGAATAGACAAATGGATCAATGGAATCGAATAAAATAAATACTATCAGCTGATCTTGACAAAGGATCAAAGGCAATACAATGGATGAAAATCATCTCTTTAACAAATGGTGTGGGAACAACTGGACATTCACAAGCCAAAAACTGAACCTAGATACAAGTCTTCCATCCTCACAAGTAACTCAAAATAGACTGTAGACCTAAATGTAAAATACAAAACTGTAAAACTTCTAAAAAATAACATGGGAGGAAATCTACATGTCCCTGGGCCTAGTGATATGTTTATTTTTTTTTTATTTTTTTTTTAACGTTTATTTATTTTTGAGACAGAGAGAGACAGAGCATGAACAGGGGAGGGTCAGAGAGAGGGAGACACAGAATCTGAAACAGGCTCCAGGCTCTGAGCTGTCAGCACAGAGCCCGATGCGGGGCTCGAACTCACAGACCGTGAGATCATGACCTGAGCCGAAGTCGGCCGCTTAACTGACTGAGCCACCCAGGCGCCCCGATATCTGTTTAGATATAGTACCAAACACATTTTGATCCATTAAAGAAATAATTGATAACCTGGACTTCATTAATATTAAAAACTTCTGGTCTGCAAAAGACAGTGTCACAAAAATGAGAGGAAGGCCACAGATTGGAAGAAAACATTTGCAAAAGATACATCTGACAAAGAACTGTTAACCAAAATATGCAGAGAACTCTGAAAACTCAACAATAAAAAAATAATAACATGATTAAAAATGGGCCACAGGCCTTAACAGACATCTTACCAAATAAGATGCACAGACTGCAAATAATCACACAAAAAATACTAGATATCATATGTCATCAGGAAAAGGCAAATTAAAATAATGAGATACCACTACTTACCTATTAAAATGGCCAAAATGCAGAACACTGCCAAGTCCAAATGTTGGCAAGAATATGTGGTGATAGGAATCCTCATTCATTGCTGGAGGAAATGCAAAATGATATAGCCACCTTGCAGGTAGTTTGGTGGTTTCTGACAAAATTAAACATACGGTTTAGAAATAGTCTTCCTTGGTATTTACTCACAGGAGTCAAAAACTGTGTCTACACAAATCCCCACAGACCAATGCTTGTGGCAATTTTATTCATAATTGCCCAAACTGGAAACAACCAAAATGTCCTTCAGAAAGTGAATGAATAAATAAGCTGTGGCATATCCAGACAATGCAATATTAATCAAAGGTAAAAATGAAATGAGCTATCAAATCACGAAAAAACATGAAAGAAACGTAAGTCCATATTACCATGTAAAAGATGCCATTGGAATAGGCTACAAACTACATGATTCCAACTTATGTGACATTCTAGAAAAAGCAAAGCTATGGAGACTAAGAGGTTCAGTGGTTTCCAGGGATGGTGGTGGAGAAGAAGATGAACACATAGGTATTGCACAAAGTTCTCTGTATACTATTATAATGAATGATGGATATATTTCATACATTTGTCCCAACCCACAGAATGTACACACCCAGAGTGAACCCTAAGGTAAACTAGGAACTTTGGTTAACTATCATATTTCAATGTAGGTTTATCCTTTTTTTAAAAAAATCATCATTTTGATTGATGTACTATTTCTGAGTGGTACTGATAAAAAGGGAAGCTACCTATGTGTGAAAGCATAGCCTCATTGTGTTGTAAACTTAAAACTGCTTTAAAAAATAAAATATCTTAAGAAAAAAAGATTGAAAAGGTAACAAAAAGGTAAATAAAATAAGATCATAACATTATTCTTGCAATGTACATTTGAATAATATGAACTCTACAAAGGGAGAATGATAAAAAGGAGATTCAAAATGGAGAAAAAATTAAAATTCCTATGTACTCCTCCTCAGAGTCCATGGTATGTTCAATTCATATTGGATCACTCTTAGTGTGGTAAAAAGATGTGGAGAAAGGGAACTAGTTTACAATATTGAAATTCAGTCTGTTTTTTTTTTTTTTTTTTCTATCTGATCTTCAGGCTGTGACCTTCACCAGTGTTTTTCCAGTGGTATAGCCAAGTTTTTCTTCTATAGACTTACTCATTTCTCTGGTTTCATGTTCTCAACATGTTTTTTTGATCTTTAACCATTGTTTACTATGTTCTTCATCTCCCCCAATCTTAGGTGAGACAAAAGGACTGAATGGGCTTGCCATGGGAGAAACTCCCTTTCTTCAGCTTGGATAAGTTTCTGGCAATTACCTTTAATTGGAGAATAGGTTGTTTTTTAATAGGGAATGTTCTGGGTGTATATCATAATGGTTATTTTCCCTTCCTCCTGCCAGATTCAATAGAGAATCTTTCTTAATCTTCTCCAAGAACCTGATGGGTTCTCTGGAGGTAAAGCCATGAAAGGGTGAAAAGCCTTCTCAAACTGTGACCTGCCCCCTCCTCAAGGAATTTTTCACCCTCTGGTTGTCCCCACTCAGCCTCTGTAATTCATCAAAATGACCACCTATCAATTGTTTATATCGATTTATGCCCCTCAGGAGATTATTTTCCAGGTCAACATGTCTCAACTGTGTCTCTAACGTGACTGTCTTTTCAGATTTCAAGGTAGCAGTTTCTCTCTAACCATTGTTGGAGGTTGGAGTTATCCAATGAGTCCAAGAAAAAGTCATCAATTTCAGTTTGCCCTTTTTTGTGCGTGTATGTGTTGTAAGATTGGGATATTGACTTCTGTTAAAATAAAATAAACTGAGCTACAATCAAATTTTCAAGAATTTATTTAAGTATACGTTCATTTGAGTTGGGTAGCTCCAAACCTAAACTGGATAGGTGCAATTCCACTCACAGGAGTTAGGGTAGAGGCTTTTACAGAGAAGATGTGAAAAAGCAAGGACTTTATGTACTTGGTTGTTCTTAAGTTTCATTTTCTCATCTTCAAGTGCATTGACCCATTGCTTAGGTTTTAGTTTGCTACAGAGACTACCAAGGTGTCAGAGCCACCTCAGTCTAATAGCCTCCTTGTTAAATTACTTGAACACTCCAAGCTCTTTAAACTTCACAAAGTCCTCTACATTGTTATTTAAAACATTTAATTGAGCTTTATTACATAATATTTATATTTTTCTTTAGCAAAATGAGGGCTTTTTTTAAATTTTTTTAATGTTTATTTATTTTTGAGAGACAGAAACATAGCACAAGTGGGGAAGGGCCAGAGAGAATTTGAAGCAGGCTCCAGGCTTGGAGCTGTCAGCACAGAGCCCGACATGGGGCTTGAGCTCACAAACTGTGAGATCATGACCTGAGCCTAAGTCAGACATGCAACCGACTGAGCCACCCAGGTGCTCCACAAAATGAATTTTAGGCATATATTTTGTTAAGTGTTCTTATGAAGTATAGTAGACATTTATGTTTTATTCTCCTCATATAGTATACCTACTTATGTAATATTATAAATTAAGAAATTAAGACATGTAAATGCCTCTACTATTTTATTATCAACATTATCTTGTCAAGATCTATTGCCATAAAAATCTAAACTAGGAATAGGGAAAGGATTCTCTGAATCCCATAGGATGTTTATATGAATGGATATTGCAAAAACTATTCTTCGTCTTAAAATGAATGGAATGCACCTTAAATGCATGTATTAACTGTAGCCAAATATAAATCAGAACAGAATAATACCATGTAAATGTTTTCATTTAACTTCATAAAATGTGAAGACAATCTAAAGAGCTAAAGTAAATCTAAATAATGAAGAACACTTATTCCCTAAATGCCGAACATACTGTATTACAGTAAGAAAGTCAGAATCATTTTTGTTACTAAATAACTAATGATACTGTCTGAAATAATAAATTTCCAAGAAAACTCATCTTTCTCTTTTCAAATTAAGCATCAAGGGAAATGCAGTTAAATCAAAGCATTTATTACATTTGTTTAAACATTCATAATAGACCACAGATGGTTTAAAAATATCAGACCATTTACAAGTGTTCTATTTTACTAATTAGTAAATAAAAAACAAGAAAAAATATGCTATGTTCAGTTAACAATAGATTTGCCTATTCATGAACATGTCAAAAAACAGCTTAACTAATTTAGATGAGAACAATTAAATACTTATGATGATTATATATCAACAATTGTTCCTTAAACATGAAGTATTATATTTGATCAGCACTTTATTATGCAATTTTATTAAACTGAAGTTTGCATATTTTCAATATATGATAATTGGGGCAGAAGTTAAGGTCTAGATTTTCATTGAACTATTTGTGAACAAATATTTAAGTGACATGGAAAGTGAACAAAATGCTTTAATATCACATTTTGCTTAAATAAAACCATTAATAGGTAAATGGAAATTATAGCAAGTGAATAGCTCATTCTTTGCAAAATAAAGCAGTGCAATTCAAGCTATTAAAAACAATACCTATGTTTACTTTGTGTGTGGCATTTTCTGTTTACATTTTGCTCTTCTTATAAATATTGCCCAGACAAAACTACCATAGGCATGGAGAAGTGCATAAATATGGAGAATACTAATATATGCCAAGAAGCATTCACTGTTTACTCAAAAGAAGATTCAGATAGACGAGGTAAAATATGTATGAATAAATAAAAAACAAGAGTCAAGCAATCTTAGAGGTATGTATGCAGTTTGGTTTAAAAATAAATGTAGGTATTATTAAGGTATAAATAAAAAGAATTATATAAAAATGTTGCAAATGGCATTTGGAAACAGGAATGTACATTTAAGTCTATAGTTTTCTTCACTTGACTTTAAGCTGTCTGTAGACTGATATAATTGTAGCTTTTTAGCGGAGATTTTGGAATTAAAGACATTTTAGGGCTCTTCAGACTTCACAAAATCATATCTTTAAACTTTAGGAGTCTTTCTGAATATCAAATATTGAATATTGAATGTTTACATTCATATTCAACATTACCAGTAGTTACACTGTAAATAAAATTGATCAAGCCCAGAACTGCAGGTAATGAGTAGAAAACGATAGCATGGAGAGGTAACTGAATGGAAGAAGGAGATTAGAATTAAAATTCTAATTAACAAAATGAGAGATACTCAAGAAGGCAAAGCATCCTCAAATCAAGAAAGGATGCTTGCAGAAAGACCCTCAGAGAAAAAGTAAACACTGTTGAAGTTAAGAAACACATATGTGATTTTCAGAATAAAATCCAATAGGGATTTTTGAAGAAAAAGTTAATCTACAATATGTATATTAAAAAAAAAATTAAAAGTCAAAGTACATGAGTAAAACAAATTGGAGAAGCTCTCTGAAGGAGAAGCCAAGATGGTGGAACAGCATGGAAGTTTTTTGTGTGCCTGGTGTCCATGAAATACAGGCAGACCAACACTAAACCATCCTACACACCTAGAAAACTGATTGGAGGATTAACACAACAATCTGCACAATGTGAACCACAGAATTCAGCAGGTACACGGTGCGGAGGGGCAAACTTGAGGAGCGAGAAGGAGCAGGAAGAGAGGTGTTTTTGCGAGTGGAGAGATGACGGAGACTGGGCGGGGGGAGAATATGGGAAAAGCACCCCTCCCCAAAAGCAGCTGGAGGGAAAGTGGAAAATTGGAAACAGCCGCAGGGACTAAATTAAAAAGGGAGAAAGGTGAGGGTTTAAATTCCATTAAGACTGTAAACAAGGGGAGCGCAAAGGCTGCAACTCCACAGCTCCATACCTGGCAGTGTTCTGGTGGGAAGGGCGAATCCCCAGGAGCAGAGTAGGTTCCAGGAGGTTCTTGGGCCACACGGGGAAAAGCAGTTCCACTGCTGGAAGGACTGCTGGAGCCACCTGGTCCCAGCAGACCCCAGAAAACGGCTACATTCGCTGGTGCTGGAACAAGGTCGTTAAGTGTCAAGACTGGTGCCAGATGTGTGTTGTGATTTTTCCATAATCCCCAAAAAGCTGCTCCTACGCTATCTTGCGAACTTTTTCTGGGGCGGACTGGCACCTGGCCATAGTCTCAGGGCACTGGCAGCAGCAGGGTCCCGTAAGCCTTCCTGGGTGCAGCCGGCAGCCAGCCATTGATCAGTGAGACCGTTCTGCAGAGGGGCGGAACAGGTCAAAGCCACAGTCCTTCAGAAGTAACGGAGCCGGGAGAACAGCCACATCTGAGACAAAACTCCGGAGAGAGGTACTGCCTGGGGCTTGGTCATGGACAGTGAAGAAGCGGGGAGTGGATGAAAGCCAAAGACAGAGGACAGGTACGCGATTGCTGATCAGGGAGAACAGAGTTCCTTCCAATACTAGAGACTGGATACCTGGGTGATGCCATTTTCACCATTACTGCGCATGTGCATACGCACTACAAGTGCGGCAACACCCCACCCCAGTAGGCTAGCAGCTCCATCTAGTGGAGAACAGAGCCATTACACTGAGCCCCGCCCAACTGGGCCAACCCCACTCTTTAAGAACACCAGTCTCACCGCCTACTTACTTTATGGACTATAAAGTGCTTCATAGTCCGACTTCTAGGGAAAAATGAAGTCATTTCAGTCCTATTTCAATCCGGTAGCAGGTCCATCTATTCAATTTTCTTTCTTTTTTTCTGTTTTTCACTACTTTTCTTTTTCTTGAATACAGAAAGAGAAAAAATTCATTTTCCTTTTCAATTTTTATTAAAAGTATTTTTCTTTACTTTTTTACTATATTTTTATTTTTTGTAAACTTTTTCAAATTCTATTTAATTTCCATCATTTTAGTCTACTTCAGTGTATTCACCTTTTCAAATTTTCAAATGATTTCCTTTTTTTTCTTTCTTTTTTTCTTTTTCATTTCTTTTCTTTTTCTTGAATGCAGAAAGATAAAAACTTCATTTTTACTTTCAATTTCTATTAAAACTATTTTTCTTTAGTTCTTTACTATATTTTTTGTTTTTATGTAATTTTTTTCAAATTCTATTTTACTTCCATCATTTTATTTTAGTCTACTACAGTGTATTCACTTTTTCAAATTTTGAAATGATTTCCCTTTTTTCTTTTTTTAAACTTTTTTCTCTTTTTCATTTCTTTTTCTTGAATACAGAAAAAGAAAAAATTCATATTTATTTTTAATTTTTATTAAAAATATTTTTCTTGGGACGCCTGAGTGGCTCAGTTGGTTGAGCGTCTGACTTCGGCTCAGGTCATGATCTCACAGTTTGTGGGTTCAAGCCCCACATCAGACTCTGTGTTGACCACTTGCTCAGAGCCTGGAGACTGCTTCATATTTTGTGTCTCCTTCTCTCTCTGCCCCTCCCTCGCTCATGCTTTGTCTCATTCTGTTTCTCAAAAATAAATAAATGTAAAAAATTTTTTTTTTAATTTTTAAATTTTTTTCTACTTTATTCTTTACTTTTGTGTATATTTTTTCGAATTCTATTTTACTCCCATCATCTCATTTTAGTCTACTTCAGTGTATTCATTTTTTCAAATTCTCAAATGATTTCCTTTTTTTCTCTTCCCCCTCTTTTTTCTCTAATCTGTCAAACCACTTTCAACACCGAAACCAAAACACACTTAAGATTCTAGCATCATTTATTCGATTTGTGTGTGTGTTTAATTTTTAAATTTTAATATTTTTTAATTTTAATTTTTTTAATTTTAATTTTTCTATCTCATTAATTCCTTTTCTCCCTTGAAAAAGACAAAACGAAATAAGTCACCTGAAAATAAAGAGAACGAAGAAACGACAGCCAGGGATTTAACCAACACATATACAAGCAAGATGTTTGAACCAGAATTTAGAATCACGATAATAAGAATACTAGCTGGAGTCAAAAATAGATTAGAATCCCTTTCTGCAGAGTAAAAAGAAGTAAAAAATAGAATGAAATTAAAAGTGCTATAACTGAGCTGCAATCACAGATGGATGCAGCAGCAGCAAGGATGGATGAGGCAGAACAGAGAATCAGCAATATAGAGGACAAACTTATAGAGAATAATGAGGCAGAAAAAAAGAGGGAGATTAAGGCAAAAGAGCATGATTTAAGAATTAGAGAAGTCAGTGACTCATTAAAAAGGAACAACATCAGATTCATAGGGGTCCCGGAAGAGCAAGAGAGAGAAATAGGGATAGAAGGGTTATGTGAACAAATCATAGCAGAAAAATTGCCTAACTTGGGGAAAGACACAGACATCAAAATCCAGGAAGCACAGAGGACCCCCATTAGTTTCAACAAAAACCGACCATCAACAAGGCATATCATAGTCAAATTCACAAAATACTCAGGCAAGGAGAGAATCATGAAAGCAGTGAGGGAAAAAAAGTCCCTAACCTACAAGGGAAGACAGATCAGGTTTGCAGCAGACCTATCCACAGAAACTTGGCAGGCCAGAAAGGAGTGGCGGGATATATTCAGTGTGCTGAATCAGAAAAATATGCAGCCAAGAATTCTTTATCCAACAAGGCTGTCATTCAAAATAGAAGGAGAGATAAAAAGTTTCCCAGATAAACAAATATTAGAGGGGTTTGTGACCACTAAACCAGCCCTGCAAGAAATTTTAAGGGGGATTCTCTTAGGGGAGAAAAGATGAAAATATATATATCAAAAGCAACAAAGATTAGAAAGGACCAGAGACTCCAACTCTACAAGCATCATAATGCAATAAATTCATATCTTTCAGTACTCACTCTAAATGTCAATGGACTCAATGCTCCAGTCAAAAGACATAGAGTAACAGAATGGATAAGAAAACAGGATCCATCTATATGCTGTTTATAAGAGACCCACTTTAGACCTGAAGACACCTTCAGATTGAAAATAAGGGGATGGAGAACCATCTATCATGCTAATGGTCAACAAAAGAAAGCCGGAATAGCCATACTTATATCAGACAATCTAGACTTTAAAATAAAGCCTGTATCAGATGCAGAAGGGCATTATATCATAATCAAGGGGTCTATCCACCAAGAAGACCTAACAACTGTAAACATTTATGCACCAAATGTGGAAGCACCCAAAAAATATAAATCAATTAATCACAAACATAAAGAAACTCATCGGTAGTAATACCATAATAGTAGGAGACTTCAACACCCCACTCACAGCAACAGACAGATCATCTAATCAAAAAATCGACAAGGAAACAATGGCTTTGAATGACACACTGGACCAGATGGACTTAACAGATATATTCAGAACATTTCATCTTAAAGCAGCAGAATATACATTCTTCTCCAGTGCACATGGAACATTCTCCAGAATAGACCATATACTGGGACACCAATCAGCCCTAAGTAAGTACAAAAAGATCAAGATCATACCGTGCATATTTTCAGGCCACAACCCTATGAAACTTGAAATCAACCACAAGAACAAATTTGGAAAGGTAACAAATACTTGGAGACTGAATAACATCTTACTAAAGAATGAATGGGCTAACCAAGCAGTTAAAGAGGAAATTAAAAAGTATATGGAAGTCAATGAAAATGATAACACCACAACCCAAAACCTCAGGGATGCAGCAAAGGCAGTCATAAGAGTAAAGTATATAGCAATCCAGGCCTTCCTAAAGAAGGAAGAAAGATCTCAGATACACAGCCTAGCCTTACACTTTAAGGAGCTGGAAAAAGAATAGCAAATAAACCCCAAACCAGCAGAAGACAGGAAATAATAAAGATTAGAGCAGAAATTAATGCTATTGAAACAAACAAACAAACAAAAAAACAAAAAAACAGTAGAACAGATCAATGAAACAAGAAGCTGGTTCTTTGAAAGAATTAACAAAATTGATAAACCATTAGCCAGTTTGATCAGAAAGAAAAAGGAAAGGACCCAAATAAATAAAATCAAAAATGAAAGAGGAGAGATCACAACCAACACAGCAGAAATAAAAACAATAATGAGAGAATATTATGAGCAATTACATGCCAATAAAATGGGCAATCTGGAAGAAATGGACAAATTCCTAAACATATACACTACCAAAACTGAAACAGGAAGAAAGAGAAAATTTGAACAGACCCATAACCAGTAAGGAAATCAAATTAGTAATCAAAAATCTGCCAGAAAACCAGAATCCAGGGCCAGATGGCTTTCCAGGAGAATTCTACCAAACACTTAAGGAAGAGTTAACAACTATTCTCTTGAAGATGTTCCAAAAAATAGAAATGGAAAAAAAAATAGAAATGGAGGGAAAACTTCCAAACTCTTTCTATGAAGCCAGCATTACCTTGATTCCAAAACCAGAGAGATACCCCACTAAAAAGGAGAACTATAGACCAATTTCCCTGATGAACATGGATGCAAAAATTCTCAACAAGATATTAGCCAACCAGATCCAACAATACATTAAAAAAATTATTCACCACGACCAAGTGGGACTAATACCTGGGATGCAGAGCTGGTTCAATATCCACAAACAATTAATGTGATTCTTCACAACAATAAAAGAAAGGACAAGAACCATACGATCCTCTCAATAGATGCAGAGAAAGCATTTGGCAAAATACAGCATCCTTTCTTGATAAAAACCTTCAAGAAAGTAGGGATAGAAGGAGAATATATCGAGATCATAAAAGCCATATATGAATGACCCAATGCTAATATCATCCTCAATGGGGGAAAACTGAGAGCTTTTCCCCTAAGGTCAAGAAAAAGACAAGGATGCCAACTCTCGCACTATTATTCAACATAATATTGGAAGTCTTAGCCTCTGCAATCAGACAACAAAGAAATAAAAGGCATCCATATCGTCCAGGAGGAGGTCAAACTTTCACTCTTCACAGATGACATGACACTCTATATGGAAAACCCAAAATACTCCACCCAAAACTGCTAGAATTGATTCATGAAATCATCAAAGTTGCAGGATATAAAATCAATGCACAGAAATCGGTTGCATTCATATACACCAACAATGAAGCGACAGAAAGAGAAATCAAGCAATCCATCCCATTTAGAGTTGCACCAAAAGCCATAAAATACCTAGGAATAAATCTAACCAAAGAGGTGAAAAATCTATACCCTGAAAACTATAGAAAGCTTATGAAAGAAATTGAAGAAGACACAAAAAATGGAAAAAGACTCCATGCTCCTGGATAGGAAGAACAAATATTGTTAAAATGTCAATACTACCCAAAGCAATTTACATATTCAATGCAATCCCTATCAAAATAATACCAGTATTCTTCACAGAGCTAGAACAAATAATCCTAAAATTTGTCTGGAACCAGAAAAGACCCTGAATAGCCAAAGCAATCTTGAAAAAGAAAACCAAAGCAGGAGGAATCACAAGCTATACTACAAAGCTGTAATCATCAATACAGTATGGTACTGACACAAGAACAGACACTCAGATCATTGGAACAGAATAGCGACCCCAGAAATGGACTTACAAATGTATGGGCAACTAATCTTTGACAAAGCAGGAAAGAATATCCAATGGAATAAAGACAGTCTCTACAGCAAGTCGTGTGGGAAAACTGGACAGCAACATGCAGAAGAATGAACCTGGACCACTTTCTTACACCATACACAAAAATAAACTCAAAATGGGTGAAAGACCTCAATGTAAGATAGGAGGCCATCAAACTCCTTGAGGAGAAAGCAGGCAAAAACCTCTTTGATCTTGGCCGCAGCAACTTCTTAACACATCTCCGGAGGCAAGAGAAACAAAAGCAAAAATGAACTACTGGGACCTCATCAAAATAAAAAGCTTTTTCACAGCAAAGGAAACAATCAGCAAAACTAAAAGGCAACTGACAGAATGGGAGAAGATACTTGCAAATGACATATCAGATGAAGGGTTAGTATGCAAAATCTATAAAGAACTTATCAATCAACACCCAAAAAACAAATAATTCAGTGAAGAAATGGGCAAAAGACATGAGTAGACACTTCTCCAAAGAAGACATCCAGATGGCCAACCAACCCACATGAAAAAATGCTCAACATCACCCATCATCAGGGAAATACAAATAAAAGCACAATGAGATACCACCTTACACCTGTCAGAATGACTAAAATTAACAACTCAGGCAACAACAGATGTTGGCGAGGATGCAGAGAAAGAGGATCTCTTTTGCATTGTTGGTGGGAATGCAAGCTGGTGCAGCCACTCTGGAAAACAGTTTGGAGGTTCCTCAAAAAACTAAAAATAGAACTACCCTATGACCCAGCAATTGCACTACTAGGCATTTATCCCCCGGATACAGGTGTGCTGTTTCGAAGGCATACATGCATCCTCATGTTTATAGCAGCACTATCAACAATAGCCAAAGTATGGAAAGAGCCCAAATGTCCACTGATGGATGAATGGATAAAGAAGAGGTGGTATATATATATATATAATGGTGTATTACTCAGCAATCAAAAAGAATGAAATCTTGCCATTTGCAACTACATGGATGGAACTAGAGGGTATTATGCTGAGTGAAATTAGTCAGTTAGAGAAAGACAAAAATCATAAGACTTCACTCATATGAGGACTTTAAGAGACAAAACAGATGAACATAAGGGAAGGGAAACAAAAATAATATAAAAACAGGGAGGGGGACAAAGCAGAAGAGACTCATAAATATGGAGAACAAACTGAGGGTTACGGGAGGGATTGTGGGAGGGGGTATGGGCTAAATGGGTAAGGGGCACTAAGGAATCTACTCCTGAAATCATTGTTGCACTATATGCTAACTAATTTGGATGTAAATTTAAAAAAATAATATAAATAAAATTAAAAATAAAATAAAACAAAAAGACAAGTATTCTGAGTCTACCCCTCCACCCTCACCCTCCATGCACCACCCAACATACATGCACACTCAACTAGCCAGGGATAGAACAGGCACAGAAGAATCATAATAAATATTTGTATCCAGAAAAGGGAATGGTGGGAGGCAACAGCAGACACTGACCTAGTTCTGCTAGCTCCTGTGGGTCTCTAGTCCATTGCTCTCTGGGAATTTCTTCACTTTTCATCCTCCTCATTGGCAACTTCTTAAGTGAGTATTCAAAATATGTCTTTCTTGGGGCATATGGATGAACATTACTAGTGGCCTGATTTTTTTTTGTCTGTGCAAAGTTGAGCACACATAGGTATTTCTATATGCCAAGCAAACTCAGCCTCTTTTAGAGCAGGCTGGCAGCCCTTTTGTCAACGGTGATCTCTGAACTTTTCATGGATGTTCTGTGTGGAGTTGTTTCCAGTCAATTCCACGTGCTGAAAGTCAGGCATAAAAACAACATTTCTAAAGAGCTGTCCCTCCCTCTAGGTTAAGTAATGTGCATTTGGAGCTCTACAGACTTCACTGAACTACATCTTGAATCTTTCAGGACCCATGCTTTCCAAATATAAGGATTTAGAATCTATCTTATTTTTTTCACAGATCTTACTAAGGAGCCTGGTAATCACGCTTTGAGCTGGTCTTTATCCTAAAGTGATGTGTTAATAGTAGGGCACAGGATATCAGGGACTATATTTTAATGGCCATACCTTTGTCTGGGGACATACAGTTTTACTTCCTAAACCAGAAATCTCTGGACTATGTCCTCTAAAATCTGACAAAATAATTATTAATTTTCTGAGCTTATTTCTTCCTTATAATATCTTTTGAAATCCTGTTAGCAACAATAAACAATTGCTAGTAACAACTCATCATTTCAATATTTGAATCAAAATCTCCTCTCTCAATGCTACAAGTTAATTAAATATATCTTCCAAGTTGCTTGTCTTTTCGGTTACCCCAGGTGACAGTTTGCTAAATGCTTTCTAACTGTAATGTGGGCAGGTGTCTTCCAGCCTCCAAAAAGAGTGTCCTCTCCACTCACTGCCCATTTTAAAGCCTGAATCACTAAAATAAATAATTTTAGATTATTGATACTTTACACTTATTGGTACAAAATTCTGTGCCAGTTGGGGATTGATTTTTAACAATTACACAACCAGAATGGTATTCCTTGCAAGTCTCTGCCACTTGTTCTATTCTGAACAACTTTAGGGTAGGCTTTTGTTTGGGTCTGGGTTTTCCCCACACTTCTTCCATTCTCTGTAAGGCAGCTGTTACCTGAAGTCTTTCTTCTCATTATGGAAGTCAGGAGCCCAGGCTACCCATGCCTTTGCTTGAATTAATAGAGATGGCAGGTCAGCAAGGTTACTCTTTGGCAAAAAGATCTGAAGAAATATGAAAATCTAGAAAAAAAGCATTAGGAACAATGATGTATCTATAAAATATGAGTGTATTAAAAATTGACATCAAACAAAACACTTTATTTATTCTTTCATGTTCATACAGTTGTTTCTTCATAAAATTATTTTCTAATATAAAATTACAAATCAATAAGACTTTATTGCACTTGAATATAACATCCAAACAACTCAAAGAATCAATGGTTAGAATAGGCAAGTGATGTATTCCTGTAATTACTATTTAAAGACTATAATTTTAACCTCAGTATGCATGTCACTTTACTCATGCCCAGTCATTTCCTTGTAGTTAACAATCTTGTAGGAGGAAGTTCTAAAACTGCTGTTACAATATTCTTTTGAATCAAGACTTATGTATAGACATCCTGTATCTCAGGAAACTTACAAATTACTACATGGAACTGTTACACTGTGGATAAAATTCTCCTATTTAGCAGTCAGGAATTTTACATGGGGATTTAGTTAGTTACTCACTGATATTCCTTGATTATAGAACTAAAGTTCATTGTTTGTTCTTTAGATCTTTATTTTGATTTCTTCTCATGTTAGACACAAAAAATCCAATGAGCCTGCTTTCATCCTGCAATCAAATTATGAAATGTTGTTCTGATCCTACCTTGAGCCTGTCTGGTTGGACACTTAGGTCTGAATGTTTGTGGAAATCTAGACCTCCTTTAACCTTATATGATAATAGTTATTCCTATGAAACTACTTGCATATAGCATTAATTATTTTCACTGTAAATGATTTTTGTGTGTTTTATATAATGAACATGATGCTTAGGATAAGAAACACAAAATTCGGATTTAAGCATTTCAAGTTCTTATGGACATTTGGCAGGGGATTTCAATGATAGGCCATACTTAATAAATAACTCATGTGATGCCTGGTATCTGCTGGACTCAATGCGGGTCCTCAGTAAGGGATTTTTCAAATATTTACTTAAATGAGGTTCGTTAAAAATATTTACTCTTAATATTTTCCCTCATAATCTTTCTTGTGTGTTCTTTAAAATATTGGTAAGCGGTTTAAGCTTATACTATTTATTGTTTAAACAAGTTATTAATTTGAAAATCATTTTTTCCATATGTTTATAACATTTTAAGAATTAATGCTTTGGTTCCTGAGAAATTTCCACTGTCAAGAGATTCCTTGATAGTTTAGGAGTCAAGTCCAAACAATAAAATTGGCTGAAAGCTTGAAGCCAAGATGTCAGAGGCAGGCTTGGTTTAAAATAAGACAATCTGTGACAGCACCTCTAGAAACTTTTTCTCACGAGATTATTAACTACAAGGAAATCACTGGGCACAAGCAACGTGGCATGCCTACTGTGGTTAAAATCACAATCTTTAAATCACAATTACTGTAATATATTCTTTTGCCTTGACTAATCTTTGACTGAGTTTTCTGAATGTTTTCTAAGTTGCAATAGGTGATGGTAACTAAACCAAATATATTTATTCTTATACTTAGGAATTATTTATTTTAATATTGTAAAAGTTTTATTTTCTGGAGTTCCGCAGAACTCAATTTTTTTTTACATTTGCATGCATTGTAGGAAGCACAATTATATTAAAAATAAACTAAATGCACCTGGTGTCAGAAAAACTTGGAATTAAACATCGACTCTGGCCCTACTACTGCAATCATGAAACAATTTGCCTATCCTATATGAACCTCTCTCTCCTCATTGAAAAATTACGATAGGGGCGCCTGGGTGGCGCAGTCGGTTAAGCGTCCGACTTCAGCCAGGTCACGATATCGCGGTCCGGGAGTTCGAGCCCCGCGTCGGGCTCTGGGCTGATGGCTCAGAGCCTGGAGCCTGTTTCCGATTCTGTGTCTCCCTCTCTCTCTGCCCCTCCCCCGTTCATGCTCTGTCTCTCTCTGTCCCAAAAATAAATAAACGTTGAAAAAAAATTAAAAAAAAAAATTATGATAATAACATAAACATTCTTATGGGGAGCCTTTGAGAGATTCTATTGGATATTGGAAATACATGGAAATGCCCATATGTGGTACTTTGGGACAGAGTAGTTTTTTTTTGTTTGTTTTAATAGAGCCCTATATTTTGTCTTAGGTTTAAAAATAAAACTGAGAATTATAGAAAGGGATCAGAATACACCATTGCTCAAAAAAAGAGTTGCAAGATGAATCTCCCTCATTCTGTTTAGAAATTCACAAGATGTTCCTGCATCATAAAATATTCTACTCTTTTAATACACACAGTCTGAATAATCACTATCAGCTAGAGAGCTTAATTTTCACCCACACCAGCACCAAAAGCCACACAGTGCAAGTCAATCTAATTATAAAGCTAAAGTTTTTCCAAGACAGTTCCAAATCAGTGCTGGATTAATGTCCCAAGAACTTCCCTATTGTTCTTTATTGCCATACTGATAATGTAAAACACTCTTCTACTTTTAAATTTTGAAGATTTTTAGGGAGAGGAGTAGAAAGATAATATGAAAACTATTGCTTTCTTCCTTCTCCTGTAGGATTGTTTCATGTGTTAAAGCTTCCCACTAAGAGAAGGATAGAAAAGAATCACTCTTAGACCAGAGAGATCTTTCTTTCCAAAGGAGAAGTGAGAGATTGTTGCTAACATATTTTTCAGGAGGAGGATCATTATGGTCAACTATAGTCTCCACCTTTGTGCAAGTGTGTATGTAAATCTTCTTTTAACAATTCAGTCCTAAGCAGAGCTCCTGAGGCATTAAAAATGTTTCCTCTGACTGTGCATAGATCTAACTCTTTCCAAAAGAATACTCTGTAAACAAAAATTTTTGGAAGAAGCTTCTCAAATCTCATCACATGTTTGAAGAAACAAGCTACTGTACTTGAAAGCCAAATAAGTAAAAAATCACTTGTAATTTAACATTAAACAGCCTAGCTTAAATAATGATGCCATTGAGAGTGATTCCTAGCTATTTCCATACCTCCTCTTTTTAAAATTTCTGGCTCACGATTCAATGTCATCTATCTGCACATGCAAGTATACCTCCTCGCATAGACGTTACAAGCACTCCACCAGCCAGCTAGAATATACTGGATGTCCCCATCAAGAGCGGGAGTAGTTTGCACCTATAAAAATTATCTTACAAATTAGTTCTCTCCAATGCTTAGCAATATTATCTTCTCAGCCAAGGGTAGATGCATGGTATAATAGCATATTTTTAAAAAATCTAAGATCCCTCCATTAATATTTGGAAAGTAGGGAAGTTGATCTCTCTATTAGTGTGTAAAAGTCACAAATTATTTTTCTTCTTTGAATACTCAAAACCCAGCACAGTATTTGGTAGTTATAGCCACTCACTACTTTTTTCTTTTAATCTATATTTCTTTTAATATATATCACATCTTATTTATCCATTCATCAGTCCAAGGACATTTGGGCTCTTTCCATACTTTGGCTATTGTTGATAATGCTTCTACAAACATAGGGGTGCATGTGCCCCTTCGAAACAGCACTCCTGTATCCTTTGGATAAATTGCTGGGTCATATGGTAGTTCTATTTTTATTTTTTTTTTTTTGAGAAACCTTCAAACTGTTTTCCAGAGTGGGTACACCAGTTTGCATTCTCACCAGCAATTCAAAAGGGTTCCCCTTTCTTCTCATCCTTTCCAATATCTGTTGTTTCCTGAGTTGTTAATGTTAGTCATTCTGACAGGTGTAAGGTGGTATCTCATTGTGGTTTTGATTTGTATTTCCCTGATGATAAGTGATGTTGAGCATTTTTTCATGTCTGGATGTCTTCTTTCAAGAAGTGTCTATTCATGTCTTTTGTTCATTTCTTCACTGGATTATTTGTTTTTGGGTGTTGAGTTTGATATGTTCTTTATAGATTTTGGATACTAATCCTTCATTCAATATGTCATTTGCAAATATCTTCTCCATTCCGCTGGTTGTCTTTTAGTTTTGCTGATTGTTTCCTTCATGGTGCAGAATTTTTTTTTTCTTGATGAGGTCCCAGTAGTTCATTTTTGCTTTTGTTTCCCTTGCTTCCAGAGACATGTCAAGTAAGAAGTTGCTGTGGTCGAGATCAGAGGTTTTTGCCTGTTTTCTCCTCTAGGATTTTGATGGCTTCCTGTCTTACGTTTAGGTATCACATCCATTTTGAGTTTATTTTTGTGTATGGTGTAAGAAAATAGTCCAGGTTCATTTGGTTCAAATGGTTCAATACCAATTGTTGAAAAAACTGTCTTTCTTCCATTGATACTTTTTCTTGCTTTGTCAAAGATTAATTGGCTGTACATTTGTGGGTCCATTTCTGGGATCTCTATTCTGTTCCATTGATCTGTGTGTCTGTTGTTGTGTCAGTACCATACTGTCTTGATGATTACAGCTTTGTAATACAGCTTAAAGTCTGTAATTATGATTTCTCCAGCTTTAGTTTTCTTTTTCAACATTACTTTGGCTGTTCAGGGTCTTTTCTGGCTTCATATAAATTTTAGAATCGTTTGTTCTAGCTCTGTAAAGGATGCTGGTGTTATTTTGATAGGGATTGCATTGAAAATGTAGATTGCTTTGGGTAGTGTTGACATTTTAACGATATTTGTTCTTCTAGTCCATTAGCATGGAATGGTTTCCCATTTTTTGTGTCTTTAATTTTTTTCATAAGCTTTCTAATAGTTTTCAGTATATATATTTTTCACCACTTTGGTTATGTTTTTGGTGCAATTGTATATGGGATTGACTCCTTGATTTCTCTCTGCACTGCTTCATTATTGGTATCTAGAAATGCAACTGATTTCGGTACATTGATTTTATATCCTGCGACTTTGCTGAACTTGTGTATCAGTTCTAGCAATTTTTTGGTGGAGTATTTTGGGGTTTCCACATAGAGTATATGTTGTCTGCGAGGACTGAAATTTTGACTTCCTTCTTGTCAATTGGATGCTTTTTATTTCTTTGTGTTGTCTGATTGCTGAGGCTAGAACTTCCAACACTGTGTTGAGTAACAGGGGTGATAGTGGACATCCCTGTCGTGTTCCTGACCTTAGGGGGAAAGCTCTCAGTTTTTCCCCATTGAGCATGATATTAGTGGTGGGTCTTTTGTTTATTGCCTTTATGATCTTGAGGTATGTTTCTTCTATCCCTACTTTCTTGAGGGTTTTTATCAAATTTTGTCAAATGCTTTTTCTGCATCTATGAGAGGATCATGTGGTTCTTATCCTTTCTTTTATTAATGTGTCATATTGATTGATTTGTGGACATTGAATGAACTCTGCATCCCAGGAATAAATCCCACGTGGTTGTGGTGAATACTTCGTTTAATGTTTTGTTGGATCTACTTTGCTAGTGTCTTGTTGATAATTTTTGCACTCATGTTCATCAGGGAAATTGGTCTATAGTTCTCCTTATTAGTCAGGTCTTTGTCTGGTTTTGGATTCAATGTAACACTGGTTTCCTAGAATGAATTTGGAAGTTTTTCTTCCATTTCTATTTTGTGGAACAGCTTCAAAAGAATAGGCGTTAACTCTTCTTTCAAAGTTTGGTAGAATTCCCCTGGAAAGCCATCCAGCCCTGGACTCTTGTTTGTTGGGAGATTTTTGATTAGTGATTTAATTTCTTTACTGGTTATGGGTCTGTTCAAATTTACAATTGGCTTTTAAAACCATCTTTATCTTTATATTAATGATTGTGTATAATTTATTAATTTCATTCTCATTCAACACATAGTTATTGAGTATTTATTTTATGCCAGGGAATTTTAGGCATTGAGGAAACTGATAAATTATCAGAGATGTTGCCTCATAAAGTATTAAAGTATGATAATCCTTTGAATGGATACATACAACAAGCACTTGACCAAATAATGAACAGGATAACTTCAGATCACAGTAAATGTTACAAACAACATGTAATGTATAATATCATCATCAGGTAAAGTTCAAAGAAGTTATCATTGAGAAGTTGAATATGGAACTGAGATCTGAAAAGCTTAAAGTATCCAAACACTAATGATACCAGGAAAACGAACTCTAGGAACTGTAGTCTGTAGCCTGCTTCTAAACAGTAACCTAGAGCAAATATAGGGCTCACATCATTTATCTCCCTTCTCTCTGGGATCATAATCTTGTGGTTTGTGTAATAGGAGAAACATGTGTGTAATTTTATTTGTTGCTTAAGATAGGAAGGTATATTAAGTCTCTTTGTTTTGAGTCCTCATTTGCATGGAAAAAAACTTTTTATTTCGAGATTTCAAATCTAAAGAAAGGATAAAAATCCTTGAATTACCAATAAAGAATTCCTATATACTCTTTACCCAGAATAAGCTATTACTAACATTTTGTAACCTTTGCTTCTCTCTGTCTCTTTTTCTTTACACACAGACACACATTTTTCTGAATCATTCTTATTAGCTCTTTACCCCTAAATAGTTCATGACCTGTATTTCTAAAGGACAAAGACAATCTCATTCAAAAACTCAGAACAAATTTCAAATTCAGGAAAAAGAATATTGATATAATACTATTTTCTATGTAATACTATTATCTACAATGGACTACATATAGTATTATGATATAATCCAAATTCTTATTTCACCAAACATCCAATAATGTCTTTTATGGACATAGTTTCCTGATCCAGAATCCATTCCAGGAGTGTTCATTACACTTAATTATTTTGTCATCTAAGTCTCTTTTTATGTGGAAAATTCTCTCCATCTTTCTTTTACTTTTGTGGTTAATATTTTTTAGAATAATAGAGAATATGTTTTACAGTATGATCTTCCATCTAGATTTGTCTGATGTTTGTCATGATTAAATTGAAATCATCCATATGTGACAGAAATATTACAATAAATAACAGTCCTTTTTCTTAATGTATTGCATTGGGGAATATGTAATATATGTTTGTCCCATTATTGGTAAAGTTAATTTTGATCACTTGGCTGAGGTAGTATTTATCAACACAATTCACTGAAAAGTTACGTTTCTTCCCTTGTAATTAATTAAAATATTTTGTTGGAAAGATAATTTGAAATTCTGCAGTATCTTTCTTTCTCACCCTTATATGTACTATTTTATCATCAACTGATTATTTTGCTTAAGTCATATTTCACCAATCTTACTCATTTTCTAAATTTAGTATTTTTCTAGATTTATTATTGGCAATAAAAATATTTTGCTTCTTCTCTATTCCTTCTTTTCTTTGTATTTTTCCTTCTAATTTCAGTGAATGCAGACTGATTATTCACTGGAATATAATACTAATACATCACTGACTGGCATTATTCTTTTGTTGTGCAAAATGCACTATATTTGGCTTTGTTCCTTCAAGATATTTACTTTTTTTCTTTCATGCTTCCATCATTTTTGAGTATTTCCCTATTTTATGGCAAAAGACATTATAATTATTTGCATTTTAAATTTTTTCTTGTTCCAGACCTAGAATTGTCTTTTTTTTCCCAAAGTACTTTATTCTATTTGGTGGAATGGTATTTAGAAACCAAAATCAGAGAGCAAGGGATTTTAGGTCATTATTTCTAGGTCAATTCAGCAGGAAGAAAGAAACCAAAATGACTTCTTATGTCATGTATTTGTTATTTTTCTTATTATTAAAGAAATCTTAGGGTCAGAGTTATACACTTTAGATTTGTTGACAGATACTGGTATTTAAGGGCAATATATTGGATGAAATCACAAGGAATTCAGATAAGATAACAAAAGACTTATGATACTCTAATAATTAGAAATCAAACAGAGATTGCCCCAATAACCTCTTTGACATCATCTTCTATGCCTCTCCTTCTCCAACAGCTCCAGTAAAACTGGCCTTTGTGTTGTTCCTTGAACATACTAGGCACAATCCTGCCACAGGGCTGTAGTTTTTGCAGAATTTTCTGCTTAATACTTAAACTGAATTGTCTCCTGATTTATTCCTTGTTTACTGCATATCTTTGAGTAAATGTCGTCTTCTTTCTGAAGACTTCTCTAACTTATTTAATGTGGAACTCCTCATTCCTCTTTTTTTGTTTTATTTTCCTCTACATTTTTTTTATCACGTTCTGATATGTCATGTAATAGACTTAATTATTCTGATTATTTTTTTGTCTTTTGAATACAAGCCAGCAAGAAGAGAAAATTTATTTTTTGTTTATTGTACATCACCAGTGCCTAAAAGTTTATCTGGCATACAATCAATGCTGTTTTGGGTATCAATGCTCATTTCAGTAGTCAAACATTCTAAATTTTTTGGGTAACTAAAGTTAACTTCTCGTTAAAATCTGCTTCAGTTTCTAAATTCCTAAAATATGGAACCAATCATCTTTAATTATATTACTTATCTTTCATTAATATGAACTCATTTTAGCTATTCTTTCTATTTTAATATACAAATTTTCAAGGGACAATTGCAGAAATTTCTTTAGTAATTAAACTGTGCAAATGCAAATTGTTTTACTTTTCCTTAGGAATAAAATAATTAAAGTATTTTCACTGTAAATTTGATTTGTTCTCTGCTTGGCTGATTTTCATTGGGATTCATTCCTACAGACAAGAGGATTCTATTCTTTTTTTTTTAATACTTCACAAGGAAAATTGTTTCATTAATATTTTAATATTTATATTCAAATATTACTTCAACACCTGATCATAAAATGTAATTATAAAAGTAAGTTAGAAATATAATTCAAAATAATATTCACTTTAAACCTATAACTTGTTCACACAGAGAACCATATGCTGTGCTATACTATTCTGGAATTAACATTAAGAACATATTTAAGTTAAGCAACCAACATTTACACACTAATCTGAATTAGTAATTGATTAGACACTAACTGATCAGACACTAATCTGAATTAGTAATCTCAATTACTAATCTTATAAATACATCAAAGGAAAATAATTGATTCAAATACAATTTACTTTGCATGTGAACTCATACATTTCATCTACAAAATGGTATAGTATGGAGTGGGAAAAGTATATTGAGTTGCCATTTAAGAGACCAGAGTAATTAAATATGCCTCTGTCCAAATAATCAGCTTCTCTAAAACCATATTTATTCTTCATATTGATCCTTCACAGATGTCATATTTGTAAATAATATTTTAAATATTTTGAGATCCAAATATGTAATTTAAAACTCATCCATGGGGCACCTCGGTGGCTCAGTTGGTTAAGTGGTTGGCTTTTGGTTTCAGCTCAGGTCATTCATGATCTCACTGTTCATGAGTTTTAGTCTTGCTCATCAAGTAGAGATTTTCTCTCTCTTTCTCTCTCTGCCCCTCCCCAGCTCATGCTCTGTCTCTAAAAATATATAAATAAACTTAAAAATATTTTACAAAATAAAAAATAAAATGCATCCTAATTCTAAATAAAATTGAACACTGCCAAGGAATAATTTATAAATTTAGAACAGATTTAGAAAGACAATGATGGAGATTAATTGCAAATACAGAATCACCTACTTTTAATATTTAGGTTTTTACTTTGCTTAGTTTCCCTTGTGTTTAGAGTAGAAAACATGATGGAGGCACTTCTTTCAAGACCTACAGTTAATTTAACAAAAATATTAAAATCAAATTATTTTTGTAAATATCGTCAGTGTTTGGTATGAGATGACCTATAGAATGACATGAAAGTTGAATGTGTATTATGCAATGGACATAAGGAAATTATGACATAAATTTTTCTTATTTGGCACATTGAAACAAACACAATAGCAATTAGAACATAAGGACACTTTGCTTTTTAATGTTTATTTATTTATTTTGAAAGAGAGAGAGACAGCACATATGAGCAGGGGAGAGACAGAAAGAAGGGGATAGAAAGAATCCCAACTAGGTGCTATGCTCAGCAAGGAGCTGACAGGGAGGTGGGTGGGGGCAGGGGGGCTCACTGCGGGGCTCAATCTCACCACTGAGAGATCATGACCTGAGCCAAAATCAAGAGTCGGTCGCTCAACTGACTGAGTCTCCCAGGCACCCCTAAGTAAGGCCTTATATGAATTAAAGGAAATAGAGTTTGTTAGAAAAATCTACTAAGAAAATTCCCAGAGTGTCAGTCTCAGTAATGACAGTAATTCATGACCTTGAAGTAACACTTTTATTTTTGTTCCCAGTGGTAATTAAAAGTATATATATTGAGAGGCCTGTTAAATGGCTTTGGGATGAAATAGAACAGGACATATATAGTGAGACCAATTGGAAATTAAAATAATAGCATGAGTTTTTATAGCTTTGCTATTCATGAAAATGCTATATTACAGATATTTAACTTGTATTTTATGGCCTTCTGTATGAGTCCTGCTTTGATCAAGAAAACAGAGAGCAATGTAGATATGTTGAGCAGGAAGAAATTTAACAAAATAATTTGGAAACATAACTCTTACTTTAAAAACCATTAGAAAGGCGGGGGAAGCAAAAGTCAATGAAAGCTACCAGTAGTTTTGTGGAGATGAGAAGTTTTCATTCATCCTAGGAAGTAGCCATCAGTTTTCTCAGATCCTTGCAATATTGATGGTAGTATTTTGAAAGAGGATGTCCAGAAGTCACTGGAAAAACTATGCACGGATAATGGTAGGAGAGTGAGAGCTCCAGGGATAGTTTTTATTTATTTATTTTTACTTTACAAGGATTTTTTTTTTGGTATGGATCACTTATAGGTGTCAAATACTACCTACTTTGGTATTATTTTATCTTTACAATAATGATTTGATGTATGTATATATTGAAAATGATTACCACAATAAGGTTAATTAAAACATCTATCATCTCACATAGTTACATTTTATTTTTCTTTTGATGGTGAGAACTTCTAAAATCCACTCTCTTAGCAACTGTAAAATATACAATACAGTATTGTTAACTAGAATCATCATGGCATAGATTACATCCTCAGGATTTACTTATCTTCTAACTGGAAGTCTGTACTCTTTGACTACATCCATACATTTCCCCGACTCTGTACATAGATATTTTTGACAACCCACCCTTAGCTCTCACGGATACCTCCAGAATAGGGGGTATTTATTTCCCTGAAAGACAACAGCCCAAGCTATTTTATGCGGTATGAAGACATTTCATCCCACCTTAAAATTTCTCAACTGAGTGTTCTCTTCAAGACCATATTAAGTAAATATCTAATAAAGCAAGGTACTAAAAATTCTGAAGGCTTTCTCTTATGAGGAAAATGTGTGCATTGAAAATAAATATAAATATGCATCAACATCAGTATTTATTAAGACAGACATAAGTCTAGATAAAAGCCTTAGTCAAAATATAATCCAACTAAATTATGAAAACTTAAGTTCTTGTTTTCTTCAAGGTACATACAAAGATATTCTCTTTTTCCACCTGACCCAGGATATAGGTCCAGTTCAGGATATAGGTCCAGTTGCTGAATTTTATTGTTACCCAAACTATACTGATGATGGCTTGCATCTCATTCTAACAAGATGCTCATATGTGAGAACTTTCTGTGTTACCTAAGGGTATTGCCTTTAGAAAAACAAAAACAAACAACTTCTCCTAAACTGCATGGTGTAAACATGCAAGAGAACGTGTAGCCTAAGGTGAATAAGTACCCTATGTTGTGTGTACAATGGCTCATCCACTGTAGATTGGTGGAAAGATGAAGTCATTGTTGTTTGATGTTCACATAAAGCAATGCAAGTGAATAGGGTACACAAATTGGGAAGTATGCCCTTCCAAATTCTATTCCCACCAATAATATTATAGGTATGAGATAACCAAACTTGCAATGACTTTATACTTAACTAGTAATAATGCCTTCAAGGGTACCTCATCCTACTTTCTATTCTCACACTCACTGGAGCTTAACATGCCCAAGTCCTCTTCTTTGTATAACAATAGTTATTTTTTATCTTTCATTTTATATACTAGGGTTGTAAATTTTAAAAATACAGTATTTTGAATTGGTATCTAGCCCCTATCCTTAAAATCATAGAGTAGATTTTGATTAATTTTTCTGGTCAAAAGATACTTCTAAAAGGTAATAATTTAGAATCTTCTCCTAAAAAATTAAAAAAAAATATTTGCGAGATCTATTCATGTTTTTTTTTACTTATTTATTTTTGAGAGAGAGAGAGAAGAGCACAAGCAGGAGAAGGGCAGAGAGAGAGGCAGACACAGGATCCAAAGCAGCTCCAGGCTCTGAGCTGTCAACACAGAGCCCAGAGCCCCACATGGGCTTCAACAAACGAAACATGAGATCATGACCTGAGCAGAAGTTGGACGCTTAACTGACTGAGCCACCCAGGCACCCCCTATTCAAATTTTAAATCATATGCTAGCAATTATTAATAAGTGCAAAATCACATATATTTACAGCTGTATGCAAGCTGTTTTCTGTAAATGTGTATGTTTTAGTGTGTGTGTGTGTGTGTGTGTGTGTGCACATAGAATCAAAACATTGATTCATTCATATATTTTTGTATGAACCAAGAACGTGGCCTCAAATATCCTGCTTAACATAGTCCTGTCTTCCTCTGTTTGACAAATTTTTAATCATGAAAGAAAAACATGATTTCAAAAAATGCATATCACATGTATTGATTATCACTATCCTAGGGAAAATTTAGGTGTTATGATACAAAATAGAAAAAAGCAAAGTATAAATTTAGAAATTGAACATATCTACCCTTAAAGCAGGAAATTTTTGACTTAAATTAATTTTCAATTATAATGTTTTAAGAAATACCTGAATCAGCAATGCAAATTAAAATTATTAAACCTGAATGTAATTTCTTTGACATTGGTCATAGAAATATTTTTCTAGTTATGTCTCCTCAGGCAATGGGAACAAAAGCAAAAATAAACTTTGGAACTATCTCAAAATTAAAAAAAAAACAACTTTTGCACAGTGAATAGAAACATCAACAAAACAAAAATGCAATCTATGGAATGTGAGAAGATACTTGCAAATAACATGTACAATAAGATTAATTTCCAAAATATACAAAGAACGTATATAACTCAACACTAAAAAACAAATAATGCGATTAAAAATGGGCATAGGAACTGAATAGACATTTTTCTAAAGAAGACATGCAGTTGTCCAACAAATACACGAAAAGATGCTCAACATTTCTAATCATCAGGAAAATGCAAATCAATACCAAAATGAGATATCACTTTAGACCTGTCAGAATGGTTAAAATCAGACAAGAGATAACAAGTGTTGGTGAGGATGTGGAGAAAAAGGAACCCTTGTGCACTATTGTTCGGAGAGTAAATTGATACAGCCATAGCTGGAAAGGTTTAAGGTCCCTCAAAAAAAAAAAAAAAATAAAGAATTATCATATGATCCAATAATTCCATTAGTAAGTATTTACCACCCCCCTCCAAAATAAAAACACTAATTTGAAAAGATATATGAACTCCTATGTTTATTGCTGCATTATTTACAATTGTCAAGATATGGAAGCAACCTAAATGATAAAGAAGATGTGATATATATATATATATATATATATATATATATATATGTGAGATATATATATCATCATCTTTATTTATATATTATATATATAATGCAATATTATGCAGCCATATAAAGAATGATCTTGCCATTTGCAACAATATAGATTGACCTACAATGTATTATGCTAAATGAAGTAAGTCAGACTGAGAAAGACTAATACTATATGATTTCACTCATATGTGGAATCTAAAAGACAGAACAAATGAATAAACAAAAAGCAGAATCAGACCTACAAATACAGAGAACACACTGATGGTTGCCAGAGGAAAGGGGGTGAGGGAATGTACAAAATGGGTGAAGGGGAGTCAGAGATAACAGGCTTCCAGTTGTAGAAAGAATAAGTCACGGTAATAAAAGGCACAAATAGGAAATGTAGTCAATGATATTGTATTAGCAATGTACGGTGACAGATGGTAGCTACAGTTATGGTGAGCATAGAATAATGTATACAGTTGTTGAATCACCGTGTTGTACACACAAAACTAATATAACATGTGTGTCAACTACACTCATATAAAAGAAAAAAAAAACAGAAACAAAACTTTTAGACCTGAAAGTTTACAGATCAAGTCCAATGTTCTGGAGGCATAATATATTATAGACTACCAAAGTACTTTTCCTAGGCACCCAAATAATAAAGTTCAGAGGATAAGACACAATGTTTTCTTCTAGTCTGTCGTAAAGAATTTGAGGAATGACAAACATCTTTATTTTAAAATGTTTGAAACTGGATGAATGAAGTCATTTTCTGAAGGTTCCTTTCTTTATGAAAGTTAGACCTGTTGTCCAACAGCCTTAAATCAGATCCAACTCCCCCCCGCCCAAAAGTACTATGACAGTGCTTAAGTTATTTAAGTCCCTTAGATTGTATTTCAATTTTTACAAAATGAATGTAATGATATGTCAAAGATTAAAATGGTATTTCAATGAGATAATGTATTTAAAAATACTTAGCACATTTTCAAGCTTAAAATAAACATTCAACACAACTTAATCATAAATTTTTTTGCAATAATTTTTTGCTAGAAATAAACTCTGCGTCAACTGGTTTCATTATTTTACTTCTTTTAAAATGATACTGCTCTAGGTTTTATAGTTACAAATATGCTTTTAACATTCCAAATATATTTAATCTATGCATTTAATAAAATTAGATAAACAAAATGTCTGCATTTGCATAATGAAAACATAAGTAACATTTTAGCAAATATGGACAAAGTAAAAAGCCAATTTGCAAACAGCAAAAAAAAAAAAAAGGATGCTTTTAACGAAGTTTAGAAATACATGTTTACAATAACTAAGTCTACTTGTTTTTTCATATTTGCAAAGCAAACATTATATGCATCATAAGCAATTGTTTTCCATATATTCCTGAGTTGGACAAACATATATTTGTATAAAGAATAACAAAAGCAAGTCATTTACCATAAATCTAGGGCAACTAGTCATAACAACATAAATGCTAAACTATTACAAGTAGTAAGTTAGAAACAGTTGATTTGATAAGCAATATATTCATCACATCTGTAGATCTCAACATAAATATATTTTACATCATGGAGAGAATAGTACTTCATACATAAATGCTACAAAATAACAAAAATCAGAATAAGATAATATCCCATAAAAATAATAACAATAGCTTATATGA
Organism: Leopardus geoffroyi; assembly: GCF_018350155.1. NCBI lineage: Eukaryota > Metazoa > Chordata > Mammalia > Carnivora > Felidae > Leopardus > Leopardus geoffroyi. Next base: position 153,341,379 of record NC_059327.1, read on the forward strand.
ATATTTTTATTTCAAAAAATAGATTTCAGTAATGTTTTTAACATACTTAAAATCAGTTTCCTTTAGTAAAACAAGTTTAGAAATCAAATCCATTTAACTATCTGTCTGTTTCTCTCTATCCACTCACCTATCCACCCATCCATCAGTTCATCTATACGTATACAGATACATATAGACATGCATATATAAATACATAAAATCAGAGAACATACAATTTTTCAAGGTCTTCCCAGTTGCATGCCAGGTTCTTATAATTCTTTACTTGTTACAAAAAAGGAAAATATCTAAAATATCAAACAAACTGACTCACTAAATTCCTTAAGTATCTTAAAGAGATTTTAGGCATTTAATACAAAATGTTGTGTAATTACTAAAAATAATTGATATTAAAGATAAAAGCACATTTAAAGATCATTGACTCCGTTTACTTCCATATAAATGATCAAATACTTTATACTTGGTAAGCTATCATACTTCTCTCAAAATCTGACATGTCTCCAAGTCTTGTCCTTCCAGTCAATCTTTTCTCAGCAAAGTGATATTATTCATTGAAATTCTAGGATTAATTACTATAGGATATTTGGAAAAATAAAACATATATGCTAAGTTTTCAAAATTAAAGAAACAAGTTGTTACTAAATTTGTATATTGAGGTATAACTGAAAAGTTATTGAATTTTATGACCCTTGCTTTTACTTATATAAAACAGTTATCTTACAATAGATAAAATGCTCAGTAAACCAATGAATATATAGATGATAGAGATAGAAAATAGATACATAATAGCTGAATGATAGATGAAAAGTTAGATAACATTCATTTGAAGGAAACATTGATACTATTAATAATCATTATAAGATAATTTGTTATAAATACTAATCCAAAACTAGATGCATATAATTAGATGTTTATTTTCCTTGTTCATTCAGCTTTGCTTATTAAATTCAGGTATTAATTAAATCCTCCACCATGTCCAAATACCTGTCATTTTAAACATAGAGAATAGATGTACCTTTTTCATAATTGTAGGAAACTTTGGAATGCACATTTCAAAATATTGTAAAGGATTCTTCATCCTTTTAACTGATGGTTGACATGGGAAATTGCTTAGAAGTTAACTCTTTTGACTTTAAACTTAGTGCTTTATGCCACCTCAAATAAACATCAGTCACTTCGATAGGCATATTGCTACATTGCACAGAACAGATAAAAACAGGGATATGGGGGTATTTCATAGTAATGATTCAATCCAAATAATTTATTTTGAACTAACAGAATGTGAGTTTCATCAGCAATATTTAGACCCATAGTAAATGTAAAAGCCTGATTCATCAAATCATCACATCACTGAGCCATTGCACAAGGTAAAAATCTACGTGAACAATTCATTCCTACCCATGAAAAACATCAGTGTCTTGGTGGACAGGCAAAACCTAGTGGTTGTCTATGCAGAGAATGTGAGAAGTTCAACAACTCAGGTGACACCTTTTTTTCATTTCTTTTAACTTCCTTAGCACCTAGGACTGCTAAGGACATTAATGCTTAAATTTTAAATGCTAAATTGTTTTCAGTGTTTCTTACTTCTGCTTCTGTCAGCTATATCCCAAACAAAGAGATTTTTGCTGCCATTTATACATACATACATACATACACACATAAAATGAAAATGAAAATTGAAACCTAAAACAGCAAAGTTTTTGGTGAAAGCTTACAAAATGCACTTTTCTCAGTAACAAGTAGCACTTATACTATATTTGTATTCCCTGTTGGTCTAGTTTCACAGAAAAACCACACCATATATTTTCTTAAAAAACGAATAAGAATAAAATAAAAATGTGAAACATTACTATTCATACCAACATATGCATAATAGAAGTACCAGAAGAGAAAAAAAAGGAGCAGAAAAAGATATTCAAAAAAATAATAGCTGGAAATTTCCCGAATTTACTGAGAAAACAATAACGTATATATTTGAGAAGGTCAAAGAAACCTAAACAAGATCAACATAAAGAGTGTAACAAATAAGACACACCATAGTTAAAATCTTGAATGTCAAAGACAAAGATTAAATGTTGAAAGCATCAAGAGAAAATGACTCATTACTTACAAGAGAGCCCCAATAAGATTAACACATGAGTTCTCAACAGAGACAGTGGTGACCAGAGGGCAGTGGGATAACATATCCAAAGTGCTCAAAGAATAAAACTGTCAATCTAGAATGCCTATATTAGTTTGCTATGACTAACATAGCAAAATACCACAGATCATGTACCTTACACAACATAAATTTATTTTCTTGCAGTTCTGAAGCCTAGAAGTCTAAGATCAATGTGTCAATAGCTTTGGTTACTTCAAAGCCTTCACTCTTTCGTTTGCAGGTGGCTGTCTTCTTGCTGTGACCTCATATAGTCTTTTCTCCATGTGTACATATCCCTACTTTCTCTCTGTGTTCACATGTCTTCTTCTCATAAGGAAGGGCACCAGACTGAATGATGGACCACCCTAATGGCCCTATCTCTAAATACAGTCACATTTTGAGGTACTGGGTATTGGGGCTTCAACATATGAATTTTGGAGAAACACAATTTAGTTGCTAACAATCCCATACCAAACAAAGCCATCTGTCAAAACTAAAGGCAAAACGCTTTCTCAGATAAGCAGAAAAGGAGTTTTTTTTTTTTCCTGACAGACCAGCCTTACAAGACATACTGAAGAAAGTTCTAGCTGAAAGCAAATAATCCCAGATGGCATTCAAATTCACATAAAAAAGCACTACTAAAGGTAATTATGTAATTATAAAAGACAGTAAAAATGCATAGTTTTATCTTTTCTTAACTAGTTTAAAAAGCAAGAGTATAAATGAATATGCACATAACGTGTTGCTGGGTCTGTAATATATAGAAACATAATATGTCTATGATATATTTACCAATAAAAGCACAAAAGAGTTGGGTAGGAGCAAAGCTTGTACTGAGCTAACAAAATGTTTAGAGATGGTAAAGCAATAATTATAGCTTTGTATTATTGCAGCTATAATATATAAGTATATATAAATATACTTTGTATTATTGCAGCTACATAATTCACAGATGCAATACATTTAATAATAACACCACAAAAGGGAAAATGGATTAGACTGATAGAACAAAAACATTTCTACATATCCCTGAAATTAGGTTAGTATAGATTGAAAATTGATTCGGATAATTTAATATATATGACAAACTTTAGAGAAACTACTAAAAACCCTTAAAATGCAGTGTAAATCATTTAAGAAATTTACATGCTTCATTAGAAAATATTGACAATGCAAAAGAAAGGAGTAAAGTGAGGACTATAAAGAAAGAAAGATGGGGTACCTGGGTGGCTCAGTCGGTTGAGTGTCCCACTTCCACACAGGTCAAAATCTCACAGTTCCTGGGTTCAAGCCCTGCATCGGGCTCTGTGCTGACAGCTCAAAGCCTGGAGCCTGCTTCAGATTCTGTGTCTCCCTCTCCCTCTGCTCTTCCCTCACTCACACTCTGTCTCTCTCTGTTTCTCAAAAATAAATAAACGTTTTTAAAAAAAGGAAGAAACAAAAGACATGAGAAAGATAAAGTGGCATACATAAATCTAACCACATCCATAAAACATTAAATGTGGATGGATTAACTAACCTAATCAATACAGAGATTGTCAAACTGGATAAAAACACTATCCTACACATGTAACCTATAGGTAACATTCTTCAGATTCAAAGACACAAATAGTTTGAATGTAAAGAATGAAAAAAGATATAGCATACAAATAGGCAACTTAAATCTGGAAAGCTGGAATGTCTATACTGATGTCATATAAAATAGATTTTAAAGCAAAAAAGTTACTAAAGGTAAATAGGTACAATTTATAAATCGGTCCTATCAGGAATATACAGAAATATATATGCCTCTAATAACAGTATTTCAAAAATACACAAAGGAAAAACCTATCAGAACTGAAAGGAGAAATAGACTATTCAATAATAATAGATTGGAAACTTTTTCTCCCCACTTTAGATACCAGATAGAACAGCTAGACAGAAAACCAACAAGGAAATAGAATACTTGAACATCATTATAAACCAACTAGACCTAACAGACTTCCACCCAAGAACAGCAGGATATAGTTTTCTTAAGTGCACATGGTACATTCTCTAGGACTTGGCATATGCTAATTAACAAGACAAACATTAAAAACTTAAAACAATAGAAACAACAAAAAAACATATTCTTCAACAACAATGGAATACAAAGTATGTTCTCTGAACAAAATGGAAACTAGAAATAAATAACAGAGAAAAATGTGGGAAACTCACAAATACATGGTAATTAAATAATACATTCTTAAATAACCAATGTGTAAAAGAGAAATAAAAAGGAAAATCAAAAACTATTTTGAGATAAATTTATTATTTATGGAATGCAGATATATATGTGCTTCAATAGAGATTTATAGCTGTAAATGCCTATATTAAGAAAGATAAGATCTCCAATTAACAACCTAATTTTACTCCTTAAGACGCTGGAAGAAGAAGATCAATGTAAAGCTAAGGAAAGTAGAAGGAAGAAAATAATAAATACTAGAGAAGAAGTTAATAAAATAGAGTACAGAAATATAAATGTACACTGAAGAAGTACAGGTATTCTGGATGAAAATATGACAGTGGAAGCAAGAAGAGATAGAGTAATTTGAAATATATATTGGAGGTTAATCAGCAGGGTTTTTGCGATGGAATGGATTCTAGGGTTGAATATGAAAATTTTCAAGGGTAACTCCTAGCTTTCTGGCCTGGTCAATAGCAAGCTTGATGGTATGTATATTTCACTGATGTCAGTAGTGATAATGGAGGAAGGAAAACAGTATGGAAAACAGAGGCTGGGAAATAATATTTTCTGAATAACTGAAAGAAGAGCAGAATGATGGATGTACAGTGGAAAAGGGGGTATTGGAGGAAATAAGTGGGAAATAGAGAAGGCAGAGACTCACACAGTTCATGGGAAGGAAATAAAATGAAAAGGGAATTCAAAGTTAGATTTTAAATAGTGGAATGTTATGACTGAAGGACCAGTATTGCCATCTTATGCAGAATGGATGAGAAGAAGCCAAAGTGGAAAGAGGGAGACCTTTTTAGGAAAATATTTAAAAGTCTTGGTAAATAAATTTGAGCTGGATAAAGATTTGTCAATGAGGACAAAGAAAAGAAGGTAAATTTATGATATATTTTGGAAGAATGAGAGACTTCCCAATGATTTTGGCGCACAGAGGTTGAAAGAATGGGAACAGTCAAGGAGATTTTATTTTAATAGCATAGTGAGCTGGCAATCCATTTGCAAAACTGAGAAATGGTAGATTGTATGGACTGCTTACATTTCAATTTAAGAGAGAAAATTTGAGAAACATTGCTGACATATAAGGAAAAAAAATGACACATATCCAATACATTTGCAAATCTAAATCACAAAATAAGAGCTCTAGGTTAGAGATGCTAATGCCACCTAAAGCTATTTGCATAAAGTTTATATTCAAAACCAAGGAATTTAAACTCACCTAGGGAAAGAATACTAAACAATTGAAAAGAAGGTCCAGTATTGGGCATGTAAACTGCTATCATTTACCATTTTGGAAGAGCAAAGCAAAGATAAAATGAAAAATAGCCAATGAGACAGGAGAGAAATAAAGACTAAGTCATTTCAGAAAACTAATGGAGAAGAAGATGAATAGTTGTAATGGAAGGATGCCAAAAGTCATGTATGTCATATTCTAATAGGGTAAAGAATTGATGGAAATGAATAAGCTGAGACAGTTTGAGCTTAAAACTTTGGCTGTGATTTTTGGCTTTGAATTATTGAAGAGAGATTTACAGTAAAGAAAGATTATATTTTATTATGAAAGTTAATAAAATATATTTATATGTCCCTTGTAATAATCCAGGGAAGTGGGAAAGATGGATAATGAAGAAAAGTTGGTGACCAAATGGTGATGTCCTTGTGAGGCTGGAGGGATTGGAATAGTGATACAAATAGAGAGAATGGCCTTGAGAGACAGACAGACAGAAAAGAAAAGGATGTCTCAAGTATAGCTGAGTTTGTGCCATGGCTCTTCTTATATCCATTTTGATACATTAAAAGATTCTGTGAGGTAATAATTACTCTTCCCATTTTTTATATACTGATAAGAAAGATTAGACACGTTTCCCAAGGGCATAGAACTAGGACACAGCAAGGATGAATCCCAAACCCAAAGTTTAGATATTCATTATACTGCTTTTCTTGTGATCATTCAGTCTGAGCATGAACCTAAGTGAAGTAGATAATATCAAATTTAATTGACTTAGCTAAGTTACAAGGAAAGCAAAAATATTAACCTTTAAACTTTCAAGGAACTAACCAGGAAGTACTGGCTATCAACAGTGCACATGTGCATGTACGTGTGTGTGTGTGTGTGTGTGTGTGTGTGCGTGTGTGTGAAAGAGAGAGAGAGAGAGAGATAAAGAGAGACAGAGAGAGAGATATGATCCTAAAGTTAACCATTTTATATCATTTTATCTAGTAAAATCCATTTAAAAACATAAACTAAGAAGATTTGGAGAAACACAAATTCAGAGAGATATCTAGAATTCTAGATCTTGGAAGAATGAAATCTTAAGATTATAGTTATCAATGACTCTACCAAGTAGGTATTCCAAACAGAGACATTCAAGAAGTAGATCTAGGGAATCTTTAGTATGTTGCAGTTCTAAGACATAATCAACCAAGGATACCTGTCAAGATGATATTACTCTTTACTTCTTTCATCATTAACTAAATCTTTCAAAGAAACCCAACACATATAAATCACATTCTAGAACAATATGAACTTATTTTTATTTCCCAAACCAATAGATTTAACTATATAATGATTATATGATCTTCAAAAATACAAAATATCTGACATAGAAATACCCTATTTTTATTTTTATTTTTATTAAATGTTGATTTTTTTTTTATTGAGAGAGAGATGAAGAGAGACAGCACCCAGGAGGGGCAGAGGGAGGGAAAGAGAGAATCCCAAGGAGGCTCAGTGTTGTCAGAGCAAAGCCCAGCATGGGGCTTGATCCCATGAACCATAAGATCATGACCTGAGTTGAAATCAAGAGTTGGATGCTCAATGGACTGAGCTGCCCAGACACCCCTAGGAATACCCTATTTTTAAACTATTGCTCAAGATATGCATAGTACTATAATATTGTTGAAGTTTAGGATTAATTTTACATATTAACACCATTCTTTGTCATTATGATTGGCTTGCCTGTAGTTTTAATATCTAAAAATTACTTGATCTAAAACAAATAGCATGGGCTTTAGCTCTTAGAAATACATATGAAAAGGCATCATGAGAGAGAATCTCAAGTGAATGATTGCTTTAATTTGTTTCTTTGTATTGGCTTAGAATGTTCTTATTGAGTTTCCTTAAAGATTTTTCAGAATAGGAAGGACTTTTATTTGTTTGGTTTTTGACTGAGTTAATTGATAATTGAGTGTCACTGAGAATAAAGAATAAGAACAGCAGAATGAGAAGAAGAACTCAGTCAATAAGAGATTCTTATTTTGTTTATTTTGCCCCAGAAATCTACAAAATGTGAACTTACTGCTCCAAGCATAGTAATTCCACAGAGATACTGCCTTTCTATTAGAATAATGAGTGCCACCTGAAGCTTAACTGCACACTGGACAATTAACATAGTAAATGAGTTATTAATACATTCTGGACACATGTTTATTTTATTTGCTGGGCACCATCACTTTGGATAAAGTGTTTTATAATTTATTCAATATATACTTTTTATCTCCCACTGTTTGGTTTTGGCTTAAATCATTTGATTTAACATCAGTCATAGTCCTCATATTTATATTATGGTCATTAAAATTCAATTTAATTAGAATGCACCAAATTGCATTTGGAGTCATTGATTTGGAGATTGAAATATGTTCAATCACACATCTATGAAAAAAAAAAGGAACAAAAAACTTTTAATGCTAATTAAATTGTTCTAATGTTTTTTTTTATTTTTGAGAGAGACAAAATGTGAGCAGGGAAGGGCAGAGACAGAGGGAGACACAGAATTCGAAGCAAGCTCCAGACTCTGAGCTGTCAGCACAGAGCCCAATGCAGGGCTTGAACCCATGAACTGTGAGATCATGACCTGAGCAAAAGTTGGATGCTTAACTGACTGAGCCACCAGATACCTGTAATGCTGACTAATTTAATGAGATAAGTTAAATATGTTTCTTAAATTTAATCTCCTTTTAAATTTTAAGTCATCTAAATACTTAAAAAATAAATGTCACTAAATTCTAGTTCACCCTCCTACTTATGTATTAACAAGTCTTGACTTCGGCAGGCTAGAAACAATAAAATGTGGAGATATTATATTTATTATCACATTATTCTATTCAACATGGAAAATTTTGGTTAAAAAAGAGGTTAACTGGTGAATTTCAAAATATAAAAGGAAATGTTTTACATATGCTGATTCATGTTATCTATCAAAATGCTAAGTATTCAGTAAAACATGGAAAAAAATACATCCATTCTTAGGTCAAGGTTCTTCATCAGTACAATGCAACTCAGAAGATTCAGGAGGCTTCATGTAGTTAATAAATCCTTTGAATTTTTCCTACTATCAAGAATTTCATTTAGAAAAATAACAAAGCATATATACATAAAAGAACTGTGTTTCCAATCATTTGTTTTAAGTGGCAACCATTTCTGTTTTGCATTAGGCCAAGATTATATTTCCTCAACCTACATCTAGATTTTCACTCTGGTATTAAACTTTTTTGACTTCAACCTTCAGAAAAGGGAAAAAATGCAAAAATGGACGGCAGGAAGGCATGTTGGTAGTATAGTATAGTCTAAAAATAACTGACAAAAATTAATGAAAACTACAAAAATTAAGGAGCAGGGTGTAGAGATATGAAGCTGGAAGTAGGAGATTAAAACTTAGTCCAGCAGAATTATACCGGATGTTAGCTTTCCAAATCACAAATTGCTTTCAGTCCTTGGTGTACATTAATTAGAATCATCTGGAGAATGTTAAAAGAATATGGAAATTGAACCCCATTACTGACTGGATAGTCTATATTAATTAAAATACTGATATTTATTTATTTATTTTTTTTTTTTGCCCACTCTCACCACTGTTGTTTATTTATTTTTTTTATTATATGAAATTTATTGTCAGATTGGTTTCCATACAACACCCAGTGCTCATCCCAAAAGGTGCCCTCCTCAATACCCATCACCCACCCTCTCCTCCCTCCCACCCCCCATCAACCCTCAGTTTGTTCTCAGTTTTTAACAGTCTCTTAAGCTTTGGCTCTCTCCCACTCTAACCTCTTTTTTTTCTTTTTTCCTCCCCCTCCCCCATGGGTTCCTGCCAAGTTTCTCAGGATCCACATAAGAGTGAAACCATATGGTATCTGTCTTTCTCTGTACGGCTTATTTCACTTAGCATCACACTCTCCAGTTCCATCCACGTTGCTACAAAAGGCCATATTTCATTTTTTCTCATTGCCACGTAGTATTCCATTGTGTATATAAACCACAATTTCTTTATCCATTCATCAGTTGATGGACATTTAGGCTCTTTCCATAATTTGGCTATTGTTGAGAGTGCTGCTATGAACATTGGGGTACAAGTGCCCCTATGCATCAGTACTCCTGTATCCCTTGGATAAATTCCTAGCAGTGCTATTGCTGGGTCATAGGGTAGGTCTATTTTTAATTTTCTGAGGAACCTCCACACTGCTTTCCAGAGCGGCTGCACCAATTTGCATTCCCACCAACAGTGCAAGAGGGTTCCCGTTTCTCCACATCCTCTCCAGCATCTATAGTCTCCTGATTTGTTCATTTTGGCCACTCTGACTGGCGTGAGGTGATACCTGAGTGTGGTTTTGATTTGTATTTCCCTGATAAGGAGCGACGCTGAACATCTTTTCATGTGCCTGTTGGCCATCCGGATGTCTTCTTTAGAGAAGTGTCTATTCATGTTTTCTGCCCATTTCTTCACTGGGTTATTTGTTTTTCGGGTGTGGAGTTTGGTGAGCTCTTTATGGATTCTGGATACTAGCCCTTTGTCCGATATGTCATTTGCAAATATCTTTTCCCATTCCGTTGGTTGCCTTTTAGTTTTGTTGGTTGTTTCCTTTGCTGTGCAGAAGCTTTTTATCTTCATAAGGTCCCAGTAATTCACTTTTGCTTTTAATTCCCTTGCCTTTGGGGATGTGTCGAGTAAGAGATTGCTACGGCTGAGGTCAGAGAGGTCTTTTCCTGCTTTCTCCTCTAAGGTTTTGATGGTTTCCTGTCTCACATTCAGGTCCTTTATCCATTTCGAGTTTATTTTTGTGAATGGTGTGAGGAAGTGGTCTAGTTTCAACCTTCTGCATGTTGCTGTCCAGTTCTCCCAGCACCATTTGTTAAAGAGGCTGTCTTTTTTCCATTGGATGTTCTTTCCTGCTTTGTCAAAGATGAGTTGGCCATACGTTTGTGGGTCTAGTTCTGGGGTTTCTATTCTATTCCATTGGTCTATGTGTCTGTTTTTGTGCCAAAAATACTGATATTTAACCTATTGAATTAATACTTTTTTAACGTTTATTTATTTTTGAGAGAAAGAAGAGTGTGAGTGGGGGAGGGGCAGAAACAGAGAGAGACGCAGAATCCAAAGTAGGCTCCAGGCTCTGAGCTGTCAGCACAGAGCCCAACACGGGGTTCGAATTCACAAACCATGAGATCATGACCTGAACGAATTTGGACATTTAACCAACTGAGCCACCCAGGTGCCCCTAAATTGTTAATACTTTAAAGATTAACGCGTGTTCTGGAAATGGGTAACAATTATGTTGTTGAGATATAAGTAGTGCAATCCTATTTACCAAACCAATAGGTAACAATTATGAGACACTTAAAATATTTTCTTATAGTTTCATAAATATAATGATATGTAACCAACTCAGATACAGGTAAAAGTTTTAACAGTGATTTGAGTCATATTGAAAATATTCATAAGATGCTGAGACACACATAGGACACCAGTTTTTATTTTTTTAAATTTTCTCTAGAGAGAGGGTATTTGCAGTCATTTAATTCAATAATCAGTAATATAAAATGTAACGAGTGCTTCATAATATTCATAATAATTTTTAAACAGACTACCTACAGTACCTATACTTATAACTTTCCCATTGAGAGAAAAACCTCTGACGGTATGCTAGTGGCTAAGACCAAGTCATTTTGCTCAAAGTGATGAATTTGACTTCCATATGAGACATCTTTTAACAAAAAGCACACATAATATGATGGGTAGGGTGTGGTTAGTTTATATCTATGTTATTCTTTCCATGTCTTTAAAACGTAAGTCAAAGCAGTGACTCCAAGAAAGCCCTTGAGACAGTATTGAGCAGTCATTAAAATAAGGAAAAGATCTTGGAACCAGACTCACTGGGTTAATATTCTAGCTTTGATATTTGTAAGCAATATTGATGCAGGCAGGTGGTCCAAGGACCCAGAAGGAGTCCCATAGGACCAGCCAAGAGGGTACTTGGCTTTGTGTAGGATGGAAATCAAATGGGAGCCAGCAAGAAGTGAGAGAAGAGTTTATTGAAGACAGAGAGAGAGCAGGTACAGATGGAGTGTCAGGACATAGAAAGGAAAGGAGCATGAGTCTCTTCTTTGCTTGGGGTCTGGAGATTTTATTGACGATTATGGTCTGATGCACGTGTCTTCTCAGGCATCCAGGAACTGATCAGAACTAAGACAGGGTCCAGGTGCCCATCATAAATCACTCATTTTGGTGAGTAGGGGTCTTGTCATTGAGCTATTTAGCGCCAGTGGTGTGGAATATGCACATAATGGCTTTGACTGGTCATTCCTTAGATATAATCTATTGTGCTGGACGACTCCAAAGATATCATTAACTGGAGTCCCTTAAAGTACGTATGTTTAGGCATATGCAGGGCAGAGGTACAGGTCTTAGCAAGAGTAGAAGCCGGAAAAGAAGCAAAGGAAATAAAACAAAACAGCTTTTTCTTTCATGGGGTCCCTTTGGTCTCCCTGTCTCCATATGACCTTGGACAGATTACTTATCTCAGCAGAAGGTAATTTTAAAGGTGAACTGAATTAATACATGTGAAGTTCTTAAAAATGTATTGGGCTCACTGTAAACCCTATATAACTAACACAACATCAGGCACCGGTTTAATATAGTCCCATATTTATTTGTTTGGATCAACTTGTGATGAGCAAATAATAATATTTGTCTGCACAAACACAGAACAGAAAGAACCAAGTATTCATGGTGGTTAAGTGACTGAAAGTTGCTGAATGACTGCAGGATTGAACAGTGATTTCAGAAAACTATTGTAGAGAAAGATATTAACCACCAAATTTATCTGTCTCAGTTTACTGCTTTTTGATTCTAGAAGTACCGGCCCTGAATTAACAGCATTCATGCCAGTGAGTGTATTTTCCTGTAAACCTCTACACATATTAAGCAATCACATTATATTTTGTCTTATTAGGTAAAAAGTCATTAACAGTACTAAAGTAATTTTGTTTGCAAGTTAAGTTTTGAATCTGATTTTTGCTCAATAAAACATATTTGGGTATAATCACACCACATTATAATTCAAAACTATGTATGTAAACAGCTGGTTTTGACTGGAATACAAATGACTTTTTTGTGTTGCAAAGTGCTGTGCTAATAAGCCTCAGCTAGCAGAAGTCTAAAGCTTGTTCAAATGTTACATTCGCTGAAGTTATGCTTAAGTAATATCAGTCTGAGGGTTGGAAATAAAAGGTGCCATATTTTCTATTTATTAATAAAAAAGTGGCAGAAAAATCTGGAACAATTGAAAAATGTAAATAATCAGCGGCTCTTTCTCACATTTAACAATGTGTTTTAGCATCACCAACACTGTCTAAATATATGTAAATATTTGGGTTCTCAGTTAAATATCAAAAGCCTTTTCCAAGTTTTGAAAGCACTACTTATTTGGTTAATACCTTTAAATATTTTGGTGAAAATGTCAATTCTTATGTTGTTTTCATTGTCTTTTAATATATATAGTAGCAAATGATGGTAGATTTTCTCTAACTGGTTTCCTTATTTGAAGCTCTTGATATAGAAGACATTCTCTAGCAAATCTTATACCAGACATTAGTCTAAATAAGTTTTCAATTACCATGGGGGAAGGAAAGGGGGAAAAATAAGTTAGAGAGGGAGGGAGGCAAACCATAAGAGAATCTTAAAAACTGAGAATAAACTGAGGGTTGATGGGGGGGTGGGAGGGAGGTGAAAATGGGTGATGGGCATTACGGGGGCGCCTGTTGGGATGAGCACTGGGTGCTGTATGGAAACCAATTTGATAATAAATTTCATATTAAAATAAAATAAAATAAAATAAAATCACTTGAAAAATAAGTCTTCAATTTACAAAATTAGTAACAAATCCCAAAAAACAATGAAATGCACTGTTAGACACTTATTACAATTAATTGATGAATTGGTAAGTAAAGATACTAAAATAATTTAATTCCAAATTTTCATGTAGATATCATCACATACAAAGCATCTTAATTGCTCAAGGTTACTAGTGTAAAACAGTCCGATAGAATTTCACTGATGTGATCTAAGTAATTCATTTTTTTTTTTTTTTTTACTTATCAAATGATTATGTTTTGTTGCCAAGTAATTGCAATACATATTACTTGCTGCTTTAGGAGTTTATTTAAAAAAAAAGATCTGTTTCCTCATCTAAAACAATTCAAGCGTTGCCTGGGTGGCTCAGTTGGTTAAGTGTCCAACTTCGGCTGAGGTCATATCTCACTGCTTGTGAGTTCAAGCCCTGCTTCAGGCTCTGTGCTGACAGCTCAGAGCCCAGAGGCTTCTTTGGATTCTGTGTCTCCCTTGCTCTCTGCCCTTCCCCCACTCACACTCTCTCTCTCTCTCTCTCTCTCTCTCTCAAAAATAAATAAACATTAAAAAAAACCCTCAAATATAAATATATATAGAAATACATAATATGATGTCATGTAATTATTTGTATTTTTATTGTAATAAATACATGACATAGGTACTTTGTTTTATTAAAATATTACATAAATAAAATTTAACTATAAAAAATATAACAAGCATTAGGAAATATGCCAGAATTACTCACCTTTATTTCTTGGAAATTGAGTGTAAATGGTGGTTGAGAAGGAAAAAAAAGTTGAAATAAAAATACCTATGTATTAGATAGTAGAGTGGAAAAGAATAAAAGAGATCAGAGAAACTAACCTAATGATTTTAACTTGAGCAGATTTATCCAAATATGAATAATTCAATGCCAACAAAAAGGCCCCATGGCACTAGACAAGTTTTGTATTCAACAGTCACAAGAGAGAAACAGGAAAATAGAGGGAAGCAAGACTGAAAAATTGGAGCAAATTGTATAAAGCCTGTCAGTCTAGAGGGAGAGTGGGTATTTTCCAAATGTTGGTTATAAGTAATCAAATAACCTCAGTTCACAAGGGAGACTTTTTATGTTTAAAACAATATTTAAATAGAAAACAAAGGCATTGCCAGTTGCTGCCATCAGTGGAGATCTGAAAAAAAAATGAAACTCTATTTTAATCACTGAGATCTCATTATTTAAAAATGGTATTGCATTAAAATCTTTATTGTCTAAAATCCTTGAACTCAACTTAATTTCACTTGTATACTTTTGATCCCCACCAAGCTTCCTGAAGTAACTTTAGCCAGCTACATTCATTTGAATGGTGCAGGAAAAGTTAAAGGTGGCTCTCCGCAGAGTATATGACAAGAGCAAAACAGAGCATTCATTTGACCAAGTAAATTTGGAAATAGCCAGTCTTTGGTACCAGAGAACATGAATCTCAATGGTATAATAGCATTAATAGAATATTGAGTCTCTATGAATGAAGTAAAAATTTTATAAATCAATTATTCAAATCAGTTAATATGTGCAAGCTGCTCTAGGTGTTACTAATATAGTGGTGAACAAAGAAAGAGGCCCAGTCCCTATTTTATCATGCTTATATTATAGGGGAAAGAAAGAAATGAAGCTTCTATTTTACACAGGGTGTAAAGGTTATACTCTTCAGAAAAGTGAGACTTTGTCAGGGAACTAAGAGAAGTGAGACGTAAGCTATGCAGACACATGTAGGGGAAGAGCGTTCCAGTCAGAAGGCAAACCAAGTATGTATTCCTGACGTGGAGCTTCCTAAGCATCTTTGAAAAGGAGCAAGAGATGAGTGAGACTGAAGAGTTTTTCTTTTCTCCAAAAACAAATCTATTAGGCAGGTATGGCATGGGATTCCTCCTCTATTGAAGCACACAGCAGACATATGATTATTTGGTACCATCTGAACATTCATTGTGTCTGAATCTTGTCACGTTTTCCCGGAAACCTTGCCACAGCCTTGAAAGTTATTTGAACTGTGAAATCAGTATAGTGAGTAGTTCTAAGGATCATTAGGAAAAATATGGATTTTCCATAAGATGGATTAATCATTAGTAAATTATCTTTTGGAAATGTGGTCTTTTGAAACTAAAATAATTATCATTTTTTGACTTGCTACAAACTAAATTCAGGCAAATGGCATTTGAGGTCTAATTATGTGGATTATCTTTATTATTCTGATAGTTTTCTTTTCTAAAGGACTGGATGGAGGGAGAGCTATATAATTTAGAATATCAGATGTTTGTAAATGTTTGGAACATAGTGAAATATGTCCATTTTAATTTAAGTTACTGTTGTTATCCAAATGTAGTCTAATTTGTTATAATATTTACTGAGTTGATTTTGCAGTTATTCTAACATTTGACTTCTGTGTAATTGAGAGGCAAGAACATTGGACTGAGAGACAAGTGAAATGGATTCATGATCAAGTCTGCTATTAAGTTGCTGTAGCCATGCTGTAAATGCTCTTTAAGCCACTATTTCTTCATTCATATTAAAAAGGAATATCTGTTATCTGGCTCCTTACAGAATTATTTTGAAGAACAGAAGGAATAATGTATTAAAATGTTCTTTGAAAATTATAAAGCACTGTTCAAATGAAAGCTATTATTATACTAACAAATACATGATTTAATACTGACATTTCTGTGTGATGATAGGAAGCCACTGTGTTAAGGAAATATACCAATATGTCATTCCACTAGTATAGCATTATTAAATTATCATTATTTTTAACAGAAATGAAAGAATTGCTTTTTATAGTAATATATTGTCAATTTGAATTCTGCATGCTGCTAGTTTTAGTGAATAGATTATCCACATTATCATGTCCAATATCTCATGGCTTTATTAAAAAAAGAATGTAGTTACATAATTGTGAAGTTATATGTTTATGTTTAACAGATACTCTATGCCTAATAAGATTTCTTTTCAGAAATCTACTGTGCTAAAAAATATGAAGTAAAAATATCTATGAATATAAATTTGCTATTTTCTACAGGTCAGGCAAGTTTAGGAGTTAAAAGATACCAATCACCATAGGGGTTTATTTGGAAATGTTGGGGTTTGGAGCAAATGGTCAATAAAGAATTCTCGAGACATCTTCAGTGCAAGAAGGTGGTTTTATTAAAACACGAGGATAGGACCCGTGGGCAGAAAGAGCTGCACTGGGGTTGTGACGGTGACTGATTATATACTTTCAAGTTGGGAGGGAATTAGGGATAGTGTAGATCTCTAAGGAATTTTGGGATCAAGGTTTCCAGGACCTAAAAGCTGCTTTTAGAAAAATGTCATTTATTACTGTTTAATAAAAACTTGTCATGAGACCCTTCAGATGTATATCAGTGGGCCATATACATATATCTTGGGCAGTAGGATAAAGGAAATTTCCAAAGGAATTTCTTTTTTTTTTTTTTAACATTTATTTGTTATTGAGAGACAGAGACAGACAGAGCGTGAGCATGGGATGGGCAGAGAGAGAGGGAGACACAGAATCTGAAGCAGGCTCCAGGCTCTGAGCTGTTAGCACAGACCCCGATGTGGGGCTCGAACTCACAAACTGCAAGATCATGACCTGAGCTGAAGTCAGACACTTTACTGACTGAGCCACCCAGGCACCCCGAAGGAATTTCTTTATGTTAAAGTAGACTTACCGGATCTGGAGATTGGGATAATGTTAAACGAAAATTGCCTTTTGCTCTTGGCAAAATATTAACATGGAGACAGCTGAGTTCCTACAGGAAGGTCACTCTGTCTCAAGGGCTTGTAAAAGTTGTAAGGAAATTTAAGTTTTTTCTTTTGCCTTTGTTTCTCAAATCAATTATTATTTAGATTCCTAGATGGATAGCTGTAATAATCAGTTATTAAAATCTATTTAAACTCATTTTATATATTACATATAATATATAATGGAATATTATTCAGCCTTAGAAGGAAATTCTGCCATCATGCAGAATGGATAAATCTGGAGGATGTTATGCTAAGTGAAATGTGCTTATCAGAAAAAGTGATTAATGTATGTTTCCACTTATGGGAGGTACCTAAATTGTAAAATTCATAGAAGCAGAGAGTGGACTGATGGTTGTCAGTGAGGAGGAGAAAATGGGAAATTATTGTTCAACAGATATAAAGTTTCAGTTATGAAAGACAGGTAAGTTCCAGAGATCCGGAACATGATGCTATAGTTAACAATACTACGTTGCTTACTTAAATATTTGTTAAGAGGGTAGTTTCATGTTAAATTTCCTTACCACAATCTGAAATATACATATATACTTATATATCATTATGAATGTGCTTTTAAAAATAACTATATTGACTTATTCTTTTTGAATGTTTATTTATTTTGAGAGAAAGACAGAGTGCAAGTGGAGGAGGGGAAGAGAGAGAGGGAGACTGAGAATCCCAAGCAAGTTCCACACTGTCAGCACAGAGACCCACGTGGGGCTCGATCTCACAAACTGTGAGATGGTGACCTGAGCTGAAATCAAGAGTCAGATGCTTAACTGGCTGAGCCACCCAGGAGCCCCTATATTGATTTATTCTTAAGGGCATACTTGTCTTCCTGTTATTACCATGTTTTGCCACAGATTCACCAAGCTATCACTTATAATAAATATATATGGCTCAGTTTTCCAAGCACATAATTTTGTAAATAAATGAAACATCTAAAGATAAAATGCTTTATAGTAGCAGAAAAGGAAATGGATTAATTTCGTTTTTCTTTTTATAATATTGGGGAATGTTTCAGATATGATCTTAGCAGATAGTATTGCTATGTATTATATATATGTATATATACATATATATATACACACACACACACACACATATATATATATATATATATATATATATATATATATATATATATTTATGCTTGGGCATGTCCCAACAAAAGAAAATCTCTAAGTGGTTTGCATATTTTAGGCCACATTTTTCTTTTTGTATGTCACCCAATTATTGGTCTTAAACACCAGTAAATAAGCAAAACAACAACAACAACAACAACAACAACAACACATCCTACCCTTTCTTTGCTCCTTTATGCTATTTTCCACTTTACCTTTGGTTGTATCATTGTCATTCAATCTGAGGTCATTAGGAGAATTTATTGTTAAGGCAAATACATAAGAAAGATAGTATCATTTTCCATGTTTAGGGAAATTTAAACACTTTAAAAACTCCTGTCATTATCTATAGTTAAAAGACCAGGATTTAGTCATTAGGCTTTTCACAATCCATGAGACACCAGATAAACAGATACATATTTTTATCTTGTTCAATATCACTAGCCTTATTTTTTTTCTAGTTTTTACATTGTCGTTCTCAAAAACAGATTGTTAAAATTTTGCTGAATTTTAAAGTGACTTATGTAAGATTAAAGAAAGTAACATTTCTTGTATATTATTCAATCACTGGATATTTTAACATATATACAAATCCTTAAAACACAGTAAGAAGGGTATCTCTCATTTCCCATTTCACTTTTGTACACAGGAGGAAGGTGGGACTCAGGAAGATGAAGCAGAATGACTGAGCCTTTCAAAGGGATCTCAAAATTCTGAGAAATTCTGAGAAATCATAGTTTCAGCAGGATGATGTTATTCTAAATTTACCTGTAAGGCACTTGCAATATATAACAACTTACTTGTACTTTCAATATCATAAAATGTTCAAAAGTCTATGTATCCATGGTAGGTATTACATCAATTTCACTGGTGTGTACTCTCAATGTCTGATAACCTGAGTGCTTATTTGGTATTGTTGACCTCCACCTCCTGTGTACTTTTGTTCATAAGCGCCACTCATTTGCTTTTATGCATCATTTCAAGTTTCATATATTTAAAATTCTCTGTAGGCTCGTCTAGTCTTATTTTTCCCTTGCATGTGACTTACCATCATAGGCTGTCGTCATTCTGCTGTAAGATACAAATAATTAAATAAGAATACATTTTACCTTTTATTTTTTTATTATTTTTAAAGTCTTTTATTTATTTATTTTGAGAGAGAGGGAGTGAGAAAGCGTGAGAGGCAGAGAGCGAGGGAGAGAGAGAGAAAATCCCAAGAAGACTGCACTGTCAGGATAGAACCTGATGCGGGGCTTAAATTCACGAACCATGAGATCATGACCTGCGCCAAAACCAAGAGTTGAACACTTAACCGATTGAGCCACACAGGAGTGCCAAATAAGAATAAAAAGGCAATGCAATTTATATACTCAAACCATTGTAGATATGGTGCAGTTAATTTTCCCTTTATGGTAAATTCCTATCTTTCAAAATCTGCCTCACACAGACACATTCACAATATTTGAAGATAGCAAGAAATGGTATAATCTTTCAATTTGCATAAGAGATTTTAAAAACCTATTCCAATTAATAACTGGAAACATATGACATTCTACAGAAAGAACAGATACTTTCTTATGGATACTATCTATTATTGATATCCAAAATTAATAATGTTATGACTAGACATATATCCCCCCAAGTGGGGATATATTAATATGGGTTATAGTTATAAGTAAACTTTCAATTAGCAAACAGAATATGCACAATTACTAAATTTTCCATATTGGAAAGAGACACTTATAAATAATATGAATTTAATAGAGAAACAAAACTTTTGTACTTTGGCAGTTATCTTTGATAAAATATGTTGCAGTTGGAAATGGATTATTTAATGTTGTCATGTTAAGAATAAGAAAATGTCTTTTACACACACATACACACACAAGCCATATGTGTGTATTTTCGAGTGATTAGTTAATGTAGTATTCCCAGAAGTATAAAACCAAAGGTTAAGATGTATGCAGTCAAAGAAAAATAGTTATAACATGTAATTTAAGGTATTAGAAAGCCAGATGGCAGGAATTTCCAGCAACTATAATTCTCACCCTGTTTCTTCCCTGCAGTGCTAAAAAATACCACATATGTGGCAAATAGCATGCCATGAAAGGAAAACAAGACTAACTTGAATACAATTCTCTAATGGATTCACAAGCTACCTATTCATTTTTCTCCATCTTAAAGTACTAGGAACTTGACAGCTATTGTTATGGGAATTTTGCAAGTTCAATTAAAATAATAACTGGAATAGTCTTACATTCGGGACAATACATAAGATTAAATAATAAATTATGATAACTGAAGACGTTCTGATATTTAAATAAAAAGGTATATAATTCAAGTTTTTAACTTCTATATACATACAACAAAGCTGAATTTCTATAAGTGACAAAAATAGAAATATTGGGTCACATTTATTGAGTGAATACTATGCAAAAGTATAACCTTAAAGAAAAATAAAGTGCTTTGCTTAAGATTTGGAATAAAGTAAGTACTCAACAATATTAGGTTATATTATACTCCTATTTTCAGCTTTAGCAGACAGGCAGTGTCTCACCCACAAGGCCTCAGTTCTGCCATAGGGGTGCCTATCTCCCACCCTCTGACTGCTTTGCTCCTAATGGCCTATTCTGAGACTTCTCCAGAGGACCTCCTTTGGGCTACTGGCATTTCTCTGGCCAAGTGTTGTGAGGTTACATGTCATTAGTGATAGAGCCAATCACTAACTGGTAGACAGAGTAGAAAAGTCCCACTCCTTCTCCTTCAAGTGAGTCTAACTCCAAGGTCTAGGGTACATTATAGAGCTTCCCATGTGACACTCTGAGGTTCAATCTTTGCTTCAAAATACATCCTTACTTGGCTACTTCCCCTTCCCAGTTTTGGTAACTCAACTCCCTCACAATATTCTTCTGGGGACACTTCCTTAATAAATTAATTGTATTCAAATTCTCATCTGAGGATCTGTTCCTGGAGGACCAGACCTAAGGAAACTAAGCACAGAAAGCCTAAGTGATTGACTAAGATCACACATTAATGAGCAGAGATAGGTCAAGGCTCTTCATTGCAAATGCTGTGCTTTTCATCATTTCATGAACAATTAATGATATACTATACAACTTTAATGATTTATTGAAGGATTACTACATATGAAAAAGTAGTAAATTGAGACCCAAAAGTGAAAAAATAGGTCGAATTTTAAAGAAGCAAAACTATTAATTGTAACATGAATGAAAATGACCTGTTAATATAAACAATGAGTATCCTAATTGACAGAAGACCAAATATTACTCATCATTGTTTCCTGGGAAACAAATTATGATTTAAAATAGTATTTGTGCATCCAAAGTGAGTCCTTTTTTATTTTCTCATTCTAGTTTTACCCACACAAACTTAAGAATGCTAGGCTTATCAAAGCTTTTCTTCTCATCTTGTTTCACTTGATTTTGCAAAACTTCAAAATTTCATAACTTCATTGTCTTTCTGTACCCATGACTCTTAAATGGATTTTTTAAAATAATTTTATTTTCAGTCTTTTAATTATCATTTATATAAGTGAAAAATATTTTTGAAAATATATTTTATCACTTGGGAAATGCCAATGATCAGTTAACTTCTCTGGGTTAAAGATTTTGTGTGTGTGTGTGTCTATGTGTGAGTGTATGTGTGTATATAAATATATAATAGTAGAAAGGTCAGTAAATTATGGTCCATGGACCATAACTGGTTGGCTACCTGTCTTTGGCAGGGCAAATATTTAAAAAAATTTTAATGGTTGAAAAAGAATAATAACAAGAATAATGTATCATGTAAATAAACATTATAGAAAATTAAAATTCAAGTTTCCAGACAGTTTTACTACAACACAGTCATATTCATTCATTTATGTATTTAATGACTGTTTTAGTCTCACAATAGCAGTGTTTAGTACTTGTAATAGAACATGGGATAGTGCACTGATGTGGTTGTAACTCAATAGAATTTGTATTTTATTTTTTATTACCAGATCTTCCTGACCATGTCAAAATAAGAAAAGAAGATAAAAGTGGACTTCAACATCACACTTTTAAGAACATGGACATGTGAATTATTTTGTCATAAATTTTTGACGGTTGAATGTTATTTTTATTATAAAATGAAACTGGACACTATAGCACTCATCACATTATTACCAGATCATTAGAAAGCAGCAGTCAGAAAAGTTAGAAAGTTAAAACGGGATTTTTTATTATATAAGAATTTCTGGGGTTGTCTGGGTGGCTCAATCTGTTAAACGATCGAGTCTTGATTTCAGTTTAGGTCCTAATCTCAGGGTTGGTGCGATCAATCACTGAACTCTGGGCTGACAGCATGGAGCCTGCTTGGGATTCTCTCCCTCCCTCTCTCTCTACACCTCCCCTGCTCATTCTGTCTCCCTCTCTCTCTCTCAAAATAAATAAATAAACTGAAAAAAAATTTTTCTTTACAAAATTAAAACAGAAAGAGAAAGAAAGAAAAAGGAAGGAAGGAAGGAAGGAAGGAAGGAAGGAAGGAAGGAAGGAAGGAAGGAAGGAAAAGAAAGAAAGAAAGAAAAAAAGAAAAGAAAGAAAGAAAGAAAACAAAGAAATAAAAGAAAGAAAAAGAAATGGAAAGATAAAAGAAAATAAGCACAGAACAAACCAAGTTTCTGACCAGGTCATTTTTTGCTAAGTGAGGAAAGATATTTGCTCATGATTTCTTGAAATGGTATTTGATTGCAACAACCAGACAAATGTATCCAAAAGAAAGCTACTTTTTAATACTATTAGCCTTTTGGTGAGAACAGTTGTTTGAAGAGTTGAAGACATTAGAAGCAACATCAATATTCACTTAAAAACAAGGCACGTGCCTTTCAGCAGTTTGTTTCTTGTTAAAAAGTTGACATGTGGTACCTATACTACTAAAATGTTTATTTGAAGAGTCAGTGCAAAGTTTGAAATGACAGAAGAATTAGCCTCTACAAAATATTCTGCACAGAATGCTACATGTGAGAATATTTTCAAATAAATTGAGAAAACAGTAATGTAGTACAAGTTCAAGTGGAATATGTTAAAATGTGCTACAACTGCTTGTATGGAAAATATATGTGGAAAAAAATGACATATTTGAACAAATTCTCAAAGTTTTTGAAAATAGTAGGTGTTTATAGCATATTAACAGTTAAGCAGTGAATTATTCTTGAATAGATACTTTGTCAAAAATATGTGAATCTATCATGTGTTACTGAACTAACCGTGTAAATGATGAGCTTCACATGTTCTCATGAACTTAAACTTCATTAATTCCAAGAGTTTTTGCAGAAATAGAAGGTAGATATCCTTACTTGATTTACCACATAAAATATTGACTTTGAAATCATGAAGTTTTACTGTGATTGAATTAGTTCAGGGTAGAGTTTTTTTTTTGTTTTTTTTTTTTTTTGTTTTTTTTTGTTTTTTTAAGAGAACCACCCTCAACCACCAATGTTGTATACTGAATGGCTTTGGAAAATAGCTTTTGCTGCTAACCCGAAAGTATTTTTTAATGAATTCATGCTAAACATACAAAGCAAAACAGCACTTATATATGAATTTACACTGTGGTAAAGTGATCTCGACAACTTTCATTTCCAGAATCACAGATAATGTCAAATTGCTTTATGACCTTACATGCTGTCAAAGTTGATAATGTTGATAATATCAATGTTGATAGTAGGAAATATTAACTTTAAATCCCAGTTAAGCAAAATCAAAAAAAGCAATGGTTTTCTTAACTAGGCTCCATGTCCAATGTGGGGCTTCAACTCACAACCCTGAGATTAAGAGTCACATTCAGTACCTACTGACCCAGCCAGGAGCCCCAAATCTATTATTTTTAGTAACATACTTGTATTATAAATATACCCTGTTATTATTATTGTTTGAAGTCGGTTTATTTATTTTGAGAGAAAAGAGGCATGAGCAGTGGAGGGGCAGGAAGGGAGAGAGAGAATCCTAAGCAGGTTCCGTGCTGCTTGATTTCTGAGCCAAAATCAAGAGTCAGACACTTAATCGACTGAGCCACCCAGGTGCCCCATCATCTCTCCACTTTCTTAAAGTCCACTTAATTGTTACCTAGCCTTGTAATATCAGTATTATTTCCACATAGTAACTATCTCTAACATTCCACTAGTACAATCTTTACTTGGTCTTTTGAGTTCTCTGAAACAACTCTGCATATAATGTATCAACACACACACACACACACACATGCACGCACTCACGCACGTACACACGCACACACACACCAAACAAAAAGCTGCACATATTCTTCCAATTATCACTTGATGAAAACTGGCTCAAATTATTAAGCCAGTTATATACTGTAAATTCTTCTAATTTCTTCGTAATCTGTTTGTTTTATTTATTTTAAAATCTGTTAATTTTAATCATCTCTTACCTTTATTTTTTTTAAAAGGCATTATCGCCTATGAATTTTTCCTTTGAAATGTCTCATACGCACCCAAATCCTTGCCCATATTCTTTGAGTTTGAATTAACACAATATAAATCTACTTACATTGGCTTTTCTAGATTACCTAATATAACACTGGCTTCTGTGGATGAGTCAATGATGTGGACATTGAGACGCAACTGTGCACACCTCCAAATAGCCTGTCATTTTCTGTCTATCCTTACCACAGCCCAGCTTGTGTAACGTTGCTAGTCCAATAATTCCAGATCATATATTTTCAATCACATTACCAATTAGGAAACTATTCAATACTACATCATGGTACCAAGCAAAATAAAAACTCATTCTCAAAATCAATTATGTATCAGTGTTTCCCAAAACATTTTGGGAAATGTTTTGGTTTGCAAAACACTTGTTCTGTCAAACTTTGAAAGTGATATAGAAGAATTTTTCAAAGAAATTGTGGTAATGGTCAGTTAAACGTGGAAGACTCTGGATTCAACAAATTTAGCGTATTTATTTCCTATACAACTTCTTGAAGATTTTTACACGGTACTGTGTGTGTTCTGTTCTCAGAGGAGAGTATAGGATCCACAATTTTCTAAACTTATATCAGAACCTTAGTTCTGATAATAGAAGCTTACTTTGATTAAGCAGAGCTAGCTTTAAACCAGGTGTTTAAACACATTTTAAACCATGTGTTTATGTAATGTTAAATTAGTCCTTGTTCCATAAATGGGCATATGTTTCAGATATCAGGTTTCTTTAGCCAGTTATTTGAGTTAGATAATGGCATATGGCCTAATGAAGCTATTATGAGCTAATATGTGGATTTTTGTTGGAACGACCTGAGAATGATATTCTTTTCACTGAACTTGAAAGTAGGAGAATGCATACTGGGAAGAGCTGGAAGCTACTTTGTTAGAATATAGAAACTGAAAATGAAGCCAAAGTAGAGGAGAGCAAGACACTGATTTCTGGTGATAATATTTAAGATTACCAGAAAGTAAGTTACTGCAGATTGTTTTTGTATTCCCTTTTAACTTACCTCACTTTGGATTGAGCTGTTGCTTAAAAAGAAGAGTCTAGGGGCACCTGGGTGGCTCAATCAGTTAAGGATCTGACTTCGACTCAGGTCATGACCTTGTGGTCCTTGAGATTGAGCTCCACATGGGGCTCTGTGCTGACAGCTCAGAGCCTGGAGCCTGCTTCAGATTCTGTGTCTCCTTCTCTCTCTGCCCCTCCCCTGCTCACACTCTGTCATCTTTCTCCCTCTCTCTCAAAAATAAATAAACAACAACAAAAATAAGAGTTGAAACTGGTATACTCCAGAGACTACTTTTTGAAATGGATATCAGAAGAGTTTTTGCAAACCCATATTTGTCTCAGGCCATGAGTCTGGATTTCTCTCTTGTCCAGCAAGAGAGCGGACACAGAAATGAAAATGAGAGAAGCTAATATCTGGGAGGAGACAGGAGCCCTGAGTAGAGATTTCATCTCTGTATTTATTGAGCTCTAACATGTGGTGAACGTGAAGAAAATCAGATAATAATCATTAACTTGTGTGCATAAGAAGCAAAGGGTCTGGGAGGAAAGTGGGAGTTTGAGGTTCTGATCAAAGTATATTGGTGCCAGATGGAAAGTATTTTCCTGCAGGTGATGTAACAAGTTACTCGTGATCCCCTTATAATATCTCATTAACTAACCTTGGGCGCTTTCTCCCTGTGGAGGTGGCTTTCCACCCTAAGGTTTTTGAACACATTTAGGTTAAGTATAAGGAATTCTTGAACCTATTTCCCCACACATATTAAGAAATATTACATTAAATGCTATAGCACTAAACTGCACTTCTAGTTATCTTTAAATACTCATCTTCTGAAATATCGTTTTGGCCCTGTTATTCTAACCATTAATGGTATTATTTGGCAAATCACTTAATCTCCCCTAAACTGAGTTTTGTATTCATTTTTATTTCATTTTCCTTTTCCTTTTCCTCCTCACCTTGAGAGATTGTGGAATTTAATGTGTATATGCTTTATACTTACTCTTACTTCAAAAGTCTTTATTCTCTGATACTATAGTAACTTCTGTCTCCTCACTAGGCACATTTCCAATTTCCAAAATAGCCATTATTCTACTTAAGAACTATTTGAAGTCTTATCATCTTGAAAGTCTTCAAATAAAAATATCGCATATAGTATCTGGAAGTTCACCTCCTCCAGAGAGAAAAAAAAAACAAAATTGCGTATAGTGCTCACTTCTTACTCTGATTATTTAGGTAATTATTAATTGTAATTGCCAATTGAAAGTAATAAGATAGTATATTGTGCCATCCATTCTTTGTGGCGCTTGTTTTTGACACATTTCTCGTTATTTTAAACATTTATTTATTTATTTATTTATTTATTTATTTATTTATTTATTTTTGAGAGAGAGAGAGAGAGAGAGAGAGAGAGAGAGAGAGAATGAGTTGGGGAGGGGCAGAAAAAGAGGGACAGAGAGAATCCCAGGCAGGCTCCCCACTTTCAGTACACAGCCCTATGCAGGGCTTGATCTCAGGAATTAGTGAGATCATGACCCGATCACAATTAGGAGTCTGTCGCTGATCGGACTGCACTCTGACACATTTATATTTTTATTCACTTTTTCAAAACATTCAGATTCTAGAATCTTTGTGGTTTATATTTCTTTAGATTATCTGCAGAACCAAGAATATTACCTGATCAAATACGTGTTGGATTGTAATTACTAGAAATAAATGAGTAATAGAGATTATACATTCTTTCTCGGTTATAGTCTTTCTGTGTAAAATTAATAATTGATAGAATTTATAATAGACTGAAGTAGAATAATAGATTATACTCATGCTTATGCCGAAACAATCACAAGTAAAAGTAAAGTTGAATTTTAGTTTTTAGTATATTTATAATTAATTGATAATTGTTTACTATAAAATCAATCCTCTAAATGTAAATTATTTTGTAAGTTTATTTTTTGTCAATTCTTGGTGTCAATATTCATCTAACTGCTTTATATGAAAATACTTTGCAAACTAAAAATCATAAGAATTTTAGGTCTTATACACAGTGGTGGGCAAATATAAATTTGTTTTGTATTATATTTTAAGTGTTTTTTTGTTTACTTTTTCTTATAGTAATATTGAAATATTTACAAAATTAGAAAAAATAAAAATAATAACTAAAATTGAAAAATAATACATTTCTATGAACTAATCTGTTTCCTTAAAACTGGGAAAAATGAGTTGAATCAACAGAAGTAAAATTATGTAATTTATTGTTGCTTGGGTCAATGTAAAGTTTTAAATATATTTATACATATATTTTCTCTTCTATTTGTACCTGCACCAAAAATAAGTAGTAACATTCTTGAAAATAAAATTGAAAAAAATTACATGTAATTTACAATGCCTTTATTTTGAATTATAATCACAATTCAAATATACCTTATACAACCCCATTTAATATATAATATAGTAACAACATGTTTGTATATATGCATAAATATACAAATACACATATATATTAAATATATATTACATTATATATGTATATTTATACTTATAAATATATACGAAATATATAAGCCACATCACCTCTCTGTACTGAATAAACTCTTCTATTAAGATCAAAACTTAGCTTTACTTAGACTCTTTATTGAATTATACTGGAGAAAGATCATCAAATGTTTAAAATTATTAACAAAAATACTAAAGAGGAAAAACACTTTTTTGTTATATCTATCCTATTTAATAGCTTTAAAATGGATCTTGAATAAATACATAAAATCTTCTATAAAATGGAACATGACAAAGTAACAATAATAAGCACTAAGACATTCTTCCTTATATTCATTCCTGCACCTTCTTTTGAATAATAATACATTTTATAGACTTATTTGCAAGTTTTCTTTTCTTAAATGTAATAAAACCTAAATTTATGTAGACAACTCATAAAGAGCACACAATTATGCCATTCTTAAACAAATCACCTTGGCCAGTGTAAAGGGCATTCATGCTTTGCCTCCTGCACCATATTCAGAGCCCTGGTGTCACTTCACATAAACTGTATATTGAGCAATCACACAATCAGTGAGCTAATTGTTTCTGTACTAAAAAAAAAAAACACATACTTAACACTTGAACTCAGTCATCACTATCTGTGCACCAGTGAGCCAATAGATTTCATAAAGAAATTAACATGCAATACATATTTAACTAATTTTGTGAAATTTTCATTCAGCTACAAGGAGAAAACTTTACTTATGTACAGACAGCAGTTAGTTTATCAGGTATTTTAAATCTTCTAAAACAAATAAAGAAACAAAAAATATTTTAGGCTAGAATTATAGCCTATGCGAATGAAGATTATATACTAACCGGAAATTTGCATTGCATGATAACCAAATGATCAAACTTTTTTTATCCCAAAGCCCAATTTCATGCATAATTTCAATATTTCAGCTTAGATCATTGAAAGCAATGAAGACAAATTTCCTTGGCATTGTTATAAGATTTTCATTTGCAAAATAATATATAAAACTAATATTGAAGTTTATTTTTAAATATCCTGAATTAACATAGGAACTAGCATTCCTTGCTCTTTAAAAATATTTAAATGGTTTATAACTTTATAGAATAAAATGCATAGAGGAGTTCCTGGGTGGCTCAGATGGTTGAGTTTCCGACTTCGGCTCAGGTCATGATCTCACTGAGTTGAGCCCCGTGTCGGATTCTGTGCTGACAGCTCAGAGCCTGAAGTCGGCTTCAGATTCTGTGCCTCCCTCTCTCTCTGCTCCTCCCCCACTCGTGCTCTGTCTCTCTCTCTCTCAAAAAATAAACATTAAAATTTTTTTTTGAAAAGAAAAAAATGCATGGAGAACCTTTTATTTTTTCAGGAGTATTTAAAAAATGATGTGTGCTAGAAATTTTTGACAGTGTTATTTTGCCAAAGAGAACATTATTAATAGAATTAAAGTTTTTTTCCCTCTGTTAATTTTATAACCTTTCTCCATTAGATTATTACCTGCCCTTTGTCAATAGCTTTCACACAATGAACTTTTTTTTTTCCTTAGCAAAGGCAGTATTTATTAAATGGCTTTCGTAAAGGTTGTCTGTTGTTATGTTGGGAATAGATAGCTATTTGTAATCCCAAAGCTCAGCAATAACATTAATTCTAAACTAAAGGTTGAAACCATAAATTTTTCCAACATCCCCTGCAGGATAAAAACTTTGCAATCAACAAAATGAAAACAATAATGCTATTTCATGACTTTTTATTTTATTATTGAAACGGTCTAAGATAATGTATGGCTCAGGAAAATATGCTGTTGGCTTCTCATATTTCTTTATAACCCAATGTATAGTATAGTCATTATTATAATGGTAAGACCCATGATTTTCATACACACCTTCCAAAAATTGATCATTCTGAATTGAGTAAATTATATCACCATTCTTCTCTTGACACTTTGTTAATAACCTCTCATTTAACAGATTTGAATTTAAGCACATGTACATTAGTCTTTGAGAAACTTACATAAGCAGAAATCAGTTTGTAGTCATTACTACAGCCCAGCCTTACAGGATTGTCTTAGTTTTGATACTCTCCAGAATGTTATTAATAAATATACTCAGCTACTGAGAAATACTTATCTAAGTTGGGAGGAGACTCATCCATAAGCTCTGTGACTATTACTACTTCATGACCTTGGCCAATTTTGCCAATATTAAGAGAAAACATAGGCAAAGTTGTTGGACATATCATACAATATCAATTAGCTACAATATCAGGTCCATGAATATTATGATTTTCCTGCATGTTTAGGATCATGTGGCATTGCAGTCTTCCAAATTTGAAGTGCAGAATGTTATCGAATGTGTACTCCAAAATATTCTGTACATTTAGCATGCAAAAATGTTCCCCTTTGCTTACATATTCATGTGTTTAGATAACACTTTTAACATGTGACCATAAGGCTATCTTAAACACACAGCCAAAAATTCTTTGACACTTCATCTATCAAGAAGTGGGGTCTGTATCCCCTCTCCTTATAACTGCCCTCCCCCAAGAGTATACAAGTAATACTTTCTGACTTCTGAGACTGAATCATAAAAGGTCTTGTAGCTTCCTTCTAGTTCTGTTTTGTTCTCTTTGAGAGAACATGTTCTCTTTGGGCCACCATGCAAGAAGTCCAAGAACTCTGAAGCTTCTACGGTAAGACGTACTCTAAACTACATGGATACATGAACAGGTCACGTATAGCCATTGGTTAACACTTCCACTTGAGCTCAGCCTTTAGTTCGTCACAACTGAGGGATCACACATAAGAGTGAAGAAACTGCTAAATGGTTTCAGCCTCCAGCCATTCTAGTCACGTTGAAGCACTCAAGTCTCCCCAGCTGTGGCACCAGGGCAGAAGATGACAAATCATTTCTATTCAAATTTCTGACCCATGGAACCTATGAGCCCTTTAAAAAAGAATGGTTTGTCATATTTCCCTATATGAATATCTGATGATTCAAATATTTTAGGTATTTTAATACTACTTGGATCCATGGTAAACAATATTTATACTGTGATCATTAGAAAAAAAAAAAACTATGTACATTTTCTACCTTTGGATTAAAATTTTGTACCCAAATCATATAGACTATAACTTGCTTCTAAGGTGGAAGCAAGTTCTTATATGTTCTTATGTTCTTATTTTTAGTGTAACTGCAGAGAGGTTCAGATGACAGAGCCTGTGAAAACAGAGAGTAGGGACATGGCAGTTAGATTTGGGGACTCCAAATGTCATTTCACAAAGTACTCTGGTAAGAGATACCATGTTGGTTGTTAAACAAGAAGAGGAAGTTTAGAACATCATATGACACTGCAGTGTCAACTGACAATGAAGGAGGCAAGGGCGGCAGGCAACGTTGCCAGTGTGTCAGATCTTTATATATTGTGTTTCAGAAAAGAAAAATTGATCTGAAATTGAAAAAGATCAATTTATCTGAAATTGATAAATTGATACATAGAGCTATTTACATTTTTTCTAATAGGTATAGTTTCTTTTAAATAATGGAATGCACATCTAGTTGATAGGAATCGTCTTTCCCAAAGGAAAAAAAAAAAGTCTGGGAAAGGATGGGATGGAAGGCTTGTTTGTGTGGTTAGCTTTTACCTTTTTTGTATATGAATTTTTAATCATGTGCATGAATTTTCTTGATAAATATCTGTAATTGGTAAAGGAAATACACTAAATTCATTGAGTAGAGGGATAAATGAAGGTTCACTTAAGGTATGACAGTAAAAGTGCAAGTATACCGCAAAAAGAATTAGAAGGACACTAATAGTGGACATGACAACCAAGTACATAAATGCTTAAGTAAATGAGGGACTCAGAAATGGGAAATGATATTAAGAGAGACTATTTACCTGAAGTCCAATCGGAGCTAAGGTGGGGCAAGGAAATGATATGTTCAGTGAGGAGCAGAAGGAGAATATATAGTTTATCTGATTGCAGGAGTCTGAAGGAAAGGTGAGCATGTGTAAAATAACATGGCAGTTGTCTGTTTAGGAGTGATTGCCAACAAATGAAGTATGCTTTCTGAAATAAAGAGAATATTTTTTTTCTCATGTTAGCATGACTGTATTCCTGGAAAAGCCAGAAGGAGAAATGAAAACTTACTAGAACTAATAAAAAGTTTGGTAAAGTGGCAAGCTACAAAATAAAAGAAAATACAATATTTCCTTTTTTTTTTAATTTTTGTGAAACTATGAAAATAATATATTCATGGAAAGAACCATTAAATCTGTATACCAAATTATTAATAGTTGCCATTTCTGTGTATTAGGAGTAGGGAGTAATGGGATTTTTCTTTACTTTTATTACGTTTTGTACGTTAAACAATTTCTTTTTAGAATAAGATGACATATGATTTATGCATGATACTATATAGTGAAAAATATATATAATGATACTACATGCAAATAAATTATTGAGAAAGAAGTGGGGAATAATAACTAGTAGCACTTTGGGATACAGAAACAAATTAAGAAAGGAGTACATGGGACAGAAGAGCATACTAAAATTACAAAAACATAGAAAGCAAAGGCACAAAATGAGAAGCCAATTATGTCTAATTCTGAAAAATATATATGCTTATGGTAATGATTGAAATTTTTCTTCTGTAACAATAGGAAGTAACTGCAAAAACAATTAATAAATTATAAATTTTATCGATCAGTTGAATGTTCTTGTTACATACCACGAATAATTTTTTTTTCCTGAAGAAAAAGTGGTTATTTTCCTCAATAAATTCTCTCGATTTTTTTCCTGTTATAAAACTACAGTATAAGAGAAAACACTTGAAAAGTAATCTTGCAATTGGATTACATAGAACCTAGATTATGCAAGAGCAGTCCCCAAGGGGTATAAAGGATTGCATAGTTTTAAAGCAATTAATTTGCAAAAACTCAAAATCTTTATTTACTATTTCCAAATGTATCTTCCTGAGGCTGTGCTTATGTTGTTTTGGCTTTGTGACACTGTTTCTAATTTTGTTTGCAATCTCCCTTCTCCCACTTTACAGAAGAAAGCTACCATTTACCCATTCAAACCTGATTACTCGTAAGTATAAAAACCACCGGAAAAACTGGCAATAATTTGTGCCTGTATTATAAAAGTGAATGACTCTAAAAACTGTTCAAAAATTATTTTTGCACATAAGGTATCCTGAAATTATCTGTTTTAAGTAAAATTGCAGGAGACCCAAAGTGAATTTGTTTTGGTAATAGATGATTCAAATTAATTCTAGAGATAGAGAAATATGATATTGGATTAAACAATTTTTAAATAGTTAAAAAATGAATTTCATTGTTGTAAAATATTTCTTCAATTCCTAGGTAAGTGTTTTTGTGAAAATTTCTTTAGAAGAACAGG
This sequence comes from Leopardus geoffroyi, assembly GCF_018350155.1. NCBI lineage: Eukaryota > Metazoa > Chordata > Mammalia > Carnivora > Felidae > Leopardus > Leopardus geoffroyi. Next base: position 153,375,141 of record NC_059327.1, read on the forward strand.
AAAAAATATTAATGAGCTCTGCCTTCTTGTAGGAGTGTAAGCAATATTGATCTATGAATGCTCAGTGGATAAGTGTCTCTTTAAAAAAATTTTTTTTAATATTTATTCATTTTTTGAGAGACCGACAGAGCATGAGCAGGGGAGGGGCAGAGAGAGAGGGAGACACCGAATCCTAAGCTGGCTCCAGGCTCTGAGCTGTCAGCACAGACCCCGACATGGGGTTTGAACCCACAGACCATGAGATCATGACCTGAGCCCGAGTCAGATGCTTAGCCAACTGAGCCACCCAGGCACACCATGTAATTGGCATAAAAACAACTGAATGTCCTGATAATCAAACTTCTTAACATATCCTTTTGCTACTGATTATTTTATATTTTAAAGATAATTCAAAAAAAGATAGTGATATAATGAAATATCATAAAATACACAGAAAATCACAAAATCCTAAAAATTATAAAATTATTTAATGTACTTCTTTTAAGAAACTTCTGTTTATGGGAATGTTGCAACAGTTGTAATATCATAGTATGTTTTAGAAAGTATTTTATACACAGCATTTTGAAATAATGCATAAATTGATGTTTCTGGCATAGCTTTCCTCACACAGTGTTTTCAAATACATTTTAAAAAACCATGAGGCAAATTTTTTTAAAAAAGTTTATTTATTTTGAGAGAGACAGGGATAGCGCAAGTGAGGGAAGGGCAGAGAGAGAGGGAGAGAGAATCCCAAGCAGACTCCATGCTGTCAGTACAGAGCCCAATGAGGGGCTTGAACCCAAAAAGCCAGGAGATCATGAACTAAGTAGAAACCAAGAGTCAGAAGCTTAACTGACTGAGCCACCCAGGCGCCCCCATGAGGCAAATTTTATCAGTGGTAAACTAAATATAATTTCCAACTCAACAATTGGACATATGATGATAGTTTATATATATAGTTTGAACTTTTCTAAAAATGATATTCAGATTAATTTGCAATACTATGTATTGTTACTGTTAAATTTATATTGTTTCTAGGCAAATATAATCCATTTATAATATTAGTTTGTTTTTTTTCCAGTTGTTTATGTTCTTTCTCTAGAATTTGGTTTCAATATTTTTGTCATGTTAAAAGCAGAGTTTAAATCAAATTCCACACAGTCAAATTCCACATATTTAATTACCTAGACCCTAAGAAATCAGCACTGAGATATGCTGCACTGTTGAATTGTTCTACCTTCTGTCATATCCAAAATTAATATTTCTACAATCCTCATAAATTGGTCTCTATGGACTGTCAAGTACCCCTCTGGGGCTCACTGCAAAGCAGATATTCTGTACATGTAATGCAATAGCTTATTTTAACAGGGTCCATGGACATTTACTTCTAATTGGTCATACTGAATATATGAAAATCAATCTGAAAGGTTAGGTATCCCTAAAGGAGGATCAAAATATTTTCATTATATCTACCATAATCTGTCTCATTAAGACCATGAGCGAGTCATGGCATCTTATGCTTGTACAGTGTTTCTTAATTTGGGATTTCAGAGCCAAACAATATAAAACTCTTGGCATAACCAATGATCACATTTAATCAATATATACTTTATTTTCTTTGTTTTAATTTTATTTCTCAAATTATACTGCCACTTTATGATGACTAAAACCTTAAAATTGTTAAAGTATAATTCTTTAAAATCATTGTTTGAAAATCACTAATGAAACATTCTCTCTGAAATCTTGTAATATATATTTCTAATAAATAAAATCAAATTAAGATTATTAAATTAGTCCCTCTTTAACTCTAAATATTTACATATGTTAATATGAATTAAAATTATAATGAGTAACTAAAGCTATAATAACTTTATTCTACATTTATGGAAAAAGTATATTTCACAGATTTGAATACATTTATTTATCACTTATTTACAGTTGAATCTTGCATTTACTCTTTATTAAAAACTAGGGGCGCCTGGGTGGCTCAGTTAGTTAGGTGTCTGACTTTGGCTCAGGTCATGATCTCACAGTTCTTGAGTTTGAGCCCTGCATTGGGCTCTGTGCTGACAGCTCAGATCCTGGACCCTGCTTCAGATTCTGTGTCTCCCTCTCTCTCTGCCCCACCCCTGCTTGTGCTCTGTCTCTCTCTGTCTCTCAAAAATCAATAAACATTAAATTTTTTTTAAATAAATATAAATAAACAGAATATAAAATACATGCACTGAAATCATTATTTGGGGCACATATTTTTATATAATATTTATAAAATATACATATACAAACACATACCAATATGCATTCATATATATTCCTATTCATATATATTCATAGATATATTTATACATTTATATTTATAAATATTTATTTATATGCATATTTTTGAATAAAGATTGTGAGAAAGTACTTACATTTTACTTCACTACAAATTTTTATTTTGCAGATGCTTTTATTAGGTTATCTTTCACAGTTTTTTTTCTCATTTTAAACCTCAGTTTGAGTGTTATTATACACTTTCCAAATTTCAATCAAGGCTAATGCTTAGGTAACTGAGCTAACACTAACAGTTAATCCCTATTAAATATCTGTTATCTAACCATAAATCCTTTTTCGTTATGCTATCTCTTTTGAAAAGTGTTCTTTTTATGATAGGTGGAAAGACTAGAAAATTCATTTCAATTCATTAGACACTTGTCGTTAACATTGTTTTGTCAAGCCCAATGCTGGGTGAATGAAATGAGTGAAATCAGGATGTGAATTCATTCACGTATGAAACCTTGAAAATGTGATTAATAAAAATATCTTGTATGCTAGTTGAATAAATAAGTAAAGCAATAAAAACATATACCAGTAGCTGTGATGATGCAGAGAATTAAGCAAGTGTGTGGTTTAATAGGTAATTTGACACATAATACAACAGAGCTTGGGTGGCTAATTGAATTTTCAGAGTTCTCTTGAGAAAGTAATATTTAAGATTTGACCAACATACAGGAACAAAAATTCTTTGTAAAAGGTTAAGGTAAAAGGTGTTATGGAGCTAGTTTTCCATGTTTGAGAAAAAAAATAAAAACCTAGATATTTGTGATGATTAAATCACACACACACACACACACACACACACACACGCACGCACAAAGATACGCACAAAGATATAAATAAACTTTAAGGATATCAGCATTTGATAACTATTAACCATGCTATGTAGGTTGTCTTATACCTTTACATTTCCTATTTTTTGAACCAAATACAAAATGTGATACATTATCAGGTTCAAAGCAATTCTTAATGGGCTTTTTTGCCATCATATGCACTGGATGATGTAGAATAAAAGTAAAGAAAATGGAATCATAAAAGGCAGGAAGTAATTTTGCTCATTGTTATTTTCTGAAATTAAATGGGTGTATGTGCTTTAGATTTCTATTTCTATATTAAATATCTTAGAAAATTAGGGAAATTATGGTTTCCCCTGGAGAAGACTTAATAATTATATTTATCTGTATAAAAACCTGATTAATTCACCAATTATGGAATCAAAACTATTGCAAAGTTCTCTTTTATAATTTGAATAATCACTTTTCTTTCTTACTTTTATTTTTTTAGTGGTTTGGTTATTTATTTTGAGAGAGAGAGTGAAGAAGGGGCAGAGAGAGAGGGAGAGAGAGGAATCCCAAGCAGACCCTGCACTGTTAGTATAAAGCCTGATGTGGCACTTGAACTCACAAACCCCGAGATCATGACCTGAGCTGAAACCAAGAGTCAGATGCTTAACTGGCTGAGCCACCCACACACCCCTTCTCTTACTTTTAAAATGTTTGCTAGTATTTAGCTTAATTAGGTACAGTGGAAAAAAGTCATACGCTTTTTTTTTTTTTTAGATTTCTTTTACTTCTAGGAGTACTTCACAATTTCTTTTATTAAAACACTAACTGAGCATAATTATTAATAATTAAAAGGACAAATTTTGCTTTTGTTTACAAACCAATGAAGATACTCATAGACAAGTGAAGGCATGTATCTATAAAGGGTCAAAACTACCACTAGTCAATACATATTCTGACATAAATGGACCATGCAAATACTAACAAATGGATTTTGATAAGATTAAGGAGAAAGTAGTTGTGTCTTATATTTTGATAAACAACTTATCATTTTTAATGTCTCAAGTCCTTTAAACTGAGTAAATTTTCATAAGAGTATTTCCTGTGTAAGAAATATAATGTATTGCTTTGAAGACTAAAAGTGTTGATAGATTAACAAGTAAATTTGCTCCTATCATTTTATACATACATATATACAGACAACTATATGTATGCGGGACATGTGTGTTTCTACTTAAAAAGCTCTTACAGTGTAAATGCAGAAAACGTACAGAAAGAGAGCACGTAGTGATCTGAAGCACCTGCAAGTCAATACGGAGAAAGATGTTTAATATAAAATAGTAAAATGTGAAAAATAAATTTATGAAAAACAAATATCTTTATTAGTAAATTCTAGTACTCAGATATTATGAGTACATCACATTTCAAAAGTTTGGATTAATGATGGTTCAAGATTCTGTGCCGGTCCTGAATTGTCTTCTAAAATATTGTACTGGATACAACTTAGCTTTCTTTTAAATTAGGCATCTTTATATTTGAATGATTGAAATGCAATTTAAATTGATATAAGCAAAAATAAACTATTGTGAAAAAGATGCAGAAGTTTTACATCAAACACAAGTGTAGAAATGTGGCTGGATCACAGTAACAACTAGAATTTGGTAACTTGCATGACCCAAGGACCTTTTCTCCACTTATCCTGTTCCTTTGTGAATGTCCTTCTTTACTTACCCATATAGACATGTTCTTTCTATGCTACTTTGATAGTGCAAGGGACATGGATTCTTGCAATTCTTTAACTTGATATCATTTTCTTTCAGCCAGGGAAAAAAATCCAGGCCACACTTTTAATTCAAATTCACGTCATAATAATAAAGAGACATGGGATTAATTTATAAGATTTTTAAGAGTGCTTTATAGCAGACCCAACTCTCTGGTCTGGAAGCAATTTATATAATAAGACCTTCTTGCTGAGAGCCATTACAAGAGGGAATAGGATGTGCATCAAAGGGCTGGTTCCTTAATAGAAACTATACGCAAAGAGGAAAATCCTATTTATTTCATGACAGTCTATGTGCATTTTATTATGTATTATTATACTCAATTATATTATTACTTTTTGGGAATCAATAATCTATGTAAATTTATTTAATGAAAATATATTAAGATCCAGGACATTTTTTCTCTAACCATTACATATAAAAATGATTTCATTTTATGTATGAACTAAGGGCTAAAAGGAGCTTCCAAATATTTCATCTATTGTGAACAGTGTTGCAAGTTGATACTTTTTGATGTATTAAAAAAGGTTTTTCTTACCTTTTCATCTCTTTGTGTGTATTCATATTTAAATTGTAAAGCCCTAAGCTCTTTATAGTTGGCCAGCTGAATTTATCTCAAAATATCTATTTAGTAGGTTATAAATTGGTCTCCTCCTTTCATTAATATTTAAATTTTTATAAATAATCAATATACCATAATTGTCACATATTATATTAAACAAACTAGAGAAAATATATCTTAGATTGCTTTTATATTTATCTCATGCATTAGCTATTTCAATGACAAACTTGACCAAAGTTTGTGGCTTTATTCTTTCTGGCATCTTCCATTATTAGTTCTGATGGTCCTTATCACCCAAACTGATGACCTGGCAATCTACATAAACAGTTAACACTGTACAAAGTGTTGTATAAATCATATGTTTTGTCCTTTAAATTTAAATTAAGGTTAAGTTTGCATGATTGATCTTAGATTCTGATTGGTCATTTTTTGCATGCTGAAAAACATGATCAATTGAATTAGTGAAATACACATTGAAATTCAAATGAGGCATACTAAACTGTGTCAGTCATAGAATCATGGTTTGCTTGGATGGGGGCCTGAAATCAATTTAAATGGTAATTAAATTAGTATAAAAAAAGCTTAATTTTTATTTCCAACACTTGTATTTTGTTCTAAAATAGATATTTCATAAATACTAACTATTCAAAAGTTCTTGGAAGATTAATCTGGTAGGATATAATTAACCTTACCATCAGACAAGGAGGTCAAAATTAAACTTATTTTATTACAGAACACAAAAAGCACAGTGCATTTTTGAAATGTAATGCTCTTTTTTTTTTTAATGTAATACTCTTTATTTTACCTAGCAAAAATATCAAGGCTATAGACACCGAGATTTAGGAATCAAAACAATATTTTTAACGGAAATAATATTATGCTTTGACTTTTTACATCTCAATAAATTTAAGTGAAATTTTAATTAGCCCTTTGGATTATATTTCAAGGAGTCTTATTATATTGATTAGCATAAGTACTTGTTTGGCACTTGATTAGTATAGTATATGTGTTTCTTTTATATGTATGTATGTAATAAAAGTGAAAATAGTAAATATGAGAACTTCAAAAATTAAGATATATTTCATATCTTACAAAGAAAAGGTATAGAATCTTCTTTAGAGTACAGAATTTCAAGTAACCATTAAATATTCACTCAATGAATAAAAAGATACAACAATAAAAAATAAAGTATAATAAAAAAAAATGCATCACTTTGGAAACCCAATTATAAACCACAAGATGGAGCTGGAATTACATTTTCTATAAAATGTGAATGAAGATTGACTCATTATGTTTACAAAATGTATGCATTCTAGGCAGTACATATATATGATTTTTAAAGCACTATAAAGGATTGTGTGTATAGAACTAATCATACATTTTTATTAATGAAATTATTGTTTAAAATATGACTCTATAATACACATATGAAACTTATGAAATTATATCTAGAACACTCATGTTTAAATTTTCATACATATATATACTTAAAAAAAAAAAGAGAAAAGAAAGACACAAACAAACAGACTAAATACAGAGAACAAACTGATGGCTGCCAGAGAAGAGATGGGTAAGGAGATGGGAGAAATAGACAGGAAACAGACTTCCAGTTATAAAATAAATAGTTATGGAAATGAAAAAAGCACAGCATAGGGAATATGGTGAGTAATGTCAGAGTTGTATGGTGACAGATAGTGACTACACTTATTGTGGCAAGCACTAATGTGTAGAATTATTGAATTAATATGTTGTACAACTGAAACTAATATAACACTATGTTAATTATACCTCAATTAAAAATAAATAAATAAGATTAAATAAAGAGAGACAATAGGGGCGGCTGGGTGGCTCAATTGGTTAAGCGTCCGACTTCAGCTCAGGTCACGATCTCACGGTCCGTGAGTTCGAGCCCTGCGTCGGGCTCTGGGCTGATGGCTCAGAGCCTGGAGCCTGCTTCCGATTCTGTGTCTCCCTCTCTCTCTGCCCCTCCCCTGTTCATGCTCTGTCTCTCTCTGTCTCAAAAATAAATAAACGTTAAATTTTTTTTTTAAATAATAAAAAATAAAGAGAGAAACTATAACGAGTCAGGCTGAATGGAATTTGTGGAAGCGACTACAGAGTTGTTTCCTGTGTTAGTTACCAAATAATAAAATAATATTCACTTTAGAAAGGTAATTTTATTTCAGTTTTTTTGAGATTGTATTTTTAACTAATCTCTACACTCTGTGGGGCTCAAACTTACAACCCTGAGATCGAGAGTCACATGCTTTACTGACTGAGCCAGCCAAATGACCCTGAAAGAGGATTTTATTTTTATTTTATTTTGTTAAGTTGGATGCTTAACTGAATTAGCCATCCAGGTGCTCCAAGAAAAAGGATTTTAATAATAATACTAGAAATGATCACTTATACACAGTTGGGCATATTTTATATCCATTAAAGATACATATTGAATATATTATACATATCATAAATATATAATTTATCATATATAGATTTCCCATTTATGAAAATGCAATATTTAGCAATATTTAGTCACATTTCTTTCTCTGTATTAACTGTTTTTGTGTCTTTGGTATTTGTATTCACTGAAACAAAATTCATCTTCTGCAACTTCCACTTGTGAAACTCTGCATAGATTCCTGTCTTGATGTCCATACCTTGTATGAAACTGTAGTAGATTCATCTTAACTACAGCTAACCCTCAAAATCACTGCTAAAATAACAATAGATTTTTAAGCAATGGAAATTATTAGCTGTGACTGTTCAATATTTTATTTCTACATTTTTGACAAGGCACTGAATAGAGATTGCCAGGGAAGAACCAAAACTGTTTTCATTTTAAAGTATCAACTTGAGTAGAGAACATGCCTTCTATTTAAATTAAGATCATTTACTATTCGACAGGTATATACAGTGCCAGAAAAATAATATTTTATTGCTAACCAGAATTTAGCATTTCTGATGTAGATCAGTAAGTCTACTGATATATGCCAGTAAGTTTAGAAAAGGAATATAGACTCAAAGTTTCTCCCAAATGTACATATGATATATTAAAACAAAGATGAAAACCATTGAAAAGATAAATGAATTTAGAAAATATAATAAATATTTCTAAAGAAGTATAATTAAACCAGGATTTAGGATCATTCTGGGGTGCTGAAAAAAATTCTATGAAACTTCATGGCTCATATTTTTGAAACAGTCCCTCTTTTTAACTCAATTGCCTTTGTTTTCCTAATGATAATACCCCATCTCAGTCTGATCCTCTATGAGGAAATTACTTCAACATAAAAATACTAAAAAAAAACTTTTTCTGGTAATTTTAAATATATTTACATAGGGAAATGGTTAGCCTTTCATGGAGAATTATGAAGAATCATCTCCTGGAAGGTAAGAGATGAGGTTAGTGTACTGCTGTTGTATTAGATAGTCTCTTTTGATAATTCAATCTTGAGGAAGTAAGGGGCTAAAAGAGGAGATATTCTGATGAACTGGTTATACCGAAGGGAAGAAAAAGAGAAAGAAATTTGCACCACAAATGGTCACTTTCTTTTGAACTACAAGATAGTTTTGTTGCTACATTTAAAAATCCTGTTATTTTGATACGAATTTTAAGATAGGATAAGGATATGTTCTAATAGTGATAGTTTAGTGTGGGGAATAAGCTTAGGAACTCCCTGGGCTTACACCAATGGGTTAACAAAGCATAAAGAAGTACAAAGCCATAGGATGCTCACACATGAGTGTAGGTAAACAAGATTAGGACCACAAGACAGAAATGGGGTGCAAAGGCACCCAGAATAGAGAGAGGGTGCAGAGCTCCCAGAATAGAGAGGGAAGGGCAAAGGTCCCAGAAAAAGAGGGGTGCAAAAGCACCCAATTCAAATGTATATGAGGTAAGCAAGATTAGGTATTCAAGGCAAAAGTGCCCCCCAATTCAGTAGTATAGCAGAAAGCTGCTTTCACAGGAGGGAAGGACTAAGTTAGGTAAGCAGGTAAATAGGGCTATAGACCCTGTGCTGTGCTGCAGGTGATGTTGCCCAGAGCAGAGCTGATTAACAAAAGAAAAGGTGCCTTGTTAACCCATTGGTGTAAACCAGAGGGATTCCTAAACTTATTCCCCACATCTAAATCTATAGGGGCACCTGAGTGGCTCAGTCAGTTAAGCATTCGACTTCAGCTCAGGTCATGATCTCATGGTTTGTGGGTTTGAGCTCCGTGTCAGGCTCTGGGCTGAAGGCTCAGAGCCTGGAGCCCGCTTCAGATTCTGTGTCTCCCTCTGTCTGCCCCACCGGTGATTGCACTCTGTCTCTCACATTGTCTCAAAAATAAATAAACGTTAAAAAAAAAACAAAAAACACATCTAAATCTATGCTACAGGTCAATGTTTCACCCTTCAAAACTGGAATCTATATAAGAATGGAAGAGGTTCTAAATTATCAACATAGACCAAAGGCCATCAACAATAAAAAGGCAACCTACTTAATGGGAAAAAATATTTGCATATTATACATCCAATATGGAGTTAATATCCAAAATATAAACTTACACAACTTAATAGCAAACAAAGCAAAAGGAACAACCCAATTAGGGGTTCCTGGGTGGCTCAGTTGGTTAAGCATCCGATTTTGGCTCAGGTCATGATCTCGCAGTCTGTGAGTTTGAGTTCTGTGTAGGAGTCTATGATGACAGCTCAGAGCCTGGGGCCTGCTTTAGATTCTGTGTCTCCCTCTTTCTCTGCCCCTCCCCTGCTCACTCTCTGTCTCTCTCGAAAACAAACAAACAAACAAAATTTAAGAAACGACCAGATTAAAAAAAGCGGGCAGAGGGCTTGAATAGATTTTTTCCCCAATGAAGATGTATGGATGCCCAACAGGCACAATAAAAGATGCTCAACATCACTAATCACGAGAAAATGCAAATCAAAACCAGAATGAAGATATCATAGTCAGATTGGATATAATCAAAAAGAAAAAAAAAGAGACAAGTGCTGATAAAGATGTGGAAAAACGGAACTTTTGTATACTGCTTGTTAGAATGTAAATTCGCACAGCCACTATAGAAACTATACGAAGTTTCCTAAAAAAAAAAAAAAAAAAAAAAAAAAAATGCAACTACGATATGATCCAGCAATTCCACTTCTGGGTTTTTATCTGGATCAAAGGAAAACACCAAGTTGAAAAATATATGCACCGTTATGTTCATTGCAGCACTATTTACAATGGCTATGAAATGGAAGCAACCTAAATATCCACAGATAGATGACTTGATGAAGAAGATGTACACACACACACACACACACACACACACACACACTGAAAGGAATATTAGTCATAAAAAAGAATGAAATTTTGCCATTTGTGACAGCATGCATGGATTTAGATGGTATTATGCTTTATAGCAAAGGAAATCATCAACAAAATGAAAAGGCAACCTATGGAATGGGAGAAAATATTTACAAATCATCTATCTAATAAGGGATTAATATTAGAAAACATACAAGGTATTCATACAACTGAACAAACAAACAAAAAACTCAATAGCCCAATTAAAAAATGGGCAGGGGTGCCTGGGTGGCTCAGTTGGTTAAGCATCTGACTTCGGCTCAGGTCATGATATCATGCATTCACGAGTTCAAGCCCCACATCAGGCTCTTGGCTGACAGCTTGGGGCCTGGAGTGTGCTTTAGGGGGCAGAGAGACAGGTAAACACAGATTCTGTCTCTCTCTCTCTCTCAAAAATAAATAAACATTAAATATTTTTTTAAATGGACAAAGAATCTGAATAGACATTTTCCCAAAGAAGACATACAAATGATGAACAGTTATATGATACATGATAATCGCTAATTATCAGGGAAATGCAAATCAAAACCACAATGAGGGTGGCTGGGTGGCTCATTAGGTTAAGCATCCAACACTTGATTTAGGATCAGGTCATGCTCTCATGGTTCATGAGATTCAGCCTGGCACCCATCTCTGTGCTGACAGTGGGGAGCCTGCTTGGGATTCTTTCTTTCCTCTTTCTCTCTCTATATATGCTCCTCGCCACGCATATGCACACATGCGTACTCTTGCTCTCTCTCTCTCAAAATAAATAAACTTAAAAAATTTTAAAAAAATGCAATGAGATATTCCCTCACCATGTTAGCATGTCTATTATCAAAAAGACAAGACACAACAAGTATGTGGTGGCAAGTATGTGTGGCAAGTATGTGGTGAAAAGGGAGCACTTGTATACTCTTGATGGAAATGTAAACTGGTAACAGCCAGTAAAGAAAATGAAGGAGATGGCAATTTATACAGCAGGACTACTCAAGCAAATACGGTTGCTTTGATATTTTTCAGGGCATTTGGTAGCTCATTGTCAGCTAGCATTTTTGTGGAAATGCAATCGCATAAGTAAACCTTATCATAATATAGAAATAACTCACTTGTTATGTGCATTATAAAAGTTAGCAAGTCTGACATGTTTGATCTTTGCATTATGCTGGTCCCCTATTATCTGTTTTGATAGTTAATTAATTGATCTCTTTCTAAAAACAGGTTTGCTAAAGATACTAAACAGGACTACAAAGACACAAACACTCTAGAGAAATTTTAGAGATTTACATATTCTGCTTGAAGTAGTACATGTTTTGAATTTCAGAAACATATAAATTGAAATCAAAATGTGTATGTATCTCTAGTTACACATATTTAAGTTATCTACACTTTCTTCTGATTCTACAGATGTACAAAAGTTGACCACATGCATTGTTAGTCTCAGTTCCCCACTCAGTAATGCATTTTCTCTGCCCTAAAGGAACAGCCAACTGAGCTTTAGCATTCAATCCAGTATTTACAAACTAGTTTAATGGCATCGTAAAAACATTCACAAAATAGCATGAAAGGTCAGCAATAAACTGGCTAAATCTTCTTGCCTTATAAATATATGGGTGACCAGCATATCCCCAAAAGCTCTGAGTTTGAAAATTAGCTGCTGAGCATGCACTGCAGTTAATTTTCATTGCTGTTAAAATATGATGCATCAGCAACATAATAAACCATACCCTGCATAATAAACCCTACTTTGATGCAAATCAATATGCAGTAATGCAGTATAAAAAGAAACAAAATAACTGTAAATTATAATACACCTATGAGTAGTCAGAGCATACAAACATCACAAAGCTACCTAAACCATTTTTGATATGAATATTGGAGCAAACTAGCAATAGCTGTCTGTATTACAAAGTACTAAACAAATATAAGGAAAGCAAGTGGGACTTAGATAATAGGAGTCCGACTCTGTCACATGGTTGTTTCCTAGGTAACTAGACAGTGGAATAGGAACGTCTCAAATAATCAAAACCACAAGAACCTTAACTTTAAAAATGCTTTTGTACTTAAATCTTTACTGATTCACAAGAATAAAATTCAACTTCAAATCCAGGGGTAGTTTTAAAACACGATAAGAAAAAAAAGAGAGTGATCCCATACTGGTACCATGACATTATTCCAGAAGTAGTAGTCATTGCCCGTTGGTGTTTGTAGGTTAGATAATCTGATAAATTTGCCTTAACACACATTCATCTTCTAGTTTGGTGAAACTGAATTGGAAAGATAATGTCATAAAAGTAAAGTTATTGCTAACTCTTACTCTATCCCTCTTAAACAATTCAGTCTTCTGAGAAACTTTAATGTTATATTAACTGATCACTGGAATGCTGGCTGTAACATGGCAATAGTTGCTGCTTTTGACATACATGTGTTCTTAAGAGATCTGAATTACTTTTCTTTACTATTAGCTGAAAGATAAGGAATTTTAAGGAGAACCTCAAATACACACTGTGAAGAATGAAGCACCAAATTACTAAAAACCCAATCATGACAGTGCCACATTGTTTTAAAATGACCACATTTATTGCTTTTTAATAGCAAAGCATTTGATTTTCCAGTGCTTCCATCTCGTCAATATTAATATAACAATAAAAAGTCTGCAAGTGATGCTAGTCTATAGGAAAGAAAATAGAAAATTAAAGGGGATGATGTTAACTCTTTAACTTCAAATTCTGTTTCACTTTGCACTGTGTTCTGTCCAAGCTACTCCCTGTAGCCTGGGATATGCAGAATCCCACGAAGCACATCTATTTTACGCCCTGGCAATAATGAGTCCAAAGTAACAGTATTTTCTTTCATTGATTCTTGCTTTTAAGTATTTATATTACAAGACATTACTTGTCCTGTAAAGGTAGTCTTATGTAGGCTATTAAGCTGAAACCTAACAATCTATAATGGGTGATAATATGATAATGTTACTTCTCCAATAAAACATACATGAATTGTTATTCATTCAATCATTTGCCAGCCTTTAATTGATTACTTAGTCTGTAGAAGGTACTGTGCCAGATGATGGGGGGGGGGAACTGACCATGACAAAATAAATCATATTAATCTTGTCTTATGAAGTTTGTACTATTTAGCAGAAACTACACACAGGTTATTTCTATTCTCTTCATACCAACACTTTAGCATACATGTTATCTTCATATTACAACTGAGAAGGCAGAGAATTAAATAACTTATTCCCTGTTAATTGGGAAAGCAAACAAACAAATCAAACAAATACTTCTCTCATGGCTCTATGCATAAAGGAAAACTAAACAAAACAAAAACATATAATCAAATCAAATAAGAATAAAACAAAACAAAACCCAGATATACCATATAAGTAGAATCTTGGAGGAAATATCTGATTCAAAAAGTGTCTGCAGATTTAATTGCCAGTATTGTGAGAGATCAAGTGTTTTGAATAAGAAGATTTATTTTTTTCTTATTTTAGAATTTCAGATAAAGCCACGAAATTGGGGAAAATAGGCAATTAGCATCTCCATATTCCAAAGAGAGTCCTAAAGAACTGCAAGTTCTTTGCCCCACTCCTGTGTTTATAAAATGATCACAGTAAAAATCTTTATCACTCAGTCCACTACCAGAATCAGCCCACAGAAAGAAAAATCTGAAAATTCAAAAGAAAGTTCTATATTCTGTAAGTTGGCCTGAACTTTTTCTCTTTCCTCTACATTGGTCCAAGTGAAGATGATTCAGTGATACCTGCTCTTGAAGAATTTTCATATCTAGAAGAATAGGAGTTTGCCATCTCTTCTCCCTCTTTGGCTTACGAGGGAAACAAACAAACAAACAACAAAAAAAACCTACAGTGCAATGGAATAGTAGATGAAAAGAAAGTTCTTAAGGGAGCTTGAAATGTACCCCTTACAGTAAGGACACAGAGAAAGGTTTCTGATTTCCACATGAAGAACACAGAACATAAAAAAACATGGCTGGCTCAGCCTCCCATGAAGAAAGGGAGAAAAGAAAAAGCAGTGGCAGGACTAATTTTGCTATGATTTGGCATGGCAAGGACTCCATCTCCTGTGGGCCTTCCCAGAAACCTCCTGCAACCTCCACCTCATCCCAGCAGCTCACCTCTTCTTTCTCAACATTTTTACACCTCTTCAAATTCAAGAAATTGAAGGAGCAGTAAATCACTGCTCTTTCCAATACAAGTATTATGAAACAAAAACAAAAACTGTCTTTATTTCACAGTTTGACACAGTCCATGTGTATACTGGGGAAGAACAAACAAAAATTAAGGGTCATGTATTGTTCTTAAATAGTTGTGCTTCTTCAGGTAAAAGGAATTTCCTTGAGTACATACTAACAAAGAAAAAAAATACCACACAGCTCTGACTATTTTCCCCAGTATCCATCAAGACTGTATGCATATTGTTTTCTTCTCTGGCCCCGTTTAAATATTTTGACAACTCCTTAAGTCAATGCAGTCACTCATTATAGTTATAATTAGACTTTATTTCCAATTTATTCTTTCTGCATATATGATATTAAAGAACCTGTAATGAGTCAATGTCTAGATACATGGTTCTAATGAACAACTGTTGACAATTTCTCAACAAATGTCAATAATTAAAAAGTAAAATAGAAGTCTCTTTCTCTATTTTCCCTAGGGATAATATATTATGGTTGTAGGGGAGGTGATGAATTAAAAAAAAAAAAAAAAACTAACACAAAGGAAGAAAAGTATTTGCTGGAAAAATGAATACTAGAAAATTTGGTAATATATATTTTTTAGGACAATTCACAGTAGATGATGGAACAAAGTGACCAAATATCTTAGTGGCTTAATAAAATAAAGGTTGTTTTAATTCTTAGTGTGTCTAGGTCTTCAGGTACACCCCCTCTAGTGATTCAGTAGTCCTTACTCATTTCAACTTTGACACCACTATCTTATTATATCTGTAGACTAAACTGAAGTCCTAGATTTTAAAAATCTAGCCAGTCTCTCAGTTTTTTGATAATCTAATTACTGTTTTACTCTTTAATCAACATACGGGATACATTATCCCTAACCTAAAGATACCACAAAGTCCCATACAGTCATTACATGCTATTCAAAGCCCAGGATTTCCAATTGATATGTGATTCTCATCATCATGGCCAGACATTGTACATTATAGTCCATTAATATTCTGGGAATCTTACTCTCGATGTATAGGAAGTTTCCTAATTTTTCTCTCTAATAGAAATTTTCCTCTCCACTGTTCCTCACAGCCCTTAGCTGAGTTCCCAGTCTTTGAAACATTTTGTAAGATTGAAGAACCAAGAGTTGTTTCAAGTTTGAAAGAGTTAAGGTTTTGTTTTGTTTTGTTTTGTTTCTGGGCTTATTTATTTGCCCTCCAAAATTTTGACCTTAGGGGGAAAGCTCTCAGTTTTTCCCCACTGAGGATGATATTAGCGGTGGGTCTTTCATATATGGTTTTTATGATCTTGAGGTATGATCTTTCTATCCCTACTTTCTTAAGGGTTTTTATCGAGAAAGGATGCTGTATTTTGTCAAATGCTTTCTCTGCATCTATTGAGGGGATCATGTGGTTCTTGTCCTTTCTTTTATTGATGTAATGAATCAATGTGATCGTTTTGAGGACATTGAACCAGCCCTGCATACCAGGTTTAAATCACACTTGGTGCAAACCCTCCAAAATTTTAATCTGTATCTTATCTATTTCCTTTCATCTGGATCCATAGTTAAGAAATCATACTCATAGTTTTTGGTTAGGCAGAACTTTAGCCCTTATGTTTTGTTTTGTATTTTTTTTTTCCACAACATAATGACTGCTACCTTGAAGTCACCTAACTTTGAGAAACCATTTAAAGTTGGATCTTTGCATTCAGTCACATTATTTAACAAAATGTTTCTTTGGCTTTTATTGTACCAAACTTTGTATTTTAATTCTTTGCTGTATCTAGATTCAGTTAACATTACCACCCTTGCAAATACCATGAAGATCTGAATTACTTGTTTCCCTTTCATGTCTGCTTACAAACTGGTTGGTACTTTCAGAACTCATCTTCCATAGGAATATCTTGCCAAGTACAACCAATAATAATCCAAAAACACTTTGAATTTTAATTTTCCACTTTCTTCTTATATATCCACCAATTCAGTATGTATGTGGTTTACTTCCCAGGTTATGGGAGATGAGAGGGGTTTTAAGCAATATATTATCACCACATAACATGGACTGCCATCTTTCTAAACACTAAAACTCTCTAAACACTAAAACACTAAAACTTACTTTGCTGCCAATTTTCTGAATATTAAACCAATACCACACATTTTACTCTTTGTTAGAAAAGTACTATAATTCAAGGTAAAAATAACATAACAAACCACGTGAAATTTTGGTTGTTATTCAAAATGAAATGTCATCATATACATACACAGTCAAATAGGGAATTGCCAAGCACCTTTATATGGAGACTTAGGGACTCTTGTGTCCTCCTTCTTGTGGCATTTCCATCTTCCCAGGTCTCTTCTAGTCATATACTGGATATGTTGCTTTGATCTTGTCTATATTATTTATATAACTGAAAGCATAAATATAGCTGAAAAATTATACTTTAACAGAAAATTAATAAAAATATCCAAAATTAGTACAAATGATGCAAAATACAACATTAAAAATATATGACATATGTTGTTGTGTTGAATAGAAAGTGACTTATTTTGTGGCTTATTTATCTAACATATACTAAGTAAAGGACAAACCATCCCTATATTACCCTTTTTAAATTACAATAATTTATTTATTAAAAAAAATTATGCTATGGTATTTTTGGCCTTCACTCAGTCAAAACTAACATATGTCCTTAAATTACTTTGTTGTACTAAGTTATTTTCATGAAAATGATTTAATGAACATAACTGATTAAAAATGTCTTTTTTTAGGATTACCTTTTGAATAAAAGCAGAATTCTAGAGAAGCTAAACACATTGCTTGAGAAACACTGAACTCCGACCTTAACTTGGAATAAAGTAAGAAGCACCAGATGCCAAGATTCTTACATCATGACTTAAATGGAAAGGTGAAATCACATGAGAATTGATAATAAATACTATGATTTAGAAAATAAGAAAACGTAATACATACTAACCAGATGAAAAGATATTGTTAATGATATTCAATTTTCATACCTCAATGAAACAAATATTTAAAACTGAGAATATACATTAAATACTTTCTCATTTTCCTTTTTCTTCATTGTTCACTGTTTTTTTTTTTCCCCAGAAAATTCTTCAAAAAAAAAAAAAAAGTAAAAGCCAACTATTTACTTTAAAGGAGACTGTAACAAATAATTGAGCTGTTTTTCCTTCCAGGGGATAATGTTAACATTTTCATAATCTGCACATCTATAGCAGTTGGAATATATCTGTGAAAACTTTGTGACATTAAATTGTTTATATAATCAGGGACAAGATGTTTAAGCAGATGAACTCTGGAAATGAATATGTAAACATGAGTTTGTTTGATTTCCAGCAGTCATGCACTACAGTGCCTGCCATTAACATTGCTTGAATATTGGGAATCCATCTAGTTAGATGTATCTCTAGTAAGTAAATTCACCTTCTTCTGTGATGGGTGTTTCTATCACATTATGAGATATAAACTCTGCATAATGATAGAAAAGAAAATTAAAAGTTATAGAGGACATATTTACACACAAATTAAGACATCATGTGAAAACTTTGTGAACAGTTTAATATAATAAAAATAGCAAGCACCAAGTTGTGTGTATAAAAACACAAAAGGGAAGCTAGAAAATAAACAGTATTCTTACATAAAAAATTATCTTAATCATCATGACTGGAATGACTAAATAATCTAAGTAATATGGGCTCATTTCAAAAAGAGTTTGGAAAAATGATATACAAATGCAATTGAATTATGGGACCTCATTTTTAGAAAAATCAAAGGAAATAGAAATTTCTCACTTATGTGTGCCATGACACCAATAGCAGGTGTTAGATTATTTTCATTGATGTAGAGAATAGTGATGTGTGACCCCTCAGTGAATGTATAAATAAATATTTTGTTAATTCTGTGATAGAATGAAACCATAAAATTTCAAGTTATTAATTAAATGTTAACAATTCTATCTTTAATGCCTAAATGAGTTTCTGACAGTAATATGTTCTCAGCAAATATTGTTATGTGCATTCTGTAGTGAATAAAAAAATACTTTAAAATTGAATTATTCAGTCTACTCAGAATTTGACTTTGTGGCTTAGAATGAGTAAAGAAAACATGTAAGGAAAAATGACAAATATGAAAATATAAGATTACAGGGATATTCCATTAAACTTAGTGAAAATGAAAAGATCAGCCTCATCAAACACTTCAAAGTTATCAAAATATTTTATGCTTTACTGAGTTTTATATAAACTTATAAAAATGTATTATCAAAGAGATTTACAAAAAACCCCACACAATTCATGTAAAAAAATAATCAAAATGCACCCAATTAATACATAAGACAAAGCAATAAAAATTACTCCTGTACACTCTTATTGCATATAAAATTGGAGATGGAAATAAAAGTTAAACATATGACCCTTACATATACCTTTAACAACTGGATAGAATCTCAAGTTATTGGAAACTCCAATGGACATCAAAAGGCACAACCTAAGCTTCAAGATGGTTAAAGCACACTGATTAAATAAAATAAGTGAACTCAATTTAATTGAGATAACAAACTAATATCTCTATTGTATTAAAGTAACTTTAGGTATAAGTGGTTTACTTTATACTAACATTATCAAATTTTATAATCCTTTTGAAAAGTAGTGCTAAATCCTTGTATACCATCTCATAAAAGTAATGTAGCATTTTTATTTTAAAAATTAAAAATAACTTGGGGAGCCTGGGTGGCCCAGTCGGTTGGGCGGCAGACTTCGGCTCAGGTCATGATCTCGCGGTCTTTGAATTGGAGCTCCTTGTTGGGCTCTGTGCTGAGCGCTCAGATCCTGGAGCCTGCTTCCGATTCTGTGTCTCCCTCTCTCCGCCCCTCCCCTGCTTGTTCTCTGTCTCTCTCTCTCAAAAATAATAAACATTAAAAAAAAATTATTTTAATTAAAAACAAAATATAACTGAATTTGGTAATTAGAATTTACACTGGGTTCATCATGTAGTAGCTTATAATAAGATAGCCAGGTATTTACATGTATTTTTTAATATTTTTGTATTTGTATAAGAATGCTTAGTTGATATAACAACTTGTTATATATTTCCTAATCCCCAAGTAAGCCAATGTATTTAGAAAATAAGTTAATGTCATCATATTAATTAGGGCATATTAAGTCAAGAACCGGATATAGTTTCAAGTGAACCAACATATTTAGTTAGATGTGTTGTTTTCAAATGTCGTAGCAATGTAATGTAACATTCAAACATATAAGGTTCGAATTAAAAAATCATGCAGGAATATTTGAATGATGAATGACTAAATCATATTTATACCTACTAGTAGTTCTTATAAAAAATAGTCTCAAATGATGTATAACAATGACAATTTTAAAATGTCACATTGCTTTGAATTATCTATATTTTTATTTGCATCTAATCTCTACTTTCTTACCTATCTGGTTGTAATGACAACTGATATCTCATTAATTATAATTAAGAAATCCAATTCAGAACAAATAAGAACATTTTAGGCACCATTTTTTTTCATATTTTCATCTCCATATTTATTGAAAATAACGCGTAAGAGTAAGAGCAGTTTTGGAAATACTTGTTGAAACAAAAAGGGTGAAATAAAAAGGTTAGACTATAATATAAAAAGTTAAAATTACAAGATTAAAGTTATAAGTTAAAAGATAAAGATGAAAAAATTAGAAAGAAATGAGAAAATATTTCAATTTTAATTAATTAAATTAATTAATTAAATATTTCAATTTAGTCTTGGTGTAAAACATTATTTTTAGTCAGCAATGCCTCTAATACAACTGAAAGTACAGTCATACTGTGATTAAACTTATAAAAATGGTATGCATTGTTTATTATTTTATAATGCAGAATAATTTCAATAAAAATAAAGAAAATTTTTTCTAATTTACTTTTTTAATGGTTACTTTTTGAGAGAGAGAGAGAGACACACACACACACACACACACACACACACACACACACAGAGCGCAAGCACAGGAGGGGGAAGAGAGAAAGGGAGACACAGAATCCAAAGCAGGCTCCAGGCTCTGAGATACCAGCACAGGGCCTGATGTGGGGCCCTAACCCACAAGCCATGAGATCATGACCTGAGCTAAGTCGGACACTGAACTGACTGAGCCAGCCAGGCACCCCGCTAATTTCTTGCATAACTAGAATAATTCATAACTATAATAATTTGAAAATACAATTTTTACTGTTTAACAAAATGTGTCAATTTTAAGCATCAAGTAGACATAATTATAATTGAAACATAATAAGACTATACTTCTTAAACCAGGTAGTTACAAATTTAATTGAAATGATGATTGATCTAGTCTTTTACAAGTTCCTGGTTCCATTATCAGAACAACCTTAAAATGAGGGCCCGAAGGTGACAAATCATTTTCTTAAACAGTTTCCCTTGCTGTTATGTTTCTTGTGATCTTTTACTTTCCTTATCATCCATGGATTTTTAGTTAAGTCTATTATTTAAATTTTTTTTTCAACGTTTATTTATTTTTGGGACAGAGAGAGACAGAGCATGAACGGGGGAGGGGCAGAGAGAGAGGGAGACACAGAATCGGAAACAGGCTCCAGGCTCTGAGCCATCAGCCCATAGCCTGACGCGGGGCTCGAACTCACGGACCGCGAGATCGTGACCTGGCTGAAGTCGGACGCTTAACCGACTGCGCCAACCAGGCGCCCCTATTATTTAAATTAGAGGGAAAATGACATACATTACACCAAAGATTCTATGCTTTAATGTTATAATCTAAGCAAAACAAACAAAACAAACAAAAAATACTTCAAACAAACCACCCAACTGTAACACTCTGGATGAAATATTACACTTTGGATGAAAACCTAACAGCAATAAACTTTTATTAAGTTGGAGCCTGTAATTATGGAACGTGGCTAGGAGAGGCCAATACTTGCAAAACCCTATCATGTACTTTTAGTGCATTTCTTCTATCCCCAATAGCACAGAGGGATATTTTAAAATTAAAATTGTATTAAAACAGCAAATTTAAAAACCTTGGAATATGAAATCTGAATAAAATATATTAACTTCCTTAGGCAAATACCTTGTATGTAATGGAAAGACGGTTCATCTAACTATAGAGATTTTATGTCCACTAATATTAATTTTTAAAATTATGAATACTTTGTTGTATTCATTTTTACTTACTACTAATAATAGGTACAACTAACACTGATTTTATTATTTTTATATGTCAGGTGTTATGCTGATAGGTTTATATATGTTAAAGGTTGCCATCAAATTCTCATGAAGGCAGTGTGTAACTACAGATCTAGTGAGAGGTGCAGCTGGCATTCACACCCAGATCTATCTTCAGAGCCAGTTCCCTCAACCACTACACTAAAGTGAATTGAAATATGAAGTAAACACATGCTTTCTAGGGCTGGTATGCTGTAATAATAAAACAAATTAAGCTAAGTGTTACAGAAAGCATATTGAGTTGGCTAATGGCTACTGGGGAGACTCCTTGTTTTCTTTTTGTCAGGTTAATTCTCTGTACCCTGTGTCCAAGGCCAAGTTCCCTGGAAACAATTCAGAGAAAGAGGTTCACATACACAGTGTTTATTGGAGAGTACTCTGCAACAGTACTTAGGAAGGAGTGAAGAAAGCAGGATGAAACAGATAAGTTGAACTCTGAGATACGTAACTATACATAATATAGCATGGAGGGATCTTAAAAAAGAAAAACAAAACAAAACATTGTGCTAAGGAAGAGAAACTAGACATAAAAGGTCCCATGTTACATGATTCCATTTATATGAAATGTCCAGAATAGAAAGTCCATAAAGACAGAAAGTAGATTAGTGATTTCCAGGGTCTGGGCATAAGGGAAAATGAGGAATAATTGCTAATCAGTGTGGAGTTTCTTTTATTAGTGATAATTTCCCAAAGTGGTGATGCATGCTAAACTCTTTGAATATACCTAAAGACTGATTTGTACACTTTAAAAGGATGGATTTTATGTCATGGTAATTATATCTTACTACCGGTTATAAAAAAAGTCCTCACAATTCAAAAAGTAATGCAAAATATCTCTAAGAGCATTTAATAGCCATACTATGTAATAATTTTATCTTTTTAATCAGAGATTTTGCAATCTATTAAGAGTTTCTGATTTCTGTTTAGGGTAAATAAGTGCCAAATTCTCATTAATTTTAGGTTGGCTCTATTTTTTGCTTATAGACTACCTGGCAATACTTATGTGATAATATATATCTAGTATGTCTTATATCATCATCAAGACCATTATTTAGAACCAGAGAAAAAACTACCCCAAAAAACAATAAAAACAAAACCCAAAAGTGAAACTGTAAAGAAACTTTACTCCTTGTAGTAATTTTTTTTTAAGAAAAGGAGAGGAATCCCGGAGAGATAAATTGATGAAGCTCCATCACTTATGATCATAAGTATGTATACACTGATATACACTGATATACTACCCTTCTTAGTGATTTTATAATAATGATACAGTAGATTTTCATGTTTAATTTTAAAGACTCTTTGTTGTAGATGCGTGTGTGTGTGTGCGTGTGTGTGTGTTCCTTCAACTTAGCTTTCATTGTCCTTTTTAAGTATTGAATTTCCCAAATCTTTGTGGGAAGACTTTGTGGGAAAAACATTAAATAATTTTAATATTTGTTTAGTTGTTTTGTTAAGTCAAATTATGAATTAAATGTCAAAATTCTTACTAAAATACTTCATTAAAATTAATGAACAATGTTTCTACAAGTTCTATTTTTAAATTGATATAAATCCAGATGTCATTAAAACACATGTAATACTTGATCATGATATATTGCATGTTTTATCATTTTAAGGCTTATTGAAAGAAAATCTTTTGAAAGAATTATTTGTATTCTAATTCAATAAACCTATGATCTATGTAACTAGATCGACCGTTACATAGAATAATATACTTTTTTATCATTAAAAAAAATAGTGGTACACTGAAGTCTGCAACCATTAAATATTTAAATTCAGTAGATTTTTTATTGTAGAAAAACGTAAAACACTTTTTTTGTATAACAACAAGGTAAACAAGGCCTTAAATAACTAAGACCTAAAAATGCTATTCTATGCTATCCATTTAAATGTAAGTTATATATTTTAACTGCGTTTAATTTCTTAACATTATTTTACAACTGAAATAATTATATTGGATATTTTTTCTATGCATAATAAAATAGAAAAGTCACTAAATCATTTGACAGTATTTTAGAATGCACCAAGAAACCTTTTTTTTTTTTAATGAAATAGTGTCAAATTCATGATTATTTGTCTATTATTCATGGTCCTTTTATAATATTGTAATTGTGGAAGGTAATCATTTACATTAAAAACAAACACAGATTTAATTTTTATTTCAGAATTGTAGGTAGGAGTAAAGTGTTTAGACACATTTTTTTTTTTATTAATTTTTTTAATTTTTTTTTTTAATTTATTTTTGAGACAGAGACAGAGCGCGAACAGGGGAGGGGCAGAGAGAGAGGGAGACACAGAATCTGAAACAGGCTCCAGGCTCTGAGCTGTCAGCACAGAGCCCAACGCGGGGCTAGAACCCAGACCCGTGAGATCATGACCTGAGCTGAAGTCAGACGCTTAACCGACTGAGCCAGCAAGGCGCCCCATAGACACAGTTTTAAAAGGGAGTAAAAAACTGCTTATGCTACTTCTCAAAAAAAGAACATTATCTATGTCCATCACAATAATATATTACTAAATGTGCTTTAAAAAAAAATATTTCTAATCATATTAACTAATTCTCTAGCTTCTTCAAGTGACATTAACTAAGCATTTTAATTGAGTATTCAAGTATTTTCATTTGACTTCGTAGGTTAATTCACATTTAAAACCTGACAATATAATAAGTTTTATAGCTGCAAACTTTTAAACCATGAGTCTTAAATACATTTTGATATTTTAATGTAAATTATGAATTCATTAGGTAATAATAAGATTTTATTTTGCATTAAGGTTGCTAGAAGACTTGGTGTAGTTTAGAATTTATATTACAAGATTTTCATTTGAGTATTAAATTATGACATTAATATGGGATAATGGAATATTACCAGTTACTTTTTTATTTTGTACATACATACATAAAATGTATCATGTACATAATAATATGTCTAAGCAACCTTTTAACTATTACGTACATGCAAATATACATACTTATAAATGTATATACTTATAAATATATATACTTATAAATGCAAGTATATATACTTATCAATAGAAGTATAAATATTTACTTATAAATGTATAAACATATATACTTATAAATGTATACTTATATATACTTATAAATGTAACATTCATTTTTTAAACATAGGTTTATATTTTAATAATAAATTATTTTACTATTATAAATTCACCTCCACCACATGGTCAAGTTATTTTATTAAACATACATATGTACTTATTGTATTGTTTAGGATAATAATGAAGTATGAAATAATAAGATCAAATGTTAATGCCTGTCTTCTCAGAGTATCTTTTTTTAAATGTTTTATTTATTTTTGAGGGGGGGGAGAGAGAAAGAGAGAGGGAGAGAGAATGAGCAGGGAGGGGCAAAGAGAGAGGGGGACAGAGGATCTGAAGTGGGCTCTGTGCTGATAGCAGAGAGCCAATGTAGGGCTTGAACTCACAAACTATGAATCATTACCTGAGCTGAAGTCAGACACTCAACTGACTGAGCCACCCAGGTGCCCTTCTCAGAGTATCCTTATTGGTATTTATTACCACATATTTTCACAACTTCCATTTATACTACTATTCTGAATTTTGTTGTTTTATAAGTTGAAAATCTGTTCATAGTTCAAAATCCCGCAGAGTGGTTTAAATTGTTGTATTAACGCATTATTGAATGTTTCTCACTTAAAAATATTTTTACAAAATACTTGAATACATTTGTATTATTTACAATGTTAAAACTTTCTTTCATATTCCTACTTATGGTAAAATAAACACATGAGCATTCAAACATTTAGACATATATAGATACTGACTTGCATATTTGTCTTAGTCATCTTGGGCTACCATAACACAATACTAGACTGGGTGGCTTAAACAATTGTAATTTATTTTCTCTCAATTCTAGGGTTTGCATGTCTAAGATTAATGTCTCAGCAATGTCTATATCTGGTGAGGGCTCTCCCTTTGGGTTGCCTTCTCCTTTCATCCCCTTATAACCCTTCCTTGGTGTTTAGGTCTTCAACATACAAATTTTGGGGAGACACAAACATTCAGTCTATAACTGCTGTTTTTTAAGACTCTTTCAAAAGTTTCTATCTGAAGTTATTTGATTTTTTAAATCTATATTAACACAATTTATGCAACAAAAATAACAGATACTGCTATTAATCTGTAAACAATACGGGTGCCTGGGTGGCTCAGTTGGTTGAGGGTCCAACTTCGGCTCAGGTCATGATCTCACGGTCTGTGAGTTCGAGCCCCGCGTCGGGCTCTGTGCTGACAGCTGAGAGCCTGGAGCCTGCTTGGGATTCTGTGTCTCCCTGTCTCCTGCTCCCTGTCTCCTACCCTTCCCCCGCTCATGCTCTGTCTCTCTCTCTGTCAAAAATAAATAAACATTAAAAAAAAATTTTAAAAATCTGTAAACATTAAGCCTGTAAAATCTGTAAACATTGTAGTTTGAGGTCTACAAGCAAACATGCTTACACAGGGAGAAAAACGATTTACTCCATTAAATGTAACATAACTTTTTTGGAGGCAATAGTCATTCTATCCTTGCTCCATCCCACTTTGGCTTCATAGCAATCTATTATGTATGTGCCTACATAACAGCTATGTAGTGATTATCAATATATATATATATATATATATATATATATATATAGCCAGATTCTTAAAAGGAATCAAGCTCAGAGTCCGATATTTTCCCCCTTCCTTAAGCAGTACCTGAAATATTTTTCCCCAAAGAATAACCTAGAACAACAGGAACTCAGAAGATCTATAACCTTTTACTGAGTAAATCCCAGGAGTTAAGGCATTTTCCTTATTATATTAACATTTCTTAACGTGACCAACAAACAAACAAAATATGTATATTATGTATGTCTTATATATTAGGTATTATATTTGAAAAATAATTGGCATATATTTATAATAGTTTATTTAGAAAAAAGAAAATGCATTTTCATCATTTCTTTTTCCTTTTTGTTTTTATATGTCTTCTTTCGAAAATCAAATACCTTAAATACAAAATATGTGTTCAATCCATTTACTCTCTCATTTTATAACAAACTCACAATATGTAAAATGTCTCTTTATAATTACCATAAAATCTAATTTAATGGGGAAATGACAGAACAATTCAAATTATGATAGGAGAAATGTAATTGTATTGTTAAGATTAAGTATATCTAGTAAAGTGGAACATAAGTTGTTTATTCTATACTAACCCAAGGGCTATAAATTAGGTGTGACACATAAAGGAAGGAATTTCAAATTTTGGTGCCAACTATTATTCAGACATAAAAGAAAATTAATCAAAACAGAAAGCATGTAAATGTTATTGACAAATATGACTCTGATGTAAAAAGATAGTCAAGACAGATAATTGTGAGTTTTATGTTGAATTTATTGAAAATTATGCTAATTGCTATATATAGATATAATGGTTGAATTGGAGGATATGAGCTGGAAGTATAAATTATGGAATATTTCTCAGGCTAAATGAATGAACCCACACTTACATGTGAGGGTAATTGTTCGAAAGCAATACTAAAATGAAAGGGATATATGCATAGATGGATATAGTTTTAGGTACACTAAAATTTTATGTATTGATTATCAATACATCACATGGATGAGAAAGATATATGAAAAACTACATTTGGATATGAATATGTCCATGATCACTTGGAATTGTTTTTTATCCTGAAACCCTGATTTCTCGACTAACACACATACCATAGACTATCTCTTGAAGGCAGAGATTTAAGATGTGAAGAAACTCCACAAAAATTAAGGATCTGTGTAGGGGTAAGTAGATGGGACTTATGTGGAAAGAGAGATGTCTGTTCATGCAATGACAGGGGAGTGGGGAAGTGAGTTTTCTAGGATAGAGTTAGGTAGAGTATAGATGCAAAAGGTTGTTTCCCTAGGTACACATTTATGTAAAACTCCTGGGGAATTTATAAGCAAGGCAATAGCTGTTAGTAAATATTATGGGTGTAGATTTGCTATATTCCATGAGAGAAAATGTTCTGAAGATTTTTAAAAGGTAATGGACTTAGGAACAAAATAAAAACAGTTGTATTGATTACATTGCATATTCCTTTGTGCAGTCGGCTCAACAGCAGTATGAGTGCTATTAAAATACAGTTATAGGTAGGGATGATTTAGGTTTGGAGATTGGCAGAGTGGCTCTAACAGAGAGTTATATATAGACCAAAGTTTCTATATCTATAAAATGTATTTTTTATGTTTATTTATTTATTTTGCGAGGTGAGGGTGGATAGAGAGAGAGGGAGAGAATCCCAAGCAGGCTCTTCACTGACAGTGTGGAGCCCAATGTGGGGCTTGATCCCAGCAGATTATGACCTGAGCTGAAATCAGGAGTCAATCTCCTAACTGCCTGAGCCACCCAGGTGCCACTATAAAATATAGTTTTTAAAGTATCAGCTCGAAGCTCCATGGACTTGGGTACCTCAGCTCTGCAGTTTACTCTTGTATCTTTAGGTCTAGCAGGATACCTTGCACAGAATGAGACTCTCCATATTTGCTGAATGAATACATGCATTAATGAATAAATAGGGTCTGATGAGAGTTAACTAAAGCAATTCACCACAGATTCTAGGATTGTGAGTGTTATATAAGCTGAATTTTATAAATGCAGTGAAGTCTCTATGAATATTTCACTTAGAATTAACAATAGAAGTACATGAGAACACTTCTATAAAATAAGCATGATAAATCTATTACTTGATATAAAAAATATGAAATAGAATATTATAATTTCCCTCAGTTTTAGCATCATACATATGCCTAAAGTAAGTATTTATTGCATGAATAACATATTAATATAGGAAAACTCTAATCCTCATTAAAAATATTAAATACACATAAGTGGACATTTTAAAACTATAAGCTATCCACATGTCACATAACATGTTAATTTTTTTAAAAAATAATTTCTTATTCATAAATATCACATTATATTTCATTCGAAATTATATGTTACAAGTATAGCAAGCCTATCTCCCCAAATGGCACAAATTGAGGTTGTAAGACATCAAAGACTATCAGGTATTTTGATTAATGTATCAGTTTAACCAGGTGGGAGAACACATAGAAATATATATAACCACATTAATTTTATTTTCTAAGCCTAGAGAAGGATTGGGATTATATTTAGAAATAAAATTCTGAAAATGAAGTGTGATTGTGTGATTTAGAATGTTGCTAAAACCCATGTAGTAAATAAGATTTTGGAAGCATTCTAAAATAATATGAAAGAGCTTTATAAATATTAATTTGTTATAGCAATACATTCACTCCATAGGCATAATTACAGGTTTGTCACCTTTACTCTTGTGCCTGATGTGGAAATAGTGGAAATCTATAATTAATAACTTGGTTAACACAGTAGGATGAAAATGTGTTTCTCCCTATGAATGTGATACAATCAGGATGTCGATGTTGAAGCTATGCCAAAAGCTTTCTGAAGGCAATCAGCCTTATCTGACACCAAGACATAACCAATTGCTTGATGTTTAAACTGATGCCCTGTAGTAAATATGGCACTGAACAAAAATTCTCAGGGTTTCAGAAATTATTTTCCAGACAAATTAGCATATCATCAATTCAGAAGTGGAAATCCACTCCATGACACCAAATTAGAGAACTAATAGGAAGCATAGAAAAATAAAGTTCTAAAAAAAATCCAAGAAGTAATTTAGAGGACATAGTGGTTAACAGCTGTGGAAGCAGGTGCAAAGCATGCATAACTAACAAAGTTGAAAAAAAAAAAACCTATTAAAAGATTAAAATGCATACCTTTAACCAAAGTACAGAATTCAAATATAGAAGGGCACCACATATTAAAGCCATTAACCTTTTTCAAAATTGTAAAGCATGTGAACTTGATCTTCTAGGGATTTTCCACTTGCCCTTCATCATTCTAAATGCACATGCATTAAATACATTTAATGGTTGCTGATATTTTAGAGAGCCAGTGATTAGTGTTTCTTCCTCCCCTGCCCAAATTCAGAATCAGAGAGAAACAGACAACCACAAACCTCTGATACAGGGAACTCTGTGGGCTGGAAACCAGAGTAGGGTGATGTCCTTTCTACTGGTAAATCTGGAAAGATGTGCTCAAAAGAGATGGGTGGAGCATGTACAGTTGCTTAATGCAAAACTCATTCACTTGGGAAATTGCTTCTTCTCCTAAGGTAAGGAATGAATAACAGGGGCACAGATAAAAGTGGAATTTTCCAAGTTTACTTCATCTGGTTCCTACTCGGCAAGAATAATCTTTAAAAAGGAAAGGATAAGAAGTTATACTACATTACAAATTACATCTTAAAACTTAAATGTTGTCACTTCTAGTTTTTGTATTTCTACTTTAAGCAATTTCTCTTTTTTTTAAAGTTTTTTTAAATTTTTTTTGAGAGAGAGCAGGAAAGGGCAGAGAGACAGATTGAGAGAGAGAGAGAGAGAGACAGAGACAGAGACAGAGACAGAGAATCCCAAACGCTCTGCACTGTCAGAGCAGAGCCCTACATGGGACTCAAACTCACTGCAAGATCATGACCTGAGCTGAAACCAAGAGCTGAACACTTAACTGACTGAGCTACCCAAGTGCCCCTACTTTAAGCAATTTCTTATTCATAATAGACTTTGGATTGCATTACAAAAGATAAATCAGTCCAATGATTCTTCTTTCTCTCCTCCCTCTTTCCTTTCCTTAACTCTTCTTCCATTACTTCTTTCTCAGTGAAATTCACCAGCACAGTTCAATTATGCCTACGAAACTGCAATCTGTAGTTCACGTTTTAACTAAAGTATTATGGACACTTTTTAAAAGTTACATAATCACATGAAGGAAGATGCTATATGAATATCATGGTAGGCAGAATGTTAAACTGATACCCAGTGGCCCAAACCTTTATTGCCATATTTTACAAATCACTCCCTTTTGGAGGTGGGCAAGACCTTTGAATATGATGAGCTATTACTCCCATGAGCAGTTACCAATAGTTGCTTTGAGTAAATCGAAAGTGATATTATCCTGGGTGAGAAAGATTATCAGATGAGCCCTTAAAGAAAGTAAAGTATCAGATGATTTCACCTGACCTGGTCTTGAGGAAACAACCTACCACACTGTAAGAGATCTTATGGAGAGGATCATGTGGCAATGATCGGTTGCCAACCTCCGAGCCAAGAGTATCTCTGGCCAATAACTAGGAAAAAAGAAAGAAAGAAAGAAAAGAAAGAAAGAAAGAAAGAAAGAAAGAAAGAAAGAAAGAAAGAAAGAAAGAAAGAAAGAAAGAAAGAAAGAAAGAAAGAAAAAAAGAGGGAGTGGAGGAAAGAAAAAAGGAAGAAAGAAAAGAAAGAAAACAGAGAGAGAGAGAGACTTCCTGTCACAACCACAAAGAACTGAACTCTGCCAACAAGTGAGCTTGAAAGGTGACCTTCAGCCTCAGATCAGTTTGCAGATCTGGCCAAGAACCTAGCTAAAGTTGGGTGAGACCCTGAGCAGTGGACCTAGTGATCTCCATCTATAACTCTGACCTATGGAACCTGTGAGACAATAAATATATGTTTTTTGAAACCAGTAAGTTTTTGGTAATTTGATACACAAGAAGATAAAAGGAACAAATATTTTCATGTTACAAAATATACTGCTATCAAATATTCTAGAAAAGTAAGTATAATAAAATTTGAGTCTATCTATTATTTTAAGGTAATTACTGAGAGCCGTAATTTCAAGGTAGAACCAGACTTTGAGATGGAGTTTTTCATGCCAAAAGTTTGTTGGGAATTGCTCTTGAAAACTACACTGATGATAGGGGCGCCTGGGTGGCTTGGTCGGTTAAGCATCAGACTTCGGCTCAGGTCATGATCTCACGGTCTGTGAGTTCGAGCCCCACGTCGGGCTCTGTACTGACAGCTCAGAGCCTGGAGCCTGTTTCAGATTCTGTGTCTCCCTCTCTCTCTGACCCTCCCCCGTTCATGCTCTGTCTCTCTCTTTCTCAAAAATAAATAAACATTAAAAAAAATTAAAATAAAAAAAAAAGAAAACTACACTGATGAGAAAGTAAGAAAGCAAATCAGAGAGAGAGAAATTGAACTGTGATACAATTCTCAAGAAAGGCCTCAGTTAATACCATGGAAAGTTCTGGAGCTGGGAGGTCCTTCAAAGTTGCCTAAATTAAGATAAGGAGTCTGGGACTTCATACCTACACATCCACCAGTCATTAGATTTGATATGATCCTGGGGAGGGTGATGTTTAAGACCTGAAGCTTTTAATTTTGATGAAATTCAACTTACCAACATATTCTTTTTGGATCACATTCTTTCCTTTGGATGAAGCTGGTTACTGAAAAGCGATTCATATGTGGACATTTACCAGTCTACACTCCCAGAAAGAATGCTTTGTATACAGGGAGAGTTCTCATTTGCAATGCAGAGTGAGACCTGGGCTCTGTGGTCTCTGAAGTGGGAGAACTGAAGAGAGATGTTCACTCTACTGGAGCTGGAATTGTGAAGTCAAGGGGATTGAATGCTCTGAGTGAGCAGCTTCAATAGAGTATCGCTGAATGTCCCCATAACTCTTACCCTGACAGCTGTTCAAAACAAGCAAGAAGTAAATGATGAAAACCCTTCTTCTTAGAATATTTCTCCACTGACAAATCTTAGCATTGTGTTCCACGCAAAGGAACAATGATTAAAATCTCTATCTCCAGTATTTCTGTATCTTCTCAGGTTAAGTGTCTGCTCAAATCTTTTGTCAATTTTTAATTTGGATATTTGTTTTCTTATAATTGAGTTTTGAAAGTTCTTTATATATGAGTCCTTTATCTGATATATGTTTTACAAATATTTTCTTCCAGTTTATGACTTGACTTTTAATCTTTAACAATGTCTTTTGAAGACCTGAAGGTTTTAATTTTGATGAAGTGCAACTTATCAACATATTCTTTTTGGATCACATTCATTGCTATCAAAAGAAAGTAATCTTTGCTTAACATAGTCATAGAATTTTTCTTATATATTTTATTCTAGAAACTTAATAGTTTTAGATTTTATAATTTTATCTTTGATCTATTTTGAACTTTTTCATATATTGTAAGGTATCCATTGAAGTCTATTATTTGAATATAGATATCCAATTGTTCCAACATCATTTTTTGAAAAGGACACTTTTTTCCTCCAATAATTGATTTGTATCTTTATGAAATATCAGTTGTCCCTATATGTGTAGGTCTATTTCTAGATTCATGTTCCATTGCTTTATTTATGTCAATATCACACTCTTTTTAATACTGGAACTTTATAATAAATCATAAAATCTTGTATGGTTGTGCTCCAATATTATTTATCTTTTTCAAATTTGTTTTGGCTACTTAAGCCCTTTACATTTACACACGATTTTTATTAAGATACTATTAACATGTACTATTATATTAGTTTCAAGTGTACAACATAATTATTTGGTATTTGCATATGCTGTGAAATGATCACCACAATAAGCCTAATTAATATCTGTCTTCATACATAGTTACACAAATGTTTTCTCTTTTAATAAGAACTTTTAAGACCCAAACTCTTAGCAGCTTTAAAGTATGAAATACTATTATTAACCATAGTCACCATGTTGTATATTGGATTCCAGACATTTATTTTATAGCTGGAAGTTTATACCTTTTGACATCCTTCACTCATTTAACCCACCTCCCAACCCATATCTCTGGCAACTGCCAATAAGTTCTCTGTATTTATGAGTTCTCTGTATTATGGTATTTGTTTTCCTCTGTCTCACTTATTTCACTTAGCATAATGTGCTCAAGTTCCACTCAAGTCACAAATGGCAAGATTTCCTTCTTTAATATAGCTGAATAATATTCAATTATATATCATTTCTTTCTTATCTGTTGATGGACACTTAAATTGTTTCCATATCTTGCCTTGGCTATTGTAAATAATGCTGCAACAATCATGGGAGTGCAAACATTGTTTTGAGTATTTTTATATTCTCTGGATAAATACCTAAAGGTAGAATTGCTGCATCATACAGTCTTTTTATTTTTAATTTTTTGAGGAACGTCTTTACTATTTTCCATAGTGGCATTCCTACCAACAGTGCACAAATTTTCCCTTTTCTCCACATCCTAGCCAAACTTATTTCTTGTGTTTTTGATAATAGTCATTCTAATGGAATGATAATAGCCATTCTTTTTTTAAAATTTTTTTAAATGTTTATTTATTTTTTTTGAGAGAGAGACAGAGTGTGAGTGGGGGAGGGACAGAGAATGAGAGGGAGACAGAGAATCCAAAGTAGGCTCCAGGCTCTGAGCTGTCAGCACAGAGCCCGACATGGGGCTCAAACCCACAAGCTGTGAGATCATGACCTGAGCCGAAGTCAGACACTTAACTGACTGAGCCACCCAGGTGCCCCTGCCATTCTTTTTGAAAATAGTCAGGTATGAGGTGATCCTGGGAGAACAGAGAGAGAGGGATTTATGCTGGAATGGTGGAATTGTTTAACAACAATAAAAGACATCTCACAAGAATGGTTAAGTCAGATGGCTTTTATTTTATCCTTCATTATGATGTTGGCTCACCAGAGAAGCGAAGACATAAGTAAAAGCGCACACACACACACACACACACACACACACACGCCTTTGCCATTAACAGGCATAATTACAAAATCTTTTCCCTTCCCTTAAACATGAGGTATGGTGAATATCCTAAAATAACATTTTTCTATCTGATTCCTAGAACAGTAGTGTTTCATTTCTCAGGGTATGTTGGCAGGTTACCTTTGAGCATAAATAAGGCCATTGTTACCATATTTTTTAACTTTTTTTTTATTACTTATTTTGGGAGACAGAGAGAGACAGAGCATGGGTGGGGGAGGGACAGACAGAGAGGGAAACACAGAATCTGAAGTAGGCTCCAGGCTCTGAGCTGTCAGCACAGAGCCCGACGCGGGGCTCGAACTCATGAGCTGTGAGATCACGACCTGAGCCAAAGTTGGACGCTCAACTGATTGAGCCACCCAGGTGCCCCAAATACATAAACTTTAAAATAATGCATACAATAAAAAGTTATCATTTATATACTATAGGATTTGTCATATTTTTAATATACTAATTTGAACTGACAATATCTTGTCAATTTTTTGGGCAATGGAAGCATTTTGAAAGAGAACTATTAACATTATGATAGACACAGTATGATGCTGAACACAGTTTGAAAATCCTTTTGTTGGAGGCTAAACAGCTTTATAGACCTTACAAATAGTTGTGGCTCTGACATTGTCACATAATTTTAATCAATAATATTTCTTACATTGCTGATAATTGGAAGCAAGTTTTTTCTGGGTCAGGTTATTTTGGTTGATTAGAAGATTAAAGCACTAATGGCATGTAGGTGTGTGAAATCAACTGCTAAAGAAAATAGCAAAAAACTCAAATGTTTTTTTTGTTGTTGTTAAACATGATTCAAAATGAAATTGTATGCTGTTGTCTATAATAATATTAACTAAGCAATTAATTCTATATGTATAAACAGATATTACTTATCATGCCTTTCAATATTACTTCAGTTTTACTTTTTCTCCTCAAGTTGCTTTTTTTAAATGACTGATAACAGTACATCCATATATAAATATATGAATATGTAAATATATATTTTATATCATATAGAAATGTATAATATAAATATACCATTTATATATAAGATGTACTTTTACCCATAGGGAGATTTTTCTATATATGAACAAAAATTTTTCAGGTCTTTCATAACAAAGCATACCCACACATGTAAAATTAATGATAATTAGATTTGACATGTATGATATTGCATACGATAAATACTAATAAACTCGTCCAGGTACTACTACATATTTTTTTAAAAGATTAAGGAAATAAGTTATAGACATCACATTGATAGTGTTAGTAACGTCCATATACTACAGAATAATTCAAAGCACATAGAATGTTTACTTCTTTAGGCATATAGTGTGATTCTCAGACTACCAGGGCAGATGGAATTTGATGTGTATATATTTAAGTAATATTTATTTAGCCAATCCCTGCTGCTTTGACCTAAAAAGAGACAAGCACTTTTTCATCTCATCTCCAAACATATCATCCTTCTTATACCTGCTGTACAGTATTCTCTATTTTTTATTTTTAGTTTCTTTTTATAAAATCAAGCCTTCAATTTTCACTCTGGAGTCTACATTTCTTTCAAGATCTCATTATTGCAATTATTGCTTTTCTCTCATATGTGATCAATTTCTATTTCTCTCTATTAAATCATTCCTATAGCATACTAATGAGATCTAAAATTCAATCTCAAAATATATCTTCATCTATCCAACTATGTATCTCTTTATACATACATTCCAAACTTCAATCCATACCCCTTTTCAGCTATAAACTCACAGAAAAATTTTTTAAAAAGCATATCTTATAGTAAGTCACTCTGCATCCTCACATCACTACCTCCATAAATAACTTCCAGTACCTTCAGTCCCGATACAACACTGAAACCGTTCTTGATCATCACCAAAGACCTCCATATTACAGTTCTGCCAAAGTAGGCCTACACATAATTTGTATCATACTTTGCTAGCTCATACCACGTTTTTAAAAAGTGAAGTTTTATTGGCAACATTTAAAGATTAAGACATCACAGGGTGCCTGGGTGGCTCAGTTGGTTAAGCGTCCGACTTGGACTCAGGTCATGATCTCACAGTTCATGGGTTCGAGCCCTGCGTCGGGCTCTCTGCTGACAGCTCAGAGCCTGGAGCCTGCTTCGGATTCTATGTCTCCCTCTCTCTCTGCCCCTTCCCTGTTCACGCTCTGTCTCTGTCTCAAGAATAAATAAATATTAAAAGAAATTAAAGATTAAGACATCACAATTATTATCTCTAGAAGATATGTCAATGTCAGGGTATGCCTAGAAACAGTGTCCTAGAAGTGAAAAGCCCCTGTAACCTGAGCAAAGGCCATTCTAGCTCACTTGAGTCCTTTGACTCCCTGAGACCGTAAATATTGTCCTTTGCTATTTCTATTTCTTTTATTATTTTTTGGAGGGGGTAGGGGGCATAAAAATAACTACATTTATCATCTCATAGTTTCTCTATTTCAGTGTGCTCTTTTCCTGATTGATTGATTGATTGATATTTTACTTAATTATTTATCTTGAAAGAGAGAAGGAAGAGTGCAAGCAAGGGAGGGGTAGAGACAGAGGGGAGAGAGAATCCCAAGCAGGCTCCATGCTGGCAGCACACAACCCAATACGGGGCTCAATTTCAGGAAATGTGAGATCATGACCTAAGCCAAAATAAATAATGAGATGTTTAACCACTTGAGCCACCACGGAGCCCCCTTTATTTATTTAAAAACATTTAGGAAGTATTGACATACAATAAAAGCTTTACATATTTAATGTAGACATTATGATGAATTTAAAGATATGAATACACCTATGAAACTGTCACCATATACAATGCCTTAAACTTAACCATAACCTCTAGAAGTTTCCTTCCCCCCTCTTTTTTAAGAACATTTAATATATGATCATCTTAAATTTTTAAGGATACAGTATAGTATTAATTATATGCACTATGCTGTACAGTAGATCTCTTGGACTTATTTATCTTTCATAAATAAAACTACATACTCTTTGATCAATGTCTCTGATTCCCCTTCCCCAAACCTTGGTCATCTCTACTCTCCTCTTTGCTTCAATGAGTTTGACTATTTTAGATTCCTGATAGAAGTGGGATCATGTAGTATCTGTCTATGTTTGGTTTATTACACTTAGCATAATGCCTTCCAAGTCCATCTACATTGTAGCAAATGACAGGATTTCCTTCTTTTGCAAGGATGACTAATATTCTATCATATGTCTACACACATTATCTACATGTTTTCGTTACCCATTCATCCATCAATTAACATTTCAGTTGTTTCCACATCTTGACTACTGTGAATAATTCTTCAATGAACATGAAAGTACAAATATCTCTATGAGATCCCAATTTCAATTCTTTTGTATAAATATTCAGAACTGGGACTTCTGGATCACATGGTAGTTCTATTTTTAATTTTGAGGAACGTCCATATTATCTTTCATAATGACTACACCATTTTGCAGTCATATCAACAGTGTATGAAGGTTCCCTTTTCTCCACATTCTCCTCAAAGCTTATTATATATGACTCATCTTCTTAATAATAGCCATATTAACAGGTGTGAGGTGATATCTTCCAATGGTTTTGACTTGCATTTCCCTCATCGTTAGTGATGTGGAGCACCTTTCCATATACTTGTTGGAATTTTGTATGTCTTCTTTGGAGAAATGTCTATAAAAGTCCTTTGCTCATTTTTAATTTGAGTTTTTTGGTTTTTTTGATAGTGAGTTATAAAAGTTCCCTATATATTTTGGATATTAACCCCATATCAGATATATGATTTGCGAATAGTTTTCTCATTCCATAGTTTGCCTTACATTTATTGATTATTTCTTTTGCTGTGCAGCAGCCTTTCAGCTTGATCTAGTCTCATTTGTCTGTCTGTGTTTTTCTTACCTGTGCTTTTGGTGTCACATTCAAGAATTCACTGGCAAGGCCAATATCAAGAATTATTTTTCTAGTATGTTTTCTTTTAGTTCTATGGTTTCAATTCTTTGTCTGAAGTGATGCTGCCTCAAAAATAAGTTTGGAAATGCTCCCTCTGTATATTTTTGGAAGCTTTTAAAAAAAGAATTGTTATTATTATTTTTAAATGTTTGGTAGAATTCACCTTGATTTTTATTTGTTGGGAGGTTTTCCATTAATGATTCTATCTCCTTGATTATAACTGCAATGTTCAAGCTTTCTTCTTGGTTCAGTCTTGGTGAATTGTGTTTCTAGGAACTTATCCAATTCATATAGGTTGTCCAATTTGTTGATATATAATAACCTTTATTATATAAAGGATGAAAACATCCTTTATGATGTTTTCAAAATTTCTGTGGCATGAGTTGTAATGTCTCCCTTTTCATTTCTGGTTTTATTTATTTGAGACTTCGCTCTTTTTTTTTAGTAAGTTTAAGTATTTTTAAAAAATTTTATCTTTAAAAAATCACATCAATTTTGCTTTTCTATTTTTATTTTTAATTTATTTCTGCTCTAAATCTTAAAATTTCGTTTCTTCTGCTAACTTTGAGCTTCATTTTTTTTTTTTTTCCTGTTTGTTGAGGTTGTTGATTTGAGAGCTTTCTCTCTTTTGTGAGGTCATTATCTATTGCTATAAACTCCCCCCTTACTACTTTTGCTGCATCCTATACGTTTTGGTATGCTGTGTTTTTGTTTTAATTTTTCTCAAGGTACTTCCTTTTATTTTTAATATTTTTTAACATTTATTTATTTTTGAGAGACATAGAGAGACAGAGCATGAGCAGAGGGGGGGGGGGAGGGGGGAGACACAGAATCCAAGCAGGTTCCAGACTGAGATGTCAGCACAGAGTCCAACGTGGGGCTTGAATCCACGAACTGAGAGATCATGCCCTGAGCCTAAGTTGGACACTTAACTGACTGAGCCACCCTGGTGCCCCTCTCAAGGTACTTTCTAATTTCTTCTTTGATTTTTTCTTGAACCAAAAAGTTGTTAAAAATATGTTGTTTAATTTAAATGTGTTTGTGAATACCTGTCTTCCTCACAATTATTTATATCTTGTTTCATACCATTATGTGTAGTTCACTGAGCCTCTTTAAGAGAATTGTTTTGAATTCTTCTTTGGGCCTTCATAGATCCCCATCTCTTTAAGATCAGTGGCTAGAGATTTATTAGCTTCCTTTGGAGGTGTCATGTTTTCCTGTTTCTTCCTAATCCTTGCATTCTTGCCTTATTTCTGCACATTTGAAGATCTCTTCCAGTCTGACAGGCTGGCTTTGGCAAAGGAAAGATTTCACCAGTCAGCTTTTGGATGAGGTTACTGAGAGGACATAAGTACACACTGACCTATGACCTAGACCTAGCAATCAGAG
Source organism: Leopardus geoffroyi (assembly GCF_018350155.1). Taxonomy (NCBI): domain Eukaryota; kingdom Metazoa; phylum Chordata; class Mammalia; order Carnivora; family Felidae; genus Leopardus; species Leopardus geoffroyi. Next base: position 153,415,395 of record NC_059327.1, read on the forward strand.
GCTCCTCACCCCTTCCCCATCCTTGGAATGTGCATTCCCCTTGCCTTCCCATAATGACACAGCCTTGAGATGACAATGTGCTGTTGTGACCATCTCGATGGTATATGTGACAGATCCCACTGAAGGCCTTTATATAAACTTTTAGGATTCTGTTGAAAAGCAGTGGAGATCTACTCATCTTGTGACAGACCAAGACACACCTCATAAGTAAATTCCCTTGCTTATTAAAATTGCCACCTATCAATCTGGAATGGCCTGCCTCTTTCCTCATTCTCTCTAGTCTTCATGTGCAAGGTCAGCCTCAGATTTCACCTGGGAAGCTGCTGAGGGAGCTCACTAATACTTGGCTAGCTAGTAGAAGACCAGATAAATAGGTCTTAGGAAAAACAAAACAAAACAAAACAAAACAAACATTTATGGGGGAAATCCTGAGTTGGCCATTGACCTTTATGTGTGGAGGGGTGATCCATATGTTAGATACTTGTGTATCATGTTAGTATGGGGATGCTTCCAAGTCAGTGGCTGGCTTGATGCGTATTGGACTGAAGCAAAGAGGGGAACAAATAGCTGACACAGTGTTCTGGCCCCTGCTGTGGTCAGTTTGGCCACTGTGTCCAATTCGAGGCTGAAGTTCAAATTAGAAATTTGAAAGAAGGGCTGAGTTAGAGTAGAACATGTGGCTCTCCACTACTCTGCTAGCTTTGGGTCGAATAGATAAGGTGGGAGAATAGAATTATAATATAAATTGGAGACCTTAGCATGCTGTTTTGCAAAGGTAGGAGGGTGCAAGTTGCCTTGAATTAAGTTCCAAGCGCTTTGACAAAGCCCGATTAGAACCCTCCAGGTGGAATCCCTGGAGGATTTAGGAGAGCAAAGAGAAGGATGTTGTGATAATTGACAGTGAAATAGATGAAATTTCATGGGACCATGCCATCCAACTCCTAATACAAAGGAAAGCAGGGGTGCCTGGGTGGCTCGGTTGGAGGTCCGACTTCAGTTCAGGTCATGATCTCACAGTTCGTGGATTCCAGCCCCACACCAGGCTGTGTGCTGACAGCTCAGAGCCTGGAGCCTGCTTGGGACTCTGTGTCTCCCTCTCTCTCTCTCTGCCCCTCCCCTGCTTATGCTCTATCTCTGTCTCAAAAATAAACTTAAAAAAAAAAAAAAAAAAAAAAAGGAAAGCAAAACCACAACAACAACAATGCCACCCAGTGGGGCAGGCCCTAAATCAGGAAATGTTCATGATGAGCTTACTCCTGCTGAGCTTACTGATAATAGCTGCCAAATTCCAGTAAAAGGCCAGGGAAAGTATCCAGACATGGTTAGAGGGTTAGTGCAGCTATGGGATGTGGAAGAGCAATGGTACTTCTTTGACCAGGCAGGAACATCACCACACTCTCTGTCCTCTGGCAGCACCCACACTGCATTTGGGGGGTTCAAGATACTCATTCCCTTATAGTTTGCATTATTCTAGCCTTCAGGGAGGTTGAGTCCAATGAAGGGGTTCTCCCTGGGCATGTAGGACCCTGGAAATCTATAGAGAATGTACAAAAATTCTTAGGGAGTTGGGAATGGGACAGACCATCTATGCCCTTATGTTTCAAGGTCCTGATTAGGTCACATATTCACTGTAGAAATGAAAGTGAGACACTACAGTCCACACCCATCACATAGTATGGAATAGATATCCTGAGCCAGTCACGGGTAAGCATACATAATGTTGGGAAATCCATGATTCATCTGGGGTAATTTCACAAATCCTAGGAATGGGTACAGGCTATTGGAAAGACCCAACACAGAGAGGGAACTTGAAAAGCTAAAAGGCTATTCCAATCATGTGTAAAGGGTCCAATAAAAGTCACGTAGAAGCATATGTGGCTTGACCTCACTGTTGCCATGACCCCACCTACAAAGATAGACCAGTATACCAACACTATGCTGGGTGGCCTGTGTAAAGCCTTAAAACCTTAACAACAGTTAAGACCTTTCTCACCTGCCCCTACCCTCTCTGATGCCCCTCCTGTTTCAGCAAAGACCTCAGGAATACAGTCCTACTCAGGGTAGGTGCCTCCCATGCCCTGACTATATAATTTAAGCCAAGACTGCCTGCAGGAGAGGGCCACTGGAGGTGACCAGACACCAGGTTGAGCTCAATATTCACTGGTTCCCCAGAAATAAACAAAAGATGATAACTCTAGATGATACTAGCCCTCAAAAGTTTTCTGGCCTCCTCAGTGCCACCAATGGTTATACAGGACAAATAGTTACGGTCAAGAAGGTCTTTTTGACATTGCTAACTGGGCATTCTTTTCCATGAGAATATGAGAGTTTTATCTCTCCAATACCAAGAAACATACTTAACACTGATATCCTATAAAGTCATGCTCTACAAACTTCGATTGGTAAATTCCACAAGTGCTGGGGGAAACACTAACGAGAAGCTGCCAAACCTGCCTCCCCCCCAAGGAAGAGTGGTAACTGTCACACAATATAAATTGCCCAGGGGCACAATGAAATAGGAGAAATATCCAAGAGCTGCACCAGCTGTGTATCGTACACTCTGCCCATATTATTTCCAACAGCCCAGTTTGGCTGATAAAAAAGTCACATGGCTCATGATAGATGATATCTATCAAGAACTGAACAGCGTGTTATCTCCCATCTATGAAGCTGTGCCTGACATTGCCACCATCTTAGATACCTTGACCACTGTCCTAGAAATGTACCATACTCTGCTAGATTTAGTCAATACTTTTTTTTAAATATATCCCTGGCTGCTAAGTCACAAGATCAATTTACCTTGATGTGGGAGGAGCATCATGGATCTTTCAAGTGCTTCCTCTGGGTTACCTGCATAAACCCACAGTATGTAATGGGATAGTAACCCATGACCTGCCCCTGTTCTCCTTCCACACATCAGTAAAATGGGCTCATTACATTGATGATATAATGATAACATGTGAAGACTTGCTTCTGCTGCAGGACACTCTACAGACTTTGCTGGGACATCTGCAAGGGAGATGACAGGCAGTGAACCCCCAGAAAATTCAAGGTTTAGGTACCGCCATAAAGTTTTTGGGAGTTGTTTGGTCAGGTAAGAAATGTGTTGTTCCAGACGCCATAATTGATTAGGTGTAAGCCTACCCAGAAACTGTAATTGATTAGGCGCAAGCCTAAGAGTATGAAAGAGGTGCAAGTATTTGTAGGGTTTGGGGGTTTTAGAGGACTTTTATTGCCTACCTAGCATTGTACCTTTATCACTTATATTGCTGAATAAATAAAGGGCAAGTGTGGGGCTGGGGATCAGAGCAGCAAGTCACCTTTGAGCAGTCAAAAATACTGGTGAAGTAGATTAAAGCTCTGGCCGTCTCTTAAGCAGGGCTACCATTTCAGTTAGATGTGTCTGTGACTCTGGAAGTAATGGTGCTGGACACAGTGGCAGAGACAAAGTGAGCCATGACTCACCCTCACTTTGACTAAGTGGCATGCCTATTTGCAACAGAGGAGTATCCTGTCTTCCAAACCACTGGCTCTAGAAATGTAGATGCTACTAGGCCCTGCAGAGTGGGTAGATACTCCAAATGCCCCCACCCCTATTCTGTGGTGGCCATTGTGTCCTGCAGAGAGGGACTGGGGGAAATTCCCATTGATGCCTGGAATACAGATGAATCTGGTCAGGACAATCTGCCCACAAGGACTGTAGTCACTATTCACCTCAACACTGACACCATCTGAATGGAAACAATTATGAACCACAGAAGCTAGTAGCTAGTGACCTGAACTAAGAAAAGTTTGGCTGGAGGTGGTTGGGTGTCTCAGTCAGTTAAGTGTCCAATTCTTAATCTCAGCTCAGGTCTTGATCTCAGGGTTGGCAGTTCAAGCCCTGCATTGGGCTCTGCACTGGGCTTAGCTTCCACTTGGGTGGTTGAACCATGGCACTCTGGGTTTACCCTGGGCACAAAGGGGAATCTGCCTCATGGTAACCATTGCCAACCTCCCTCTCCTCAATGGCAGATGAGCACATCCTGTGTTCCACTGGTACAGTCATCCAGGACACCACCTTTATCCCCTCCATTGGCATGGAGGATGTTATTGCGTACATAGAAGCCCTTACTACATTCGCCAAGCAAGGCTTGAATGACAGCTGATAAAGCCAGTCTCTCCTGAACACTGGAAATGTGTCTAAGGAGACAAGCTGTCCTCCAAAATAGGAGTGCCTTGGACATTATCACTACCTTGCAAGGAAGCAACTGTGTTGTCATTCAAAGAGAATGTTGTGTGTTCACACCCATGAGTCAGCTAATGTATTATCTTTATTAAATCACATTAGTCAATAAATGAATGCCCTGAATGATCCAACTCTCAGCCTAGGGGACTTAATAAATTAGTGGTTTAGATCTTGGAGCTCCTGGGGAAAAAAATGTTACTTATTTCGGGCATCATTATTTTAACCTGTGTTTTCTCTTGCATACGCCTGTACTGTCGCTGTAGCATCTGCTTCCAATACTGCCAGAAAGCTGCCAAACAAGCAACTTCTATGCCAGTGAAAGCCCTTGCGGACCTCTCAGGGCACAGTGTGGAAGGGGAATGAGGTGTGTGTAAGATTATAAGAGCTCCTCAAGAGGGGTGGATTGTTGGAGGACATTATCAAGAGAACATGACCAACATTTGACCCACAGGCTGGACCCAGGAAATTGGAAGCTCTACACCCCTTCCCTTGTCCTTGGAACATGCATTCCACTTGCTTTATCCATACTAGACGCTGTTTCAAAGAAATATCGTTAAGATAGTAATGTGTTGTTGAGACCATCTACACTGTATACCTGATTGAACCCAGTGAAGGCCTCTATATAAACTTAAAATTCTGGTAGGTTGGGGTAGAGATCTACTTATCTTGAAAATGCCTAACAAGCCTCCCAAGTAAGTTTCCTTGCTTATTAGAATTGCCACCTACCAATCTGGAGTGGTCTGCCTCTTTCTTCAGTCTCTTCTTGTCCTCCATGTATGGGGCCAATTTCAGATTTCACCTGGAAACTCCTGAGGGTGCAAGCCAACATCAGCCAGCCAACAATTCTGGGCACATCAGTTGGTGGTGTCCATAGTGAGCCAGTTCCCTCTCTTGGAATCCATTCTGGAGGGGGCTGGGGCTGCCTGGTGGGTTCAGAGTTTCAGCAGGGCCAGCTGACCTGTCTTTGCCTGGTGGGTGACCTGTTGCCAGGGTCTGCAATTGGATAAGGATCAGGGTTGGGGTCTCAGGGTCCACAATTGGGCAGGATACACTGCCACGGCCCTGCAGTTCGGCAGGGCTGTTTTGCTGAGCTCTGAGTTCTGGTGAGGACACCGCCAGTAAATCGCTGAGGTCACCTGCAGCGGCTGGCTGGGCTCGATTGTCAGGCAAAACTGCTAACTGGGCTCTGTAAAGCTACGGTTCCCCGCGGGGCTTTCTGGGTGGGCGTGGCCAGGAGCAGGGCTTTACGTCAACGTTGACGTGAGTGGCGCGCAGGGTTCAGGAAGCCCCTTGCAGGGCGATGAAGGCGGCCTCCAGACAAGCTCCAGCATTGGGCGAAAGCTGTTGGTGAGGCTTTTCAGGGGGATGAGACTGCCAGTGGTGCCGCGCACAGACTGGTAGGTGGGTTTCTGATTGCCAGGTGACTGGCAGGGTCTGCCGTGGAGAAGGGCTCCAGGTGTGGGTTCCGCTGCGGGAGGCCCTGAGGATGAGGCAGAGCAAGCTTGGTGACAGGCTCCTCATCCGTGTGTGGCATTGGGAAAGCTGTGTGATAGAGCAAACCCTTGTGCTCTGTGGTTGGCCCGAAGGGCGAGGGGCCAGCATCACTGAGATTCCAGGGACTGGTCACAGAAAACCCCGACCGTTTTCCTCATTCCTCGCTGCCCCCGGATGGTCTAAACGTGCCGGACCCCACGTTGTTCACAGTTGAATCAGAAGTGGGCTTCTCTGTCAGTGTTGGAGAAGTCCATGGAGTTGGACTCCCTCTAGGTCTCTCCCTCACAAGAGGAAATGTGGGCGGGGACTTTCTCAGCGCTGTGCTAATGCACTTCCGGGAGGGGTGTGGCGGTAAAAGCAGCACTGCTTTTCTTATCCTTTTAATGCAGTGTTTCTCAGGTCTTTTGTTTGTCTTGTTTGGCAGGTGAACTGTAACGTTTCCGCCTGTGTTCTAGAAGTCTCCCAAAGCCTCATGGAGAGTTGCTTAATGGGAGTTTCTGTGGGAGGGACTAGAGCAGGGCACCTCTCCTTCCACCATTTTGCCAAGTTAATTTCAGTTTCTTTTTATCCTTGTGATTGCATCTTGTTTTAATGGTAAATTGATGCGGGACAAAGTTGTATGCTTGTTATAAGAAGGCTATGAAGGCTCACACACGAGTTGTGTGTTTCCATAATGTCATGTTTATTCAGTCATAAAGCAAGGTTAACAATGCAGGTTGAAGATCCCGAAATCAACGATATTTCACCACACGTTTAATTTGGCTTCTCACACCTCCCGCAAAGCGAGGCACAAGACAAGTCACACAAATAAGATAGAAAGGGAGGCGGGTAGGAAGTTAAGGAGCTAAACTAGAAGTCACTCTGCGGGTGCACAGTTGAAATAAGGCCTGGGTCTGGGGTCCGGGTGATCTCTCTCGGCATTTACTGCTTGAGTGTTCAAGCAGTGAAGGATCTCTGTTCTTTTCAGAGATGAGGCAGAGTCTTCAGAGGCCGCTGCCTTTTTGAAGTAGACAGACTTAGAAGGGTCAGTGTCTGAGGAGTCTGACAGTTTGCTGCACAAATCCTCTCTTTTAAAGGATTTAATCAGTCTTGGGCCTTTTCAGACCTCCTGTGTTTCTGCTGGTTAACAGTTCAGACTGTGTCATCATCTGGTGTCGATCATGGGGATATCTGGTAGTTGCAATGCCCATAATTCTTGCATCATTGCTTGACACAGGTCCCTGATTGACATGAGTGACTCCATCTTGCTCTCTGTAATGTTTCTGGTTCCTAGTCATTTTATGTTACTCACAGGGACTTGGTAAGCCTGGATTTTTCAGATACAACACTGTTGGTATTTAAGGCTGCAATATTGTTTGTTGCGTGGTTTGCCATGTGCACATTGTGATGTTTAGTACCCGCATGATACCAGAGGCATATATACAAAATATATAAAATACATATATATATATATATATATATAATACCAAATACAAAAATATAGTTGTAGGGGAAATTCAAATGCAGTGTTTTTAAAAGAACTTTTATATGTAATTTAGTATGCTTTTGTCAGGAAAATCACACACTTGAAAAATTGAATAGTAATCTAGTGGTACCACTGTAAAGAAATATATGTAATTATATTTATATGGAGAGTCTCACCTAATTTTTTTAAGAAGTTTCAGTGTTTGCTTTTTGTAGGTAAAATGCACAAGGAATCATTACTGGAATTCTAAACTCCAATGTATTCTTCATAAATAGCCCAGTGATCTTTTTACAACCTAAATCACATTATACAGTAGCACTATCAGCCAACATTTCCCCACCCTACCCCAACCACTAGCTTTATGTTCTGGGAGTTTTCCATTCAGAGTAAACTCCATGGTTCCTGCTCTGACACATAGGATTCTCTTTAGTCTGACGCAGCCTATTATGCCAGTCAAATCCCATGATGCTCCACCACTTGTGCCCTAGTAGCCAGTGTCAGTCAGGACTGTTTCTCATTCGAACGATATACCAAACCCTTTCCAGGATTAAGGCCATTGAACAGGCTATGCTCTTATGGAGCTGTGGCTCTAAATCATCCTGGACGGCTCACCTTAAATATCATCTCAATTAAGCCTTCTGTGATAACTTTGTCCCCCTCACACCATTCTCTGTAACAGCTTTTGGTAACTTTCTTCCACCCGAACTTTACATTTGGTGTTTTTTGTACATTTGTCATTTATTTGGTTTTCAAACCATTGCCTCCTTTCCCACCCCATTTCAGAAGACAGATTATATCTATTCTATCATATACATGGAATATAGAAAAGCTAGGCATGTATCGACTTTTATAAATGTTTGTCAGGTGCATTTTAAAAATTCAGTGTTTGGGTGCCTGGGTGGCTCAGGTGGTTAAACATCTGACTTTGGCTCGGGTAATGATCTCACAGTATGTGTTGGGCTCTGTTGACAGCACAGAGCCTGGAGCCTGCTTCAGATTCTGTGTCTCCCTCTTTTTCTGCCCCTCCCCACTCATTCTCTGTCTCTCCTCTCTCTCTCTCTCTCTCTCTCTTTCTCTCTCTCAAAACTAAATAAACATTAAAAAAATTTTTTTTAATGCAGTGTTGAGAGATGATGTCTCCTAAATATCATTATCTCTGTATGTTAAATAATTAATTATGTGATTTAGTTACTACTTAATAAATCATTTAAAAGTTTATAAAAGAATGCTGTGTGTTCAGTTTAAGTACTTTTTTTTTTTTTTTTTTTAATTAGGCAACAGCTAGGGCACCTGGGTGGCTCCATTGGGTAAGCGTCTAACTTGTGATTTCAATTCAGGTCATGATCTCACGATTTGTGATATTGAGCCCTGTGTTGGGTTCTGAGCAGAGCCTGCTTGGGGTTCTTTCTCTCCTTCTCTCTCTCTCTGCTCTTCTCCACTCACACACTCTCTCTGTCTCTCAAAATAAATACATAAACTTAAATAAAATTAGGCAATAATTACATAAGGAGAAATGTATGTCTTTTTGCTTTTTTTGCAGAGTGATGTTTAAGCCATTTAAATGAGATTTTAAGAGACTTCACAGTATTAAAACCAAGATTTTTTTCTTTCTTTTTTAACTGAGAAACTATATTAAATGAAGTATCAATATACAATAATCTATTAAAATAGGACTGTGAAATAACTATAAAAACTTGCTATGGTAACTCTGAACAATTTTGAAGAAGGAATAAAAACCCTTTAGCTTACTTTTGATTGAAATAGGTGGGAAATGCAGAAAATTGAATGAAGTGTAGGTTTTCTTATCTGTACATTGGAAATGAGAATTTCTATGAATATAAAACTAAGTAAAATACAAATACATTTTTTATTTGGTGTAGAAATGCATTTCATTGACAACTTCATACTTGAAACATTATTTCTTTTAGAAGCATTTATTTTTCTTTTTTTTTTCTGAGCAAATACTGAATACTATTGGAATAAAACAAACATTCACAGAGCAACCTGAATAAAATCATCTATTCTTTGAAATGTTACTTTATTTATTCAAGCAAATCCTCCTTGCCTTCTCTTATAATTGTGAGTTTACTCTTATATTTCCTGTATTTCCTAGTATAACAAAGGTACTTTCCCTTAATGTGTGATATTTGCATGAATATACTTTATACTGGCACCAAAATTCTGACTTTAATTATGAAATAAAAGCCTCAAAATCTCTATGTTTTGATGTATAAAATTAATTGGAAATTCTTTTTGTTTTGTTTTGCTTTTAAGCTGTATACTAAAAACACGAACAGCAAAAGAGTGACTGTGCCCATAAAGACAAATGACTTATAAACTATTTTTATATTTAACTCCAATATGTCCTGGAACTCAAAAGAATTAATATACATTAAGCTATGATTCTTATATTAAACTCTCACTAGGTCCTCCTCTCCACAGATTCTGACTAATAAATTGTACTAATATGGTCAGTAGTCTTCTTTCTAGTTTTTACTTATTATTATTTTAATTTTTTTCTGCCTTCTCCTATGTGTATCAGGGCTATTCTTTTCAGTCTTTACTTGTTCAGTAATTCCACATTTAATATATTGAAGGTATTTGCATATGAATTGCAATAAATCTGTGCCTAACCATCTTTCTTTATCTAGTATCCTAAGGCAGCTGGTTATCTCACTGGCAATATTCTTATCAAGCCGTTAAACCAATCACTGTGGGCATGATCCTCTGGTTTACCTTAGATTTTTTTTCACTGTCCTGCATCTGATTTAATAGGGACCATTCTTCTAACTTCTTATACATATAGTATCCATACTAGTTGATTTACAAAACTATCTCAATTTAATTATCATCTGATTCTATCATTGGTCATTATTGGCCTATATTCATTAACATATTTTAGATTGAAAGTGAAATAATTCTAACTTAAAATACCTTAAAAAAAAGTAAGGACATTACTTTTACCCAGGAGTTTAGGTATGGCTGAAACTAAATGCTTAAGAGATCTCTGATGCCAGTTCATCTCTTCATCTCTTAGACATATTCCAGCTAATTGCTGGACATGATGTCCTTATATTACATCCTACAAGTTTTTTAGGCTTACTCTTATCTAAAAGTTGTGACACACATTCTAGAGGAGTTGTCTGCTTGGTCTAGCTTGACACGCAAGCCTAATTATTTGTTAAGAAGGAGAGACCATTTTATAAGCAAAAGATGATCAGAGTTCTAGAAATACAAAATTGTATGTTTATTACATATTTCTTTTTCTATATCATTTCTTTATTTTTTAAGCATTTACTTAAGAATATGAAATATAAACCTTTATGAAACAAGAAATGTCATTTTGTTAAAACAGTGTATTTCATTTTTGCAAAACACTACCTGTATATCAGGATACATTACATTTAAACTCTAGTTAATATTTTTAAGGGAAATTTTCACACGTGGAAAAATGTAGTCTGGTATAATGAACTGTCAAGGAGTCATTACCTAGATTCTATTTATTAACTCAAAATTGTTTGTGTTTTATCTATAGATCCTATCAAGCACCCCACCAACCCATCCCAGTGGATTATTTTTAAGCCAGTTTTAGATATTATTTGATTTCATCCACATATATCTCAGTATTAACCAGTGGAGGTTTCTCTAATTTGGATCCTTATATTTTTGACATCACTAAAATTGTCTATTATTGTTTCATTTGCATTGTTGTTTGCACAATATTCCAGGCACATCTTGTACCTTTTCTACCAGACCTGTAATCAGTTTTTTCCCCCAAGTACCGTGGGGATTCTTTAGGGATTTGTATACTTTAAAATACCATTTTGACTTTTTATACCATTTTATAGTATTTATCCCTTTAACCATTCAAGTTTAGGATATCATTCCTGCCTTTCGATTTTTTTTTTATAAACTTATTTCTTAGTCTTTTTTAATATTTAAAAAAATTATTGTTTAATTAATTAATTAATTAATTTTGAGAGCAAGAGCACACAGAGCATGAGTGGGGGAGGGGAAGAGAGAGAGGGAGACACAGAATCTAAAGCAGGCTCCAGGCTCCATGCTGTCAGCACACAGCACGATTTGGGGCTCAAACCCACGGACTGTGAGATCATGACCTGAGCTAAGGTCAGAGGCTTAACCAACTGAGCAACCCAGGTGCCCCTCTTAGTCTCTTTAAATGTTTGTATGTATGTTTGTTTGTTTATTTATTTACTGTGAGAGAGAGAGAGAGAGAGAGGGAGAGAGCACGTGACAGGGAGGGGACCAAAGGAGAGGGAGTGAGAGAATCTCAAGCTCAATCCCACAAATGATGAGACCATGAACTGTGCTGAAACCAAGAGTCGGAGGCTTAACTGATTGGGCCACCCAGGCACCCCTTGCCTTTGGAATTTTTATTTTCACTTCTTTGTCTAACTTACAAAAGGCTTCTATTCAAGAGGTTCATTCATTCATATATTCATTTAATATTTATCAAGTGCTAACCACATGCCAAGCAGGGTTCTAGGTACTAAGAATTATGGTTATGAACAATAGAGTAAAATTTTTGCTTTCATGGAGCTCTTTCTGGAGCATGATTGATTTGACTTGAATATACTTTGGAGTTCTCCCTTTAAATCTATCTTGTTAAAAGGAGTATTTGTGTTCTCTTCTCCATAGGCCTATAACCCCTGTCTCTGGTCTATTAGTTGGTATCATACTTAAGAATAATTATTGTTGCTTTCATAAGTTCTTCAACACATTAGATGTCTGTTACACTTGCTATTATTGGAATAGTTTGTTTTCCCAGTATCTTTTTCTTCATCTGTCTTTATTATTCTGTATATTAATTCCATGTTGTTGATTATTTGCTATATTTCCATAAGAGAATAGACCATTATAAATTAATTGAGGATAAAAATAACTTTTTTTTTTTTTTAAGAGTCTAATTTTTTATTCCTTTGGAGCCAGAAACAATCATCCTTGTCTTGGGAAATTTATGGAAAGGTACTGAATTATTGTCACTATTCAAAAAGGTATTGACTTAGAGCACTGTTGTGTCAGATATACAAATAAATATAAACAAAGAAATTTACAGTTATTTTTTACAGAATAAGTGAATTTAGATAAAATATTTTAATATTAAATTTTTAAAGTGCAAAGGTTTTATTATATTTATTTTATAATTGTATATTATTATTTTATATATTATGTGATTGTATATATGATAGTTATAGGAAATACAACATATATTATACATTTTATGCAGTTCATCTGGAGCATAATAAAACAGCTGGGGTAAATAATTAGTTCATGACTTTAAAGACTCTTAACATAAGTTGTACCATCAGTACTAATTAAGTTAAAATCTTGGATTTTCTGTTTTACTTATGAGAATTTCACCTCTTAAGAATTGTAACATAACAGGAATTGTAACATAACAATTTTTTGTAGGAATTTAGTTTCCTAATCAACATATCATTTAAATTCAATTTATTGGCCAAATGACAGTGTATCAGAGTTGTCATGATTTTATTTATATAGGTAAAACAGACATAGAATATATTGATTTGTTTTCTACAACGAATATTGTATTAGCTCTAACAATAGATTAATTTCTTGGAGGTCAAGAGAAAGGCTGATTGATTGATGTTATAAAGTATTAGCCTAAGAGTTAGATTTGGCCTAATTATGTTCAGTAAATAGCATTTTGTTTTGATATTTAATTGAAAGTATACTACATTAATTGCAAAAGTTACTTTTTCTAGATGTTTCAATTTTACTCTATGTTTTTTATTCAATAAAGAATAATAAATTTTTCCATTAAATATTCTTGCCAGTCAGAATCGAGACATAGTCTGTTCAGAAATGTCAGCTTTCTGAATATGTTTAGAACTAGCAACACAAGTTTTAAATACCTGTCATGGGCTGTGACAGCTTAAAGACTCCCTACTTCACGTTACAAAATAAAGTTGGAAATTAACTTGCACATTTTGTGGTAGGTTGAATAAGTCACAAATAACAATGTTCTTCCTTTGGATAACAAAGGAGGGAATACAAGCACTGTAATTAAATTGATGATTTCTGTTTTCATCCTTGTTGGGGAAAAGAAAAAAGACAAAGAATACACTTCATAGTAGATTGTTAGCAATTCATGAATTCTTCAGCACTTACTTTAATGTGAATTTGGTATTTATGGGGTCAGCTATAATGGCACTTTTAAAGTACACTGGTGTTTTACTGCAACAGTGAATATATTTTAAAACCAGGGGAAAAAACTCAGCATAATGTCCCCTCTTATAGTTAGTATTAAAATATGCTTAACCAGGTTCTCCTATGTTTTTGCCAAATATAGGAAATCTATAATTACACAATTACGTTTTCAAATACCCAATATTATCAAAAGAGTGTAGAAGGAAATAGTAGAAAAATAAGAGGTAGATTTAGCCTTCTGGAAATTTTCACTTTTTATTTGAATTTTTGAAATCAAGTTGTCTGTCACAACAACCAGGGTAGAGTCTATAGATAACCTGATAAGGTTATTTTATTTATTTGTTTAAAATCTCCAAACAATAAGCATTTATTATGATGCTCAGAGGTCTATTGGGAAAGCTCCTCTTTAAGCTGTGGGTCTGCTAGTTGACTGGATTGGTTCTGCTCCATGTGTCTCTTGTTCTTCTGGGATCAAGTGGGCTACCTTCTCATAATGGCAGAAACACAGGGAGACAAGGCCCACGTCCTTGTTTAACTGTGCTAGTGCACATCAAGCCTTTGCATGAGTCATCTCTGCTACCATACCGCTGATTAAAGCAAGTCACTGTCTGAGCCCAAAGTCAAAGTGTGGGGAAATATACTTTAAGGAGCCAAGCAGATTATATTGCCAAATTCAACATCAACGGAGCAGAAAAATATAATCTTTCCATGGCATGTGTATGAGTGGGTTGGGAGCAATGGGAATTGAATATTTACTGAACAGTCCTCTACTTGATACAGCCTCCAGGAGGAATGAAAAAAAAAAATTGCAAGTAGGATATTGGGAATGATGGTTGGACGAATCGATTCTACCTCTATACAGTATATCATTTTTTTGTGTGTGTCAGTGCCTATGCTGCATCCTGAAAAATGACACTCAAACCCTCCAGGGGTTATAGCCAAGGTTTTCATATGCCAGTGTTGTGTGACTCTGGAATGACACAACATTTCAGTGTTGTTTCAGGTTGTGTACTTCTGGGTGATTTGGTGTATGGGAAAAATTGTGGATCCCAGGGTCATGTGCTATTCAGAACACATCCTTCAGCATATGGGTCCCTTGGTTAGAAACTATGTTCCAAAAGATTCTACATCAGTAAACAAGTCAAAATTTTACTTTGAGTATACATTACCTGACTGACTCTTCTGTTTCCAATTATGTAAAATTTATTTGGAATATAATAATTTTCATTGATGTATTAAGTTGAAAAGATAATATACATAATATATATAACTAGCGGTACATTACTATAGACATTTTTAGAGATGTTCAACATGTTGAAAATAAAACAGGCCCAAAATGGAGTCACTTATAATAAGTACCATGTCACCAAACAGATTTGACAGTTACAGCTTTCCCAGAAATGAAGTTTTAAAACCTGTCAATCAGGAATCACCCGATCAACAATAGTTAGATGATCTGCCTAATGGATCGCTCCCATTGTCTAAAGGAAAGTAACTTTGCAATAACAAGCCTGCTTTTTTTGCCAGTATAACTTCCTTTTTCCTGCTTCCTTCTGTCTATAAAAGTCTCATTTTGTACAACTGTTTTGAGCTTCTTTCTATTTGCTGTATTGAATCAGTTTTGTTCAAATAAACCCTTAATGTTTTTAATATGCCTCAGTTTATCTTTCAACAAACAATTGAAATATTTCAGTGCTCTAGTAAAATATTAGACTTTGAAAAAAGCATTCATGCATGTCTGTTTCTTATATCATAGACTCAAACATATGTATTTAAAAATTTTTTTTGATGTTTATTTATTTTTGAGAGAAAGAGAGAGAGCACAAGTGAGTGAGGAACAGAGAGAAGGGGAGACACAGAATCTGAAATGCTCCAGGCTCTGAGCTGTCAGCACAGAGCCCAATGCGGGGCTCGAACTCACAAACCGTGAGATCGTGACCTGAGTCGAAGCCGGACGCTCAACCAACTAAGCCACCCAGGCACCCCTCAAATATATGTATTTTAAAAAGAAAAATGTTATTTATAATGTTCCATACAGTTTAAATAATTGTAAAATACTTTGACATATTTTAATATTGATATTCTAAAATATTTATCTTTAAAAATAATGAAGATTTTTGGAGCTAATGCTCTTCAAAACTTTGGATTATAAATGTCTAAGTATCTACAAAGTTATTAAACTCATTAACAGAATAGAAATGTTTTATAGTTTATAGACATTGGAGGATATCAAATTCTGTGAGCCAATATCTTATGATATAGTATATTCTTATTTTAGGCCCTACTGGTAATTATAATCATGATAATTATATTAGCTAACATATATAGATATTATGAAAATCATTTACCATGCATTTTTGTACTTAATTTTTACAAATGCCCTATGAGTTACATATTGTTTTAAATTTCAATTTTGTAAAGATGAAGCAAAGCCACTTCAATGCTTATTCACTAAAAGAAAGCTTGAAGTGAGCTAGAATCCACTTATAATATGCACTGATTTGGGGTGTAGCTAGCTGACTTTGTTTAGGAGTGTGTGATTTGGAATATATATGTGAAATATATATATTGATATTCATTATACATGGTCATGCATTTCTCTACATGTCAGAGGACAGAATATTCAATTACATATGCATATATCCATGATAATCTTTGTGTATGTGTGTATATAATTGTGTGTATGTATGTATGTAGGCAAATAGAGTGAAATTTGGATTGTGAGTAACTTGTTCTGTATGTGTTCTGCAAGACAAGAAAACATTTCTAATAAATTTTAACTTGATAAATGAGGAGTGTCTTGCAATACGAGTAGTATGTGATGTGATGCTGAATGTCACATCACAACTGAGCCAATAATTCTTCTCTGTCTCTTGCTGTGGGATTGTGGGTGATCATCGCTCATGCTCAGGTGCTCTGTCTCAGTCCGCAGTGTTTCGCAGAAATCAGTGATTTTTTTTGGAATGTTGGAAGGTGCTCACGACTGGCACTAGTGTATTTGTTGTCACTTCAAAACACCTATGGACACTCCTTTATTTTCCATACAAGAGTAAGCTTAGGTATGTTTTGCTTCATTCTAGGTCAGACTGTCTGCAGATACAGACCTTTTCCTCTCCTGCCTTATTTATTGCCAGTTACATTAAATACAGCATATGACAAGAGTTTATTAATACCATACTATAGTCAACATCTGTGGAGCATATACAATGGTCCCCATGCCGAAAAAAGTTGAAAAAAAAGGTGATAAGAAGGAGATGATCGCGGTGGAAGTTAAGAAGGAAATCATCGAGAAACACGGTATGCAAGTGGACAAAATTGCAAGATTTTATATCTTGGGAAACAGTGCAAAATTTTGTAGAAAAGCACCACAGGAATAATGCTGTAGCAGTGCAAGCGATCAATCAGTTTAATGACAATGCAGTGTCATACTTACGTGAAATTCTCAAAAGGAGGCAAACACAAGTGTCATTGGATAGGTTCCTTGTTAACATTGCACGAAAAGAAAAAGATTCCATTGAGCCAATAGAGAGTGTTTGCTTTGATATGTAGGTGCTTGGATTACAAGCATGTTTCTAGAATGAATTATGCTCAGAAACCAAGGCTTTACTGTATGTACGTGTGTATACAATATATGTGTGTGTATATACATATATATATATACATATGTGTATGTATACACATAATACATGTATCTCTATTATGTGTAGACATGTACACTCCATTGTATCATGTTTTATATACTTGTTCACCTTTGTTTTCAATTATTTAACTGCAAAAAAGATGATTTAATAATTAGTCTGTGATATTAAAAAATTTATTTTCTGTACAGAATAAGTAAAAACTATAACAGGAAGAGTAATGGATTGTATGTTAACTTAGTTTACAATTGTCTTTAAAAAGAAATGTCATGTATAAATAGGGATTCTCCAATAGGCTAACCCTCAAAAGTTGGCCTATATTACTGTTTAATATATTTTCTTACGAGGACTGACACATGAGACAAAATCTAACTGTGATGATTACTTACTGCTTGTTGACACATTCTTGCTTATGCATTCTAAACTCTTAGGAAAAATCCAAAACCTAGGAATAATATATACCTGGACAAACTTACAATGTAAATTTGTAAATTAAATCTATCTCATTTCATCACTACTTAATCAGAGACATGATGAGTTCAATAAGAATATTCTATTAATTTAAATAACTAAATTCTACACCTGAAACTAATGTTACATTGTATGTTAACTAACTGGAGTTTACATAAAAACTTAGAGAAGTAGCTTTTGGTTTACCTGAGTTGTGAACAGAAACATAAATGCTGCATATTTTTAATTAATTTAAAAATCTGCATATTCACATATCAGTTAAAATAAAACATTAAGCTTTCATTTTAAAATAATGAGGCTTTTTTTCATTATTTGTCCTCAATTATACTTTCAACTAATAACTAGAATCCTAAGCAATTATTTAAACTTCTTTTTAGGTTTAGAGTAGAACTTACTTCGTATTTGCTTTATTTACTTAGGTTGTAGAATTTTAGATTAATACAAATAGTAAAAAAGTTTCTTTCATTCCAATCCAGTTTTCTAAACTGGAGAGGAAATATTTTCAAAGAAAATATATGGAAAAAAAAAACAAACAGGTATCCAAACATGGGGTAACACTGCAGATTTTAAAAGTAAATATGAATATAGTTTTTGTTATAAATGATGATCCTTGGTTTCCACACATTTACTACTACAAATTATTCACATAGAAGATGAACTTAACTCAGAGATTTCAAAGAGATTTTTATTTTTATTTATTTATTTTTTAAATATTTATTTATTTCTGACAGAGAACACAAGCACGAGCCGGGGAGGGGGAGAGAGAGAGAGAGAGAGAGAGAGAGAGAGAGAGAGAGAGAGAGAGAGAGAGAAGATCCAAAGCAGGCTGGCTCTGTGCTGAGAGCAGAGAGCCTTATATGGGGCTTGAACTCACAAGCTGTGAGATCATGACCTGAGCCTAAGTGGGATGCTTAACCTACTGAGCCACCCAGGTGCCCACTTGTTCTTAGGTTTTAATTTCTTAGCCTTGAGGCATTTATAGGAGTTTACTCTGGCTTACGTTTCAGTTTGCTTGCATAGACTGTGCATGCCACCCAGGCACCCCTCAAAGAGATTTTTATTTTTATTTTTTTTTAACGTTTATTTATTTTTGAGATAGAGAGAGACGGAGCATGAACGGGGGAGGGTCAGAGAGAGGGAGACACAGAATCTGAAACAGGCTCCAGGCTCTCAGCTGTCAGCACAGAGCCCGATGCGGGGCTTGAACTCAGACTGTGAGATCATGACCTGAGCCGAAGTCGGCCGCTCAACCGACTGAGCCACCCAGGCGCCCCGAGATTTTTAAATTCGTTTTAGGCACAAATATGTTTAGGAGTTATAAATAATTTTTTTGTAGAATTTGATTTCCATTGTCTAAGGTTTCTGTGTCTACCCCCTTTTGAATCACCATCTCAAATTACAGCTATATTCCTCTCAACCTATGTTTCTAAGAGTGAATGCTTTGGAACCTAGTAATAAATAAAAATAACACTGCATCTATGTAGCATTTATTAGATCTTTACTGAATTCTAGGCATATTGATTCATATATCATCTAATTGAATCTTTATAACCACACTCTGAGGAATAGAATCGTATTCCTTATTTCACAGTGGAAGAAATAGAACCTCAGAAGTGTATATAGCTTGCTTAAGGTACATTACCAAATGGAAGAACATGGTAAAAATGATCCAGGATTCTGAGTCCAAAGTCAGTACTCTCAGTACTCTTAGGCAGGTAGTTAATAAGGTATAATTTAGTATCCTGGTTGCCAGGATATAGAATAATTTTATCCAAAATGAGATGAGATGCGTGTGTGTGTGTGTGTGTGTTGTGTGACTGTAGACATAAAATATTAATTTGGAAAACATAAAGTTTCTCAAAATAATGATCCATGTTTTAGGAATGATGATATTAAATTCTAGAATTTAAAGTGTTTTGTTTGTTTTTCCCACTACCAAAATAGCTCTATAAAAGAGTGGTCTGTATAATTTTAATTGTCCCAATAATAAGTTTTAGATATAGTATATTAGAATTTCACAGACAGTTGTGTAAAAATATTCTTTGATAAATTACAAAAAAAAATTATTAAATAAATTCACAAATGTTGATTGTGTGCCAAGAACTTTTCTAGTATGTGTGTATGCATATACATATATATATTCATTTAATTCTGATAAAAACTTTGACATAAATAATATGTTTTATAGTAATTTATTTGAATAAATTTGAATAAAAATCATCTGGAGATTTGAAGTAGGCTTATAGACAATTAAATTAATTAAATTTAAATGAAATTAAAAATGCTTAATGTTGACTTAATCAATTTTCATACTTACTGTATCCTAGAACACTTAAACCTTGGGAAGCAGTCAGACACTGCTTTCATGCTGTTTTTAATATAGCAGGGGAGAGAGTCCATCAGATACACTATAATTTCATATAGTGAACGAGTGAAGTAGATCAGGAAGTCTAATTGTAGGAAGAAAATAAGATAACTATAATTATAGAAATCTCATATTTTAAGGTTGTCATTTTAAAAAAGGAATTTGAAGAGATTGTGGATTCTGCAGTAGGAAGGTTATGGGATGAAAAAGACATCACAGTTTTTTTGAAGGACCTGGTGTGAGAGGAAGCAGCAGACATGGAACCAATGAAAAAATAACCAACTGAAATCCAGATGATTAGCAGCATGTTCAGTTGTTTAAAAACTCTAGAACGTAGATAGTTGTAATAACTCAGTGAAGGATCTTAAAAAATAATTTTTTAAGTTTATTTATTTGTTTTGAGAGAGAGAGAGGGAGGAGCAAAGAGAGAGGTAGAGAGAAAATCCCAAGCAGTTTCTGCGCTGTGAGCACAGAACCCAATGCGGAACTTGAACCATGAGATCATGACCTGAGCCAAAATCAAGAGTTGGGTACTTAACTGACTGAGCCACCCAGGTGCCCCCAAAATAATTTTCAATCCCAGTTGGCCTTTGAACAACATGGAGGTTAGACATAGTGATGTCCCACACGTCTAAATTTTGATTCCTCAAAAATTTAACTACTGTTAGCCTACTGTTGACTGGAGGCCTTACAGATAAAGGCATAAACACATAATATTGATTAACACATATTTTGTATTTTATATTTATTATACACTGTATTCGTATAGTAAAGGAAGCTAGAGAAAAGAAAATGTTATTAAGAAAATTATTAGAAAGTCAAAATACATTTATAGTATTGTACTGTTCAAAATCTACCTATGAGTGGGCCCACACAGTTCAAATCTATGTTAATCTTTCTGTCTTTTGTAAAAATGTAAAGAACATTAAAATAGACCTATGAAATTTTAAAATTCAAATCCTAATTTGGATTAAAAAAATTTTAATGCCATTGGTTTTTCTGGAAAGTTATCTTTTAGGGAAACAGACTTACATTTAAGAACTGGCACATTGAAATTTTTCATGTCATAACTGTGAAAATATCCCCATAAATGAATAACATTTTGCATATACTAGATATTTAAATAACTCATATGATGACAATGGAAGAGAAACTTGTGGCACTAGAGATGCATTTTTAAAGTGATTTTCAAGTGTGCAAAAATGTAGTACCTCATTCTGAAAGGATGGAGGACAAATGAAATAGCCTTAACGATGTGTAAATACCTCTTTACCTGTTTGTTTCCAGACAGAATATTAAAGAAGGTATAATACCAGTCAGTATGATTTTTGTAAATTGGAGATTTTATTTCTTAATGGCAAGAATTCTTTGCTTCGGTATGTGCTATTCTTTCACTGTTGTTTTTGATAAAGCATTATTTTTTGTTTGTTTTCCTGTACAAATTCTCATTAGCATAGAAAATATTTGATGAATATGTTACACAGCATGACCTGTGTGGATAGAACATCTTCTCTAAAGCAGTGGAGCAGTAGGAGGTAATTAGAGCTCCCCAGGATATTTATTACTAATAATCTTCCATTGACATTTGAAGTTGATAGGCAGTATTTAAAGTTTTCCACTGTTGGCTTAGGCATGCAGCTTTCCAAACTCTACCTAGCACAACAGGTTCATCTAAGAATTGTGAAGATTCATTTTTTTCAGGTTTTGATAAGGTATGAAATCATCAAACCCCAATTTGTGTTTAATACAGTTTTCAGGTTTTGATAAGATATGAAATCATCAAACCCCAATTTGTATTTAATACAGTTGTGAAGCTTCTTTTCTAAATAGTATCTTGCGGTCTGAGTATATGTATAATAAAATTTAAAAACATAATCACAATTAAATAAAATTTGGGATGCCTGGGTGACTCAGTCAGTTAAGTGTCCAACCCTTGATTTCAGCTCAGGTCATGATCTCATGGTTCGTGAGTTCAAGTCCCGTATAGGGCTCTGTGCGGTCAGCACAGAGCCTGCTTGAGATCCTCTCTCTCCCTATTTCTCTGTTCTTTCCCTGATTGTGCTGTCTCTCAAAATAAGTAAACTTAAAAATCAACTACATAAAATTTCATTGCCATGTTGCATAAACATGTTTATGGAGAGCCTTCCAGTATTAAGTAGTCTTAACTCAAAAGTTGCTGCTAAAATCAAATAATATCAGATCACAAAAGCATAGAGAATCCATTTATCAGATATTTTTTTAAATTGATAAAAGGAAGAAAACTAAATGCAAATGAAAACAAATTGAATGCAGGTTTTTGTGTATCTTGTGTGTGTGTGAAGAGAATAATGAAATGTATATAGAATGCCTGAAGGAAGGGATGCCTGAAGCAAAAGGTATATTCTTCTGTTAATTTTCCTGCTATATTTCAGATGCAAATATTGAAAAAAATATTTTCATAATATTTCTACCACATATATCTCTTTTTCCAAATGCAGGTCAAGGTAAGCTCTGTTAAATATTGAACTAATGCGTTTTATTTAAAGATAGAAATAAATTTATTTTTCCTCAAATGTTATTATTTTTTAATGAAAGTCTTAATTTTATCAATTTTAATGGGATAAAAATCCTTTCTCTATTAGAACTTCCAAAGTGAATATATTACTGTCCTTTTATCTACTTTATTACTTTTAAAGTTCATATTCACGAGTAAATAATCTCTAACTTTACCTTTTGTTTCTATAAGAGCATAATTTTCTGCTTGAGCCACTCAAATTTATTTTCTTTTTATTATTTTCAAAGAAATATTTTTGGAGATGTTATAATTTTATTATTTTGTCACATCTTTAACCTATGTTATTCCAGCAAGACTTTTTGCTGAAGGATATGAAAGCTAGGATGTACAAGCTTAGATACCCTTCCTTAAATTGATTTTCAACTTATGCTTATATGGGAAACCTAAAAAGGTCGTATTTCTTTTTAAAAATTTTTTCATGTTTATTTTTGAGAGAGAGAGACAGAGAGAGAGAGAGACAGAGACAGAGACAGAGAGACAGAGAGACAGAGAGGCAGGGGAAGAAAGAGGGAGACACAGAATCCAGAGCAGGCTCCAGGCTCTGAACTGTCAGCACAGAGACTGGCACGGGGCTCGAACTCATGAACCGTGAGATCATGACCTGAGCCAAAGATGGACGCTTAACTGACTGAGCCATCCAGGCGCCCCAAAAGGTTCATATTTCTGAGAATACCCTCATTTTTAATAAAAATGAAACCATTCAATTTAATGAATATAAGTGGATAGAGAACAGATAAATTGCATTAAGCTCTGTATTTATTAACTATCGTTGTTTGAATGTGATTTCTGATTAGTACTGAAACAAAATGGGATGGAGTAAAAGAAGGAAAGGTGAAGATAAATCGACTTATCTGATTGTTGGGCTCTTTCGCTGACAGCATGGAGCCTGCTTGGGATTCTCTCTCTCCCACACTCTCTCTCTCAAAATAAATAAACTTTGTACATAAAAATTTCTAAAGCAATCTTTTTTTTTTTTAATTTTATTTTGAAAGAGAAATAGAGAGCAAGCACAGGAGAGACGGAGAGAGGGAGGCAGGATCCCAAGCAGGCTATGCTCTGTCAGCATGTAGCCTGATGCAAGGCTCCACCTCTGTGAGGTCATGAATCAGAATCAAGTGTTGGATGCTTAACCTACTGAGCCACGCTGGTTTCCTTGAAGCATTCTTCATATATGTTAAAAACAAGATAATTATTTTAGATCAACATGTTATTTGAAATTGCCATACTAAAGAAATGAAGCAGTCTTTAAAAGAAATAGATGTCTAAAAAAAAATAATGACTTTGTAAAAGTTTAAATTGTGTCAGGCTTTCAGAATTAATTCATGTTACTGATGTAAGTGTAGTGATAGTTTCAGTGTTTTTTTTAGCATGTTGTTCTCATATGGTTTCAGAGTAAGGTGTAGGAGATGGAGTAACATCACAACAGTAAATATTTAGGAAGAGCTTTAGATTAAAGACCCTGCTTCATAAGTCACTATTTGTGCCTTACATTTATTTACAGAAAGCCTCCACATCTCTGATTGATTCCATACATGTTTCTATGAAATTATAAATACCTGGTGTTCTGGACAGAATTAAAACCAGTGTTTTACACACTAGAGGTCACAAATATAATTAATCTGTGGTTGCCTTTTTTAACCAAATGAAAAAAATAAAATGACATGCAAGTCAAAGCCAAGGGAGATGTACATTTTCTCCTTACTTTGAATCTGCTACAATTACCTATGATTAAAAAAAAAAAAAAAAAAAAAAAAAGAAAAAGAAAAAGCTGTGTTTAAAAAGTACAAAATTGGGGGTGCCTGGGTGGCTCAGTTGGTTAAGCGTCCACCTTCAGGTCAGGTTGTGAGCTAAGGTGATGATCTCAGTTTATGAGTTCGAGCTACACATGGAGCTCTGTGCTGAAAGCTCAGAACCTGGAACCTGCTTTAGTTTCTGTTTCTCTTTCTCTGCCCCTCCCCCATCACACTTTCTCTTTCTCTCTCTCTCTCTCTCTCTCTCTCTTTCTCTCTCTTTCTCAAAAACAAATAAATATTAAATAAACATTAACAATTATAAAAAGTCTAAAATTATATTTTAATAGGTTTTAATTTTAGAGCACTTTTTAAGTTTGTAGAAAAATTGTGCAGAAAGTATAGAGGGGAGCCTGGGTGGCTCAGTCGGTTGAGTGTCCAGCTTCAGCTCAGGTCATGATCTCGTGGTTTGTGAGTTCGAGCCCTGTGTCGGGCTCTGTGCCGACAGCTTAGAGTCTGGAACCTGCTTTGGATTCTGTGTCTCCCTCTCTCTCTGCTCCTCCCCGGCTCATGCTCTGTCTCTCTTTCTCTCTCAAAAATAAACAAACATTAAAAAAAAATTAAAAAAAAAAAGAAAGTACAGAGAAATCCTATATAATCAATCCCCTTGTCCCCCTGCACAGTAATTGTAATTATATTACAGTTGATGAGCCAGCATTGATACATTATTAAGTTCATTTTACATAAGAGCTTTTTCTCTTTGTGTTATATGGTTTTAAGGATTTGGGCAAATGAATAATGTCACACATGTACTGTTAAAGTATCGTACAGAGTAGTTTCACAGCCCAAAATTGCTTTGTGCTCCATCTATTCATTATCTCCAACTCTCTCCAGCCTCCTGACAATCACTGTTTTGGTTTTTGTGTGTTTTTTTTTTTTTTTTTCAATTTCCATAGTTTTGCCTTCTCCAGAATGTCTTGTAGTTAGAATCATACAATATGTAGCCTTTTCAGATTGATTTCTTTCACTTAGCAATACCATTCAAAGTTCCTCCATGTCTTTGTTTGTGGTTTGATAACTCATTACTTTCTTCTCAATGCTATTCAATTGTATGAATGTATAACATTTTACTTATCCATATTCCTATTGAAGGACAGCTGACCGATTCCAAGTCTTAGCAATTATGAATAAAGCATTTGTGAATATTCATGTGCAGATTTCTGTGTATGTAAGTTTTCAACTCCTTTGGGTCATTTGACCTAGATGCAGGATTGCCCAATCATGTTGCTATTCTGTAAATAGTGTTGTATAAAACTGTCAAACTGTGTTCCAAAGTGTCTGTACCATTTTGCATCCTCACCAGCAATGAATGAGAGTTCTTCTTAATCTACATTTTTACCAGCATTTGGTATTGTCAGGGTTTGGAGTTTTACCCATTCTAATAGCTGTATAGTGATATCTCATTACTGTTTTACTTTGCAATTTCCTAGTGACACATGCTGTTGAGTATTTTTTCATATGATTATGTGACATTTGTATGTCTTCTTTGGTGAGGTATCTATTCAGATTTCTACCTATTTTAATATAATATATATATTTTTTTCATTTTTTTTTTTTTGAGAGAGAGCAAGAGCACACATGCAAGGGTGGGGAGGGGCAGAGTGAGAGAGACAGAGAGAGGGAGGGAGGGAGCGAGAGAGAGAGAGAGAGAGAGAGAGAGAGAGAATCTCTAGCAGAGCTCCACACGCAGCTTGAATGGGACTTGATCTCATGACTGTGACATCAGGACCTGAGCCAATATCAAGAGTCAGCTGCTTAAGTGACTGAGCCATCCAGGAACCCCAGATTAAAAAAAAAAAAAAAAAAAAAAAGATTAAAATTGGGTTGTTTTCTACTGTTGAGTTTTAAGAGTTCTTTTTCAAAATTTAGTTACCAGTTTTTTAAATAATATGTTTTGCAAATATTTTATCCCAGTCTGTGGCTTGTCTTTTCTTTCTCTTAACTGTTTTTTCACAGAGCAGAAGTTTTTAATTTTAATGAAGTCCCAACTTACCATTTTTTTTTTATGTTTATCCATTTTTGAAAGACAGAGAAAGAGCACAAGCAGGGGTGGGACAGAGAGAGAAGGGGACACAGAATCCGAAGCAGGCTCCAGGCTCTGAGCTGTCAGCAGAGCCTGATGCGTGGCTCTAACTCAAGAACCATGAGATCATGACCTGAGCAGAAGTCAGACGCTCAACCGACTGAGCCACCTAGGCGCCCCTCATTTTTTTTTTTCATAATTATGCTTTTGGTGTTGTATCTAAAGAGTCATCACCATTATGAATAAGGAAAATCACTTAAAGTAGCTCGTCAGTCAGTAGTTTTGTTTTAAAATAGAAAAAGCAATCTTAAGGTTCCTGAGTTCTTTGTTCCTCTTTCTTCACTGCCCATATCAAGAATCCATCCATTAGCCTAATGCTTGGGTAATTATATAATATTCTGAAATTAGGGAACAGAAAGTAGTTTATGATGTGTATATTTCAATCCAAATGGAAATAAATGTTAATTTAATTGTTTAAAATATGAAAAAAATGGTAATCAGTTTTCTTCTTTATTATATTCTACAAGTTTTATAAGTTTTGCACTTTAATATTAGGTGTATGATAAATTTTGAGGGTGTGTGTGTGTGTGTGTATGGGGAAGAGTGTAAAATCTTAGTCTGTATTAGTTTTTTTTTTTTTTTTGCATGTGTATTTTCAGTTATTCCAGCATATTTATTGAAAAGATTATCCTTTCTCCACTGAATTACCTTTGTTCCTTTGTCAAAGTTAGTTAACAGAACTTCCACTTCTGTTCTATTGATACATTTGCTTATTCTTTTGCCAATACCGCACTGTCTTGATTACTAGATTACAATGAATATTGAAGTCAGTCAGTGTCAGTTTCTGAGTTTTTTGTTGTTGTTCTTGTTTTTTGTTTTTTCCTTCAGTGCTATGTTGGCTATTCTGGGTCTTTGGCTTTTCCATCTAAATTTTAGAGTCAGTTTGTTGATATGAAAAATAAGCTGCTGGGATTTTGACCGCGATTATGCTATCAAGTTGAGAAGAACTGACATCTTAATAATACTTATTGTTCTTAACCACAGACATGGAATATCTTACTGTTCATTTAGATTGTTGATTTCTTGCATCAGCATTTCTTTTTAAAGATTTCTTCATATAGATTTTGTACATATTATGTTAGATTTATACTAAAGCACTTCATGTTTTATGTGTATGTGCTAATGTAAATGGTGTTGTGTTTTTAATTTCAAAATCCAGTTGTTCATTGATGATATATAGAACAACAATGAACACTTTTCTATCAGCCTGCATCTTGTAAACTTGCTGTAAACACTTGGTAGTGTTAAGAATTTTGTTGTTGTTGTTAATTCTTTGTATAGAAATGTATTTTCTTTTATTTATTTATTTTTTTCATTTCATTTATTTTTGAGAGAAAGAGACAGAGCACAGGCAGGGGAGGGGCAGAGAGAAAGGGAGACACAGAATCACAAGCAGGCTCCAGGCTCTGAGCTATCAGCACAGAGCTGGACACAGGGTTCGAATTCACAAACCGTGAGATCAGGACCTGAGCCAAAGCCAGATGCCCAACTGACTGAGCCACCCAGGCACCCCTAGAAATATATTTTATTACAAATATCTTTATATTCAAGATTCTGTGAATTCATTATTTCCATTTTTACCATTCTACGCTTTACAGATATTTTTGATAAAATGCAATGAAGTACATAACTAAAAAAGTAATTTTCCATTTTTATTATTATTGTTATTTCTATTATCTATTTTCTTAAGCTTTCTGATATTTTACCACAGCATGTATGGGTAGTATAGTGATGCATTAATCATCTCTTCTCTGACCCATCAAAGGCAGAATCCATTAAAATATATACACAATTTCACAAATGCATTAAATTTATTCCTAGGAATCCTTGGCAGCAATCTACTTTCCACATTAGACTACTTGTATTCTTTTCTCTTCTCACTTGCTCCTCAAATCCTGGTCAGATACACACACTTTTCTAGATCAGCTTGAGCCAACAACACCCATTTCTTGATTTGGACACCTGTTTCATATTTCTTCCTTAGCTAATCTATCCCATTTTAAATCGAAGACATCACTGAACAAGAACCAAGTCCCAGCTCTGTATAAAGCAAAAAGTCATACGTGTCTAATTAGTTCATGAGTCTCAGAAAAGATCCATATTTGTTGTCAGAAAAATATTAGTTTTGGACCATGTATTCAGTCACTAAATCACATAAGATTGCTAAAATTACGTTCATTAAAAAAGTGGGGGGATCATTTTTCAATGTCAAGAAGACTGCATTTGGCAGTGTCTGAATTCTTATTCTCTTATCATTGTTTTCTTTTTTACTATGCACTGTATGCTTTGGTTAGCTGCTCTTTGCAAACAACAGCCATAGAAGAGTAATTCCTAATCATTTGAGAATTCCAGAGTGACAGATTTAAAGAATTGGTTGTAGTGGTGTCATCAATCTTAGATACCTTATAATGATTGAAGCAAAGTTATTCCTACTACTTAGGACATTTGAAAAATTGCCCCATGTATCATGTACCATGATAATAATTGTACCATTATAACTAAAAATAATGAGAAAAGTAACCAGAAAAGCAGTAAAATCTCTACGTAAAATCTACACAAGGTTGAAGTGAACTGAACATGCTTTAAAATCAATAACCACAAGAAGTAGACAAATCCCGCTTATATCTATGTATGTGTGAGTGTATTTACAGAATGTGTATATATCTACACGACATAAAAATAACTTGTGTGAAACTGATTTCTGAAGGATTGTTTATAACCTAAAACATGCACACTATTCTTTTATTGAAAAAAAAAGTGACATGGCATAGCTCTACCAATTTTCATTTAAATAAGCATTGATTCAAAAAAAGTATAGAGAATGTACCTCAGCGTAATAAAGGCCACCTATGACAAACCCACAGCTAACATCAAAATTGATGATGAAAAGCTGAAAGCTTTTCCTTTAAGACTAGAAACAAGACAAGGATGTCCGCTCTCACCACTTTTATCTAACATAGTATTGAAAGTCCTAGCCACAGCATTTAAGGCAAGAAAAAGAAATAAAAGACATCATCAGGTTATTTGAGTTGTATTAGTTTTTCAAGTTTTTTAATCATTCAAGACCTTTTGACCAAATCACAAGCCATTAATGAAGCTTAAAAAAATTCTGTGAAGGCTGTTAAATTATTTAGCTTTTATTTCCATATTTGTATTACTGAATAATGGAAGGGTTGAATGATAATTGGTCTATGGATTACCTTAAAAACTCTAATTCTTGGGGCTCCTGGGGAGCTCAGTTGGTTAAGCATTAGACTCTTGATTTCAGCTCAGGTCATGATCTCTGGTTTGGGAGATGAATCCCTGAATCAGGCTCTGTGCTGACAGTGTGGAGCCTGCTTTGGATTCTCTCTCTTCCTCTGCCCCTCCCCAACTCATGCTCGTGTGCTCTCTCTCTCTCTCTCTTTCTCTCTCTCTCTCTCTCTCTCTCTCTCTCTCTCAAAATGAGCTTAAACACTTAATTCTTTAAAAAATTATCGATTGTAAAGTTTATTATAACTTTCAGATTATAGAAAAACCTTTAGCATCAGAATAAGTTAATTAAAATGTATACACATACTTCTTAGTGTCTTGGGGTGCTCATAAAAACTACATATATATGGATATATATGTGGATATATATGTGGATATAAACTGTTTATATGAGTATGAAATATACATGTATATTTTTGTCCAAACTCATAAGGTAGAAATATATATACATACACATTTTCTTCTTTTTCAAATTTTTATTTAAATTCCAGTTAGTTAACATATAGTTTAATGTTAATTTCTGGTACAGAATTTAGTGATTCATCACTTACATACAATACCCAGTGCTCATCACAACTGCCCTCATTAATACTCATCACCCATTTAACCCATTCCCCTGTTCATCTGTCTGCCAGTAACCATCAGTTTGTTCACTATAGTTAACAGTCTGTTTTCTAGTTTGCCTGTCTTTTTTTCTTTTTACCCCTGTGTTCATCTGTTTTGTTTCTTAATTCCACTGATGAGTGAAATCATATGGTATTTGTCTTTTTCTAACTTACTTTGCTTAGCATAATACTTTCTAGCTCCATCCACATCATTGCAAATGGCAAGATTTCATTCTTTTTTTGTGTGTGTGGCTGAATAATATCCGTATCTGTATCTGTATCTATACCTATATTTGTATTTATATCTATATCTATACCACATTTTCTTTATTCATTCATCAGTTGGTAGACATTTGGACTCTTTACACAATTTGGCTATTGTTGATAATGCTGCTATGAGCATCAGGGTGCATGTATCCCTTTGAAGAAGTATTTTTGTGTCCTCTGGGTAAATACAAAGTAGTGTAATTGCTGGATCATAGGGTAGTTCTATTTTTAACTTTCTGAGGAACCTCCATACTGTTTTTCAGAGTGGCTGTACCAGTTTTCATTTCCACCAACAGTATAAGAGGGTCCTCCTTTCTTCACATTCTCACCAACACCTGTTGTTTCCTGTGTTAATTTTAGTGATTCTGACAAGTGTGAAGTGATATCTCATTGAGGTTTTGATTTGTATTTCTCTGATGATGAGTAATGTTGAGCATCTTTTCATGTGTCTCAGCCATCTGAGTGTCTTTGGGAAAATGTTTCTTCATATCTTCTGCCCATTTTTTAACTGGATTGCTTTTTTGGGCATTGAGTTTGATAAATTCTTCATAGATTTTGGTACTGACCCTTTATCAGATATGTCATTTGCAAATATCTTCCCCCATTCTGAAAGTTGCCTTTAGTTTTGTTGACCCATTTCCTTCACTGTGCAGAAGTGTTTTTATCTTGATGAAGCCATGTTATTTTTGCTTTTGTTTCTCTTGCCACGGGAGACATATCTTGTTAGAAATTGCTACAACTACAGCTTCTAAGAGGTTGCTGGCTGTGTTCTCCTCTAGGATTTTGATGGTTTTCCGTCTCACATTTAGGTCTTTCATCCAAGAAATATATATTTTTAATATATTTTCATGTCTCCTATCTTCTGAGTTTCTTTGTAAATTAGATTATCGAGTCTTCAGAATGTCTTTTTTTTTTTTTTTGATGTGTATTTATTTAGGGAGAAAAAGAGGGATAGAGCAAAGGAGAGGCAGAGAGAGAGGGAGAGAGAGAATCCCAAGCAGGCTTCACTCTGTCAGCACAGAGCCTGACATGGGGCTCAAACTCAGGAGTGGTGACATCCTGACCTGAGCCTAAACCAAGAGTTGTACGCTTAACTGACTGAGCCACCCAGGCATCCCTTAGATAACAGTTTTATTTAAAATTTTTAATCTTCATATTTAAAAAATTAGATTTTCAGATGTAAATCATTTTGTATCATCTACTTGCAGACTTTAAGTAAAATTATACTCTAACCTAAATAATACAAGTAAAACCTAGGAATATGCTTTAAATTACCTTTAAATAAATTGAGTAAACATTGCACTCCCCCTGCATTTCTACTGCTACAATTTATTTTTAACTCTACTTGTCCACTTATATACTTGTACATGATTTGTTTAACTTTGAATATATTATGATTTCATAATAAATGATTCATAATAATGTTTCAAAATTGTGTATTTATAATTTGCTCATTTTAAATATTCTAATATAAATATAAGTGTATAATTTCCTTTGTTCAGGGTTTTAGGTTTTGAATATTAAATTCCACTCTTTCATCAATTGAAGCAATTCCTTTACTGAGAACATTTATGAAGAAACAATTGTAATCCCACAGGTGACTTTAGTAGTGATGATGAGAACACTATATTGAATGAAAAATTAAAAAAAATTCATTGGTAATAAGATAACTATGCCAACTGAAAGGATGACAAAATAGCTTAACGTATAATTCATAAAAGGGAATTAAGGTTATCTGTCATAGAAGCTACATTTATCTTAATTTATACAATAATATTCTTAATAGTATAATTTGTAATCATGTATGCATTAACATATAAATGGTAGATTTTTATTATAAATTCATATTACTTAATATTCTCAGTAATACTCATATAGTTTATAACTGTTGCTCTGTTTTCCTTTTTCTCAAGTATTAATTTAATAATTTATTTTATAATTATAATTTTCAAAATCCCTGAAATAGATTTGTTTGCATTACCATTATTTTATCTTCCAACTTACATTCAAGTTATCTGCATTACAATCAAACAATGAGAATTACAATTATTTTTCATGGCTGCATTTCCATTTTGATATATTGAAGTTTATGTAGTAGTAAATATGATTATGGTAATCCCTGGTAATTTGTAATTGTTCATTTATCAATTTAATATGTCAGAAAAATTATCCTATTTTGGAAAAAAAAAACTTTTTGAAAAGATGGTGGCACATCTTTAAAAAACACCCCAAAACAAGATACCCAAATATTGCTCAGGGGACTCTATTCAGTTCGTGTCATTGTTTTTTTATTTTGTAAGGTCTTAAGGTTAATGAAGTTACTTGCTAATTAGTAGAGATTTATCCAGTAGGGATTAAAAAAAATCTTTCTGGTGAATCATATAACCTCAGATATTAGGGTCTTTTGGACATAACCAGTTTTATATTTTGCACAATAATCTCATCCACCCATTTTTGTGCTAAATTACCTAGATACATCATGAATTTTCAGATGATTTTTGAGCCAGTCACAGCATCTTATTGGTTCTTTGTTAATCAGGTAATTGACCTATGTTAAGTTTATATGTTTGCCTGGAATCGTGGTTTACTTTTTGAATATCATTATATTTAAAATTGTTGCAAAATACAATAATTGCAAAGTATTCTGTTTATTTATTTAAAACCACCTCATTGACTGTATCATTCATGCCTTGTTTGTATTTGGATTTAGCCGACAGAGTGGTTTCTCACTACCACAGGTTTGAATTATATATCGACCTATATTCAATTATGTTTATATATTTGAAATCTAAAAAAGTCACATTTATACAAAATCTGTCTTAGCTATTTTTTAAAGGTTTATTTATTTATTTATTTATTTATTTATTTATTTATTTTATGAGAGAGAGTGTGAGTGGGGTAGGGGCAGAGAGGGTGGGGGGACAGAGAGGATCAAAAGCCGACTCCACGCTGACAGCAGCTAGCAGATGCAGGGCTGAAACTCACCAACTGTGAGATCGTGATCTGAACTGAAGTTGGGTGCTCAACACACTGAGCTACCCAGATGCCCCTGTCTTAGCTATTTTGATCAACATTAAACATGTAGTAGAGATTTATCCAGTAGGGATGTAAAAAAAAAAAAAAAATCTTCCTGGTGGATCATATAACCTCAAATATTTAGGGTCTGTTGCACATAACTGGTTTTATATTTTACACAGCTAATAAGATTAGAACGGGGACACTATTATTGTTCTTGCATTGGGCTGAATGTTAGCTCCCCAAAGACACATTCACATTGTAGAGCCTATTAATGTGATCTAATATCTGGAATGTGGGTGGGGAGAGATATTTGTAGACAAAATTAAGGATCTTGAAATGATATCATGTTGTATTATCCCAGCGAAGTTTAAATAAAATTATAAGTGTTCTTATAAGAGACACAGAATAGAAACACTTACAGAGAAAAGAAGGCCATCTGAAGACAGAGGCAAAGATTGGAGTTACGCAGCTACATGAGAAGAAATACTTGGAGTCACCAGAAACTGAAAGAAACAAAGATTTTCTCCAAGAGCCTCTTGGAGAAGCAAAAACCTGGGGACATCTTGATTTCAGATTTCTGGCACCCAGACTGTGGAGAAATAAATTTATGTTATTTTTAAGCTATAAAGTTTGTGGTAATTTGTTAAGGAAGCCCTAAGAAATGAATGCGGTTTTTTTTTTTTTTTTTTTTTTTCTTTTTCAACGTTTATTTATTTTTGGGACAGAGAGAGACAGAGCATGAACGGGGGAGGGGCAGAGAGAGAGGGAGACACAGAATCAGAAACAGGCTCCAGGCTCTGAGCCATCAGCCCAGAGCCCGACGCGGGGCTCGAACTCACGGACCGCGAGATCGTGACCTGGCTGAAGTCGGACGCTTAACCGACTGCGCCACCCAGGCGCCCCATGAATGCGGTTTTTAGCGACTGGTGATTTGGGAAGTTCTTGGCCTATCCAGATTGCAAAAGATACTAAAATTAGTAAATTCATTGTTGGAAAATCATGCTCAGGACAGAGGACCAAAGGTATGGCTTAAATGTTTTGCTGAAGAAAACAGTTGTGTGACACTTGGATCTACTGAACCATTTCAACAGAAGCCAGGAATAGAGATGGGTTTAATAAGGAAAGATGTGTAGAGGTCCTTCTGATCTAATGGCATGGACCCCTGTTTCACACAGGAGGATCAGAATTTTGAGGTTCTATATCAGAAGAAATGCAGGATAGGGACACTTGAGTGGCTCAGTTGTACTCTTGGTTTTGGCTCAGGTCATGATCTCATGGGTTCGTGAGTTTGAGCCCTGCATCAGGCTCCTTGCACTGACAGAATGGAGCCTGCTTGGGATTCTATTTCTCTCCCTCTCTGTCTGCCCCTTCTGTGCACACTCTCTCTCTCAAAATAAATAGATAAACTTTATAAAAGAAGAAGAAGAAGAAGAAGAAGAAGAAGAAGAAGAAGAAGAAGAAGAAGAAGAAATAATAATAATAATAATAATAATAATAATAATAATAATAATGCAGGATGAAATGAGAGAATGTTGTGGGGATTCCAAAAATTCTGAAGGTAGAGAATGAATTCAGAGACCTACTTGGCTGCAAAATGTTCTACCCCCCAAAGAAGGAAGACTGCGTTTGAAAGTGGAGCCTCCATGCACTGCACAGATGTGTAGGATTGCCATGGGCAGAGCAGAAGGCAGGGCTGCTATGGTTCCAGAGGTCAGGACGTGGAGTTACAGAGGATTATTCTCAGACATTGAAAAATAACGGAATTTATCCTGCTGGATTTCAGATTTGCTTCGGATCAGTGGCTACTTTATTCCTTGCAATTTTTATATTTTTGAATGAGAGTCTTTTTGTTTTGTTTTTAACGTTTACTTATTTTTGAAGGAGAGAGCATGAGTAGGGAGGGACAGAGAGACATGGAGACACAGATCCAAAGAAGGCTCCAGGCTCTGAGCTGTAACTCAGAGCCTGACATGGGACTTGAATACATGAACCGTGAGATCATGACCTGAGCCAAAGTCGGACGCTTAACCGACTGAGCCACCCAGGCACCACTGGAATGAGAATCTTTAACCTATGCTGGCCCCACCATTATATTATAGAAACAGATATTTTTTTCTAATTTTAAAAGTTCATAGATGGAGATTAACTTAGTCTCAGGGTGATTCATACTCATTCTCATGGGTATCTGATTTAAGTCATGAAATTGGGGACTTTTGGGGCTGATTATGTTTAAAATGAGAGTTTGAATTTAGAGTTGATATTGTAATTGGTTGAAGCATTTGTGATGTTAGATGGGTTAAAGGTATTTGATATGTGGAGTATAAATTGGGGTGGGGGGGAGGCAGTAGATGTATTGTAATGAGTTGAATAATGTCCCCATTAAGGATGTGGACATGTTCCAGAAGGTATGAATGAAACCTTATTTGGAGAAAAGGTCTTGCTGATGTATTTAGTTAAGAATGTCGGGGTGCCTGGGTGGCTCAGTCGGTTTAGCGACCGACTTCGGCTCAGGTCATGATCTCATGGTTTGTGAGTTCAAACCCCATGTGGGGCTCTGTGCTGACAGCTCAGATTCTGTCTGCTTCTGATTCTGTGTCTCTCTCTCTGCCCCTCCCCCACTCATGCTCCGTCTCTGTCTCAGAAATAAACATAAAAAAAATTAAAAAAAGAATGTCAAGAAGATATCTTCTTTTCCATTCTTGTGGGCACTAAATTGAAGGGCAGATATCAATATGAGAAACTTATAGAACAGAGACAGAGAAAAGGAGACTGCATAAAGACAGAGAAAGAGATTGGAGTTATGTGGCTATGGGCGGAGGCCACACATAGAGCTGCTAGAAGGTAGAAGTAAGGGAATATTCTCCCCTAGAGACTTTGGACAGTGCTGCCATTCCAGCACCTTGAGTTTGGACTTCTGGCCTCCAGAATGGTGGGCTATAGTTCTGTTGTTTTAAGCCAACAAATTTTGTAATGCGTGCTAAAACATGTTAAAGTTGTGGGATTTTAATAGAATTTTACAAATTTTCCTGAATTATTTTCTTACATGTGCTCTTCTCTCAAATGATGTCTTTTAGTATCGAGACTCAGATTATGTCTTCAAACCAACCTTAAAACTCATCTTGCGCAAAGAAGTTACTTACATTATCTTTACCTAAATGGCTACCTTTCCATTTTTTCATTGTCAGTACTTTTTGAAGCTTATTTATACCTCACTGCTTCTTTGGAGTTAATATAAATGATTAAGTTTACACCAGTATCAAGAAATAGTCCATTAGTTATAAGTGCTATAGATATTTAACAGTCTATTGTTCTAATAATGGTAAAATATTTGTAGATAGTCCTGAAGCTCTGGAAAGTTTGTTAACTTCATAATTTCATTTTACCATCTTATATAATGTTTATGCTTGCCTTTTGAACCAGCTTACAGCAAATAATAATAATAATCATGGGCAGTACAAATATTTATTTGCATAATCAACAATATTTATTAAAGTTCTATGTGTAAAATGCACTGCATGTGTTATCAACACATAGTCTATAGCATAACATATTTAATACCTTTTGTGAAATATTTTTTATCTTGTATTTATACCCTTTTAGTTATATTTGATAGGTACACACATATATTCTGTCAAATACTGCTATCACAACACATTAATTATATGTATTTTCAGTTGATTATTTGTTGAGATCACATTATCCTTCAAAAATATTATTCTATTGCCAAAAAAGAAATTAATATACAATGGACACAATGATGATGTGTCCTCTTATATTAGGAAAATAATTAATGAAAAAATCTGTATTATTTTTACTTCATAGGGAGAAAACAATGCAAATTGTGAAATTTTGGCAATTCAGTTACTTGTTTTAAGTGTATCAATGTGTTTCAGATGAAATAGAATTGCATACTTCACAATTAAAATGGAAAAGATGGCAAAGGAACCTGAGGACTTGTAAACTGTGAAGGTAGTCAGTAAAGACAAAAGAAGTCCATACATCACAGAAAACAATAGTTCTAAATAAACTTCTTGGACTGTAATGGTCCACATTATTTCTGTTTCATTATTTCTGTGAGCAGTACAGTGTAAAATAAAGAAAGGATTTGTTATCTCAAACATTGATTTTAATTCCTGCTTTTTGCTTGTTATCAACACCGAGTACCTCTTCTCAGCTTCCTTATGTTATATCAGTAATAAATTATATCTATTTAATGGAGCTTTAGTAAGAATAAAACTAAAGATAAATATAATTATTTAATTATTCTGTATTGTATCTTATTGTCTGAAATTTACAGCATGTCTTCAGTGTTACCACAGCAAGTTTTATATGTCAATTTGGCTAGGCTATGGTTTCCAGCTATTCAATCAAATACTAATCTGGGTTTTGCCCCATAGGTATTTTGTATATGTGATTAAAGTCCATAATTAGTTGGCTTTAATATTATCCCAATTAATCTGGGTGTGCCTGATTTCATTAGGTATAAGGATTTAGGAGCTGAAGTAAAGGTTCCTGATGGAAGAAAATAATCCACCTATGAATAACAGCTTTAGTTCATGCCTGAGATTCATCCAGCTTGCCCTTTCTTATGGTTTGCCCAAAGGACTTTGATCTTGCCTTTCCAGGCCCCATGATCGAGAAAGCCAATTCTTTGCAATTTATGTATATATGTTTCTCCTAGTGATTCTCTTTTTCTGGTTGAACCCTAACAAATACAAGTGTCTTTTTAGCTGCTACCTACTGTTAATTTTACTATATTTTACATGACATAACTAAGGTAGGGTAGTATTAAGTTTGCCCAAATAAAATGGAAAAACTGGAATCATTTTCTCTTTGTGCCTCTATTATTGATAGTATATAACAAAAATGTACGTTCAATATTATTTTATGCAAGTACCTTCAGTACATAGCTGTATGTATTTTAGGCAAATTTTATGTTAAAATGTGAAGCATTTGTATTCTAGTACTTATAAGATTTTCCAGAAAAGATACCATACTTTCTAATTTAATATGCATGGTCTCTGTATTTTCACCCAGACCAACTCTAGTCAGTCACACATTTTCATTACATTTAAATGGATATTCAAATTCCCTCTAACTAACATTATAGTTACTGCTTTTAGATGGTCAAGCTCTGAGGGACATCAAGAACCAAGGAAACTATTGAGAGTTAGGGTAGTCTGGCCAAAAGCAAAAAAAAAAAAAAAATGAAATGAAATGAAATGAAACGAAATTAAAAAGTCTACATGGTAAATTGGCAAATCTGGATTGTAGTCACCATGAACATTGTTGAAATGGGAACATTGGTTCTCTGTAAATGTTATCACTATGGAAACACTTAAGATTACTTTATCATTAGTGTGAAACATATTCTACTTTTCCAAGTTCAAGGCCCAATTGAAGTTTTAAATATATTTAGAAATTTCCCTAAAATAGTTGACATATTCTTTGGTTAAAATCAGTTACTATATAATCAACCTAAAATTAACTTTTGAAATATTCTTTATAACAATTTCCTTGATAATGAAGATGGCTTTTTATTTTTTCCTTTTTATCCTCAAAAATCCTATACAATCTTTTTTATTATTATTTGAGAGAGAGAGAGCAAGGGAGAGGGGCAGAGGGAGAGAGAAAGAGAGTCTCAAGCAGGCTCTACACCTAGTGCAGAACCCTATGTGGTCCCAAGACCCTGTGATCATGACCTGAGCCAAAATCAAGAGTTGATTGCTCAGCTGACTGAGCCACCCAGGCACCCCTGACCATACAATCTTTCACACAATAAATATTAAAAAATCATAAGACAAATTATCAAAAACATCTTATTCTTTGTATATTAAAATATGTTCTTTGTCATTTCTTATTTAAATTTATCTTCTTTCAGTAAGTAGACATTTTGCTACTTATTTTAAATTATCTTTCCTTGCCTTTTATTTTGGTTGCATTTTTATTTTAATGCATTCACTTCCAGGAAAATTTTCTAAAAAAATGAAAATTTCCAGTTTGACTTATGTACTTCTTTTCCAGTACATAATACGTGTTATCGTATGCTAATATATGTATATTTAAACGGCAAATTCAGTTAGCCAATGTATAAACAAAGATCTTAGCAATTTTTATTTCAAAAAATATGTAGAATAGCTCTAATTGTATTCTAGTAATTTTAAAGAGATATGAAATATTTTGGAACATTTCACTGTTTTCTAAATAATGACATATATACTTTGAAAAAATGCTTTAAGAGACTTTCAGATATCAACCCTCCCTTTTCTGTGTGTGTGTGTGTGTGTGTGTGTGTGTGAGTGTGCGTGTGTGATAGAGATAGAGAGAGAGAGAGAGAGAGAGAATGTGAAACAAATCACTTCTCCCAAAACAAAAGAATAGATGATTATGTTGATAAAAGTATCAAAGGTAAAAAAAAATAGAAAATTATTCATATTTGACAAATCAATTACTGATTTAGTTTCTTCCATATAGCTGCCATTGTATCTAAGTAATTTCATTGACTAGGTAGACTTTTAAGACTGATATCTATCAATATATCTGTGTATCTATCTATCATAATCTGTCTCTGGCATTGTTATCAGAAATATTTTCAGAGTACAGAACTTTTACCCCTGTGGTAAAGTTTCTTCCTAGATATCTTATGGTTTTTGGTGCAGTTGTAAGTGGAATTGATTTCTTGATTTATCTTTCTGCTGCTTCATTGTTGATGTCTAGAAATGAAACAGATCTGTACATTGATTTAGCCAGTTTAAATTGGTTGGGGCAGACAATAAAAATAGATTTGAATGAAAATCAAAACAAGATTAGTCATTTGCTAAAATAAGTAAATTATCTTCTGTCAGACTGATAATCTGTCAACCAAAACAAAATTGACAGATAAAATGATTAAACATAATTTTTTTTTATTTTTTAAAATTTTTAAAATGTTTATTTATTTTTGAGAGAGAGAGAGAGAGACACAGAGTGCCAGCAGGGGAGGAGCAGAGAGAGAGACACAGAATCCAAAGCAGGTTCCAGGCTCTGAGCTGTTGGCACAGAGCCCGATGTAGGGCTCAAACTCACAAACCACAAGATCATGACCTGAGCTAAAGTCGGACGCTTAACCGACTGAGCCACCCATGGGCCCCAAACATAATTTTAATTTTAAGTTAATCTTTTAACAATATAATAAAAAAAATCAGCATAATTATGTTTTACAAAATTAATTCAGTATTAAAACTGTGCAGATTTATTCTATACTGCTTGATTTAAATGGGTCAATACTTTATGCCCTTAGTACTTGTAGAAATCATTGATTTTTTTTTCCACATTGTAAAATGGACAATTCACATTTTAAAACCTTTCAAATGCCAGACCATTCAATGGAAGCATTAAATAAATCCTAAAAAATAAGTCCAAAGAGTAAACTTGTCGAACAAACAGGGCCCAGTGGTCTAAAATTTTATTTTGATTAAGAAAAGAGCTTTTTCTTTGTTTGGACATTCCAGACAGATTAACAAATTGTTATGCAGTTGGAATTTGCCTTTTAGGTACAGAATCTGCACTAATCAAACCAAGTTCTGTTGAATAATTTTAAGTACCAGATTAGTGAAGGATTAAAAAAAGTTATAGAGAAGTTGGAAAACAATATGAATATAAATAATGAAAGGTTCAAATTAGATTAGTTGATACTGTCTTGAATTTAGTAGCTTTTATTGTTCTACAAACACTATAAGAATCAAGACAAAATTATGAATCAGCCTTCGGAAAAATTCACATAATCAACTACCTAAAAAAGATTCCCAGCATGACATCAAATTTAACTTTTTTACTGTCATGTTAGGTAAATTATTTCTTTACATTGAATTATTTGTTTCCCTTTTTCTAAACATTTCACTTTTTTAAAGGATTAATTAAAAAAAAAAACTTAGGAAATTTTCTCCCAAATGGTATAAATGGTAACAATTTTTTAATGAGAGGTAAAATTGTGTCCTAAACAGTAGGTACCTGATTATTTTATGACACAGTTACAAACTAATCCTGATATAGGAAGATGATGATCAACAGTAAAGAGAATTAAAAATTCATGGTTTATTTTGTAGGCAAAAACCAATTTGTATAAAATAAACATTATTAAATATTTTATGATTTAATGTATATTCTCAAGTCAGTAATTGCATCGTTGGTGATATCTGTGTGGATATCCAAAGTACTATTTATAGAGTTTTTTATTTAAGTTTATGTTATTTATATAATTATAATATATGCATATTATAATCATAAAATAATTTACTTATAAATATAAAGCTATATAATGTATAGTTTTATTTATATATGTTAAACATGTTTGAAATTTCAGCCATGATAATTAATAGTCACTTGACTATATAAAGAATTATTCTACACCCGTTTGAACTGAAGGACCACAATAATAATTTGGTATTAATGTAACTTTCAAAATTATTTTTAAAGTATCATTAATAAAATAAAAAGTAAGTGTATTATAGGTATTTCCATTTCAAGCATTTCCTTAAACTCCAAGAAGCACAGATAAATATTTCATGTTCTATTATAAATTTGAAAGGACAGAAGTCTTAATATTTATGGAGAATATGTATCAGGTGTCAGATACTTAGCTGTCGGATTTTGATTTTTTTTTGTTTCCCACCCATGAAATTATATTAATATACTTACAGAAGAAGTGGAAGTACACCCTAAAGTGATGAATTCTGAAGAGTTCCATCTCTTGTAGTTGGAGAATTTAACTTTCAGTAGGGTCAATACCTTCTTCTAGTTCTAAAGTGAGAACTTTTCTCAGCCACAACACTCAGACTCAACTTTC
The DNA here is from genome assembly GCF_018350155.1 of Leopardus geoffroyi. NCBI lineage: Eukaryota > Metazoa > Chordata > Mammalia > Carnivora > Felidae > Leopardus > Leopardus geoffroyi. Next base: position 153,457,641 of record NC_059327.1, read on the forward strand.
TTTGTAAAAACTGCATTAACCCAAAGTATTTAGGGACTTAGGCTGAAGCATCTTAAAATTTCCACTACTTCGTCTTGACCTGAGTATAATGGGTGTCTCAAACTCACTGTGCCACAAATAGAATTTCTTATCATCCCTTTCAACTTGTTTATCTTTCTACATTTTAATAATTTGTACAAGTATTTGCAATGTTCTCTTAAGTGAGGGAACAGAGCTGCAAGTTCAAGGTGTAGTGAAGAATACAGAATATAGCCATTGAATGAGTAGAAAGGAGAGTTAGATAAACTTTAAATATAGGCAGAGCCTATTGGAACACATTTCTGTAGCACCTGATCCAGTATCAGAAATTAGAGTAGACTACTGGGAAGAAAGGGAGATGTCAGTGAAACAAAGGATACCTAGCTTTAGTCACAACAGTAGGTGGGAGTACTTTATACTCTAACAGTAGAACAAAATAAAGAAGTAAATTACAAAGATTTTCCATTGTGGGACATGACATTTAAGTCACCTGGTTTCCCTCCTGTGTCAGAGTTGGCTGCCTCAGTTTTCATTGCTGATTCTTTTTCATCAGGTTCACAGAAATAAAGTGCCTTAGAGCTCAGGGATAGGTCCCCTCTCTTTGTTTCCATTCTTTTCTTTGGCCCATGGCTTTCATTTAATGTCTTTGCTAAGGATGTTCTGGTTAGTATTTTCTGACCATATTTCTCTTTTCCTCTGAGCTCAGGATTTAAAAATTTAATAAGTCACTTGATATCTCCATTAGAAATGAACCCCAATTTCCTATATCTATTGCTCTTTCCAAGAACCCAGAAATCAACTTTGATTTTTTTTTTTTTGTCACAACTCAGGCCTAAACCCGTTAGCCTAATCCTGTTTTCACAACCTCCACATTGATTCCTAAAACCCTCCTCCTCCATTGTGCCTAGTACAGCCCAAGCCATAAATTCTAGTCTCCATTCTTGCAACAATATCCTAAAGAGACCTTCTTGCCTTGCTGTAGTTTGTCTTCATGGCTCAGTCAGAGAAATATAGTAAAACCCAGTGGATCACATATGTCTCCTATTTTATATATTTCAGGGATTTCCAAGGACTTAATTTAAAAAATCCTAAATGCATAACATGGATGTCTATTAAATAAAAAAAAAAAAATCAGGGCTTGGGTAAGGGACACTATGTTCAAAAGGATTATTATAAGAATGGAAAAAGGAGTTGTAATAGGGGGATGGACTATTGAAACATGGGGAAAGCTCTGACCCTGAGACTGCAAAGGTGTCCCAGGTTAGTCAAAAAAGATTTTTTCTTCTACAAGAAGGAGTAAACAACACTAAATACAACTTTGTGTAGGAAAGTGGAATAAACAGGTTTGATGAGGCATAATCAGACAGTAGATTAGAGAATGTTTACTCAGAGGTCAGTTTATTCCCAGGAGGAGTTAAGGCTGAAGTTTTCTCAAAGTCAGGGACTTGAGGGAACCTTAACTAAAGTTTCATCAGGTCAGATTAATAATCACTTTTTTTCTGATTTATCAGTACGTACATGTACTTCACCCAATCATTTATGGAGCTAAAAATGAGAATTTGGAGGGTCTGAGCCTGGCCTCGTCATCTATTATTAAAGTCACATGGGTGTTTCTATGCTGAAAGAAGGTTCCTTAACACAAACAAGCAGGAGGATTTTCCAGTATCACAGGGCTCAGATAATTTTCCACATTGTCAATATTACAGTGGTATTTGTTTGGTCCTGTACATCTCTAGCCTCATCCTATACAATTCCTGTTAGTGTGTTTTAACCAAAAAGCTCCCTTCCATTTCTTGAATACTCTAAACGTATCTGACCTTAAGATCTTGTCAGTTTTTCAGCCTCTCGTCTGAAATTCTCTCACTCTCTACATTCTCACTGTAGGCTCCTTCTTGTCAGTCAGGATTCACGAAATGTCATTTTCTCTATAATGTTTTTCTCACCACCATGTTTTTTTCTTCTTCACACAAGTTAGCATTCTGAAAAATATTTATTTACTTCTACATTGTTTTCTTTCCCACCATCATCCTCCCTCCAAGATACCTGCTCCCTTTGCTTAGCTAGCTAGCTTACTTGACTTGTGTGTGTGTGTGTGTGTGTGTGTGTGTGTGTGTGTGTATGTGTGTGTGTGTATCTTTTTTTATTTTCTGTTTGGTTGTTTCAAGTTTTTATCTAAATTCTAGTTATTTAACATATAGAGTAATATTGATTTCGGGAGTAGAATTTAGTGATTCATCACTTACATATAATACCCAGTGCTCATCACAAGTACCTTCTTCATATCCATCACCCATTTAGCCAATCTCCCACCCACCTCCCCTCAAACAACCCTTAGTTTTTCCTCTATAGTTAAGAGTCTCTTCTGGTTTGCCTCCCTTTCTCTTTTTTTCCCCCTTCTGCTATGTTCATCTGTCTTGTTTCTTAAATTCCACATATGAATGAAATCATATGGTATTGGTCTTTCTCTCACTGACTTATTATGCTTAGCATAATTCCATCCACATCATTGCAAATGGCAAGATTTCATTCTTTTTGACGGCTAAGTAATATTCCATTGTATATGTATAACACATCTTCTTTACCCATTCATCAGTCAATGGATATTTAGGCTCTTTCTGTAATTTGGATAATTGTTGATAATACTGCTAAAGCATCCAGGTTCATGTGCCTCTTTGAATAAGTACTTTTGTATCCTTTTGGTAAATACCTAGTAGTGCAAATGTTGGGTTGTTCTATTTTTAGGGTAGTTGTATTTTCAGCTTTGTGAGGAACCTCCGTACTGTTTTCCAGAGTGGCTACACCAGTTTGCATTCCCACCAACAGTGTAAGAGGGTTTCCCTTTCTCTGCATCCTCGCCAACATCTGTTGTTTCCTGTGTTGTGAATTTTAGCCACTCTGACAGGTGTGCAGTGGTATCTCATAGTAGTTTGGGCTTGTATTTCCCTGATGGTGAATGAGTGGAGCATCTTTTCATGTGTCTTTTGGCCACCTGCATGTCTTCTTTGGAAAAATGGCTCTTCGTGTCCTCTGCCCATTTCTTAGCTGGATTATTTGTTTTTTGGGCATTGAGTTTGATAAATTCTTTATACATTTTGGATAGTTAACCCTTTATCACGTATGTCATTTGAAAATATCTTCTCCCATTCTGAAGATTGCCTTTCACTTTTGTTGATTGTTACCTTCGCTGGGCAGAAGCTTTTTGCCTTGATGAAGTCCCGATAGTTCATATTTGCTTTTGTTTCCCTTGCCTCCAGACATGTGTCCAGTGAGAGGTTGCTATGGACAATTCAAAGAGGTTGCTGCCTGTGTTCTCCTCTAGGATTTTGATGGTTTCCTGTCTCACATTTAGGTCTTTTGTCCATTTTGAATTTAGTTTGCGTATGGTGTAAGAAAGTGGTCCAGTTTCATTCTTCTGCGTGTTGCTGTCCAGGTTTCCCAACACCAATTGTTGAAGAGACTGTCTTTTTCCCATTGGATAGTCTTTCCTGCTTTGTTAAAGATCAGTTGACCATATAGTTGTGGGTCCCTATCCCGTCACTTTCAATCTGCAGGTGTCTTTAATTCTAAAATGACTCTTGCCAGCAGCACATAGGTGGGTCTTGTCTTTTTATCCATTCTGATGCCCTATGTCTTTTGATTGGAACATTTAGTCCATTTACATTATTGATAAAAATTTAGTGCCATTGTATTACCTATAGTCCATGTTTCTGGAGATTTTCTTTTTGTCTTTCTAGTCTTTGTTGCCTTTGGTCTTTCTTTCCCAGAGTCCCCTTTAATATTTCTTGCATGGCTGGTTTAGTAGTCATGAACTCCTTTAGTTTTTGTTTCTCTGAGAAACTCTTTATCTGTCTCTTCTGCATGATAGTCTTGCTGGATAAAGTATTCTTGGCTGCATATTTTTACCATCAGCATGTTGAATATTTATTTCATGCCTCTCCCTTCTAGCCTGTCAGTTTTCTATGGAGAGTTCCACTGCTAAACTGATTTTTCTTTCCTTGTAGGTTAGGGATTTCTTTTCCCTTGCTGCTTTAAGGATTCTTTCCTTATCTCTGTGTTTTGCAAATTTTAATATGATATGTCTTGATATTGGTCTGCTTTTGTTGATTTTGATGGGAGCTTTCTGTGCCTCCTGGATTTGGATGTCTGTTTTCATTCCCAGGTTAGGGAAGTTTACAGATATAATTTCTCAAATAAACATTATGCCCCATTTCCCCATTCTTCTTCTCCTGGAACTCCTATGATACAAATATTATTATGCTTTATGAAGTTGCTGAGTTTTCTAAATCTACATTCATGATCCAATATTCTTCTTTCCTTCTTTTCAGCTTCACTATTTTCTATAACTTTGTCTTCTGTACCACTTATTCATTTCTCTGCTTCCTCTATATCTGTGGTCATTACATACAGTCAGTTTTGCACCCTGATCATAGCATTTTTTTTATTTTGCCCTGACTAGTTTTTAGGTCTTTTATCTCTGTGGTAAGATACTCCCTGGAGTCTTTTATGCTTTTCTCTATCCCAGCTAGTATCCTTATGATTGTTGTTTTAAATTCTGGTTCAGGCATATTACTTATCTGTATTGATCAATCAGTTTTTGGGGGGGATGAATTCCTCCATCTTGGCATTTTGCCTGGGTTTCTGTCTTCTGTGTGTTTTAAAGCCATTTATGTTTCCTGCTCCTGAGAGAAATGGCTATATTGAGGAATTCCAGAGCCTGATGCTTCACAAAGTGTTTCTGGTATATGCCATGTGCATTCTGGTGTTGTGTTTTGGCTGCTGTTTCCCTCAAGTCAGTCCTCTGCAGAGTTTCTCCTTGACCACATTGGAAAGTGTTTGGGCCTTGTCCAGTGTTTGGTGAGGTTTAACTAGGTTTGTTTTGGACTGCTTGTTAAAAGAGGCTAGATCCTATTTCCCCTAGAGCTAAAGCTTTGTACCCCTCTATGGTCAGTAGACTTGGTGGGTACAAGGGCTCTGTGCTGGTCTCCTGGGGCAGGGGCATGCTGCACTGATTCTCACTTTGCCATAGTTAAAAAAAAAATAGCACCTGCAGAGCGCGGGGGTGCAGGGCTTGGTCTAAGTGGTACAAGCCTCCACTGGCTGCTGTGCCAAACAAAGAGGTGAAGTCTGTCCACATTGATTGCGTCTGCTGCTGTTCAGGAAGCCCTCACAGAAGACTGAACCATCTTACCTCATTTGTCCCAGACTTCCCTCAGATCCTTGCCTTCATCTTGTCTGTATCTGAGCTGTTTGCTCACCTGATGGCATAGTGCTCCTGTGTTTTATCTCAGGCATGCAGGCTGGATTTCAGAATTCCAAATTTTAAGGACCCAGTGTTCCACAGAGTAGTGCTGATCCTCAGCAGGAGGGTTTTGCCGCATTGTGGCTAGTGACAGTCTGAGAATGGCAGTCACATGAATGCACATGGGCTTGGAGTATATGGTAAAGTGCAGCAAAAAGCCTGGGTCCAGGTTAGCTGCCCTCAGCAACTTCTCCCACTTCTCCCACTTCTCCCAAATCCACTCCAAGAAGGGGAACTGTCTCTCCCTGTGTGACCTAGGGGTCCTCAGACCACACTGTCTGCTCCCGGGCCTCTGCCCTCCTTATGCACTGGAGAGAACCTCTTTGCCCGCCAGGATACACCGTGGCGATGGGCGAACTTCTAAAAAAACTTCAGCCTTTAGCTCCACTGCTTTTAAAAGCTTGTTATTTACATCCCCTCTCATTTTCCCAGTCAAGGTTTTGGGGATGTGTTTTACGTGTGCAAACTCTGTGCCCTGCTCATACACTCTCGCATGCTCTCTCTCTCTCCTCTTGCTGATCAGGGCTCCCTCCTCTGTGTAGCACCAGCAGTTCTTTTCTCCCTGAAATCATGTCTCCACACCTCCTACCTTCCACAGTGTGCCCTCTTTTCTCCCTCCAGTTGTGCAGTTTGTTCTCTAAGTCCTCAGATCGATTTCCTGGTTCAGAATGATTTGATATATAACTAGCTGTGTTTGAAGGACAATGTAATCATAAGGTCATCCTACTACTCCAACATCTTAATACCTACACTCTTTGCTTAGCACTTTTAACTCTAGAAACCACCCTGTGCCTGTTTCAGAATAGTGTTCCAAAATGTATCTAACAAAGAAAAGCGAAATATATATATTCAGTTTCGCTTTTCTTTGTTAGAAAATATATACACGCTCTGTTGCTATTGTGTAGAGTGTTTTGTATAGACTTTTAGGTCTAGTTGGTTTATAATGTTGTTAAGTCTTCTGTTTCTTTATTAAGCTTAAGCCAGGATGTTCTATCCACAATTGAAAGTGAGAAATTTAAGTCTCCAACTATTATGGTACAGCGTTTTGTTTCTCCTTTCAATCCTGTCAAGTTTGCTTCATATATTTTAGGACTTTGTGAGTCTATGTTTATAGTGATTATATCTTCTTAAATAGTTGACATTTTTTTTCAATGTGTAATGACCTTTTTGTCTCTGGTAACAATTTTTGATTAAGTCTGTTTTGCTCAATATTGATATATCTACCTAAGGTCTCTCTTGGTTACTGTTTTCATTGAGTATCTTTTCCATCCTTTCACTTGAAACCTACTTGTGTCCTCGAGTCTGAAATGAGTTTCTGGTGTACAGCATGTAAATTAATCTTTTTTTTTTTTCCTTCTGCCAATCTCTGCCTTTTAACAAAGGTTTAATATATTTATATTTAAAGTAATTACAGATAATGAAGGAATTATTTCTGTCAATTTGTTGTTTGTTTTCTCTCTATATATTTTTTTCTTTATGGTTGCTTCTTCAGTTTCTCCAATAAGTCTTTCTTCTGTGCTTTTTTTTCATTGTTCTATTTTGATTTTGTCTTTAGTTAGTTATAATTTTAGTTCAATTTAGTGTTCCTTTTGTTTTGTTTAGCAATTACCACTGAAATTATAGTTAAAATTCTAAATTTATACCAGTCTAGTTTGAAACAATAACATCTCAACTTTAATAGCTTGTGTTAACTGCATTCCTGTCCACCTCTTCTTTTTCCCTTTACGTTGTTATTGTCACAAATTAGTTTGTGTTGCCACAAATTTAACCTGCACACTGTATTTTCATTAGTATAGATTCCCATTAATGTGAAATAATAATTAGTATTTTATTCATTTTAAGGCATATAGGAAACACAAAGAGGGTTAGAAGCAAAAAATATATATAATGTTAGTTCTTATATTTACCTAATTAGAGATCTTTATTTCTTCATGTGGCTTGCAGCTAACATTTAGTATCCTCTTCTTCTAGCAGATAGACTTAATTTAACATTTTATATGGGACATTCTATTAGCATCAGACTCTATTGGCTTTTGTTTACCTGGAAATGTCTTGAATTCTTCTTCATATTTGTAAGATAGCTTTGCTGAATATAGAATTTTTGGTTGACAGTTTTTACTTTCAGCATTTTAAGTATGTCTTCCTCCTTCCTGGCTTCTATGGTTTATAATTTTTAAAAAAGGCTATTAATCTTATTGAAAATCTCTTGTATCCGATGAGTCACTTTTGTCTTACTGCTTCCAAGATTTTCTTTGGCTTATGCTTTGGGCATTTTGATTATAATGTGTTGCAGGGTGGATATCTTTCTCTTTATCATGGTCCTGATCTTGAATATGTAGCTTCATGATATTCATAAATTTTAGGAATTTGGGGGCATTTTTTATTTAAATTTTGTCACTGCTTATTTCTGTACACTTTATGAATCTTCCATAATGAGTGTGTTGGTGTGTGTGAAGAGGTTCCACAGGTTCCTTAGGCACCATTTATTTATTTTTTTCATTTTTCTTTCTCTACCTTTATGTGATTTCAATTGCCCTATCTTCTAGTTTGCTTATTCTTTCTTCTACCTACTCAAGTCAGTTATTAAATACGTCTAAATGAAAATTTTATGTCAGCCACTGTAGTTTTTGAACCAGAATTTCTATTTCACTTATTTCTATAATTTCTTTCTTCATTATTGATATTCTTTACTTTTTAATTTTCTTGACTTCCATTATTTATTTGTCCATGGTTTCATTTAGCCTTCTGGGCATATTTAGGATTGTAACTTAACATCTTTGTCTATGATGTTCAATATCTGAATTTCCTCTGGCACAATTTTTGTTAATTTCTCCCTTTCTTTTTCTTTCTTTCTTTCTTTCTTTCTTTCTTTCTTTCTTTCTTTCTTTCTTTCTTTCTTTCTTTCTTCTTTCTTTCCTTCTTTCTTTCTTCAGTGAACGAACTATGTCTCCTTTTTATATGATTTATAATTTTTTTTCCTTGTTGAGAACTAGACATTTTGAATAATATGATATCTCTGAAAGTCAGATTTTCTGCCTTTCCCAGGAATTGCTAATATACCAATGGAGTGTTTCAGTAGTCCTTTTGTTAGTGACTTTTCCAAACTGCTTCTGCAAGGGCTGTATTCCTTGTTCTGTATGGTCACTTATCTCTCTTCTGTTATCTCTATAGTCAGCAAGTGACCTGACAGAGATTTCCTTCAATTCCTGGGTATAATAAGGAGAGAGAAAGATAAGAAATATTCTGTTTTTTTGAATTCCCTCTAACAGTTGTTACCAAGAATGTTAGTTTAGACTGAGGAGGCAGAAACAATGGGCATTTCTTGTACTAGTCCCTCAGTGAACCACCAGGCAGATCAAAACAAATAAACTTGATCCTTAGAGGATAAAGTTCTATTGCCCAACCTTGCACCAGCAAGCCACACAGGAATCCAAGCCAAATCCCTCATAGCTGCCTGCCATGAGTCTGGGCCTTGGACGATAGTAGTTGCTATACTAAATACTGAAATTAACCAAAATTTACCAACATTTTTCTTCATCAAGTACTCCTTTTGATGCTAGAAGTGTTCAACTGGAATCAAAGGTTTTAACATAGTTGATTCAGATGATTCTTGCTTATTTGCTGAATTCTCGCTTCCAGGGGGTTGTGATTCCTGGAACTTCCTACTCTGTCATCATTTATTTGATCTTTTTCAATATTTATGTAATATTTTCATTAATATAACAGAATGAGCAATATTACATTTTGGTTTTTTTCTTTATGTTTTTATTTAAATCCAGGTAGTTAACATACAGTGTAATATTAGTTTCAGGTAATATTACATTTAAAAAAATAAACTGATTTTAAAATAATTTGCCTGTTTTTAAATTAGCACTATGTAAATATTAAAATAAAATAATAGCCAAATTATATTAACAGCCATTCTCCAACATAAGAAGAATTAGTTCCTAAATGTTTCAAGGCTACATTGCTATACAATGTTTTGTTTATAGTCATTATAAGTATTTTTGCACCCATTTTGAAAATGGGTTATTATTTTCTCTTTTTTCATATATCTCTTCCCCCATGAATCCAGATTTTCAAATATGTTACTAGATCCACATTTAAAGGTATTTTTTTTTGTTTTTTTTTCTATAATTATGAAGAAAGTAAATCTCACTATATTGAAGTAAAACCTGATACCCACCCTTGATTCTTTTTTGTGTGTTTGATAACTTTATCTGCTATATTTAATACTAGCCTTTTGTTGTTGTTTTTTCTAGGAATGTTTATGCATATTCAAGTTACCAGGATCTTTAATTTTTTAAAACTATATGGCTGTTGACCATAGAAATGGGCCCCAGACAGGAAATATAATTCAAGTTCATATAATATCTTTTGCTCTCAAGACTGTGGATATTGCCTAAAATTCTGGCTTTAAAAGTGATTTTAGAAGGAAAAAACAAGTTTGTATTTTTTCCACTATCAGTGGCCTCCCTTCCCACCCCTTCCATGCCCTCACTTCTGTGGAAGCCAGAAAAAGACTGTAGTTTTGAGCACCAGTAATAGAATTAGCATATATTTTAAAATCAATTATGGTTTTTTTTCTTCCTTATGATAAGATATACCCTGTGATCTGAAATTTAGTCCTCTCATTGGAGTACCCAATGGAGGGAATTGTTTCTCTGTTTTAGCTTAAAATTTTCTGTCTGTCCATTTAGGTTCTCAGCACAAGGGGGAAATATATGTATTGTTGACTTACCTATATGGTTCCTCCATAGATTTTGTTTTCTCAGTTGTTAGTTGAATTTTTTTTGTTTCTTTCCTGAATTGCCTATGACAATCTCAATTTTGCCCTCTCTGCCTTTAATTTGATTTCCAGCATGAAGCTTACTCTCCCTTGTTATTTATGTTATGGAACAGATAGTGTTATTTTTTAAAATCCATTTTTAGCCATTAAATCTCTGTTTTAATGTATCATTTAATAAAATACATCTCATTTAACATATTTAATATTTGCATATTTTATTAGGTTATTGCACCATACAAAGCAATTAGGGAATATTTTCTTATGTTGATTAGATTTTATTTTTATCTTAACTGAATTCTTCTGAATCATGTGTGATGGTTAATTTTATGTAATACATGCTTACACACAATGTATGGTACCCTGTTGTTGGTCAAAAAACAGTCTGGATGTTGCCATGAAGGTATTTTTTAGATGATTAACATTTAAATCAGTAGAGCTACCTTCCATAGTGTGCATGGGTTTCATCCAATTGGTTGAAGGCCTTAAGAGGACAGAACAGAGTTCCACAAGGAAGAAGAAATTCTGCCTCCAGACTGCCTTTGGAATCTAACTTGCAACATCAACTCTTCCCTGAATTTCCATCATACCCAGTGACCTATAGATTTCAGACATGCCAGCCCCCAGAATAAGATGAGCCAATTCCTTAAAATAGTCTGCTGATGGATAGTTTGCTGCAGATACACGTATACAGGTATATTAACATATATGTACACATGTATATGATGTATATATACATTTACATATTATTTGTGTGTGTATATGTGTATACACACACACACACACATACACACACATGCATACATCTTCTTGGTTCTGTTTCTCTGGGAAAATCTGACTAATACAGCATATCTCACTCTTTCTCCTCCCTTCCTCTTTTCTCTGCCTTTCCCTTTCTCCTTCCATGACATCAGCACTTTGCTACTAGCTCTATAGATTATTAGCCTAGATTGAAATTACTCTGGAATATGACAATCTCTGATAATTATTCAGTGTGTTGTTCAGTGAGCTGCTGCAATAATATAAAGGATTCTGAACTAGAGTATAATTGAGGAATTTTACTTAAATTATTCAATTATAGTATCAGTTTCCTTCTTATTTAATTATAGTATCAGTTTCCTTCAGATTCTGTTTGATTTCCTTAAAATGACTTTTTTAGTCCTTATAAGGTTATTTCTCCACAGTGCTCTAAGGAATAGGTTTAGGCATTTTGCTACAATATGCCAGAAAAAATTATTTTATACTTTAGCCAAAACTTTTTGAACATATCACCAGATTGTTTTACTTACACAAAATGTGTGATGAATGTGTCTGTATTTGAGTTTTGTGGCTAAGTGTGAGAATAAGAAAGTCAATAATAGAATCACTCCATTTTGAAAAAAAAAAAATCATTATAAAACACATGACAGCTAGTGTATTTAAAATATTGCCTAATTTACCAATCAGCTTAAGAAATGGAGCATTTATTTATTGAGCCTTTGCTTCTTTAGAATTGTGTTTGAAAATTTTCAAATATGCGGGGTTTTCCTATATATTTATTGTTATCTACTTTAATTCACTTTTGGTCGGATAACTCCATATGATTTTTGCCCTTTCAGATTTATTAAAACTGATTGTTTTGCCTAGCATATGTTCTATCTTGGAGAATATATTATGTACACCTGAAAAGAATATTTAGTGTCTTGTAAATATCAATTAATTAAAAGGGATTGAAGTTAAATAGTTATTTGCAGGTGTGCCTGGGTGGCTTGGTTAAGCATCTGACTCTTGATTTCAGCTCAGATCACGATCTCACAACTGGTGATATGAGCCCCATGTCGGGCTCCTGCTTGCGATACTCTCTTTCTCCCTCTGTCTCTGTCCCTCTCCTGCTCTCACTCTTTCTCTCTCAAATCAATAAGCTTTAAAAACATAGGTGTTTGCACATGTGTATCTAATTGTTCTATTAATTGCTGAGGGGGGTGGTAAAATCTTAACTATGATTTTGGAATTGGCTATATCTCCCTTTATGTCTGTCAAGTTTTGTTTCATATATTTTTGAGTTCTGATATTAATTTACATATAAAGTTTATATCTTAATAATAATTTGACCTTTTTTCATTGTTAAATGTTGCTCTCAATGTCTTTAATACCTCACATTTTGAAAACTGATCTAATATTTAAGTAATGACTTTCTTCTTCTTATTCTTTGTATGATACACATAGGATCCATTTTATCTTTATATTTAAAGCACGTCTCTTACAGGCATCATGTAGTTGAGTTTTGCTTTTTTTTCATCTGTCCTGACAATTTCTGCATTTGAATTATGATGTTTAGTCTATGAACATTTTTCTTTTGCTTTCAAGCAACATTATTGAGATATAACTTACACACAAAATATTCATTAATACTGAGTGATCAGTTCCAAGAGTTTTGACAGATATATACAGTTGCATAACCACTACCATGATCATGATACAAAATTGCCATTACGGTCTCCCTACCCCAATCTAGCAAGGAAAACTTATCATTTGCTTTCTGTCAAAATAGTTTTGCCTTTTATAGAATTTATTATAAATGGAATCATACAGTATGTAATCTTTTATATCAGACTTCTTTCACTAAAAATAATGCTCTTATGATTTATCTATGTTGCTATATGTAACAATAATTTATTCTTTTAACTTTTGAGTAATATTTTAGTGTATGGATATGTAAAATTAGCATATAAATCAATACTTCAGTTAGTGTATCCTTTTGTTGTTTCTAACGATAACCATTATGAATATTTTTTTTTAAAACAGGGATATTTGAATACAAATCCTTGTGTTGATGTATTTTTATTACTTTTAGGTAAGTCCCTAAGAGTGGAACACATGGGTCATCTGACACATGTAATTTTAAGAAAACTGCCAAACTGTTTCACAAAGAGACTAGATTTCTTTTTTCCATTCTTGGCAGCAGTGTGTGAACATTTTATCTGTTATGCATTTTTGCAAATACCTGATATTTTCAACATTTAAAATTTTATCTATTCTGTGTACAAAGTGATACTATATTATGGTTTCAATTTGCATTAAATGTTGCTTAATAATGTTGACCATATTTTCATGTATTTATTTACCATTGAGATATACTTTTTGATTAAATGCCTGTAAAGTTTGTATCCATTTAAAAATAGGTTGTCTTATGATTAAATTTTAGAAGCTTTTTATTTATTCTATATACAACTAATTTATAAGATATATGATTTGCAAATATCCTCTTCAAACACGTAGCTTGTCTTCATTTTCTAGCACAAAAATTTTAATTTTTATGGAGTCCATTTGATGAAGGTTAACTTTTTAATGTTTCTTTTTTTGTATGCTCTTTAAAGTATCTCAACCAAATTCAAGGTTGCATTTTTTATCCTGATTTTGTTCCTAAAACACTTGTATTTTCTTAGCTCTTGTATAGCCATATGAAACATTTTGAGACACTTTTTATATGGTGTAAGGACTGAGGGTTGTTTTTGTTGTTGTTGTAGTTGTTGTTTTATGTATGCATATTTAATTGTTTCAGTAACTTTAGTTGAAAGCATTATCTCTTTCAATTTGAATTACTTGGTATTTTGTTAAAAATCAGTCCATCACCTATGTGATGTCCATCACCAAAAAAGTCTTTTAGGGCTTTGTTCCAATTTTTACATTTCCATCCCAATACCAGGAAAACAGTATTGGTTACCATGATTTCATCATAGGTCTTGAAATCAGATCATGTAAATTCGTCAAATTTTGGCAAGGGGGATTATTTTGGCTATTCTAAGGCATTTCTACATACATGTATATTTTAGAATTAGGTTGTGAATTTATACCAAACAAACACTTCTCTCTTTTTATTGGGATTTAGTTGATTACAGAACAATATAGGATTAACTGACTTTTTATCAACACTGTGTTACCTGTCCAATGAGCATAGTATATTTCTTAATGTATTTAATTCTTTAATTTCTTTTAGAATTGTTCTGTGGCTTTCAATGTACAGATTGATGTATATTCATAAAGTTATATATAAATGTATCACTTTTTGATATTTTAAAAAATATCTCAATTTCTAGTGTTCTATGTAGTATGTAGAAATATAAATGATAATTTAGATTTATCTTATGTATTTTGACCTTGCTAAACTCGCCTATTAGTTTTGGTAACTTTTTTGCAGAGACCTTGGAATTTTCTCTAAGATCTTCAGTTGCCTGCAAATAGAATGTGTTTTACTTATTCCTTTCTAATTGGTACTTTATTTATTTATTTTTCTTTGTAAAAATGGTTATTGCATCCAGTACAATGAGTAATAGAAATGGTGAGAATGCATATCCCTGGCCTACTCTTAATCTTTCTTTAATTTTTTTTTTCTAATGTTTATTCATTTTTGAGAGACAGAGAGAGACAGAATGTAAGCAGGGGAGGGGAAGAGAGGGGGGAGGCAAGATACAAAATGTGAAACAGGCTCCAGGCTCTGAGCTGTCAGCACAGAGCCCAGGCCGGGCTTGAACCCATGAACCATGAGATCATGACCTGAGCAGAAGTTGGATGCTTAACCAACTGAAACTCCCAGGCGCCCGGCCTACTCTTAATCTTAAAAAACATTCAGTGTTTTTACCGTTCAATATGATATTAATAAGAATTTTAGAGATACACCCTTGATTTGTTTCCTTTCTTTTATGAATTTACAAGGCCTTTTTTTGTATTTATCATGAATGTTAAATTTTATCTTTCATTTTTACATCTATTGAGATGACCATGTGGTTTTAGTATTTTAGTATATTAATATGGTAAATTAAATTAATTGATTTTCAAATGTTAAAGCAACCTTATATTCTGTTAAATGAAATCCGTTTTGTCATGATTGATTATCTTTTTTATATTTTCTTAGATTTTATTTGGTAAAAATTTATATTTCCCTGTATTAAATTTGTTATATATATTTTTTTAATTTTGTATTTAATAATTTTTTTAACATGTTATTTATTTTTGAAAGACAGAGACAGCATATGTGGGGAAGAGAGAGAGAGAAAGAAACAGAGAGAGAGACAGAATGCAAAGCAGGCTTCAGGCTCTGAGCTGTCAGCACAGACCTTGATGCAGGGCTTGAACCCACGAACTGTGAGATCATGACCTGAGCCGAAGTCAGTCGCTTAACTGACTGAGCTACCCAGGTGCCCCAATTTGCTATAACTTTATTTAAGGTTTTTTGTTTGTTTGTTTGTTTTTATGAGAGATGTTGTCTGTGGTTTTGTTTCCTTATATTGTTTTTTTGATTTTGTTATTAGGGTAATATAGGATTTATGAAGTCAAGTTGAGAGAATTCTCTCCAGTGTTATTTTTGGAAGAAATTGTGTAGACTTGGTATCTTAAAAGTGTGATAGAATTCATTAGTGAAGCCATATGGCATAGGGTTTCCATATGGGCTTAAAGGGCTTAAAAAAAGGGCTTAAAATTTTTTTTTAAGTTTATTTATTTAGAGCGACAGAGAGACAGAGAAAATGCAAGTGGGGGAGGGGCAGAAAGAGGAAGAGAGAGAGAATCCCAGGCAGGCTCCACACTGTCAGTGCAGAGCCCTATGCAGGGCTTGAACTCAGGAACTATAAGATCATGACCTGAGCAGAAGTTGAATGCCTAACCAACTGAACCACCCAAGTGCCCTGAGGGGATGTTTTTAACTACATATTAAATATCTGAATGTATGTAGAGGTAGTTTGGTTATTTATTTTTGTGGGTGCTTTCGCATCTTATATCTTTTAAGCAGTTTGTCTACTTACATTAAGTTATCAAATGTGTTGGCATAATATTAGTGATATTCCTTTATTATGCTTTAAGTTCTTAATATCTATAATCATGTCACCTCTTTGTTTTTAAGATTGGAAATTTATAGCTTCCTTTTTTTTTTTTTTTTTTTTTAATTTGCCTGGCTATCTACCTGCTTCACTGATGTTATTTATTTTCAAAACTGACTTTTATTCTCTTCTTTGGTGTTTTGATTCATTGATTTCCACTCTGATGCTTATTGTTTCTTTCCTCTTGCTTACTGTGAATGTAATTTTCTTTTTAAAAGGGATCTTTTGGGGCACCTGGGTGGCTCAGTTGGTTAAGCATCTGACTTTGGCTCAGGTCATGATCTCACAGTTCATGAGTTTGAGCCCTGCGTCAGGCTCAGAGCCTGGATCCTGCTTCAGATTCTGTGTCTCCCTCTCTCTCTGTTCCTCCCTCGCTCACACTCTGTCTCTCTCTCTCTCTCTCAAAAATGAACGTTAAAAAAAATTCAGGGGCGTCTGGGTGGTTCAGTCAGTTGTGTCTGATTTCAGCTCAGGTCATGATCTCATGGTCTGTGAGTTCAAGCCCCACGTCGGGCTCTGTGCTGACAGCTCAGGCCCAAAGCATGCTTCAGATTCTGTGTCTCCCTCTCTCTCTGCCCCTCCCCAGCTTGTGCTCTCTCTCTTGCAATAATAAATCAACTTTAAAACATATTAAAAAAATTTTAAATGAATATTTTGATCATATCAGGTTGGAAATATTTCAGGACATTCTTAGTTATCACAGTGATGTGTGACTCCTATTGTCTTGTATTGACCTCATTCAGGAAAAATAACCATGCAACCTCCTATACATTGAAACTTTATTAAATAGTAAGACACCATCCATATGTTAGTACATGTTTATCAGATTGGTATGTTCCTCTATTACTTGAGACACAGAGCAGTACAGTTTGCTGGGGAAGATAGAAATCAGGCAAAATATAATTTGGGTTACATGAAAAAACTAACCTGCATGTGACAAGAGTCTACAGAAAGTAGTGCCAAAAGATGGCCATGTGAAGGGACCAAAAATAAGCTTCTGCTTTCTTAATCTTGAATTATGTTTGTGCTATTTTTGATAATTTTCTAAAACATTACACAATGTTTATGCCATTATAATAAAGAGCAAATATCAATTTTAAAGAGCAAATACCAATTTATAAACCTCAAGAAAGGACTAAAAATAAATATTTTTAATGCATTGTCTTGGCAAACTCCTTCAAATATAAAGACTCCTAGCACACTGAACTTATTCCCATGAGATTAGTTTGGGAAACACTTTTATGTACACCGAAAGCCTTTTATACAATCTAATACCAACTAAATCCTTGAAGGATTCTGCATAACACAGCACTAAAAAGTACTGCATTCATACTGCCCATTTCTATGCAAAGAGACAGAAAATGGATCATTTGGAAGAAACTAATCTCTACTTATTCCTAAATTTAATTTTCTGAAGGCTTTGAATCATTTGTATTTAAACTGACCGACATTTCCAGTTTATCCAACTGTTAGAAATATAAAATTGCAGATCACAAAAATCGTGTTTTCTTTAAAATATAAAAAAACGGGGCGCCTGGGTGGCGCAGGCGGTTAAGCGTCCGACTTCAGCCAGGTCACGATCTCGCGGTCCGTGGGTTCGAGCCCCGCGTCAGGCTCTGGGCTGATGGCTCAGAGCCTGGAGCCTGTTTCCGATTCTGTGTCTCCCTCTCTCTCTGCCCCTCCCCCATTCATGCTCTGTCTCTCTCTGTCCCAAAAATAAATAAACGTTGAAAAAAAAAATTAAAAAAATAAATAAATAAAAAATAAAATATAAAAAAACACATATTTGGAATCTTCTCAGAGTAAATATATTTCAAAAAGACCTTTCTGCCATTTCCACTTTTTTCTCAAAAAAGTGTTTTTGGATTTATAACTATCATCTATCCCTTGCTTTCACCAACTTACTGATTCCTAACAAGGGTTAATACATGAAGGTCTGTCCATTCCACTCATTATGAAGAACCTGGAAACTGCCACAAATAAAGTTGAATGAATCTTTTATATTTTACAGTAAAGATCTTTGTAGTTCAAAATTCTTGCATTTATAACTTCCTGAATTTATCTATGTCATTCTACTTGTTTTTATTTTTAAAACTACAAAATGAGACAATTCCATTAGTGTCTCTCTCTCTCTCTCTCTCTTTTTTTTTTTTTTTTAAGTTTGTTTATTTTGAAAAGGATAGCTAGTGAGCAGGGAAGGGGCAGAGAAAGAGGAAGAGAGAGAATCCCAAGCACACTCTGCACTGTCAGCCCAGAGGCCTATGTGGAGCTCGAATTGATGAAGTTTTGAGGTAATGTGAGGTTGGTGTGGTCCAAAAGAATTCTTGAAGAAGGCTTTGGAGCAAAAAGGTGATTTGATTAGGGGTGCCTGGGTAGCGCAGTCGGTTAAGCGTCCCACTTCAGCCAGGTCACGATCTCGCGGTCCGTGAGTTCGAGCCCCGCGTCGGGCTCTGGGCTGATGGCTCGGAGCCTGGAGCCTGTTTCCGATTCTGTGTCTCCCTCTCTCTCTGTCCCTCCCCCGTTCATGCTCTGTCTCTCTCTGTCCCAAAAATAAATAAACGTTGAAAAAAAAAAATTTAAAAAAAAAAAAAAGGTGATTTGATTAAAGCCTGGGGACAGCACCCATCGGCAGGAAGAGCTGCACTATAAGTGTGTGGGTGGGTGGGGCATTTTTTGGAGGCAAGGAAATAAAGTCTAGAGGGAGTTTCCAAAGAGACTTTCACATGCTAAAGACTTACTGGAGGCCAAGCTATTGTTAAGTTAAAGTTGGTTTTTGCTCTAGCAAGACGTGGGTTTTTCTGGTAAACTGGTGGAGACTCTTATTAATTTGACCTTTTGTTTTTAGTCCTTTCCCATTTTGGGGTAGCCAGAAGTGTCCAAAGAATATCATACATGTCCCACAGCAGGGGTGGGGGGGGGGGGCTGTTTACCTGCACTTGACCTTCAGTTTGTCCCATGCTCCCTCATCATAATGACTGGAGTCGAAACCAAAGAAATGGATGCTTAACCCACTGAGCCACCTAGGCACCCCTCCATTGGTATCCCTCCTACACAATGCTTTGCCTTTTATGGCCCATAACTACCACTGTAATCTACATGTTACATTATTGTCTTTTCTCAATTTTATAAAATTTATTTTAATCATTTTATTTTAACTAGTTAAAACATGGAATGAATGTGAATATTGTATCAGTAAAATTTTTGTTAATCTTTCAATAAAATACATTTGATACAGACTCAACCACTACAGAGAGATCTAGACTAGATTTGGAATAATTTAAGTACACAGTCATTTTTAAATTGAAGTAATCCACTAATAACTTGACCAACTTAACCAATATTGATCCCTTTCATATTACCCACCAAAGTTAGAGAAATCAGAGTTAATTCATACTGATACATTTCCACAACTAATGGAATAATTTAATAAATTATATTATGAATACATTATGAATGGAAAATTGTCATTACACTTAGCTCTGGGAACAATAGCAGTTAATATTTTCTAATATATTTTATCTCATAAAAATAGTTTGCACACTAGTCTCACTTGAAATCTCATCAGAATTGATATACATTCCTTACCAAGATTACACAGTTCTTGTAAAGTGATTCTGAAGAATCTTTTTTGTTTGTTTTATGAAAGGAGAGACCTCATAGATCAAAGTGGAAAAGAAAATATAAAAAACAGCAAACAAAAAATATACACAGCACAGCAGAATAAAAATTTCTAATCTAAGCAGTTCTTTCAGTATATTCTCTTAGAAGGTCAAGAAGTGGTACAAAGGTTTAGGTATATTTTTCCTTACATATTTTTTACTCCCAATAAAACCTTTACTTATCTCAAGAAGGTAGGGAAAAAAGGACACAATTAATTTTTAATAGGTTTCATAAAAAGAAGAAAAGTGTAATTATATTTTTGTAAACTCTACTTTTCATTTGTACTCCATAGAAAACCAAATTATGGGATAAAAATGCTATCTGATATGGATAAAGATGATTTAGTCAGTTAACTATATTATGAAATTCAAAAAAAGAAAACATCAAGCATAAAACTTGAGGTAGGGAAATCACTGAGCAGTAAATGAGTTAATTTATGTAATTACATATTCATAGACTCACAGAATGTTAGAACTGAGAGAGTTTTGAAAATATGTTATTTCACAGATTAGGGAATTTTTGCTATGTGCTCAATAAAATTTTGGTGATTAATTTGATACGTTTTTTAACTTTAATAAGCAACTACTTTTTATTATTTTTCATGGTAACAGAAAGATGAGTAGAAAATTCCAGTGGCTCCTCTTTAAAAAAATA
This sequence comes from Leopardus geoffroyi, assembly GCF_018350155.1. Taxonomy (NCBI): domain Eukaryota; kingdom Metazoa; phylum Chordata; class Mammalia; order Carnivora; family Felidae; genus Leopardus; species Leopardus geoffroyi. Next base: position 153,477,910 of record NC_059327.1, read on the forward strand.
TTATTCAAATTTAGTCTTATTTTATCTTATAAAGATAGTGGTGGGTGAAGACTAACCCAGTTAAAAATGAGTCGTTTTCAGGGGCAACTGGGTGGCTTAGTCAGTTGAGCATCCAATTCTTGATTTCTGCTCAGGTCGTGATCCCAGGATTGTGGGATGAAGCCCTGCATTAGGCTCTGCACCGAGAATGGAGCCTGTTTGAGATTCTCTCTCTCTGCCCTTCTCTCCTGCTTGTGCTCTCTCTCTCTCCCTCTCTAAAATTAAAAAAAAAAAAAAAACAAAAACAAAAAACCAAAAGCATTTGTCCTCATCAAGACCATATGGTACTGACACAAAAACAGACACATAGATCAATGAAACAAAAGAGAAAACCCAAAAATGGACCCACAACTATATGGTCGACTGATCTTTAACAAAGCAGGAAAGACTATCCAATGGGAAAAAGACAGTCTCTTCAACAATTGGTGTTGGGAAACCTGGACAGCAACACGCAGAAGAATGAAACTGGACCACTTTCTTACACCATACGCAAACTAAATTCAAAATGGACAAAAGACCTAAATGTGAGACAGGAAACCATCAAAATCCTAGAGGAGAACACAGGCAGCAACCTCTTTGAATCGTCCATAGCAACCTCTCACTGGACACATGTCTGGAGGCAAGGGAAACAAAAGCAAATATGAACTATCGGGACTTCATCAAGGCAAAAAGCTTCTGCCCAGCGAAGGTAACAATCAACAAAAGTGAAAGGCAATCTTCAGAATGGGAGAAGATATTTTCAAATGACATACGTGATAAAGGGTTAAGTATCCAAAATGTATAAAGAATTTATCAAACTCAATGCCCAAAAAACAAATAATCCAGCTAAGAAATGGGCAGAGGACACGAAGAGCCATTTTTCCAAAGAAGACATGCAGGTGGCCAAAAGACACATGAAAAGATGCTCCACTCATTCACCATCAGGGAAATACAAGCCCAAACTACTATGAGATACCACTGCACACCTGTCAGAGTGGCTAAAATTCACAACACAGGAAACAACAGATGTTGGCGAGGATGCAGAGAAAGGGAAACCCTCTTACACTGTTGGTGGGAATGCAAACTGGTGTAGCCACTCTGGAAAACAGTACGGAGGTTCCTCACAAAGCTGAAAATACAACTACCCTAAAAATAGAACAACCCAACATTTGCACTACTAGGTATTTACCTTTTTCAAAGGGGCACATGCACCCTGATGCTTTAGAAGCATTATTAACAATAGCCAATAGCCAAATTATGGAAAGAGTCTAAATGTCCAACTACTGATGAATGGATAAAGAGATGTGGTCTGTACACACGCACACACACACACACACACACACACACACAGAATATTAGCCATAAAAAAGAATGTAATTTTGCCATTTGCAATGACATGGATGGAGCTACAATGTATTATGCTAAGCAAAATAAGTCAGAGAAAAAGCAAATACCATATGATTTCACTCATGTGGAATTTAGAAACAAAATAGATGAACATAGAGGAAAAGGAAAAAAAGAGGGAGGCAAACCCAAAGAGACTTTTAATTAGAGAAAAAACGGAGGGTTGCTGGAGAGCAGGTTAGCAGGTGGATGGGTTAAATGGGTGATGGATATGAAGGAAGGTATTTGTGATGAGCACTGGCTGTTATATGTAAGTGATGAATCACTAAATTCTCCTAAACCAATATCACCCTATATGCTAAATAACTAGAATTTCAATGAAAACTTGAAACAAAATATAAATAAAAAATAAACTGAAAAAAATGAGCATTTTCCATTGAAACCAGCCATAGGAAAAACTTGTCTGAGTATCTTTTGTCTCTGAATTTAGTCTTTATCATTTTGAGATGAAAACTTTTTCAATTACCTAGTTAAGAGAAAATCATAATGATATAGGAAATGACATTTAAAAATTAATAATGAAAATTTCAATGTAACCCAGAATGTATGATGGACAATTTATAGAGTAAATAGGTAGAATATGTAGACTCAAATCTCTCCAAAAGTTTACTTTAATTCTAGACTAGAAGTGGAATGGAGAAAACTTGTTACTTTCTTAAAATATAAAACCAAATAATTCCAGATGATTATTCTTATTCACATAGGCTAGTTTTGATCACATTTCAAAATTAACTTTAAAAAAAGAGCTAGAGAAAGCTTTGCTTTAAACACAATTATGTATAAGTATGGATGTAGCCTTAGCCTTATAGATATATAGTATAGATATAATTTTCAGAATCTCCAAATCTCTAAAACAAGGAACTTTATTGTATCACATAACTTTCTCTAAATTCATGACTGTATTTATGGAAAAAATATTTTTAATTCCAGTATAGTTAACAAGAAAATTTTAAGACACAAACTTTCTTACATATCTTGAGAAATCCTCGAAGCCTTTGCTTTATTCCCTTATTTTCTATACACATTTGATTGTATTTAGTACTCTCCTTCCTCTAACCATCTCTAATTTTTCAGCTGAGAATCTATGATCACTTGATGTGTCCTAAAGCATGCTGTGTGCCTTTTCCCCAGAGCTCTCACTTATGATAGTATACAGAATAAAATATCATACTCCTTTTGCTGAACGCAGAAAACAAAAATTACTGCTAAAATTTTTGAATCAAACTGATTATTGCTACTCTGTCACAGTTTGCCCTTATATTAGATTTCAACCAAATTCAATTACACAGTGTGCTCCTTGCTGCCATGGAATGAATGGCAGGACAAAGATGAATGAACACAACTGATGCAATTGATTGATCCCAACATGCCTGCCGGTTGATTAATGTGTCTAGGAGCAAAATGAAAAATAGTATTCATCTGTAACTACTGGTCAATTTTTAAATTAACTGAAAATTTCATGAAATATCATGCATTGAATAGAATTTTTTAAAATATTTGAGAATGCTAAGCAAATGTATAGAACTATTTTTATTTAAATGGATACTTTAAAGCAAGAAAATTTGTCCTAGAATTTCTAATATTTATAACATATGTTATAAAATAATAAAGTGTATGTAATGATAATGAGGATATAAACATAATTCAAAGGAGGAAATGGCATTGTATGTGAATTTGAAATGTTTTTATGTATACAAGTTGCTATTTTAATGGGTACTGCTGGAACTTAAAATGGCAAGCAGTGTTATGTTACATATGTGTATGTGTATTTAATTATAAAGTCTTTATTAACATCATTACTATTTTATATAATTTGGACTTAAGTATAGCATGATTACAATAAATCTAATTATTTGATATTTGAGGTACTTTAATATACATGAGTATGGAATTCAGAATTTCTATGGTTTATGAGATCTATTACATGATAGACTAATAAGTGAATCTTTAAATTATATGTTAGAAATCTAATCCACTAAGGATAATTAAAAGCAGATATTGGTGGGGGGGCCGTGTGTGGCTTAGTTGGTTAAGTGTCCGATTTCAGCTCACGTCATGATCTCATGTTTTGTGAATTTGAACCCTGTGCCTGGCTCTGTGCTGCCAGCTGCCAGCCTGGAGTCTACTTTGGATTTTGTGTCTCCCTCTCTCTGTCTCTCTCTACTCTCAAAAATAAATAAACATTAAAAAAAATTTAAGAAACAGATGATGGGTTTATTTATAATAAGTGAAAAGATGTTAAAGGCTAAGAGTTTAAACCTGGTATTCCAAGTCAAAGTTGTTGTCAAAGAACTAGGTCCTTCAGTCATTAGCATACAACTTTATTCTCATGTTATTGGAGTCTCCTTTATCCCTTAGGCCTTACATTCACATTTCTGGCCAGAATAGATCAGAAAGACACAAACTGTCTTTATTGGGTGTTTTTCCTCTTTATTCTTTGGGAAGCTAAACCCTCCCCAGGTTCCTAGTTCAGCCCCTAAAGACTTCCATTTCTGGGGTAAAACAGTAACAATGTATTTGGGCGTTTGTGATTAGTTATGATTATGTTGCATGCGCAGTCTTGTCTGTGAGAGGGTTGGGGATCTTTTAACGTTGACAATTAATTAACAAATGTATTTGATTGCTAATTTTACATGAGTTTAATCACACAATGTAATAACCTTGATATACTAAAAAAATTGTTGTGAAATCTCATTTCTATTCTAGTGCTTCTGTTACAAAAGAGACTACTGTATAAGTTATGGGTTCTGCAGCAAGCAAGCTTATAATTTATCCATATCTCTATTAGTGGAAGCAGGGCCCCCAAAGGCCTCTGCTTAAAGCTATTCTGCATTGTAATCAGATGGAACTTTGATAAAATTGACATTCTAGCTTCTTATTCAGAATTTATGTGACACATGACCATATCCAATTTGTAGATAAGATATTATAATAGAAAAAAGGAACTTCACGTGCAACAATTCAGCCTTTGGCTTCACATATATGCATAGTATGCATTGGAATTCTAATATCTTTGAGAAATATTTTCTACACATGACTGATTCCTTTTTTTTTTTTCTTCGTCTTAATAAAGTTAGCTTCATCATCATTTAAAGCAAGTGTTAGGATCATTATGTCTTAGTTCTTCATGATGTCTTAGTTCTTAAGAATACCTCCACAGAAGAGAAAATACTAACAATAAGCTCCTTATTAACCCACTAATAAATGAAAATTGATTCTAGAAAAATGCTCTGTTCTTCAGTAAAGTATGTCTTACTGTAAAGGACTTGACAAATACAGGCCTTGACCAGTTAATTTCAAGATAGTAAAGTTGCAATTCCTGTAAATAGTTAAGAAAATACTAATATATTTTTTCCATTCAGCACTTGATTTTTGCTTTTGCTTTTGTGTCCCTTCCTTCCTCCTCTTTCTATCTTTTCTTTCTTCTTTTCCTTTTTTTTTTTATTTATTTTTTATTTTGGTAGTCTAAAGTTGAAAGAAAATTGTTTTCTGAAGTAAGTTTTATTTTTTTCTTGGCCATTTTTAGATTACACATTCTGTGTGATTTAATTTGAATACACTGAATTGTGGTCTGATTAAAATATGTGTAACTTGGTATCATTTTTAAGTCACCATTTTATTCATATTCGATGTGAATCTTGAAATTTTTATAATTACTGGGTTTAACTAGGATGTATTTATGTTTTTATCAAATGAATAATGAATAAAAAAATTTTAACATTACAGGTAAATATTTCTATTTTTATGTAGGTTTTTGGATTTGCATGGTTATGATCCAATTGGAAAACAAATGTTTTAAGAAAATATTCATCATTATTTTATTATTAATTTTTTTTCAGTTCACAGTTTAATTGGATAAATTTTCTTATTTAGTGTTAGTGCAGTTAAATACCTTCTTGAATTAAGGCCATAAGATCTGAGGAATGTTTAACCAACATTTTTGTATTTTTTTATTGGGTGGGGGAGAAGGTGGAGAGGGAGAGAGACAGAACTGCCCAGTATATGACTTCCACTTTTCTTTTTCATTTTTAAAATAGAATAGTTTAAGAGATAAGAGCTTTCACTATTGGGTTAATCTGTCTTGGAAATTAGGCAAGCCAAAAAATAAATAAATTAACACGTGGAATTTTCTGGGACTTTCTCTGCTTAAAGTTGTCATTTTGAATGTGTAATCATATCATCCATGAGAAAGTGAATACCATGGCCTAAATTTTGTTTTCAAAGCGCCAAATAAGTAGTGGAATGCTGAAGTTAATTTTTATTTTTTTAAATAAGCAAGCTATACTAAAACAGAATTTATATCCTGTGAAAAATATTTATTTTTTAATATAAATGAAAACAAATTGTGTCTAACACCGATAAAGCATTTTTGATATTCTTTCTTCAAAAAACATATTTTCCAGGGGTACTTACACATCTTTGTCATGAACTCTTTATTCTTGGGAAGTCTATGGACCATCTTCTCAGAATAATATTTTTGAATATCTAAAATAGATGTAATTACAAACGTATTGAAATAGTCATCTATCTCTGTATCTACTGACCTATTGATCACTTGGTCTGTCTGTCTATCATTCTCCATTAAAATAGTAAATAAAATGATCTAGTGACTTATTAATAATTACCATCATTGCAAAGCAGGGACATTAAATCATATTTCAAAATTTCTTGAAATAAACCCCATAATTTGCTATGAAACTATCTTGGGTGTTTAGTGGTAACAAAATCACAGATACTGCTAATACTAATATCATTTCTTACCTATATGTATAGCTAAATAAAATACTAAATTTCACTTAGACATTAGTGAAAATAAAGTGTAATTTTTTGTTTGTTTTTCATCCAAGATCATGGGCTCACTCTCTATGCAATTTTTTTCCCCATTCAAGATAAATGTTTTTATTGAAGATACTTTTTTTTTTTTTTGCAACAAGCATTCTTTCTTTCTGTTATATTGTTTTCAATTTCTAGCATTTCTTTTGGATTCTTTTATTAGAATTTTTGTCTCGCTCCATACATAACTATCTGCTTTTCCAAATTGTGTACTTTTTACATTAGAATTCTTAGCATATTAATCATTGTTGTTTTAAATTCCTGGTCTGATATTTTACTTATGAGCTTTTTTTTTTTTTTTTTTTTTACTGGTGTCTTGTGGATCCTGTTTTAAGAATCAGTAATTATACTGAGTGCCTGATTTTTCACTGTGATAGATGTCTCTGCTATTCTGATGGATAATTCCTATTCTAGAGGAATTCATCATCTAGCAGGAAAACAAAACAAAACAAACAAAAAACAAAAGGATGACAATGAAAAAATTCTGATCAATGGGATAAATGCATTAGTGGATGCATATGTTAACAAGTACTTTGTAAAACAGTATGGTGGTTCCTCAGAAAGTTAAAAAATAGAATTATCCTATGACCAAACAATTGCATTACTAGATATTTACCCAAAGGGCACAGAAATAGTGGTTTGAAGGGATGCATGTATGCCAGTGTTTATAGCATCACTATCAACAATAGCCATATTATTGGTAGAGCCCAAATTTCCATCGACCAATGAATGGATAAAGAAGATGAGGTGTGTGTGTGTGATGGAATATTACTCTGTCATCAAAAAGAATGAAATCTTGCCATTTGCAAGTGGATGTAGCTAGAGTGTATTATGCTAAATGAAATAAGTCAGTCGGAGAAAGACAAATGCCATATGATTTCACTCATATGTGGTATCTAAGAAACAAAACAAATGAAGATAGAGGAAGGGGAAAAAAGAAAAAGAGATAGGGAGGCAAGCCATAAGAGACTCTTAACCATAGAGAACAAACTAAGGGTTGTTGGAGGGGAAGTGGGCAAGGATGGGCTAAGTGGGTGATGGGCATTAAGGAAGACACTTGTTGGGATGTAAATAATGAATCACTAAATTCTATACCTGAAACAAATATTACCTTATATGTTAACTAGAATTTAAATAAACACTTGAAATGTGAACAACAAGAAAACAAATAAAGAAGTACTTTGGGAACATACATAAAAGAGTTAACTTTCTAAAAGGTGATACTATAGGAAACACAAAACATGATGATATTTATAGATGATAATCTCAGAAATATGCAGCCCATCATACCAAGTGTTGAAAGGGACACACATCCAGATCTAGGCAATAATGAAGTTTAAAGATCCAGAGGCATGACAATATTATGTTGCATGTTTTATTGTTATTGTTACTGTGTTGTATTTTTCCTACATCATACATATGAATCTACTGTTAGACCTTTTTTTTTTTTGATCTGCAAGTAAGAAAATGGATTAGCTTGTGATATTTAATATGTCATATATTTAAATATTCAGCTCTGCTATATTCAGACAATTTCAGAAAGAGTATTTTTTTTCTTTTATCATTATAAAGAATTCCACTTTCAGCTATGGTAGACTAGATTGTATGAAACAAATGTTCTTCAAGGTTACCAAAGCCTTGGACTATTGATCAAGATCCCAGAGAGTTAGAAACTCAGAGAGATTAAACACATTTTTGACATTAATTTTCCTCTTGAGTAAATGGCGAACCCAAAAAACTACAGCTGAATTGTAGGAGTATGAGAAGAAAGCCGTTAATGAGAACCTTGTAAATTAAGTTGAACTACCCTGAGTTATGTAGGGCAGCAGTGAAATTGGAGTTTAGAACTGTCAATTAAGAAGGGCCTGGTTAAACATACCATGTCTCTTCTTTGGGGCCCTTCTAAAACTTACATAGCAGTAAGCATGAATGAGAAATAAATATGACCTTATCTACAAGCAAAACTAAGCCCTAATGAGAGCTGGTTTAAGATGGTTTAAACTAACTAGTTTAAGATGATCAACCATAATTAAACTTGCTTCCAAAGGCAATATTAACTTCTTTCTGGAAGATAACCTCAGCAGAACCATAAATTGTTCCTGAGTTTTTTCTTTGGAAACAAAAATAACCCAGCATTCAATAAGAAATAATGAGATTTTCAGAAAGATAAAACAGTAGCAATTCAAATAAGACAGTAGAATGAAATACAGAAGTGATTGATGAATAAGATTTATGCTTTAAAATAAATGATTATTATAAGAATTTAAATAGCAATAGAAGGGTTCATAAGGAGTCTGCAAAGGGTACAGGATAATAGATACGAAAAATATTTAAAGGAATAATTGTGAAAATTTTCCAAAATTTGAAATATTGAAAAAAATTGAAAAATTGAAAAATTTCCAAAATTGAAAAAAGGCTTTATGTTCACCTTTTGGAAGTTTTACAAAGTGCTGCAAATTTAAAAAGAAATACATCTGGCGTATTATATGAAAACTGATGATATAAAATAAACAAAATTTTAAAAGTAGCTAGAAAGCAAAGAACAATGTAAGAATGGTAGTTGACTTACCAGTAAAAATAAAATATGGCATAAATAATAGAAAGCTATCAAATTATGTCATCAACATGCTGAAAAAAAGAATAATGCCAACATGGGACTCTAAACCCAGCAAAATTTGTCTTTAAATAAGAGAGAAAATAAATACAATTTTAGAAAAACCAACTAAGGACATGTGTCACTAGTGTAACATTACAATGGAAAACATAAAAAACAATTTTTTAGGTCAGAGGAAAATTATTCCATATTGATGCAAGAAGAAATGAATAGAAATACAAAGGTTAAATATATGTATTAAATTAATATAGAGAGTCTACACTGATAGCCATACTATCTTGAGAAATTTAAATATACATAGGAATAAGACAAAGCACCATTATCAGAAAAGAGAGAGAAATAAATAAGAGGTAACCTTTCAATTTCTCACATTGACCAGTAGGTGGTAAAATAATAATTTTAGTTACAATATGACAAGGATGTATGTAGAAATCTCTAGGGTAATCATTAAAATAATAATAAAATAGTATAGGATTAGCTAGTTAATGAGATATATATACATATAAAATATTACAAACATTAATTTAATAGCTGACCAAAAAGGAGAGGCAAATGAATAAATAAAACAACTAGAACATAGATGGCAAAATGACTTATAAATCCAAATGCATCAACAATTACATTGTGTTGTAAGAAACAAAAACAAAAACAAATAATTCCATTAAGAAATCAATGGTTGAGACTGACAAGAGTCAGTAAAAAAAAAAAAAATGCATATTACCTTAAAAGAAGGTACAAATTAAAAATAATGATACAAAGTATCATTACAAAGTAAGTAAAAGGGCAAAGTATATAGCATATATACACTAGCTAAAGAGATCTGCTATAACTTTTTTCCCACAAGGGAACAGTAGATTTTAAAGCAAGAAACATTATGACAGATAAAAAGGGATGTTTCATAATGATAAAAGAATCACTCTATGTAGAAGACTTAAGAATTCTAAGTTTATTTTCAGCTAATAACAGTCTAATATGTATATGCATATATACATATATGTATATATGATTTTTATTTTTATTTATTTTTATTTTTTATTTGAGAGAGAGAGAGTGAATGCAAGCAGCGGAGAGAGGCAGAGGGAGAGAGAGAATCTTAAGCAGGCTCTACACACAGTGTGGAGCCCGACGTGGGACTGGGTCCCACTACCCTGGGATCATGACCTAAATGGAAATGAGAAGTTGGACCCTAAACTGGCTGAGCCACCCATGCGCCCCTCCAGCATATATAATTTCAGTATTTTCCACTGAAATGGGAAATAAGAAAAGCATTTCCATTTTCACTTCATCAGTATAACACTGGGTCGAAGTACATTGACAATAAAATAAGATAAAAGGAAATTAAAAGTTTAAGAAATAGAAATAAACTATTTTTGTTTATAAATGGTGTAATTTTCTATCTAGATAATCCAATAGTGTAACATTGTACATTTAGTACATTAGTGTACATTTATAATGCACAGGTTCAATATGAAAATAAATTTACTGATACCCAATAACTATAAGCAATTACAACATAGTTTTAGGAAAAGTGTCACAATAGCTTTGAAAACAAAAAAGTATATAAGTAACATAATATATGCAAGATTTTGAAACAAAATTATAGACGTATTAGTCAAATTGAAGAAAATTTAAAGGAAGGCATCAAGTGCATTGCTTAGAAGACTAATTATTATACATTTTTAAATGTTGATTCTGTGCAATATTGTAAAATATGTCAATTCTGCCTAAATATCATTCCTTGATTCAATATAGTACTGTTATAAATTGATGGTTTTGTGTAAACTGAAAAGTTGATTTTAAATTCATATGGAATTGAAAATATCCAAGTTTATCCAAGGTAATCTTTCATTCTTTAAAGTTAACTTAAAAATTGTGTTATAACTTATAGGCAACATGTATCCAAATTTTAGATGTACAGCTTGTTGAAGTTTTACATATGTATAACCTAAGGTAAATAACTTTTCAGCATCACAGATTTTCTCAAGCCTCCTCTCAGCAGTTACTTCCACTGTAATCTGTATTTTGTCCAAAATCACCATAGATTAATTTTGCATTCTACTTGAACTTCATATAAACAGAAATAGTAGGTGTCCTTTTGCATCCGACTTCTTTCACTCATCATTATGCCTTAGATTCATCCCTGTTTCTTCATCATAAGGCCGTTTATTTTTTCTGCCATTGTGAATGGTTGGTAATACTTCAAAGGCCAATTTTGACATTAAAATATAGTTTGCAATTATTTATGTTGTCCTAACTTGTGGAAAATGAATTTTAATATTGTATTATTGAATGTTTCATTAACATGTCTTTACAATTTTTTTGCTTTAGAATTTCTCTTTGTCAGGCAATCTATTAGTTTTGGTAATTGAATGGGTTTGGAGCAAAAGTCTCAGATTCTTCTTTCCTGCAGCTTAGAATTGCACTGATTAAAAAAAAAAAACACACTATGTGCGTAGGGGCACCTTGGTGGCTCAAGACTTCGCTAAGCGTCAGACTCTTGGCTTTGGCTCAGGTCATGATCTCACGGTTCGTGGCAGCTCTGCCAGCACACAGCCTACTTGGGATTTTTCTCTCCCAGTCTCTTTGCCCAGTCTCTTTGCCCTCCCTGACTTGCCCTCCCCCTCGAAAAATAAATAAACATAAAAATAAAACACTATGGTACATGTAAATGCCAGCGGGGACATTTATTCAATCAAATGTTTATGATGTACAAAAGGGAGAAAATGATACCCAAACTAAGTTCTAAGTGCGTATGTATGCAGGATGAGGGTGGCGGTTGCCTAGGAAATCTTCCCTTAGTAAATGATGTTTGTCTGTCAAGTGGAAAGAGACAAGGTCATAGAATCTCAGAGAGAAGCAATAGCATGCACAAAGGCCCAGTTGCAAATAATTGTCTTACATTCTGCTTTTATTTTTACTGTTCTTTTTATTTTGTTTTTTATTTATTTATTTATTTTTTTTTGAGAGAGTGTGTGTGTACAAGCGGGGGAGGGGCAGGTAGAGACTCTTAAGCAGGCTACACACTCAGTTCAGAGGCAAAGCTGGATGTGGGGCTCGATCTCATGACTGAGATCATGTCCTGAGCCAAAATCAAGAGTCAGATGCTTAACTGACTGATCCATCCAGGTGCCCATTACTGTTCTTTTTAAATTTTACTTTTATAACGTGAAAGAAGACGATAGCTCCATACTTATATTCTCATCTGGAGGAACATCTACTAGATTTACCCCACTGACCTCATGTCCTACCCTCTCACACCTTTCTCCCTAGTGGCACAGGAATGAATTATCGAGTGGATTTGAGGTAAGGAATTAGGTAGCTATATCACAATACCTCTTCAGTCTTCTTTTAGGTTGTTTGCCTTTGGTGGGTTTGAGGCCATATTTGAAGGGGCTTGCTTGCTCCTGTAGAATCGATCAGCAGTGTTGTAGTTTTGTATGTTTCAGAGTGGGTAAATCTATGTCTGCTTTAAAAATAAGGTAACTAAATATATGAAAGGATGAAGACAATTTTTGTAATCAGGTTTATCAGAAAATAAAGTCCACATTTTGACCTGCCTCTTACTGATTTTTGTCTATATCCAAATTAGTTCTAAAATTATTTTTCAAGGTTAGATCTTTTTATTTGCCCAAATCTCAACATATAAGCTAACTAAGCTATTAAGTAGATGGCTGTTATATTTGCATATATTTATGCTAATCTAAACATATTTTCAATGTAAAGTACAGATAACATTATTTGACAACATACATATCATTCATTATTTCAGGTCTGAATAAAGATTTTCATATCTCTTTGTTTCATTATCGTTAAAAGAAGACATAAGTGAAAGGTAATTATTTTTAGAACTAATTCTCTTACCTTAAAACTCCCTTTACTCAATGACACCGAATTTCTCTGAATCTCAAAGTAGTACAGTTAACTTTGAGGATATCCTGTAATCTTCTTTCTATTTTCAGTCACTGACCAATTCTGTGAATGTATTCTTGTCAATATCCCTTGTGTGGTAATATATGCTTTCAAGACTGATCATGGGGGAGCACATCTCTGAGACCTTTATTGATTCAGAGTTGTTATACTGTTCCCTTGCGTTCCCACTCTGACACGAAAATGCTTCTAATTTATTGAGTCACAATATTTGTATACTTACAGTATCTATCAAAATGACAGCTTGTAAATATCAAATTAATGAATAAATTAATGTATAGTTGGGTTTTATTATCTTTTACAGCATATTATATTGAACAGGATACTTTAGGAAAAGGAATGCAGTGCTGCCATAGCTGAATTTTGTGACACTGTAGGATCAAATATAAATGTATATATCTAGGAAGATGTATGTGAAGTCTAGAAAATGATTAACATTTCCTAGACTACATTTCCTGGGGCTTCACAAAGGAAAGCCATAAACTGAATATCCGGTTCCATTACACACTGCTTCTTTAAACACGAAGCAGTTGATTTATTTAACAACTTGGACTACAATGTAAACTTTTGTACCTTTGAGCTTTTTCCTCAGTATTTCTCACGTATCTAAACACTCCTTCCAACTCACAAAGCATTTCCTGTTTTAAGAGCTCGCAAACAAATCCCACTTGTTCTGTTAAACCTTCCCAATACATCTCCACAGGTGTTTATATCTCATGTCATTTAAAGGTTACATAAAAAAAGATCATTACAAATTATTAATGATAAACTCTATCCACATTGTCCTGTGATATTTCTTCCACCTTTTCCTAGAATCCTATATTTCTTAAAGATAACATTGGTGTATATCTTGACTACATAATTAGAGAGAAATGTCTTTGAGGGCATGCCTGTTTTATATCCGTTGATTTCTCTATCTCAGAAAATATTCCATATATATTTGTTCCTTATTTTTTATTAAAGGCTTACAGAAAAAAATTGTACTTGTAAGTATTAAGCATATGACTAGTATGGCAATTTCCTCTCATGTCAATATAGATTATTTTAATTACTATAAAATGTGACTTGCAACTTCATTTTTCGTGATTCGTCGTGAATTATTGCCTCTCAATTTGAGTAAAGGGGCATATCATTTTCCTGATTATCAGTATTCTATTCATTAAGACACCATAATGTGAACACAGTATAATACTTTGAAATGCCACTAAACTAAGCCAATTATTTTATATTATTTTAAGTAGGAGTGGCATAACTTGGTAGCTCAACTGCTTTATAAACCGTCACAATTAAATGGTGATGTACATCCCGTCCTTTGTATCTACATAGAAAACTGCACATATCACATACTGATTACCGAGCTTTGCTGATATATGACTTAACAAATATACATATGCTGCCTGTGGTAAACTGTTGCCCTCAAGTTCGTGAGCAGCAAGAGCTTTTTATTTTAGTTTTAACATGATCTGTGTGTCTGTCTTTGTCATCTATGGGCAATGATTAGTTATTGTATTTTATATTTCATAGTTCTTTTCTTACTCTTATATTTCTTGAGTTTTATTAAAGTCAAGTTACCTGATATGACAAAGGTTTCCCCACATAGCTGTGACATTCGGTGTTTTCTATATATGGAAATATGACACAATTAAAGGTATATTTGGAGGACTTATAAATGCTCTATAGTAATTAAATATACGATTAAATTGTGACAAAATTAATTTAATGAAATGAACAATATTTACTTCTGAAGCTTTCCTGTTGAACATTTTAGAGAACATTGCTCCACTACACACTCATTTTTATAATTTAAAATGCCAAGATTTTAAGTGATTTTTTTAAGCTCATGGTTTTTGTTTTTTTTTTTTTTGTCTCTGTAAGGAAAACTCACCAACTAACGAAACTCCACTCCCCTAAATAACAGCAAAAAAAAGCAAACCTATGAAAACAAAACAAAACAAGATACCAAACAACCAGACCATTGAGATTTTAAAATAAAGGTTAGTTTAATCAACGATTTTTTTCAAAAAGTTAATATTGTGCAATCCTTTATCACCATGATAAAAGACAGGCTTTTGAATATTATGTCTCTTCAGTAGTCATGTTCATAATCAGAGAGTTAACTGCTGCAGAAGAGTAGCTAGGTGTTAACAGTGGATGTGGAGGATTCCACAGGTGGAATTAACAGAATCCCAGTTTTAAACTTAAAACAGCTGGTCAAGTGAATACATTTGAATGGACATTTAAAATGATATGAAGAGTTAAACATGGAGCTGCAAATGACAGGAGAAATGTGTGTTGTGCTCTTAATCTCTTCCTTCCAAAGACTATCTACCTTGCATTCTTCATTATTACCCTTTGCTTTAGCTAGACACCTCCACTAGCAATCCCCAGCTAGCTCACATTGGACATTAAATATTTATTTACAGGTGGCATATACAATATATACATCAGTGTGTCTCATTTCTAAGTAACTGAATATAAAACTTTTTGCATATTTCAACTGTGATCATTTGTTATTTTTCTTAGATTTACATTTTTTCTTTCTCTTTCTCCTTCCCTTATTTTCTTAATTTATCTTTCCTTTTTTACTTCCTGTCTACCCATGAAAATCTGTATTAGGCAATAATTTTCAGAGACTATCATTCTCAATAATCTCTTTTATTTTCCCAAATCATCAAAATGCTTCCAAATATTTCAGTATGAATATTCTTGAATAATTTCTCTTGCAGATTATATACCATTTTAAAGAAATAGGAAATGTAAAAAAGTAAGAAAATTGTATATTTTTCAGAGATGTAGCTCCAGAATGTGCTACAGTACTTAACACATTTTATGATTTTAGATAACTGCAAAATATCACTTCTATTACTTTACTATAACACTTTGACTAGTTTTTTAACTACATTCATTCAGTGTTTTAATCCTTATTATTCCTGTATTTTCTCAGTACGGGGTTATATCATCACAGTTGCACTTGAATTCAGGACTTCACTTTTAACTACTTAACATGTTAAACCTTCAATATATAAGAATTTCTGATCTTGAATATTTGTATATTTCCTCAAAATAGGTTATTCGTCTCTCAATCCTTCCTCTTTTTCTTTCTTCTCTCTTTTCTTTCTGTTTTTTCCCTCTCTTTTTCTTGTTCTCTTAGGCTTTCAGTGGGAGTGGTATAATGAAGACAGAGAAATGTGACAGAGGTGAATAAAAGAACACCCTGGAGAAAAAGAAGAATCTAAGCTGTCAAGGAGGAGGGGAAGCCATGGCCTACACACACAACAAATTGACGATTCCGCCACTTTCATTACCTTTTATCCCACTCACCTTCCATTATCCTCTTTCTTCTTACTATTATAGACTTATTTTCTCCACCATAAGACACTTCAGCTTTGGATCAAGTAAAATATGGCCTTCAGTTCTTATAAACACTATCCTTAGTATAACTACAAATAAGCATAAATCAGTAGTAAGTAAATGTATAACTAAATAAATTCACAAATAGACAACCAAATGGAAAATGTATATGTATAAAGATACAGATGATAATGCATATATAGATGTGACATTATGAATTGATATATTCTTACTTCTTTTGAGTGCTCCTCAGTAGTCAGTGATGACCTTGCCTCCCTTTAACTTCTTCTAAAGATCCTCATCTGCTAATCCAATTTTTTAAATTAATTTTACAATCCTAACATCATGAGCATATTCTCAGCTTGTTCTGTTTTAATTTTCAGTAGGGAAATTTGATAATTTACAGAAGATCAATAACAATAAGCAAAACTTGCATTAGTTCCTTTTCTTGACATACAATTCCATTTTAATTTTCAACTACCCAATTCCACCATCATATAATTTTTGTTTGTTTTGTTTTTGTTTTGTTTTTGTTTTTGTATTCACACATATGTACCTTAATTGTGTCTAGCTTGTGATTTCTCTTCTTTCCTCATGTTCTAGGCTTTCGGAATCACTCCTCTTCCATTAACTTCAGCCTCATCTTTATATTTCTTTGATTTAATATAAAAATAGAACATCTCAAATAACAATGGTAAAATTTTCCTCTTCATTCATCTCTTATATGGTCTTTCTTCACTGATAATATTCTTAAATAGGAGTCTATATTTCCCTTATAATTTCCTACTTAGTAATCAAACTCATACAGTGTTATTTGTGAAATAGCATTGCACGATGCTGTGATTAAGATGGACAATTATTTTTAAAAAAGATAGCCAATTATTTTTGCATTGTTAATTCCACTGAAAATGTTCTGCATGTCTATTGATTTCTCAGGATCACTGGATATTGTACTCACTGATTCTTTAATATCTTCTACTTTATTGATGTAACCACTCCATCTTTTTACATTTTTTTTCTCAATCATGGCTTATCAAATATCCTTTGTGGACCCATCTTCTTCCAATAGTTTATTGACTGTCAGTATACTCTTTGCTTTCTGCTCTGTGGTGATACATTCAACCCCTGTCTTCTCTCTCACTTATAACTTGATGAATCTCAATCAAGACCTCTTAATTGATCTAAAAATACATAATCAGGATCCAATAAACCTCATAAACCTTTTAAATACTAGGACGTAAAGACCCAAAGATGGGAAAAACAGATGTCCATGAAATACACAGAAAAATATGAAAATAATCAGCCATGTACAAATTGTGACTGGTGTTACAAGAAGAAAGATATGTGGTAACAGGAGATTTTACAGTTGGAGAATTTGATCTAGTCAAGTATGTATGGAAAGTCTTTTCTAATGAAGTGAAACAACTTAAATCTTATGTATTAGTAGCCTCAAATTTGGCAAAAGAAGAGATTTCCACACAGAACAGAACAACATGTGCAAGGACTCTATGATAGGAAAGAACATGGTGCCCTATAGGAATTATATGGGTAATATAGCGATGATGAGATGTGTGTTTGTTGCAAGGTACAGACAGGCAGAGATAGGTACCAAAATATAAAGGCATATTAAGTTTTTAAAAAATTATTCTTTTTAACAGGGCAGTAGAAAATAGTTTAAAATATTAGTTATAGTAGTTATTTGGATATTTAAATTAATGACTTTTGCCTCTGATTAATGGGACAGAATGACAATAAATCATATATAGAGGCTATCACTGTAAATTGGTATGAAGAATATAGATTTATATTGGGATAAGAAAATATTCAGGGATCCAGAGAAACCTGAATTGTTTTAGATATAATCAGAAGTTTCTATTGAGAGCATCTGGTGACCAATTAGGTATGGAGAGTGAGGGTAAGTTAAAGATGTCATCAAATTGTTACCATCACATAACTGGATTGTTGATTATGTTGTTGCGAAGATACTGGAAAGAAAATTTAAGTCTATTTTTGTGGGAAGAGTACACTTGATGTTTGATATGTTTTTGAGATTTCAAAGGAGAGAAGCCAGGTAGGCATGTGGATATATATGTCTGATATAGAAGTAATATAACTGGGAAATATTTAAAAATTAGTGAAATACTTGTGTATACCCAGCAATTAAACATGTGGGCATAAATATGATTGCTTAGGCAAATATATTTCTCACAATATATTGAGAAGAAAGATGAAGACAGAATCCTTAGGAATCCAATCAGTGTTGGGGAAGAAGACATTAATTCTGTAAAAGAAACATGGAAGTAACAATCTAAGAGGAAGAGAAAATTGACCAGAAAAGCTTAAAAATGTGTATCCAAAGTGGTGCTGCAACCATTGTGTAAAATGCTGATCAAAAGATAAAAATTGGTAAATAGATATCTTGTTTAGTATTGTCCTTAGAAGTAACTGTTTCATTGGTGGTGGTAAAAATAACACAAGTATAATACCTAATATGTGCAGGTGCTGTTCTAAGCACATTAAATATATTAACTTATTTATTGGAATGAGAAATAAGGTACATACTTTTTTTTTTCAATACTCACTACATAGATGATACAATTATGGCATAGAAACTCTAAGTATGAGATGGCTAAAAACTCAGGTGGCTAGTAAATAGTTGTAATTTGGATATGAGAGGTCTATTTAATGAGTCCTTGATCATTTTTTTTTTTGATAATAAGGGTAAGACAGTTTGGAGTAAAGTGTGATGGTATAGGAGGAAAGTAAATAGAAAGCAGATACAGATAATTCTTCAGGAGCAAAGTGAGCTACATATTTGAGTAAATGCAGATGAATATTGACTATATTGGGGTAACAATGTCTGGTGAATTTAACATACAGAAATAATTAAAATATACATAATAAACATAAATCTTTTTTAATGTTATTATTTTTAATTTTTTAAATATTTGTTTATTTTTGAGAGACAGAGGGACAGAGCCTGAGCGGGAGAGGTGCAGACAGAAAGGGAGACAGAATCAAGCAGGCTCCAGGTTCTGGGCTGCCAGCACAGAGCCTGATGCAGGGCTTGAACTCATGAACCGTGAGATCATGACCTGAGCCAAAGTCAGATGCTTAACTGACTGAGCCACCCAGATGCCCCTAATGTTTGTTTCTGAGAGAGAGAGAGAAAGAGAGCGGGAGAGAGGGAGAGGGGGAGAGAGAGAGAGAGAGAGTGCGAGCATGAGCAGAGGAGGGGCAGAGAGAGAGGGAGACACAGAATCTGAAGCAGGCTCCAGGCTCTGAGCTGAAAGTACAGAGCCCGATGTGGGGCTGGAACCCAGGAACTGCAAGATCATGACATAAACCAAAGTCAGACGCTTAATGAACTGAGCCACAGAGGCGCCCCAATATACATAATAAACATATAATTCAAAAGGGAACTATATGCAGTTGAATTTTTCCAAGGTCTTTGCATTTCCTAGGAGATGTGTATTTGCCTTTCATCAAAATGCAACTAGTGATTTTTAGATTAAGCACTGAAATAATTGTAAAGTAAAACATAAATGCCTAGGAAATGATGAGACTGGATAAAATTCAACAAAAGTGCACAGTAAAGATAAATAAATAACAAAGAGGTCAAATTAGATTAACTCAAATATACATTAAATGTATTTAGATTTATCTCTGGAAAGGATACAGTAGGCAGAAACAAGGCAGGCGTCCTGTTGTTACACAGAAATAGTAGATAAATTACCCCCAAATATCACAATTTTAATTACATTTGAGAAGAAGTCTTTCCTAAGTGTGATGATACTGTTGATTAATTTCTCCCAAGACTACTTGTTAGTCCGATGTTAGGGGTTTTATGGGTAGGTGAATCTACCAAAGGAAATGTGGCAAACAGACTAATCTCTTACAAAATCAGTAGAAAATATAGAATTACTCTCCCTTTTTTAACAGTAAAATCATCTCTTGCACCCATAGTAAATATTATCATGGATTGGGATACAAATCAAGTATCAAGTCTCAGTTAATTCTGTATTCCAAGTTTCTTTTTTACATAGCTATCTAAGGCTTTTTACTGTTTTTACCTAAGTGTCCTATTTGAACAAGCATAGAAAAACATAAATAGGAAAATACTAAGTGAATTAAATTAAAGTAATGTAGCTAATTATGGATGATGTGCTTTCAACAGACTATTTCATTAGTTTAATCAATATCTCATAGTTTGCTTTTTGTTTTTTTTTTTATTTAAAACTTTTAATCTGATCCTTGCAGTAAGAATATAAAAACACAAGGGAAACTAAATGAAAAGTAAATCTGACTTAAATTAAAACATCCCTGATTTAAATTGGAACATTGACATTTGTAAATAATTTGTCACAGAACATTTGGTATAGGGTAAGCACATCAAATGATACATTAATCTAAAATCAGCTAACACTAGAGATAGAGAAAAGGTTAGTTAGGGGATTGAGCATATGAAGGTTATAAAAGGCAACTTAATTACTTAAAATTTTCATTGAATATAGGATATACATGTCACTTTTCATTTGCCAGGATATTGATTTGGTTTCTTGCATTGCTATGGAACCTTATGAGGAAGATTTGTATGTTCATTTGTATGTTCATTACTATTTAATTTATAAAAACATGATATATTTATATTCTTTTAAAATTATAGCACTGAATTAGTCTCAATTATAAAATATTTTATTGTGAAAAATTTGTATTTTAAAAGTTACAAAAATAATTTCTGAATAAGTATTAGATACAGATTCCCCAAATGATGTATATTTACTTAATTATAATTTATCTCCTTTTTCCCCTTTCCTCTTTCTTTAGCATTAATATTGACTGTATACATGTGTTTTTATATATAAACTATTATGTAAATACTGCAATGAATATACTTTAAAAACAAAAAGATATTATTAAACCATAGAACAATTATCAAAATCCAAAATTGATATTAATACAGTCCTATAATTTCACATATAGACTCTGTTCACATTTTTCTGAAGTTCTGACAGAGGTTTATCAAAGATCCAAAATAAGATATCACATTTATTTTTGTTAAAAAAGACATATGTTTAAAAATCCTTGGCCTAAAATACAAGTTTTCACATATTTTCATGTAGAGGTGTCTATTAGTCATTAGGGTTTTGTGTGTGCATGAGTATACATCAAAAAGTCATAATAATTATGCATCATTTTCTCATAAGTACTGAATATGTGATTCTTATATTTGGGCATTTGTGATTCATCATGAGAATTCTTGTATAATGAGTAAATAATTTAAACAGAATAAAATTGAGAAATATAGTGGACAATAATGGTAACCAAATATATAATGAACAAATATTTATTCCGCATTTGTGTCAGTGGTGGTAGATTTTGCATTCACACTTATCAGAGAATACTTCACAATCCATATTAAAAATATAAAAACACACACATAGATATACTCCCATTGAAAGTGTTGCTCTGAGTAAATAAAATTTTCACTTGGCCATTTAACTTTAATAGAGAATGCTACACTAGACTTCCATATAATTTAAAAGACCTAATTAAAATAGTTACTTTTGAAAATCACATCAAAGATATTAACTGCTAAGTACATTTCTTATTTTTAATATTGTTCATTCTTATATGAATGGAGTGAATATATGATAAAATATTGACAATTGAAATGTGTTATAAATCAATCTTTTTCTAGCTTAAGGCAGTGTTAGCACCACTTTAATTTTAAAATATTCCATTTTTCAGAACCTCAAGTTATTAATCCTTAAGAGTACATTTTTATAGCAAAGTATAATCAACTATTAAATAAAATCCAGGGGCTCCTGGGTGGCTCACTCAGTTACTTTGGCTCAGGTCATGATCTCATGGTGGATGGGTTGGAGCCCCATGTCCGGCTCTGTGCTGACAGCTCAGAGCCTGGAACCTGCTTTGGATTCTGTGCCTCCCCCTTTCTCTCCCCCTCCGCTGCTTGCCCTCTGTTTCTCTCTCAAAAATAAATAAACATTGGGGCGCCTGGGTGGCGCAGTCGGTTAAGCGTCCGACTTCAGCCAGGTCACGATCTCGCGGTCCGTGAGTTCGAGCCCCGCGTCGGGCTCTGTGCCGATAGCTCAGAGCCTGGAGCCTGTTTCCGATTCTGTGTCTCCCTCTCTCTCTGCCCCTCTCCCGTTCATGCTCTGTCTCTCTCTGTCCCAAAAATAAATAAACATTGAAAAAAAAAAATAAATAAATAAACATTTAAAAAATTTAAATAAAATCCAGGTAGGAAATATAGAAAATGTAAATATTTTAATTAGACAAATATATAACCACTGAGAACATTAGTTCTGTTTACATAAATTCTTTAAAATGATGTATAATCAATAATTTGCCACTTTGCTATGGTACCAGTGATTTTACCATTCATTTTTCTGTATTACTAAATTAGCCAATTGTTTTTCTGCTATAAGCATTCTATTTGTTAAGGATTCATAAATGCCAATACCATTAAAGGAACCTAAATTTACAAATTTGAAAAAAGGATAATAACACAGAAACAAACTTGTATAGTGATTATTACATGTTGGTATGTGTTTACAGTCTCATTAATATGTCTCATTACATATATACCATGCATCACATTTTTATTGAAACAGTTTAGCATATTACATGTTTGATTGCACAGCATGATACTTTGTGACAATTATGAAACAAACTCCATTCTAGAAGTTTTACATATACTAACTTCATTAACTTCGTGGTGCACAACTTTCTGAAATGTCAGTCACTAGTACATGTTAGTCAAATTATATATTGAAGATATTTTGTCTTTATCCCTTAATGATATGCAGCAAATTTATGATGAAAAAACCCAAAACACTAACAAATACTGTTTGTAAAATTTAGAAGAAAACATAGGAAAAACTTTATGTCCTTGAATTAGGAAAAGATTTCTAAGATATCATGCCCCAAACAATATGCCATTGAAATTAAAAAAAGAAAATGCTACTCCAAAGACACTAATTGAAGAATGAAAAGACAAGAAACAGACTAGGAAAAAATATTGGCAAATTGCATATTAGATAAAGGAACTTGCATCAAGACTATACAGACATAAGAAAACCCAAATGGTAAGAAGACAAGCAACCTGATAAAGAACGAGTGAAAGATCTGAGAAAATCCTTTACAAAGAAGACCTTTGTATTGCAATTAGCACTTGAAAAGATGCTAAACACTAACAATCATTAGGGAAATTAAAATAATAACTATAAATAATAATAATAATAAATAATAAATAATAACTAAAAATAATAATAATAATGAAAGAGATAGAGACCGAGAACAGATAAGAGGATTAAAAAGACAAATAGCTGGGAAAATGGAATTTATTGGTGAATATAGTTAAAAGGTATACAGGAGATTCTTACCATATTCTCACGTTGCTATAAACTTGAATTCATACCAAAATGAAAGGTTACAAAAAGAAATTTCCAGAAAAACTGAGAATTATATAACACATAAAAGGACAATTTCTTCCATAACTATTAGACTCTATATAACTAAAGAAAGATGCAATAATACTTCTACTTCTCTACATGTCTACATCCTCTTCCCTTTTGTAAAATAATCACATGTCATTTTTAAGGACCACACTGTTACTTTATCTCAAATTAATTGCCTTAAGATCATTCATTAACTTTACAGCATCCTACAACATGTCCGCCTGTTTTAATATTGCCAATTTATCATAGTCAACTTAATTTAACTTAACATTTAAGTTTGACTCGGGAATCACCAAATATATTGCATATGACTTCTCTTTCCTCTCAATCACTATGCCATTTATGGTTTTAAGTGGTTTTACACTAGGAGCACTCCTAAAGAGATTAATAGCAATATGGGAATTCAATATTTTATCTCTGATATATTAGGAGAAAAACTTAATTTTAGAATGTATAAAAGTAAAAGCATGATGTTGAACAGGTTAACAGTTTAGAAATCAATTTTCACATACTAGAAATGGTTCAAGTGTTATATCAAAATTGTTAACCATTATTTCGATAAGACATATCCACCTAAATATTAGAAGACTAAAATTAAATTTCTATTGACTTACCATAAGAGTTAGGTATCTGCACCTGGCTAAGAGAAGAAAGAGCTTTTTTTTTTGGATCCCTGACACAGAGGTTGATATTCCATAATATTTTCTTGTTATTGTTGTTGAACTAGATTTGATTAATTGGTATTTGCCTGTAACATCCTATTGAATTTAATATATCCTACGATTTACTGAAAAAGCAGAGTCATTTGGGTAGATTCATCCATGGGGATCTCATAATGAAAAAGAGGGAGAAGGACTGAGAGGATTGAGAAACATGAAGAAATAAGTCAAAATTTAGAGTTAATACTGTCAAAACTTGTATTTGACACTCACTGAGTGATGATCGTATCAGTCCATTGGGAAGCATAACTGCTCTCATGGAAGTCTATAAAAGGTATGGAGAATTCCTGAATGAAATCCATGTATGTATGTTAGAAATGATCTCATCTAAATGAAGAGCACTAAAAATTTTGAAACTACAATATGACCAATACCATTTGGTATTATATTCTGATATAAACATGAGTTCATTTATCATTCTCAATTTTTCTTTGTATTCTTGCCATTTGCAACAACGTGGATGGAACTGGAGGGTATTATGCTAATGAAATGTCAGTCAGAGAAAGACATACATCATTTGATTTCACTCATATGTGGAATTTGAGAAACCTAACAAATGAACATAGGGGAATGGAAGGAAAAATAAGATAAAAACAGAGAGGGAGGCAAACTATAGCAGACTCTTAAATAGAGAACAAATTGAGGGCTGATGGTGGGGTGGGGGTGGATGGCATTAAGGAGGGCACTTTTTGAGATGAACACTGGGTGTCATATGTAAGAGATGAATCACTGGGTTCTACTCCTGAAGCCAAGACTACACTGTATATTAACTAACTTGAGAATAAAAAAAAATTTAATTATGTAAATTATATATGATATATTTACATACATAATTTAGATTCTTTTGTGTGTATATATATATGTATTTCCATATCTATATCTTTATGTCTATGTTTGTATTTATATGGACAGCATGTAGGTATATGTTTTATTTTTTTTCTTGCGATGTCTTTCAAAGACGTATCATTGTCCTTGGCTAACCCTGGCAGACTTGGCGTCTGCCCACGTCCAATAGAACAAACAAGTCCTATGGTAAAGCATACTACCAGTGCAGTGGAAAAAATCATTCCAATCATAGTTGGAGGCACTGAAAAGCCTAAAAAGGCTGAAGAGCATGGTCATTTGATTTTACAAAAAGTGAGTGTAAATAACTTGAAATAATATTCAAATTTATCACCCTGTTATATACATAAATCAATATTTACACTAAGCATGGATAATTACATAAAAAAATGTCTCTAGTTAAAAGATCATTTTTTTTTTCCAAAGGAGCAACAATAAAGCTGATGATATTTTCAGCAACAACAACGAAAGGATGAAGAGATAGTATCTTACATCTTTGAATATAACAACAAAACAACAATATTTGCCAACCTAGAATGCTATATTCAATAAAGTTATCTTTCAAAATGCAGGTTAAATGTAGACATGTTTAGATGAAACTTGAAAGAATTTATCATTAGAATTCTTTAAAATGGCTGCTAAAAATAGAACATTGTACCACATTCTTCAGATGAAAGGATAGAAGTACAGGAAGACATGAAAAAGGAAGAGTAATTATGTTGGTAATTACTATTGGTTTAGGCTTAATAATTTATATTATTCTTAGAAATTGTTCAGATTTATCACAATGAACAGATTTATTGACACACAATTGACCATGACTTTCTGTGTCTTTTATTTTTTGCGTGTGGATTATAGAATAACAATATACAGTCAATTTTCTGTGGTGCATTGGTGACTTCAGTATCTTAAGCAGACAATTTGGCTTTTGGAAAATTAATTATAGTCTTTCACTCCTTTAATGGAAGTCTTACATTTTATCTGGTACTCCTTAATATTTCCTGCACTTTTTCGTTTCGGCAGCTTCACCATGAAGTATCTCGTGATGATTTCTTTTTATTTATTCTGCTTACGATTGTGTGGGATTGTAGAATTTTCCGATTTGTATTTTTCATCCTTTTGGAAAATACCTCATTCATTAACTTTTCAAATACCGCTTTTTACTATTCTCTTTCTTCTGGTACTGGGACTCAGATTAAACATATATGAGATATTCCTATTTCATCCTCCTCTGTATTTGATAGCTTTTTTATTACCCGAGGTAAAATTTTGGAAAATTTATTCTAACCTTAAAGTAGTTCATTTTCTCTATTCAGTTATAACTAATCTGTAATCACACAGTACGTGCTCATTTTCAAATCTGTCTTTTTGAATATGCTTCTATTGTCTGTTATTTCTGTGTTTCTCAGGCATGGTATTTAAAATCTTATGTGCCTGGCTTCTATTGAGTATGTGCTTAATATAGAATTTAAAACTTTATTTGTAGTAAGAATTTTAGACCTAGGATAATATTAACTTTCTGAGAATATATATTCTTTAATTCTGTGCTAGATACTCGAAGAGCAGGGGGCACTAGGAGACAAGGACAATTTAATCCAAACTCTAGGCCTGAGGTAGAACAGGCTGAAGGTGTAGTTTTACGTCTGTTTCACCCTCAGTCTGAAGGAGTAGCCTTAAGGGATCCCAGATTAAGACAGAAATAGAGTAGACTCTCCTCTTTAGCTAAGCAGGCTCTGCACACTCATGTTCCCATTTCTCTCTACTATAAAAGCTGAAGCTCAATTTTCTACGTGGATATTTTCTGAATTGAAAAATGCCTTTGAATACAAAAACTACTCAAGTGTAGACACATGTCTATAGGTTCTTGCTTTCTTCTAAAATGTGGCCCATTAAACCCTTATTATGCTGTTAACACTTTGATGTTCATATTTCAATTATTATTTTATTTTATTCATAATGTTTGGTGTCCTCAGTAGAGAAGTTGGTCTTCAGCATTAACCTACTGTTACCAGAATCAGAAGTTTTCATGAAGTGTTTCATTAAAATTACACTAATTAAACGATTAATAAATTAATACAAAGCCTGTTTTAGTCATATCCCCCTTTTTATGGGCGACATGAAAAAAACATGATATTTTTGTGAAAGAGATTGGGATGGTTTTGTCCACCTTTTTTTTTGTTTTGTTTTGTTTTTTAATTTTTTTTAAGTTTATTTCTGAGACAGAGAGAGACAGAGCACGAATGGGGGAGAGGCAGAGAGAGAAGGAGACATAGAATCCGAAGCAGGCTCCAGGCTCTGAGCTGTCAGCACAGAGCCCGACACGGGGCTTGAACTCACAAACCGTGAGATCATGACCTGAGCCGAAGTCGGTCACTCGACCGACTGAACCACCCAGGAGCCCCTGTCCACCTTTGTTTGAACCACACATTAAACTTAGCCAGAAACTATTTAATCTAGACAAAACATATTAAGACTTACACATATACTAAAGTATGTCAACATACATTTCTCACATATATCATCTTAATGTAGCATTCATTAGCAAAATAAAACTGGATAATTAATAAAGCACTTTAGTAATATAGTAAATTGTTATAATATTGATGAATGTAAATCAGCTTTGTCCATAAGAACCATTCCTAATATAGCTACATGCTATTCACTCTGTTGTAGAAGTTAATTTACATAAGAGGAAAATTCCAAAAGGGAAAACAAAATGTATATCCTCCTAAGTAGTGAAGACAGAGATCTCCTCACTTTACTTAATCACAGAATTAGCACCAAAATTTACAAGGCAATTGATTGAACACATGGAACACAGTGTTAAGAGTAACATTTGTTTTTGTGCTTTCCACAACTCTGTGCTGGCATCTTTTCTTTCTCAACCTTCCATCAGCCATTTTGTACATCCTAAATTATTCATGAATGCAATAACAGGTTTCTGCATTAATAATGTATAACTACATCCAGAGAATATGAAAGATAAAATGTAAGTTGCAAAAGAATCAAAGTTTTGGCAGCTTTTATGATATCCATTCATCTGGCATTTTCTATCATTAATCATTATACCATTTTTGGTAGGATACGTGCTTAAGGATAAAAATTTTCCTCATTGAAATACAGGACTGTTACACTTAAATATAGAAGATATAAATATTGATATCGATATATAGACATAGGTATAGATATACACAGTTTTTCTTTACTATAAAGAGCAAGAGATAATTTTTGTTTGTTTTAGGAGTTATTTTAAAAATATTTAGAAAAAATAGTCAAGAATTATTTTTTTGTAGTTCTATATTTTCACTCATGTGTTAAATACCTTACATGATACAATACTGTCAAGAAGAATGAGTAAAATTTTGGTAGGAAAGTTAATGTTCTCTGTAGAATATTCTTCTCTTACTACATATTTATTCATATCTTTACTTAGAATTATGCATGCAGAGAGATATAAATGACACCTTAAATTCCTATATTGATTTTTTTAGAGCAGTGCAAAATTTAACTTTAAAGCTTATTGAATTAAATATTTTTAACATTTTTAACAATATGGAATCACCACCTTTTCAAAAGGCCAGTATTTGATTCCAAAAACATAAAGATAAATAATACATATTAACTGCCTTTAAGAAGAGTTTCTTTGTTATCCCTCACAGAACGCCTATCAGCTGATTCTAACTGGTTTACTAGTATAAAGGTTTGAACTTTGAGACACAATTTCAATGCCATTTTTCACCTTTGAACTTGAGAATTTAAATAGGTATTAAATATCTTCCAATCATATTTTTTCATTTTCAGGTATGGAAAGTGAACATCAAAGTAAATCAATTATATTATCACTATTGTAACAAGTATTTATAGTAGGATCTTATTATTTTGTATTTTTTTTACATCACATTGACTGTTCCTGCATCCTTTGTTGTTAAGCAGCCAATACTTAAAATAATAACCAAGAAAAAATTTCATTTTCCCTTCTGTTACTTGTAATATAAACAGATCATAGAACATGACAATAATCATGATCAAATTTGTATATTCGCAAAATCAGATGCTGCAAACTTATTGTGTTCTACAAATAAGATTTATTTGTTCTTTACAGTGTTTTAATTAAGATTAAATTGTCAAAAAATTGAAATTTAGAAAAGTTTAAGTAAAAATACAGATTTGCTGGGGCACCTGGGTGGTTCAGTCGGTTGAACGACTGCGGCTCAGGTCATGATCTCGCAGTTCATGAGTTCTAGCCCCACGTCGGGCTCTGTGCTGACAGCTCAGAGTCTGGAGCCCCCTTCGGATTCTGTGTCTTCCATTCTCTCTGCCCCTCCCCTGCTTGTGCTCTCTGTCTCTTAAAAAATCAATGAAACATTAATTTAAAAAAAAAATACAGATTTATCAATTTGTTGAGGTTGTGTACACACCTTGGTAAGTGTGAAGGCACAGTGATGATACGATGCCTTACCATTCCTTATCTTCTTACAACCAGTACAGTGGTTTTGCTCATTATATAGCCTGTCTGCTCTCTGGAGGAGTTTAATTCAGTCTGTGACTCCTAGAATTTCTAAAAACTTAAGGGAAAAGAAAACTTGAAAATTAAATCTAAAGAGAGGGATCCAACATGTAGCAATTATCTATTCTGTGTCAAGCATCCTGTCAAGGTACTTTCATGCTTATTCTGTCGCATACTTCACTCAGAAATTCTGGGGAAAGGCAGCTGGATTTTCATATTTTATACCTGCGATATATACTTTTTATTTTTCTGTTTTCTTACTTAAAATATAAAAATTGGATACACTCCTTATATCTTATTTTTTTAATGTTTATTTATTTTTGCAAGAGAGAGATAGACAGTGTGAGTGGGGGAGGTGCAGAGAAAGTGAGACACAGGATCCAAAGCAGGCTCCAAGCTCTACACTGTCACCACAGAGCCAGATGCAGGACTAGAACCCATGAGCCGTTGAGATCATGACATGAGCCGAAGTCAGATGCTTAACCAATTGAGCCACCCAGGCACCACTCCTTATATTTTAAAATCACCTGAAATACTCATCTTTTCTCAAAGGCTTCTCCAGATTGGTGACACATGTGCAATTAGTGAATACATGAAAATATATCTCACATGTATTTGTTATAACTTAGTTGTATATTTAACCTACTACAACATAGTAATATTCAGTCTATGTGCTTGTTTGTATAAACAATTAGTCACTTGTAGTTTTTTGAAGTTTTTCATTTGCAATGATACTCCCTTTACCTATTGGTCTAAATTATTTCAGGATAGAATCCACACAACTAAGTGATATCTTTAGCACATACTATGGAATACAATTTTATATGTTTTGTGGTCTATCCTTTTTAATTGCAACATGGCTTTTCATTATTTATTTTCTTTTATTAACACCACATGAGGTAGACAACCTCATTTGGAGCCTAGCTGCTTATTCAGGACACAGGAACAAATGCAGGCTACCTTATCATGTTATTCTTAATAAGCACACTACCTTAGTCATGCTGCTCCCTCAATCACTACCATTTGGAGAGCTACAAAGTTTACCTTTAATGACATTTCCATATGTCTCTAGAAAGAAACTGGCTTGTTGAGTCACTTGTCATGCTCTAAGGAGATAATTTTTATCAAAATACTCATAGTCTGACTTTAGGTCGGGCACTTCTGCTTCATTCATTAAACCATGACAAATGTAACAGTAGTACACAATAAACCTCAGTGACCTATATAAAATAAATTCCACACAAGAAACCAGAAAAAAAGAAAGAATTGGTAATACATTTACTATAATGTATTTCAGGGTGATATATTTTGTCTCATAAAAATAGATGTTTGATGTGGCATGTATACATTACCAATATAAAAGGGTCTTTTAGTCTAATTATGTCAATCATGTGCTCTCTTTATAAAATACCAGTGCTACACCTGCTTTTAAAGAATGTCTTCTATATTTTTAATACTTTCAGGTATCTTCATTAGTCATTTTTCCCTCTGGAAGATTAAAGGAATTTACATCTGTGTTTATTTATTTTATTTTTTTGCATTTAACCTTTCAACATGTATCTAGTTTATCCATAAAGATAGATACACATCATGTTTATATTCATTACTGGCTTTCTGTTTGTATTTTGTATTTTGGCTTGATATTAACTTTTTTTGCTATTTGCTATATAAGTTAATTATATTTTACTGCCATATATTTGTATAGAAAGTTAATAGGTTTAAAATCAGTTTCTGATATTATTATATTAATTAAAGTTTATAATAAAATAAAATGAAATTATTTTAATAATGTTGGGAATTATTTATTTTGATCCCACATATGTAAGACTATAGTATAAATAAGAGCATATTTAAATACATTTAAACCTACCTGTGCTATTTCCCCAAATTTTCTTTACGTTGATTGATATAGGAATAGAATATATCATAGTCAGTTTGGCCTGCATTGACAAAATACCATAGAGTGGGTGGATTAACCAACATAAATTGATTTACTACAATTCTGGAGGCTGGAAACCAGAGATAAAGGTGCCACGATGGTTGATTCTTGTTGAAGGTTCTCTTACTGGTTTACAGATGGCAACCTTCTTTTTGAATCCTCATAAGGGAGAGAGAGAGCCCTGGCTTCTTCATCTCCTTAAAAAGGCACTAATCCTGTCATAATGGCTCTATTCAGATGACATCATTGAACCCTAATTACCTCCCCAAAGTCTTACCCCCAAATACGATTATATTGAGGGTTAGGGGTTCAACACATGAGTATTGGTTGAGACACAGACATTCAGTCCATAATAGGATATTAGATACATGCTCTTATTTTTTTATTTACCAATATATTTATATATAATACACTCAGTATATATAACTATGTGTGTGTGTGTGCATGCATCATGTATTAATGCATACTCATGGGGCACCTGGGTGGCTCAGTCGGTTGAGGGTCTGATTTTTGATTTCGGCTCAGGTCACAATCTCATGGTTCGTGGGATTGAGCCCCATGTCAGGCTTCATGCTAACAACAGGAAGCCTGCTTGGGATTCTCTCTCTCCCTCTCTCTGCCCCTCCCCCGCTCGCATATGCACACATGGTCCGTTTCTCTGTCTCTCAAAAAGAAATAAACATTAAAAAATTACATACTCATGTGCATGTGTTAGAGGTGCGTATCAAGAGGATGCATCTACCAGTTGACCCTAAATCTACAACAGGGAAATCAGAGGTTCCTCAGCCCTCCCTTCCTTGGAATGTACGCTCTGCCTACTGTACCCACACTGGGCTCCCTTCCAGGGAGCCTTGAGAGAGTAGATGGATTGAGACCAATGGGACTGAATTGTGACTAAACCCAGTTAAGGCCTCTACATATACTTTTAAGACTTGATGGGTGAGTACGGAGGTCTACTTTTATTGTTGCCACCCAAGACAAGCCCCATAAATAAGTTCCCTTGCTTATGAATACTGCTACCTGCTAATCTGGATTGGTCTGCCTCTTTCTTTAGTCTCTCCTTGCTCTCCATGTACAGGGACAAGTTTGTGAACCAACAGCATATAAGGATTATGAGACAAGACTGGGCACCTGGGTGGCTCAGTTGGTTAAGCATCTGACTTTTGGTTTCAGCTCAGGAAACATCTGACTTTTGGTTTTGGCTCAGGTCATGATCTCACTGTTTCATGAGTTCAAGCCCCGCGTTGGGCTCCATGCTGACCGTGCAGAGTCTGCTTGGGATTCTCCGCCTCCCTCTTTCTCTGCCCCTCCTTGACTTGCCCCTCTCTGTCTCTCTCACAATAAATAAATAAACTTAAAAAAATTAAGAATTATAGGACAAGAACATCAAGAATTTTAAAAGAATAACAGGAAGGAATGTTTCCATGTAAAACTTATGATGTTTGACATACCATGATACTAATACTAATACTATACACATGAAATATAATAACTGTTGAAATAAGCAAATATTTAAGTTAAATTACATCATAATGATTTACTCAAATTTTAATTATTGGGGACTAAAATAAATTTAACTTAACATATTAAACATGATCTTTCAATGTGTGATTTATTATTGTCTAAGGAAATGTAAATAAAAAACCAGAATAACTCTTTAGTAAATGCATTTGTATCATATTGGGATAAAAATGGTTCTATTGATTAAATATAACTAATAAGTCACATAAAAATACTGATATGACAGACAACATAAATAATTTTAAATGCTTTATACAAAATTTAACCATAAAATAAATGAAAAGATAATGGAATTTTCTAATAATTATTATGTTAGAATACTAATACTCATGATATACATATGGATTTCAAGGGCATCTGGGTGGCTCAGTCAGTTGATTGGCCAGCTCTTGATCTTGGTTTAGGCTTAGCTCTTGATCTCATGGTTCATGGATTTTTGCCCCACATCAGGCTCCACACTGAATGTGCTGGGCCTCCTTAGGATTCTTTCTCCACTTCTCTCTCTGCCCCTCCTTCCTTCATGCTGTTTCTCTTAAAAAATAAATAAACTTAAAAATATATGGATTTCAAAAACAGATAAATACATGTGAATCCCTTAGAATAATAATGGCAAGATACAACAATTCATTCAACAAATGAGGATTTCAAGTGTTTAATAAGTTCTTGAAAATGTTGTACAAAAAGAATTATATAGCATACTTTATCAAATTGGTGCAGATTTTTAAAAATTAGCATTAGCAAATGATAGTTAAAACTTTATAAAATACCGTTGAAAATAGAAATAGAACAATATAATGGCAATTTTTAAATATGAGTTCAGTGTCTTAACCACACTGACTTATTTTAATGTTATAACTTCATTTTATTTTTAAAAGTCTATTTATTTAGGGGCGCCTGGGTGGCTCTTTCGGTTAAGCATCCTGCTTCGGCTCAGGTCATGATCTTACGGTTGGTGAGTCGAACCATGCGTCAGGATCATGCTGACAATGTGGAGCCTGGAGCCTGCTCAGGATTCTGTGTCTCCCTCTCTCTCTGCCCCTCCCCCCTCACGCTCTCTGTCTCTCTCTTTCAAAAATAAATAAACATTAAAAAAAATTAAAGTTTACATATTTATTTTGAAAGAAAGAGCATGAGCGGGGGAGGGGCAGAGAGAGAGGGAGGCACAGAATCCGAAGTAGGCTTCAGGCTCTGAGCTGTCAGCACAGAGCCCGACATGGGGCTCAAACCCATGAATGGTGAGATAATGACCTGAGCGGAGGTCGGATACTTAACCAACAAACTCAGTCACCCCTTTTCAAATTTTATTTTTAATTAATACAAGCCATTATTTTAAGTATCATATTTAAATCATGATCATATTAATGATTTTGGAGAAACAAGAACGTGAAGAATTATTGACAGCATTCTGCAAATTTGTGTTATTAAAATTTAACCCCTGTTGAGAGGGAGGGAGCCAAACCATAAGAAACTCTTAAAAACTGAGAATAAACTGAGGGTTGATGGGGGGTGGGAGGGGCGGGAAAGTGGGTGATGGGCATTGAGGAGGGCACCCGTTGGGATGAGCACTGGGTGTTGTATGGAAACCAATTTGACAATAAATTTCATAATAAAAAAAATCTAACCCCTGTTTTAAGGAAAATTTTTCAAAAGCAATTGAGTGTATGTCATAACATACATGTACATGAATATCTAGATTTGGTTTGTATCATAGAAATTTGAAATACTTTATAATTTTTATTCTTAGTAACTTACAAAATCACAAATAATTTTATAAGGTTTCATATTTACTTACAGACAAGGAGGATGAGATTTTCTCATTTTTATGTGATAGAATAACATTTAACCTAGCTTGGAAGAATTAAGAAAATGAAGTGGGGATTTCATTCACTGTAGAAAGAAATCATGCCATCTTCTATAAACTTAGTAGAAAAAATAAGTATTCTTTTCTACTTGGGAAAACAAGAATATATAGACAATTCACTGTAGCTTTAATATTTTCATTACATTTATAATAGGGCTAATATTATATAAGCAGAATAAACTTATGTTTTGCAATTCCAAAATAGGGAAAAATTTGATTTTTGGATATTGACACACCAAAATCACTTCAGAAAAAAAAAATTCTATGTAGAATTGTGTAAAAATTCTATACAATAAACTTATGTTTTAGAATTCCAAAATAGGGAAAAATTTGCCTTTGGATATTGACACACCAAAATCACTTCAGGAAAAAAAAAATTCTATACAGTAAAAGGCATGTCCTGATCTTTGTTTATCTATTGCGTTCTGTAGCTTGGTTTTGTTATCATCATTAATGTTACCATCATAGCACATCTGCTAAGGATTAAGCAGAAAATGTGTCTACTGGTATTTCAAACTAAAAATTAAATTTAGTTCATTTACTTCTTTGTGTTTTGTAAATTAATATATAAGTTGCGAAATGAAAATGCTACCTGTGTGGTTCAGTTGATTGAATGGCCAACCCTTGATTTCAGCTCAGGTCATGATCTCATGGTTTGTGGGAAGGAGCTGATAGTGTGGAGCTTGCTTGAGATTCTCTCTTTTCCTATCTCTCTGCTCCTCCCCTGCTCGTGCTTTCTGTCTTTCTTAAAATAAATAAATAAACTTAAAAAAACCCCGAGATTCCGCAGTGTGAAAACTAATAGGGTTTCTTAACCTGCCATTAATTCTTCAGAAATAATAGGTGTGTGCTTGCAGAAGCTGTATAAACAAAGTAAAAATCAAGATAAAATCAAAACCAAAACTTAATTTAACATTTTGCAGAAGTCTATCTTCTTCCTTCAGTAATCAATATCTAATATTTTTTATTTTGATTAAAATATGAATGGTGTAATATTTTCTGGGTAAATCAAAAATTTATGAATACTGTTAAACCAATTTAGCATTATTATATCATTACAATTCAAAATCACACTTGACTTTCAGATATATCAATATCTATTTAAATTTGTCTCATCTATTATATCCACCTATCATCTATCAGCTATCTATCACATCCCTCCATCCCTCCTTGCCCCACTACTTCCCTATCTATTTAAAGGCTAAGCATTCTGAGAATATTATGTTTTCCCTAGTACTAATTATAGAGATAAGCATTTCAAAAGCAGTAACAAACTAATAAAAGAAATTCATCACCCATTTGCATTTGACAATGCTACTTAACAGAACAGGATGTTTGCTGTCCAGATTTTGTCTAAAAGTCAAAACAAACATCTAAATTATAACTTTGTAACATCTGCTTCCTCTAGGGGGCTATTTGTATGGACTTTGACAGATGTGAGAATTGCAAAGAGTGGTTGTAACAAATGAGACAACTAATAGCGCTGTCTTTAAAAATGCAGCCCGCCTGAGCTGATTGAAATGAGCTCCAGACTGAGACCAAGATCACATGCACCTGTTCCTCCAAACTATTGTTCTAGAAAGAGATGATGACTTTGTAATTAATATTTTCCATCATGGGAAATGTGAAAAAAATTGAAATACCACAGATTATCGTAATATTATAATAGCATTTTCTTGAAAGTCGCTTAATTTGTGCAAAATAATGATAAAGTGTATTGCCTGGTGAATGCATGGTGCAGAAATGAAAGTGGTGGAAATGGATTACCCTCGCTCTTGACTTCTGCATGCACATGCCTGCTTACAAATGGGAGAAAATTTTTGTAAACTAAGGTTTCATTATTGCTCATCAGAATGCAAGTGGACAGGTTCGATGTAACTGTAATATCTCAGGTATGGAAAAACTGTAGAATGAGACAATCAGATATACTGAAGATTTAGAACAGCCAAAGTCCTCATGATGAATTCATGAGGTCAGGATTGAAGTAATTATCATTTTTTTTTATTTTAAATAAAGAAATAGATTTGTTCCTGGGTGTCTCGGTTCTTGTCCCAGATGCATCGAAGAATGGAAGACCTGAGATCAGAATGAGGAGATAGGGTTCATTGAGTAGATTAGGATAGTACACTTTCAAGAAAGTGGGCCATTACCGGCATAAGATTGGCAAGGGCACCTAGAAGCTCTAGCTTCACCCTTTTAAGCCTGCTTTGTATACATGTGAATGTGGCTTTGATTGACATTTCTGAATGACAGCTGGAGGTTCTATAACATTTTGGCCTCTGCATATGTGCCTACCCATGATGCATTCTGTTATAATTGTACTTATTTACATACTGTATATATATGATTGTCTGCTGAGCTTTCGCTGTGACCTTGAAAATACTTAAGGGCAAGTTGCAACCTTTGTGTGCATGCTCAGCTTTTAAAAGTCCCCTTTTGGCTTTTGAGCCAGCTCTGTGGTTAGGCCTTTCCTGTTCTGTTAGCCTTTAGTGGTGACTCTGAAGATGTGGCTATTAACCCTCCCTGGGGGTGGGAGACTGAGGTGGCTCTGCAGGTGTACCAGCATCTGCTTTCTCTCTCCTCGCTCATGCCTAACTAGCTGCCTAACAGATTTATAGTTCAAGTAAATAAAAATGACCTATTGCATGCTCTTTGATGTAAATTTACCTGTTAATACTTTGATACACCTTTGATAGAGTTGGAGTTAAAGTGCCCCTCCTTTGAATGACTTAATGGTTAGACTGTGGTGAAAGTGGTACTGATGACTGATAATTGGTGAGATGAGGTTAGAAAAAACCATGTAGTTTCTGCTGGTTTCTCTTGTAACACATCTCTGGCACCCTCCAGCTTCCATAATAAGAAGTTCAGCTACATGGAGGCTACAGGGCTAAGGAGAGCAAACAGAGTAAGATGAGCTAAGAGTCTGAACTACTCCCAACTGTTTCCCTACTAAACCAGACACCAAACAGTGAATAAGGAACTTTTTAAATGACTCCAGCACAAGCCACTGTCTGAATGAGAGACTCTGACCAGTGACAGATTAGTAGAATCCAGTCAATCCTGAGATTATGATAGATGGTAAATATGAGGGAATGCTATTTATCATGTGCCTAAGTAGGGGGTAGTTTATTTCACATCACTAAATGTCTAGAACACTTATTATATTAAAAGTTTGCACCACAGAATACATGGTGTTAAAAAAATAACCTATCTTAGACTTTCTAAAATATTCTGTTGAACTTGAAAATAAAACAACAAATTATTTACCAGCAAAATAGTTTTATTTGAAGATAGTAGAGGAATTGCAGTTTGGGACATGCAAGCTATCTCAAAACCATAAGCAAGTCCAGAGAATAGAGGACAAGGACATTACTTTATAGAAAAAATATGGAGGAAGTTGGGAAGGGCTATTTTGAATGAAAGTACTTTGGAGGAAAATGAGAGTTCAGAGTGGTGACACTTTCTCATTTGTTGAGTTGCAGCAGTTTCTCCCTGAGATGTTTTTCACCAAGAAGAGGAATCATCCTCCCTCCTGATGGATTAGTAAAGTAGTCTTCTTATTGGAAAATGCAGGGTGACTTCTTCCTCTTGAGTTCTGCAATTGATCATGAGTTGGAAGGGTGTGAATGCTTCTCCTCTTGGCCTCCCAATTAGATTTTTTTTTTTTTAGTGTTTATTTATTTTTGAGAGCGAGAGAGACAGAGCATGAGTGGGGGATGGGTGGAGAGAGTGAGGGAGACATAGAATCTGAAACAGGCTCCAGGCTTTGAGCTGTCAGCACAGAGCCTGATGCAGGACTTGAACTCAGGAATGGCCAGATCATAACCTAGGGCAAAGTTAGAGGCTTAACCAACTGAGCCACCCATGAGACCCTTCCCAATTCAATTTTAAATGAGATTTCCTTCATTCCATTTAACAAATCTTTTTTTTTCTCCCCTCAAAAGTTGTAATTTGTTTTTATTTAAATGTAAAATGCAAAGCCAAATACATGCAAAAAGTTAATGCGTAAGCCATTATAAATGATAAATTTATTTACAGATTCATCTTGTGCTCACTGTTGTGAAGTCTTTTTATTTAGTAAGTATGTATCATACGACTATTTGCCTGCATTTTCTCAACCTAAATCTGGGCTATGTGGGTTGTGGGTAAAATGAAATCATTGTTTTGGGATTCTTTTGCATTATATACTGTGAATTTCTTACAGATAGAAAAGGTATCTTAATAATTGATATTGTTTGCAGAACCCAAATTTATTTGATTTTCCTCATTCCTTCATTTGTGATTTATCAGATTGTCTTTTGTATTGATCTATTGTTTATGATTAAAGTATTTCAAGGAAACTGATTATTTGGGGTAAGAAATGTGTAGGTAACCATTGTGAATATAATGAGAAAGTGGCCAGAGGTAGAGGCCAGAGATGCTGCAAAATGACCTACCATGCACAAGACATTATCCAGACCAAAAAGTGAAAGTGCTGCTCTTGAACAATCCTGGTCTGTGGTTGCTTGCAGATAAAAGAAAAGGTTTACAAAAAGAAAAATGTGGGGGAGGATTTATATGTTTATTATCTTGAGTGTAGTTATGATTACATAGATCTATTCATATGTCGAAACTTATCAAACTGTGCACTTTTAATGTGTGCTGATTATTACATGTCAGCTATGTCTTAGTTAAGATATTTAAAAAGCCAGTATATAACTGGAAATCTGATTCTAGGAAAGTAGAAATAGAATAACAAAGTAAGATTGAATAAACCAAAAATAGTAAAATGACACACCAAATCCCATTCGTATTGATACTTATGTTAAATATAATTATCTAAATATGTGTATTAAATAGGTCCATTAAAAGTCAAAGATCATCTGAATGGAAGGAGATGTTTTCAAATGATATATCCAAAAAAGGATTAATTCCAAAGTATATAAAGAACTTATACAACTCAACACCAAAAAAGAAAGGAATAAAACAATGAAAGATGGACAGAGGACATGAACAGACATTTTGCCAAAGAAGACATATAAATGGCCAAAAGACACATGAAAATATGCTCAACATCACTCATCAACAGGTAAATAAAAATGAAAACCACAATGAGATACCACCTTAAAACTGTCAGAATAACTAGAATTAAAAAGACAAGAAATAACAAGTGTTGGTGAGGACATAGAAAAACAGAAACCCTCATGCGCTGTTCGTGGGAATATAAATTGATGCAGCCAATGTGGAAAACAGTATGGAGGTTCCTCAAGAAAATGTAAAAATAATCTCACCATATGGTTCAGTAATTCCATGACTAGGTATTTACCCCAATAATCAAAAACACTAACTCAAAAAGATATATGCACCCTTAGTAATTGAAGCATTACTTACAATAGCCAAGATATGGAAGCAACACAAATGGCCATCAAGGATGAATGGATAAAGAAGATGTGATATATATGTTGGAATATTACTCATCTATAAAAAAGAATGAGATCTTGTCACTTGCAACATGCGTGGACTTAGAGGGTATAATGCTAAGTGAAATAAGTCAGACAGAAAAAGACAAATACCTTATGATTTCATTAATATGTGGAACTTAAAAAATAAAACAAATGAGCAAATAAAGAAAAAAGAGAAAAACAAGAAAAACAGACTCTTAAAAACCGAGGACAAATTGGTGATTGACATAGGAGAGGTGGGTAGGAGGATGGTGAAATAAAAGAGAAACAAGTACAGTTAGCATGAAGAGCACTGAGTAATTTATAGAATTGTTGAATCATTGGATTGTACATCTGAAACTAATATAGCATTGTATGTTAATTATATTTTAATTTTAAAAGGTCATACATTATAAAAGTTGATGGAAAAAACAAGGCACAACTTCAGGAGATGACCTTTAATTATAAAGATTTAGGTAAGCTGAAAGTAAATGGACAGAAAAACATATGCCCTGAAAATAACAGATACCATATGTAAAAATTAAAGATTAACATAAATATAAAAACTAAAGTTACAATTTCTGGAAGAAAATATAACAGGTATAATTACAACTGGGATGTAGACATAAGTTCTAAAACTGAGCCCAGAGTACAATGACTACAACATAAATAATATATTGGGCCTCACTGTAATTAAATATGTCTTTATGTAAATAAAAGGAAAATGCATCCCATTTTTGTTTTTAAGAAAATGAATAAGGATGTCACAGACAGACAGAATAGAAAAAACATATTAATTGGCAAAGGACTTCTATCCTGAATATGTAAAACATACCAACAAATTAATACTAAAGTAATAACCTTATGAAAAGGTAGGAGGATATGGGATGAAACAGAAGAATGGAACACAAAAGATCAATAAGCACATAAAAGTGTTGAATATCACTACCCATTAAGGATATGCAAATTAAAACTATGTCAAGCTAAAATGTACATCCACCAGAAAAGTGAGCAGAGAACTTTGACTCTTGCACATTTTTGTGGAAGAAAAAAATAGTACAATAACTATGGGAAAGGTCTGGCAGTGTCTCACAAAACCTACAATATGCCTACCAGATGACGCAGCAATTCCACAATTACATATTTAATTAAGAGAAATGCAAACATGTATCTGAAAAGATTGCATGGGAATGTTCACAAAAGCTTTATTTATAATAGTCAAAACTTCGAAATAGCTTGGGTTTCCGTTCACAAGAGATTGAACTAAAAAAAAAAGGCATATTTATCAGTGGAATATTACTCTGAAATAAAAAGGATATACAACCACATGGATGAATTTCATAAATCACATGCTGAACAAAGGAGGCTTACACAAAACACTATGTACTCTATTAAACACATTTATGAAAGGTCTATAACAGATCAGTTTTAAAAGATTAAAAAAAAGATGGAATAACTTGTTTTTATTTACCTCTAGGTAAAAATGAACTAGGAACAGGTATGAGAGAAATTTGGGGGGTAATGGGAATTCTGTAGCTTGATAGGGATCTGGGCTACACAGATGTATGAATTTGTAAAGACCTTTGAGTGATAGATATGTTTAAAAACATTACATGAGTTTTACTACAAAAACTCTTTAAATAAATATTGAACTCTACCTAAAGATAATATTTATTCTAGTTAACAACAATTTATCTATAGTTAATAATAATCATGAAATGTTTAGGAGTAAAGTCTACTAAATAACTACAGTTTTGAAATTTGTAGGTATATAACATACATTACTGGTTGGATAAAAGGGTTGATGTATAGATAGGTTATAAAAAAAAAACTATAGCACAATTAACGTGAGGATCTAAGTAGTGAGGACATGGTTGTTTAGTGTGTAATTTTCTGGAGTTTTCTATTTATTATTTTTTTCTAATAAAGTGAGGAAAAAATCTGGGTGCCTGGGTGCTCTGTTGCTTAAGTGTCCGACTCTTGATTTAGGCTCAGGTCCTGATCTCATGGTTCTTGGATTTGAGCCCACATTGGGCTCTGTGCTGAAAGAGAGGAGCCTATTTCGGATTCTCTCTCTCCCTCTCTTTCTCTGCCCCTCCCCTGCTCGTGCTCTCTTGCTCTTGCTGTCTCTCGCTCCCTCTCTCTCTCTAAAACTAAATAAACTGAAAAAAATTTTTAAAAATTAAAAAAAACTGAGGAAAAGATATATGAAGAAGAGTATATATTTCCTAATAAAAAAGTAAGCTAAGGTTTTCTAGATGGCCTTAATAGGGGAAATTTCTACTTCTTTTTTGAAGATATAAATCTTATAGTCACTATATACCTTAACGTTTTTTGAAAGTTTTCCTCTTATTTTCTTTCTTCATTTCTAATTTCACTGTCAACTACTTATCAGGAATATGTTTCATGTTTGGGGCTTTAACATTTTCCATTGTCAATAAAATTGAATTATTTATGATCTATTGCTATCTTACATTTACTTGTTTTTATTTTTTTTTTTATTTAAAAATTTTTTTTTTCTCAACGTTTTTATTTATTTTTGGGACAGAGAGAGACAGAGCATGAACGGGGGAGGGGCAGAGAGAGAGGGAGACACAGAATCGGAAACAGGCTCCAGGCTCTGAGCCATCAGCCCAGAGCCCGATGCGGGGCTCGAACCCACGGACCGCGAGATCGTGACCTGGCTGAAGTCGGATGCTTAACCGACTGCGCCACCCAGGCGCCCCACATTTACTTGTTTTTAAAAAGACAACAACTGTCTAAATTTTTTCTGATAATTTTATGCATATTATCTTACTTGGCACATATATACATAATAAAACTATGAGGTAAGAATTGTTAGTCTCAATTTAGGTATGATAGATATAATATAAATATATAGTATATGTTTTTGTTTATCATGTCTTCATATAATATATATTTTAAGATACATCATAAATATTTATATTTATATATATTTTAATACATAACTACATGAAGTTACCTAATTTTTCAGAATCATATCCTGGTTTTAAGTTATTAAATTATACTTATCAGGGTAAGATGATGCGGTGAAATATAAACACTACTCTTACAAAAGTGAAAATAAATAAATGTTGCATATAGTAGTCTAGAAGTAATATCCAAGAAAATGTAAGATATGGAAGAGAATTGAAAGAGGGATGAAATAGTAATTAAGGGTAGTTTTGGAGGTCAAGCGGTGCCAAATAAACATCATATATTAAAAGGAAAAAAATCAGTTTTTGTAAGTGAGGACATAATAGTAAATGTATTTCTCTTAGAGTGAAAGAATAATGAAGTTTAATTCAAGAGTCACATAATTGTAAGTAATGAAGAAGACCATCTTAATTGAGTTGCTGAAATGACCTTCCTTGGGGTCATTGCATTTTAGACAGCAGTTCTCCTTGTTTGGTTAGATCATGCTCTGGTTTTTAATAAGTATAAAAGAATTCTTTTTCCAGTTGAAAATTAAAATGAAGTTAACAAATGATAGCTTTTATTATATATTAAATACATGATAGTAAATATTCATGAAATGTTTCTACCACATCACCATATCTAATTTATTCAGCTATTATAAATGAGACATTGAAATAGTTAGTAGCCCTATCTTCCAGTTCCTACACTTTTAAAAAAAAATTAATTCTTTTTAGCCTGATTTCCTCAATAATAAAATAGGGATATCTTTATATCTGTTTAGAATGACATAGATTTTTCTTATGAAAAATCCTTAGCACATTTCCTGGTTCATAGGAAGCTGTTGCCATCACCATCCTCAGCATTGGCATCACATTAGTTTTATGTTTGCATTATAATTTGTGTTTGTTGCTCTCTCAATCTTGACGTTTCTTGAAATCAGGGACTGTAGGTAACTGATGTAGTTTTATTTCCCAAAATAAGTTCCTTCAGAGTGGTAGATAGGAGATGCTCAAAATAATTACTGACATGAATTATTTGTTCTTGACAGGAATAGTTCTTATAAAAGAAGTTATTTGCTTTTCCTATTTAAATATTACATTGATTTAACAACACACATTTTTTGAAAAAAACAATGCTGTGGTGCTTTAGGGAACTCCTACACTATTAAAATACAGTACATTAACCTATGTTACTACATCCATATCTTGCTGTTTGGTTTCCATGGAGACTGTCATGTTGTTAAGTGAGTATTACATTAGAAGCTATTAGGCACTTAATGAGATTCTC
The DNA here is from genome assembly GCF_018350155.1 of Leopardus geoffroyi. Taxonomy (NCBI): domain Eukaryota; kingdom Metazoa; phylum Chordata; class Mammalia; order Carnivora; family Felidae; genus Leopardus; species Leopardus geoffroyi. The sequence continues at coordinate 153,522,557 of NC_059327.1, forward strand.
AACGAAAAGCAATGGTTCAAGATAATGAAATGTAAGACACGCATCTTAAAATTTCCTTTAGATTTATACCATAAAACATTTTTTGAAAAGATTTCTATTAATGAACAATAAGTCTTCCACAACTTCAATTTTAATTACAACATAAATTATAGGCCTTAAAACCAGATGCTTAAAATAAGTACCTAATTTTCTTTTTGTTAGAGAAATAAAATTTTAACCAGCAGGGGAAAATGTCTCCCATTATAAACATCAGTCAGCGCTATTCAGTTTATTCCATATATCATTGAACTGATATATTCACAAAAATAAAGTGACACAATGTGTCTTATGTATTGTTTTACATTATATAAATCAAACTATTGCTATCATTCCTTTTCACAGGTCAGTATCTATGCATAGGTACTACAGGTGCATTCTGCTCAGTGAACTGTTAAAAGAACTATCATTTATTTTTGTATGAATTCCTCGTATCATTCTAAAGTTTCTAAATTATCAAAAAAAGGCAATGTGATTAATTTCTGCACTTTTAATTTGGCAGGATAAAGTTCAAAAGGTAATTTTTCTGGCACAATAATTCATATATCTTATTTCATGGGCAAAACTATATTGATGTGCTTGGTTAATTTATTTTTTTTTTATTTATTTTTTTTTAATTTTTTTTCAACGTTTATTTATTTTTGGGACAGAGAGAGACAGAGCATGAACGGGAGAGGGGCAGAGAGAGAGGGAGACACAGAATCAGAAACAGGCTCCAGGCTCTGAGCCATCAGCCCAGAGCCCGACGCGGGGCTCGAACTCACGGACCGCGAGATCGTGACCTGGCTGAAGTCGGACGCTTAACCGACTGCGCCACCCAGGCGCCCCTTGGTTAATTTATTTTAAGACTATTTTTTTTAGCAGTTTTAGATTCACAGTATAATTGAGAGGAAGGTACAGAGATTTCCCATATGCTCCCTGCTCCACGCACCCATAGGCTCCCCCATTATCAGTATCCTTCATCAGAATGGTATATTTGTTACGAATGATGAACCTACACTGACACATCATAATACTTGGTGAAGTGAGGAATGACTAGGGTTACCTGTGGGCAAGAATTAAATATGAGTGGTAGTGCACACATAGAAAATAATAGAATTCAAATACATATTGGACATCCAGTTTCTAGCTGTGTAAAAATTGTATCAGGTAATTAATATTCATTCTTCAAGTAAATAATTAGCTAAATTGAAAATGTCTGGAACATTTGGACGTGAGTGTTGAGGACAGGAGAGGATTATGGAAAACAGACATAAACAGGAGGAAAAGCCTCCAGTTAAGTTGTGTCCAAATCTGAAATAGAATTTGACCCTAAAATCAGAGTTATTGTTAGGTCTAGAATTTATGGTGTCATTTAGGTAATAACTTGGTGTCTGCTGGTCTCTATAGTTGGTATTACATTGTGTATTCTAGGAATACTTCAGGTTCTTTGATGGTTTTTATAAAGCAGAGTGTATTCTTATTGAAATTAAAAAAAATAAAGTGAAGACAGTACTGTATCATAGCATTTATTTATGTTATTGATTCATTCTTTCAACATAAGTCTTGATATTTGCTTGGCATGCATAAAATATGCCACGTGCTAGGAACAAAATTGTCCGTGAAATGGTGATTTTTATCTTTGCCCTCAGGTGTGAAGTTTGTTTGGTAGAAAAACTTTAATCAAATACCTATGTAAATATAGAATTTTAAAAAAGGACAGTTGCAGTGAGGCATATACAGGGAGTTATAAGAGTGAATAAGGGACGGAGTCATCTATTCTTGAACTTGGGCCTAAGAATAATCAACAAACATTTCTCCAAGAAAATATTTATCTTACTTAATCTCAGGCACTTGGTCCTTTCTCACTAACTGATGCAAATCGCAAAGATTGCTTTTAACATGAAGATTGTTTTATTGAGGCTGGAGTTCTATGAAAAAAATTGTTTCACCATTCCCTCTGTTTCGGTATTTCTAGCAGGTTGCATGTATCTCAGAAAAAGCACCTATTTTGAAACAAGAGAGTAGCATTGTATCTATTGTTCTATTGTCATGAGTAATATATATTGTATGAGGCAAATGAAGCTTATCTGGGAGATGGGTTTAGCATACATCATGTAATTTTCCTTTTTTATATATAATTCTTTAAATGTTTACTTATTTTTGAGAGAGACAGAGAGTGTACAAGCAGGGGAGGGGCAGAGAGGGGGGCGGGGACAGAGGACCTGAAGCAGGCTCTGCTGACAGCAGAGGGCCTGGTGCGGGGCTCGAACTCATGAATGGTGACATCATGATCTGAGCTGGTCAAGAGCCGGATGCTTGACCGACTGAGCCACCCAGTTGCCCTGATCATATAGTTTTCTAATGATACAGGTTCGTTAAGGTGCTTTGGAAATTGTGTAGTATTGAATAAATTTGAAGTGTAATTAATATTAATTTTTCAATACTCTGTTCCCAGTTAGCTATTCAGAGGAATTGCAAATGGAGATTAAAATGAACATATAACAAAGTGGTCTGGACTGATCATAACTTAATGTGTTTTTTGAGGTGTTTGTAAAAAGATAAGGCCTAACATAAATAACTTTCTCTTTAACGGGGGAGCATTGCAATATGCATCAGATCTATTGAAAGATGTTTGGGAACATATGAACTATACTAATTGTCCAGTTGATATAATGGAGTAAATGAGTTTGTTTGTTTGTTTGTTTGTTTTCCAGTAAGGTTAATATGGCTTTTCCCCATGACTGCCTCATAAGACTGAATTGAATCAAATGTTAAGCATATGGATAGAGTCACGCCTGGGTGTCTCAGTTGGTTAAGTGTCTGACTGCAGCTAGTGTCATGATCTCATGTTCGTGGGTTTGAGCCCAGCATTGGGCTCCACTCTGACAGTATATAGCCTGCTTGGGATTCTCTTTCTCACCTCTCTCTCTGCCCTTCCCCGACTTGAATGCATGACCTTTAAAAAAAAAAAAAGATATGGACAGAAACTGGCAGATACTATGGTCATATTTAGTAATTAAATGAATCTGATATTACTATTTTATGGTAAGAGTATTGACCATCCTGAACTGGAGAGTGTGATGCTAAGTGAAATAAGCCATACAGAAAAAGACAGATACCATATGGTTTCACTCTTATGTGGATCCTGAAAAACTTAACAGAAACCCATGGGGGAGGGGAAGAAAAAAAAAAAAGAGGTTAGAATGGAAGACAGCCAAAGCATAAGAGACTCTTAAAAACTGAGAACAAACTGAGGGTTGATGGGGGGTGGGAGGGAGGGGAGGGTGGGTGATGGGTATTGAGGAAGGCACCTTTTGGGATGAGACTGGGTGTTGTATGGAAATCAATTTGACAATAAACTTCACATATTGAAAAAAAAGAGTATTGACCATCCTGAAATAAAGGGTCAATAAAATAGAAATATTAAGAAATCTCTCTCTTTTAATAGTGTCATCATGGACCAATGGTAGCTTGGTTTTCACCTAAAGTGGGGAAACAGAGAAGCCAACCAAGATTCTCTTGTAGATATCAGGAATGCCTGCATTTTATCAATTATATAAAGATGCTTTTAATGATTATCCAAAGTCCTTAATCTGTGTGAAATGTTTTCTTTCACTAATATGACCACCAAAGTTTAAAATAATTGAAATGAGTAGCACATGTCTGTCACAATGTATGCCAAGTTTCCAAAAAATAAATTGATGAAAGAATAACCCCCCCCAAATGTATGGGACATTAACTGGCATGACACCTCTGAAACAGACAATCAATAACAAAGAAACAACACATAAGTGGAAGAAATAGAACTTTTATTGGTCATCAAATAAAAATACTGAATTCACACAGCTTTATATTTTTAAAAAATATTCCCTGACCAAAATTGCTAGCTGTTTCTTTTATTACATGATTTACTGTCTTGGGTCATAGTAATTTATAAAAGATTGTACCTGCTTCTTTTGAAAATATAGCTAAAATTGATTTATTTCTCTTCTGTTTAGTCTGCAGTCTTTATTGTTGACAGATCCTTTTTCTACACGGGGCTAAGAATTACATGGAGAATATGGCTATGTTGTGGAAGGCAGAATTTACAAAAGAGTCTATATATAGAACATTACAGATAAATACACAAAAGAGGGAAAGAATTAGAGAAATATGGTGCACTTATCCATATAACTTCAATGTGCAATGTTTTTCTCCTTCCCTAATATGTTATTCTTTGTGTAGTTTTCATATTGTTCTGTTCCTGTCAAAGCCCATGGATTATTGGAATAAGGGACTAGTACAGGAAAGAGACCTAAGAAACATTTTCTTGTAAAGTATCTTAAGTAAAAAAAAAAAGTTTTTTCCTAGTAAACCCTGAATGTTTTTATTCTCATTCAACTCAAAGTAAATTGCTCAATTTTATAGTTTTAGTAATCAATACTATATAAACAACTATTACTATTATTATATCATACCATATTCTATGTTGTATATATAATAATCATAATTATATTTGGAATAAAAAGAAATTCAGATGTAATGATGCCATATAGTAACAAGCATCATTTTCTTATCCAGAATTTAGATTGTTTTCAATATTATCCTACAAAAGAATGACAAACTAGTTCAGGAAGAGTTTTTCCTCTGGTGAATTATTTTGCTAGAATAAATCTTCCCTCTTTGAATAATAGGTTAGGGGGAAATGAGCATTTTTGTGACTTTTGAGTCATTTTGACATATTGGTTGATCAAAGGGAAAAAGTAACAATTTACATTGCCACTTGCAGAATATGAACTGTCAACTTTCCATAATCTCACCAACGGTGAGGAGTTATTATGAAAAAAGACTTTTTGGATTCAGAAAATTGGTATGTTTATTCTCTTTTCATTTGTCTTTTATAGGCAAAAAAGGCAACTGTCAAGAATTAGTTTAAATTTGCATTTTCACCTGCATGTTCAAATTTTGTCATACTTTTTCAGTTTATCTATTAGATACACTTAAATTCCTTATTTGTAAATACAGTTATATCTATGAGGGTCATTTTTAGTTAACTATTTTAAAACTGGATTTTTATTTTCAATCTTTATAGAAAATCTTTATGTATTTATGTATGCCTATTGTGTCCACACAGATACAATATCCATTTTTCCTAGCATTTTTATAAATTTGTTCACAGGATTAACCTTAAATCTTTCTTCACATGTATTTTATTGTATAATCAAGTAAAGATTGTTTTCTGTTTTTACAAATTGCCTTGCAGTTCTCCCAAAACCACTTAGTAAATTATATTGTTTCTCTTGTTTGAAGTCACTTACTTTATCATATATTAAGAACATATATTAAGAACATATATTCTCAAACTTGAGAATTGCTAGTTTAAATTAAAAGTTTGAACTCAGATATGCATCAAAAACCTAAATTAATATACAAAAATTGTTGATAATAAAATTAAAGCAAAGTGAAAGTGTACCACTTTTACTGTCAGACAACTTATTCTGTTCAGAGTAAGTTCAACTTGTTCTGTTCAGAAGCAACCTAAGTCATATTCAGTCAGCATCCAAGAATGTTTGGTAATATTCTGTCTTTTCCATTATTCTGCACGTGGCTTTTTGTACTTAGACAACGTAAGAATTAAACCGAGGAATTTCCCCCACCCCCAGTAATGTTTAATATACAAATGTGAAGCAGAAAATAAAGGAAAACTCTGGTGAGTTTCCCCTCTGTAAAAAGGGAAGAACTGAACCCTGGTATACCAACTCTGAAATCCTACTGACAGGCATCATGAAAGCTCTTTCCCATAAGGATTGAAGATTGTGTTGTTCATCTGTGATTCCTTTCAGATAACTTTTTGTCCTTTGTATCCTTTTGTATGGCTTGGGAGTCTGATTTAAATTAATGGGCTGCTTTATTCTCTAGTGTCTGCTTCAGCCAATGGAAAACAAGAGCAGAAGTGTTTGTTCCTTAGATTTTCTTCCTGTGGCCTGGCTATTCCTCAACCTAAAGTCCCATCTCCTTTCAGGAAACCTTTAACTCAAACTCTCTCATTGTCCAAGTCCTGATTCTCCCTTACTCCCCTCTTATTTTCAGGCACAGGAGGAATAATGACATTCTGTTTTTTCTGGTTTCAAGGTGGCTACACTATTTTTTGTTTGTTTCCACTCTATCCTATCCACACCTTCACAACTTTGTGAACGGTCTCATTACTAAGATCCCTTTAAATTACCCAACTGGAATATGCCAAGTATTTCATTGCAGTACCCTGATTGAGTAATTGGTACTGGAAGTAGTCCCAGGAAACCAACTCTCCAAACTAATTTTGAGATTCCATTGATTATGCACATATTTGAGGAATTTCAGGGATCTGTGATAACTGCCATTGGTCCTGGGGGTGGGGAGGACTAAAACGCAAGGAATCCCTAATATGTTCAATTAAAACTTGGTTGTAGATTGAATAAAAGGAGTGATAAAAAGAAACAGAAATGGCACTGATTTCAGGTTTGAAGAATTATGGATTGTGACTATCTTCACTGACAGGATTCTAGAAAAAGAGGGAATTTGAGGGAAGAAGGTGAGTATTACAATTTTTGAGATAGTGATTTTGTGGAATTTACAGAATATCAGAGTAGTAATTGTATTATAGGCTGTTAGATATATGGCTCTGAGGACATAGACAAGCTCTAGGGTGAAGAAAGATGTAATTCATATGCATAAAATCATGAATTTAAAGCATGGGTATAGATTAATTTACCCTTTATTATAATAACAATAAGAGATAATAATAAGACTTGGGAAATTTAGAATAGGCAGAGAATTGGTAATATGACTCAGGTAGACATAAAGATAAGTGTTCTCAAGCAAATGTATGGTAGAACTGTGGTAAATATGCAGATTATCTCCTTCCTGATGTTTGCTAATATGGTTCCTGGCTTCACCAATACTTCACAATGACCAAACCATACAACCTTTGGAGGAATGTGGGCATTGACTTAAATGATTTTAATTTCATTTTGAGACAGCTCCAAAGCAAAAATCTATTCTCAATACAAGGGAGGGGTAAAACCTGAAAGACCTCTTGTAGAAAGACTTAGTCACAAGCAGTTACATATTTTCAAGTTCCACATATGTAGTTAAAACCCAGTTTGTCTAGTCAAATCATTTTGTTTGTTTTTACATGCAGTACTCAAGTTGCTTTACTTGCTCTGCTCATATTTAATGAAGTAATTTTGCCCATCTCTTATTTCAGTAAGTATGTGTAGTACAATTAAGGACCAGAATAGAATTTAAGGATTCTGTACCTTGCTGAAGCTAATGAGATTTACTCCACTCTCATTGTTACATTTTAAATATGTTGCTAATGAGAGGATTGAGAGTCCTAAATCCTTTGAAGTTTAGAGGACTTTGAGCTATTTTAGTATTTCTTTATTTCCTTATGATAAGAAGTATCTGATAAGAAGTACCTGATAATTGCTAATTTATATGATGGAAATATCTGAACAATTTCCTGCTTTTTGAGTATTAAGTACAGAGCAGTAATACATGAAAAATCTATTCAAAAAGAATATAATGCTAATATAAAATTTGTTGAAAGAACATTTATTATACTTTCCAATTATAATTTTTATTTATTTATTTTTTTTCAACGTTTATTTATTTTTGGGACAGAGAGAGACAGAGCATGAACGGGGGAGGGGCAGAGAGAGAGGGAGACACAGAATTGGAAACAGGCTCCAGGCTCTGAGCCATCAGCCCAGAGCCTGACGCGGGGCTCGAACTCCCGGACCGCGAGATCGTGACCTGGCTGAAGTCGGACGCTTAACCGACTGCGCCACCCAGGCGCCCTTCCAATTATAATTTTGTATGCAATTGTAATTTATTTCATATAGTTTACACAATATAGTAGGGAAAATAATGTACTAGTGTTAAGAAGATCTTTGTTAGAATCCAAGCTGTGCTACTTACAAGCTGAATTATTCTGTGACCTTGCTTTAATCTCTAAACCTAAATTTTCTCATTTCAATAAGGGGCAGAAAATTATTTTCAAAATCTGTGTGTGAGTAATTGGTCATAAAGTACTCAATAAGTGGAAGGAGCCCTAATAACGGTTTATTATTTTTAAATGTTTATTTCTTTGAAAGAATGAGAGAGTGTGAATGGGGGGAGGGGAAGAGAGAGAGGAAGAGAGAATCCCAAGCCATCTCAGAGCCTGACACAGGGCTCGAACCCATGAACCATGAGATCGTGACTTGAGCTGAAATCAAGAGTCAGATGCTCAAGTGACTGAGCCACCCAGACATCCCTCTAATACTTTTTAGATAAATAAAATTCATTGAGATAATGAGTAAAATATTCGATTTTAAAATATTTTGACTTTTAACTATAACTAAAATTATTCCAAATAGAGACTAAAGTGAACATTAACTATTATTGTCCAGCATTTTTGTAGGGGCTGAGGTAAAGATGCACTACCCTTGAACTTTCCACTCTTGTAAAAGTTTTGATCTCAGTGAAATTTTTGTTCATTCAAAATGTGATTACTTAAAATGGTGTAATTTGGCTAATATTGTTTATTGGGCTATCTAGTTGTTTGGGTAGCAAATGAATGGAGATTATAAATATCGAATGTAAAGAAACTGAACCTGGTATATCTCCTTGAAAATTTTCTAATATTTCTCTGCTTCCTGGTTCTGTACCTCCATGAGTATGACAGATGTGTTTCATTACTCTTTACTCAGTTTTCAAGGTGAAATTAACAGTTTCAACTGTTTTTAAATGGTATATAACTTTTTATTCATATAAGAAATATACATGATGATTAGACATGTGAGCACTACGACTTGAAAAATGGGTGCCCATCACAGCATCTTTTACATGCATTGTTTTCACCAACAATTTAGTGGAGAGGCAAAACACAACTATGGAGAGAAGTATCGTCACTTATTTTATCCTCTATCGAACTTGCTCACTATCAGGTAAACAACACCCAAAATTAATGTTATTTAATCCCATTTTAGGGAAACTAGGTATTGTTTTTGGCCATGATCATTGGGTCTTATTATCAAAACAAATGATCATATAAATATATTTCTTTCAAACTTGTATACAGTATTATATCTATAGGTAATTACACTAAAATGTTGCTTTTAACGACATGTTGCTAGATTTTTTTATTTTTCTTAAAGTGCACCTTATATTGTGCTTGCCTACTTAATCAACATGCCTTATGATCTGTGAAATCTACAAAAGTAAACCAAACTGCTATTGTACTTAAGTAACGTACATTCTAGTGAGATAATGGATAACAAGCCATTATAATTGAGCATGATTCATTAAAATTGGAAATATTACATATAATTATCAATATGCATGGTAGCGACCCTAAGGAAATTTGGGTATTGAAAGTTAGTGTCCTGAAAAAAAAATGACATGCTAAATTGATTTTGAAAATAAGGATATGAATTTGCTGTACTTCTCTCTACATATTGGAAGAGATTAGTGAGAATTTTTCAAATCCCATCCCCTTATCAGTTGGGTGCCTGCAGGATAGGTATCTGAATAGGTGATATCTCTGTGCTCTGCTTCAGGATACTATTTTTTCTTTTTTTGTTCTTAATTCATCTTTGTTTTCATTTTGTTGTTTTTCTTTTGGGGGTGGGCAGAGACAGTTGGAGGATGCAGGTAGTAAGGGCAAACAATTATGTGAAGAAATTTCATTTATAGTATTAACAGCATTACTTTAAACTTTTTTTCATACTTTAAATTTGAGGGGGCTTTTTAACATAAATTAACATTACACATTATTAATTTGGTAGACCAGTATGATAGTCAAAACTATGAGCCATCCCAGAAGTGGACTTTCTTCTCCCTTTGGTTATATTCTTTCTTATGAGCTAGGATACAGGGTTCATTAGACTTTGCAGTTAGTCCGGCTTCCAGTTACCATTTGTGCCTGCCCTTGCATATATTTAGAGGATATTCCTAGATGCCTTATGTTATAACAAGCTATTTCCTCACCTCACCTCTGCTCCCCAATACACACACATACACACACACACACACACCACATCATACAGGCATCCATATAATCTATAGCTCCAATGTAAATAATGTTGGTGATTTGTATCACCAATATGTACACTAGCTATTTTCATCATTGCTCATCTTTTCCCATGCATTCTGTCTCTTCAAATCTAAAGGTTGTTTGTTAAGTTCTCCAAGCTTATTTTCCATGTAAATACTAAAGGAAAGCTTTAATGTCAGGGACAAGTTAACTTGCAATCAGCTTTTAAATTTTTGTGATATTGAACTGTATTAAAGACAATTCCCTAAAGTTTCTTTCAAAATAATAGCATTCTTGGGGTGCCTGGGTGGCTCAGTCAGTTTAGCATTTGACATCAGCTCAGGTTCGTGGGTTCAAGCTCCACATTGGGCTCTATGCTGACAGCCGAGAGCCTGGAGTCTGCTTCAGATCCTGTGTCTCCCTCTCTCTCTGACTCTCCCCCCCCATTCTCTGTCTCTGTCTCAAAAATAAATAAACGTTAAAAACAAAAAGCAGTATTTATACTTTCTTGACCATTCTATAATTATGTGTATGAGAATTCAGTGAGGTCTGGGCTCATGTCATGTTACCTAGTTACTTTGTTTTGTATCCTTAGAAGTATAATGTCTTCAGGAGATGTTCAAATTTTTCCTTTAAAATTGATAAACAGGATTTTTTTCTTATCAAACTTGTATTTTGCTGATTTTAGTAGCAACCAATTTCATTTCAAACATTCTGTTATTTCACATTTCTAAATACATACAATTTAAAACATTATGTTTACTCTTACACTGTTGGTGGTAATGTAAACTGGGGCAGTCACTCTGAAAAACAGTGTGGAGGTTCCTCAGGAAGTTAAAAAATAGAACTACCTGATGTTCCAGCAATTGCACTGCACACACACACCATGGGCTATTATAACTCAGCCATCAAAAAAAAAAAAAAAAAAGAAATCTTGCCATTTGCAACACCATGGATGGAGCTAGAGAGTATACAGCTAAGTGAAATAAATCAGAGAAAGACAAATGCCATATGATTTCACTCACATGTGGAATTTAAGAAACAAATGAGCAAAGGGGAAAAAGAGAGAGAGAGATGGAGAGAGAGAGGCAAACCAAGAGACAGACTCTTTATAGAGAACAAACTGATGGTTACCAGAGGAGAGTTGAGTGGGGGCTTGGGTGATATAGGTGGATTAAGAAATGTACGTGTGACGAGCACTGGGTGTTGTGTGGAAGTGTTGAATCACTATATTGTACACCTGAAACTAATATTATACTACATGTTAACTAACTAGAATTTAAGTAAAAAACTTTAGAAAAAGAAAGTGGTATTTGAATTCCCCTGTTGAAAATAAACTAATAAAAATAAAATTAAAATAAAATAAAAATTATGTTTATTCTACTCACTTCCTTCATGTCCTCCTATATATTTTGGCTTCACCATTGCACAAGCGTATTGTCTACATCTGTGTGCATATAATTACCCAAGTGATCCAGATACACTGGAAACTGGGATCTACAAGAGATAAAGACAAAGTACTTACTTCCAAGGAGCTCATAACTTATGAAAAGTGACAAATGAGTGATACAATGTGATACACTCTGATAAAGATTAAGAAATATTAACACATTAGTTAAGCAGATAGGTGGACTGTTTTTTTATGGTTTTTTTTTATTTGTTTTTTAATGAGGATGTGCAATCATGTTCAAGAGTATTCAGAGAAAGATATCAAATTTTTGAAGGTTAAGTAATAATTCGTTGGGAGTATTAGTCTAAACATGCCTAAGAAATCACTATCCAAAATTCTAAATCATTCAGCACAATTTTGGGAAAAGAAATAAGTAGAACAGTCATTATCTATATAACTATTGCTCTTTTTTTTCTTTATTACTATTAAAGGATTCTTTGCACTTTGGGATTGAATGCAATAGCTTTTTAAGGGAGGCATCATATCTTAGTGAATTTGGTATCCTTAGCACCTAACATACTACCTAGCAAATCACAAGTTCGTATTAAACGCTTATTAATAAACTCATGCGTTAATGAAACCCTAGATGTTGCTTTATTTCTATCTAGTAGTCTATAAATATATGTTAACACAACATACTAATTATAATGAAACTATTATAATGTACTAATTACAATGAAACTGTATTATAATGTAAAGCATTTTTGTATCTTGATAAGCCAGATACATAACAATTTAAGCTGTACATGCCAATTTTAAACTGTTGAAATTTAGAGAGAAGCAAAAAGATTCTAGAAATGATATCACTTTAGAAATGATATCATATGACACCAAATAAAGTTTTGTATTTTCTTTTTCTTTTTCTTTTTTCATTTTAAAAATGAGTAATTAGTCCCTAGTAGATCTCTGAAGGAAGAACTAGACCCCTGGACTTATAGTAAAATAATGTATGATTACTAATAGTTAATAAAGTGTTGGTGATTGTTCCAAGTGATTTACAAGTGATTACTTCATAAATCCCTATGAGTTAAACCTATACGTTCACATTATGAGGTAAAATTAGTAATTTTATTTTACAATTAAAAGACTCAGGCACTGAGAGGTAAAATCATGTGCTTAATGTTAAATACCTAGTAAGTGCCTAAGCCCAATTAAGTTAAATTAAAATAGCCCATTGGACTAAAAAATCTATGTTCTTAAGACATTACACATATTCACTAAGAGATTGAGACAACTATGTGAAGAGCTCTTATTACAGTTTCATATGTTGGGGTGCCTGTGTGGCTCAGTTCGTTAAGTGTTTGTGACTCTTTTCAATGTTTATTTATTTTTGGGACAGAGAGAGACAGAGCATGAACGGGGGAGGGGCAGAGAGAGAGGGAGACACAGAATCGGAAACAGGCTCCAGGCTCTGAGCCATCAGCCCAGAGCCTGATGCGGGGCTCGAACTCACGGACCGCGAGATCGTGACCTGGCTGAAGTCGGACGCTTAACCGACTGCGCCACCCAGGCGCCCCTAAGTGTTTGTGACTCTTGATCTCAGCTCAGGTCATGATCTGACAGTTCCTGGGATTGAGCCCCACACTGGGCTGTGCACTGACAGTGCAAGCCTCCTTGGGACTCTCTCTCTCCCCCCCCCCCTTCTCTGCCCATCCCCTGCTTGTTCTTGCTGTCTCTCCCTCAAAATAAATAAATGAATCTTAAAAAGAATAATAATAATTTCATGTGGAAATAATTTTAAAAGGAGATCTAACCCAAAACACAACATGGAAGCTAAAATATGTATTTAAATGCATGATACTTAAAGAAACATGGAATTACTATTTCAGTAAATTGATTTAAGTTTTTAAATGTGTCTCCGTGAAAAATGGACCATAATTATAGTGTATTTCTTTCAACTTCATTATTAAACTGGAGAACTTAATGACAGTATAACTTTACAGAACTGACAGAATTCTTTCTCTCAAATCAATATATTGACAATCCTTAGATATATTTTAATCATTAATTTTCAATTGAAAAAATATGTCAGTTTTATTTGTTTGTGTTTGTTTTTTAATCCTCACATAACTGTGAGCTTTATTCTTAGGATAGAAAATGTTACCAAAGTTGATCTTTGGAACATTGTGCCAAGATAAACATGCTCTTTAAATTAAGGTGCAGAAATAATATTTTGAATAAGAATTGGAGATAATTTATATAAAATAAAAAATATGCACACATTGATAACAGAATGGCAGCCTTAACAAAAAAGGAGAAAACAAAAATTATTAGACTATTTTTGTTAATCCTAGTTTTCTAAAATATTCCTTAAACCAAAAGCTCTAACATTTCAAATACCCATTCTAGTAATATGCTCAGATTTTATTATTCATATTTGTTATAAAATATATAATTTATTATTTATACTAACACTATCAAATGTTCTTATGACTCAGAGATAAATTTACATCCTGAAAACATATTTTACTAAAAATATTACCCATGATGGTATTACAACCTAAAAAACTCACTGTCTCAAAATACAATGTCACAGTAACACAGTAACCTCTGAGAGTAGCTCATCTGAAGTATATAAATCTTGCATTTTTATTGTTTTTTATTTTAATTCCAGTGTAGTTAACACATAGTGTTATATTAGTTTCAGGTGATTGAACAATTCTATACATCATTACTCAGTGCTCGTCATGATAAGTATACTTTTAATCGCCATCATCTATTTCACCCCTCCCCCTTCCTACCTCGCCTCTGATAGGCTTTATTTTAAACAAGTACTCTCAAGTAAAGTTACTTGTTTTGAACAAGAACATTTTTTACTTGAAGCATCCTTCAGAATACATGGTTCTAAAAAATATAAATATAAAATATTCTATCCAAGAAAAATAGAATACACATTTCCTCAGGTACACACAGAAGAATCCCCTGGTTAAGTCACATGAAAAAAGACATCACAAACATTACAAATTTAAGAAGACTGGAATCATACCAAGTATATTTTCCAGCCACAATGGTACCAAATTAAAGATCAACAATAAAACAAGGCTGGAAAATCTACATGTAATATTAAATATTTATTATGCAAAAATTAAACAATACACTACTGCACAGGTAATGGGCCAAATAAGAAGTCAAATGACAAATCAAAATATGTCTCAAAACAAAAGAAAAAGAGAACAAAAATATTCCAAAACTTATGGAATGTAGCAAAAGCAGATGTTACAGTGAAATTGATGCTATAAATGTTTATTTCAAGAAAAAAAAAGTTCAAATAAACAACATTACACCACAAGGAACCAGAAAAAGAAGAAATTTATCAGAGGAAGCAAATAACAATAGAGATCAGAATAAATAATAAGCATAACATTGAAAATAATTACCAGTTTTTTTCCAAAAAAATAAAACTGCAAATGGCTTAACTACATTAACTAAGAATAAAAAACAGGGAAGTCTCAGAAACCAAAATGAGAAATGGAAGAGAAAACAATACAGCAAATAACCACAGAAATACCTAGTGTGATAAAAGGTAACTATAAGCAATTATGGACTAACAAGTCAGGTAATTTAGGGAAAAAAAAACATGTAACTCCTAAAAACATAAATTACCAAGATTAAATCACAAATCATGAATCCAAGATATAGGAAATCTTAGATCAATAATAATAATCAAAGTTGAATTAGGAATCAAAATCTCCCAGCACAGAAAAGCCCAACACTACATGGTTTTAATCATGAATTCTACCAAACATTAAAAAAATATATTAATGAAAATCTTTATCAAAATCTTACAAATAATGGAGTAGAAGGAAACAGTTGTTTGATCTTTGTTCACCTACCAGTTTATATTCGAATACAATAGAGTATTTATTCTCTAAGAACCTATAGCATAGAGAATGCTATATGCAGACTTATATTTGTAATTGCCAAGAATAAGGGTGTGGCCTATTTTAAATTAAATTGTTATTTAGTTTCCTTAAGGAAGAAGCCAGATCATTTTGCAAAATTTCTTCATATACTATTGTATATTAATTGCTATCATTAGGAAACTAATCACTGAGAGAAACAATACAAGATATATGTATTTCTGGTTTTGTGCATTTAAATTTCCATTTGAGGGGTCACAGCATTTTAAGTAAAGTTAATATGTATGTTCAATATTTGTGATATCATTGGAAATTATGAACAAAATATTTTTTGAAAAATAAATTAAGTGTAGGCTATCTTTTAAAATCACCTTAAATTTCTAAAACCTTAGTCTAAATTTCCTCAGTGTTTCTTCTTACTTTCCTCCTCAACCCAATATAAGTTGGCTTCTATCTTCATGTTTTTTCCTGAATTTCTTTAAATATACTAATAGGAAACTGAAAAACCAAATGTACAAACAACATACCTTCCCATATAAATTGTTAAATTACAGATTTATCCACATAATAAGCAAGCTTAACAGAAAACCTGTAGATCATTGCACCTAACAACTGCAAGGTACATTTTTTTTTTATAAACACATAGGAATATTTATGAAAACTGACCTAAATTTCATAAATCAAATCCTATAGAATTTGAAAAACTAACATTCTAAATATCTAAATTCTAAATATCCAAATATTAAGGGAGAGTAATAATAGTATTTACAATATGTCTAAAATGAGAAGGTGCTAACTGAAATTGCTAATCTTACACATATAAACTTGTGACACATAGCAAAAGGGATACCTAAGAAAAGGGACGCCTGGGTGGCTCAGTTGGTTGAGCTCCCGACTCTGGATTTTCACCCAGGTCATGATTCCAGTGTCATAAGGTCGAGCCTTGCTGACTGGGGATCCTGCTTAAGATTCTCTCCCTCTCTTCCTCTGCCCCTCTCCCCTGCTGATGAGCTCTCTCTCTCTCGCTCTCTCTCTCTCTCTCCCCCTCAAAATAAAATAGAAATCAAATCAAATCAAATCCTAAGGAAAGTTTCTCCGTATGTATTTATAGTAGAAACGTAAATTCTCCATAGGTACAGATGAATTAATTATTTTACATTAAATGGAAAAGGAGTTATTTGCATATATTTCATCATCCTCCGAAGAAGAGTGTACTAATGCATTATTATTAATAGCTAAATCATGTTTACTATTATCAGATATTTGGGAAAAATAACCTAAAGAAATACTGTCTTTAGCATTATTATCAAGTACAATTATGAGTTCTAACAATCCATTGTGCAGTCCATCTAATTTGCCCTATAGTAAATTTACCATTTTATAAGACAAAGTAGGACATGCATAAACATACTATTAGATATGAAAAAAGCAAATATCTTAGAAGAATAATTGTGGTGTTATCATTACCATTTATAAAGGTATAAATTGTTCAAATCACAGATGAAAGTGTTCAGATTAGTGATCCTGTAGGTGGATTTTTATGAATCTTACAAGTAAGCTAAAATCTGTCAGCATTTTTGAAGAGACAGAGAAAGAGAAAGTAGAAAACAAGTAAAGGACAAGGAATAGAGACAGACAAACTGCTAGTGAAAATGGATGACAGAATACCTTGATAGTGGCTTGGGAGTGTTGGCAATTAGGATACTCAATGTCGCTACTGAAAATGAAATATGTTCAGACTCCCCGGTGGCAGCACATTTTGTGAAATATCACTCTGGCATTAGCTCTCTTAGATTTATAAGTACTGAAAAGGTCTCTGCCCTGTATAACAATAATAATGTACCCCACTGCTAATATGCATGAGAATTAGGATGGTTTCAAATAATGATTATAAGCAGAAAGTTTGGTTTGCTTTTAATCAACAGATATACAATTTGTATGCATTAAATATATGCAACTTATAATATTCTGTAATTTTTGAGAATATTTTTTTCAGCTCAAGGAATGATATTCTAGCACATCATAAACCATTCCTACTAACCATATGAAATAATTATAGGCTATAAAAATGTAGACTCGGTTGAGACAGGGTTCTTCTTTTCAACAGGCATTTTATGTGCTTCAGTGGAAATTTTTTCTGACTCTGGCCTTTAACAATCCTGATCTGTTTGTTTACAATGGTTTAAGACTGTGGAGATAAATATATATGCCATATGTGAACCCCAAGCAAGTCCATAGCCCTTTGGACAGAAAGCTATTTAGAATAAAGAAAAGTACCTATGGCAGTTGGTAATAAATCCAAACTGATTTCATTAATCCAGTTTTCCCATTTGAGATATAAAAAAATCAGTATTTCTATGTTATAAATAATGGTTTAGAGCCTTATTTAGTAATGGACATATAGCAAACTGCTGAAACTTGTACCCTTTCCAAAGGAAAAAATAATCTATACAAGTATTTGCATCAAGTTTAAAGATTTTTACAGAATTCCTGAAGCATGTGCACATATCCCAGGAAACCAGGTTATAAAGGATTTCTTCATATAATCAGCAATTTTTACAGAATTATGTGTATACGTTAGTTGTGTATCCATATATATGTATATACACACATTTATGAGTATTTTATATAGGTATCAATTAATATGTCATATATTGATTATTTGAATATTTCAGGAAAAATTACTTGATATTTCAAAGCCATAAAAGTATTAAGAATTATGGAAAGAGCCTAAATGTCCATCAACTGATGAATGGATAAAGAAATTGTGGTTTATATACACAATGGAATACTACGTGGCAATGAGAAAAAATGAAATATGGCCTTTTGTAGCAACGTGGATGGAACTGGAGAGTGTGATGCTAAGTGAAATAAGCCATACAGAGAAAGACAGATACCATATGGTTTCACTCTTATGTGGACCCTGAGAAACGTAACAGGAACCCGTGGGGGAGGGGGAGGAAAAAAAGGAAAAAAAAAAAAAAAAGAGGTTAGAGTGGGAGAGAGCCAAAGCATAAGAGACTGTTAAAAACTGAGAACAAACTGAGGGTTGATGGGGGGTGGGAGGGAGAGGAGGGTGGGTGATGGGTATTGAGGAGGGCAACTTTTGGGATGAGCACTGGGTGTTTTATGGAAACCAATTTGGACAATAAATTTCATATATTATAAAAAAAAAAAAAAATGATTTTCTTTAAAATATTTTGCTGTTTTAAAATTGATATTGATATTTATAAATTCTTATATATTGCTAGGACATTACAGAGAGATATTTAATTTATAAAATAAATTCTAATTTTAGTTTTCTGCTCACATGAATTCCACATCCTTAATGTTACTTAAAATTTTTGCATTAAAGTAACAATATTATTATAACTGACACTAAATTATTGCATTCAATTTAACCAAATTATGACTTCAAATTTTCAAAGAAGAAAAGAGCACAGAATATTTAAATATTAATTTTTGTTATAAATATAGGGATTATTGATTATATAATGGAATTTCACTTTGATATCTTATTCAGAATCTTAAAATACAACATAATGGATGCTTAATAATTTTCAAACGATCTTTTACTAAAAGAGTTCTTAGTTGTACAACTTTGTTACTCACTCTTTTCTGTGGGTCATAAATTACAACAGGAACTACTGCCCCTGAATTGGGAAGCCTAAGTGCAAGGTAGGCATGGTTACCATAACGGAACACAGAGTCAAATCAGTTTTTAGAATATTCTGATTTTCAAAGCCCTATGGTGTTGGCTGGTTGTCTGTGGTATCCCTAAAGTGAAATAATTGGGAAGTCTGCTAAATTCTTTTTTTGTTTGTTTACTTCTTCTTTTTCTTCTTCCTCCTCCTCCTCCTCCTCCTCCTCCTCCTCCTCCTCCTCCTCCTCCTTCTTCTTCTTCTTCTTCTTCTTCTTCTTCTTCTTCTTTCTTCTTTTCTATTTAAATTCAAGTTAGTTAACATATAGTATAGTATTGGTTTCAAGAGTAGAATTTAGTGATTCATCACTAACACCCAGTGCTATTACAAGTACCCTCCTTAATACCCATCACCCGTCTAACCCCTCTCCCACCCACCTCTCCTCCAGCAACCCTTAGTTTGTTCTCTATATTTAAGAGTCTCTTATGATTTGTCTCCTTTTCTGTTTTTGTTTTATTTTTTCTTCCCTTCCCCTATGTTCATCTGTTTTGTTTCTTAAATTCTACATGAGTGAAATAATATGGTATATGTCTTTCTCTGACTTATTTCTTATTTGATCTGTGTAAGCAGATCTAGGTCAAGTGAACAGAAGTATAACTTAAATCATAAAAACAGATTCAAAGCCTCTCATTCAATTCTGTGTATGACATCAGTATTAAGACACTGAACCTCTTGAATGAAGGGGAAAATGAGTCCCTATAGGATCCTATAGGAAGGATCCTGCTACTCTGTTAAAATTTATATTATTAATCTTATTCCCAGTCTTCCCCCAAAGGAACCTATGAACTTTCAGAGTGTGTATTGGGGGAAAGAAAATGATGAAACTTTTCAAGATTACTGGACACTGGTTCTTACTGATATTGATTCCAGGAGTTCCAAAAGGTCACTGTGGTCTACTAGTTAGAGTAGGGGGTTTGTGGAGGTCAGGTGATCTCTAGATTTTAACTCAGATCAGATCAGGTCAGTTTGTGGGTCCATGAACATATCTTGTGGTTATTTCCCCAGTTCTGGAATGTATAACTTGAATAGACAATTCCAATTGTCTACTGATCCTTATTACTAAGGGGAATTTATACTGCCACTACACAATGAAAGTGGAAGGATATGTTTGGACTATATGAGATCACCTAGGACATCTTTTAATATCATCATACCCTATTATTGAAGTTAATGGAAAACTATAATAACCCAATGCAAGCAGGACAACTAATAGTCCATTAGCAATGAGAGTTTGGGTCACAGAACCAGGTCAATACCATGACCATTTGGTAGTTCTAATTTTTTTATGCATATGTGTTAAGCTATTTTACATTTTGCAAGGGTTCTGATTTTTCCACATATTTGCCAATACTTGTTTAACTCAAGATGTTATATGTATTGTTGTTTAATAAACCATTCTAACAAGTATGAGGTGATATCTCATTGTCATTTTGATTTGCATTTCCCTGTTGATTAATGAATCAACACTTCATTAATCACAACATTCATTCATTAATGAATGAGCACTTTTTCATATACTTGTTGACTATTTGTGTGTCTTTTTTGAAGAATTGTCTATTCAAGTTCTTTGCTCATGTATGTGTTTTTTTTTTATACTGAGTTGTAGGAATTTTTAAATATTTTAGATATTAATCACAATCAGATATATGGTTTGTAGTTTTTTTTCCCATTCCATAGATTGTGTTTTTATTTTGTTGGTTGCTTCCTGTGCTATGTAAAAGCTTTTTGGTTTGATGTAATCCCACTGTTCTATTTTGCTTTTGTTGCTTGTGCTTTTGGTATCATATCCAAGAAATTATTGCCAAGACCAATATTGGGAATATTTTGCCCTATATTTTCTTATAGGAGTTTTACAGATTAAGTTCTGACATAGAAGTCTAATACATTTTGAATTGATTTTGTGTAGGGTGTAAGATAAGAGAATAATTTCATTCTTTTGCATGTGAATATCCAGTTATATCATGATTTGTTGAAGAGCTAGTCCTTTCCCCATTTTGCATTCCTGGCATCCTTTTTGAGGATCATTTGGGTATGTATTTTTTTATGGGCTCTCTAATCTGTCTCATTTGTCTATGTATCATATCATACCATATGATCCAGAATTCCCACCTCTGAGTATACATCTAAAATAATTGAACTCAGGTATCTGCACCCTCAAGTTCAAAGTACCATTATTCACAATAACCAAGATATGGAAACAACCTAAATGTCATCAGTGGGTTAATGGATAAATAAAATGTGGTATATATAGAAAACAGAATTTTATTCAGCCTAAAAAAAGGATATTCTGCTATAGGTATGTACCTGGAGGACATTTTACTAAGTGAAATAAGCCAGTGGCATAAGGACAAATATTACATATTCCACTTACATGAAGTATCTAAAATAGTCAAAATTCTAGAAGCGGAGAGTAGAATGGTGGTTGCTAGTGCATAGCAGGAGAGGGAAACGGGGAGATGTTCAATGTGTGTATATTTTGTTATGCAAGATTAAGAAGTTTTTGACATTTGCTGTACAACATAATGTTTATAGTTAATAATACCATATTGTACACTTAAAAATATGTTGAGGATAGATTTCATGTTCGATGTTTTGCTATAATTAAAAAAAAAACATGGTATCAGAAATCACTCAAAAAATAATGAGTAATCAGCTGAGGTGCCTGCTGAGCACAAAGAAATATAGAATGGACAGTGGAGAAAGATATTTTTAAATACCAGCTACAGCTAGGTGGCAAGTTATAAAGCCGGGGCTGTAGTTGTTATCAGTATTTCTTCCCTATTTTGTTATGAATATGCATGTGTGTGTGTCAAATCATCTTTGTTTTCTTGACCTTTTTATCACTTTATCATATAATAAGTATTAACTTTTCATCATAGTATTTAATTTACAGGTTTTCAAGCAAAAATGTGAACATCACCCAAAGATTTCCCATTCTTTTTGGGGAAAGGGTTGAGAAGCTCTAACAGTACACAGGATAAATGCATCATGCTAGGCAGAAGTATGACTTCGCTATTGTCTTTACTAGGAGATTAAGTATGATTTAAAGAGTAGTGTATGGCTGCCAAATTGATAATGTATGGAGTGTGATGGTAAATTTTATGTGTCAATTTGGAAAGAATGTGATGCCCAGTTTGGTCAAGCAGCATTTTAGATGGTACTGTATAGGTATTTTTTAGCTGTGATTAATATTTAAATTGGTAAAATTTGAGTTGACAAATATATTTTAAATAAAAAATATATATTTATATACTTTTTAAATTAGATATATTTTTGAATAAGAAATATATATATTTTAAATTATATATATATACATATATATATATATTATTGTATATATATATTTAAATATGCTTCACGTGTAGTGTGGAGCCCAACACAAGGTTTGAACTCAATGACTCCTGAGAGCAAGACCTGAGCTGAGATCAAGAGTTGATGCTTAACCAACCAAGCCACCCAGGCGCCCCTGAATTGACAAGTACATAAGATAATAAATAAAAACTAAATAAACTAATCATATTATTATTTCTTTCTCTCAGGCTTATTTGTTTTAGATAATGTAAGAAAGAAGTTTAAATACAAGGTGTGGGGTGTGTTATTATGGTGGTTGCAAGGAGAAAGCAGATGTCCATCACCTTTCCTTGTTATGGTCTATTTCTAACTTAGTCTTCAATACATTCACGTTCTTCCTACTGCCTTCTTTAGTTATGTGTATAAATCAGCTGTCAGACTTTGCCCTGTGCTAGTCATTCAGACTCAAAGTGATTTCTATCAAGAACTGTAGGTATTGTCAGCTTGTCAGGAATGCCATTGCCTTCTGCTTTTCAACTTTGCAATTGCTACTTGATTGACATTTTTAAAATTCTGTCAGCTTTTCTTCCCTTTGTTTGCTTTATACAGAACAGAAAAGAAGATACAGTTCCTTTCCATTAGCTTGGCAAAATCACAGCCTCCACAGGAGAAAGTCCAATTTCATAAATCAAGTATTTCATAAATAGAAAAAAAGGTGACTGAATATAGATTATAGACTCAGTTGTCAAAAGGATTTCTGGTCTAGAGACTAAACACCTTTAGTTCCCCACTCTCCACGTATAGATTAAAATCCCATAATGAAAAACAAATAAAATATTAAAATACATTAACCGATTTTCTTTGGTGTACAATAATGGTATCATTATTTCTTTCAAAAAAACAAGTTTTTAAAAAAATATTAATTCCAGCACACACAGTGTTGTATTAGTTTCAGGTGTACAATATAGTGATTCAGCAATTCCATACATCACCCAGTGCTCATCATAAGAAGTGTACTCCTGAGTCCCCATTACCTATTTCACCCATCCCCCACCTCCTCTCTGGTAACCATCAGTTTGTTAAGAGTCTCTTTCTTGGTTTGTCTCTCTCTCTCTCTCTCTCTCTTTCTTTTTTCCTTTGCTTTTACATTTTGAGAAATAAGTTTTATTAAATAAGTGAAATCAGCAATTCATTGTGGATTCTAAAATCTGTGAACTAAAAAGATCTATGAGCCAAGTATATTAGATCAATTTACATTTGTCTCATTCATTCTTTGCAGTATTGCAAAAAGCACTAATTGTTTCAAAGATTATTATTGTCCCACTAGAAGTCTCACTATAAAACAGATAAACTGATGTTAAGTGTTACTCCTTGGCATAAGATGTCTAAGTGTCAAACTTAAAAAAAAAAAATGAGAATCACCTGCTTATGATTTTTCTAATTGAAAGTGAGAAAGATATAAACAGAATTAATTATACTATAGATAAATGTTCAAAATGAAAACCCATCATGACATTCATTGTAATTAATAATAGGTAATATTGAAATGTTTTTATAGCATAATCTGTCATAGCTTTTTTTTTTTTCAGAGTGAGTTTCTAGGTTGAAAGTTTTACTGAATGTAACTGAAGATATTTTAGCTGTTTACAGTAAGTGACATAGGTTCAAGATATTTTTGCTTCAAATCTAAAAGTAGACAAGTCAATCATTGAGACATACGTATAGTATCAAAAGGAAGGATAGATAATAGTTAAACAATGAAAAAGTAAGCTAATTAGAAATGGAAGTATTAATCATGAATGCAAATATTTTGTGTTTTATAACATTCCAACTTTTTAATAATTAGTAAATATAAAATACCATATATGCTAAATTATCAAAACTTATCGAGATAGATATCAATTATGATATGGCTAAAACACTGGAAATCAAATTAAGTTTAGGAATATAATACTCTTATTAAGGAAGAACTGTAGATTATCAATTGAAAAATCATGTATGAAAAATTAAACAGAAAAATAGGAGGAACAAATGGATTATATAAAATAATATATACATTTGTGCTATAATAAATTTGTGTAAAATTCTCAATTGCTTATATATTTATTACTCAAAAGGTTGCGGGTTGCCTGCCATGGCTCTATTTCAGAGGCATGGTGGATTTGGGTCTACTCTATATGTATTCTTGTTCCTGGTTCCAGTTTGAAAAAAGCATATCCTATCTGGACAGACACATAAGATGTCTGTTATAGTGACTCTTTACATGTTATCTGGGAGATGGTATACTGTTGACTCCTTCCATATTCTATTTGTCAAAGCAAGTTACATGACCCATCCATATCAGTAAGGAAAGGAAATATATAATTTTGTTGGAGGTTACAGGAGGGAAGAGTGAATTTTTCTAAAAATAATATATTTGGCCCCAAATATATACATATACATGAGAGTAGAGTCCAAGCATCATGAATAATGGCCTGGTAAGCTACTCCCAGGTAGTAGTACAAGGGCCTAATCAAGGGAGTTCAGAATTTCTATAGATGCCTGCAGTGTGATTTCAGTTCTTCTCCTTTTATAATAGAACTTTGTTCCATCACCTTGTATTGAATGTTTCCTTCCCCTTCCTTCTTCCCTCCCTCTCACCCTTCCTTCCTCTTTCCTTCTACTCTCTGGGTGTTTCTGACTATTTCATATTATCACTTGGACACATTTGGAAAAAGCATTAGAGAATATCACCTTCGGCTGAGTCTCTTTCTCAATCAGATTTCTGTTCATAAAGTATTGTGTGCTCAAGGGTAAATTTCCCTTTCAAATTGTCAAAGTTTTATCCAAGATGGCAATTTTGGCCATGGATTTACTGCAAAATGTAATTAGATTTTTCCTAATTATTATAATTTGTTGATATGATTCCAGTCACACCGCACCTGCAATTCTTTTTAAGAAATGCTATTTCTTTCTTGACTTGAATACATATTCTTTAGACAAAAAAGGCATCAGTGGCACATGCGCTTACTCTTTTTTACTTAAGTCCTTTTTTTATTTTTTAAATTAATACATTTCATTGGGGGCAACTTCAATCCAATCAGAGCTTGCTATAACAGATCTTAATATTACCTGTGACAGTATTTTCTTGAGAGTTCATATTTCCAATCTCAGAATTTCTAGATATTTTCTCTTTTATCATTCCTCCACTAATTACTATATTAGTCAGCATTTGGTGCATTAATATTGTTTTCAAAAATCCCAAAAATATCCATGTCTTATAATAATAATTACTATTATTTCACTGGCCTGCATGCTGACTGGTGAAACTCTGTTCCAGATGTTACATTGGGTTCAGATCTGGTCCACAGGCCTTGTCTTTTCTGAGTGTATATTGAAGAACCAATTTATTTATGGAACATTTTCTCATGGTAGAAAGCAGATGAGGGATAGAAATTTGCCAGCCTACCTAAAGACTCTACTTGAGGACACACTATCACTTCCACAAAATGGCACTTCCCAAAGCAAACCATATAGTAAAGATGAGCATCAGTAGAGTGGGAAAGTCTATCAATAGAGTGGGAAAGTGAGTGAAAATTCAGTAAACAATAATAAAATTACAACAGATAATTAATATCAGAAATAGAATTGACTTTACAACAAAAAATATTATTCAAGGTGGACACCACCATTACATGATAAGGGAAGTTACGTTTCCTAAGAAAATATTGTAAAATTTTTACCTGGATGCAACTAGCAAAATACCTCAACATGAAGGGTGGGATAAATTAATAAAATGAATAAACAGTGAAATCATAATTTGAGATTTCAATGTTATTCTATCAGTTAATGATAGATCAAAGATCACCTCCCAAAAAAACAAAAACAAAAACAAGAATGTTTTTTCCCCTTTTGTTTTTTTAACTCCTTTTCATGTCCTTTCTGCCAAATTCAGTCCAAAGCCATTATTTGGGCTCTATGAGGGATCTGTGTTAAATATGGAAGAGGAACATATCATAGCACTGAACACAGTGGCATATCTTGACTAGGGTGAGTAGAGTATACTTAATAGAGAGTCTGGCCTAAGATGTCAAAGCCCAGAATGGGAGAGTTATTTGCAAAAGACTGGCTTGGTACATAGACTCTGATATCAGTGATAGATCCTAACTGCAGTGAAAAGGGTGTTTATGGGGAAGACCACTGTAAATGGAATATTAGGGCCTGGAAATGAGAGTGTCTGCATCTGCATAGAAAAGCTTCTAAGGCTGTATATTAGAGTACAGAATGCAGTGGGTGTCCTAGAATGGTTGGGGGATCGGAGTAGTCAGGGGAGCATATGCATGAAAGGGTAGCAGTGTCTGTTAAGGAGCAGGGGTGTGGCAACCCAGTCCAAGATTCCAAAGTACGGGTGAGGTAAGGAGGGAATGATACAGGTTTGAGCACATACAAGGGGACTTATTAAATAAGTAAAGATATAAGGGTGTTGGGAACAAGGGGGTGCAAATACAGAAAGCATGATCACCAGAGAAGTCTATATTGCATTGAACTGACAACTAGATGCTGACAAATACGAAATAAATATAGTTGCAAACTCATGCACTTGTGATTGTGTGTATGCATACATATGCATTGTCTAGTACAGCAGCCACTGGTGACATATGGCTATTTAAATTTGCATTAATTAAAGTTAAATAAAATTAAATGTTCAACTTTTCCATCATGGTAGCCATATTTCAAGTATGTAACCATTTCATGTGGTTAGTAGTATATTAGACAGCACAGAAATATATATTCAAATACTTAGAGTACATATAAAAATGTGTGTATATATTTATGTACACACAAAAACACTCCTATAAATACACCTAATCGGACCTATATTTATTTCTGTATTTTATCAGTTTGGTTTCAGTCAGGAGATCTAAACCACACAGTAACTTGAATGGGGGAAGGTTTAGTATAAAGGTAATAAAGAAAATTCTAAATAATACCCTGTGATAAAGGAGAGTACCCAAGAAAGAAACAAACTCAGAAAGAGTTTCTTTCAGAAAGAAACGATGTGGGGGGCTTTCCAAGGCTGGAATTCAGATCTTCTTGGCAAGGATATGGTTGTAGTCCACTGGATGGTGGAGAAGTCTGTTTTGTTATCCTGAGCAAGAACTGGTTCAATCGTCAGTCCAAGGTTGACAGACAGAAGTGTTGATGACTTTTTCTGGGAAGCTGTCTGTGGGGAATGGGGTAATGAATTCTCTGGAAATCTAAGACACTGGTTGGATTTTCCAGAAAGCTACTCACAAGTTTTCCAGGAAGGATGATGCTGAACTCCGGGAAGCTGGCTGGACACCCACAGAGCTTACCTAGAAACCATTACTTAGAAGTTGTCTGAAAGACAAAAATAGGAAGACCTTGGAACTCAGCCTCTGGAAGCCAGGTGGAATGTCCACGGAATTCACTGGGAAGCTTCCTATGGGGGTGTCACTCCATTTACCTTTAGGAAGCTTCCTGTGAGATGCCACTGAAACTGCTGGAGGTGCCACTGAAACTCACCAGGTGTTTGAGCCCCACAGAAGAAAGAAAAAGAGAAGCTCACTGGAACCCAGAAAGCCCGTCGTCCTACAGTGTATCTCCAGTGCCCTCTACTGGCAAAATTTTATCATCATGCTAGCTGACAAAGGCAATTGCCATTAAAAGGCAATGGAAGGTGTTTTAGAGACTAGAGGTGATGAATTGATAACTGGCACATTTACTTATCTATATAGACATATCTACACACATAATTACACATACTTGTTTTTCTGTGTATTTATTGCTATTCTATTGATTGATGTATTTTATCTGTTTGCATGTACACATAGTCTAAATAATCACGGAAAATTCCTTTGTATAGAACTGATATAAATAAACAAACATATAAATGTCTGTGTGTGTGTGTGTGTGTGTGTGTGTGTGTGTGTGCGTGCATGCACTCAAACATATTTTCCTTAGCTTTGTTTGCTGAGAGGACCTAGGAACAGTGACAACAATGAGTATGCATAAAATCTAGATCTTAGTTTCATAATATCATTCTCCACTAAACATTACCAGGACTTTTTGGTGAAATGTGTGATTTGAAGGCTGGTAGAAAAACAGTATGCTATCCAGAATATCCTTTATGCAAGAAACCTAGGAAGTACTCAAAGAATGATGAAGGCATATCAAAAAGACACAAAATCCGAACTAAGGGACTTCCACTGGCAAAATCAGAATACTTTCATTAGAAAAATAATGATAGTTATAAGATTATAATCCATCACAAATAATAGCATGCCTTGAGTCTATAAGCAAATAATTAAAATGAGGATGGCATCCATGATATATGATTTCAAAATTACTTATTGATGATGAAGGGAAAAAGTAATTTTACAATAGAGAAGACTGGAAAGTGTATCTTAATCAAACAGAGTTAACATCACTAATGTGCCTAATAGAAAATATGTGCCACCTAATAGCATGCAGTGGGAGAAAAAAATCCTCACTTCTGTGATTTTCCTAACAAATATGCATAACCTAAAACTAATCATGAGGAAATATTAGGCAAACTAAATAGAAGAACTTAATAAAAAATAACGGGCATATAATCTTCAAAAGTGTCAAGGTTATAAAAGCCAAATAAAAACAGAAAAGAAATTAGTTTGAGTAAGACAAAATAGAAGTGAAAACAAAAGCAACACGTGATTCTAGTCTGGAATGTTCTCCTTTTTTAGAAAAGTTGGCAAATATGAGTTGGATCTGAGAATGAGATGGTAGCAATATGTTAGTAATTTCTTGATTTTAACACTTGCATTGTAGTTAAGTAGGAAGAGAACCTTCTTTGTAGGAAATACATTCTAAAATATTGAAGTATTATAGCACATTATGTTGACATTTCAGACGTATAAGCAATCTATTAGCGATTTCTTTGGCCTAAGCTTTTTATATAAGTACACATTATGCTATCATCGTATTTTATTTTCTAGAAATACTCATGAACATCTGTTGTGAGATAATCTTTCTAAATAGGATCATGAGAGCACCAACAGATGTGGCCTTCTAAAGTCTGTATAAGACTTCCGAATGCATATCTTGCCAATTTATCTCCATCTTGGGATTGATACAACTTTTACTGAATTAGGGCAAAATTCACATTAATAGTTTGAAGATGCATTTAATAAGGGAAACTTTTTTTTTTTCCTGTTGATTGAACCATCTGTTCTCGTGACTGGGTATTTTGATGTTCATTGTGAAAGAGCCCTTATTAACAAGGATTTTTTTTTCTTATAATAAAACCCATTACACTAACTTTTATAAATTAATGAATAAACATTGTATGCTTGGAATACATTTTTCTCTTTCTATAAACAGCTAGGTAATAATAAACTGCCTCCAATGAATAAACTCTCAGTTGCACTAATTCTGATTATACAGTTTAAAATTTGAATCAATTCTTTGACCTCATAAAGCTCCTTATTGATTTAAAATCATAATAATTTAGCTGACAGTTAATGAGAAATACAAAATATAAATCCTCAATGTGTGGTTATTTTAATATTTTTTACATTCATGCTTTAACTGCTTTAACTGATTAAAGCATTCATGCTTTAATCCTCTATACGTGGTGATACAATAGATGTGATGCATAGAGAGAAGCATCTAAACTTTTTTTTTAACCCATTTAATATTATATCAAGTATCTTTCTCTGTTAGGCCAGATATAGTGAACAATATAGAGAAGATACCTACCCTTATATCCTCACAGAGCTTACCTGTTAAAGGGAGGAGATAGAATGTGTGTGTGTGTTTATGTGTGTACACATATATACACACATGTATGCATATGCATATGCTCACATGTACACATGTAACATATAAATACTATTTATGGTATTATTGTCTATGAAGGAAATAAAAGTTGTTAAGAGCTACTACATTAAATAGAGTAATCAGTGAAGTTTTCTCTGAAGAAATGACTTTTGAGCTTCTCTAGATCTTTCAGAAGAATCCACGACAAGAATTTGAGGGGTTAGAACAGAAAATGCAAGGGCCCTTTGGCAAAAGAAGCTGAATTGGTTTGAGAAACATAAGCAGTTGTGTGTGGTTGCCACAGAAGTTGTGTGTGGGAGGGGATCGGGGACCGAAGAGAATTAGAAGCCAGGGCATGTAAAGCATTTAAGTTCATGGCAAAAAAATTTGAATTTTTTTTCTATGTGTGTTGGAAAGGCTTTAAAGTCTTCTGAATTAAATTTATTTTGTTTTTAAAGGAACACTCAGGACTCAGTGAAACAAAATTATAGTGAGTGGTGGGAGGCAAGGCTGCAGTAAGCCAATGCAATGTTTTACCAGGTAATGCAGGCCACGTTAAGGATTTTAG
This sequence comes from Leopardus geoffroyi, assembly GCF_018350155.1. Classification (NCBI taxonomy): domain Eukaryota; kingdom Metazoa; phylum Chordata; class Mammalia; order Carnivora; family Felidae; genus Leopardus; species Leopardus geoffroyi. The sequence continues at coordinate 153,553,281 of NC_059327.1, forward strand.
AACTGATTCTTGGAGAATTGGGGAGCCATAAAAGGTTTTAAAGCAATGGAATGGGCTTATCAGATTTGTCTTTCTTTCTAACACAGAAAGTCAAAATGCATTTTGCAATTCATTAGTTATGCCAAAAAAATGACACTTCTTACAAGCAGCTTTTTATGACTAAATATAAGTCATACTTAATAGTGTATAACTCAGTTTATATATGCTTTAAGATATGATTAGTGGACAGAAGTATATTAAATATGATGTAGATTTGATAGTTTCTTTAATAGTATGTTAAAAAAATCCTGAGTTTCACCACCAAATTAAAATTACTTAAGAAATTTAAAATGCAAATTTTAAATAATCTACATGAGTAAAAGGAACAATATTTTTTTTTAGGAAAAGAAGTATGCATATTCTTCCTAAAATACACACAATATAAAAAATGCATACAAATAATTTTTTAAACTTTTGCTCCAGTCTGTATGCTATTTTTTACAACCATGATTTTATTCTTTAACTCTTGTTTTGTTTGTTTGTTTGTTTGTTTTTTGGTATGCATGTGGGAAAGCAAGTAAAATGAACTAGGGGAAAAGAGTGAAAGAGGGAGACCGAAAGAGAAAAAAAGTGAGAGAGAAAGCAGAGAATAGGAGCCCACAAAGAGGACAAGTAGGAGATGAATTTCAATATTTTAGAACTTGAGATATTTATCAAAATATAATAATCAATATACCGAATATACTATCACATAAGTAGTGTTCTTCTTAACAATTTAAACGAGTATTTACAATAAAATGTTCAAATTTATTTCTATCTACACATCGACAAATGCACACACATACACATGAAGTGAATAATCTTAATACTTCTGAAACAAAGCATCAGAAACATTTGATTAAACTAGCAAATATGATTATCTCCAAATGCCAACCTCTTTTTGACAAAAGTGAAATTAAGCTCTTTCTTCTGACTTAAAAAAGTGCCAGACCAGAGGGTACATAGATACCCTTTAATATAGATTATTATCTTCTAGATTTGTTAAGCCTTGAATTTCATAGTCAGCTGACAGTCTCCATTTTATGAAGCACAATTAGACATAGTAATGTCTCCATGAAACAAAAGACAGTAGCAACTCACCAATATTATGGGGCTCTTGTTTAATTTTATCTATACTAATAAAAATATTAAAAACATTTTTAGAGTGTCTTACTAGATATGCTGATGATTATTTCTGTTTCATCTTATTTGATAATGATAATAATAGTTATTAATTAATTAGTTGAATTAATTTAATTAATTAGTTAATTAATTAATTAAATGAATGAATGAATACATGCCAGTGTTTACCCTCCTCCCCCCACAGGGTTAAGCTCATCAGCACTTGTGGTAGCTGGTTTAATAACTCCTCTGTTTTGGCTGCTTTTCCTTCTCTGTATTACTTCTCTATGCTTCTGCTATTTTTTTCTATGCCTCCCAAATAAGAATCTGGTCTTGTATACTTATATACTTGCTTCTAGGGCTGCCTATACTAATTTGGTACCAGAAATGGTCCAAGAAAGCAGATACTCAAATTATGGAATTGAATTACTTGCCAGCAAGATGACTACAAAAATCACCTTCTGGTGATAAGTGGTGTGTTTAGAAGTGCTGGTGTGCCATAACATTGCAATCCTTAAGGTTTCTATGTGTGTGAAATTAGGACAGGGTATAGGTGAAATGCAACCTTCCTTGAGTGTGAGAAAATGATGGACATGTAGTTATGAGGATGGTAGCGCTGGTGGGTTGGGTTTTGTTCAGTGCCATTGAGGTACTCAAGGAAGAAAATAATAGGCACAAGCCAGTCAACTATCAAATCAGTAAACTGTGAAAATCAGAAATTCTAAGAAAGCCATAAGTCCTCTATGAAAAGATTTAAAGATACCACATACCATATGGACTGAAACAGGGCATAGGACCTGATTTCATAGAGTAGAATTACAGAGTTGGCTTACTCAAACCTCTGAAAATTCTCTTTCACTAAAGTCATGGCTGTGATTGGGGCGCCTGGGTGGCGCAGTCGGTTAAGCGTCCGACTTCAGCCAGGTCACGATCTCACGGTCCGTGAGTTCGAGCCCCGCGTCGGGCTCTGGGCTGATGGCTCAGAGCCTGGAGCCTGTTTCCGATTCTGTGTCTCCCTCTCTCTCTGCCCCCCGTTCATGTTCTGTCTCTCTCTGTCCCAAAAATAAATTAAAAAAAAAACGTTGAAAAAAAAAAAAAGTCATGGCTGTGATAGATCCTGTTAGACCCTAATGACTGGGATAGGGACATCTTGTTAGACATGCTTGAGAACCTTTATTTCTAAACCCCAAGCCCTAAATATGCTTTGAAAACATACAGAAACCTCTACTAGGTGGATGCCTCAAATAATGATAATTGCCCTCTTCAAAGGTTGTTCTCATATTTACTAAGATATTCTAGGTCAATAGCTAGTATCAAATCTCAGCATGGCATTATATGGCAACCATTTTGTATTTCGGGAGGAAGGATATTGGCCACCAAAGAGCTGCAAGTTCAGGCTACTATATTCATATAGGATAGGGAAAATATGATTGGAAATGGATCTTGGGTTACTAGAATGAAGAGGATGGGACAAATATGTCTAATATAAGATATTTACTAATAGATATTCCTTCTTATATAATTTAACATCCTTGAGCTGGTCTTAATACACTGCTTGAATGCTTTTTGAATCTTGGACGAAAACAAAACAAAACACACATACACAAAGACAATAGTCTATGGTAAATGAGGTGGAAATGGAAAATATGCCTTGGAACAATATTGAGGATAAGGTCACCATATCTCAGGATAAGGGTCTCATACTAGCAGAGATTTATAAGACTAGATGGCCTATTGGTTAATTCTGTCTCTTTAGAGGATCCAGAGGGTATCTCTTTCCCTGGAACAATAAACAGTGTGCTAATGACAGAGCCCCTGGCATCATTAAAAAAAAAATAGTATTTTCTCTCCTTTGTAGACAGGGTTGGTAATAGAAGTTGTTATGCAGCTGGGATCCTAAGTGTCAATAATGATAATAAGATTCCAGAAAGCAGAAGCCTGATGACAGTATTTAACTGTCAGAGACAAGATTTATATAGTTACTGCAACAAGTAGGAAAGCTGGAATGACTCACAGTGATCTATGCAGATGACTAAGACACCATGGGATTCCTAGGGATTAGGTATATAAGTCACCAGTGAGGGTACTGCTTAATTTATATAACAAAAACTGTTCAAGGGCTAATGAACCCAAGTCTGCTTTCAGCTGCCTCACGATATATATATATATATATATATATATATATATATATATATACATATTCTCATTTAGTTTCCAATTATCAGGACTTAAGAACCTAAGTTGAACAGAAGGCTAAGACATTGAAGAAGATCACCAAAACATCCTTTCAAATGTATATGATAGTGTTTCCCCAATTATTCTCTAAAGGCACTCACAACCATTTAGCAAAGTCACTATTCATCGGGGAAAAATAAAGCCCAACATTTTCAAGAAATTTTACATAGAGAACAAAACTGACAGACAACAGAAGAGCAGAAATACTGTAATATCTTCCTTAGTAAGTATGGGACATATAGAAGCCAGGTGATAAATGGAGTGGCCCAAAACCATTTTCCAGTAATTAGTCACAGCCCGACATTATGGCCATGCGTTGGCCTGAGGTATTAATCAGGACGGATATATTCAATAGCCTGCTGAACCCTCAAGTTAGTTCTCTGTCATGAGGAAAAAAGTCATTATAGTAGAAAACATCAAATAGAAGCTCCTGAAACTTTCTTATTCCTGCACAAGGTAGAAAATTAAAAGGACTAAGTAGAATATAGGTGAAATTACAGAGATTAGCCATTCTTGCATCCTTAAATAGAGGATGATGTTCCCCATCATAACCCTTATTTTTGAGTTTTTTTCTCCCCCCCTCAGGTTTTATTTAAATTCCAGTTAGTTAACATAGTTTCAGGTGTAGAATTTAGTTATTCAACACTTACATACAACACTCTCATCATAACAAGTGCCTTCCGTAATATCCATCACCTACTTAACCCATCTTCCAGCCACCTCCCCTCTGGTAACCATCAGTTTGTTTTCTATAGTTAAGAGTCTGTTTCATGTTTTTTCTGTATTTTTTACCCTCAATGCTTTTTTTTTTAATTCCAAGCATGAGTGATGTCATATGGTATTTGTCTTTCTCTGGCTCATTTGTTTCGCTCAGCATAATACTCTCTAGCTCTATCCATGTCATTGCAAATGGCAGATTTCATTCTGTGTTTATGGCTCAGTAATATTCCATTGTATATATACCATATCTTCTTTATCCATTCATCAGTTGATGGACATTGGAGCTCTTTCCATAATTAAGCTATTATTGATAATGCTGGCCCATCATAACCCTTTGTAATTTATCAGTCCTATTCTTCAATATCACATGGATTTATAATGCATGCCAGAAGACTACTATAAACTTAACCAAGTATATTACCATTATCACAGCTTTTCCATATGCAGTGCCTTTACAATAACAGATTAATTCTGTTTCTTAACTTTGTTTGTTGCTATTTGGGAACAAAATGCATAAAACTATGTTAATTAGATCTAGAAACAATAATTACCAAGTGTTTTGCTTGTCCCAGCTAGAGCTGTGAATGCCACAGGTACAATATTCTAAAATGCAAAGATTTAGAGGACCCCACCTTAGTGAAGATGTAAAGGTCTATAGCTCTTAGGCACACTAAAATGTTCCCTACAAGTTAAATTATATATTATTGCACCTTGCCTTTCCCACCACAAAGAAAGAAATAGAGCACTTGGTAGGCTTCTTTCGATTTTGCATACAGTAAATGTTGCCCTGACATACTTCTCAGGTACCTAGGACAGCTATTAGTTTTAAGTAGGTCCAGAGCAATAAAGGACTCTGTAGCAAGTTTCCTTGACACTTGAAAAATATGATCTTGCAGGTCATATGATGATAGAAATCACCATTGCAAATAAAGATGACGTGGAATTTTTGGCCAAATCCCAATAGATGTTTCACAGCTGTATCACCCAAGATTCTAGAACAAGATCACTTGCACATTAGAGATCTGTTCATTGTTCAAATATCAGCTCTTTTATGTCCTTACAACTAGCAGAGACTGAATTCCTGACTTTGGTATAATAAGTTCATTACTTTGACAGGAGCTAAGGTATTGTCAACCTCAAGGTCATGTCAGACAGCCACAGCAGTAATCCATCATATGAAGGAAATGTCATACTCAGAATCAGTTGCCAAAAGACCAAGCTGAAAGTATCATAGTTCCATATTTCAAGATATACTACAAAGCCATAGTAATTAAAACAGAATAATACTAACACAAAAACAGATACATACATCAATGGAACAGAATAGAGAGCTCCAAAATAATCCCATGTTTATATGGTCAATGAATCTATGACAAAGGAAGCAAGAATACTCAATGGGGAAAACACATTATCCTCAAATGGTACTGGGAACACTGGATAGCTACATGCAAAAGAATGAAAATGGACCACTTTCTAATGCCATACAGAAAAATAAGCTCAAAATGGATTAAAGACCTAAATGTGATACCACAAACCATAAAAATTCTAGAAGAGAACACAGGCAGTAATTTCTCTGACATTGGCTCTAGTGACATTTTTCTAGATATGTCTCCCCAGGCAAAGGTAAAAAAAAAAAAAAAGCAAAAATAAACTATTAGAGCTAAATCAACACTTGTTCAACCCGAAAGCAATAAAAGCAACTAAGACATGGGCAAATGGACACTTCCAAAGAAGACATACAAATGAATAATAGGCACATGAAAATATGCTCAGCATCATTAATCATCAGGAAAATGCAAATCGAAACCATAATGAGACATCACCTTACACATGTCAGGATAGCTAAAATAAAAAAAGACAAGAAATAACCAGTGTTGATGAGGATGTGGAAGAAAAGGAACCCTCATGTACTGTTGATGGGAATGTAAATTTGTGCAGCTGCTATGGCAAAGAGTATGGAGTTTCCTTAAAAACTTTAAAAATATAATTACACAATGATCCAATAATTCCACTACTGGATATCTACCCAAAGAAAATGAAAAGTCTAATTCAAAAAGATATCTGCACCCATATGCTTATTGCAGCATTACTTAAAATAGCCAAGATAGAGAAGCAACCTAAATCTCCATCAATAGATGAATGGATAAGCAAAATGAGGTGTATATATATAATGTATAATTATATATAATAATATATACTATATATAATTATAAGAAATTCTCATGTAATTATAGAGGCTAAAATGTTCCTCAGTCTGCCATCCTCAACATGGAGAATAAGGAAGCCCGTGATGTAATTCAGTCTAAGTCTGAGAGCCTGAGAGCTAGAGGAGCCAAAGATGTAATTGCCAATACAAGACAGAAGGATGGAGAACCAGAAGCTCTGATGTCTAAGGGTAGAAAAATACTGACATCCCAGCTCAGATAGTGAACTTGCCCTTGCTTTGCCTTTTCTTTTTTAATATGAAATCTGTTGTCAAATTGGTTTCCATAAAACACCCAGTGCTCATCCCAACAGGTGCCCTCCTCAATGCCCCTCACCCACCCTCCCCTCCTTCCCACCCCCCATCAACCCTCAGTTTATTCTCAGTTGTTTTTTTTTTTTTTTTTTTTCAACGTTTTATTTATTTTTGGGACAGAGAGAGACAGAGCATGAACGGGGGAGGGGCAGAGAGAGAGGGAGACACAGAATCGGAAACAGGCTCCAGGCTCTGAGCCATCAGCCCAGAGCCTGATGCGGGGCTCGAACTCACGGACCGCGAGATCGTGACCTGGCTGAAATCGGACGCTTAACCGACTGCGCCACCCAGGTGCCCCTATTCTCAGTTTTTAAGAGTCTCTAGGGGCGCCTGGGTGGCGCAGTCAGTTAAGCGTCTGACTTCAGCCAGGTCACGATCTCGCGGTCCGTGAGTTCGAGCCCCGCGTCGGGCTCTGAGCTGATGGCTCAGAGCCTGGAGCCTGTTTCCGATTCTGTGTCTCCCTCTCTCTGCACCTCCCCCATTCATGCTCTGTCTCTCTCTGTCCCAAAAATAAATAAACGTTGAAAAAAAAAAATTAAGAGTCTCTTATGGTTTGGCTCCCTCCCTCTCTAACTTTTTTTTTTTTTTTTTTTTTTTTTTTTGCTTTGCCTTTTTATTCAGTTGGCTCCCTCAATGGGTTGGATGGTGTCCTCCCTCATTGGTGAGGGCAGATCTCTTTACTCAGTCAATCTCTTCCTGAAATACCTGCCTTGACTCACCCTGAAGTGATGTTTTAACAGCCATCTGAGCATATCTTGGCCCAGCCAAGTTTAGACATAAAATTAACTGTCATAAATGTCTTGTTTCAGATTTTTTTGTTTGTACCTTCTTGTGTTTGGATGGTTCCCCTAAACTGTCCTTCCCTAGCCTCATTCCTCTGCTTCACCTAGTTAATTACCACTGTAATTTTAGATGGCTTTATGCTCTGAAGGAATGTTTAGAGTATTATCTGTTCTGCCAGTGTTATCTGTACTTTCTATGTACTCTCAGTTGTAATAGCCCTTTTAATGTATGTATCCAACATTAGATGCTAAGATATGTGACAGCACGTCTATCTTCCCTGTGTTACATAACCACAGTGGCTAACACATAATAGATGTTTGTTAAAGAAGGAAGAAAAGGAAAAAAAAAGGCAAAAAGAAAGAAGTCAAGGAAATAAGAGAAGGAAGAAAGGATTTCAAGCTACTTAGCGAATGTAAGGAAAATACACACTAGTTGAATTAATGTCACATTTTTTTTCCTTTTTTTAATTTTAGGAATGAAGTCTGTGAGGGAAAGAATTTTTGCACTCCTATTTTCATTTGAGGGATAGTTATTTTGGCATATATATTAGCTCTCAAAAATGTACAGTACATTTGGATGAAAAACCTAGATATAATTTGTTCTCTTTTCCAGGTTGCTCAATAAGAGTAATTAAGTTTCCGAGAAGAAATCAAACATATTTCTTCATATAAATGGAGCAATAAATTTCTTTGACTCCAAGGACTAATAATTTTCCAAAATGTCTCTAGAGTCCTATGCAACATCAACTGTTAAAAAGTTCATTGAAAATGTACAAATATTTACAATTACGTTTCTTTAATGTTAAATATTTAGTCAATTAATTGGCTATGCACATAATAGCACTTTTCAAATTATCAGAGTTCATCATGCTTTTTATGGAGTGATAATATAGTTCATATTCTTTAAATCAAATATATTTTTAGAAGTATTTCTATTGATTTTTCCCTGTGTTCTTATTTTGGCTGCATTTGTATTTTAAGACTGTGTAACATTTAACTAGTCAAATGACCTATTTACTTTATAACTTGAAGTAGTTCTCAGTCTTCCCACTCATCAAATTTTTACCTTGTCCACTTTAAGAACAGTCTTAGTATAACACACAATTTCACCAAATTGAATAGTAGAATGTACTCTCAAACTTCTTTGCCTCAAAAATTTTTCATGCTTTTAAAAATTACTGGGGTTCCCAATAAAGCTTCCTGATTTTTGGGGGGATTAATATTGTAATACATAGTAAATTATTCTGAGTAAAAGCAAAATAATTTATAAATACTTTTTAAAACATTTTTACAGTGAAGACTCACTAACAGTTCTATTACAAATGTTGGTAAAACTACAAGCTACTTCTCAGGACTGACTATAATTACTGATGTGAATGTATGTCTCCATCTGATCCCAAGACCAATTGAATCAGTAAGCGTGTGACTGGATTCCAAGGTTTTGTAGTTATTTGATTGTTTGTCAGGTTTTTGTTCTGTTGAAGGTTTCCAGATGATACTGCTTCACAGTTATTGTTAAAAACTACTGCTCTTCTATGAGATAATATATATATTACTCATAAAGATATGTTATTTTAATCAAATATGTTTTTTTGAATCCCTATTAAATTTAAGAACTTTAAAAGATTTATTATTTATTAACATATTTAATTTTCTTATTTTAAGTTCATTTATTTGGGGGGGGAAGGTGTGAACAGGGGAAGGGCAGTGAGGGAGGGGAGAGGGAAATTCCCAGGCAGGCTCCATGCTGTCAGCGCTGAGCCCAACACAGGGCTTGATCCCAAGACCGTGAGATCATGACCTGAGTCAAACCTGAGTCAGAAACTTAACCGACTGAGCCCCCTCAACATATTTAATTTTTTGTTATAGTGAATGAATTACAAACTAAAGAAATATTTTAAAGGTAGAAAACCACGAAAATTTTGTAAACTGCTTTTTACAAAGTCCATCATTGAGACATACCAACTAGTGATATTTTATTATTTTCCTTTCTGGAATATATATTTTAAATATTTTATTTATATATGTATTATTTAGTCATGCCAGAAAAATGTCTCTGAGAGTACAATTTTTGAAGGGTACATTATTCCATCATATAAACTATGCCCACTTATCTTGTTTACAAAATGTTTCTATTATTTTGTAAAATAATACTATGAATGGAATTGTACATGATGTAATCTGAATGTATGAATCTTTCATGAAGATAGACTCCTGAAAGTACTAGGTCTAAACTGATCATTTAAAACTATGTTACAAAGGGAATAAATATTTTCCATACCATAATGAACCATTTTAATACACAGCATGATGTATTATGCTGTCCAACTCACCCCTTGTTTGTAAGTATTCAACTGTATCCAATTTTAGGAGGAAACATTATATCTCATGTTTTAAATAGGTCTTCAATAATTAATAATTATTACATTTATAATAAATAATTATTAAGAAATTTCTTTAGTTATTAGAAAATCATATTAACTTATTACTAGGTGGCAGATTATCTTAAAAGTGTTTGCTTATGTGGTTTTTTTTTTCATATTTAATCTGCTATCCAAATTATTAGGTAACTCTTAATATTCCAGTTTTCAAAAATGAAGGAACTGAGGCACAGAGAGATTAATTTTCGTGAGATTCCAGCACCAAAAAGTGTGTGAGTGAAAGCACATAATTTTCACTGGGTCCTGGAACTAGAAAGATTTAATTTAACCATGGAACATTGACCGCAGAGTCCATGGTCATGTTAGTTTTATGCTCCTTGGTGAGACTCCAAACTGTGGTGAATATGCTCAGTTGCTACACACAAAGACTCTTCAGGGGAAATCAATTTCTAAATCCACAATTCCATATATGATATTTTTAGAAACTCATTATCTGAGAGCCAGCCTTGTTCGCAGTAGTCCATTTCCCCTTTGTATCAAAGCAAGTGTATTAGTTTCCTACTGCTGCTGTAACAAATTACCACTAATGTTAAGTCTTAAAAACACAAATCTGTTTTCTTCCAGTTCTGGAAGGCAGAAATCTAAAATGTATTGGAAGGGATATACTCCTTCTTATGGCTTTAGAAAGAATTGTTTCATGTCTTTCCAGCTTGTAGGGGATGTTCTCATTCCTTGGCTCATGACCCTCTTTTATCTGGAAAACCAATTGTATCTCCTAATCTCTGCTTCCGTCAACACACCTTTCTTCCTCTTTTGCCTCTCTTCCCTCATTTAAAACCTTTGTGATTCTATTGGACCAACCTAGGTAATTCAGGGTAATTTCCTTATTTTCAGATCCTCAATCACAATTGTCAATCCCCTTTGCTATGTAAAATAACATATTCATAAATTCTGGGGACTAGAACATGGGCATCTTTGGAAGGTTATTATTCTGTTTACCACAGTAAAGTATTCTCTTCTTCACCAAATATTCTTCCTCATCTGTTGCAAGTCTTCATGCAGTACATATTTGGGGGCATAAAATTTTATGATGTGCCAAGCAAAGAGATATAATTAAATTTTAGTATTAGAAATGTTTACTATGATAGCTAATTATGAACAAAAACTCATAAAGCTTTCTGCCATTATGTAATGTAAAAGTACTTACCTAAGGACTGAGACTCAGCATTAGCCTCAGAGTATTATGTTCACTGGGACACTTTAATTTCGGAAAAACAAAGCAACCACCTCATGTGATTCTTTTAAATATACTTGGATGGGGCGCCTGGGTGGCTCAGTTGGTTGGGCGTCCAACTTCAGATCAGATCATGATCTCTCAGTTTGTGGGTTTGAGCCCCGTGTCGGGCTCTGTGCTGGTAGCTCAGAGCCTGGAGCTTGCTTCAGATTCTGTGTCTCCCCGTCTCTTAGCCCTTCCCATGCTCATGCTCTGTCTCTGTCTCTCAATAATAAATTAACGTTAAAAAACATTAAATATACTTGAATGTTCTTCTGCAGGATTACTAGATTCTTCAGGACACATTGGATAAAGCCCATATATAATGTTTACACAAATCACTTCTAATTCTTTCTGCTTATCTCAGTAAGGTGGTTAAAACACAATAATGAAATCATATCATAAAATATTTGTTTCAAATGTAAATCCTCTTATTACCACTATTAAAATTTGAATAATTTGTATCTCTCATTGGCAAGAATTAAATCTGTTTTAATCTGTAAGAAATATCTAGATAGTAACTTAAAAATGTGTTAACTAGAGGGGTATCTGGGTGACTCAGTCAGTTAAGCATCTGACTTCGACTCAGGTCATGGTCTCATGGTTTGTGAGTTCAAGTCCTGCATTGGGCTCTGTGCTGACAGCTCAGAGCCTGGAGCTTGCTTTGGATCTGTCTCCTCCTTTCTCTCTGCCCCTCCCCTGCTTGTGCTCTGTTTCTCTCTGTCTCTCAATAATAAAATAAACATTAAAAATTTTTTTAAAAATGTGTTAACTGGATACATAATTTTTCAAAAATTCTCTTAGGGTGGGTGCAGTCAAAACTTTTGAAGACCATACCAACTGCATACCGAAGTTAAGTATTTTATTTTATTTTATTTTTTGCTTTCATATTTGTATTTAATTCCAGTTCATTAGGGGCACCTGAGTTGCTCAATCTAAGTGTCCCACTCTTGATTTCAGCTCAGGTCATGATCTCACGGTTTGTAAGACTGAGACCTACATTGGGCTGTGAGCTGACAGCATGCAGCCTGCTTAGGATTCTCTCTCTCCCACTCTCTCCTTGCCCTTTCCCCACTCTCTCTCTCGCTCTCTCTCGCTCTCTCTCTGTCAAAGATAAATAAACTTAAAATAACTCCAGTTCCTAAACATGCAGTGTAATATTAGTTTCAGGTGTAGAATTTAGGGATTCATCACTTATGTATTAAATTACATTAAATTACATCCTATTTTTCAATTTTATATGTTTAATTATATGTTATTGATCATTTTATTTTGCTGAATTTACAATTTGCATATGGATTATTATATTACTTTCCAAATTAGCATTCTTCATTAAAATTCAAAACATTTTTTCTGCCATATTATTTTAAGTAATGATTCTATCATTTGTCTGTGTTTTGGCTTAAATAAATTATTCTATTTTTGCTGATATATTTTTTTCTTGTGTGATTTTCTCCGTGCTTCACTTTATTTACTAGAATATCTTTCTGTTATTATTTTGCTTCATTGAAGAATCTCTAATGTAAACTATAGCATAACATATTTATAAATATTTAGTAAGAAAATAGATTGATGGATTGTTTTTATTTTGGGCATTGTGTACTCTTGAATCTAAAATAAGGTACCATTCTGAACCACGTCAGTGTCGTCTATGGGAAAGATCTACATAGGCCAACAAGAGTTCCAGGAGGCTATTCAAAGGTGTTATCACGTGAAAGTGAGAAATAGACATCCATTAGATGTTCTTGCATAATATGGGAGCTTAATGGATTGAGAGAAATATATAAATATATATATAAACATATATGTATTTATGCACACTTGCACACACATATAAAATGCACATATATGGAATCAAATAGGTGAATCTGGTTTCCTTTATTCATGTTTCAATGTGGGGGCATCTAAATTAATACTATTAGATGACTTCAGCCATGTCAATCAACCTTCACAGATTGGTATGTTAGAAAAAAGAACTTTTTTGTCTATCTCCTTAGTCTTTTTTTATAGTTTTTTTTTCTGGAATAAATCAGTTGATAATATGTACTTCAAAAGCATTTTGATTCCTTTATCACTCGCTCTATGGTATAACTGATGACTGAAAATTCTTAACTTTTACATATTTTTATCTATTTTGTTTTTCTTTACGGTTAGTGCTTCTTCTGGTCTTGTTTAAGGTTTTGTTTCTCTTTTTAAGGTAAAAAAGACACTCTATATTCCCTGAAGGGGATAATGTAGGAAAGAGGAAGAGGAGATGAATAAAAGGAAAGCAAAAGGAAAAAAAGTTAAAAAAAAGTAACATTGAATTTTATAAGTATGAATAAATATTTGAAATATTTACATATACACAAACATATTTTATATAGATACAGTTTTATCAAAACTAAAATGCATACCAAATTTCATTACTAAATGTATTCCTAATCTCTCCACATTATTCCAATAAAATAACAGTAATTAATGCCTCAGAAATTCATTGAGTGTAATCTTCAGGGCTGTCTAGATTTAAACCAGTATTTTAATCCTATCTACTCAGTCTCCTAATCTATAAATTGAAAATAACAGGTACTTACCAAAAAAAAAAAAAAATAATAATAATCAAATAAATACATTGCGGAAGTGTATTTTTTCTCTTAGAATATTTTACTTTTAGAAGTTTCTTTCCTCTGTTACATATAATTTTGTTGAGGTTGTTAATCAGGTGACAGTAACTCTTCCACTGAGGTTGGGACCAGTTGATTCAACTTGAGCACTCAAATCATCTGGGATCCACTTTTTCTTAATGTATCTGTCTCTTTTTTACTTCTCACTTTTCAAGTTCGTGAGCCAATAAACCTATTTTACCTCAACTAAGTTTGGTTTTCTCTCCCCCTTTTTTTTTTTTAACATAGTCAAATCCTAAGAAATATATGCCTGTAAAGCCATGGGAATGTGGTGTTGTACGATAATTAATATCAGACATAATTACTATAATGAAATGGATTGCAGCTAACAATGGTGTTGGAAACCATTCCAAAGATGTATCAGTTATGCTATAAAAAATGAATATCTCTGAAATTCATTCATTCTTTATTCTTTAAGTCAGACATTCAACGAGTACCACTAGAGACTGAGACATTAATTAAGTTAGGAACTCCAATAAAATTTAGGATTAAAGTATGCATTGATCTAAAGCATATTAAGCATGGAAGGTAAACAACTCTTCGTCTCATCTTTCCATTTATATTTTTCTATCATCCTGTTCATTCCTTTGAAAACAGAAATTAACTCAGTAAAAGTCATTCTAAATAATACTTCTAGGAGCTGATGAGAATCTGATAGAATTAAGTCATTCTTTTTCCAGTTGAATAAAATCAATGGTTTAATGTAAATAAGTTCCATTTTCATATAATGCACAAAAAGTGATGCTGGAAAGCAAAAAAAAACAACAAAAGTCAGGCAATAAAGACAGAACTATATACCTGAAATGTAATAAAATCATTGCTCCTTATGTATCTGTGTTGCCCATAAAGCTTTATATATTTCAAGTTCATGAAGCTTGGTCTGTTTAAGTACATATTTTAATAAAAATAAGTTTACTGGAATGAAAGTGCATATAGCTGAAATGTCCCTGTGCGTGTGTATTAACTAACACTAAATACTTCCAAAAGCCAAATTCTTATAAGCATGTAAAATTGTTTGAATTATTTATGGCCACAATTAATGCTATATATCAAACAAACACAAAACCTCAGTGGCATTCCACAACAAATGTTTATTTATTTTTTTTTTTTTTTTTGCCTAGGAGTTTATTTATTAGCTGGATAATTTTTCTCATGTAGGCAAGGATCAAATGCTGATCAGTCTTATTCATGCATTTGTGGTCAGCTGGAAGGTTGGCTGTAGCCTGGCAGTACAGGCGGAATGGGTTAAAAGAAGTGTAAGTTAGATTGACTCAGCCCATTTACATGTGGTCCCTCATCCACTAGCCCACTAATCTGGGCTTGTTGCCATACTGCAGCAGATAACTAAAGAGAGAAGCTGAAGTACACAAGCTGCCTTACCCTTTTTAGTTTCTTCTTTGTTTTGTTTCAATGTGTATTATTTTTTGAGAGAGCATGAGCATGGGAGGGACAGAGAGAGAGAAGGGACAGAGGATCCAAAGCAGACCGCTCTGTCCTGGATCCAAAGCAGGCTCTGAGCTGACAGTAGAAAGCCTGAGGTGGGGCTGGAACTCACGAACGCTGAGATCATGACCTGAGCCAAAGTTGGAGGCTTAACTGACTGAGCCACCCACACACCCCCTTTTTAGGCTCTGATATGGCACTGATTCAAATGTGACGCATTCCATTGGTCAATGCAAGTCGTAAGTCCAACCTAGATTTAAGAAATGGGGAAATTAAAAAAAAAAAAAAAGAAAAGAAAAAAAGAAAGGAACAAATTGGGGAAATAGACTCTATCATGTTATTTGAGGAACTCAAAATCACAAAGCAAACTGTAAGAGATGGACTGTTTATAGTTCTATCATTTTTCCGCAGTTATTCAGAACACCAACTATCCAGTCAAATATATAGAGGCCCGTATATTTGATACAATGTGGTATTGTAATAAACTGAAAGCACCTTTTCTTGAGAAATGTGTTTGAGAAATGCTTTCTTTCTTCAATAATGCAATATGATATTAAAAAAATAAATAAAATGTAACACTACTCAAAACTACCTGTACAGCTAAGTAGGTAATAGAAATTCACTTTAATTATACTTGTATTGCAGCCTACAAAGCCTGCATTTTTGTCATTAGAGTCAATAAAGCAATTTAGAAATTAATAACCATTTGTCTGTTCTAGATATGGCTTCATGAATTTTAAACAGTATTAGAAATTGCTATTTTACATCTTTTGTCAAGCAATGGTCTGCTATTATCAGTGACAGATTAAAACTAGTTGGTTTTTTTTTAAATTGAGTAATGCATATGTAATTTCTTAGCAGTTAATAACTGTATGCTTAGTGAAATATTGAAATGTCTTAATATATTTTCTCAAGTGTAATTTAAGACAGAAAAAATATAAATTAATATGTTCTATTTTATTGAATGTTCTAACAGGTGCAACTTGTGTCCAGCAAAATACAGTGTCACTAGTATTCATAGATCTATTCATAGTAGTTTGTCTTCTTAAAAAACATTTTTTTTCTTGTTAGTGGTAAAACTTTTTATTCCAAATCTGGAGTATGGAAACGTATTCTATCACGGCCGAAAGAGAGAGAGAGAGACAGAATCTGAAGCAGGCTCTAGGTTCTGAGCTGTCAGCACAGAGCCTGACATGGGGCCTAAACTCACAAGCTGTGAGATCATGACCTGAGTGGAAGTCAGACACTTAACCAACTGAGCCACCCACACACCCCACAGTAGTCTGTCTGCTTTATGGCATGTGATAAGAATTTCCTCCCCCTTCAAAGTTAGGCATGGCCATGTGATATTTTGGGCCATATAATATGACTGGAAATGATTCCTGTTCTTTCTGGAAGGATATTTAAGAGCTTATCCATGATTATCCATGTAAGTTTTTTTCCCCCTTTGTTCTGGTGATGGTGGGAGAATATGTGATAGCTGTTCTTGTCATTTGGAATCCTTTGATCGTTAAGATTAATAGAGCTCCCTTGCTAACCCAGATAAGGCATATGGTGTGGGAGCAAAATCACCTTTTTTTTTTTTTTTTTTTGTATCAAGTCACTGTGATTTTCAGGTTTTGTTTAGTCTTAGTGCTTCCTGACCTTGATATGGCTCAAAATATTTTGTCTCTTTTTTTTTCCGCTCAAAATATTTTGATTTAAAGGGCTATAGATTAAATTTTTATTGAGGGTTATAAGTAAAGGTGGTTGATTTTTATGTATGTAGCTTAGAGTATGAATGCTTCCCATCTCCTATAATAGGATTCTTAGAAATATACGTAAATACTAAAATTTTCAGTATATCTTACTGTTTGATGTTTAGAGATATAATACTTGATAAATGTCCCTGTATATGATTATAAAATAATAGTTATTATTTTATGTGTGTATTATAGTATAGGAATTTTTTGTTAGTATTTTTTTATCTTGTTTAGTCCTTCAAACAACCCTCTAAGGTAATTGTTTTCAGTATATGCCTTAGTTCAGGTTGCCATAGCAAAATACCATATACTATATGTTTTAAAAAACAAATATATTTTCTCACTATTCTGGTGGCCCAAATTCAAGATCTAAGTTCCAGCCTATTTGGCTTCTTCCTTGTCAGCAGACAGCCACCTTCTAGCTGTAGCCTCACACAGCAGAGAAAGAGTGAGCAAGCTCTCCAGTGTCTCTTCTTACAAAGTCATAATCCTATTGGATTATAACCTTATTTAACCTTAACTACTTCTTTAGTCCAAGTGTAGCCACATTGAAGGTTAAGACTAGACATGTGAGTTTGGGAGCACACATAATTCATCCCCTAACAGTATATATATGTCTTTCTTTTATTTACTTATTTTTTTTTCTTCTTTGCTTCCATCCTTTCTTTTTTCCTTCCACCTTTCCTTTCTTAATCCCTTTCAACCATTAGTACTTTAAGCCACTTTTTGTTAGTTTTTAAAAATTTTCATGCTGAATAGTAATGAGTTGGTCTTGATTTAGTCAGCATCACACAGCTAGTTAATCCAGGTATTTGACTCTTGCTTTTATTATTTTTTTCTAATATCCACCTTTATGAATATGACAATATTTTGTTTTTTTCTTTTTTAGTATTCTCATATTCAAAATTTATATAATGTATCTGATTTTGTGTGCACTTGCCTTTTTATAGGGTAAAGGTCACGCACAACATGACCTTTTTTTTTTCCTTAAGTGAAGGGAAAGGAGAAACTTTTGTATTTAGATCTTTCCTATTACTGAGGATATAAACTATGAGAAAATGTTTCTATGGATTTAGTACAAAGCATAAGCAGACACAGTTCCTCTTCTGTCACAAAAGGTAATTTAAAAGTAAATTATGATATAATTAGTCAAAACAAAACTCATTAATTCAGTTATAGAAAATAAAATAATTATGCCAATCTACTCAATTTTCATCACTCTATAAGTCCATCAACTATTAGGCATGTGTTATTTTATATATTACCATAAAAATGCTGCCAATCAAAAAATAAGTACATTGTTCTTATGTAAAATTTTATTTATAATTATTGGACAAGTTATGTTAGCCTAACACGTAAAATTCTTTACATATGTCATTCTTGTGCAGAGATTAAAAACTTATACAAAATTCACTGCTTAATATATTCCTCAAATTTCAGAGTGCCAAGTTTATGTGTTTGTGAGCAATACCAACTATGTCAAAGCTGCTAGTAGTGATTGTAGGATGCTATTGGATTTGAGATACATTTCAATTTCAAATATGAAGAAAAATATGAAGCTTTTACATTTTAGAATCTGTAAAAGATGGTATTTATGCATTCCTTTTTTTTCTAAGTTTATTTATTTTGAGGGAGGGGAATAGCATGAACTGGGGAGGGACATAGAGAGAAAGAGAGAGAATCCCAAGCTGGCTCTGCTCTGTCAGTGCAGAGCCTGATGCGGGGCTCAAACTCACCTACTATGAGATCATGACTGAAGCTGAAATTAAGTGTGAGATGTTTAACCGACTGAGCCACCCAGGTGCCCCTCCATTTTTGCTTGTTTTATAAGTAAACTCGATATCACATGTTGGCTCCTATTATGCATGTTACTTTGACTTAAAAATGATTATTTACTTCAGAATCAAACATTGTGATAGAAATCTAAGAAGGATAATGTAATGCTTAATTTTATATGACAACCTGACAGGCTGGTTAAACTTTATTTCTGAGTATGTCTGTGAGGCTATTTCTCAATAACATTAACATTTTAATCAGCAGACCAAGTAGATTCCACTCCCCTAGTGTGGGCAGGCCTCATCTAATATTTTTAAGCCTGAGTAGAATAAAAGATGGAGTAGGAAATAATTTTCAATCACAAATGAATTAAACTAGCAATCAATAACAGAAAAATAAATGAGCAAAAGTAATGGAGAATAAATAACACACTTCTAAGTAACATGGGGTTCAAAGAAGAAATCTCAAGACAAATTTTAAAATATTTTGAATGAAATGAAAATGAAAATACAACTTATCAAAATGTGTGAGATATAGTGAAAATAGTACTTGAAGAGAAATTCATAGAACTGAATACATATGTTAGAAAACAAAAATATCTAAAGTAAATAATCTAAGTTTCCACCTTAGGAAACTAGAAAAAGAAAGAAAGTTAAATCCAAAGCAATTTGGAAGAAAAGAAATAATATTGGAGAAGAAATCAATGAAATTAAAAAAAAAATTAGAGAAAATCAAAGAAACCAAAAGCTGATTCTTTGAGAAGTACAATAGAATGGATTAACCTCTAGCCAAGCAAACTAAGAAAAAAAGGACACAAATTACTAATATCAGAAATTAAAGACAGGATATCAGTATAGATACCATGGACATTAAAAGCATAAGAAAGGAATGTTATGAACAACTCTAATGCTCACAAATTTGATAATCTAGAGAAAACAGACTTATTCCTTAAAATATGCTATCTGTCAAAACTCACATAGGAATAGATGATTTGAGTAAGCTTTTATCAATTAAATAAACTGAATCAATATTAATAAGGTTATTAGACAGAAAACACTGGGCCCAGAAGGGGTCACTGGTGAACTCTACCAAACATTTAAGGAAAAACTGTACCAAGTCCTTATAATCTCTTTCAGAGGATAGAAGCAAAATGAGTATTTTTTTTTTTACTCATTGTATGAGGCCAACATTACCCTAATACCACAACCAGGCAAAGAGCTTGCAAAAAGAGAAAACTACAGACTAATATCTTTCATGAACATAGATATATAAATCATCAACAAAATCTTAGCAAAACACATCCAAATACTGTCTAGCTAGCTAGCTATACTAATTATATACAGTTACATGGTTATACATATACCATACACACACCATGACAAACTGGGATTTATCCCATGTATGCAAGGTTAGTTCAACATTACAAAATCAATTAATGTAATCCACCCCATCAGCAGATAAAAAAAAGTCACATAATCATATCAGTAGTTGCAAAAAAAAAAAGCTTTGACAAAATCCAACACTTATTCATGATAAAATCTCTCAGTAAATTAGGAATAAAGGGGAACTTTTTCAACTCAGTAAGCATAATCTACAAAAACTACAGAATAGACAGAAAGATCAATAGAACAGAATAAAGAACCCAGAATAGAACCCTGTGAATATAGTCAGTAGGTCTTTCACAAAAGAGTAAAAGCAACACAGTGGAGCAAAAATGATCTTTTCAACAAATAGTGAAAGAACAACTAGACATCCACCTGCAAAACAAATGAGTCTAGACACAGACCTTATACTCTTCACAAAAACGAACTCAAAATGGATCATAGACATGAATGTAAGCAAATTTATAATACTCCTAGGAGAGAACATAGGAGTAAGCCTAGATGACCTTGGCACACAGATGTAAACATATTTTTACAATGTTATTGGGTATATTCCCAATGCTGTACTTCTCAAAGCTGTGATTTATTTTATAATTGGAAGTTTGTATCTCTGAGTCCCCATCACCAATTTCACCCATCCTCTCATCCCCTCCTCTCTGGCAACCACCAGGTTCTCTGTATTTATGAGAAGATATTTGCAAATGATGTATCTGATAAGGGGTTAATATGCAAAATATATTTAAAAACTTATACAACTGAACACACACACACAAAAAATAATTTAAATTTAAAAATGAACAGACCTGAATAGACATTTTTTCTAAAGAAGACATACAGATATCCAACAGACACATGAAAAGATGAGTAACATCACTTATCAGGGAAATGCAATTCAAAACCACAATGAGATATCACTTCACTAAGAAAAAAGTGTTGGTAGGATTGGAGTAAAGGAAACCCCCTTGCACTGATAGTGTGAATGTAAATTGGGGCTACCACAATGAAAAAGAGTGTGAGTGTTCTTCAAAAAATCAAAAATATAATTGTCATATGATCTAGTAAGTCCACTACTGGATATTTACCAAAGAAGACAAACAAACAAACAAAACCCTAATAATGTCTTTTTCATGCAGAGTAAGCCTTGTTCTAGAGAATGCACTGGGCATGTTCCAAAATGGTTACTTTTCCCCTTTCCCTGTCAAAGCCTTGACATGACTATTAATTACTTTTTCATCATGAAAACCTGATAAAACTCTTGAAAGTAAAACCTAGGAAAGTGTGGGTAACTTTGTAAAATTACAGTAGCCACTAATTTCTCACTTTCATGCTAGTCCACATTCAGTCTCTAGTTATTCGACAGCATTGCCATTTATGTGCACCTACCAGTTTATGGCCCTAGCATTCTCTTCCATGTAAGCTGATCCCATTTGTGTTTCTTGCACTTATCTGTTTGTCCTGACTTTCCCTACTACCTCAGTTCTCTGATAGGTACAAAAAGTTGTTGATTCGTAGTTTGTTTTCAGCTCTTTTTCTTGCTATAAGCAAGGGAGGGACAATTTGCAAGCTCTTTTCATCTTGAATCAGGCACATAAAGTTCACTGCATTTGACCATTTCACTTTTCTATACATATACATGTAAACACACACACACACACACACACACACACATACACATATATGTGTGTGTATATATATATAGTTTCAACATATATATAAGCATATATACATATATAAGCATATATACATATATAAGCATATATATACATATATAGTTTCAAAATATATGTTTCTTATAGTATTTTAATTATGAATATCTAAAATTTATAAAATTGCACCATAGTGTGTGTGTATATTTTAGGGTGTGGTGTGTGTGTGTATACATTTTATATATATAAAATCAAGCCAAGTATACATTTTATATATATATGTGTGTGTGTGTATATATATATATATATAGTTTCAGCATATATATACATATATAGTTTCAAAATATATATTACTTCTCCTTCTAGTATTTTAATTATGAATATCTAAAATTTATAACATTGCACCATAGTGTGTGTGTATATATATATAGTGTGTGGTGAGTGTGTGTGTATGTTTGCATACATTATATATATATATAACTAATATATATTAATATATAATATAAATTGCATGTCAACTATATTTTAATAATAAAAAATTTAACAAATACTTTAGCCTTATCTCACATAGTTGAAAAAGAAATTACCCAACTCCAGCTGTCTCTAGTTTCTTGTCTCATGTAAGGGGAGGGATCTGACAAGAATGTTAGGATAGGGAAGATAAGAAATACTTGTAAAGATTATATCCCAGAAACACAGGCCCACTAAAAGACTGACATTTAATCATTATATTATATTAAGGAATGTTTCCTCTCCTCCACTTCTTACCACCACCACAACAGGGCACTGTATGATAACAGAAGATCAGCTGGGAGAGCTATAATACTGAGGCTTTTTAGGATACTCTCAGGAAAACCAAAGATGATAGGGAAGACAGAAACAAGGACACTAGAGGAGTTTGAAGCCCTCATTATCTACAGCTATAGGAAATGTGAAACATAGCCCTACTCCTCTCTGGATTAACATAAAATCTAACATCAAATACTTATTTACTTTAGTTCCTATTGTCCTATATATCATGAAGGCTTTTTAACTAAAGATAGAAAAAATATAAGTCATGCTAAGAGACAAGAAGAAAAGCCTCAGAGACAAAGCAAGAATCAAATTTGAATATGATACACATTTTGGAATTATTGGACATAATATTTAAAATAACTGTGACTGATATTTTAAGGACTCTAATGTAAGAGGTAGACAACACATAATGATAACAAATGAGACATGCAAGCAGCAAGATGGAAACAGTAAGAAAGACTAAAATTAATATATATACATACACACACACACATATATATATATATATATATATATATATATATACACATATATATGAAATTATATACACTGGATGGGGAATGAAAACTATTCTCATAGGCTCATCAATGGATAGGGTATACCAGAGCAAAGAATCAATGAGATTAAAGTTGTATCAGTAGAAAATTACAAACTGAAATATCAAAAGAGGAAAACATGAATGAAAAAAAGAACATCTGAAAACTATGGAGTAATTTTACAAGTGTTAGATATCCACAATTGAAATAGTAAAGAAGAAAAAAAAAGATGAAGAAGGAAAAATATTGAAGTAATAAGTCCAATAGCTTTGAAAATTAATCTCCAACCCCAAAGTACAGATCTAGGAATCCCAGGGAATTTATATATCTAAATCTAAATTTAGATATATCCTATTTAAACTGCAGTGAAATAAAAACCAGAGGTAAACTTAAAAGGAAATGGGGAGTAGGTAAAGAAAAACTTTGCCAATAAAAGGAACAGGTTAGAAATTATAGTGGGACATTTGTCAGAATCCTAGCATGCAAAAGAGGGTGGAGTGAAATATAAAGTGTTGAAAGAAAAAAAATAGAATTCTACATCCAGGGAAATTATTCTTCAAAAGTGAAGGAAAAATAGGGGCATCTGAGTGGTTCAGTCAGTTAAGTGTCTAACTTTTGATCTCAGCTCAAGTTTTGATGAGTTAGGCTTGTGAGTTCAAGCCCTGCATTGGGCTCTGCATTGGGTGGAAAGCCTATTTAAAACAAATAAAAATTAAAAAATGAACTGAAGGGAAAATAAATTTTCAGACAAACAAGAACTGAGGAAATGTATTACATGTAATGAAAGAAATATTAAAAGATTTCTTCAGTGAGAAAATAATACTAGCATTCAAAAAATCTGGTCTATATACAAATTGGAAAAGTGTTGTATCATAATAAATACAGGTAAATAATTGTAATGATGTACTGTGTAATTATAGCATATAAATAATTGAAATAAATGAGCACAATCTTTAAAGTCTCAAAGAGAAGACAAAGAAATAATCTGTTATACGGCACATGTACTACACATGAAGTAGTATAATGTTATTTGAAAATAGATTTGCTGTAATTGTACATTTCCAACTCCATGGCAAATACTAAAAATAAAAAAATAGAAAGAGTATAATTGACATACTAATAGAAGAGATATGATTAAATTTCATAAAATGCTCAATTAGACCCTGAGAAAGCAAAAAAAAAAAAAAAAAAAAAAATGGGAAAGAAAGAAAGAACAAGTGTAGCCAGGCAGTTAACAGCAAATGGTGTAAATATGGTAGATAAGAATCCAACTGTATCAATAATCACTGAATATTGTCTAAATACAATAATTAAAAGAAATAGTTTTTAAAGAGTGGATGAAAATAGAAATTCTAACTATATTTTGTGTACAAGAAACCTGCTGTTTATTTAAAGACACAGAAAATTAACAGTAAAGTAGCAGTTATACCATGCTCTAAAATAAAGCTGGAGTAGCTGTATTAATTTCAGAGAACGCAGAATTCAGAACAAGGAAACTTAACAGAGGTAAGAAAGGCATTATATGAAGATCTTCATGTAATAGGTCCCTAAAGAGATCCCAAGAAGACTTAAATCTTTAAAGTGTATGCTCTTAATAACAGAGCATCAAAATGTGTGCATAAAACAGGAAAAAAAAAGAAAGGAGATTTGTATAAATCCACTATTAGATATGCAGACCTCAATATCTTCTTTAGGAATTACTTGGTCCATAAGAAGAAAATCAGCAAAGTATAGTTAACTTGAAGAGCATAAATAAACAGTATAAATCAACTTGATTTAATCAACATTTTTGGAGTATTCTATTCAAAAACAGCCAAATACACATTCTTCCCTGGCTTATGTGAGACAGTCACAAAGATATACCAAATTAGGGGCCATATAATACACATTAACATATTTAAAAAGAACTATAAATTATATAAAATAAGTTCTCAGGGGACAATTAAACTGTAAATTATTAACAGAAAGGCATTTGAAAAAATCCTAAAATATTCGGATATTGAACACACGTCTTCATAACACATAAATCAAAATAGAGGGCTCAAGAGAAAGTTTTAAGAAATAACTACATAAAAATACAACTTAAAATGTGTAGTATACAGCAGAAGCAGTGTTTACAGGGAAATTTAAGAATTAATGTATGTATTAGAAAAGAAGGAATGTCTAAAATCAACAATTTAACTATCCACTTTAGGAAACCAGAGGAAGAAGCACAATGTAAGAACAAAGCAAGATGACGAAAAGTAAATAACAAAAACTAGAGACTAAATCAATGAAATTTAAAACAGAATCAATAAAACCAAAATCATCCTTGAAAAGTTTACTAAAATAGATAAATCTCTAGCCAGAATAACTGGGAGCAAAAGAGAGAAGACACGCATTACTAATACCAGAAATGAAATGAGCATACTCATTCCTAAGCCTTCATTTTAAAATATTCTTTTCCAATAAAAGGAATGACAGTTCCTTTAAGAAGTTGATTCCAGGGCTGCAGTAGGAAATTACAACACGAGCTTGAAGCATTTCATAGGCCAGAAAATAAGGAAGTGGTCAAAAAGCAAACATAATCTAAATTGAAGGGATATGTCAAAGGGACATAACAGCAAATGAAGGAGCTCCCAATGACCAAAACTGGAACAATGTTAGCAACAAAATGAAGTAGTATTGGATTACAACTCAAAGTATACAATGCCCATGAGTCTATACTGATATAGATTAAGGATTGAATAAGGGAATAACTGAATAACAAATAATTGAATGAATGAGTAAATGAATAACAACCCTCCCTTATAGAAGAATTCCAAATAATTTCTGTTGAAGTAAACCATTAATCCTCACTCCTTAGGTGTAAGCTGAGGACTGGTTAATTTTACAGTGGAAAAGCCTGATAAATACATTCTCAGCCAGGTGATGAAGGTCAATATCAATAGTAAGAAGTCATTTTTATAATATGCACCCTTGATGTGATATGATGACAATGGCACTTTATGTTTTTGGTTATCCTTTGAAAAATCTACAACCTCAGTCTAATCATGAAAAATATCAGAAAAATTCTAACAGACATTCTATAAAATACTTGATTATTCAAGGTTATCAAAATTGACAAAGCCATCAAAATTGGCAAGGTCATCACAAATAAGGGAAGTCTTAGAAACTGTCACAGCCAAGAGGAGCCTACGGAGACATGGTATAAAAATATAATGGGGTATTTGTGATGAAATTCTGGAGCAGAAAAAGGTAAAACATTGAGGAAATATGAATAAACTATGGACTTTAGCTAATAATACAATGTTATTTCGTTAATTTAACATATGAACTATACAAGTATGTTGAGGGTATACATAAGTGAGATTTAATCTAAGGAAGTCAGAGTAGATGATCCCAAGGAAATAAAATTTGAACAGAATTCTGAAAGCCAAATAGAAGTTACTTAGGCATGGGGGAGAGTAGAGGAAGAAACCTCTGTAATAAATCCTTGAAAGAAGATGGTATTTTTGAAAAACTGGAGGAACGTTGGGCTGGTGCACACAGATTAAAGGAGATACTGATGTGAGATGAAGTAGAGAGGTGAGTAACTGTAGCAAATTTGTAAAGCATGTTAAGGATTTTATTTATTATACTTAGAACAACACCAAATCATAGAAGAGTTACAACAGGATTATGTCTCCTATTCAGCTTCATTCAGAAGGTCATAAGCAAGATGAAAGTTCAAGGTTGGCTATTAAATTTGGGAAAATTGAGAACACACAGAAGAATCTGATTTACAAACATAATGACCTCACCATTGTTGCCATAAATTAATTCTTAGAGCAAATAAATTGTCACCAAAGGATTTTTTTTTTGGCATACTATTTTTCCCCTAGGAAAATGTTCTAATAACATCTTAGATTCTTTTTATTACATTGAGTTTTATTTTTTCAGTATGACAATATTATTAAAATATTTAATTTAATTTTCCAAGGGGATGTCTGTATCCATACAATTTAAATTATTCTCATTTTATATATCCAAGAAAGACTAATTCTTATGGAATTTCAAGAATGGATATAGTGGAATTGAGACATAAGTTGTTGGTTGGTGACATTTGAATGGAAAGATTCTGTTGAATAATGGAACCAAAAGTAAGGTGGTTGATAAATAAGGGATTAGAGGGGCAGGTTGTATGAGGAACTAATGAAGAGACTATTCATTTGAGACATCTAGCAATGAAAGAAGACAGGTTGCTAAGTAAGTTGCTCGGTGAAGAATAAAGTCAATGAACTGGAGTTTATTTGCACAAGGAAGTGTGAAAAAATTCAACTTTAACTAGAACTGGAAGTAGAATCTTATGCACATGTGCTCAAGAAGATAAAACTTAAGGACTAAGAGACTGATTTCTCTTAAGTGCCTGATTAACAAAAAATTGATAATATTGGAATTTTCTTGAAGGACAGGAGGTTGATCCTAAGTTGTCTCATATAACCTTAAGAAGTTTTGCCAAAGACATGATTGGGAGATGACCCAGGTTAGGTTGGGCCCACAAAGTGGGCTGATTTGAGATTTGTTTGTGTAACTGTACTCATTGTGTAGGGGAACATTTTCAAGGCTGGTCTTAAATTGGTTTTGAATTAACTGACTCCAACTGAGCTCTCCACTTTTTTATATCCCCCATAAATACAACCTACCCCAAACTCTCAACAGACTTGCCTATGATTTCCCATAGTTTGCTTGTCCCACATTACAATTCCTCTGCTGTTCCCAAATAAACTCATTTGCTAGTAAAGTAGCTGGCTATTTTATTTTTCAGGTTGACATCACATGGTGTCAGAGAAGTGGGATCTAGAGAAGACCCCCCAACACCAGTGAGGCTGGTGAGCAAACAGGTGCTGGTACCCACAGAACTTATTCAGTTCACTGCTTTCTTGCTGACTCTGGATTTCAAAGGTAAGTCTCCACTGATTTTGAGCTCTACTGTCTGCATTTTGAGCTCACCAGATTTATTTGAGATCTCTTTTTATGAAGGCACCACCTTTTCTAGTGAGTGCTGTTCTTTTGTTGAAGCTTCTCAGTAAGTCAACAGTGGAGAAAATACATGGTTCCTGGTGTTTTGGAACAGTTGGTGGATAACAAGTCCCCTCAGTTAAAACATCTTAGGAACCTAAAGGCTAAGATGAGCCCCATCTGGTCTGTGGACCAGAAGGATTTTGTGTCTTTTTGGAAAATGGGTGAACTTTTGGAATTGTAGTGGATACTTAAGGGAAACTTCAACCTAGATAAGTCCACCCTTAAAGTAGGGGATTCCAAACCTCTCAGAGACATCAGAATACATTCTTTGATTAGTGTGCAGAAGCTTCTAAAAGACAAAATAACTTTTAGAAGCTTGTAAAAGGATCCTTACATCATACTAAGTTAAGCCAAATGATGGATATTCATTAAATATCTAAATTATTTCCAGATAAGACAAACATTAAATCCTAAAAATGTTTAGCTACTTTTGGCTTTTTAATTTCTACAGTGAGAAAAAAAAATATTTAGGTCTATTAGTAAGTGTGTTTTGTGCTACACACACACACACACACACACACACACACACACACACAATTACTATGAGGAAGAAGAGCTGAAATTAGAAAAGGCCATTCTGTTCTCCACAATTCTCTGCCACTGTCAGGACTGGCAGAACAGGTGGGAAAGCAGGATAAATCAGAGATGTTAGTGTGTTATTTTACAACGCTAGGAGGGCACAAAATGCCATGGATTAAGATCCGGGCAATTGTGACAAAGCTTGATTAGAATGCTAAAGGGTGGAATCTCTGCAAAAGAGTTAAGAATGAAGAGGAGGATGTTATGGTGATTGCTGAGAAAATGGGTTAAAGAGTTTAAGGTTTAAGGAAAGTACGATGTGTGTTGTGGGTTAAAGAAGGTATGAGGAATGGAAATGTGTTTTTGTTGAAGGAATGTGTTTTGTTGTTTTAGTAGCCTCACCTATAAAGTGATAATTATTCTACCTATGTATAGGACTATTAGAATGATTAAATGCAAAGCACTTACTTATATCATAATGTAATTACTACATAAATGCTTATTATTTTATTGTTACTGTTATTAAAAAGAAAACCACAGGCACAAAATGACATCGCTTAGTTCAAGTCACCTAACTGTAGTTTTCAACTCTCCAGGAATGTAACCTTTAACCAGTCAACATGGAACTTCCTGGTCAATACAAGGAAATTTACTGACAGACTCCTCCATTCTCCTTAGGGCGATCTTGTGTAAAAAATGCATTCTGTATTACTAAACTTCCTTCCTTCCTTCCTTCCTTCCTTCCTTCCTTCCTTCCTTCCTTCCTTCCTTCCTTCCTTCCCGCCTGCCTTCCTTCCTTCCTTCTTTCCTTCCTTCCTTCCTTCCTTCCTTCCTTCCTTCCTTCCTTCCTTCCCGCCTTCCTTCCTTCCTTCCTTCCCTCCTTCTTTTCTTCTCTTTCTTTCATGTTCTCTCTCTGCCTGTACAAACTTTCCTTTTGTTTAGCTCATCAGGGCTGCTTGCTAGATGGGATGCTGATCATTCATGAATCCTTTAATGAAGCCAATTAGATCTTTAGATTTATTTGATTGAATTTTGGTTTTTAACACTATTGCCATTATTTTGTTGTTATTATTATTATTGATGGAAAAGTTTTTATTATTACCTTTTCTGTTTGTTTGTTTGTTTGTTTTTTCTTTTAATCTGGATACCCTAAACAAGCCAGATGATCCACTTGCCATTGCTTCAGCCTAGCTTTCCAGAGCAGCAACTGTCCCCAGGCCCTGATGTTCCCCACAGATATATCACAACTGAATCTTGCTAACTGGCTCACGATGAACCTGTGGACGGAAAGCTGTAGTACACCTTGGGCTCTGCAGTGTGCCCACCACCCATTCACAAGTTCAAAGTGCTGGAGAGTTGCACCACCCTCTGTGGTGGACCTTTGACCAATGGAAAATGAAGAGTATAAGATTAAGAGTAATAGTTCCCTTATTTCTATTACGATACAGTGTATACAGTTTCACAAGTGTACAGTCCCAGAAATCTAGAGATTAATTGCCTTTACCAGATACCAGCTTGAAAACACATCTTCCAAATGGCTCACTTTCCCTTTTATTTGATTCTTTGTAGAGGATATATTCTTATATTTGTGGGAAAAGTGTGTACCCTCTTCTATGAACTATTCATTTTCATTCCTCATTTTTCTAACATGTATTTTTTTTCTTATTAATATATGGGGCCTTTTTAAATACTATGGATATTAGTATTTCTGCATTTATATTTGGCAATATTTTATGTCACAGGTTACTGCTTTTTACTTTTATGTATGGAGTCTCTTCTTGTCTTGCTATTTTTGTTTAATTTTATGTAGTAATATATGTTAATATTTTTCTTAATAATTTTGGATTTTTATGCCTAGTTTTAAGTTATAGCACATGTTGATTTTTTACTTGTTTAACTTCAACAATAATTAAGACAATTACATGAATTTTCATACTGACTTACTAAAATAGTGAATTATAGTAATCATCTTTTTTTCCTGGAGCAAAACCCACTGTGTCAAGGTACATGATTCTTCAAGTTACAATTATATATTCTTTTCTTCTTCATTTATAATGATTATGTTCATGTTAATTAAACGTACAGGATTTTTTTAATTGAATGCTGGCTCTGTAAATTCTGTAGAAATTTTCATTCTTTCTCAAGGCTTTTCAACAGTGTAAGTGGTTTCTGAATTATTTGTTTATAGTATGAATGTAATAATTAAATTGTGACATTTTCAACAAATTTTCTGCATCATATTTTCAAAGGGCAGTTAGCTTTCTAAAATATATCTGATGCAGGCAAGCCGAGTCCAAGAACTCAGGGGAGGATCCCACAGGACCAGCCAAGAGGGTCTTTGACTTCATGCAGGATAAAAGTCAAGCAAAAGCCAGAGAAAGTGAAAACAGAGTTTATTGAATAGTGTCAGTGATGCATAAAGAATAGCAGAAAGAGTGTCTAGGAGACTCAGAAAGGAAAGGAAAATGAGTCTCTTTATTGCTTGAGGCTAGGGGTTTATATTAGAAAACGTCTAGGGTATTCATTCCTCCAGAAAATCAGGGTAGGGTCCAATCAAAGGAGAGTGTCAGGTGAACAATAGGTGTTAATCCTTAAATTACCAAAAGTAAGGGTATGGATGTCATTATTAGCCAAGTTTTGTTTGAAGCTAATGTCCTGAAACATGTTTGAGATCTGGCTCTTAGGTGTTATCAGGTGTTTGGGGCTTGGAACAAAAGTCAGAGAATGATTAACTTCCTTGCTTCCTTGTTGATGTCAGAACATAGCTTATTTGGCTTATTCAGAGGCAAAATATGGAACATGAGGAAATGGGGTCTAACAGAAAACCAGCAGAGACAGAGAGCCTTTCTAATGGAATCCCTTCAGCTTTCCTCTCTCATATCCCTTGTTTTCTCCATGTTTAATGGCTACTGTTTTTTTTTTTCCTTTTGATAAATTAATACTTTAAGAGTCATGTAATGAAAACCAGAACTATTCAAAGGCAGTGGAAAAGATTTGTTTTTATATTTCTTCATTACTTCAGATAAAGCCCTAACACCTATGTGACACTTAATATATAGCTAATTAATTTACATATGTGCAACTTGTAGATTGCTTTGCCTTGCTTTTGAAGGTTAGCCTGCTACATTTAATTATTTATTTAATGAAATTTACTTTTATCAAGTCATATATGTGTATATTAACAAGTCAGATACTAAAAAAGAACATAGATGTGAGTCTTCATCTTTTTTTTTTTCATTGTTGTGTTTAGCACTTGGTATGCCCTTGCAGTTGTTATACAGCTGCCCTTATCTGTCTTATCCTTCTGGTACTTCTAGTGGGCAATGCTTAACTCCCTAGTGAACTCTGTATGCCTTATCTATGTTCTTTCTTGTGTTTATTTTCTATGGTTATGTTTTTAGCTGGTTTCTTGATTTTATTTTTCATCTCATGTTTTCAATGTAAACAACAACAAAACCAGAAGTTATATTTCTTATGGAAATACAATTTCTTCATTTATGAAAATTTTCGGGAGTTGTCTCTAGTTCTATGCATTTAACAGCTTCTGAAAATCATTCTAAAGTAATTCATTCAAATTGGGAATTTCACATTTTTTTTTAATTTTTTTTTTCAACGTTTATTTATTTTTGGGACAGAGAGAGACAGAGCATGAACGGGGGAGGGGCAGAGAGAGAGGGAGACACAGAATCGGAAACAGGCTCCAGGCTCTGAGCCATCAGCCCAGAGCCTGACGCGGGGCTCGAACTCACAGACCGCGAGATCGTGACCTGGCTGAAGTCGGACGCCTAACCGACTGCGCCACCCAGGCGCCCCGGGAATTTCACATTTTAATATTTTCTTCCTTTCTCTAAATTATTTATGTCCTAGTGTTTGGGTGTGTAGGTATAAGTAAGCATGCGTGTGTGTGTGTGTGTGTGTGTGTGTGCGCGTGCGTATGTGAGACAGACAGAGACAGAGACAGACTGACTTGGTCATTCTTTTTTTATTAACATGAGTCTCATTCACCAGGTGATTGCTCATGATCTCTGATGGATATGCTCGCTGTCTGGAGCTCCTGTGGGTGTGTACAACTATGCATCAGCCTCATTTGAGGTCCTATTTTTTTTAAATATAATTTATTTTCAAATTGGCTTCCATACAACACCCAGTGCTCATCTCAAGTGCCCTCCTCGATGCCCATCACCCATTTTCCCCCTCCCTCAACCCCCATCCACCCTCAGTTTGGTCTCTGTATTTAAGAGTCTCTTGTAGTTTGCCTCCCTCCCTCTCTGTTTGTGACTATTTTTTCCCCTTCTGCTCCCCCAATGGTCTTCTGTTAAGTTTCTCAGGATCCACGTATGAGTGAAAACATATGGTATCCTTCTCTGACTGACTTATTTCACTTAGCTAATACCCTCCAGTTCCATCCACATTGCTGCAAATGGCCAGATTTCATTCTTTCTCATTGCCAAGTAGCATTCCATTGTATATATAAACCATATCTTTATCCATTCATCAGTTGATGGACATTTAGGCTCTTTTCATAATTTGGCTATTGTTGAAAGTGCTGCTATAAACATTGGGCTACATGTGCCCCAATGCAACAGCACTCCTGTATTCCTTGGGGTGAATTCTTAGTAGTGCTATTGCTAGGTCATAGAGTAGTTCTATTTTTAATTTTTTGAGGAACCTCCACAGTTTTCCAGAGTGGCTGCACCAGTTTGCCAACCTATGGAATGGGAAAAGATATTTGCAAATGACATATTGGATAAAGAGTTAGTATCCAAAATCTATAAAGAACTTACCAGACTCAACACCTGAAAAACAAATAATCCAGTGAAGAAATGGGCAGAAAACATGATTAGTCACTTTTCCAAAGAAGACATCCAGATGGCCAACAGACACATAAAAAGATGCTCAACGTCACTCATCATCAAGGAAATACAAATCAAAGCCACACTGAGATACCACCTCACACTGCTCAGAGTGGCTAAAATGCACAAATCAGGAAACTAAAAATGCTGGTGAGGATGTGGAGAAATGGGAACCCTCTTGCACTGTGGTGGGAATGAAGCCCTCTTTTGACTGACTTCCTCTTCTGTTGCTTTCCTTGCCTTTTTGGAATCTGTATACTCCCTCTCCTTACTGTGTTTTTGAAATTTGTTCCAGCCTCATTTTCATGGGTGGATCTCCTCTAATTATTCTTTTAAATAGAGGAATGCAGTTTTTATACTCCTAAGTAAACTTTCAGGGGCTTGAGTGGATGGAGCTATGCTGAGAATTCAGCTTGAAGTCCTATACTTAAGCATGTTTTTTATGTTCGAAGATTTCAGTTTGAAGTCATATCTTGTCTCAGAAGTTTAATGACAGACAGAAAAGTTTATATAAAATTATATACTTTGGTTAACTATTTATATGAAGGAACAGCACGACCTGAAAGAAGAACTATTTTAAATTCTTATCATCATGCTCCGTTTTTTAAAAGAAACATGATATGCCAATTATTAATTTGGTTAAGGACTCAGCCTAACAGATTATGTTTTAAAATCAATTATTTTAAATTCAAGACAGATAGACCTTCACAGGCCTTATTAAATATTATCTGAGCCAATTTCCTATTGTAGATTTAAAGAAAGTGAAACACTGAGAGCTTGTTTCATTTGTCCAAGAACACCTGGGTATTTCCCTGCAGACCTAGGTCTAAAATAGGAAGATATAGAAACTTTTGGGAAAATAGAAATAGAAAATAGGAATTTGGGGGAAAAAGTTATAGAGCAAAGTTGGGTCTTTTGTTGTTGTTTTTTACATTGTGATATATTACTTATTTTATGATATAAGGTAGATCCTAAAAAACTTTAGATCATACCAACAATGGCCAGATTGTGTCCTTTCAAAATGTGTGTATGTATTAGAAAATGAGTAGGGCACCTGGTGGCTCAGTCATTAAGCATCTGCCTTCAACTCAGGTCATGATGTCACAGTTCGTGAGTTCGAGTCCCACTTTGGGTGAAAATATGTCATGGTGTCCATGAGATGCATAAAACGTAACCAACAAAGATGGGAAATTTTACAAGTTATTAATCTATTCAGGAAGTTAATTTTTAAAAAGAATTACTGGGGCGCCTGGGTGGCGCAGTT
The DNA here is from genome assembly GCF_018350155.1 of Leopardus geoffroyi. Classification (NCBI taxonomy): domain Eukaryota; kingdom Metazoa; phylum Chordata; class Mammalia; order Carnivora; family Felidae; genus Leopardus; species Leopardus geoffroyi. The sequence goes on from NC_059327.1 coordinate 153,587,992, forward strand.
GGTTAAGCGTCAGACTTCAGCCAGGTCACGATCTCGCAGTCCGTGAGTTCGAGCCCCCCGTCGGGCTCTGGGCTGATGGCTCAGAGCCTGGAGCCTGTTTCTGATTCTGTGTCTCCCTCTCTCTGCCCCTCCCCCATTCATGCTCTGTCTCTCTCTGTCCCAAAAATAAATAAACGTTGAAAAAAAAATAAAAATAAAAAGAATTACTAAAGAGCAGAAATGTAAGCTATAGCAATGGCAATCTATTTTTGTTTCACATAATATCCAACCTTCTGAAAAGCATCAAATATAAAAGAATAGCTAAAAAGGTTTACTTTGCTTTGGGGCCAGTTTACTGTAAATTATAGTCCACAGCAGCTATCTGAAATCATATCTAAAGTCAGGTATTTACTTGAGCTGCTACTTACAAGTGTTCATTCACTTTAAGAACAGAATAGGGGAAACTGACAGGACCCCTTAAAAAAACATTTCTTTTAGACTTTGTTGTTATAGGTAAAAAGCCCCTTCTCAAATGTCACTGTGGAACTAACCTGGTGCTTACAAAAGCAAGTAAAAAAGACTGGAACAGAGGAAATGTCTTTGCCATTGTAAAACATTATGTGAACAAAGTTGACTGACAATCAGATGCCCAAAAAGGAGTAACAACGCAGTTAAGTGTCTGATCTCGGCTCAGGTCATGATCTCACGGTCCATGAGTTCGAGCCCTGCGTCGGGCTATGTGCTGACAGCTCAGAGCCTGGAGTCTCCTTTGGATTCTGTGTCTTCCCCTCTCTCTGCCCCTCCCTGCTCACTTTCTGTCTCTGAAAAATAAATGTTAAAAAAAAATTAAATAAATAAATAAATAGGAGCAATAACTAGAACAAGACAAGAAAAGGTAGAGGAAGGAGGAGAATCACTACTACCATCACCCAGAAATATTAATTGTAAAAACCCAAAAGCAGAAATGGAGGCAGGTCTCAGAAAAAGGACTATAATCAAGCAGAAACTGGAAAGAATCCAGATGCAAGAAGTGTTTTCTTTTTGTATGCCATCTTGTGTGTATGTGTGGAGGAGTTTACACACATTTGTCCTCTATTTAATCACGGTAGTGTTCTCTTCCTTTCAATGTATATGGAAATTTTCTTTGAGAATAAGATTTGTGATAAGGAAGACATTAATGACTTATACTCCTGTTTATTTGATGGGTATAGATATGGTCTAATTCATTAAATATTTGAGTTAATTAAACGTTTCAGACATTTTTATGCCTTCCAAAACATTTTTCCTGTCTAGTTTACTAGACAGACATATAAAGAGATCATTGGTATAATAAAGATATGTACAGGACCATATAGTACAATATGGAAAAGTGTTCATTCCTGATCGGCTAAGAGAATAAGGTTCATATAGGAAATAGCACGAGATAAGATAAAAGGAATGATGAGGATTGTTCCAGGTGAATAATGGTGGCAAATGGGATAAAGTGTGGTGGAGGTCTTACTTTGCTTCATTTTTTGGTGTGTATTTGGGAAGATTTCCACCAAGATGGTATATAGCAAATATTTCCCCAAGTATGATCACTTTAGATCTGTAACGATTAATGGTTTTACAACTGAATTACAAGATGAAATGGAAGGTATGCATATTAAGTTGGGGGAGAATATTTTTTAATGGAAAAACTGGTCAGAAAGAATCTAGTCTAAGAGAATTTTCCTGCCACATTCAGCTTTTTCCTGATCAGGTTCAGTGGTGTCAGGCTGAAAGATAGTAGATTAAAAAGAGCTTTGGTTTCTATATCTATTCTACTACCTCCCCACTATTTACATTTTATGAGATTCATGTTACCATCAGGAAAATGAAGCATGATCTTGGCCAAGCTGCTCAGTCTCTCTCTGCCACAGTTTCCTAATTTCTCAAATGGGAAATTACAATAATACCTGGTTGTATAATTATTTCAAAAAATAAATGAGTTTAGTTAATAGAGCATTTAGATTTCAGTAAAGGTAAACTCTTATTTTTCTGCCTCCCCCCTCTCCTCCTCCTCATTAACTTTCCCTTATTCCTTAAATGACACTTGTGTTTTTAACAGATATTTGTTACTAAAAACCCATAGGACTTCACATAGCTCTATCATGAATATTTTCAGCTATTGAAGTGAGACACAAAATGGAAAAAAAGAAATGTTGAGTGAGCGACAACTGGTTAAACCACGTAAAATAAATTGTGAAACAAAAGCACGACTATTAAAAATTTTATTTGCCATTTGAAAACATAAGAAAGTTACTTGACTACAGATACTGCTTAGTATCCATCCTGCCAAAACTAAAGACAAAGATTGAACTCCAATATGGCATGATTCCCTAGAGAGGCCCACTAGCCACTCAGTGGTATATCAGATCCTTTCTGTCTGGGACAGAGCAGAGTTTGGACGTCCATACAGTAGACAGATATTCTGAAAGGATTTGTTCTCTTCCTGTAATATTTCTGCTAGTACCACCATTTATGGACTTAAAGAACGTCTTATTCACTGTCATGGTGTTATGCACAACATAACCTTCCTTCTGATCAAGGAAGTTATTTCACAATAAATGGCTATGTGTTTTTTTTTTTAATTTTTTAATTATGTTTCTTTATTTTTGAGAGGCAGAGAAAGACAAAGCGCGAGTGGGAGAGGGGCAGAGTGAGAGGGAGACACAGAATCCAAAGCAGGCTCCAGGCTCTGAGCTGTCAGCACAGAGCCCGATGCAGGGCTCAAAACCACGAACCGTGAGATCATGACCAGAGCTGAAGTCGGACCCTCAACCGACTGAGCCACCCAGGTGCCCCTAAATGGCTTTGTTTTAATATGAGCTTATCTCCATGGAATCAATTGTTCTCACTATATACATTTCCAAGAAGCAGCTTAACTTACAGTGTAGCCCACAGACAACTCAGAACACATGTTTGGAAGCAAACTATGAAAGGAGAGCATCTCCACTCACAAGATGCAATACTGAATCAGAGACCCAATAAAGAGCGTTTTTCCTGTAAACAGAATTCATGAATTTGGGAATCATGGGATAGAGTTGGGAAATGGTTCCTCTCACTATTATACCTAATGAGTCATTGGTAAAATTTTTGCTCTCTCTGTCTGCTACTTTGAGTTTTGCTTGCTAGGAGATCTTGTTGACCAAAAGAGCAGTGTTTTCACCAGGACACACATGGTAGTCAGGTTGAATTAGAAATGACATTTATTTACACTTGAACATTTTGAGCTCCTTGTAATATGAGCTGAGAGTTAAAGAAGGGTGTTTCTTTTTTTTCTTTTTTTTTTTTTTTTAATTGAGTGGGATCATAGATCTTGATTAACAAGGTAGAATCAGACATAAAAATAGGGGCTGGGTCAGGGTGCCTGGGTGGCTTAGTTGATTAAGCATGGGACTCTTGATTTCTGCTCAGGTTATGATCTCACGGTTTATGATTGAGCCCTACACCTGACAGCCAGAGCCTGCTTTGAATTTCTCTCTTTGACCCTTCCCTGCTCTCTTTACTCTCTCTTTCGCTCTCTCTCTCTCTTTCTCTCTCTCAAAATAAATAAATAAACTTAAAAAAATAGGACTGGGTCAGTGTCTAGAGTCCAAGGGATTTGAAAGGCACCTTTTATTTTCTGGTGTCTATCTAATATCAAAATTAATAGAATATCACAGCAACCAAGTCAAAAGAATGCAGAAATTCAAGAATGAAATTTTGTGCCACACCAAATAAATCTCAAATAAATAAATAGTAAAATAAAACAAAAATCCAACCTGCTAAGATCATGGCAGGAAATTATGGCCGAAGGTAAACAAAATAAGGAACCTAAGTGAAAAATGAAAGTTACAAGTACCAATTATACGATAGCAACCCTGTAATCAGCTATAGCAATGAGGACAATAGTAGTATGCATCTTATCTTCCTTGATTTTTACATATATGTGTGTGTATTTCAATTCAAATTTCTGTTGGTAACTTACATTATCTGTCTATCCATATTTACATTGGTGTTTATTGGTATTTAATATTTTTATTCTCTCTCCTACTTCCTTTATTTTATATGTATTAGACTGAGGAATAAATTAATAATGTAGCATTTAGATAACAAGATATTCAGATGTTCCTGAGTTTAATGGAGAATTTATATTCCAGATATGATCTAGTGAATGTTGGAATTTTGCATCTCATTCTGGGGACAGTCTGATAAAAATATTTTCATTTGTAGAAAAGCAGTTTTGTTTTGTAAGTTAGGATAATGTGTTTAAAGCTTGAGTGGAGTAGCTGATAATCATCAAAATGTAGTAATAGGTGTCGCTGTTGTGACTGTATTATTATCATTAAAATAATTATATTACTGACTTAATTTTCACATTTATAATATTTCCTCCTTTCAGTTTTTGTCTAAATTATTTTGATCTAGGGGCACCTGGGTGCCTCAGTCGGTAAGCGTCTGACTTCAGCTCAGGTCATGATCTCACAGTTCGTGAGTTCAAGTCCCTCATCAGGCTCTGTGTGACAGCTCAGAGCCTGGAGCCTGCTTCAAATTCTGTGTCTCCCTCTCTCTCTGGTCCTACCCCACTCACACTCTGTCTCTTTCTCAAAAATAAATAAACAAAAAAATAAATTATTTTGATCTTTATTGAAAATATTTTTTTTAATTTTTTAAATACTTTTTTTATTTATTTTTTGAAGGAGAGAGAGAGACAGAGAATGAGTGGGGGAGGAGCAGAGAGAAGGAGACATAGAATTTGAAGCAGGCTTCAGGCTCTATGCTGTCAGCACAGAGCCTGACATGGGGCTTGAACTCACGAACTGTGAGATCATGACCTGAGCTGAAGTAGGACGCTCAACTGACTGAGCCACCTAGGCACCCCTGAAAAATTTTAAAAACACTATCAAAACTATGTTTGTCATCTTCTGCTTAAATTCTTATTTGTATCTTAATAATATTTACATAAAGGAGTCTTTTCAAACTTTGGCACATTTGATTGCTCTGCTCCGACCCAACTCTACATATACTATGCCTTCAACGAAAGATGTGAATCAGGATGATTATAGTGACCCAAACTATTATCATAATCCAAACTGCTCTGGAATATAATTCTATCAGTTTATGATTTCCAAATAAACTAATCTGGAATGTAATTCTATTACAATTCAGAACAATTAAAAAGCATTTCCTATCTAATATCCCCATTGTTAAAAACAGACATTATATTAGGCTATTAAATAAAGACATAACAAAACAATAACAAAAACAAAATAAACAAACTGTATTAACCATGTGTCTGATGCTGTGATATACGAGACCTTGATGACCTTGAAGGATTGCTCCTCCCAGAGGTAGTTAACTCCCAGAGGTAACAAGTGACTCCTCTTGGAGCATATCTTTCATGTTCAGACTAACCAATTAGAGCCCATATACTCCCAACTGCCTCATATATAGGGCTCTTTACTTGCCCGTTATCATCCTAATCACCCCAGGGGTAGGTGCCAGGCAACTGGGGAAAACTCCTATCCCCAGAGCCTGCTAAAATTATTCAACTTAACCAATCCTAAACTTACTTACCTTTTATTGAAAACCACAATAAAGGCCCTTTTCCATGTTTTCCACTAATTCCTAGGCCTCCTGACTGACGCTGGTGCTTCCTTGTCCCTTGTGTGGCATAGCATGCTCTCTGCTCCCCTATGAACTATGAATGCCAAACTATCTTTGCAGTGGCAATCACCTCCTAATCTCTGGTCTCACCATACCTGAGTAAGAATAGAACCTACAGAGGCGCCTGAGTGGCTCAGTCAGTTGAGTGCCTGACTCTTGATTTCGGCTCAGGTCATGATCCCATGGTTGTGGGATCAAACTCTGCGTTGGGCTCCGCAAGTGAGCATGGAGCCTCCTTAAGATTCTCCCTCTCTCGGGGCACCTGGGTGGCTCAGTCGATTAAGTAGCCAACTTTGGCTCAGGTCATGATCTCGCGGTCCGTGAGTTCAAGCCCCGCATCGGGCTCTGTGCTGACAGCTCAGAGCCTGGAACCTGTTTCAGATTCTGTGTCTCCCTCTTTCTCTGACCCTCCCCCGTTCATGCTCTGTCTCGCTCTGTCTCAAAAATAAATAAACATTAAAAAAAAAAGATTCTCTCTCTCTCTCTCTCTCTCTCTGCCTCTGCTCCTCTCCTCTTGCATGCACACTCTCTAAAATAAAAAAAAGAAAAAAGAACAAAGCGTATGGTTTAAAATACAAACAAAACCTGTAGCAATATGAACAGCAAGGAGTTTATTGTATTTAGCGAATCATACATTTCCTGTCTTCCTGCCCTCTTACCTTAAAGGTGGCTCCAGTTTGGTTTTTTGAAGGTTAAGCCATTTCAGGGTGCAAACAAAAAACTACAAAAGGTCAAAGTGGAAAGGATATTTTTCTAGGAATGTTCACCTATAACCCATTTGCTAGAAATGGACACTTCGAAGTGTAAGATAGTGTGGGAAATAAAATACTTGTATGTCAAAATTCTTAATAATTTTTTAATTTTGAAAAAATAATAATGCATTTTGAGATAACTGTAGCATAACTGTCAAATGTGGATTAAGGACAATGAAGTATCCTCCAGACTGAGAAGGCACTTTGAAACCAAACAAGGCCAGCCACTCCACACTGTTTACACAGAGTTTTATTGAGAATAACTTACTGAGGGGGGAATTGGGCCGGCAATGATCCAGATGCTGCACAGCTATTCTTTGCCCTGTGCAGACATTAACTCACAGCTTACATAGAATGAGGAGCATTGTGGCAAGGTCGAAGGGTAGTTATGAAAAGGGACACCATCTGTGTGCCAGTTCTCTCTGCTAGTTATCTAAACTGGGTCCTTCTGTGCTCCACTTGAAGGAAGATCAGGTCAAACCTTCCCGCATTGCAGCTTGGGCATGCATCAACCTCCAGGAGTCCTGGAGTGTACAGCCCGGAGGGAAGCCGTTATGTGGGCATTAAGAAGATGGAGGGCCAACATGGAGTCTGTATTGTCAGCACCCTACACTAACAATCTGTGATCTTGTGATTTATAAGGGACCCTTGGTATTTCCTGAACTGTATGCACATCCTGAACTATGGGGACATCTTTTGTCATAATATTTGGTCTCTGTTCTCAGATCCTGAAATCATAAAGATGGAATGGGTATCTTGTAATTCATAACAAGCCCCTTTCCTCCACAAGTGGGTTTATGTTAATGATGTGACGTTGGAAAGCAACTGAACACAGAGGCTGGTTGCCAGTTGCTGATTGCCAATCATGAATAAAGGATTGGAACTGTCAGTCCTACACCCTGATTTCTGGGAGGAAAGAGGGGAGAGGGGCTGGAGGTTGAATCAATCACCAATGGCTAATGAGTTTACCTGTCAAAGCTATGAAGGGAGGCCTCCATAAAAAACCCAAAAGAAGAGGGTTTGGAGAGTGTTTGGGTTGGTGAACACATGGAGATTGGGGAGGAGTAGCATGCTTGCAAAGGACACGGAAGCTCCATATCCTTTCCCCATATCTTATTCTATGCATCTTTTCTTTCTTCTTTCTTTCTTTCTTTCTTTCTTTCTTTCTTTCTTTCTTTCTTTTATTTGGAGAGAGAGACATAGAGAGCCCGCATGCATGTGTGAGTTGGGGAGAGGCAGAGAGAGAGAGACAGAGAGAGACAGAGAGAGACAGAGAGACAGAGAGGGAGATTGAGAATCCCAAGCAGGTTCCCCACTGTCAGAGCAGAGCCTGATGCAGGGCTCAATCTACAAACTGTGAGATCATGACCTGAGCTGAAATCAAGAGCCGGCCACTTGACCCACCGACCCACCCAAGCACCCCTGCATCTTTTCCATCTGGCTGTTTGTAAGTTATATCCTTCCATAATAAACCAGCAATCTAGTAAGTAAAATGTTTCTCTGTGGTCTGTGAGCCTCTCTAGCAAATTAATTGAAACTGAAGATGGGGATGTTGGAATCTCTAATCTATAGCCAGTTGTCAGAAGCACAGGTGACAATTTGGATCTACGACTGGCATCTGAAGTGGAGGTCGGGGAGATAGTCTTATAGGACTGAGCCCTTTATCTGTGGAATCTGATGCTATATCTAGGTAGTGTCAGAATTGAGTTGTATTGTAGGACACCTAGCTGGTGTCCGGGACAGTGCTTGGTTGTATGGGGGACAGATCCTTCACCCACACATTGGAACTGTGGTCCAGAACCTTTCACATGCAGTTGTAAAAATAATAGAGACATGCTTTGTACACTTTATAATTTACCACAATAACATCTTGCAAAACTGTACTACAATAACACGACCAGTATACTGACATTGATACAATGTCCCAAAACATTTCCGTTACCACAAAGATCTCTTTTATACCCTTGTATAGCCACTCCCACCCACTCACCCTGTTCATAATTTGGTACCCACTAATTTGATCTCCATTTCCAAAATTATGTCATTTCAAAATATTATATAAATGGAATCACACAGTAGGTAACCTTAGAGAATTGGCATTTTTTCTACATAGCATAATACTTTTGTGATCCATCTGAGTTGTTGCATCAATACTTTGGTTTTTTATATTGGTGAGTGGTATTTCATGTTATGAATGTACTACAGTTTGTTTTGCCATTCACCCATTGAAGGACATTTGGGTTGTTTTCACTTCTTAGCTATTGTGAATAAAGCCGCTATGAACATTCATGTACAGGCTGCATAATCTTTAAATGAAATAAAGTCTAGAAGGGTGTGGAAATGAGAGTTGAGTATATTAATTCCCATTATCTGCAACAGATGTATGTGGAACTGAATAGCGGATAGCCACAGAAGAGTTAAAGACATCATAGCATTATAATTGACTCCAACAAAAAGAGGAGAATAAGGAAGCATAGAACTAAATAAAATATTAATATACCTACAATGGCTTTCGTTGGTTGCCTCTTGACAACAACCAGTGTATTTCTTGCCCTTGTGTACTTCTGCAACAGGACTGCAGCAATATAACATTTTTCTGAAGATTGAAAGCTTTGTTGTATTCTGAATTTATTAAATATTTTTACTATGTAAAATAATAATTTATTTCTAAGTTCAAGGAGGAGAGCTTGACACTTCCATGCATTCTTGAGATGTACGGAAATAACACTGACAGCCAATTAAAAACACCAAAGGTATGAAGAGACAAAAATATAGCTGTCATTAAAAGCAGTAAAGGGAAACATTTGGTAAAGGGCACTTTTATCCACTTGTTTTTAACCTTTTTCAAGAAATTGTACCCAATTTCTTGGGTACAAATAAACCTCTCATTCTAGCTTGCTTTTTTTTAAATTTACGCCTACCCAATTTTTCCACAATTCTAGAAAAATGGTGCTTTTCTTTATTACTTTTGATTTAGCTGCTGTGGAGAAGCAATATTTTTTTAATTCGAATTTAAGAAACTCTATAAATATAATAAGTATCCACAATTAACATGGACAAGATAATCTATGATGAATTTGGATCTTTATTAGAACAAATGCTGTTTAATTACATCTGGAAGTATCAGACAGTCATAAAGTTTCTGTCAGGATTCACCAAATATCTCCTAAGAAAACAATAAAAATAATCTTAGTGTTTACTGAGTCAATTAAAGATGGTTCTGCTATGCTACAGCAGTCTGTAACGAAAAGTGAATCCTGAAAGGCCATCATGATAAACAATCACATGCAATCATTACGTACAAAGTAAAAAACAGCTGAGAAGTAAGGCAGGTAATGGTGCGTTATGCAAGTATTAAAAAATAACACCATTTTGATGTAATATGGAAATAACACTTTTTGTTTGTGTATATAACTAAATTATTGCCTCAGTATAAAAAGAAAAAAATGAAAACTATTAAAAGCAAACCCTTACATACCTTAGCTATTTACAGATTTTTTTGTGTATAAATATCCTCACAGACTTTGTCATAGATATTTAAAAGATGATGTAGTATGGTCTTATTTCTTCCACAGCCTTTTCCAAAAGTGCTAATCATTATTCTGATGTCTTCTTACGCACACAATAAACTTGGACTTTCTAATTAGGAATATTTTACAAAACTGTTTTTTAACTTGAAACTATTATTTATTTCAAACTTATTTATTCAGCATTTTTTGTTGCATAATTTATTTTGTGTTCAACACCTACTTCCATAATTAGTAGCATAAATCTTCTCAAATTATGAAGTCATCTGCTTCTACATGAGGAATAAACTGCATTCTAGCAAAAGCTCATAGCATAATTTTATAGTTAATTTTCCTTTGTTCAGAATACCTAAAAGAGTTCTTAACCATTCTTATTTACTCTGGCACAGGGTCTGTGAGATTTTACTAATTTAGCAGGAAGACATAACTCCGAGGACAGATGTTATGTACATGACACTTTGTTACAGGTTAAACTGTGCATTGGTCTGTGTTCTCCAGAGAAAGAGAACCAATAGGATACATATGTCTATGTTTGCACACACACCCATACACGCACATATTTACTTGTTAAGAAATTGACTTACATGATTATAGAGTCTAACAAGTCCCAGTATTTGTACTTATCAAGCTGAGTACCAAGGAGAGCCCATGGTACAATTCACAAGTCCAAAGGAAGGTCTGAGAACCAAAATTGCTGATGGTGTAGTTCCAGTCCTAGTCTAAGTCTAAAGGTAACATAACCTACCCAAAGATAGGCAAAGAGAAACAATTCTTTCCTACTCAACATTTTATATTATTCTGGCTTTCAGTGGAATCGGATTAAGGCCCGCCTACATTGCAGATAGCAATCTGCTTTATTGTGTACCAATTAAATATTAATCTCATCAGCAAAAAAAACTCTCAAAAACACCCAGAAGGGGTGCCTGGGTGGGTCAGTCGGTTGGTCGTCAACTTTGGCTCAGGTCATCATCTTGTGGTTGACAGGTTCGAGCTCCGTGTGGGGCTCTGTGCTGACAGCTCAGAGCCTGGAGCCTGTTTCCAATTCTGTGTCTCCCTCCCTCTCTGCCCCTTCCCCACTCATGCTCTGTCTCTCTCTGTCTCAAAAATAAATATAAAACATTACAAAATTTAAAAAAATAATTTAAAAAACAACCAACCAAACAAACAAACAAAAAACACCCAGAATAATGTTTAACCAAATATTTGGGCACTCTGTAACACAGTCAGTTGACACGTAAAATTTAGCATCACAAATTGTACACTTCTAAAACTTCTATGTTGAAACCCTTATCCCCAGTAACTCAGAATGTGACCTTATTTGAAAACAGCATTGTTGCAGATGCAATTCGTTAAGATAAGGCCATTCTGGAGGAGGATGGGCCCCTAATACAATGTTACTGGCATCTTTATAGAAAGGAAAGTTAGATACAGAAATGCACACACAAAAAGAACACAATTTGCACGTGAAGGCAGAGATGTGATGCATCAATAAGCCAAGGGGCCACAAAGACTGCCAGGAAACCAGAAGCTAGGAGAACGACATAATAGAACATATTCTCCCTCACAAACCACAGAAGGAATCAAGCCTGCGGGAACACCTTGGCTTTGGACATCTAGCTTCCATAACTGTCAGGCAATAAATCTTTGCTGTTTAGCTACTCAGTTTGTGATATTTTCTTAAGGCAGTTCTAGCAAACTACTACGACACTCAAAGGTTCATAAGGATGCTGCTTCACTAATGCTGGTGCTGCCTATGCAAAGTTGAAGCACTGTCCATGTTGCTATTTCCTTCTGATAAAAAAAAAAAAAAAAACTACAAATCATAAATATGATGATATGACGTTAAGATAAGTATTAAATATGTCAGAACCACAATTTATTTTCCATAGAAACTCAAAAACCCGTTTCCCCAAACGTGATGTATTAAGCCATCTGGACCACAAAATAGCATTTTCTGTTATTCAGATACCCAATCCTCATGGAATTCTTTAATGTAGTTTCTACTTCTGATATTTCCATTTGTTCCAAAACTCAGATTTGATGTGATTTGGGTAGGCTGTACAATAAACACCAGCCTTCTTTTTTCATGCAATTCCTACCTCAAAAATAGCTTTATTTCTGTGTTTAAAACATTAAAAATAGATTCTCTTAAAATGTTAAGTGTTGATATTTAAGTGACTGAAGTGTAATCGGCTAAACTTGATTTCAAACAAAATAAAATCTATTTCATCAAATCTTAAGCCCAAACTTTAAGTTAGAAAAGAACTAATTTTAAGGGATCTGAAAGTTATCCAGACTATGTGGCTAATTAAGAAGTTGCATAAGTTAAATGTTAAAAATGAAGCACATGTTTGGACTACAATTCAAATTTAGGCCAAATTCACTGTTAAAAATATGCATTTAAATGGCAAAATAGGTAATTAACATTTAAATAAATATTGATATACTCACTGTAGGTAAATGGGAATTCAGGAATATGGAAAAGTAGATAATATGCATAATAGAGAAACAGATGCTGAAGTAAGAGTGTCAAATGAAAGTAAATTTGCAAAAACAAAGAGCAAACATCAACATAAAACTTTGCCTGTATGTCATCATTATTTTTCAAGTTACTCAATGATTGACGCACCAAATAATAAACTACCTTCTAGGGCAAACAAAAAATCAAATTAATATTTTCTAGTTTTATTTTTCTTAACAGCTTAATATGAAAATAATTTAACTGACAGATTTTGAAAGTAAGATCCATATTTGGGATGGTCTGATATAAAACATAATCAAGGCAGCACATAAAAAATTACACATGCTTTGAAAACCCAGTAGGTAGCACAAAAGATAGGCACTTGTCCTCCAAAGCAGCTAAAATTGAGATACAGGAGGTGTGAGTCACCACTAATTATAAGATATAGCGTGTTCATTTAAAAATAGTACAGTGGGGCGCCTGGGTGTCGCAGTCGGTTAAGCGTCCGACTTCAGCCAGGTCACGATCTCACGGTCCGTGAGTTCGAGCCCCGCGTCAGGCTCCGGGCTGATGGCTCAGAGCCTGGAGCCTGTTTCCGATTCTGCATCTCCCTCTCTCTCTGCCCCTCCCCCATTCATGCTCTGTCTCTCTCTGTCTGAAAAATAAATAAACGTTGAAAAAAAATTTTAAAAATAAAAATAGTATAGAGAAAATGGGGTCAAATAGTCCAATGGAAAAATGTAAGAAACTATTGAAGTTTTGACAGATTTTGAAGGTGAAGCCAATAGAGTTTGCTGATGTATTGGATGTGGGAATAAGTATAAATAAAAGTAAAATTTATCTGATTTTTTGTCTTGAGCTACAGGAAAAAAAGAGAAAAATTTACTAAGATGATAAAGCATATGAAAGCTGAAGAATTTAGGGTTTTGGAAACAAGAAGGTAATTTTTAGACACATTTTTAGTTTGAAATTCCTAATAGACTAATACATTGAGGAGGATTAGGTGGCTAGATAATATGATTTAGCAATTTAGGGGACCGAAGCTTTTTAGTTTGATGTAATCCTTTTTGTCCTTTTTTACTTTTGTTGCTTGTGCTTTTGGTGTTATATCCAAAAAATTATTGCCCAAAACAATGTTTTCTTCTACAAAATTTATGGTTTCAGGTTTTATGTGTAAGTCTTTAATACATTTTGAGTTGATTTTGTGTACTGTGTGAAATAAGAGTCCAGTTGGGGATGGGGAAAAGGGGAAATGTGAAAATTTTATCCAAAGGGTACAAAGTTTTTGTATGCAAGATGCATAAGTTTTGGAGATCTAATATACAGCAATGTAATGACCGTTAATAACATTGCATTGTATATTTGAAATTTGCTTAGAAGGTAAACCCTAAATGTTCTCATAACAAGGAAGAAAGAAAGAAGGAAAGAAAGAAAGAAAGGAAGAAAGAAAAAGAAAGAAGAGAGGGAGAAGGAGAGGAAGGGAGAGAGAGAGAGGGAGGGAGGAGAGATGGAAGGAAGGAAAGGAAAGGAAAGGAAAGGAAAGGAAAGGAAAGGAAAGGAAAGGAAAAGAGGGAGAAGAAGGAAGGAAAAACAGAAGAAAGAGAGAAGAAAAGAAAAGGAAAGAAAGAAGTTTTCTTATGTTGAGGTCAAATATGGCCTGGGTATTTAGTGTTAGTGTATAGAAGGAAACAAATGGAGTGGTTTAAGAGAGAATGGCAAGAAGCAAGCAAAGACAGCAAATATAACGACTCTGAAAGACTGATGCAACAAAAAGAGAATAGAAAGAAAGGTGCTTGAAAGAGGTGTCAAGTCAAAGGATATGTTTTTTAATTTGAAGGAAATTAAATCAAATTTATAATACTAGGCAAAGGAGCTGGCACAAAGTATGTATTTTTAATCAAGTTGTAAAATAAAGATCCATTAGAATAAATGACCCAATGTGATAGGGTTTTTCAAGATGTATCTCATTGAAATATGCCTTACTATATATATACCCGTTAGATAATTTCACATAAATATGTTTGGAGTCCAATATTTTTCCTCAAGTTTTAAATTAATATTTGAATATTTTAGCTTAAAATTATGTCAGCTAAGCCTCAAGGCACATTCTTTCTCTATTCATAATCAACAATAGCCAAACTATGGAAATAGCACAAATGTCCATTGATGGATGAATGGATAAAGAAATGTGGCATCATATATTACAATGGAATATTACTCAATTATCAAAAAGAATGAAATCTTGCCATTTGCAATGGCGTGGATAGTACTAGAATGTATTATGCTAAATGAAATAAATCAATCAGAGAAAGACAAATACCAAATGATTTTACTCATATGTGGAATTTAATAAACAAAACAGATGAACATATGGGAAGGGAAAAAAAAACGGAGCGAGAGAGGGAAGCAAACCATAAGAGACTCTTAAAAGATAGAGAACAAACTGAGGGTTGCTGGAGGGGAGGTAGGTGGGGGTTGGGCTAAATAGGTGATGAATATTAAGGAGGGCACTTTTTATGATGAGCACTGGGTGTTGTATGTAAGTGATGAATCTCTAAATTCTACTCCTGAAACCAATATTATAGTATATGTTATCTAACTGGAATTTAAATAAAAATTTGAAAAAAGATATGGAATAAATGATTTTGAATAATACATTTATTATTAAACTTGAAATCATAAAGGAACAATCTATATAGGATAATTTAGTAATTATTTTGTATTACAAGCTTCTCTTTTCTCAACCTCAGAAAATAAGCTTTATGTGTAAACTCTACCTCAAAGGTTTTTTGTTGTTGTTTTCTGTTTTATTTTGTTGCTAAATTCATTTTATATAAATATAATATATATTTAACATATAGCATACTGTATAATAATACATATGTTAAACATAAATATAATACTACCTAAAAAAAATCTAAAGATTTGAACAGAGTAGGGCATCTATTGATGAATTTTTGCTGTAGGCTTTCCCAGTTCTCTTTGATATGCTGTTCATAAGTGTGCGCTCTGTGCCTGAATATATGGAAGTAACTCAGTCACCTTTTGTCTGAAAGGTCATATTATGCTTACAAGTACCCTCCTTCCATCCATACAATTTTTCTTACCCTTGTTTTTCTGATTTCAGCTTTCTAATATTAAGAAAACAATTCTGTTGTTTTAGAATCTTCTAGACTTAGTAATGCTTCTACTTTCTAACCAAGACAATGTTTTCATCCCTTTAATTATCCTATGATTCCTGTTTTAAAATGCCTAGAGACACAAGCAACTAATTTCATATTATCCGTATTTACTATTTAACTCTAAATCCAATTAATATCTAAATCATTCCAATTTTTTCAATCCTTTGCCTTAAATTGGGGAGTGTTAATAGTCTGAATGGTTCAGAGTCGCAGAATTCATGTTGCTTCCTTAGGCAAATGGAGGGTAAGTCAGTCTAGTTTGGATCTCAGATCTACAGCCAAACCTCTTTCCCCTGTATGGCAGATATGCAACTATCTAGAAAGTTGTACAGCTATATTGATCTATTTTCTTGAAAAATATATTGTTTTCTTGATAAAGCAAACTATCCTTGCTAGGTAAAGGATTTCAGATTTTTCTGGACCCAGTGCCATAAAAGCCGGCTACAAATTAGGCAGAGGAGATAATGATTAAGTCACAGTTCTTGGCAGCAATCTTCATAATTGAATAGATCTACAGAGGTAAGTGACTTTTTTGAATGTGGATACTGCAAGAGATACTAGAGCATATACAAAATTGGAGGTTCATAAGGTTTATGATGGGTAAGTTAGACTGTAGGAAAGAATCAGATTTAGTAAAGAGAGGGGCTGAAGGATGCCCCAAGGGAAGCCTTAACTTGTTCAAGACAAGACATGGTCTGGACAGCTCCTGATCAATGTGAGCAAAACATGAAACTGAAAAGTTTAGGTGTGGTTATATAGTGAGGGAAAAAAAATGTATTAATTGCTATTTTGAATTGAAAGGATTTAAGTCTTTAAGAAATTTATCGTGAAGTTTATTTACTGAATCAGGTTTTAAACATTTTTTACTTGTTTTGAAATGTAACACATACATAAAGATGCATAACATTAAAATGTATACCACACCGAACAAAAAGATCATGCATATATTCACCACCCAGGTCAAGAAATAGAACATTGCCAGAAGCCATGATCATGACCTTTCTCCCCCATTTAGAGCAAACTGATATCCTGATTTTTTGTTGTCTTTCTTTTACATTCTATCACCTAAGTATAAATTCTTAAATAAAGTACTTTATCCTGTTTTGGAATTTATATAAATGGAGTTACACTACGTATTTTTTTGACTTGCTTTTTCAGTAAAAAACATCTGTTTGCTAGATTTGCCCATATTTTGTAACTAGCTCTATTCTGCTGCTTTCTTTGCTGGGTAACATTAAATTGTTAGCATTGACTGCAGTTTAGCCATTGTGCTGCAGATGGAGAGCTGGATTCCAGCTGTAAGTTACAATGTTACTCTGAATATTCTTTTATGTGTATCCATGTACACTAAATGCATGAATTATTTGAAGCTACATAAGAAAGTGCAATTCTGGGTAATAGGTTATAAATTCATCTGATTTTACTATAAATGAGTGTTTTTGCTAGTTTGCACTCTAAAAATTAAAGAGAATTAACATTTTTATAACAATGTTGGCAGACATTTCAATTTTGGCCATCTAATCAGTGTCTAATAATCTCTGATAGCTATTTTTTATTTGCCTTTCTGATTACTAATGGGATTGAGAGCATTTTTATGTATTTCAATGATTCATCGACCATTTATCTTTTCTTTTTTGTGGGATAAATATGGAAGTCTTTTGCCCACTTCTATATTGGGCTTTATGCATTTTTATTAATGATTTGAATGATTCATTTATAAATTCTGGATATGAATCTTTCATCAGTTATGTATATGGTAATTATATCTTTTCATTTTGTGGATTACATTTTCTTCCTATGAAAAACTTTGACAAATAGAAATTCTTCATTTTATTTTTTAAAGTTTATTTTATTTATTTTGAGATAGAGCACGAGAGGTGGAGGGGCAGAGAGAGAGGGAGACAGAGAATCCTAAGCAGGCTCTGCACTGTTAGCATGGAGCCCAACGCGGGGCTCACTCTCACAGTGAGATCATGACCTGAGCCGAAATCAAGAGTCAGATGCTTAACTGACTAAGCCACCCAGGCACCCCCAGAAATTCTTCATTTTATTTTATTTTATTTTATTTTATTTTATTTTATTTTATTTTATTTTATTTTTAAATTATTTATTTTTGAGAGAGACAGAGAGTAAAAGAGAAAGAGAGAGAGAATGAGCAAGGAAGGGGCAAAGAGAGAGGGAGACACAGAATCTGAAGTAGGCTCCAGGCTCTGAGCTGTCAGCACAGAGCATAACACGGGGCTCGAACCCACGAACTGTGAGATTATGACCTGAGCCGAAGTCTGACCCAACTGACTGAGCCACACAGGTGCCCTGAAATTCTTAATTTTATTTATTTATTTTTTTCATTTGTTTTTTTTTTTTTTTTTAATTTTTTTTTTTTTTTACATTTATTTATTTTTGAGACAGAGAGAGACAGAGCATGAACGGGGGAGGGTCAGAGAGAGGGAGACACAGAATCTGAAACAGGCTCCAGGCTCTGAGCTGTCAGCACAGAGCCCGACGCGGGGCTCGAACTCACCGACCGCGAGATCATGACCTGAGCCAAAGTCGGCCGCTTAACCGACTGAGCCACCCAGGCGCCCCTGAAATTCTTAATTTTAAATTGGCTTAACTGATCATTTCTGTTACAAATAGCCTTTTTTTTTCAATATTCTTTTAATTTTTATTGTTTTTTACTTTAAATTTTAATTGGCTTATTTACAGTGCAATATTGATTTCAGAGGTAGAATTTGGTGATTCATCGCTTACATACAACACCCAGTGCTCATCACGCACCCTGGAGAACTGTATTCAATCTTTTTAAAGGAAATAAAATGTAGTATAGGCATTTTAGAAAATGTACAAATGCATAAACTCAAGAAAATAAAATATCGTAGGATCACATAGCTAGAGAATATCTGGAAGAAAATAGATTATCTCAGGATCACATAGCTGGAGAGTAGACCTGAGCCTGTGTGTTTTTTGTTTGTTTGTTTGTTTGTTTTGTTTTTTTAATTACATACTGGGTACATGTGTGTTTTCCCACATATTAATTATTTTATGCTTTAAAGGTGTCAAAGTAATAGTGATTAAACCCACTTAATTTTACCACATAAATGAGGCTGACTGTTGCAAGTTCATAGGGTATTAGGTATATTGTAGTATTAGGTACATATTTGTAGTATAACCATGATTTCAACTCAG
Organism: Leopardus geoffroyi; assembly: GCF_018350155.1. Taxonomy (NCBI): domain Eukaryota; kingdom Metazoa; phylum Chordata; class Mammalia; order Carnivora; family Felidae; genus Leopardus; species Leopardus geoffroyi. The sequence continues at coordinate 153,606,749 of NC_059327.1, forward strand.
TTTCATTAAGATAATAGATATTATAACCACAATGACAGTCATTTAATCCCAACTTTGTTGGGCTTCAAACAGTTAAAAAAAAATATGCTATCAATGTACTAATTTGTGTGACATGCTAACATTTTACTTGGAGCTTAAAATCACACTGTGAAGGACGGCATTTTATTATCTGTCTTCCCAGAACAATAGTATCCATATATGTTTTATTCACATTCTAACCCAGGATGTTACTCCGTAAGTTTTTAGTGAATGAATGAATCAATAACTCTGCTTCATGTGAAGGACCCACACTGGATCAGAATAACATGACATGACATGACAACAATTCATGTTTTTTTCAATGACATGATGAATTGCTCTTGGATGAATTTGCTACTGCACATTATTCACCTGTAAAACTACTAATGCTGTGATCATTTAAAGATAATATGTTAACTCTTTTAAAAATATACAGTATTTTTATAAATATAATTTCTTCTGTTTCTGCTTTATTTTAATGTTTTTAAATATGTTTGGAATATAGATACCTTTTATAGCATAGCACTAAAATGAGTATTCAGAAGAATAAATATTAATTTAACTATTTTTAGTAAAAAAAATAGAATTTATACTATCCCAAACACTGAGTATTCAGAAATAATATGAGCTAGTTGCTATTGTCTATTCCTAATAAAACATCAAAATGGAGGTTAATTTAAAAGGTTTGTGAAACAAATCCATTTGATTTTATTATTACATTTGTTGCCACTTATGGTATTGACACACACTTAACAAATAACAATAGACACCTTAGTTCTGTAATAATTTCATTATTTGATAAATATAGAACATTTTAAATATTAAACAAATATTGTGCTTTATTTTTATACCAGATATGCATGCCCACAATTATTGCCAAAAAGAAACCAAACAAACACCTGATCTTTGATTTTGCCAGAAATAAGTAATTAAAACTATAACAAGTTCTTTCAATGTAGATAGTCTGTATCCATAGAAGCCCAAGACTACATACATGACTTGGTGTTATTCTGATATTGATCTTTAGGACATAAAATATAAGAAAAATAAATCACATGAGTAGGTTTACAGCATTATGAAATAATGCATAATTCATTACAATTTCATTTTAATGTGTTTTTTTTCATTTTAATGTAGTTTTAAATCTCAGTTAAAATTGTATCTATGAGTTCAATCAATATTTAAGAACTACTTAAGCAGTGCTTGAGTGGCTCAGTCAGTTAAACATCAGACTTCAGTTCAGGTCATGATCTCGAGGTTCACGAGTTTGAGCATTGCTTCTGACCCTGCTGACAGCTCAAAGCTTGGAGCCTGTTTCAGATTGTGTGTCTCCTTTTCTCTCTGCCCCTCTCCTGTTCACGATCTGTCTCTCTCTCAAAAATAAATAAATATTAAAAAAAAAAGACGTACTTAATATGTCAGGTACTTGCCTATCTGCTGATGATAAATAGCTGAAAACGTGCACTGCAGAGTTTACGTTAGGGAACTATGGGTGGGAAGACATCAATAAACAGATACTAAATTAAAATACTTATTATGTATTGTAACTTTTAGGTCATTCATCCCTATTAGGTAAAGAATGAAATATCTTTTCAAAGCTACCAAAACATGCAAGACTATTCAGGGTATTTCCATCCACTAAGTTAATTAGCAGGCACTCTAACTGAAGTAGATCATTGCAAAGACTGTATTTACTTATTTAATTGTTGAAAGAGAAAGAAAGAAAGAAAAAGAAAGAAAGAAAGAAAGAAAGAAAGAAAGAGAAAGGGAAAGATAGTGAGGGAGGAGGGGAGGAAGGAAGGAAGGAAGGAAGGAAGGAAGGAAGGAAGGAAGGAAGGAAGGAAGGAAGGAAGGAAAGGAAAAAGAAAAAAAAAAGAAAGAAAATAAGTAACAATACCCATCATATAGTGGTTGATCAAAACATTGCAAGTTATTATAATTTTGTCCCAAATATATTTAAAGTGGCAAGCATTGAGGAGATACCAAAAATATAGCCAGTTCCTGGGTTTCATAAGTATTATAATTGCTATAAACTATATTTAGGAACACTAAATGCCTCTGATCACAATACCTTTCTAGTTCTTAACATTATTTTCTTTTCAATTTTTAAGGCTTTTTTTTTTTTGCATTTCCTTTTTTGCTACCTGTCATTTGTCTCTTGCTCTTGTTTGTGATATATTTTCTATTATCTGCTTGTTCACATCTGTCTAATACAAACGGCATTTAGCCAGCTAATTTTAGTCCCCTGTGTTAGTATCCATCTATGTTAGATTTTTCAAATCTCAGTAGTTAAGCTGTATGCTAGGATCATGGGGACATGATCCATCCTTATGAGATAAACCATATTCTTTTTCAATATAGAATAAAACTCTACGCATGTATTTAAATAGACAGGAGAAGCAGTTTATAAATATTCAAGAGAAAATGTTAGGTAGACATCCTCTAAGTCAGTTAAATTTTCTACCCCTTAATTTGTAATGCATAAAATAGTAATGGTGCCCTTCCCTAGTTAGAGTACACCTGAATAAAAATAAGGCCTGTGAAAAAATGATAAAATTTAGTTATGTTAATTAAAATGATAATATTACTAAGCATACTCATAATATATTTAAATATTTTTATCCATATGTCTACCTCATTATAAAATGTTCAGTTTTTAATTAACAAAGGAGGTAATACATATGAAAGTTTAAACATAAATCAATGGATACATAGTCAACAAAGCTATGTTGGTTATCCTCATTTGTGTGATATTTTTTCACATTTATTGCCTTTTTAAAAATTCTTCAATATAACTTACACTTTTCTTGATGTGAAGGTTTTCTCCAGAATTAAAAAAAAATACATGGACAGCAAGAAATTTGTGAAAGATCTCAGCAATATATATTAAGCATCCATTGTACGAAACCTGGACTTCTAAGGTGGATACCACTGTACTTTTTATGAATATTTGCTTTCTATTATAGTAACGAGACCTAGAGGAATAAAAAGAAAAATGAAGTTGAGGAAATAAAATAATGTGAAAAGCTTTTTAAAGAGTTCTAACTATATTTAGAAATATAATATTCACAAATACTCAAAATAAATATTGATGTACCAAACTACTCCCCAAAGCTTATGCTGAGGTACTTAAGAATATTCCAAACTCTTTAATGAAAGTAATTTTATTTTATTTTTTATAAACATTATTTATAAAATATCCAAATTATAAATTTAAATTATGTGCTAATTCAAAAATTAAAAGTTACCCTATTCAAGGGATACAGGTGTACTGTTTCGAAGGGACAGATGCACTCCAATGTTTATAGCAGCACTATCAACAATAGCCAAAGTATGGAAAGAGCCCAAATGTCCATCGATGGATGAATGGATAAAGAAGGTGTGTTATATATGCACAATGGAGTATTACTCAGCAATAAAAAAGAACGAAATCTTGCCATTTGCAACTGTGGATGGATGGAACTGGAGGGTATTATGCTAAGCGAAATTAGTCAGAGAAAGACAAATATATGACTTCACTCATATGAGGACTTTATAAGACAAAACAGATGAACATAAGGGAAAGAAACAAAGGAAGGAAACAAAAATAATATAAAAACAGGGAGGGGGACAAAACATAAGAGACTCTTAAATATGGAGAACAGAGGGTTACTGGAGGGGTTCTGGGAGGGTGGATGGGCTAAATGGGTAAGGGGCATTAAGAAATCTACTCCTGAAATCACTGTTGCACTATATACTGACTAATGTGGATGTAAATTTTAAAAAAAAGTTACCTTAAATTTCACTATATTGTTTACTCTTGTCAACAGAGAGACTGCCTTCTGTCTTTTATGTCAGTAATAAAAATTAACTTTCTTCTTGGGTCCTGCACTATTTTTTCTATAAGCTGTTAGTTCCAATAATACAAAAACCTGCTCACCAAATTCACAAATGACTTTTTTATAAATGATAGATTATTCCTATTTTCCAGGAAAATGAAGTCATCCTCTTCAAAGGCTACATAATTTTGTAGATACTGCTTCATGTATATCCTAAAAAGTACTGAGACAATTAATACCAATGATCAGACATTAAGCAATTCTTTAAACAATAAAGACACTAGTAGCATTCTGAAATTCTTTTTCATGTCCATTACTTTCACTCTAGGTATTCAAAACTCTTAATAAACCAAGAAAAAAGTATTAACAAAAACCCTATGTATCTCTTTTTATAATTTTTTACCTTTTCTTAGGAAAAAAAATAAATGGCAAAAGAAATCTAAGAATCAGTCATTGTAGAATTTAAAGATATATCATGGAATTAAAGAAGGAATAGAAAATATTTTACCCATTGATCATGGAAGGATGCACAATTCATCTCATTTAGATAAGAAGTCAGAGGATAGATATATAGAACAGATTAACAACTACAAATTTAATAATAATGAACCAGTATACTAAGCAATAAAGTGGCAAACAATGCAACAAAGACTTTTTAAAATTGATGCCTTGAGCACATAACCAGGCAGGAAGAAAAGATATAATCTTATTATTAATTTAAAAAGATTAAATTCACAAGAAATAACCTAAGAAAAGAGGGCAGCCCAACAGATACAGCATTATAAGCATTACTTTTGGTTGCCCTGCTAAATGTTGTGTAAAGGTTCAAACTTGCACGTGGTAGACAAATAAGTCTTGAGAATATAGTGAATATAAATAACAATATTGTAATAATTATCAAACTTGCTAGATCTTAGTTATTTCCACCACAAAAAATGATAATTAGTTGACATGATAGCTAACTGTTGCTACAATGACAACCATATTATAATATGAAAATGTATCAAGCCAACATGTTGTACACCTGAAATTTACACAATGTTATATGTCAAATATATTTCAATAAAAAAATAGGGGATGAACATTTGAAACTTAATGAAATTGAAGTTGTAAAATAATAGTATTGCATATATATTAAATATAAAGATACATTAATTAATAATGATATCACCCACAAAAATTCATTGGACTTAATTGGATAATGATAACTCCCTCTTATTAACTTAATTTATATATTTTTTAAATATTTTCATGCACAATTTGTTATTTTAAGTGGAGGATGAACTCAATGAGAAATGTTTATTTAGACTTAGTAGTATTTCAGGGAGCCCTGTAAATTAAATTACTGAGTCAAACAACAAAAACACATGATTCAAAAATCTTTTGAAATAAAGAGAATAAGGTGCAAGCTTAATATGAGTTATCAGAATTTATACTAACTGGAATGTAAAAGAAAAAAGGAGAATTCATTCAAGAAATGTAAACCGATTTTGTATTTCAAGCCAGGCGATCTTATCAGCACTGTCATGATGAATAAGAAGGTAAGACACTTGTCCTAATGGAACATGGTTTCTAGAATACAAGAATCATAAAATGTCTAGAATTGTGTTTGAATTTTTAAAATTTAGTTATTGTTATTTTTAAGATAATATTATAAATAATGATAAATTATACTTTTATTATAAAATAAAAAATTGGATAAGTAATCATACCTATTAGAAAAATAAATTAACAATAACACTCCTTTTTCCATGTAACTTTCAGTGTAGCCACTAGCTCATTTAAAAATACCAATCTTTTCTCTAGAAATTATAATTACAATCTGCAAAAATCATATAATTGCATTCTAATTAAACACCTGAAATTTGAGATGCTTCATGAAAAGACTAATGAATGGTTAGCAACATATCTAATTTGCTTAAGCATATTTAAACCATTTGACATATAGAAATCAGTATATAACTTAATAAAAAATAAAAAGAGGACAATATTAAAATATGTATTTAATTTTTTTAACATTTATTTATTTTTGAGAGAGACAGAGAGAGAGAGTGTGAGCGGGGGGAGGGTCAGAGAGAGGGAGACAGAATCTGAAACAGGTTCCAGGCTCTGAGCTGTCAGCACAGAGCCCGATGCGGGGCTCAAACCCACAAACCGCGATCAGGACCTGAGCTGAAGTCGGACGCCCAACCAACAGAGCCACCCAGGCGCCCTTAAAATATATATTTAGAAAATACAGTTTAATAAATGGGTTCTCACATTAAAATATGCTTGCTATATAACAACAATTAATATTATGAAAACAAGTATAGGATCGAAAAGAATAACATGACGAAAATCAGAAAGATACTGCATATATGTCTGTATATTTACACAAATAGATAAAAACTTGTTTCAGTGAGACATAGTCATGTAATTATAATAAACTTAAAATCATAAAAAAGTCCATCATTTACATACACCAAATCTTATTAAAAATGAACTTTTTAATGCAGAATTGCCAACCACTTGACTTCAATCGCTAAAAAAACATTAACAAGACATAAGAAAAACCTTACTGAGAAAAAAGGACATTAAATTAGTACCACAAAATTAATTATATACATACATTTTCTAGATATTTATGGTGCTTTCCACAGAAAAATAGATCTTTTGGTGTTAGGGTGTGTCTAACTAAAAGTTCTTAATATCTTGTCACGGTTCAAAGTACCATGAGTTTTCTTATCAGCAATGTAGAGTTTCAGCTGATTCATCTCCTCACCAATATTTTATTGGTGACAGGTTTTAAAATCTTAGCCACTCTAGAAGCTGTATATATAGTGATTTCATCATTTGCATTTCATATGACTAATGTTGACCACTTTTTAAATATCCTTACTGACCATTTATATGAATTCGTTTGAAAAGTTTATGTTCTTTTTTTTTAATCTTTATTTATTTTTGAGAGAGAGACAGCATGTGAGCAGGGGAAGAGCAGAGAGAGCAGGAGACACAGAATCTGAAGCAGGCTCCAGGCTCTGAGCTGTCAGCACAGAGCCCAGGGTGGGGCTCAAACTCAGGAACCGTGAGATCATGACCTGAGCCAAAGTCGGTCACTTGACTGACTGACCCACCCAGGTGCCCCCTATGTTCATTCCTTTTTAAATGTTGTCTTACTTTTGAGGGAATTCTGCCTTTGAATTGAGTGTGGGAGTCCTTTGTAAGTTTTTTAAAATAGATCTTTGTCAGATACATATTTGGCAAATGTATTTACTCAGTGTGTGAATTGTGTATTTTCTTACCAGTTAAAGAAGCCTTTAATTTAATGAATTATAATACATTATTTGATTTTTCTTATGTGCTTTACACATAGTATTAGAAAGAATTTCCTATTCCAGGCTGAAAAAATATTCTTGTAGATTTTATTCTAGAAACCTATAGATTTAACATACACATGTCTGTATATGCTACCTTGAAAGCATTTATGTGAGAGCATGATATCAAATATGATATCAAATTTGAAATGAAAGAAATTTCATTTCTTTTGCATTGTTTTAAATTAATACATGACCTCCATATCCCTTACTTGAATAGTTTCTCTTTTCCACATTGAATTACTTGGGTAAGTTTTTTGAAAATCAATTGATCAATTTATCACATCAGGGCAGTTTTATTCATGGACTCTTTATTATGTTACATTGATCTATTGTTTTTTTCAAATTTTCCAAATACTGTACGGCATTGATGTGTATGATTTTTTAAAAATTATTTATTTTTGAGAGAGAGAGAATGAGAGAGGGAAAGAGAGAGCATAAACAGGGGAGGAGCAGAGAGAAAGGCAGACAGAGAATCTGAGGCAGGCTCTGTGCTGTCAATCCAGACAAAGCCTGACGTGGGTCTCGAGCCCATGAACTGTGAGATCATGACCTGAGCAGAAGTCTGATGTTCAACTGGCCGAGGCACGCAGGCGCCCTGATGTCTGTGATTTTATAACAAGAAGAATTGAGGTCAGATAAATCTTGAACTTTGTACTTTTAACAGATTGCTTTGGTTCCTCCTGGTCCTATAAATTAGCATAGACCCTGGAGAGACCTGTGAGGGATTTTGGCTCTAAATAAAAACAATTATTTAGCTATTTAGTGTGGTATTTTGTATTAAATACCACAGTTATCTTAATTAAAGCAGAAGAGATTTATTTATTTGCCTCCAACAATGGAGAATATTAGCCTTAAAATATACTTCTAACTATTCCTTTCTTGATTTTCTCCAACGCATTACCTGTCAACAGAATTTTACCTGAATCTGTCATTCCTGTTTGTCCCATATTTTAAAATACCTCAAATAATTCTGCACAGTCATCTAATCTATAACTTGAGTTAGATGATTTAGGAATGGGATTTACTCTGATCTCCTCTTCAATTTCCTTTTACAGGAAGAACTATTTTTTTCTTTTTCTTCAGGATATTATTTTCATAAATAATATTTTATTTTTCAAGTACAATATGGGGAATAGCCAATAATATTGTAATAAGTTTGTATAGTGACAAATGGTGATGATACTTAAAGTGAGAACTTTGTACTGTGTGTAATTGTCCAGTCACCATGTTTTAAACCTGAGACTAATATAACATTTTATGTCAACTATACTTTGATAAAAACATTATTTTTCTGGGGCACTTAGGTGGCTTGGTCAGTTGAGCATCTGACTTGATTTCAGCTCAGGTCATTATCCCAGGGTGGTAGGATAGAGCCCTGCCTTGGGCTCTGTGCTGAGCATAGAGCCTGCTTAAGATTCTCTCTTTCTCTCTCTCTCTCTCTCTCTCTCTCTCTCTCTCTCTCTCTCTCCCTCCCCCCTTCTTTCTCTCTCACTTTCTCCTTCCCTCTGCCCCTCTTCCTGCTTGCACACTCTCTCTCTTTAAAATAAATAAACAAAAATAAATTATTTTTCTAAAACATATGTAATAGTATGTTTTACATTTATAATGAATAATATCTCAAATCAAGAGTCTTTCTTTAAATACCAATATAATTCCCTCCTGTTGGCTTATTTGGAGTGTATCTGTACAAGCTTAATTTTTTTTTTCATTTTCCACTCGTTATAACAAGATAAGTGAGAAAGGAAATGGGCTCACCATAGAGAAACTGGAGCTATAGGTTCTTTTTATATAAATTTTGTGTGTAAATAATAACTATATTCCTTGAGCTTAATTCGAATGAAGTAATAGTTCAGAACCTATACTGTAAAGTTTAAACATGATGCAAATTATAATTAGCATGATCATTACGTAAAATATCCTGCAGACTGCTAATAAAGTTCCATGGGTTCTATTACTGTTAACCTGTTATTGTTGATACAAATTAATACTGAGTTGATACTGAGGGGTGACCTTTATTCTCAGTGGAAGTCATCAAACAAAAAGGAACTTTATGCCAGCCAACTTTGAAGCAGAAAAATCTGTTCAGGTTTTGTATAGAATTACTAGACAGATTTAGTCAATAAATGTCAATGTTGAGACCATGAAGCATTTGAAATCTGAAAGACCCAATTTTGAATTATATTTTCATATACATTTTCTGAGCCATAATAATTACATTGAGGAAAAAATGACTGATGCTATCTTTCTTATGGGAATGTTGTGAAAACAATGTTTTCTGATTTCAGTGACTGACATGAATTTGTTGTTCAGAAATATTTTTCCCATTCACTTCCCTGGTTTCAATTTGTTTGCAACATCCATTCTTGTGTCCAATTATAATCAGAGTCTGTTGCTTTCCCTGTTGCCTATAATCATTTAAAACTGAATGGATTAGTCAGGATTTCTGGGTTATGAGGAATAAATAGTCTGCTCAAATGGACTTAAGAAAACAAAACAAACAAACAAGCAAAAAAACCTATACATCAGGGGAGATCTAGTACCTTAAATGGCTTAATATCATGACAGAGCCAAGCAGTTAATGTACTTCATCCTGAATCATCGTTTATTCTAGTTTGGGTTTCTCCACGTGTTAAAACCTGAAGTCCCAAGCTTGTTACGTGTAAAATTAACAGAAGCAATACAAAAGACATACAGATTTCATTATGTCATTGGACAATCCCCATCTGCTTCTGTATGGCCAAGAGAATTGAGTAATTTCTCTTAAAAGGCCAGGTCACATGTCTGGTCCTGTACTAAGTATGTGAGTTCATCCCTCTTTTATTCACATGGGCTGAGGAGGGCAGGGGCTGGTTTCCACAATATAAACTTGGAAGTGATTAATAGGAGCAATGAATGCTCCCTAGATTCTCTGTTATATGACATATAACAGATATCTTGTATACTGAATTTACAATCATCTGCATTACTCAGATTGAGGTTCAATGATATATTTTCAGGATTTTCTGAGTTTAAGGGCTATTTATTTAAACCTTACTGATTTCAGGACATTTTAATGATAGTCCAGACATGTGGAAAATGAACACTTTCAGCTTCCAATATCTGTACATTTTCATCTCCCTTAATTCTTAATTTCTTTTGTTATAAATACTGATATCTTCCAGTATTCAGTATTCTAGATTCTCAATGGTTCCCTTAACATTCCAGTTAAGTCTTATTCCTCTTCAGTTTTTCCCCTTTTTTTAAAAAAATAATTGTTTACCTTTCCCTAAAGGAATTTTCTTCCCACCGTATATAAGTGTTCCTTTATCATTAGTGTTTCCTGGAAACCTTTCATCATGGTTTATTACTGACCCCTGATGTAAGCCTATATCTGTAGGAGGAGATAGTAGAATGTAGTACAAATTTTTAGAGATCAAAGTTATTTAATTTTATAAATGAATAATTCAGAATTAAAAAATGTATTAGCTCTACAAGGTACATTCTCTAAAACTATACCATTTGTAATTAAAAATACTATATTCTCAGTATAGCAGTCAGGGCCCGGAGCAGGAAATAGAAAAATCTAGATGTTCAAAGAGAAATAATTTAATATAATAAAGTAAATAGCAAATTATTAAAAGGTTTCGATGAGGAGAATTCAGGGTTGGGAGAAGACTCACTGAATTTTTTACTTCAAAATAACATCACTGGTTTTGTGATCTAAAAATAAGAAAACACCTACTTCCACCCTCTACCCCACTGTTTCTCCAACAACTTTGCTTTTTCTTCAAGGTTTTATTTAAATTACAGTTAGTTAACATAGAGTGTAATATTTCTTAACTTCCATATATGAGTGAAATTATATGGTATTTGTCTATCTCTGACTGACTTATTTCACTCATACACTCTGGCTCCACCCATGTTGTTGCAAATGGCAAGATTTCATTCTTTTTGCGGCTGAGTAATATTCCATGGCATATATATGCTACATCTTCCTTAACCATTCATCAGTCCATGGACATTTGGGCTGTTTTTATAATTTGGCTATTATTGATAATGCTGCTATAAACATCGGTGTGCCTGTGTCCCTTCAAGTGAGTATTTTAATATCCTTTGGGTAGTACCAAGTAGTGGAATTGCTGGATTGTATGGTAGTTCTATTTTTTTTAATGTTTATTTATTTGTGGGAGGAGAGACAGAGAGAGAATGAGAGAGAGAGAATCTCAAGCAGGCTTTGCTCTGGTAGTGCAGATCCTGGCGTGGGACTTAATTGCCCAAAACATGAAATCATGACCTTAGCCCAAATCAAGAGTTGGGCGTTTAACCAACTGAGCCACCCAGGCATCCCAAGATAATTATATTTTTAACATTTGAGAAGCCTCCATACTGTTTTTCAGAATGGCTACACCAGTTTGCATTCCCACCAACAGTGCAAGAGGGTTCCCTTTTCTCTTTACCCTCACCAACACCTGTTGTGTCTTGTGTCGTTCATTATAGCCATTATGACAGGTGTGAGGTGATATCTCGTTGTAGTTTTGATTTGTATTTCCCAGATGATGAGTGATGCTGAACATGTTGTCATGTGTCTGTTGGCCATCTGTATGTCTTCTTTGGAAAAATGCATATTCATGTCTTCTGCCCATTTTTAATTGGATTATTCATTTTTGGGAGGTTTGGGTTTTATAAATTCTATATATATTTTGGATACTAACCCTTTATCTGATTGTCATTTATAAATATCTTCTCCAATTTGAATATTACCTTTTAGCTTTGTTGATTGTTTCCTTCGCTGATTCAGAAACTTTTTATCTTGATGAAATCCCAATAGTTTTGTGTTTGCTTGTTTCCCTTGCCTCAGGAGACATAGCTAGTAAGAGTTGTTATGGCCATTGTCAAGGAGGTTAATGCCTGTGTTTTCCTCTAGAAGTTTAATGGTTTCATGTCTTACATTTAGGTCTTTCATCCATTTTGGACTTATTTTTATGTTTGGTTGTAAGAAAGTAGTCCAGTTCCATTCTTTTGAATGTTGCTGTCCAGTTTTCCCAACACCATTTGCTGAAGAGACTGTCTTTTTTCCATTGAATATTCTTTCTTGATTTATCAAAGATTGACCATATACTTGTGGGTTCATTTCTGGGTTTTCTATTCTGTTCTAGTGATCTATATGTCTATTTTTGTACCAGCACCATACTGTTTTGATCACTGCCACTTTGTAAAATCACTTGAAGTCCAGAATTGTGATGCCTCCAGCTTTGTTTTCCTTTTTCAAAGTTGCTTTGGCTATTTGTGTTCTTTTGTGGTTCCATACAAGTTTTAGTATTGTTTGTTCTAGCTCTAAGAAAAATGCTTGTGGTGTTTTCATAGGGATTGCATCAAATGTATAGATTGCTTTGGGTAGTATAGATATTTTAACAATATTTGTTCTTCTAATCCATGAGTATAGAATTTTTTTCACTTATTTGTGAAATCTTCAATTTCTTTTATCAGTGTTTTATAGTTTTCATAGTATAAGTATTTTACCTCTTTACTTAGGTTCACTCCTAGGTATATTATTGCTTTTGATGCAGTTGGAGATGGAATTAATTCTTTAATTTCTCTTTCCACTGCCTCATTATTGTATAGAAATGCAACAGTTTTCTGTATGTTGGTTTTGTATCCTGTGACTTTACTGAGTTGGTGTACCACATCTAGCAGCTTTTTTTTTCAGGTTTTTATATATAAAGTATCATATCATATGTAAATAGGAAAAGTTTAACTTCTTTCTTGCCAATTTGGATACTTTTGTTTGTTTTTCTTATCTGATTGCTGATGCTAGGACTTTCAGTACTATGTTAAATAAAATTAGTGAGAGTAGACGCCCTGTCTTATTTTTGACTGTAGAGGAAAAGCTCTCAATTTTCCCCTTTGAGAATAATATTAGCTGTGGGTTTTTCATATATGAGATTGTTCCCTATAAATCTAGTTTTTTGAGGATTTTTAACATGAATGGATGTTGTGCTTTGTCAAATGAGTTTTCTGCATCAATTGAAATGATTATGTCATACTTACCCTTTCTTTTATTAATGCGGTGTATCACATTGATTTATTTGTGAATATTAAACCATCCTTGAAACCCAAGGAATAAATAGAACTACTCCATGTTCTAGCAATTGCACTAGGTAGTAGTAGCTGATCTCAAGTTACCAACATGACGTCACTGAACATGAAGTTGTGAAAACATGCATAATAGCACACTATTACAGTGTATTTTCACCAGATAGATACAATGGACATAACCTCAAAGACATAAATGAAAACATCATAAATAATAAAACAGTAAAATGATTAGGAAAAAATATCAATAAAGGTAGAAGAGTCTAAAAATAGAACCTTAGTAACATAAAAAAAGACCTATATGAGTTAAAAGTTTGTCAGCATTTACAGAATTTAATGGTGTTACTTAGATTAGACACAGAGAATAGTTGAAAGTAAGATGATTTGATTTGCAGTTTTAAAAATCTGTGGTTTGAACCTGAAAGAGAGTTCCTAGAAAGACAATTAAGGATATGTTGATTCATGGACTATAATAAGCACAACAAAATGTTATTTAAAAAAATTTTTTTTCAACGTTTATTTATTTTTGGGACAGAGAGAGACAGAGCATGAACGGGGGAGGGGCAGAGAGAGAGGGAGACACAGAATCGGAAACAGGCTCCAGGCTCTGAGCCATCAGCCCAGAGCCCGACACGGGGCTCGAACTCACGGACCGCGAGATCGTGACCTGGCTGAAGTCGGACGCTTAACCGACTGCGCCACCCAGGCGCCCCCAAAATGTTATTTTTAATGGTATGGTCAGAGTAAAGAGGGATACAGAGCTCATCATTTGGTAACACAGCATGTGAAAAGATAGAGCACAAAAGCATCATTATCACTTGATTGTATCTTTTGAACAAAAGGGTCCACTGGAAAAGTTGGAAAATGTATAAAGATGCCGTTTAGAAGTAATTAAAATTCCTCTTAGGAAAAAGCAAGTTTGAAAGCATTTAATTCAATCCAAAATAAACCCATTCCTAGGTCTTAGTATTATTTCAGAATTGTTGCAGTGGTAAGGAATATCAATACTGGGCATGTGATCCTGTTTTTCTGTTTAGCCTTTACTACTTAAAAACTCCGGGACTTGGATAATTTACTCACTTTTTTAAAACAATTTCTTCCCAGGAAAATGAAGCACAGGACTTAGCCTGTGGCAAAGGACAAGTGACTGTTTATGGTTATCTGTAAATGTTACCCATTTATACGTGAATGGGAATTGAATGGATGCCAGGTAACTGGACTTAAAAAAAATAATAAGACAGACATAAGCTCGCCCTCTGAGTTATGATGCAACAAGATTAACAATTAAACTATAAATTTTACCCGTTTGTCAAATGTTTTTAAGTAATGAGCAATGGAAGTTGGCCTGGTAATAGTGTATTGAGGAAAGCTTTCTTCAAAAACTAATATCTAAGTTGAGGTCATGAGGTAGGTTGGAGGTAACTAGAAGAAGCAGTTGTCAGAGAAAAGGGTGATTCAGGCTGAAGTTATATATAATATATAAGCCTGAAGATCCAAAAAAATGATATTAAACAACAAAACCAAAAATCAACAAGTAGGACTACATCAAACCAAAAGCTTCTATAAAACAAAGAAGTATCTGACAAAATGAAGAAGCAACTACAGAATGGGAGAATATAATTGCAAACCATATATTGGATGAGGGATGAATCAATAAATATGATTCTCTTTTTCCAAATGTCTAAAATCAAAAATATATAAATAGCTCATAGAAATCAATAAAAAATTTATTTAAAAATGGGCAGAGAAACTAAATAGGCATTTTTCCAAAGAAGACACACGGATGGCCAACAGACAAATGAAAAGATGCTTAACATCACTAATCATAAGGGAAGTGCAACTCAAAACTATAATGAGATATTACTTCACACCGGTTAGAATGGCTATCATCAAGAAGATAAGAGATAACAAATGCTGGTGAGGATGTGAAGAAAAGGGTATTCTTATACATTGGTGGTGAGAATGTGAACTGATTCAGGCATTATAGAAAAGGTATGTAAGTTCCTCAAAACGTTAAATTAGTACTACTATATAATTGATCCATTCCATTTTTATATAACTAAAGGAAATGAAAACAAGGTTTCAAATATATATACAGAAAATCCATGTTTATTAAAGCATTATTTACAATAATGAAGACATGGAAACAACATGGGTCTGTCAACAGATGAATGGATAAAGAAGATACAGTATACACAGTATGTACACATAAAAGAGTGTTATTCAGCTGTGAGAAAGAATAAAATCCTTCCATTTGCACCAACATGGATGGAATTTGAGAGCATTATGCTAAGTGACATAAGTCAGACAAAAGAAGACAAATATATGATATTGCTTATAGGTGGCATTTAAAAAAGCCAAACTCATAAAAAAAAAAAAGAGTAAAATGGTGGTTACCAGGGGCCAGGGTAGGGGGATAGGAGAGATGTTGTTTAAAGGTAAAAACTTGCAACTAGTAAACAAGTAAGTCCTAGAGATCTAACACACACTATAGTGAATATAGACAATAGTGTTGTATTATAATCATCACACTTGCTAAGTTACTAGATCTTCATTATTCCATCATAAAGGAAAGGATAATTCTATGACATGATAGAGGTGCTAACTTTTGCAAAGGTGGCAATAATATTAGAACATATAAATTTATGTCAAAATGGAACATAGAATGTTAGATGGGGTTGTGGGGGTGTGTATCTGGATGGCTCAGTCGGTTAGGCTCAAGTCTCACGATTGCACGGGTTCATGAGTTTGAGCCCTGCGTCGGGGTCTGTGCTGATAGTGCAGAACCTGGAGTCTGATTCGGATTCTGTGTGTGTCTTCCTCTCTGCCCCTCCCCTGTTCGCTCTTTCCCTGTCTCTCTCTCTCAAAAATAAGTAAACATTAAAAAAAAAATAGAATGTTAGATGGGGAATGGTAGGCATGAATTATAGAGATAGAGAAGTAAATTGGCACATTATAAGTCATATAGAAGAGTTTGTATTTTATCTTATACTCTCTGAAAAGCTAGAGGATGATTTTAAGCACAGTGTCCACTTGGATACAGTAAGGAGTGTGGAAAGCCTGGAGGGAAGGGTATGCATCAGGATGTGCTTGCAGTAATCTGCGTGGGAGCCGACAATGCCCAGGATTAGAGCACTCACAATGAAAATTAAGAGAAACAGATGAATGAATTTCATCTATACGCTAGGAGACATAAGATTCTCATTTGGATGTGGAAGATAAAAAAGGATAAAGGAATCAAGTAAGAAGTTTCTGTCTTGAGAACACAAGAGGTGCAGTATGGACATTGCCCTATATGTTGTTGCTTCGGTCACCAGATATGTTCAACCAAAAAAACAAAAAAAAATAACATCTCTGGTCATCAGTGAACTTGTCAAAAAATTAGGCAATGGGACAAAATGATAAATATGATTCTATGTTTTTCCAAATGTCTATTATTGCTCAATTCATCAAATGAATATATTTATCAACTACTATTTTCAGACACTGTGTTAAATACAATTTCAAGGTAGATGAATACAGTATAATCCTTAAATGTTAAAATTTGTCATGAGTTATAACTCTTAAAACTGAAAGTAAGAGTTAGAAAATCTGCAGAAAGCTATTTAGCATGGGAGCACATGAGAGGCAATTTACTCAACTGTGAAATTTTCAGAAGGTTTCCAAAAAATCGGTAGCAGTTAAGATATGCTACAAATAAAAAGCATGAGTTGAAAGGTGGCATTTCCTTCTTATATACATGTTCCGAAAAATTGAAATTTAGAAATTGTATAAGTACATATATCCAACAATTTTCTCCCTGTAAAGCAGTGATTCAAACCATGGACTACTTGGCACTCCCCAACCCACTTAGGCTGGGAACTCAAGGGGACATTTGGCAATTTACGGGGGTCACATTCTTCTCCCACAAAGAATTCACTGGTAGAAATGTTAAGAGTACTGAGGCTAAAAAACACTGCCTTAAAGTTACTTAATGATGCTGAAAATGAAAATTTAAGTTTAATAAAATAGCTGGCCTCAGTTCTTTCCATTCTTCTAGTCTGCCCAGTTCTTTCTACATAGTGCTACCAATTAGTTTCCTCCAGCACTTTTCTTAATTGCTTTACATTCTTCAAAATCTTCAGTGACTGTAGTAGACTAACAAATTAATTCTAATATTTTAGTCTAATATTCAGCCTTTCACATACTATCTAGCCAAATTTACTTTCTACTCCAATGTTTACATTAATAGATAGATAGCAAATAAGTAAATCGAGAGATAAATGGCCTGTATTTGTTCAGCTAATCATGCTTTATGCTACCACTTACCAGAGTGTACCTAAAAGGATCTCAACTGATATTTTTCTTCTAATACATGAAACATCATTTCATTTAAACAGGTTTCTACTCCCTCAGTGTTTAGTTTATTAAATCCAACAATTTACACTTTGTAATTATAAAATGATAATGAGTGTTTCTGGTTTCAGTATTCAAAATGCAATTTTTTAAGGTGTTTTATTTTTATTTTTAACTAATCTCTACACTCATGGGCTCGAGCCCACAACTACACTGGACTGAACCAGCTGGCTACACTGGACTGAACCAGCCAGGGGCCCCTCAAAGTACTGTTATTGAAAGGTATGGTGGGGCGCCTGGGTGGCGCAGTCGGTTAAGCGTCCGACTTCAGCCAGGTCACGATCTCGCGGTTCGTGAGTTCGAGCCCCGCGTCGGGCTCTGGGCTGATGGCTCAGAGCCTGGAGCCTGTTTCCGATTCTGTGTCTCCCTCTCTCTCTGCCCCTCCCCCGTTCATGCTCTGTCTCTCTCTGTCCCAAAAATAAATATAAACGTGGAAAAAAAAATTTAAAAAAAAAAAAGAAAGGTATGGTATGTTGTTATATCTATGTTAAAAATTGAAAATTCTAGTTTAATTGACTTTATAACAAATAAAATACTTATATATTTTATGATTTTCATGTTTATTGAATCCCACAGTTATTTTTCCCTTTAATTTGTCACATTTTTATTAACACTTTAACAGCTGCATTTAGTGCCAATATTTTTTTATTAATTGTCCTTCAGGGAACTCATTTACTTCTAAAAGAACAGATGTTCCATTAATGAAAACTACTCTGTCCCTTCAGAGAGGATGAATGATGACTTAGGAAGTGGATTAGATGAGTAGTCTATTTTACTAAATCATTGTTTGCAAAAACAAAAGCAAAAACAAACAAAAACAAAACAAATAAAAAGCAAATATATATTTCATGTTTTGAGAGATGATTCTAGGAAACACAAATTTTTATAGCTTTTTTATGTTTCATCACATATTTAAAAAGAAAATGGATACTTCATTTAAGTATAAATTGCATATTCATATTGTGTTTTATTAATTTTAAATAGTTTTTTTAAAATGTTTATTTATTTTGAGAGAGAAAGAGAGCAGTGGAGGGATAGAGAGAGGCAGAAAGAGAAGCCCAAGCAGTCTCTGCATGAGATCATGACATGACCCAAAATCAAGAGTCAGATGCTTAACTGACTGAGCTACCCAGGAGTCCTTCATTATTAAGTAGTTTTAAGCCCTTATCTGTACATTACTAAATCCTAGGTATTTTTCAGCATTAAAACATGAGTAAATATTTCTGTTTTAATAATTTATTAATGCAAATAACAAGAATTTATTGAACTCCTTATTTAGAAAAACTTTCTTTTTATTTCATTGATCTGTCTGTTTTTATGCCAGTACCATACTGTCTTGATGATTACAGCTTTGTAGTATAGCTTGAGGTCGGGGATTGTGATGCCTCCTGCTTTCGTTTTCTTTTTCAAGGTTGCTTTGGGTATTCAGGGTCTTTTCTGGTTCCATATAAATTTTAGGATTATTTGTTCTAGCTCTGTGAAGAATGCTGGTGTTATTTTGATAGCAGTTGCATTGAATATGTAGATTGCTTTGGGTAATATTGACATTTTAACAATATTTTTTCTTCCTATCCAGGAGCATGGAATCTTTTCCCATTTTTTTTGTGTCTTCTTCAATTTCTTTCATAAGCTTTCTATAGTTTTCACTGTATAGATTTTTTGCCTCTTTAGCTAGATTTATGCCTAGGTATTTTATGTTTTTTGGTGCAATTGTAAATGGGATTGATTCCTTGATTTCTCTTTCTGTTGCTTCATTGTTGGTGAATAGGAATGCAATCAATTTCTGTGCATTGATTTTATATCCTGCCACTTTGCTGAATCTTTTGGGTTTTCCGTATAGAGTATCATGTCATCTGTGAAGAGTGAAAGTTTGACCTCCTCCTGGCCTATTTGGATGCCTCTTATTTCTTTGTGTTGTCTGATTGCAGAGGGTAAGACTTCCAATACTATGTTGAATAACAGTGGAGAGAGTGGACATCCCTGTCTCGTTCCTGACCTTAGGGGGAAAGCTCTCAGTTTTTCCCCATTGAGGATGATATTAGCATTGGGTCTTTTTGTATATGGCTTTTATGGTCTTGAGGTATGATCCTTCTATCCCTACTTTTTAAATGGTTTTTATCAAGAAAGGATGCTGTATTTTGTTAAATGCTTTCTCTACATCTATTGAGAGGATCATATGGTTCTTGTTCTTTCTTTTATTGAAAACAAGAAATTTTATTTACCGTCTCCAAATCTACAACTTTCCTTGAAATTATTATCTAATTTGGCTCTTCTTGCAGTGCAGGAAATTCCTGATCTTATCTTCATTTATTTATTCATTCAACACATATTTATGGCATGCATATTGTGTCAGATATAATACTATAAAGAATGATCCCACAGACAAAATACTATGACTTCATGAAGCATATATTCTTAGAAATAGCAAATAAATCAATAAATATTTCAGTCAGACTAGGACAGGCTATGCCAATTCTAACAACCGGACTCCCAAATGCTAGTGACTTAATGCAACAAAAGTTTATTTCTAGCCATAGCTGCTGCCAAAATACTAAGTATTAATCAGGCTCCTTTTTATTTAATCTAGGCCTCAACCTTGTTATCTTTCCTTGTTCCACCTTGCAACGCCCAGTTGCAGCAGGAACTTTGTTAAATCAGTATAAAGAGATCCCAACTATAGATATCTGATTCACCCTCTGTAAATATCTAATCAAATCCCTCTCTACATTTCACCCCCTAGGTGATATCTGATCACTCTGGACTGATTTCAACAAGAATCCTGTCAGATTGGTTTAGCTACAATCTCCCTTTCCCTCGATGTTTTCTGTTAGTAATTTCCATTTACTGACTTGCACCCTGTTTCTTGGCTATAAGTCTCCACATTTCACAGTTGACCCCAATCTTCTCTGTACTAAAACAACCCATTACAAGTTCCTTGAATAAAGTCTTCCTTACCATCATTAACAAGTGATCGGATAGTTTTTTTTTTTTCTTTAACATAATGCATTCAGCCTGGCTCTTCAGAGGAGCACTGCTCACCCTACTTACTTAAGTAATCCATCCCTTAGGGAATCATTTTAGTATTTATTTTAGTGATTATCACAGTCAGGGCATTCCAACAATAGGTAGATTGGTGACTGTTCTATGTAAATTATTATAGAAAACTTTTACATGCCAATGTGTTAGTGTCTAAAGGTCATACCTTCGACATAATCATTGGTATAATTAGTGATATCATACACTACACTTAGCTAAGCAATCCAGAACTTTGATCATGTTTTTTCTGCTGTTATATAACTGGGATTAATGGTTTTACATGCCTAATGGAAAAACACAAATGCTTTAACTGACCATTCAATGCACTCCAATTTTATACCTTAAAACCTTCCTTTATGTGTACACTCTGCTTTATCACACACACAAACACCACAACCCACACATACATGTATATGTATATACGCATATATATTCAAATGTGTATATATGTATACATTAATATATGTGTACATATATACTTTGAACATAATATATGTTCAATAAACATTTAATTAGCTAAATTTGTATTTATTCTATTTTATTTTATGCACTCTTGAGAGGAATGATACTGGGTTAAATATAGAGTGGGGAGAGAATTCCAGTTCATATTGCTATAGTATTTATGTTAATAGGAATGTGTAATTAATTGTCATAGCACAAATTATTAATAAATATCAACATATTTATAGATAGTATAGTGTAACTTATAATAAATTATTTTTATATTAAAAATACAATTTTTATTCAATAAACATATAAACAAATGAATGAATAAATGAATGTGCATTATAGAGTAAAGCCTCTTCTCTTTTACTTCCTGACAAGTTGAGTGTTCCATTTTTCTAAAACCTAATAATATAAACACTTGTATAAAGAACTATTGGCATTCTCAAATTCAATTTATTAAACATACACTGTGCCTCAAAACCTCTGTACTAGGTATCTTTCTATTATAAAGCAGAATAAACCTATAGAAACATATACTAAGACAAATGAACTAACATGTTTCATATTAGAGTTTCAAATAAGTCAAAATTAAATGCCTAATTCAATTAGGTAGTACTGCATAGACAAAGATATAATGAATTTTAAAGAGGACAAATAATTTGTACTTTTTATGTACATGTTCTATAACATTTTTCTGCAGGAAATAAAATTAAACAGAACATCGACTCAATAATTAAACAATCTGGTTAGTTTAAATTTAGGTATTTTAAAGCATTATCTAAATATATTAAAGTTTTGGAACCTCTCAAGGTAGCACAAGAATCTAAACTAAATCTGAACTAAAGGCCTTCATATTATCATGAACATTTTCTTTTTATCTGCAGTAAATTTCCCCAAGGGTATAAATGCTATGTTGAGATTTTGGATTCTTAATCTTACATTCTCCTGGGAGGAAAAAAAAGAAAATGCAGACACACATGTACTCACATACTTACACATATACACTCATGAATTTGGTAGAATTTGCTAGTATTATAGGAAGGTTTTTTTCCCCCCTTGTTTTATATAATGTTATTTTGGTATGATTTCATGTAATGTTCAATCTTAAGGCTTTCTAATGGTTAAAGACTAGTTAGTATATGTCAAATTCAAGATTTGTTTTAACAATCAATAAACTCTAAGCAAATGCAGTATCTTAAGCTACTCCCATGACAAAAACAAAAAATTCATTGATGTTGTTCTATTTGAAAAACACTGAAGTTTATTCAAGTTTATTCAAGTTTATTATTCTTTATCTAGTATCATAATTTACTTTATTTAATACTAAAATTTATCTCCATTGAAAACAAGAGTAAAACAGTAGAATAATAGTGTACAGCACTTTCATTAGTGTTTTAAAAGTCATTAAAAGTTAAATTGGGAATTATCTGCTATTCTGACTCTCTATATAAAACAAATACTGTATTGTAAACTCTCACAAATTATGAGATATGTTTGTGTAATTTAGTAAACAGTCTCCCAGAGTGAACAAGTAAATCTACCAATAAATAGGAAAGTCTAAGATATGTGTCACAAATCCTATAAAACCTCTGAGAATTATTACTGTGGGCTATGCAGTCAACAAAAATACATATTAGAAAAGAAAAGCAATATGGGGACAAGAGAATTTTAAAGTCCAACTAGGTTTGGAAATTAATTTTTAATTGTAATATGAATATAGCAGAATAATTTCTCCACAGTAGTTATTATACACACACACACACACGCACACACACATGTATGCACACAAGCATGTATTTGTGTGTGTATGCATATATATACACAAACATTTTATATATATTTATATAAACATATATATATACAGTTGTAAATTAAGGACAATTACAAATTATACTAGAGATCAGGTGGAAAGGGTAATATTTTCAACAAGTTATAATAGAATAATTTGATAGACAGATACAAAATTAGTTATTTGACTTCTATCATCATACTATAAATCAAAAATATATTTCTTGTAGATTATAGAGCTAAATTCAAAAGGCAAAATTATATGGTTCCCAATAAATATTATATAATTTTTCATGATTTGTGAAATGGAATAAAAATTCTTAAATAGAATATAAATGTAACAAACATAACAGATCAGATTTTATAACAGAAAAACAAATAACTTCTGTTTATCACAAGATATCATTTGAAAGTTAACATTCAAGTTGCCAAGTGGCAGGCAGTATTTTTAACAAATATAACTGATCCATATCCAGAACATAGAATTACACTACAAATCAATAAGTAAAGGTAAAAATTCAATATAAATAGTAAAGTTCAATATAAAAGGGGAAAATGCATATAAATAGGCATTCCAAATTAGTGATGTGGATAAGACCAAACAGTATTTGAAAATGGGCTTTCTTCATGAATTGTAAGAGAGTAGCAAAAAATAATGAAGTCTTGGTAAGCATATGGAGGGATAAGAATTACACATGCTGGTTGAAGCATAAATTATACACCCATTTCGGAAATACTTGGTATTGTTTGCAACAGTTAAAATGTACATACTTCGTAACCCAAAATTTCTACTTCCACTGTATGCTTATGACAAATATTGGCATGTGTATATGAAGAAATGTAAGAAAATGTTAAAAGTAGTATTATTGGGGCGCCTGGGTGGCGCAGTCGGTTAAGCCTCCGACTTCAGCCAGGTCACGATCTCGCGGTCCGCGAGTTCGAGCCCCGCGTCGGGCTCTGGGCTGATGGCTCAGAGCCTGGAGCCTGTTTCCGATTCTGTGTCTCCCTCTCTCTCTGCCCCTCCCCCGTTCATGCTCTGTCTCTCTCTGTCCCAAAAATAAATAAACGTTGAAAAAAAAAAGTAGTATTATTTATAATAGTAAACATTAGGAAAAAAAAAACAATTACCTATCCATATAGGGGATAGAAGTGTTATGATGATTCACAAAATGGAGTATTATGCAGAGATGGAAGTGGATGAATTATGACTGCATGCAACAAGAATGAATCTCAGTAATGTTGAGGAGGGTAATGCAGATAGAAAACAGTAACGTTATTTGATTATATTCATATACTAATAAAAGCAATGTCTGGGTATACATGTCAATAGATCTAAACATGTAAGGGCAAGAAGTGGATTACCGTAAAATCTAGATATTTGTTAATTTGGGGAAAAAAAGGCGAAGACAGTGATTAAGAAAGGACTGAGAGATACCATCTTGGATAGTAGCAGAGTTCTTTTTCCTTTTAGGATGAAGGTTGCATGAATGGAATTATTTTTGTAAAAATTATTGGTCTTTGCATTTCTAGATTGCAGAATGTTCTGTATATGTACCATATTTCACAATGAAAATGGTTCAAAATTTTCAGTTGCTTAACACAATAACCAGTCATTTATTAACAAATAGATTTACCTGTATACATTTTTTTATTGTTTAATTCATTTCAAATTTTCAAAATGTTTTTCTTTTTAAATTTTAATAGTAATGCATCACCACCTCCACAACCTCCCTACCTCTACAACCACTTCTCCACCTCCCCACCCACCCCCACTCCAGAAGTCACAAATACATTCCCTCTCTTCTATCTTCCTATGGCAATTACTATACCTACTTCATATCCCATATCAGTCTCTCAATATTGAATAATAAAGCTTATTACAATTTTATTAAATCTTATTAAATCTGACTAAAATCTTGGCCATCAATAACCTTCAGAAGAGGGAGAGTAAGATAAACAACAACAACAATGACAACAACAGCAACAGCAACAACAAAACTAGAAAAGATTGACAATATCCATCTTCAAAAAAAACTAAGTAGTTCTAGAGAAGAAGAAAGAAAACTTGCACAGTTCATTAAATGTCAAAAGTGAAGTACTCAACAAAGGCAGAGTGCTAAATATTCTCAAATTGACTGTAAGCTCACTGGAACAGAAATGGAGTTATGTGGGATTATATGATTAGAATGGATGATTATTGGATTATATGACAAGGATGTCATCAGTGACTTTTGTGACCATTTCTAGTGGAGCAGGGTCAGAACTCAGTATGTGTATTTTCTTCCATCTTCTATTTATAGCATCCATCTCTGCTATGGCTCTGTGACTTTTTGAAAGCAGTGATGTAGCCAATGATACAGCCAACTGGTATGATATGAGTGAGTCATTATGTTCATTTTGTTATTTTTTTTTCTGTGGTGTCTGATCTCCAGTGAGGAATAAGGTGCCATGAAAAAGATCCTTATACTTTCTGTCACCTTTGGTGGGATGATCCTTTTATCTCTTCTCCAAGATTCATTACCTTCAATCTTCCAATCTTTACCCTTTCATACTTCAGACCAGTTTCCATTGCTCATGACTCCGTGTATGCCTCTAACTTGGGTTACTTCTTTCCCCACATAAAGTAAATGGCGGAGGTGAATGTCTAATGCTCTGATAACACAAGGGATTACCTTTCAAAACTGTTTTCCATGTCATTCCTTGTGTGTGGCTATGTTTTAGCAACAGACCATCCTTACCTCTCCTACATCCCCAGGTAACACATGAATAAACTAAAGCTCTGATATTTCCTTGTCTGTCATAAATTCAAAATAAACCCTGCATGTAACCAGAGGTGTGTTCTGAGTTTGAAGTATGAGTACAATAATGGTAGGTGACATGGGGTTCTGTGCCACCTGATTATTCATTTTACTCATATGGGACAAAGATTAAGGTGCACATAATTTACTGAGAGATTGTTCACAAAGTACTCATGTAAATGATTGGAAAATAATGTAGAAATGTGAAGAAGAAGAAAAATAGCAAGAATTTTGTCTCAAATAAAATCTAGCTATGGCTAGACAAACCGAACATTGCAGCCATGTGGATATGTTGTGGGCCATCCTTGTGGCATTGCATTAATTCTGTGGTGAACAGACTGATTCTAGCTGAGGAACATTCTATGGAGGGGGAACCTTTGTGATCTCTTAGCTGTAAAAAACAATAACAACTGAGGAAGGAGTGTGAAGGCCTGGCTGTGAAAATCTGAGGAAGACAGTGACAGCAGCAATAATGACCCCTGAACATATTTATGGCTTTAATATCTGCAAAATATAAATTTCCAGCTTATATCTCCTCTCTGATATTTATATATTAAGTGTATACTTGACATATTTTTGCAGCTCTATCAATGGCACCTCAAACCCACTATTTCTAATATTACGCTCTTAATCTATCTTGATAAACAGTTTTCTATTGTTTTTGCTAGTAAAAGGTACATATACCTATTCAGTTGTTCAAAATATAAATCTTGAAGTCATCTTTGCTATCACTCTCTCCTCCAACATTCATGTCCAATCTATTCTTGCAGTAGATGCTGTTACCTCCTTGTCCATATCCATATCCCCATAGCTCTCACCATTCTTATCCATGTTCTTGGCTACCTATTGCAAGTGCTTGTGACTCTTAATCCAAGGTCTTTTTCTGACACACTCAGATCACATGTGGGGCAGTCTAGAAGGGCTAGAAAGTGAATAATTTAGAAACATTCTTTAGACAATATGGATGAGATTTGGAATATTAATTCTTCAGCAACCTTTACCCTTGCATGGGACCACGATGAGGAATTATCAACATTGTCTCTTAGAGAACCAGCAACAATGGGCTCCAGATGTCTATAGAGGAGTATTTTTTTTAATAACACACTGAAACTGGCTTCCATCCCTTTCTCATCTCATTCCCTTTCTTACTGACCAGGGTTTCTTTGAATCACATCAAAAAAGCTCTTCCACATAAGTCTTTGCCCATGTATCTACTTCAGAGAAGAGGAAACTAATGAATGTACAAGTCTTACCAATTTTATTCCCTTAGTGTTTTAATAATCAGTGCATTCTTTTATTTATGGTGATACCATAAATACAGTTTGCTATAATTTCTTGGCTTGACCAACACTTCAATACCTTCCAAACTTCTTTCCAGAATCCATTTTGCATCTGTTGAAACCACTCTCCATACAATAAACCATGATATTTCCAAAATGCGAACATAATTTACTAAAAGTATATAATGGATTTTATGGCTTTAGTATTAAAAGCCAACGTACTTTACATATTGTTCAGATTATGGTATATTATCACTTAGCATCCATTCTTACCCAGTTCCAAGTACTTTCCTGAACTGCAGTGAATGAATCTAAATGTTACATTTCCTAAGTTAATTAACAATGTGGGCTTAAGATAGGAACTATATGCTATCATTGAGATGTGCATCCATGAAACAGGAAGGGAATTGTAAGGTAAAGTGCTTTATTTTTTTTTTTAATTTTTTTTTCAACGTTTATTTATTTTTGGGACAGAGAGAGACAGAGCATGAACGGGGGAGGGGCAGAGAGAGAGGGAGACACAGAATTGGAAACAGGCTCCAGGCTCTGAGCCATCAGCCCAGAGCCCGACGCGGGGCTCGAACTCACGGACCGCGAGATCGTGACCTGGCTGAAGTCGGACGCTTAACCGACTGCGCCACCCAGGCGCCCCGGTAAAGTGCTTTAAAATGGCTCGATGCTATGATGTTGATATATGAGTTTGGAGAGACTTCAGTGTTTGCGATGACTGGTGTGGTGGCGTTTCGTGTCTAGACACGTTTGATCGAGGCAGTTGTACTCTTGGAGGCAGTGGCAATCTTCTGGCCCTTGTAAAAGTTGCTGGGCAGATAAGCTGTATCACTATATGGCAGCATAACTAATATTTCTTTAGCGACTCCAAGAATTTTTAAAGATCTTAATTTTTTTGTATTAACTCTCTTCATGTTTCAAAATACCTAGAATGATGCACTGAAACTTGATTATACAAATAACCTGGCATTTGATACATTTGCATCTACTTCTCCAGTTCCAACATCCGTGTATCTCTTAATTTTGTACATTTCAGTTATCTTGAACTGTTTATTATTTTTCCTTTTTTATTAAAGTGTCATGCTCCTTTAATGTGTAGGATTATTTCTTGCTTGGAAATCCACTTCTTTACAAACCATTTCAAAATTGCTGATTCTCCTTTGTTATCAGAGCTAAATAATCACTTCTTTAGGAAGTCTCCCTAAGGTCCTATTTTATTAAATTATTTATCAAATTATCTCGTAAAACTAAATTTTTCATAGAAATTTACATTTTTAAATTGTTCATGTTAAGCGTGATTATTTGAATATTACATAAGTCATCAAACTAGAGAATATGATTCACAAGCCAAATTTGACTTTTGGTTTGATGATACTAATGTGTAGATAACTGTCTGGTCAAAGATAGAAATTCCATGTGTTTGTTTGTTTGTTTGTTTGTTTGTTTTTTGGTGAGTGTTGTTGAGAGATTTAGAAAAGTGAGGATATTCAATGAAGGAATATTTCTTTGAAGAAGTTAGGAATGAGATCCAGAGGTAAAGTTGACTCCTTAACTTTACGTAAGAACACCTGTGTCATAATAACAGAAAATAAAAAGGAATGACAGATGTTGATATTTATTAATGGTGTGTAAGAAATTAAGAAGTCCATATTTTTTTGCTGAGGCAAAATATTAAGGAGTCTGTTGACAATGATTGGAGTTCTAATCAGGAGATGAGCCAAATGCAAACATATTGGAAACTCATATTTGTTAATGGGAAAGAATGTTGATCAGGGAAATGAAACACCTGGGGCCAGGTTTAAAGACCCCATTCAGGAGCAAGACAAAATATTTGTAAAATCTGTGCAACTGAATTCATAAATAATTGCGTAGTTGCAATGAATGGCAACAATTTAATTGAGCCAAGATCTAGGTATGTCTGTGCTAGAACAATAATAAGACAACAATAGGGCAGTGTTGTATTAGTAAAAACATGGATTCTAGCTTAGAGGGAGAAGAGAAAGGGCAGGGTTTCTTTTTATAGAATAAACTAAAGGGGCACCTCAGTGGCTCAGTCGATTAAGGGTCCTACTTCAGCTCGGGTCATGATCTCGGAGCTGCTGAGTTGGAGCCCTGCCTTGGGCTCTGTGCTGACAACTCAGAGCCTGGAGCCGGCTTTGGATTCTGTATCTCTCTTTCTCTCTGCCCCTCCACCACTCATGCTTTGTTTTACTCTCCATCTCTCCCTCTCTTTCAAAAATAAACATTAAAAAAATTAAAAGGAATAAAATAATTCACAAAATATAGAAATACTTATGAGATCATAAACATGTGCAATGGCAAGAACAGAGGCATGGAGATATATGAATATCTGATCAGAGTATGAAAAGTTTGAATTAACAATTCCAGAGTTGCTAAAGCTTAACTGAATGTTGAATGGGTGAAATTTTATATATAGTGTTAAAATTTCTCCATATTTTCTTCCATTTCCTTTGTTTTGTTTTTTATTTTCTACAGAAAATTCTTTTTTAAATTACTGTTTTTATTGCTTTTTTATTTAGAAATTGAATGCAGATATAAAAAGATAAACTTCAAAATCCTAGTGTTGTCTTTATAATAAGGGAATCTAGGCCAATTTCTACCTTATTACGCCATTAAGTCTGAAAGAATACTGGCATGTTATGCATGCAGCAGGTAGGATAGAGTTAGATGCACCAAGTCGTCTACCAGACCAAGACCTTTTTTCTGTGAAGTGGGTTGATTAGCCTTGGTATATAAGAACTCTTGATAGTGGCTTTTGACTCCCACGGCATAGTTGGAACTGAACAGATCTTATCAGAAGACAATTTATCTTTAACAGGAACAAGACACTGTAGAAATGGTTTATTTATTTCTTGGGACAAATATATTCCTTGTGACATTGTTAGGAACTGACTCCTTCACCTGCAAAGATATGGACTTTTCTCAAAGAAAAAAAAAATCAATGGTTTTAGGAACTGCCTTTTAATCAAAGCAAGAGGCTTTCTCTAAAAGTGAAGAACTCAGGTGACTCAGTTGGTTAAGTGTCCAACTTTGGCTCAGGTCATGACCTCATGGTTTGTGGGCTCAAGCCCTGCGTCAGACTCCATGCTGACCGTGCAGAGTCTGCTTTGGATTTTCTCTCTGCCTCTCTCTATCTCTCTCTCTCTCTCTCAAAATAAATGAATAAACTTAAAAAACAGAGAAACTTCACCCATTCAGAGACTGCTGAGACCACACATTTTTTTAAACCAAAAACCAACTAATGCCTCAATATTCCAATTACCTGAGTGTCTTATAAAATCTATGCTCAATACTTCAGCCAGAATAACATTATAAAACATAAATCCTATCAAGTTTTCTCTAAGTTCAAAATCCTTTAAAGTTTCTCCTCCTTTTGACAGAGTAAAAACCAAGCACTTACCTGCTTTTTAAAGTCCTGTGTCCTGACATCCTGGTTACATCTCTTATCTCATCATTAACATTTTCTCTTGACCACTTTGTTCCAGTCATACTTACCAGACTCTTTAATATTTCTTAAAACTCAAGGCACAATCCAACACAGGGAATTTTTTCACTAGCTATTTTCTTCGATTATAATGAATTCTTGTTTAGGTGTTCACAAACTATATTATGAAGCATAGTAACCAAAATAGGATGATACTGGCATAAAACATAGATCAATGGAACAGAATAGGGAACCTAGAAATAAGCCCCACCTATATATGATTGATTAACTTATGGAACAGGTGAGTACACAAAATATTTGAAATATTTTTTAAGAGAAGAATTATCTGGGGCGCCTGGGTGGCTAAGTCAGTTAAGCGTCTGACTTCAGCTCAGGTCACGATCTCGCGGTCCGTGAGTTCGAGCCCCGCGACAGGCTCTGGGCTGATGGCTCAGAGCCTGGAGCCTACTTCCGATTCTGTGTCGCCCTGTCTCTCTGCCCCTCCCCTGTTCATGCTCTGTCTCTCTCTGTCACAAAAATAAATAAACGTTAAAAAAATTAAAAAAAAAGAGAGAAGAATTATCTTTTAGTAATCTTAAGAAAGATTTACCATAGTTTAGCCAATAGGCTAGATGTGAAATATGAAGCAAGGAGATTTTGATATCATAATTATGATCATTATCACATTATATTATCCTGAGTTTATGTTCAATAAATGCATAAAACTTTAATTTTCAAATTCTATAAAATAATTTCCCTAAATGTAATCATGTCAGTGGTTTTTCAGTAAATATTTTGGGAATTAAAAGTTATAAAATTCTTTATTGTGTAATTCAATCAAATCCCTACATTGAAATAAGTGCCCTGGTATATCTTCAGACACACACACACACACACACACACACACACACACCAATGACCTGTAGTTCTGTCTACCAAAGTGTACAGTTTAAAAGGTAGGGAAAGTAAAAGTCCCAAATAAGTATCATGAAATGTATAGGTATATAGAAATAAGATATAACACTTGGTATATAAGACTTAGGATACAGATAACAATAAGTAATTGATTAATTCAGCCTTTGGTCACATGCAGGTTGTTACAGTATAAAAATAAAATAAATATTTCATGGATAATGAATAGAAACATTTTAAGTTAAAATAGGAATGATAAAATAATTCCTGGAAATCAGGACAGCGTAATAGTTTGGTATGCTATTTCATAATGTGTCTTAATGTACTTTGTGGTTGTATGTGACAGGGTTTTATACACTTTATGTTAACTAATTGGAATTTAAATAAAAACTTAAAAAAATAAAATTATATTTAAAATAACTCTTCCCTCATCCTTACACCCTTTTTCAAGATAATATCCTATTTACCCTTCCAAAATTCCATATTGTTAAACAATATGTTTTAGCCTTATAAATACAAATTCATTCTTTAACTTTTATGATCATGATTTTTCCTTACCCCTATGAAGAAAATATTGTTATCAAGGGTATTAGTAACTACTTAGTATCTGAACCTCTAGCGCTTCACCTTTTTTTTCTTTGATTGATTGATTGATTGATTGATTGATTCATGCTTAGTTCCAAATTTAAAGTCAGATTTTAACTGGTTTTTATTTTATTTTATTCTTTTTATTTTTTAAATATAATTTATTGTCAAGTTAGCTAAAATACAGTGTATACAGTGTGCTCTTGGCTTTGGGAGTAGATTCCCATAATTCATCTCCTGCCAGCTTCCCATCAATTCTTTGAAGTCTATTTTCTTGTCTTCTATCAAAATTCTCACCTTGGTTTTTGCTATGCTTCTTACTAGTTTATCTTTCTGTGTGTATCCCTGGAGTATTAGTTTTCCCTATGTTAAAGACTCTCAAAACTATGTATCCAGACTCTAGACCAATATTTTACAATTCTTGAATGATCAATTTGCTTCAAATACAGTGGGTCCAAAACTGAATTAATTATCTTTTGCTAGAATCCCAATTAACCAGTTAGCCAACTTAGGAATCTACAAGATATCCCTGGTTTATTTCTCTCCATTATCTGTCATATCCAATAGGTTATTAAACTCTAAATTCTACTTCAAAAGAAGCCATTATACCCATTCTTTATTTTCCAATCTCCCCAACCCCAACACCATTTTGTTGGTTGAGACATTTACCCATTTTCAGATATAAGACACCTAAATTCCCTATCAAGAGACTCTCAGAGCTACAGTAATAGCACCCATTTTGACACTAAAGTTATTTCTCAAATGTAATTCTGACAAGATTACTATGCTTAAAATACAGTTATGGGTAAGCTTAAAATATAACCTTTGGGTAATGGTATAAAACTTTCTTATCAACATTATATCAGTTTATTTTTTGAGACTCAGTCTCTTTCCATAGTGGACATTTTCTTTTTGTTGATTACCCATCATGCACTGGGCAACCAAAGGTTGCTCTTCGTTTAGGCATCCTTAGAATTTTGTGTCCCACAATATGTCAAAAAAGTGCTACTGCCAAGAATATGAATCTTAAGGGGATTCTACAAATCTCATAGGAGGGCACTTGTAGTGTTGAGCACTGCGTGTTGTATGTAAATGATGAAACGCTAAATTTTACACCTGAGACTAATAAGACAGTATGTTAGCGAACTGGAATTTAAATAAAAACATGAAAGAAATAAAAATTTACAAAAAAATGAGAAATAATGGCTTGGTAACATTAGGAGCCCAGGTGTATTGGCAGCAAGTAGTGCCCACTTATACTGATGCTCCAGGTAGTATCATTACCAGTGCTCATCACAAGTGTCATCCTTAATCCCCATCACCTATTTAACCCATCCCCCACCCAATTCCCTTCTGGTAACCATAAGCTTGTCCTCTATACTTAAGAGTCTGTTTCTTGTTTTCTCTCTCTCTCTCTCTCTCTCTCTCTCTCTCTTCCTCTTGTTCGCTCACTCTTTTTTCCCCTTTGCTCATTGTTTTGGTTCTTAAATACCACATATGAGTAAAATTATACAGTATTCATCTTTCTCTAACTGACTTTTTTGCTTAGCATTATACTCCCTAGGTCCATCCGTATCATTGCAAATGGCAAGATTTCGTTCTTTTTTATGGCTGAAAAATATTCCATTATACACACACACACACACACACACACACACACACACATACACACACCTGTATACACACACCACATCTTCCTAATTCATTCATCAGTCATTGGATACGTAGGCTGTTTCCTTAATTTGGCTCTGGTAGATAGCTGCTATAATCATTGGGCTGCATGTATCCTTTTGAATTAGTATTTTTGTATTCCAGTTGCTAGATCGTAGGGTAGTTCTATTTTTAAGTTTTTGAGGAACCTCCATTCTGTTTTCCAGCACTATCTCTCCCTCTCTCTCTGCCCCTCCCTTGCTTGTGCTCTCTTTCTTCTTCAAAATAAATAAATAAAAAAAATGAAAGACAAATACTTGACTGCTATTTCACCTTTTTTTAGTTGATTCTGAAAACCTAATCATCAAACAAGAAAACTAACAAACAAAAACCAGTAATGGAAATTGTACTGTCAAAAAATTTAATGTCAATGTTCTGAAGAGTAATTGAAATATTTGTATAATGGTGTGTCTTAAAATAACCCAGGGATATCCTCAAAGTGTGGCAACTTGGTGTACAGATTAGAAGTTACCTATCGTACTAAGGTATTAGTGGCCTCAGTATTCAGAACACCAGTTAACTAGGCTGACAGCCATTAGCCTTAAACAGTCTTCTTATTAACTTCGTGTCCCCTAAAAATATATTCTTCTGTGTGCCATTATACAAAAAGTTTGTAAATCACTGCTTTAACCAATAAAGTCTTCTAAACACTACTGATTTAATGTGGGTTTTTTTTTCCCTGAAAGGAAATGAAATATCACCTAATTTAATACATTTTTCTTTACTGTGAAACTATACATGATCATGAAAGCAGAGGTAGACAAATAATAAAAACAAAAAGAAAATTACTTACTGTCCCACAGTTTAAATATACATATTGTAAATATTTTAAGACAGTTCTCTCAAGGTATATTTGGGAATGTGTGCTTTTATGTTGTGTTTTTGTTTAGTAAGTCTGGATTTTTTTGGGGGGGGGTGGATGAATGAATGATTATTGTGAGGGGAAAAAATCTAGAAAGTTTGGAATTGGGATTCTAAACTTTATATAGTTCATATTATAGTATTAGGAATATTGAAGAGGGTGAAATGTAATACTGATAGGAAAGGGTCTTATAAAAACGTCCATTAAATGATGATTATGTCAAAGGTTTATCCTTGCCAGAACCAACAAGAACTTGGATGGGTAGAGGAAATCACAGTGTAATTTCAGGTTGGTTTGTAAATGATAGAATTTATGTTGGGAATAAACTGTTAGGGGAGGTATTCATTTCTTAATCTACATTGATTTGATTATACCAAAAATTTAGATTATATTATTCTGGAAACACTGAAAGAATTTATTATTGATTGTTATATTTAGGAGTAGATTTTCTAAATAAGTTTTAATGACTGAATGTATTTATATCCAGTAATAATAATAGTGTTTTATTTTCTTATATGTCTATTGTTAGTTCCATACTGTTATTATATGCTTTCAAGAGTTGTTTGTGCACATAGACATACATTCTTGTTTCTTTTCTTTTTAAATTAGAAGAGGACAAACTTTTTTATATAAATTTTTAGATGCTAGACATTTTGTGAATACTTTCCATTTCTCTGTCAGTGATACCTCTGCAGATGGCATTTGCAGAACATCTGCTTTGATTTTAATATCTCATGATTTCTTAATTTTTGTGAATCTGGTTGTCATTTGAATATGTTTTAAATGAAGAAGTATGCTAATATATATATATATTTTTTTTTCCAACGTTTATTTATTTTTGGGACAGAGAGAGACAGAGCATGAACAGGGGAGGGGCAGAGAGAGAGGGAGACACAGAATCGAAACAGGCTCCAGGCTCTGAGCCATCAGTCCAGAGCCTGACGCGGGGCTCGAACTCACAGACCGCGAGATCGTGACCTGGCTGAAGTCGGACGCTTAACCGACTGCGCCACCCAGGTGCCCCAAGTATGCTAATATATTTTTAAAGGGAAAACTAGGCTTATGTACTTCATATGATGATAATACGTAGATTTTCCTTTCATAAGAACCTTTGATTTGACTATATAGCCTAGGCCACGACATTACTCTAAATAGATTGTTTTTCTTCTTTGTCGGTGTCTTCAGGTACACAGAATTAAGTTTATTTAATATCTCAGTTCATAACACACTATTATCATTGGTCAGCATAAGACTCCCCATTTATTGCATTATATTTTATTATTTTAATATTTTTATTTCTCAACCATGATGTTATCAATATACAGATAAGGCCATTGTTATATATTTTGAGGCCTAGACATATTTAATCAAGAGAATTAATAAACTCACATGACTCCAGAAGCAAAGTGTCTAAATAACATTGTATGATTTATTTTAAAAGAAGTAAATAAAGCGCATGTGACAGATAAGGCATCTTATAACATCCTATAATTTTTAACCACTCTTGTGCTTTATACAAGAATATAAGTTTTAGATAATTTTGGAGAAAATGCCACTGAGAATAAATATTATACGAAGCATCCCTTTTTATCAGTTTAGTGTCCTTTCCTTCTTAAATTCAGAACCCAACAGCGAATATATTTAAGAAGTTTTCTCCCCATCACTTACAACTCAACACACACACATGCACACACATGCACATTTTCTGGGTTTAAAATTAAAGATTACTTCCCAACTCTTTAAGCCTGTTTGTGCACAGATACAAAGAGCCACAGCATGTGTGTGTGTCAGGGACGGGGGAGAGTGAGAGAGAGAGACTTATTTCAAGGCATTGGTTTACAAGATTGTTGGGACTGGCAGATCTGAAATCTATGGGACATGTCATCAGGCTAGAGACTCTCTAGTAGGGGTTGTTGTTACAGTCTTGAGGCCAGATTTCTTCTGTCTCAAAGAAGTCTTTTTGTCTTAAAGCCTTCCAAGTAATTGGATGAGGCCTATCCAGATTATCAAAGATATCTTCATAAAAGCATCTGATTAATCACATGTATGACATACCTTCACAGCAAAACCTAAACTAGTGTTACTAAGTACTATAGCCTAGCCAAATCCATGCATAAAACTAACCATTACAGAAAGTGGAAACTAATTGTACAGTTTGTATGCAAATGTAATTTTACGTGTTGTTGCACTGTGAGAATGATATATTTCTTAAATAATCAAAACTATAGTAAGTGCAATATCAGTTGATTGTTTCAATCTTTTCACAGTTTAATTACTTCAACAGTAGGATATTAGTGCCAATGAAATTTCAGTGAAATGTGTTTAATTATGAAAAGAACATGTTATATATTTCCATGAAAAGCTCTTTTGCATTTTGTTTAAATGGCTGTATTTTCCTAAAGATAAACTAATTAGGTAAAAATAATGAGATAAAGGTTCCTAAAATTCACAATATCTCAGGTAGTTCTATGAAAATTTTTTTTTATTTTTATTTTTTCAACGTTTATTTATTTTTGGGACAGAGAGAGACAGAGCATGAACGGGGGAGGGGCAGAGAGAGAGGGAGACACAGAATCGGAAACAGGCTCCAGGCTCTGAGCCATCAGCCCAGAGCCTGACGCGGGGCTCGAACTCACGGACCGCGAGATCGTGACCTGGCTGAAGTCGGACGCTTAACCGACTGCGCCACCCAGGCGCCCCGAAAATTTTTGATGAGTAGTGTTAGGAGTTTATATGGTACATTTATTTAATTTAAACAATACTAATGACACATCCATATTTGATGATTCTGAATATAATAACTCAAATAATTGTGCTAATTACAAGTTATTTGTCTTTAATATAAAATAATATAAGAGAACTTAAAATATCAAGATATTATATTAATGATAATAAGATGGTATCAATGATAAACAGATGGACATCTAAATTATGGAATAATAGTGAACCAAATAAGAATTAGACCAAAAAGACACTTGATGGACATATATGTCAACTTAATGTATTCATTATATATAATACAGAGTTGTTATTGTCATAATTTCTTATGGCTAAAGCCATAAGCACTATATCAGTCTTATAATTTAAGTTATATAAATCATAAAAGTAGGTAATAGAGGAAAATGGAGAAATCAGTGATTAATTGTAGATATCTGGCCTGATTATCTGAACATATAATGCCTCCATGGGGGAGAAAAATAGACATCCTTCTGTACTGGAAACACTAAGTTCTGTTTTGGGATTAAAATTAACTTACATATGAATATCTAAATGAAGTCAGGTAAGCAATTATATACATTAACTAGGAGCTAAAGAATAGGTCCGGACTAGAGATAAAAATAGGGAAATGGCTAGCATGCAAATAACATATAAACCATGGACATAAATGAACATTTATGGAGAAAATTCATCTAGAGAAATAAGAGTATATATCTAGTCATTTATCATAAAGAACAAGATTATGGAAGTATTAGGGTATCTAATTATAATTATTTCCTGGTAGGAAGAAAAACATTTGATAGAATCACCATAGGCTTAGTAGTAGTATTGACTTCATTTGATATGGTTTTTAAATAAATGCAGTCAGCTTGGTTATATTATTTTTTCTTCAAGAAACCTGCAGTTGATTAGATGTAGAAGTGAGAACGTTGGTGTTTGAGTTGAAATATATTGATACATTGAGGAAGCGTGGACAGTAAGGCTGTTTGTAAAGAGGTAGTTAAAATGATAAATCAAGTGGTTTCAGTTGAGCAACAAGAGAAGTAAAAATAGTTGTGCATGCCTATAGATTGAAGTATTAATGAGGCAGAAAACTTTGTGCAATGAGATATTTGAATAAATGAGCTAGAGGAAGAGCAGTACAGTTTGAATAGTAAGATCCTTGTTAACAAGATTGAATGTAGTATTTTCTAATATAGGATATAACAATGGAATTGCTTTACAAAAGTGGAATACAGAGAGTTGAAGGTTTGTGTTTGGGGGAGGGACGAAGATGTAAACCCCCTTTACTTCTGTTATCAGAATAGTTAAGAAGCCCACGTGGTAATTAATTTTAAGTAAATATTCCATTCAGATATGTTAATCTATATCCTTTTAGTAACTTAGGCCAAAAACTTCAAAATAATTATTGAGTCCTGTTTTTCTTTGGCACCTAAATATTTATCACTACTCCTGAAGCTACCATTCTGGGCAAAGTCATCATCATCTGTCAACTGGATTGCTACTGCTTACTAATTGGCTCCCTGCCTCCACTATAGTGCCTCTGTACTTAAATCTCTCTAGATCAACCATAGTTATATTTTTTAAATCCAAATTATTTCTTTTTTTCTGCTCAAAACTTTCAGTGATCCCTATCCTACTCTGTGTAAAAACAGAAGTAATTATAGAGGCCCATTACCTCTTCCTGTGTATCTAGTTGCTCCCTCCCTAATCACTGCCGCAGCCAGACTGACTCCTGGCTATTCTACTATCTCACCAGGCACACTGGTACATTGGGACATGTGCATTTACTAACTTCTCCTCATGGTACTCTCTACTTCCTGAATCAGCAGGGTTCATTCTTTCATGTCAGTCTAGTGTTCACTTAAATATCACCTTCTTAGTTACCTCACTGTCCATTCTGTTTAAAATTGGGACACAAACTCTAACACTCTTATGTTTTTATTGTCTTATTTTTTTCCAGAGGACTAATATATAATAAACCATTATTTAATTCATTTATTTTGTTTACTACCTCTTTATACTATAATCTAAACTCAATAAGGGCAGTGTTTGTTTATTCATTAGAATTTAATGTTTTCTTCTTTATCATCTGGACCTCGAATGCCTGCACAAAGTTCATTCATGTATATATGAATAAGTGGGTAAATTTATTGAAACATATCAAATCTATAAAAGTTAAGATACTTTTGAAGAAGGAACAGTGACTTTTGTGCTTATATCTTAAACATGAGAAACAAAAACCCGTCAATGGCCTAATTAGTGAACAGAAGAGATATTTTCTGAACTATTTTCCTACTATTTTGCATATGACTGTAGATAGATGATGACACATTGTACTCATTCTCAATTCTGACCTTATGTTTCAACAAAGAAATTTTTTATAAGATGAATGGCATGAAAATATTCTGCTAAAATATGTTTAACTTTAGTTGAACTCTTAAGTAAATATAACATTAAATTTTGCCCACTTTATCAATTGTGAGTTTGGTGTTTCAAAACACCGTGAAATTACCCAAAGTGATCTGAAGCCAATTTCATTCTGCAAATGAACTTTTTTCAATTAATATTTCGAATAAATGTTGTGTGTCTTAGGAAAGTCCCAAAACGCCATGAATGAATGCACAGGCTTATGGCCTAGATCCACTTGGCATTTCTCTAGGATGCCAAACCTTATTTTCATAATCAAGGCCTACCACAGTAGACTCCTCTTACATTGGATACATGCCTGATTCATCTAGATGCAAGCCAACTAATTGCTAGGACAACAGATGGGTCTATTCCATCAATGTGCCTATCTGCCAAAAAATGCTAAAAAAAAAGTCTCAAGCTAAAATAAAGTATGCCTCCCCAAATCAGTGCTTGGTCAAATTGGACATATAAATATAGATAGTTTTAATTCTTATCTTTCTTCATTCTAGACAATTAGAGAAAATTGTCTGGGTTGGGACTAATTCTACAAAATCCTGCTACAGAGAATGGTAAAAACCCAAGTAATGGAAATAAATACCCCTAAACCACCAATTTAAATGTTAATTTAGGGGGCACCTGGGTGGCTCAGTTGGTTGAGCATCTGACTTCCACTCAGGTCATGATCTTGCAGTCTGTGAGTTAGAGCCCTGCATCAGATTCTGTGCTGATAGCTTGGAGCCTGCTTCTGATTCTGTGTCTCCCTCTCTCTCTGCCCCTTCTCCACTCATGTTCTGTGTCCCTCTCTCTGTCAAAAATAAATATTAAAAATTAAAAAAAATAATAAATGTTAATTTAGTAACTGGTAAGGTAGTCAATAGTTTGGGTTGTTTTCTTAACTGTAATAGAAATGTGATAACCAATGAGTATATCACAGTAGTCCTAATAAAGTGTTTGACTCTATATAAAGTTGCTGTTGTTTTCCCATTAGTGACTCTTTAGCATCCTATAAAAGATTCAGATAATTTCTGTAGCAAAATGCTACACTCTCCAATTTGCTCATGCGATCTTAAATGAATCAGAAGGTCTGTGATGCCAATCCAGTTGTCCTTGGACTTCAGTCAGGAATCATTCATTACCCACTAGAGCCTGAGTATTAAAAAGTAGAGTTCTGAATTATCTAAATTATCTGAATTATCTAAATAAATTATTATTTAGGGTCTCAGAGCCTAAAGTTTGTGCCTTTAGCAACAGATTAGGAAGAGTAGATGAAAAAATTTCGAATTTTCCAAGTGATTAGATAGATGAAGGAGATTGGGGAGGAAAGAGTTAGCGAAAAAACATGTTGTGGTCGGATGTAAGAATAAAAAGAACAGAATGGAAGAGGCATAGGAAAGCAGTGAGATCACCATTCAGAGATGCACCTCATCCAGATCCCAGGCTCGGTTTCCTGAACCAGAGTGGGCACATGGAGATCAGCATGTAAATTCAGAGTGGAAATGTATGGTGTATTTCTTTCAATATGATCTCAGACAAGGAGCTCCCTTAACAAGTAACCATCATTTGATCCATAAATCTTAATCGTCTTTAGCCTAAAATATTGCTCAGTCCCCATCTGTATAAGTCAGGGTTTAAGTGAAGAAAACGGAAGCTTCTCTGAGTATGTCAGGGAGAAATTATTTCATGGAATTGGTGCTTAAAAAATTATTAGAATCAAAAGAGTGGAATTAAGAGGAAGTCACACTAATGTGGTCATATATCAGATGGAGACATTTGGTCTGGTGCTACCATTGTTGTGGCCTTAAAAACTGACTCTCTCACCAAATTGCTGGTCACTAAACACTGGAATGCAGAGTGGGCACCAGGAGACACTCACATCTCTTCTAATTTTTGCTAACTGCTTTTGAAAAAAAGTTATTTCTGTTCCACTTCCATCTACCCAGTATTATCTGATTATGTTCCATCGGTGGAATCTCAGATTCATCAAGCATATTAGCTGCAAGGGTACTCTGTAAATGTGATTTTAAACTTTCAAATGCATTAAAAGCAACTAATTTT
Organism: Leopardus geoffroyi; assembly: GCF_018350155.1. Classification (NCBI taxonomy): domain Eukaryota; kingdom Metazoa; phylum Chordata; class Mammalia; order Carnivora; family Felidae; genus Leopardus; species Leopardus geoffroyi. Next base: position 153,648,465 of record NC_059327.1, read on the forward strand.
TCAATCATAATCTAAATTATACCTTAATCTCAAAGCACTGGGTCTTTAACTTCAGAAACCAGACTTCCTCAATGAGTCCGAACTCCCCACAATTTTCTGGGCTTAACGATGCTTTGATCCCACATACTTTATATACCCTTGGATCCTCACCTTTGATAGTAAACCTGTGTTCCATAATTTCATATTCTATGCTGGGTACATTTGGAGGCTTTTGTGTGTGTGCATGCATGTATATGTGTGTGCGTGTGTGTGTGTGCAGTCTACAATCTTAGCATTGTCACAAAACCTGAAAAATATTGCTTGGGATTTTCTCGTCACTCTCTTCCTAGATCAACCTTTTTGTCTGTCCTTAGATTCCCTTTCATGTACACCTCCATGCCCTAAGACGGTGCCTGATAATATTTGCCTCATTTAGTGTACTCCTAAAATTATAGTATCACATGTATTATCTGTTATGCATATGATTATAAAACTTTAGGAAACACTGAATTAATGTAACTTTTTTGAAAAATGTTAATCAAGCGTGACCATATTTCTCTTATTGCTTTGCAGGAAATATGGCTTTTAGGGATGTTATATTTGATAAATGGAATGGTACATGGAGTACAGTAGGAATTTGGTAAATATCTGTTGAATAAATGAATAAGTATAGTAAATATTTATTTTTTTAATTTTTTTACATAAATTATTTTTATTTTTTTTCTGGCACTTTCTTTTTTTTTAATATGAAATTTATTGTCAAATTGGTTTCCCTACAACACCCAGTGCTCATCCCAACAGGTGCCCTCCTCAATGTCCATCACCCACTTTCCCCACCCCCCCACCCCCCATCAACCCTCAGTTTATGCTCAATATTTAAGAGTCTCTTATGGTTTGCCTCTTTCCCTCTCTGTAACTTTTTTTCCCCCTTCTCCTCCCCCCTGGGTCTTCTGTTGAGTTTCTCAGGATCCACATATGAGTGAAAACATATGGTATCTGTCTTTCTCTGCCTGACTAATTTCACTTAGCATAACACTCTCCAGTTCCATCCACGTTTCTACAAATGGCCAGATTTCATTCTTTCTCATTGCCAAGTAGTTTTCCATTGTATATATAAACCACATCTTCTTTATCCGTTCATCAGTTGATGGATATTTAGGCTCTTTCCATAATTTGGCTATTGTTGAAAGTGCTGCTATAAGCATTGGGGTACAAGTGCCCCTTTGCATCAGCACTCCTATCCTTTGGGTAAATTCCTAGCAGTGCTATTGCTGGGTCATAGGGTAGATCTATTTTTAATTTTTTGAGGAATATCCACACTGTTTTCCAGAGCGGCTGCACCAGTTTGCATTCCCACCAACAGTGCAAGAGGGTTCCCATTTCTCCACATCCTCGCCAGCATCTATAGTCTCCTGATTTGTTCATTTTAGCCACTCTGACCAGCGTGAGGTGATATCTCAGTGTGGTTTTGATTTGTATTTCCCTGATGAGGAGTGACGTTGAACATCTTTTCATGTGCCTGTTGGCCATCTGGATGTCTTCTTTAGGTGTCTATTCATGTCTTCTTCCCATTTCTTCACTGGATTATTTGTTTTTCGGGTGTGGAGTTTGGTGAGTTCTTTAAAGATTTTGGATACTAGCCCTTTATCTGATATGTCATTTGCGAATATCTTTTCCCATTCCATCAGTTGCCTTTTAGTTTTGTTGATTGTTTCCTTTGCAGTGCAGAAGCTTTTTATCTTGATAAGGTCCCAGTAGTTCATTTTTGCTTTTAATTCCCTTGCCTTTGGGGATGTGTCAAGTAAATTGCTGTGGCTGCAGTCAGAGAGGTTTTTTTCTGCTTTCTCCTGTAGGGTTTTGATGGTTTCCTGTCTCACATTCAGGTCCTTCATCCATTTTGAGTTTATTTTTGTGAATGGTGTGAGAAAGTGGTCTGGTTTCATTCTTCTGCATGTTGCTGTCCAGATCTCCCAGCACCATTTGTTAAAGAGACTGTCGTTTTTCCATTGGATATTCTTTCTTGCTTTGTCAAAGATTAGTTGGCCATACATTTGTGGGTCCAATTCTGGAGTCTCTATTCTATCCCATTGGTCTATGTGTCTGTTTTTGTGCCAATACCATGCTGTCTTGATTATTACAGCTTTGTAGTAAAGGCTAAAATCTGGGATTGTGATACCTCCCACTTTGGTTTTCTTCTTCAATATTACTTTGGCTATTCGGGGTCTTTTGTGGTTCCATACAAATTTTAGGTTGCTTGTTCTAGCTTCGAGATGAATGCTGGTGTAATTTTGATTGGGATTGCATTGAAAGTGTAGGTAGCTTTGGGTAGTATTGACATTTTAAAAATATTTATTCTTCCAATCCATGAGCATGGAATGTTTTTCCATTTCTTTGTATCTTCTTCAATTTTCTTCATACACTTTCTATAGTTTTCACTATACAGATCTTTTACATCTTTTATTAGGTTTATTCCTAGGTATTTTATAATTCTTGGTACAATTGTGAATGGGATCAGTTTCTTTATTTGTCTTTCTGTTGCTTCCTTATTAGTGTATAAGAATGCAACTGATTTCTGTACATTAATTTTATATCCTATTTTTTTAATTTTTATGTATAAGTTTTAGGATTTCTAATTAAATGAATCATTTCTCAGTATTTAAAGTTTTGTAGATTTACATATGTGAGGGAAATATTCATAAACTCCTGCTGATGAGAACAAACAGAAGGGATGTGTACTTTCTTGTTCACCTCTACCACAGACCCTAACAAATCATCTTTGCTGTAAATTAGTAGCCAGGCTAAGGTAGATAATTTAACTCGTGACCTCACTAAAAATCATGATTTCATGATTATAACTCAATTATATGTTATAACTTCAGTCTACTACTTGATCAACTATATTTTCAATATTGTAGGAGACTGGGCCATCAATAATATATACTATTCTTCTTTTTGTATTTCAGTTTTTAGGCACAACTTTTTTTATTTGTTAAACAGAGAAAATTTCATTTGAGGATCTCATATTGCCTTTAATTCTAATGCATCATGTAATAGCAACATTTTTCCCATGCATAGCATGTTGAAGAAGTCAACAGAAATATCTTTCTGTCTTTATCTTTCACTTTGTAAGCTTTTCAGGTCTAATGATCGTTCTTTACAGTATCTCAAACATCAGAATGAACATTAATTCTTTCTCATTTCATAAAGATCTAAAACAAAAAATCAAATTTAAATTGAAGAATACATAAAAAAATGTAACCCCAAAATATTGTGTTATAAGAGGCTCTTTGCAAACTAGAAGAATACTGAAACCTTCCAAGAGATAAATAACCTTAATTGAAAACATCTAACTTTTGTTTTTAGGCTGAGTTCTACTCAGTACCTATGAAATTATATACTGTAAACATACTTCATCGGTATTTAAATGAGGTTTATCTACTAAAGTCATAGAAGCTGTCCATAGATATATTTCTTTTTTTTTTCAAGCTTATTTATTTACTTTTCAGAGAGAGGGAGAGAAAAAGAGGGAGAGGGAAGGAACAAGCAGACAAGGGGCAGAAAGAGAGGGGACAGAGAATCTAAAGCAGGTCCGTGCTGAGATCAGAGATCCTGATGTGGGGCTCAAACTCACGAGCTGTGAGGTCATGACCTGAGCCAAAATCAGAGGCTTAATCTACTGAGCCACTCAGACTCCCCATTGCTGTATTTTTTAAGCCCAAATTCAATATTTGAAAGTCTACAAAAAATGTGATTATTTAATGAGGATTACAACTAGCCATCATGTTTCAGAAATAGCTACATGTGTTGGTGCAACATTTATGGAGTTAGAAAATTCAACCAATTTATCTTGTCAAATTGTTTTATAGGTCTAAAAGATGACATTGGGATAATGAAATAAATATGATTTTTTGTAATTTTCTAAAAAAGTCATTAAAGTCTGCAGTTTTCTTACAAATATATATTCAAATGAAAGAATTGTTTCTCAAATGTATTTTCAAAATCTACTCAAAATACCTCTTACATCCAGTATTAATATTTCTCATTAAATATTTCTAATACTTCTAATTCGATACATTAATAAGTTAGTTATATTTATGTAGATATGACTCATGGAATAGTTCTCATAAAGTATATCAACTAAAAATAAAATATTAAACATTAATATTGTCAACATTCAATTGTTACAATTATTTACATTAAAAAGTATTTAGAAACATGACCATGTTTGAGATACTGTCTTGCATAGATTACAGTATACTGGAATGGTTAAAAAAATTGGAAAAAAAATCTAAATTTAAATTTAAATCCTTAACTTTGTCACTTCTAGCCGTTAAAAATTACATGTACTTTTTTTTTTAAAGTGCATTTATTTATTTTCGGAGAGAGACAGAGAGAGAGTGTGCACATGAATGGGGGAGGGGAAGAGAGAGAATCCCAAGCAGATGCCTCTCTGTCAGCACAGAGCCCAACATGGGGGTCAGACCCACTAACCGTGAGATCATGACCTGAGTTGAAACCAAGAGTCAGATGCTTTACCCACTGAGCAACCCAGATGCACCCACATGTATTTCTTCTTTTTTTTTAATATAATTTATTGTCAAGTTAGCTAACAAGCAGTGTATATAGTGTGTTCTTGGTTTGGGGGGTAGATTCCCGTGATTCATCACTTACATAGAACACCCAGTGTTCATCCCAACAAGTGCCCTCCTCAATGCCCATCAACCATTTTCCCCTCTCCCCTGCTCCTTACCCCATTAAGCCTCAGTTTATTCTCTGTATTTAAGATTTTCTTACTGGTTTGCCTTCCTCTCTGTTTGAAACTATTTTTTTCCCCTTCCCTTCCCCCATGGTCTTCTGTTAAGTTCTCAAGTTCCAACACATATGAGTGAAAATATAAGATATCTGTCTTTCTCTGACTGACTAATTTCACTTAGCATAATACCCTCTAATTCCATCCACATTGTTGCAAGTGGCAGGATTTAATTCTTTCTCATTGCCAAGTAGTATATCATTGTATATATAAACCACATCTTCTTTATCCATTCATCCGTTGGTGGAAATTTGGGCTATTTCCATGATTTGGCTATTGTTGAAAGTGCTGCTATAAACATTGGGGTACAAGTGCCCCTATGAATCAGCACTCCTATATCCTTTGGATAAATTCCCAGTAGTCCTTTTGCTGGGTTGTAGAGTAGTTCTATTTTTAATTTTTTGAGGAATATCCACACTATTTTCCAGAAAGGCTGCACCAGTTTGCATTCCCACTAACAGTGCAAGAGGGTTCCCATTTTGCTACATCCTTGCCAACATCTGTTGTTTCCTGAGTTGTAAATTTTAGCCACTCAGACTGGTGTGAGATGGTATCTAAATGTGGTTTTGATTTATATTTCCACTGATCTATGTGTCTGTTTGGTGCCAATACCATACTGTCTTGATAATTACAGCTTTGCAGTAGAAGCTAAAGTCCAGGATTGTGATACCTCCCATTTTAGTTTTTGATTTCTTTTTTTTTTTAATTTTCTTAACATTTATTTATTTTTGAGGCAGAGAGAGACATAATGTGAGTAAGGAAGGGGCAGAAAGCGAGGGAGATACAGAATCTGATGCAGGTTCCAGTCTCAGAGCTGTCAGCACAGAGCCCGATGCGGGGCTCAAACTCACAAACCGTGAGATCATGACCGGAGCCGAAGTCGGACACTTAACCGAATGAGCCACCCAGGCGCCCGGTTTTCTTTTTCAACATTACTTTGGGTATTCAGGGCCTTTTGTGGTTTCAAATAAAATTTAGGATTCTTTGTTCTAGCTTTAAGAAGAATGCCAGTGCACTTTTGATTGAGATTTCATTGCATGTGTAGATTGCTTTGGGAAGTATTGACATTTTTGACAATATTTGTTCTTCTAATCCATGAGTATGGAATGCTTTTCTTTGTGTCTTCTTCATTTTCTTTCATATGTTTTCTATAGTTTTCAGCATACATATCTTTACATCTTGGGTTAGGTTTATTCCTATGTATTTTATGGTTCTTGGTGCAATTGTAAATGGGATTGATTTCTTCATTTCTCTTTCTGTTGCTTCCTTATTGGTGTCTAGAAATGCAACCAATTCTGTATATTAATTTTGTATCCTGTGACTTTTCTGAATTCATGTGTCAGTTCTATTAGTTTTTTGATGGAGTCCTTCGGGTTTTCCCAGGTACAGTATTATGTCATCTGCAAAAAGTGAAAATTTAACTTCTTTTTTGCCAATTTGGATGCCTTTTATTTCATTATATTATCTGATTGCTGAGAATAGGACTTCCAACACTATGTTAAACAACAGTGGTGAGAATGGACATTCCTGTCATGTTCTTGATCTCAGGGGGGGAAGTTCTCAGTTTTTCCCCATTGAGGATAATATTAGCTATGGGCTTTTCATATATGGCTTTTATGATATTAAGGTATGGTCCTTCTATCCTGACTTTCTTGAGGGTTTTTATTAAGAAACGATGCTGTATTTTGTCAAATGCTTCTTCTGCATCTATTTACAGGATTATATGGGTTGTAGCTTTCTTCTATTAATGTGATGTATCACATTGATTGATTTGTGAATACTGAACCAGCCCCGCAGCCCAGGAATGAATCCCACTCAAACATAGGGAATAATTCTTTGAATATATGGTTGAAATTGATTTGCTAGTATCTTATTGAGAATGTTTGCATCCATGTTCATCAGGGATATTAACCTGTAATTTTTAGTTGGGTCTCTTTCTGTCTGGGAATCAAGGTAATGCTGGCTTCACAGAATGAGTCTGAAAGCTTTCCTTACGTTTCTATTTTTTGGAACAACTTGAGAAATATAGGTATTAACTCTGTTTTAAGTGTCTGGTAGCATTTCCCTGGGAAGCCATCTGGGACAGAATGTTTATTTGTTGGGAGATTTTTGATAACAAATTCAATTTCTTCGCTGGTTATGGGTTTGTTTAAATTTTCTATTTCTTCCTGTTTCAGTTTTGGTAGTGTGTGGGTATCTAGGAATTTGTCCATTTCTTCCAGGTTGTCCAGTTTTTTGGCATATAATTTTTATAGTATTCTCTAATAAGCATTTGTATTTCTATGGTGTTGGTTGTGATCTGTCTTCTTTCAGCTCTTAGATTCATTGATCTGTTCTAATGTTTTTTTTTTTCTTTTTTATTCTATATTGTTTATTTCTGCTCTAATCTTCATTATTTCTCTTCTGCTTGCTTTGGTGTTTCTTTGCTGCTCTGCTTCTAGTTCTTTTAGGTGTGAGATTAGGTTTTGTATTTTGGGTTTTCTTATTCTTGAGATAGGCCTGGATTGCAATGCATTTTCCTCTTATGACTGCCTTTGCTGCATCCCAAAGGGGATGGACTGTCGTGTTTTCAGTTTCATTTGCTTCCATAAACATATTTTTTAAATTTCTTTTTTAATTGCCTGGTTGACTCATTCATTCCTTAATAGGATGTTCTTTAACCTCCATGCATTTTGGAGGCTTTCCAAATTTTTTCTTGTGGTTGATTTCAAGTATCATAGTATTGTGATTGAAAATATGCATGGTATGATCTCAGTTCTTTTATATTTATTGAGGTCTGTTTTGTGACCCAGTATGTGATCTATCTTCAAGAATGGCCCATGTACAATCTAGAAGAATGTGTATTCTGCTGCTTTTGGATGAAAACTTCTGAATATAACTGTCCAGTCCATCTGGTCCAGTGTATCATTCAGGGTCATTGTTTCTTTACTGATTTTTCTGCCTAGATGACCTGTCCCTTGTTGTAAGTGGAGTATTAAAATCCCCTGAAGTTACTGTATCCTTACCAATACAATTGCTTATGTTTGTGATTAATTGACTTATGCATTTGGGAGTTTTCAATCTGGAGGCATGAACTTTTACAATTGTTAGCTCTTCTTGATAGAACTAGACCACACAATGCCCTTCTTCATCTCTTGTTACAGCCTTTAGTTTAAAATCTAGTTTGTCTGATATAAGTATGGCTACTCCAGCTTTCTTTTGACTTCCAGTAGCATGATAGATGGATACTAACCCTTCACTTTCAATCTGCAGGTGTCCTCATGTCTAAAATGAGTCTCTTGTAGACAGCATATAGATGGATCTTGTTTTTTTTATCCATTCTGATACCCAATGTCTTTTGATAGGAGCATTGAGTCTATTTACATTCAGAGTTATTATTGAAAGATATGGATTTAATGTCATTGTGTTATCTATAGGTTTCATGCTTCTGGTGATGTCTCTTGGTCCTTTGTGGTCTTTGCAACATTCCAGTCACAGAGTCCCCCTAAGGATCTCTTGCAGGGCTGGTTGAATGGTCACGAACATCTTCAGTTTTTGTGTGGGAAAGTCTTTATCTCTCCTATTCTGAATGACAGGTTTGCTAGATAAAGGATTCATGGATGTTTATTTTTTCTTATTCAGCACAATGAATATTGCCTGCCACTCCCTTTTGGCCTGTCAAGTTTCAGTAGACAGGTTTGCTACTACCCTTATGTGTCTACCCTTGTAGGTAGGTTCAGTCCTGTTTGTCCCTAGCTGCTTTTAGAATTCTCTCTTTATCTTTGTATTTTGCCAATTTCACTGTGATATACCACGGAGAAGACCTATTCTTGTTAAATCTGAAGGGAGTTCTCTGTGCTTCCTGGATTTGGATGTCTGCCTCCTTCCTCAAATTAAGGAAATTGCCATAATTTCAGTTATAATTTGCTATAATTCAGCTATAATCTCTTCAAGTAAAACTTTGCCCCTTTCTCTCACTCTTTTTCTTCTGGAACTCATATGATATGGGCATGATTACATTTCATTGAATCACTTAGTTCTCTAATTCTCTCTTCGTGGTCTAGTATTTTTTTATCTTTCTTTTTCTTGGCTTCATTGTTTTCCATAATTTTATCTTCTATTTCACTTATTCTCCCATTTGCTTCCTCCATCCTTGATGTCACTACATCTAGTTTATTTTGTATCTCATTTACAACATTTCTTAATTTGTCATGACTATTTCTTACTTCCTTAATCTTTGCAGCAACAGACTCTCTGCTGTCTTCTAAGCTTTTCTCAAGCTGAGCTATTAATCTTATGACTATTATTCTAAATTATTGATCAGATATATTGTTTATATCTGTTTTGAGTAAATCTTAAGCTGCCATTTCTTCCTAGAGTTTATTTTGAGAATTCTTCCATTTTGTCATTTTAGCTAGTTCTCTCTCCTTTACATATTTTAATAGCTTCTTATGTGTCCTGCACTTGCGAACACTACTATATTAAAAAGAGACCATACACTGTCCAGGACCTGGCCCTTCAGGAGGTGTTGTAGAGTGTGTTGTGTTCTCTCTGTTGTGACTCTGGTTGCTTTATCTCCCTACTCATATTGGTGGTTTGGACCTTCCACCAGGTGTGCTTTGATTTGTTCATTGAAATAACCCTGGAAAAAATTTTAAAAGGAAGGTGATGGTGGTGTAAAAAGCCTTATTCCATATGAAGAGAAAAATGATGGGGGTGGGGAAAATGAAAAGAAAAACATTTGACTAGACAGAGAATGAGAGAAACTATACAGTTTAGTCCAGAGAGAGAGAAAGGAAAACAAAGAAGAAGGAAATACAGAAGAGGTATAAAAAGAATAGATTAAAAATGTCTGCTTAAACAAACCAAAAACGAGAGTAGAGAAGGGAAGAAATAGGAAGAAATGGAAGAACTATATCTATATCTATATCTATATCTATATCTATATATCTATAAGATATATATCTATATCTATATCTATATATCTATAAGATATATATCTATATCTATATCTATATCTATATCTATATCTATATATATAGATATATATATATAAAATAAGAATTGACCATTGACCAAGAATGAATCAAATCAGAAAATGCAAAACTGCTGGACTGATATGTCATGGTGCCTTGGAACCGGTGACTGTGCTGGTCTGCAGGAGGTGCTGTCTGGTCTTGCCAATTTCAATCTTCCTCCAGTAGACGTGCATTTACCAGGCACAGAGGTTCACGGTTTTGTGTAGCCAGGTCTGCCTCCACTGTGGGCCTGCCGTCCTGTTCCCTGAAGTCCCACCTTGTTGGTGATGGGGAGAAAAATGACAACACCCCACTCTCCCCTCGCCCCCGGACTTGGTGTCCCAGACCACTCTGTTCGGGTTGTCCTCACAGTGCTGCTTGGGCGGGAGCAGTCTGGTTTTTCCCGTGTCACAGTCTCTGGTGCCTCCCAGGCACTCAGCTGTGGTTCAAACCCTGATGTCTTGAAGGATCCCACTCTGTGCACCCTGGTTCTGGGATAATGACACTCCACCCAGACAACAAAGGGCCTCTGGCTGGAGGGCACCTGCAGCGTCTTTTCTCCTTGGAACATCTATATACCTTCTTCCCATAGCATTCAAGGGAGGGGACTGCTCTCTCTGTGCCTCTGAGCTCACTACCGAGCTCGGGGCTGGCTTCCCCTCTCCCCCAGGCACATGTACAGGGTGGCAGGCCCCAGTCCTGAGAAATTCCCACAACTCTGGATCTTCACCCCTAAGACTATTTGCAAGTTAGGTATTGGTTCTTTCTCCATTTTTTCCATTCTCCAGTCCATGGTCTGTAGAGGTGTTTCTTTTGTCCAAATACAATCCTACACTTCCACAGCCTCTCACTCTCTTTCTTTTGTCTTTCCATACAGGGGGATCCCTCCCCTCCATGCCTGTACCCCCCAATTTATCTCTCCCAATTCACAGTCACGTGCCAGTGGCCCACCAAGTTGTCCATGTGGGCCCATGGAAATGTTTCTGTCACTCTGTACCCAGATTCCTGGAATTCCAAGTCTTTTGGCCTCAGTACTGCCGTGTTTGAGGGATGTGGAAACTTCAGGTCCCCCTACTTCTCTGTCATGTTAACTCCTCTCTTTGATTTTGGTGAGTTCTTTATAGATTTTGGATACTAACCCTTTATCCAATATGTCATTTGCAAATATCTTCTCTCATTCCATCAGTTGCCTTTTAGTTTCATTGTTTGTTTCCTTTGCTGTGCAGAAACTTTTTATCTTGATGAGGTCCCAACAGTTCATTTTTGCTTATTTCCCTTGCCTCCAGGGAAATGTCAAGTAAGAAGTTGCTGCTTCCCGGGTCAAAGTGGTTGCTACCTTTTTTCTCCTGTAGAATTTTGATAATTTCCTGTTTCACATTTAGGTCTTTCATCCATTTTGAATTTAATTTTGTGTATGGTGCAAGAAAGTGGTCTGGTTTCATTCTTCTGCACATTGCTGTCCAGTTCTCCTCTATACAGTATTTATAACCAACACCTGGGCAGCTGACTAGCAGCTTGGCCTCTTGCTTATGTGTCTTTTTAGTTCAAGCCCAGAACTCTTATCTTAGATGCTCTCAAACTTGGGGTCTGTGTTTTGCACATATATTTTTATACTAATTTTTTTGCTTCCCATGACTGAAACTTGAATTAATTAAAGGAATATTCAACAATGCAGTTATTATCCCCTTCCCTTTATTCTTCTGACTTGGCTCTTTATTAAAAAGTTATTCAGGAGAAAATAAAAGAGATTATGTGAGTTCTTCCTTGGAATTGCTTAAAGAATGCTTGACTTGTCCATGTTTCCTCTCTACGTTAGAAAATGGAGTGATAGGTATTAGATGAACAACTGCAAGGAGTAGGCCAAGGCAGAATAAAATAGTTTTATATTTGTAGTTATTCTTTTTTTTAACATTTATTTATTATTGCGAGACAGAGACACATGGAGTGTGAGCAGGGGAGGAGCAGAGAGACAGGGAGACACAGATTCTGAAGTAGGCTCCAGGCTCTGAGCTGTCAGCACAGAGCCCGATGCAGGGCTTGAGCTCACAAACTGTGAGATCATGACCTGAGCTGAAGTTGGTCACTTAACCAACTGAGCCATCCAGGTGCCCCTGTTTGTAGTTCTTCTTAAGACCACTGACTCAACTGTTTTCTCAGGGTTCTAAGCTATCTTTATGGTATTTTGAAACATATTTAAATATGATTTATATTTTAATTTTCATGGTTGAACAGATTGTTTCTGTACTACACACAATGCCTATACCCATATAATCGCTGATTTTGCTGTACTTTATAAGAAAATATTTAATAAACTATGTTTATTCAATTATTTAATAAACCATAAATATAAAATAACCTTGGCAATTTACCTCAAATTCACAAATATGTGCTCTTGAAAAGCCTAAACAAAGTTTGTTCTCTGTGCTCTGTGTACAAAAAATCTCCAGGAATTTTATCCCCCTGAGAAATCCAAGCCTAGTTATTCTAAAAATGTGGAAGGACTTCCTGAAATATATCGAAGTCATTATACATATTAATGGAAGAGATTAAGATTTTCTTAAGAAGAAAGTGTTTTAGATATACTTTAAATGTTACTAGAGATATATAGAGTACTGACATATTACAATGATTTTTCTTTTTACAGCCTACATTAATTTTAAAATCTTTAAAAGTTCAAAGGTTTATACAATTAGCATAATCTTCTAAAACACAATTTTCAAAAATCCAGAACAACTTTAAAGAAGCTAAAAACATTATAATATGGATTTAAAAAGAAAGACCTGGAAAATTTCCTAGAATATTCTTAGATAAAATGAATATATTTCTTCAGAGAAACATAGAAAAGCCTAAGATTTAGAAGGTCATTTGTGTGGGGACACCTGGGTGGTTCAGTCGGTTAAGTGTCCAACTTCGGTTCAGGTCATGATATCACAGTTTGTGAGCTCAAGTTCTTCATCGCGCTCTGTGCCGACAGCTTGGAAACTGGAGCGTGCTTTGGATTCTGTGTCTCCCTCTCTTTTTGTCCCTTCCCTGCTCGTGTTCTCTTTCTCTCTCAAAAATAAACATGCAAAAAAATTTTAAAAAAGAAGTTCATTTGTGTGTTTATTTTAAATTTCTATTATTCTACAGTTATTTCCCATTGTATTTCAATTATCCCTTTGTTCATCCTTCAACAGATATCAACACACACCTGCCCATTGCCTCCTCCAGTAAAATATAGGCTTTTTTTTTTTAGTGAAATACAATTTTATACCTTATTTACTAGCCAGCTAATCTCAAAGTCTTTCAGTAGATAAAGATAAGTTTAACATCCAAACTTAAAACTATACAAGCTGATTGATTGATTAAACATCACTGGGTTATGAAGAGCAGCTCTGCAAAGTAGTTTGCAAGATCAGAATTATCATTAGAAACTGAAGAGGTAAAATGAAGGGTGCATATTATTTGAAGATAGAATTGATACCTATGTGAATATTTTAATATGCTTTATAAAGAGTTTCTAGTCCTATTGCTCCATGTCTATACTATTCCTTCACCTCTAAAATTAAATTTCATTTTTTATAACCTGAAGCACCAGTTGTATAATTTATAAGTAGGAATCTTTACAGAAAATTTAGAAATCATATTAGAATTAAAAGATGCAAATATAAGACAAAAACTACATTGCTTCCTTCCCATTGCTGAGACTTAGATGGCATCCTGTGTATTAGTTAAGTTTCCCTCCTTCTATAGGAGACAAATGGGTATCCAGATTTCTTTGTAGAAATACAAGGTGATAATTACATTCATGAGAAATCAGAAAGAATGTTTCAAGGATGGAGAGGTGTGAGGAGAGACAAAATGAGAGCAAGAGTGAGAGCTAGAGGGAGAGGGACAAAGGGTGAGGAGAGATAAATCAAGGGAAAATAAAATGGAAATACTATAATATTCACATTCTTGGAAACACACACACACACACACACACACACACACACACACACCCAAATGGCAAAAACAAGAAGACTGCTGTATTTATCCAAATAAGGCTAACAATTCATAGAAGATACATGCATTAGCTGTTCGCCTTAACAATGGGATATCTGTCTTATGGGAATCATGAGAAAAATACATATACAGGTGTAATAAACAATATTTATAGTAAGTAGTAATTAGCCTCAGCTTGACTAATTAGATCCATCTTTGGAGAAAATATGTGGAGGGTTTTGTGTCAAAGGAGTAAAGTCCTGAAAGAAAGAATTTTATTTTGTAAAATAGAATTAAGAAGTAACACAAGAGAAATTTCAAAAATAGTAAAAACTTGATCTGTTTACTACTCATTTCTTTGGGGTCAGGATAGGCCACTGTCTTAGTCAGTTTAGGCTGCTATCACAAATCCCCATAGACTGTGTGGCTTAAGCAACACATTTAGTTCTAAGTTGTGGAGGCTGGGAAGTCTGAGATCAAGATGCAGGCAGATCTGGTGTCTGGTGGGAGCTCTCTACTCTTGCAGATGGTGGACTTTTTCTTGTATCTTTGTATGGTGGAAAGCAGAGAAAACGAGCCCTCATTCCTCTTATGAGGGCAGTGTTCCCATTCATAAGGACACCTAATGATTCACGAGGGCACCTAATCACCTCCCAAAGCCCACTACCCTCTTAATACTATCACACTGGGGGATTAGGATTCCAACATGTAAATTTTGTGGGGTACAGAAATAAAAGGGCCATAATAGCCACACACTTTTTAGTTTTTGTTTTTTGTTTTCCTAGGCATTGCTCTTTGGCGTTATGCTTGCATTGGAGAAAGGGAGGTAGGGAACTCTCCTGGTTTGGGACTAAAGAGAATAGGGGGTCAAATTTTGGAAAAATAACAGCTAATATTTCCTGAAACTTACTTTGTTCCAGTGACTGTTGAAGCCCTTAGCAACATTTAACTATAATTATTACAAGAAAAATGATAGTTTTAAATCTACTAATCAGAAATTTAACACAGAGTGAGCAATTGAGGGACTCCTTAAAAGAACTCAAATAGATTTCCATGCCCTGAAATTGGAGAGCAGATTTATCTAGGGATCAGCACAGGACTTAATTATAAAAGTACAAGAACATCTGAGAGGGTTGTTTATCAAGCCCAATCACATCTCATGAGTTCCATAAAAGTCCTAATAGAAAAGTAATTCTTATGATTAGTATATACAGGAAGAAAATGCCCATGTTTGTTTCGGGGGTGGGGGTGATTTGGCATGAGAATACAAACCATAAATGAGCTACTATTGTACTATGTTCCCAATCATGGGTGCCCTTATGTCTAACTAGTCACCAACAGAAGCCAGACACTTGGTGGCAAGTTGATTACATAGGACCCTTTCTAACCTTGAAAGGAAAATATTTTATTCTGCTCAGAATTGACACACATTTGAGGAATCTGTCCTGCCTACCACACCCCAAGCAGCAATACTATTCAAGGGTTCAGAGAATGTCTGATCTATTGTTTTGAACTCTGCATGACCTCGTTTCATACCAAGTGAACCACATTACAGAAATGGTGATGTAGCAGTGAACTCATGATCTTGAGATCCACTGTTATTACAACATATTACACTTCCAGAAAGCTTGAACAAATAGTCTCTTGAAGGTACAAATGAGGTACCATCTTGGAGACTTCATAAGTAGAAATAGGACATTCTTTTATAGATTATATAGCTTAAACCAGTGACTATCAAACTTTCATTCCTGGACCAGCAACATCAATATCACCTAGGAACTTAAAAGTGGTGCAGTCAAGTCTCGTCCTACATCTAGTGAAACAGAAACTCTGTAGCTGGGACTCAATAAATAGTGTTTTAACAAACTCTCTGGATAATTCTCATGAACACTACATTTTGAGGTTAATGGCCTTAAAACAATAGCCATTATAGTGCTGCATTCCCAATTGTTAGGACACATGACCTGGGAACAAAAGGTAGAAATAGAAAATGGATCTTATGAGGCACCTGGGTGGCTCAGTCGGTTGAGTGTCTGACTCTTGATTTTGGCTTAGGTAATGATCTCACGGTTCCTGAGTTCAAACCCCCAGTCGGGATCTGCATTGACAATGCAGAGCATGTTTGGGATTCTCTTTTTCTGTCTCTGTCTGCCCCTCACCCATTCTCTCTTTCTCAAAATAAATAAATAAACTCAAAAATATATTGCATCTTATCAATACATATATTAGTCTTTTAATAATGCCTTATTTTTGGATAGTAATATTTATAATTTTCAGTGCATAAAATGGCATCTTTGGTCATTTTTAGGTGTTTTATTTTTCTTACTGTTTATTTTACTTCCTACTACATGTCAAAAGCATAACTCTTATTTTTGAAAATCAAATTTCAATCTTAGATTTTTTTCTTAGATTGTTTTCTTTTTGTCTGAATGGCTTACTCTCAACTATTTTATGCCTGCCATCTACTTGTAAACTAAGTTTCAGGCTAAATATCCTCTTTCTCTTAGTTTTCGGACCAAGTGATGGAAATCACACAATCTCTCATGTCACTCTATCACTTTCCTGTATTTATTTTCTTCATAGAATTTATCAGATTGAAACAGTGCCTGGCACATATTAGATGCTAAATAAATATGTTTAATAAATTAGAGAAACAGCGAATGCTTTCCCAAATTCCTATATATTTTCAAATCAGGGTAAACTACTGATCCTTATAAAATCTCTTCCCCCAAAATACTTTTAAAACTATCCCCCCAAATACTTTTAAACCTATCACCTGAGTAGATTGGTGGGTAGCATATGACACTGATAGATTTTTAAAACCATGGAGGATAGCATTCTCTAGTGATTACCTAACTGTTGATAATAAATCCTTACATAGAATTCATTTTTATTGTCAAAGTCTGGAAGATTAACTGCTGTTAAGAACTAGAGAGAATAAAAATAATCAAATGAGGAAGTGCTACTACTTGTTTTATAGCCTTTTGTACTTTACAGATGATATAAAAAATTGAGTAAGGCACTAAGAACAGAGTTAAAAGTCAGAAGTCTCATTGATTGATTTCTGAAGACCATCCCACATCAATTCAAAGAATCAAAATAAGTCAGAGTTGTCTTCTTAAAGCTTATGAGGTTACCTGGATATTGTTAATTACAATACATTAAAACAGTTGCTCTAATTCTCTCTTTTCTTTTAGCCTTCATAATTTTTAAACACTGATACTATGAAAATAAGCAATCTGATATATTGTTTTCTCTATAGATGTGTAAAAACAACAATAACAAAATAAAAAATCACAGCCTTTTGCTTTTCCTATGGAGCATATAATAAATAAGCACAGCCACTGATTTCAAGATTAATTTTTGGACTGAGAAATACGAAAATGTGTCTGAGCCTCACTTGCTAGGACTACACTTCTTTCTGCAGGATATTAGAAATGCTGACACATTAGCATGATTATTTAAGTATATTTAAGTCTTTTTTTTTAATCAGAGTTTAGAGGTAAAAACCCAATGTCTTATCTTTTAATTCATAAGAATACTGACTCTGAGGTCATGAAATTTGGACCTTTTATTGTGAAAGTTTTACCTGAATGCTATAATATTAGAATAAACACAGGCCATTTGGTGCATATTATTTTGGTTTTCAAGTGCAATTTGTTATTTTTTATTATTTATGCAGAAAAATTGATATGATAACTACAAATGGCAGTGTGGTAGAGTCCCTCTCTAAGGAATGTGGTGAAAACCTTAAAACAAGGGAAGGCAACCTGGCTACGTGCATATGCGCAACATTCCTCGTGACTCTGTAACAGACCACCCATTCAGACTGTATGTTACCATCTATGGGAAACAAAAGAGCAAAAATTTTACAAAAGGCTACACCCTGCTGTGGTTGGGGCTTAGTTTTTTGGGTATGAATCTACTGAGCCTGTGCCGGCACAATGAATAAATTTGCTTCCTGAACACAAAAAGCCTCAGTGTCCCATCCCCCTGTGCAAGAATCCTGCTACATTTCTTGGTGGCTCATCTGGGATTTGGAGACAGTGTGTTTCCACCTCCTTTGTCGCCAGAGTGGGAATCTCTGAGTGCTGGGAGAAGTGACCCTGCCTGGTGGCAGCAGACTACTTGATCTGTAGGAGACTAGCCCCTCCTGGTGTGCTAGGACCTCATATGCACAATGGAACCTGGTGAGGGCCAGGAACCAGCTCAGAGAGTGTCGCCCATCAGATTCATAAGAAACTGGGTTTGTTTTGGTAGATCTGCCTTAAGAAGAAGAAGAAGGGGAGCCTGATCACCAACCAGAGTTGCCCAAGTAATTCCATAAGGAACAAAACCAGAACTTTAAGGCACTGGGCACTGGGCGGCAGGTTGGAGTCATCACATGACTGTGTGTGAATGAGACGGACAGTGGAAAGGTTCCGACCTGACCAATGGACTGAAGTGAGTGTTGAGTCCCAATCTGTGGTTCCATGGTGACCTCATTGGATTAGGGTGGCATCAGACTTCTTCGGAAATCTGATTCAAGTCAGGGCTTGACTGAACCTGCCAATGCTAAGAGGTACCTCAAATACCTCTGAAAGGAGAGAGGCTAGAAACAGATGAAGTGAGTATGCCTCCTCTCCAAATTAGTCCCCTCCTTCACCTCTTTTCCTCTCATGTGCATGAAAATTGTCCATTAGGGGAGAAGAAATGGGTGGAAAGCAGAGTAAACCAACTCCCCTAGAGTGTATGTTGAAGAATTTTAAAAGGGGATATTTAGGAGATTATGGTGTGAAATTAACTCCTGGAAAGCTCTGGACATTCTGTGGAATTGATTAGCCATATTTCAGCATGGGTTGGCACTCTGAAGGCTCACTTGATAAGGCACTAGTTGGCCAAATGTTCAGGGTCATTATGGGGGATCCAGGCCACCTTTACCAATTTTCTTACACTGACTGTAGGCAAGATCTAGTCCTATCCCTGCTGTCTTGGCTAAAAGTCTGTACTGAAGAGAACTGTAAAGCTATGTCTTGTGTCATTGCTTCTTCCAAATGCCTGCCAAAAACTGAAAAACCCATACTGTCGGGAGACCCTGAGGGGACCCCACTGCCATATGCTCCACTGTACCTACCCCTCACTGCCACCTGCACCTCCCGCCATTGCAGCTGCCAAAACCCCACCAGACCCTGCCCCAAGAGGCCTTGCCACCTCTAGCACCACCAGCCTCTCCAGATGTGACCAGCTTGCCCAGACCACCAATCCTAACCCCATACACCTTTCCCGGAAGATGACTAGAAGATCAGGCCAGCGAAGACAGTGCCTCCCTGAAGCAACACCAGGGAGCCCTACAGATGCCACTGAGGGTATCTAGGGACCCATCTATTATGATCAGGAAGGCCAGATCCGAGGAAGCCAGCATGTTTTTGTGGACCTCCTAAATTGGAAACACCATACTCCCTCTTATACAGAGAAGCTCCAGGCTATGATTGAACTAATGCAGTCCATAATTCAAACCCATAAACCTACCTGGAAAGACTGCCACCAACTCCTTCTGACCCTCTTCGACATGGAGGAGCATCGCTGAATTACCAGGTGGCCCTAAAATGGTTAGAGGAGAATGCTCTGGCTGGGACATTAGACACCCAGGTTTACACTTGGGCTCACTTCCCTGAGGAGAATCCCAAATGGGACCCAAATGACTGTGTAGATAGAGGGCTTACAAGGACTGAATGGTATCAAGAAGCCCTTCTAAATGTCATGGAGGAAAGGGGACAAAAGGCCATAAATATGAGTAAAACAACAGAAGTGCCCCAGGAACCCAAGGAGAGCCTGAGTCAGTTCTATGAGAGACTATGTGAGGCATTTCATCTCTACATCCCTTTTGATCCAGAGGTGTCAATTAACCAGCAGATGGTCAATGTGGCTTTCATAGGTCAGGCCCAAGAGGACATCTGGCACAAGCTGCAAAAGCTAGAGGGGTTTGCCAGCATGAATGCCAGTCAGTTGCTGGAAGTAGCCACTAAGGTGTTTGTTAACGGTGACCAGATGGTGTGGAGGGAAGAATGCCAGAAGGTGCAGAAAAAGGCAGACTTCCTAGCTTCTGCCTTGGTGGAGTAGTCAGAATGCTCCCACAAAGGTGCCCTGCAGGGCCAGGGCCACAAAGGGGAATGGCAGGGAGGATCATCTTGCCCAGGACCAAAGTTAGGACAGAACCAGTGTGCTCACTGTCATCAGGAAAGCCACTGGAGAAATGAGTGTCCCCTGCATCTGGGTAATTCTCAGCTGGGCCCCAAGCAGAAAGAAAGAGGCCAAATGGTCCAGGGCTGGTACCAACCAGCATCATGGCCTCATGCGACCCTTGAAGATGATTTTGTGACATATGTGGAATATAAGGAGGACTAGGACAGACCAGGCTCTGTTTTGTTAGGCTCCCCAAGAGCCTATGGTCTGAATGAATGTGGGGAGTAGACCCATGGACTTCATGGTAGATGCTGGGATGGTACACTCAGTGGTGACCCAATCCATGGGGCCCCTCTCAGACAGACAAGTCACTATTGCGGGGGCCATGGGCAATTGGAAGCACCATCCCTGTCTGCTGCCTCAGCAATGCAATTTAGGCAGCCATGAAGTCATCCATGAATTCCTATACCTCCCCAACTTCCCCATGGCTTTAATTGGTTGGGATATGTTGGGAAAGCTGCAGGCCCAGGTAAATTTCAACTCCCATTGACAAGCTGCTCTGACCCTACAAAAGCCGGAAGCAAAGATTATGACTCTCACAATTCCCTAAGAAGAATTGCAACCCTTCAGTCTCATGGAGGAACCACAACAGGGACCTGAGCTGCCCTTCAGAGTACCAGCGGTGTGAGCTGAGGACAACCCACCAGGACTGGCCTGGAACATACCTCCAGTAATTGTAGAGTTAAAGCCAGGGGCAAAGCCCATCCTCCAAAAACAAGATATCATTCCTCATAAGGCACAGATGGGGATACAAAAGCACCTGGAGACTTCTAAAATACGGGATCCTCCTACCCTGTCAGTCATCTTGGAACGTGCCTCTCCTACCAGTCCAGAAGCCTGGCACCAATAACTATCCACCAGTCCAAGGCCTGCACACAGTAAACCAGGCCACCATCACCCTGCACCCAGTTGTCCACAACCCATACACTCTCTTGGGTCTTATCCCCACCAAAGCTGCCTTCTTTACATGCCTAGACCTCAAGAATGCCTTCTTCTGGGTCGCAGGGAAGATGGCTGCGTAGGAGGATGCTGGGCTCACCGCGTGTCCTGCTAATCACTTAGATTCCACCTACACCTGCCTAAATAACCCAGAAAACCGCCAGAGGATTAGCAGAACGGAGTCTCCGGAGCCAAGCGCAGACGAGAGGCCCACTGAAGAGGGTAGGAAGGGCGGCAAGGAGGTGCGTGCTCCACAGACTGGCGGGAGGGAACCGGGAAGGAGGGGCAGCATGCCGGCCAAGTAGAGCCCCCGAGTCTGGCTGGCAAAAGCGGAGGGGCCGGACGGAGTGTGTTCCCACAGCAAGCTCGACTTAGCGACTTAGCATCTGGGAGGTCATAAGTTAACAGCTCTGCTCGGAAAGCTGGAAGGCTGGAGGACAAAGGGAGGGAGAGCTGCTGAGCCCCCGGATGACAGAGCTCAGCTTGGCGGGGAACAAAGGTGCTCGCCAGCGCCATCTCCCTCGCCCATCCCCCAGCCAAAATCCCAAAGGGAACCAGTTCCTGCCAGGGAACTTGCTTGCCCCCGCAAACACCCAACGCTGTGCTTCTGCGGAGCCAACCTTCCGGCAGCGGGTCTGACTCCCTCCCACTGCCACAGGGCCCCTCCTGAAGTGGATCACCTAAGGAGAAGCGAGCTGAGCCTGCCCCTCCTGCCCCCGTGCACCTTGCCTACCTACCCCAGCTAATACGCCAGATCCCCAGCACCACAAGCCTGGCAGTGTGCAAGTAGCCCAGACGGGCAACGCCACCCCACAGTGAATCCCGCCCCTAGGAGAGGGGAAGAGAAGGCACACACCAGTCTGACTGTGGCCCCAGCGGTGGGCTGGGGGCAGACATCAGGTCTGACTGCGGCCTCACCCACCAACTCCAGTTATACACCACAGCACAGGGGAAGTGCCTTGTAGGTCCTCACCACTCCAAGGACTATCCAAAATGACCAAACGGAAGAATTCCCCTCAGAAGAATCTCCAGGAAATAACAACAGCTAATGAACTGATCAAAAAGGATTTAAATAATATAACAGAAAGTGAATTTAGAATAATAGTCATAAAATTAATCGCTGGGCTTGAAAACAGTATAGAGGACAGCAGAGAATCTCTTGCTACAGAGATCAAGGGACTAAGGAACAGTCACGAGGAGCTGAAAAACGCTTTAAACGAAATGCAAAACAAAATGGAAACCACAATGGCTCGGGTTGAAGAGGCAGAGGAGAGAATAGGTGAACTAGAAGATAAAGTTATGGAAAAAGAGGAAGCTGAGAGAAAGAGAGATAAAAAAATCCAGGAGTATGAAGGGAAAATTAGAGAACTAAGTGATACACCAGAAAGAAATAATATACGCATAATTGGTATCCCAGAAGAAGAAGAGAGAGGGAAAGGTGCTGAAGGGGTACTTGAAGAAATAATAGCTGAGAACTTCCCTGAACTGGGAAAGGCATTGAAATCCAAGAGGCACAGAGAACTCCCTTCAGACGTAACTTGAATCGATCTTCTGCACGACATATCATAGTGAAACTGGCAAAATACAAGGATAAAGAGAAAATCCTGAAAGCAGCAAGGGGTAAACGTGCCCTCACATATAAGGGGAGACCTATAAGACTCGTGACTGATCTCTCTTTTGAAACTTGGCAGGCCAGAAAGAATTGGCACGATATCTTCAGTGTGCTAAACAGAAAAAATATGCAGCCGAGAATCCTTTATCCAGCAAGTCTGTCATTTAGAATAGAAGGAGAGATAAAGGTCTTCCCAAACAAACAAAAACTGAAGGAATTTGTCACCACTAAACCAGCCCTCCAAGACATCCTAAGGGGGATCCTGTGAGACAGTGTACCAGAGACATCACTACAAGCATAAAACATACAGACATCACAATGACTCTAAACCCGTATCTTTCTATAATAACACTGAATGTAAATGGATTAAATGCGCCAACCAAAAGACATAGGGTATCAGAATGGATAAAAAAACAAGACCCATCTATTTGCTGTCTACAAGAGACTCATTTTAGACCTGAGGACACCTTTAGATTGAGAGTGAGGGGATGGAGAACTATTTATCATGCTACTGGAAGCCAAAAGAAAGCTGGAGTAGCCATACTTATATCAGACACACTAGACTTTAAATTAAAGGCTGTAACAAGAGATGAAGAAGGGCATTATATAATAATTACAGGGTCTATCCATCAGGAAGAGCTAACAATTGTAAATGTCTATGCGCCGAATACTGGAGCCCCCAAATATATAAAACAATTACTCATAAACAGAAGCAACCTTATTGATAAGAATGTGGTAATTGCAGGGGACTTTAACACCCCACTAACAGAAATGGATAGATCATCTAGACACATGGTCAATAAAGAAACAAGGGCCCTGAATGAGACATTGGATCAGATGGACTTGACAGATATATTTAGAACTCTGCATCCCAAAGCAACAGAATATACTTTCTTCTCGAGTGCACATGGAACATTCTCCAAGATAGATCATATACTGGGTCACAAAACAGCCCTTCATAAGTTTACAAGAATTGAAATTATACCATGCATACTTTCAGACCACAATGCTATGAAGCTTGAAATCAACCACAGGAAAAAGTCTGGAAAACCTCCAAAAGCATGGAGGTTAAAGAACACCTTACTAAAGAATGAGTGGGTCAACCAGGCAATTAGAGAAGAAATTAAAAAATATATGGAAACAAACGAAAATGAAAATACAACAATCCAAACGCTTTGGGACGCAGCGAAGACAGTCCTGAGAGAAAAATACATTGCAATCCAGGCCTATCTCAAGAAACAAGAAAAATCCCAAATACAAAATCTAACAGCACACCTAAAGGAAATAGAAGCAGAATGCAAAGGCAGCCTAAACCCAGCAGAAGAAGAGAAATAATAAAGATCAGAGCAGAAATAAACAATATAGAATCTAAAAAAACTGTAGAGCAGATCAACGAAACCAAGAGTTGGTTTTTTGAAAAAATAAACAAAATTGACAAACCTCTAGCCAGGCTTCTCAAAAAGAAAAGGGAGATGACCCAAATAGATGAAATCATGAATGAAAATGGAATTATTACAACCAATCCCTCAGAGATACAAGCAATTATCAGGGAATACTATGAAAAATTATATGCCAACAATTGGACAACCTGGAAGAAATGGACAAATTCCTAAACACCCACACTCTTCCAAAACTCAATCAGGAGGAAATAGAAAGCTTGAACAGACCCATAACCGGTGAAGAAATTGAATCGGTTATCAAAAATCTCCCAACAAACAAGAGTCCAGGACCAGATGGCTTCCCGGGGGAGTTCTACCAGACGTTTAAAGCAGAGATAATACCTATCCTTCTCAAGCTATTCCAAGAAATAGAAAGGGAAGGAAAACTTCCAGACTCATTCTATGAAGCCAGTATTACTTTCATTCCTAAACCAGAGAGAGACCCAGTAAAAAAAGAGAACTACCGGCCAATATCCCTGATGAATATGGATGCAAAAGTTCTCAATAAGATACTAGCAAATCGAACTCAACAGCATATAAAAAGAATTATTCACCATGATCAAGTGGGATTCATTCCTGGGATGCAGGGCTGGTTCAACATTCGCAAATCAATCAACGTGATACATCACATTAACAAAAAAAAAAGAGAAGAACCATATGATCCTGTCAATCGATGCAGAAAAGGCCTTTCACAAAATCCAGCACCCTTTCTTAATAAAAACCCTTGAGAAAGTCGGGATAGAAGGAACATACTTAAAGATCATAAAAGCCATTTATGAAAAGCCCACAGCTAACATCATCCTCAATGGGGAAAAACTGAGACCTTTTTCCCTGAGATCAGGAACCCGACAGGGATGCCCACTCTCACCGCTGTTGTTTAACATAGTGTTGGAAGTTCTAGCATCAGCAATCAGACAACAAAAGGAAATCAAAGGCATCAAAATTGGCAAAGATGAAGTCAATCTTTTGCTTTTTGCAGATGACATGATATTATACATGGAAAATCCGATAGACTCCACCAAAAGTCTGCTAGAACTGATACATGAATTCAGCAAAGTTGCAGGATACAAAATCAATGTACAGAAATTAGTTGCATTCTTATACACTAACAATGAAGCAACAGAAAGACAAATAAAGACACTGATCCCATTCACAATTGCACCAAGAAGCATAAAATACCTAGGAATAAATCTAACCAAAGATGTAAAAGATCTGTATGCTGAAAACTATAGAAAGCTTATGAAGGTAATTGAAGAAGATATAAAGAAATGGAAAGACATTCCCTGCTCATGGATTGGAAGAATAAATATTGTCAAAATGTTAATACTACCCAAAGCTATCTACACATTCAATGCAATCCCAATCAAAATTGCACCAGCATTCTTCTTGAAGCTAGAACAAGCCATCCTAAAATTCATATGGAACCACAAAAGGCCCCGAATAGCCAAAGTAATTCTGAAGAAGAAGACCAAAGCAGGAGGCATCACAATCCCTGACTTTAGCCTCTACTACAAAGCTGTCATCCTCAAGACAGCATGGTATTGGCACAAAAACAGACACATAGACCAATGGAATAGAATAGAAACCCCAGAACTAGACCCACAAACGTATGGCCAACTCATCTTTGACAAAGCAGGAAAGAACATCCAATGGAAAAAAGACAGTCTCTTTAACAAATGGTGCTGGGAGAACTAGACAGCAACATGCAGAAGGTTGAAACTAGACCACTTTCTCACACCATTCACAAAAATAAACTCAAAATGGATAAAGGACCTGAATGTGAGACAGGAAACCATCAAAACCTTAGAGGAGAAAGCAGGAAAAGACCTCTCTGACCTCAGCCGTAGCAATCTCTTACTCGACACATCCCCAAAGGGAAGGGAAATAAAAGCAAAAATGAATTCCTGGGACCTTATGAAGATAAAAAGCTTCTGCACAGCAAAGGAAACAACCAACAAAACTAAAAGGCAACCAACGGAATGGGAAAAGATATTTGCAAATGACATATCAGACAAAGGGCTAGTATCCAAAATCTATAAAGAGTTCACCAAACTCCACACCCGAAAAACATATAACCCAGTGAAGAAATGGGCAGAAAACATGAATAGACACTTCTCTAAAGAAGACATCCGGATGGCCAACAGGCACATGAAAAGATGTTCAGCGTCGCACCTTATCAGGGAAATACAAATCAAAACCACACTCAAATCTCACCTCACGCCAGTCAGAGTGGCCAAAATGAACAAATCAGGAGACTATAGATGCTGGAGAGGATGTGGAGAAACGGGAACCCTCTTGCACTGTTGGTGGGAATGCAAATTGGTGCAACCGCTCTGGAAAGCAGTGTGGAGGTTCCTCAGAAAATTAAAAATAGACCTACCTTATGACCCAGCAATAGCAGTGCTAGGAATTTACCCAAGGGATACATGAGTACTGATGCATAGGGGCACTTGTACCCCAATGTTTATAGCAGCACTCTCAACAATAGCCAAATTATGGAAAGAGCCTAAATGTCCATCAACTGATGAATGGATAAAGAAATTGTGGTTTATATACACAATGGAATACTACATGGCAATGAGAAAGAATGAAATATGACCTTTTGTAGCAACGTGGATGGAACTGGAGAGTGTGATGCTAAGTGAAATAAGCCATACAGAGAAAGACAGATACCATGTGGTTTCACTCTTATGTGGATCCTGAGAAACTTAACAGAAACCCATGGGGGAGGGAAAAAAAAAGAGGTTAGAGTGGGAGAGAGCCAAAGCATAGGAGACTGTTAAAAACTGAGAACAAACTGAGGGTTGATGGGGGGTGGGAGGGAGGGGAGGGTGGGTGATGGGTATTGAGGAGGACATCTTTTGGGATGAGCACTGGGTGTTGTATGAAACCAATTTGACAATAAATTTCATATATTGAAAAAAAAAAAAAAGAATGCCTTCTTCTCCATCCCCATCTGCATCTGACCCCCCCCACCCCCCGCCCCGAGTCAATTGATCTCTACCTTCCAGTGGGAGAATCCTGGAAATGATGACAAAGGTCAGCTGAGTTGGAACAGTTTGCCTCAGGGGTTCAAAAACTTCCCAACTATTTTTGGCACTGCATTAGCCTCAGACCTAACAGCCTTCCCAGTGGATCAACATGGCAGTGTGTTGCTTCAGTAAGTAGATGACTTACAGCTGGCTGGAAGGTCTCAGGAGGATTGCATGGAAGGAACGTGGCAAATCCTTACCCTCCTATGGGAAACTGGCTATAAGGTCTCAAGGAAAAAGACCCAAATCTGTCAAAAAAAAAAGTCAAATACCTGGGCTTTCATCTCTCCCACAGGCAGTGCCAACTTGTTCCAGAGAGAAAACAGGCTGTTTGCTCAATCCTGGTCCCGTCAACCCAATGTGAAGTTTGGGAGTTTCTCAGGACCACAGGTTTCCGTAGAATCTGGACACCTAACTTCTCTGTCTTGGTTACCCTTTATTAGTCCACAAAGAGGGGAGAGTGGGAACCTCTGTTATGGGAGAAAGTACATCAAAGGGCCTTTGAAGGGATCAAATAGACTCTCACCAACGTTCTTGGTCTAGGACTCCCAGACATGTCCAAGCCCTTATTCTTGTACATTCATGAATGTACTGGCATCACAGTGGGAGTCATAACCCAGATGTTTAGGTCATGGCATCATCCAGTGGCATTTCTTACCAAGCAGCTCGATTCTGTTGCCCAAGACTGGCCACCCTGCCTATAGGCACTTACAGCCATGGCCCTCTTAGTTTCTGAGGCCGACAAGTTAATTATAGGACAAGAATTGACGGTCTGAGTGCCACATTCAGTATTGGAATTAATGGAGTACAAGGGACAGTACTGGCTAACCAATGCCCGGATGGTCAGATATCAGGGAATGCTATCTGAGAACCCGTACATTCACCTAGTAGTGTGGACCCTAAACCCCTGCCTGTTGGGCCAGGTCAATCAGATAATGAATGCATTGATGTTATGGAACAGGTGTTCTCCAGCTGACCAGACTTGAGAAAGCAGCCCCTCAAGTACCCTGATGCTGAGTATTTCACTGATGGCAGCATTTTTGTGAAAGAGGGAGAACACCTTTCAAAGTACTCCATGGTGACCCTAAATTCTATCATTGAAGCTAAACTCCTGCCAAAGGGGACTTTGGCATAGAAGGCAGAGTTCATCGCACTAACCCGAGCCCTCCAACTGGTGGCAGGGATACATGTTAATATATACATAGACTCTGAGTATGCATTTACTACCCTCCACATACATGGGGCTTTATATAAAGAGATGGGTCTAATAAACTCAGGAGGAAAAGACGTAAAGTATGGTAAGGAAATCCTTGAACTCTTCGATGCTGTGTGGGTCCCTAAAAGAGTGGCAGTCATGCACTGTTGGGGACATCAAAGGGGAGATTGGTATAATTACGTATGGGGGAGGGAAAGACCCAGGAACTGTGCTGTTTTTAAGACAGTTACTGTTACACAAAAGGCCATGACCCACCAGGTCTTTTATTCATTTTATGAAGAAATGGAGAAGCGTCCTCCTCCTGGCTACGTCAAGAGGAAAAATCTGTTTTTAGCTCTAACAGAGACTATAACCCGACTCTGAAGTCTCTTCTTGTTATGTATGTGGGGAAACCAACATGGGGGATCAATGGCCATGGGAGGCTAGAGAATTAGATCCCCGTGAACCTTATAGTGGAACAGAATACCCCAGTTCTACTACCAGGGTTTGGCTCCTCAAAGCCTCAGTTATTGGAAAAAACTGCCTTGCCATGCAGGGAAGAAAGTTCACCATCTCTGTTGGAAGCTTAACATGCCTAGGCCAAAGATTTTATAACTCAACCATCCAGGACACCCAATGGTGGGGGTCCCCAGATCACTTTGAGCCAGATCCCCACCCTTTATCCAACTTCTCTCATCTCCAAGAGGCCTGGGACAATGTCGATACACCATTGAATGGCGGGCCCTAGGTGGACTATACTGCATATGAGGAAGGACAGCCTATACACTACTTCCCTCAGGCTGGTCAGGGTCATGTGTGCTGGGAACTATTCATTCATCTTTCTTCATGCTCCCACTTGCCAGAGGGGCACATTTGGGAGTCCTAGTGTATGGGGACTCAAAGGAAATGATGTGCCCTACAAATTGGCAATTGGAAAGATGATGAATGACCTCCTGAGTGTATAATTCAATGTCATGGCCCTGCCACCTGGGTAGAAGATGGGTCCTGTGGTTACCACACTCTCACTTACATGCTAAAGCACTTAATCAGACTGCAAGCAGTTGTAGAAATTATAACCAATGACACTGCCAGAGCTCTTAACTTACTAGCCAAGCAGCAAACCAAAATGTGAAATGCTATCTATCAAAATCGCCTGGCCTTAGATTACTTGCTTGCTTCTGAGGGAGGAGTTTGTAGAAATTTAACCTGAGCCACTGCTGCCTACAGATAGATGATGAAGGAAAAGTCATAGAGGAGATCACAGACTGAATGAGAAAGGTTACTCATGTCCCAGTGCAGACCTGGAAAGGTTGGGACCCTGTGGAGTTATTTCGAGGATGGTTTTCAACTCCCGGGGGATTCAAAACCCTCATAGGTATTATCCTCTTGATTTGGGGAGCTTGCTTAATCCTACTTTGCCTAGCTTCCCTGGTTATACGACCTGTCTCCAGCCTCATTGAGGTAATGGTCGAAAGGAAAATGACCATGCATGTGATGATGTTATGGAAATATAAGCCTCTAAGCCAAGACGATGCTCCTTGACCCTGAATAGGGGTCTGAGTATCAAAGGGGGAAATGT
The DNA here is from genome assembly GCF_018350155.1 of Leopardus geoffroyi. Classification (NCBI taxonomy): domain Eukaryota; kingdom Metazoa; phylum Chordata; class Mammalia; order Carnivora; family Felidae; genus Leopardus; species Leopardus geoffroyi. The sequence goes on from NC_059327.1 coordinate 153,678,232, forward strand.
AGTCGACCCCCTCCCTAAGGAATGTGGTGAAAGCCTCAAGACAAGAGAAGGCAACCTGGCTATGTGCACATGCACAACATTCCTCACGACTTTGTAAAATAGACCACCCATTCAGACTGTGTGTTACCATATATGGGAGACAAAGGACAAAAAAATGTACAAAAGGCTTCACCCCGCTGTGCTCAGGACTCAGTTTTTCAGGTATGAACCCACTGGGCCCGTGCTAGTACAGCAAATAAAGTTGCTTCCTGGAAAAAATAAGCCTCAGTGTCCCATCTCTCTGTGGAAGAATCCTGCTACAGCAGAACTCATACATAGTAGTCCTACATTTTTCATTTCTCCTTTTTTTCTTCATTCATATATTTTTTCAGGCTTTCTCATTAATTTGAATAGACATTGAAGTAAGAATTGACACAGGTAGAGAGAAATCAATTGCTGCATTTCAGAGGTATGTATTTTAAATATAGTGAAGAAAATAAAACTGTCATAAGATTAAAAAAAACTTTAATTTTTGATAGGCAAGTAAATAAAATGAAGATTGCCTATAATATAATTAGAAAGTTACTTAGTGGAAAGAAGAATACGAACTATATTCTAGGTTCTGGCAGGCAAAAACAGGCTCTCTGGAGGAACTCCAGGGAACAAAATACATGTTCTAGAGCCATGGCTTTCAACAGGAGATAACTTTATCCCAGTGAGACATTTGTCAGTGTCCAGAAGCTTGTTTGGTTGTCAAAACTAAGAGAGATAATGGTATCTAGTGTGTAGAAGCCAAGGATGCTTCTAAACATCCCACAAGGCAAAGGACAGCCTCCTGCAAAAATTGATTCAGCCCCTGATGCCAAGTATGAAGATTGAGAAACCATGTTCTACAATTCTTAATGAATCTGTATTCCACAAATATTAAAATTTGTATGTGAATTCCACCATTATAGAAACACTAGAATCTCAAAAAAAAAAAAAAGTAAATCAAAGTAATGTTAAAGAATAACTAGGCACTTTGGAGTGCCTGGGTGGCTCAGTTGGTTAAGCATCTGACTCTTGATTCCTGCTCAGGTCATGATCTCACGGTTCGTGAGATCAAGCCCTACTTTTGGCTCCATGCTGATAATGCGTGGGGATTGGGATTCTCTCTCTCTCCATCTCTCACTGACCCTCCCATGCATGCATGTGCATTCTCTCTCTTTCTCTCTCAAAATAAATAAATAAACTTAAAAAAAAAAAAGCTTGGGGATTAATAAAATAAAACTAAAGAAAATCATACTCTCTTATTGTTTTCTGTGTTTAATAGTTAAACTACTCATAAACATTCACAATTTATTATTTTTATCATTCTTAAGACATTTATTTGGTTTAAACTTAGATAATACAGATATTAAATGTAGAGACTGTTCTTTGTTTATCTCATCAGGATATGTCTGATTTTATGCTGATAACTCTCTTATATCCTGGTCTCTGTGACTCCTGGATTTGATATCAAGGAGATTTCTCCTCATTCATTAAACTTAATAGCCAAATCTGAAGTTGTTTGAGTGTATGTTTACTTGCTGACCAAACCGCTTTCTGAGACAACTTCCTGCTGGTGCATGGTTGAGAGCAAGTACTGCTGCAGGGACCGGACAAAAGCTTTTGTGGAACAGGTTTGTGTTTTCTTTGATAATACAATTTCCTCAATAGAATAGTTTCTACTCTACTTGTTTTCTTTCATTTCATTGTGCAAATAACCACAGCCACAGATCCCTTCTGGACATAGATTTTAAGTCTGCTGACTCTTCTCTGTTTACTGTTTTCTGTATCTGACCCATCTATTTACCCCTCATTTTCATTACAGTAGCATTAAGGCCATCAAAATTATCCACTTGGATGTAAATGTATCAATTTCTAACGAAAATTTATCATTAGGTTGGTGCTCAACATCCAGCCAAGAATATCTAATAGAAAGCTGTTTAGGGAGATGCTTAGTAAAAAAAAAATCTTTTCTCATCTTGATTTGGAAACTGGTTCATTTGGCTGCCTCACTCCATTAATTTAAATTACAAGCCTAGCAAAGACTTGGGCTATTGGCAGAACTCTATTCTCTTCAATCACTCCTTGGATACTTGTTCTTTTCTAATCTCTCTATTTCAACAGTAACTTGTTGAAAACATAAAATACCAGGACACACAAACATACCAATGATATGAATTTTTTCTACCACCTTCCTTAAAATTACAGACTTAAGAGATATATGACACATCTTCCAAGAATATTACTAAATGATTTGTCATGGTACAACAAGGAGAAACTGTTCCTAGTCTGAAATGTTTGTTTCTTTATTAGCTATACCTTGAGTGCTACACCATGCCATATTGTTTAGTTTTTCTTGGGGCAGTACTGCACTCTCAGGTAGCAATTCATCTATTAATTAAGGTGCATTCTATACTTCTTAATCAGACCTTAAAACCAAATGACTCCAATAAATAGAACCTTATTTATGTCTCTCCTTGCAGTCTCGATGTGATTGAAAGTCAAGGGCAGAGAGCAACCTCTAGTCAACAAACTTAAATGGATTTAGGTTCCTTTTGAGGTACCTTCTATCATGATTTGTCAATTCCTAGCTATCATCCACATGTTTCAAACTTCTCAAATCAACACATTACTCTTCCACCAGGTAAAAGCTAAAAAAATGAAAGACAAGAAAAATTTTAGTATAAAATTAAAATTCAGAATTCACACAATCACTTTTACTCATATCCCATTGTTCAAAACTTTGTCATATAGACACACCTAAATGTAGCACAGGTGAGAAAACAACTAGGGAAGGCCATTCCAGTAGCTAAGTATTGCAGATGCTATTGTATAGACAAAGATAGAGGACAGGGATATTGGAGGGCATGTAGCAATCTGCTAAAATATATTTCTGAATAAATTGGGGGTACGGATGAAAGAAAACTATAGACCTGTTTGGTGTTTAATCACTACTCTGTGGTCAGTCCCATTTAATATGGTAATGTGATAAAAGCAAGCTGTCAACTGATTGTAGCATGATTATATATTGGTTAAATGCTCAAACAAGATAATTTACATAAAAGCTTATGGAATAATACATATCAGACAATAATATGAAGGAGAGATGCATACTGGAATGAGGTGGAAAATGGGAAGGTATGATTAGCTTGGCTTCTACACGTTTTACTATATTGTTTCATATGTTACCATAACTCTTTGTAACTCTTTTTTTTAAATGTTTATTTATTTTAGAGAGAGAGACAGAATGCAAGCAGGGGTGGGCAGAGAGAGAGGGAGACACAGAATATGAAGCAGGTTCCAGGCTCTGAGCTGTCAGCACAGAGCCCTGGATGAGGGGCTCAAATACATGAGCCATGAGGTCACGACCTGAGCTGAAGTCGGACGCCTAACCGACTGAGCTACCCAGGCACCCCATGTAACACTTTTCATTTGGAAAAAAAAAGGCAAACCAAGAAGGTATTGAGAGGATATTACCATAAAATACTTTGAATTTTAAAATTTAGTCATTAGAACTCAATGTTCATATAATTTACTATGCTACTCTTTATTTACCAAATAAAGAAACTCTATAGAAGACTGAGGATGCAATCATGAATAATCTAGAAAATATTTTTCCACTTATGAAGCCTACATAGTGGTGTGATATACCGAGAAATAACCAAGACTTTAAATGTATTTGATCCATTCTCTAAGTGAAGTACTGTACAATATGCTCTGTGAGCTCTTAGAAGACTCACCTGAGAATTGAATGATAGGAAGTATGTCCCAAAGAAGTAGCACTACAGTGAGAACTGAAAGAGATGCAAGAATTATCCAGGAGAAGAAAAAAGAAAAGTATTATTCACAAAAAAATCAGGATTCATTAGCACCAGAGTGAGAGACACTTGGTTAAGAAAGATATTATGGTAAGAAATATGTCTGAGTCTAACTCAGAACATTCTAATAACTCAAGTTTATTTTTGCAGAAAATATATTTTATTTTGTTACAAAGGTAGCTTTAAAAACTCCAATAACAGTTCTGGGAAGATAACTTTCCAACTGTACATCCCTTGTTTTTCCTTAAACTTCCTACACAGAACAGAATACAGAAAATAAACCATTAAGAGAGGCATGTGATTTTGAGTTTTTAGGACTCTTCAGAAGAGAAGACAAATATGAGAATTGGACAAGCTACAGAGAAGAAATTTTGCCACTTACGCATGAAAACATTTGAAAGTGGTCATTTCATGGTCTTGAGAGGGCCAGGAGTGTAAATTAAATTGAGCAATCTCAGAAAGTGGCTTCTCCTTGTTACATGTTGTAACAACGTGTTGTTTGTAATCCCTGGGAGGTTTAAACATTTTCTCTTACCCCACTGTAGTAGTGGCTACTGGAACTAATATATTTTTGGTTCTATTGCTTGCAACATAGGATGGGTTCTCCAAGAAGATAGATATATATAGATATAGATAGATAGATAGATAGATAGATAGATAGATAGATGATAGATAGATACACACACACACACACACACACACACACACACACACACATATATATATATATATATATATATCAATATATCATGCCTTCCATATCCATTCATCAGTTGATGGACACTTGGGCTGTTTCCATAATGTGGCTATTGTAGATAATGCTGCTATAATCATTGGGGTACTTATATCCGTTTGGATTAGTATTTTTGTAACCTTTGGGCAAATATCTAGTAGTGAAATTGCTAGATCATAGGACAATTTTATTTTTAACTATTTGAGGAAACTTCATACTGTTTTCCAGAGTGGCTGCACCAGCTTGCATTCCCTCCAACAGTGCAAGAGGGTTCACCTTTCTCCACATCCTCACCAACACCCATTGTTTCTTATGTTGTTGATTTTAGCCCTTCTGATAGGTTTTGAGGCAATATCTCATTGTAGTTTTGATTTGTATTTCCCTGATGATGAGTGGTGTTGAGCATCTTTTCATGTGTCTATTGGTCATCTGGGTATCTTCTTTGGAAAAATGTCTATTCATGCCTTCTGTCCATTTTTTATTTGAATTATTTATTTTTGGATGTTGAGTTTTATAAGTTCTTTTTTTTTAATGTTTATTTATTTTTAACAGAGAGAGAGGGGCAGAGCATGAGCTGAGGAGGAGCAGAGAGAGAGGGGTTGACATAGAATCGGAAGCAGGCTCTAGGCTCCGAGATGTCAACCCAGAGCCTGATGCGGGGCTCAAACTCACAGACTGCGAGATCATGACCTGAGCCAAAGTCCGACGCTCAACCAACTGAGCCACCCAGGCGCTCCTAGTTATATATCTTCTTTATATATTTTGGATACTAACCTTTTATCAGCGATGTCATTTTTAAATATATTTTCTCATTCCATAGCTTGCTTTTTAGTTTTGTTGATTGTTTATTTTGCTGTACAGATACTTTTTTTGATGAGGTCCCAATAGTTTATTTTTGCTTTTTTTGCCTTCCCTCAGGACACATATCTAGAAAGAAGTTGCTGGTCAATGTCAAAGAGATTACTGCTTGTCTTCTTTTCTAAGATTTTTATAGTTTCAGGTCTCATATTTAAGTTTTTAATCCACCTTGAATTTATTTTTATGTTTGATGTAACAAAGTGGTCCAGTTCTGTTCTTTTGCATGTTGTTGTCCAGTTTTCCCAACACCATTTGTTGAAGAGAATTTTTTTCATGAATAATTCTTTCCTGCTTTTTGAAGATTAATTGACAATATTGTTGTGGGTTAGTTTCTAGTTTTTCTATTGGGTTACGTTGATCTATGTATCTATTTTTGCACCCAGTACAATACTGGCTTGATCACTACAGCTTTGTAATATAACTTGAAGTCCAAAATTGTGATGCCTCCAGGTTTGTTTTCCTTTTTTCAAGATTGTTTTGGCTATTCTAGGTCTTTTGTAGTTCCATACAAATTTTAGGATTGTTTATTTTGGTTCTTTGAAAAATGCTGATGGTGTTTTGATAAGGATTACGTTAAATGTGTAGATTGCTTTGACTAGTATAGACATTCTAACAATATTTGTAATCCATGATTGCAATCTAACAATATTCTTTCAGTCTATGAGTGTATAATGCTTTTTCCATTTCTTTGTGTCATCTTCAATTCCTTTCATTATTTTTTTATAGTTTTCAGAATACAGAGCCTTCACCTTTTTGGTTAGTTTTTTTCTTAGGTATCTTATAGTTTTTGGTGCAGTTCTGAATGGGATTGATTCCTTGATTTCTTTTTCTGCTCCTTCATTATTGGTGTATAAAATGCAACAAATTTCTGTATGTTGATTTTGTATCCTGTGACTTTACCAAATTTGTGTAACGGTTCTAGCAGGTTTTTGGTGGAGTCTTTCAGGTTTTCTATAGAGTATTATGTCATCTACAAATAGAGAAAGTTTGACTTCTTTTTTGCCCATTGGATGACTTTTATTTTCACAATAGTAGCTGTGAGATTTTCACATATGGTCTTTATTATGTGGAAGTAGGTTTCCTCTAAACTTAATTTGTTGAGGGTTTTAAACGTGAATGGATGTTTTATCATTCAAAGCCATTGTTTCCTTGTTTATTTTCGATTTAGATAATATGTCCATTGATATAATTGGGGTGTTAAAGTCCCCTATTATTAATGTGTTATTATCAATTAGTTCTTTTATGTTTGTTATTAAGTATTTCATATATTTGGGTTCTATCATGTTGGGTGAATAAATATTGACAATTGTTATATGTTATTTTGAATTGTTCCCTTTATTATTATATAGTGTCTTTTTTGTCTCTTTTTATAACCTTTGTTTTAAAGTCTAGTTTGTCCAATATAAGTTTTTCTACTTTCGCTTGGCTTTCTTTTCCATTTGTGTGATAAATGTTTCTCTACCCCTTCACTTTCAATCTGCAGGTGTCTTTAGGTCTAAAATGAGTCTCTTGTAGGCAACATATAGATAGGTCATTTTTTTTAATCCATTCTCACATACTATATATTTTGATTGAAGTATGTAGTCCATTTACATTCAGAGTAATTATTGATAGATATGTATTTATTGCCATTTTAATACTTGCTTTGTCATTGTTTCTAGAAATTTTTCTGATCCTCTCTCACCTTTGTCACTTTTGTTCTCCCCTTTTCACTCAGAGTCCCCCTTGCACTCAGCCCTTGCAGGGCTGACTTAGTAGTTACAAACTACCTTAATTTTGTTTTTCTGGAAAACTCTTTATCTCTCCTTCTATTCTGAATGATAGTTTTGCTGGATAGAATATTCTTGGCTGAAGAATTTTCCCATTGAGCTCTTTGAGCATATCATGCCACTTATTTCTGGATTGCCAAGTTTCTGTTGATATATCTGCAGCTAGCCTTATGGGTCTTCCCTTGTAGTTTTGGGACTTCTTTTGTCATGCTGCTTTTCGGTGTTTTTTTTTTTTTTTCTTAATCATGTATTTAGCAAATTTAATTATAATATATCTTGGTGTTGGCATCTTTTTGCTGATTTTTATGGGAATTCCCTTTGCCTCCTGGATCTGGATTTCTGCTTCCCTCCCTAATTTAAGGAAGTTTACTGCTATTATTTCTTGAAATAAATTTTTTAGCCCATTTTCTCTCTCTTCTTCTAGGACTCCCATAACATGATGTAATTATAGTTGATGGAGTCACTGAGTTCCCTAAGTCTATTCTGATGTTGCATAATTATTTCTCCCTTTAGTTCAGCTTTACTCTTTTCCATTATTTTACCTTCTGGGTCAGGAATTCATTCCCTTACTTCTTCCAGCCTGCTATTTATTGCATCAAGCTTGTTTCTAATGTCCTTCTTTGGACTCTCCATCTCTGATTGGTTGCTTGCTAACTATTTTATCTCTGTGGTAAGGGTCTCACTGATGTTCTCTATTCTTTTCTCAAGCCCAGTGAGTATCCTTATGAGTATTGCTTTAAATTCTTCATCAGGCATGTTACTTATAGTTTGTTTGTTTGTTGTTTTTTGTTTTTTGTTTGTTTTTTGCTAAGATCTCTGGCCGTGGCCTTATCTTGTTCTTTCAAGATATCTTTGTTCTTTCATGAATTCCTCTGTCTTGGTAGTTTGTCTAAGTCTTTGCCCTCTCCTGTGTGTTAGAAAATCCAGTTATGTTTCTTGCTCCTGAGAGTAATGTCCTTAAGAAGAAGATGTCATATAGTCCCAGGGACTGGTGTGTCAGGGAGTATCTCCAGTGTATGCTGTGTATACTCTGCAGTTGTGTTTTGGCTGCTCTGTCCTTCAGGTCAGTTGTCTGCAGTCTTCCTTTGCCTGCTGTGGGCAGTGTTTAGTCCCTAGCCTGAATGTGGCAAGTTTTAACAAGGTGTGTTCTGGTCGGCTTGTGAAATGAGACCTGACACCACTTCCACAAGAACTGAGACCCTGCAGAGTTCTGGTCAGGAGATGTGGTGTGAGCAGCGGCTTGTGCTTGTCTTCTGGGAAAGGGGACCATAGAGCTAGGACTCAGACAATCTTTACTGAGAAGAGCAATCCTGCCAGAGCACAGGAGGTGGGGCTTGACATAAGCAAGTTAGGCAACCAGTGTTGGAGCTGTGCTGGTTCCCGCAGGTGGCTCTGTGTTTTGCAATTAAATAATTTCTGAATGTATTGTATTTTAAACATTATTCTTGACAAGCATTTTCGTGCATGCTAATAATGTGATTGGAATGTCTTTTCTTTTTTATCTGGTTTGGCCTTTCATACATTCTTCAAGACCTATTCAGATATGACCTTTATGAAATCCTCCATGTTTCTCCTGAGACATAGAGATGACATCAGAACACTTCTCCAACTATAGTGTAAGCAACCAGATGGCAGTAGCTGAGTTTTGTTACATCTTTCTAAAATCTAGGAACCCCCAGTGCTTATTATAAGAAAAGGCTTTTAGATATCAATTTTTCCTCTTAAATTCAATAGCATCTTCAATCACATGAGAGAAAATACTATAGGGAACCCTAAATTATTGCTCTATTTTTTTTGTTATGAATTGTTTAAGTATTTATGTACTATGCCAGAGAGTGAATTATCAGAGAATTATGAGAGACTGAGGTGCCATTTTATAGAGTTTGGTCAATAGAGACTTGACTGGCAAAGTCATGTTTCACAGAAACTGGAAGAAAGTGAAAGAAATTCAGCTATATCAGGGATGAACATTCCAAGGAAAGGGAACATTAAGTACAAACTCCAGAGGCAAACACATGATTACCATGTTCAAGGAAGACGTAAGAGGTCAGTATGGTGGAGCAGAGCCTAGAGTTGGATGAAGGAATGGAGAAGAGATGATAAGGTCATAGAGATAGCAGAGGACTCAATTATGTATGGTCTTATCAGCCAAAATAAGGACTTTGCTTTGTGTCTTGGTAAATATGAGGCACTTCTAAAAGTTTTAAGGATTAACATGAATCTGACATACATTCAAAGTAACACTATGGCTACTCTGTGAAAAATAGAATTAGAAAGATAAGGACATATACCTGGAGATTAAGAGATAGTTGAATAATCTTGGCAACAAATGATGATGGCTTGAACTAGAGTAGGAGAGGCACAGTAGTGAAAGTGGCTAGATTCTAGATCTAATTCAAGGTAGTGACAACAGGAAGTAGGGTCTGTATTACTTTTCTAGGGTTGCCATAACAAGTTCACAGAAATAAAATATACTTATCTTCTAACATTTCTGGAGGCTAGAAGTCCAAATCAAAGTGTTGGCAAGGCTTATTACTTCTGAGAGCTATTGGGGAAGAATCTGTGCCAGGCCTTTTTTTTTTTTTTTTTTGTATATCACCATCTACTCCCTATGTCTATTCCCATAATCTTCATATTACATTTATGTGCCTTTCTCCAAATTTTCCTTTTTATTAGGATAACAGTGATATTGAATGGGTCCGCCCAAATGAACTCATTTTAACCTTATTACTTCTTTTAAGACTCTATTTCCAAATAAGGTCACATTCTGATATATTGAAGGTCAGGGCTTTAACATATGAATTTTAGGGAAGGACAAGTCAACTCATAATAGGGTCTATGAGAAAAATAAGATTTTGACTAAGGATTTTTATATAAACAACCAGAGAAGAAAGCTAGTGATTATCTCAAGTGCTCTTCACCTTATCCATTCACTCAATACTCAATAAATTCTTAAAAAGTGATTTGTTGTATGAACACTGTTCTAAGGACAATAGAGGAGAAACCCAAAGATTCATCCCACATAAATTCAACATTTTAATGGAATGTTTGTGGGCATATGTTTTTTTTCCCTGAAGAACTGGCAATTTATTTAGTACTCCATGGAAAATATTTCCTAAATGTTCAATGAGACCTGAGGGGTAAAATCAGCATTTCCTCTCTGGGATGGTGGCTGACAACAAACTTGACTTGTCAGTTTTAACAGGTGATTTGTCTCTTAGAGCCTCTGTTTATCCTGTGTAATATGGAGGTAATACATTCATCTCACAAGATAATAGGATTAAATAAAATATTATATTCCCAAGTGATGTTCAAAATGTATAAATATGTAGAACTCTTGATGATGGACATCATCATGACATCTAATCTTAATCCTCTTCACCAGCTAAATGACATGAGTAAAATACCAATCAGTATGAGAATGAACTATGTCTGTGCCCTCTTGAATCAAAGGTTTAATAGGAGAAATCAGAAGGTACTTCCTCATATTAAAATTTGAGGTATTAATAATTAAGTTATAGGAAGGCATAAAACCAAACATTTTTGTACCCTAAAACCTGACAACAGAGATAGCAGAAATTTTAATTTTTATACTCAAAATTACTTTTACATGTAGGAGAGTTGTTGGTGTCTCATTCATGTTCATATCTACCCTTTGTTCCTAGTTCTGCACCTACCAGAAATCAAATATATAAAAATCTTTAGAAATGAAGCATTTAGGATATTGATAGGACGATAAATATAGAGAGCAGAGCCTAGCTGGATACCACATTTGTTCTCCCTGACAAAGGATCCTAGGGCAAGTGGAAGATAAGAGAACAAGCTGTGCTAGGATCACCACAGGAGGTTTTATGAGATGAATGGGGTTCTGAGATATTCCCTTATTTATGCAACAAATACTGAGTGGTGACACCGCACCCCCCTAGGGTTGTAAAGATGAGAAATATGTAATTTGAATACTTAATTAGCTCATAGTCTGGTCTCAGGAAAAAAAAATATATATAGTTATAATAAATAGCACTTACTCTCCTCTCAATATGTACCAGGCATTGTTCTAAGTAATCTACCTGGGTCAATTTCTTTAACTCTGAGAACAACTTTAGGAGAATTGGACACAGGTATTAAGAGCTCAGAAAATGTGCCAAGGTCACATAGCCAGTCAGTGGTGAACTTGAGATTTGACCCAGGTAGTTGGCTCCAAAGCCTGCACTTTTTTTTTTTTTTTTCAACGTTTATTTATTTTTGGGACAGAGAGAGACAGAGCATGAACGGGGGAGGGGCAGAGAGAGAGGGAGACACAGAATCGGAAACAGGCTCCAGGCTCTGAGCCATCAGCCCAGAGCCCGACGCGGGGCTCGAACTCACGGACCGCGAGATCGTGACCTGGCTGAAGTCGGACGCTTAACCGACTGCGCCACCCAGGCGCCCCCAAAGCCTGCACTTTTAACAGTCATTCCATTTTGCTAAAGCAATTCTAATGTAGTGTGGTAAATAAAATGATAGACTCATAAATAGACATATACATTTAAAAAGGGAATTGATTAAATCCATCTGTGAAGTGGTTAAGGAAGATCTCACTGAGGTGGGTGCTACACAGTAGGATTTTGAAGGCTAAATAGGGATTTTCCAGATAGAGTAGTGGCATAGTGTCTCTGGTTAAGGATGTTGAATTTCACACAGGCTTTAAATTTGCTTCCTCCTGGAAGTTTATGCAAATGAAAAAGATAGTCTGGTTTTTGTTCTATGTTAATTTGGAGCACAGGGAGTGGAATAAACTTGGAAGGACTAACACAAAAGCAGAGAAGAGAGCAGAAACATATTGATAGAAGTGGAAAAATTCTAATGGATAAGTGAGAACTATGTTAGGAGACTGAAAAAAAATTGTTTTTCAGGTGGGGAAATCTGAGACACACCTGATTTCTTTCACACAAGCCTCCTAAAGTTCAGGATTTGAGGCGCCAGCACGGTAGATTGCTAATGGCGACACAGATGTTCTAGCTGCAGTGAGGTCTACTCCTTAAATTTGGGTAAGCCTTGTGATTTGACCCAAAATGTGGCAGATGTGGCTTTGCTTGAGGCCTGAGCCTAGGCACAAGACACCATGTAGTTTCCATTTGTGCCCTCTTAAAATCCTGCTGACAAGTAAATAAGTCTGTGCTAGAAAATGAAAGACCACACAGAGAGCTTTTTCAGCTGAGACAGACACAAAGAAGGCCAGTAACACATGAATCAGAAATGAGCCATCCCAACAGAGCTCAACCTAAACTACTGAGCTCAGAATCATGAGCAAATAAATGCTTGCTATTTTAAGTGATTAAATTTTGGGGTGCCTTGTGACATAGCAAAAAGCTAATTTCTTCAACCAGTTTTCACTGTAAGTAGCAATGAAACAAAATGTAAAGCATAAAGACTGAAAGTTTATGTAATAAACAGTTTGATGCACAGATCTAACCCACTGCACAGAGCTGGACAGAGGTCTGGGGTTTTATTCTCTACAGTGGATGAAATGGAAGATCTTTGGATCAAGGGACACAAGGCACAAAGGCGCAGGGAGTATATTAAAACATAATTATTAAGTGACAGGTGATACAGTGAATTTAATGACTTGAAGAATTTTTATGCATTTTTCTCTCAACCCTGGCAGCCAGACCTTTACACTTTAGTGAAAATACTAGAACATTCACTGGAGAGTGGACCAACTCAAGAGAAAGATCCTAAAAAATACTCCCATTATTATATGTATGTATAATTACTGTTCAACAAATAATAATCCCTTTTGTTACTACCACTCCATGCTATGATCACCATTCCTGGCCTTTGTGAAAGGAGCATACATTTCCATCCCTCAGTTGCTGACTTTTCCAAGTGACTTCATTATCGTATGCCACTGAGATATTTTTGCTGTCTGCCCTGTAGCAATAACTGTTAAATACAAAGTATTCTGTGAGAATGGGGCACAGGCCACATCATCCTAGAATGACATAAAAAAAAAAGTAGCGGTATAAACACTGGATGTCAGCTGTTTTGAAGAAAGTCACAGGGACTTAGACACTCTTAAGAAATGCTGCATCTCCAAATTTCTTGATGTCACTGTATGGAAAAATCTGGATATTAAAAATCCTGAATCAGAAAAGTGAAATATCACTCTGAATATGAAAATGTTTTAGGAATGTTTTTGCCAGTTTATTTGATTTACCTATTAACATATGTGTCAAAGTAAATAAATGATTAAAAATGTATTTAAATATGTATATAAGACCTTTTTAAAGTATAAAATGAAATGTTTAAGTGGTGGGAAAGTAATAGGTCAGTTTAACTCTAAATGCTTTATTTAATACTAAATAAACTAACAGAATATCTTATAATTAATAATTTCTTAATTTAAATGAAATTAGATCAATGATTGTCAGATGATAATTATATGGAGAAAAATAGAGTTAAGCAAGGCAGTTAGGGAGAGAGAGAGAGAGAGAGAGAGAATGAATGCGGGAGGGGCAGAGAGAGAGGGAGATACAGAATCTCAGGCTCCAGACTCTGCGCTGTCACCACAGAGCCCTACCTGGGGCTTGAACCCACAAACGTGAGATCATGACCTGAAATGAAGTCTGACGCTTAAGCACTAAACCACCCAGGCACTCCATGATCTGACTCACATTTTAAAGGGATCCCTCTGGCTACTGGGTCAAGTATAGGCTCTTGAGGAGCAGGGTCAAAAAGACTAGCTAGGAGGTAACCACAGTATTCCAAAGAAATGATCATGTCAGCTAGGATCAGATAAATAACAGGTCGGAAAGTGAATATATTTCTAAATTAAAATGAAAATTTTCACTATTAATGGGAGATAGGTTATGTGAAAAAGAGAAGAAATAAGTAAATCTCCAAAGTTTTGAACAAACAACTAGACCAAGGTAGGTTGCCATTTACTGAAATTGAAAAGACTTCATGAAGGACATATTTGGAGGTGGGAAATCAAGAGTTCAGTATTTCACTTTCTTAATTATAAGCAATTTTCTGAGGTGCAATGAGTTTCCTGAAATGTATCACATTATTTTGTAAATTTGTGGACTAGACACTTAAGATTTAAATCTTTTAACAAGTTACACAAAGTTGGTTTGTGGAAGTGTTACTCTCATAAACACATGGACATTAGAAACACACACACACACACACATACATACATACACACACAGATACTGAGATCAAAATCAAATGATCTAAATTTAGATGAACATACAACTGTCAAGTTATTAGCTTAGATGAGAGTGTTTTATTCAGGCACTGACAGGCCACTGTTTCTCAGAATTTCACAATTTTCTGGATCCTAAGTGTACCAGATGGTCTTAAAACTTGGCTGCACAGTGAGATGATGTGTTCAGACGATGGGCTGGCATAGTGTATGAGAACAGAATGTAAAACAAAGGGAAATGCCCGGGCTGCTTATTCATGACCAAGTTCTCTGGAGAAAATAAGTGCACAGAATTACAGGCTCCCTTCTCTGCCTGTGGCACATTTCTCTGTCCACTTGTTCAATCTGGTCAAAACCAGCCAAATTTGTAAACATAAATGAATCACCTAATTTATCTTCTTACATGGCAAAAAACTGTCAACCAAGATATCCTGCATTAGGATTCCACCTTAAGGATGAGATAGTTGATTCATGACTGCTGACAAATTAACCTTCTATGTGACATAATTTTCTCTGTATTAGTAAAGGGGGGGTTCAATTAAAACTGAAATCAAAAATTACCAGAACATTCCATTTGGGATATTATTTTATTCATATTCTTCTTTTTTTTAATTCAGCAAGTGAAATTTATATAAATTTCTGGATAGGAATTATATAACACGGAAGTATGAATGTAAGTATATTTGAAAATATAGGTTGTGATATTATTGCTTTGAAATGAAAAAGATGCTTTACTTCCTTACCAAAATCTTTAGTTTTACCTTTAGACACTAGTATCAGGACAACCTTTAGGTTAATAAAACCATTGTCAGTGGTGCCTGGGTGGCTGTCAGTTAAGCGTCAGACTGCAGCTCAGGTCATGATCTCGAAGTTCGTGAGTTGGAGCAGGCATCAGGCTCTGTGCTGACAACTCGGAACCTGGAGCCTGCTTTGGATTCTGTGTCTCCCTTTCTCTCTGCCCCTAACCCACTATCATTCTGTCTCTGTCTCTCTCAAAAATAAATAAACATTAAAAATAATTAAAAGCAAAAAAAAAAAAAACAAACCCGAAAACCAAAAAACATTGTCAGACACAGTACCTGTGACAAAAAAGACTTAAATTTGAAAACTGATTTAAGGCATCCAAAAATTTTTTTTAACTATATGATTTAGAAAATAGATTTAAAAATGTGAATTTGAGCTTACTATAGAGAATCTAATATAGCTCTGAAATAACTAAATATCTATTTATTTTTTGGTTTTAAAATTAATGATATATTTAGATATATTCCTTAACAATATATAAACATATATGTTATAAACTCAAGCATAGACAAATAATGGTTTTAAATTAACTGCTGATTTTTATGACCTTATATTTACTTTAATTCTTCTGATATGTTCTTATGTAAGGCAGTTTGCCTTATATGTTTTCATCTTTTAGAAAAGAATGAAATAAATATGAGCAGACTTTACAGGCTAGCGTCTAGTTTTAACATAGGATGGCTTCCAGTGGTTCACCATAGCTACCAGAACAGAAAATTAGAAAGAGTTATAAGGCTATCCTCAATTATTGATTGCAGAGACAGCATTACCCCGCTCACTACACTACCCTGCCAATCAGGGAGAATCGTGGGGACTTAACAAATCAGAGTCTTTTGTTACTGGACAACTAGGTTAGAATGACCACCAATAATCAGTACTTAAACAATTAATTGGAAGTAGAAGAGAAGAAAGCATTATTCTCTGGTAGCAGGCAGACCTGTAAGTATAGGGTAGAGATGAGTTTTGTGATGGCTTCTGGTAGAGCTCTTGTGTCTTACTCATTTGGGGGCTGTAAGCAGCTGAGACTCCTGTCCTTCAGAGTTCTTAAAAACTAGTGAAGGATTTCACTGACTTTGACTTTAACAGTCCTTCTAAAGGCTGGATAAGCTTCTCATTCTTAGGATCTGATTATTTTCTTCTTGGAACACCCATAGTAGTTTTATGTGGCAGACTGAACCCAGAATGTTGGACAGGTCAAAAATACTTATATAAATGAAGATTTTTGTTTTTTTGTGAAGTACCCTTCTGCATATCTCCTTAGAAGGCTGAATGGAAAATAAAGAAATTAAACAAACAAAGCTGGTGTTCTTAAACATGGCTTCTTAGGTATACTTTTACCAAATTTCTGAAAATAAATACCTTTAGCCAAGATCTCTCTTCTGTTTCATACTAGTTTTTTTCCAACTCTAGATGCAATATCTAACTTTGTAATTTAGCAGTTTCCATCCTTCCATCGAAATGTCCAGAAAGTTCTTGACTGTTTTGCCTGTTTCTTAGTTTATCCAAGGCTAAATTATATTCCACGTGATACCACAATGGTCACAATGGTCACTGTTGTGAAACAAAACAAAACAATACAAAACAACAACAACAACAACAAAAACAACACAAAAAAGACCCCACCTTATTTATTTGTCACCTGGTGTCCTCAAGCTAAAATTCCAAATTCCTTCGGGTGCCTGGGTGGCCCAGGCAATTGAGTGTTGGACTGTTGATTATAACTCAGCTTGTGATTTAGTGATCATGGGATCGATCCCCAAGTCAGGCTCCATGCTCTCTTGTGTGCACTCATGAATGCTCTAAATACATACATACATACATACATACATACATACATAAACTTACAAATTCCTTATTGTAGAATTCAATATCCTTAATTTTCTGGCTTCTGTTTCTTTTTTAAGACTCTTTTTTCACCACCACCCTGAATTCAATTCTATATTCCAAACACTTTCAATTACATATTATTTATGGCATACTTTATGGTATAACTTTTTCTTTATGGAATAAATTCCATTCACTTCACTCTCCGTATTCCCTCTGCCTCTGGTTCATTTGTATTATGCTACTTTCTCTAGACCTTCTCTTGATTTTTCAAAATTGTTAAGTGTCCCACTAATCCAGTCCTATAACAACAGGACCTACTCCATTGCGACACAGGACATCCTATCTTTCTGCCTGTTTTTCTCACTAGCCTATAGGTTACTTGTATGCTGTGTCTTCCCCTCTTCTCTCTGTTCTTTAGTGCCGAGCACAATCCTTGAATACATAGGCATAAAATATAAATATGATACTAAGATAATTTTCATGCATAATAATTTCCACACTATGATTTTTAACACTAGTGTTTTATTTATTATTTATTTATTTATTTATTAATGTATTTATGTTTTAGAGAGAGAGAGCACGAGTGCTGGAGAGGGGCAGGGGTGGGGGGAGAGACAGAGAGAGAGAGAGAGAGAGAGAGAGAGAGAGAGAAACTCAAAGCAGGCTCCATGTTCATTACAGAGCCTGACTTGGGGCTTGATCCCATGACACTGGGATCATGACTTGAACCAATATCAAGAGTTTGATGCTCAACTGACTGAGCCACCCATGCACCCTTAACACTAGTGTTTTTGACTGAGTGTGATTTTGCTTTATAGCTCCATCTTGGAATTAAATTAAAATTTCCAAATTAAAGAAATATACTCTGGGATGCTGGGGTGTCTGAGTCAATTAAGTGTCCAACTCTTGGTTTTGGCTCAGGTCATGATCTTGTGGTTGGTGAGTTCAAGCCCTGCATCTGGCTCCATGCTGTGAGCAGGGAGCCTGCTTGAGATTCTCTCTCTCCCTCTCTCTCTTCCTCTCTCTCCACCCCTCCCCCACTTGCTCTATATCTGTCTCTCAAAATAAATTAATAAACATTTAAAAAATACACTCAGACTTTTTTATGGCTAATAAAATAATACTCTCAGTCTTTTTGATATCGCTAGTCATAATAAAAAATTCTGATGCATCGCACTTTGTACTCTCTACACAGTAAACAACAGATATAAAAACTGACATGTGATGTACCCATGTTTTGGCACTAGCATGTTTCATAAATATATATATAAAGTTAACCAATTTTGTCTCTATATGTAATTTCATTTTAATAATGATATATATATCGTATCAGCATGTATATATCATCATTAAAATGAAATTGTTTCTCTAATAGTTTACCCAAGTGGCCTAAAAGAATAATGTTTACAACCATCACCTCTCACAAAATAAATAAGGTAATTAACTAATTAAATTTCACTCTTTGCAGTATGATGACCCTGGTAACTGGGAAATTGTTGCAGGATAGCCAATGTTTATTTCCTCTGTGGAAGACTTCAGCACTACTGAGAGGTTAGTTAACATGCTATCTTTTACACTATTTCGGTGGGAGTACAAATATGATCTTGCTATCAAATCAGGCTTATCTGATAAAGAGAAGAAAGGTCAAGTCTCCATGCTTAAAAAAGCATTACAAAACCCCACTATTTTTTAATGCTGCATGTTGAACGGTTACTCTTTAACCCAAAATTTAAGGATGTTTGGAATTTCAGAATTTTAATACTTTTAGAAAATAATTTATGTTGAGTTCTCAATTATCTAAGGTATATAGTTAATATTTTGATATTCATCTATAATGAAATAGTGCACATTTTTAAGAATTCATTTAATGGTGTTTCTCTTAAGACACTGAAGGAACAATGTACAAAATTACATATTATAATTATTTAAGTCTAGGTGAAATTACTGCCATATTTATTTTACCATAGAGAAAAACACTTCTATATGCTAATCATCACAATTTTAAACATTTAAATTTGTTTTGTTTGTTATTAAGTAACTAATTTCCTTATCTTGATTAGATTAAGCTTCAAGATTAGTGGCATGATAAGAGTATTTGACTTACATTCAGTGAGTACTATAACAATATTTCTTTTTCTGCTTATAATTAACACATTTTAAATATATGATGTAAAGGGATTTGTTGAGTATATATTCTAAGATATTTGTTCAACAAAGTACCATATACATGCTTGCATAAGCATAGTTATAATACATTGGAAAGATACAAAGGATCTATTTTAACTCCAATATACTTTGTATGACATAAACATTTAAAAATATTCAGATAGTGGAGCTCCTGGGTGGCTCAGTTGGTTGAATGTCCAACTCTTGATTACATCTCAGGAAGTGATCCCAGGTCGTGGGATCAAGCCCTGTGTCAGGCTTCATGCAAGATTCTCTATCTCCCTCTGCCCCTCTTCTCTGCTCTCTCTCTCTCTCCCTCTGTCTCTTAAAAACAAAAAAGTTTCACATAGGCCACCCATAGTCATAGTCACCAATTTCATATAAATTATTCAAGTGCTTTCATTATCTTAGTACCTATTTTATCCGGATTCTTAAAAGGCTTTAAATCACTATTGGACTTTACAAAAAATCCTGCACAGGAAATCAAAAGGAAGACAATTATTTTTACCTGTTATATAGTAAAACATTAGGAGTTAAGCAATTTTTTTATTCTTATAATGTTCTTGATGATAGTATACAATAACAGCATTAGTTATTTGCACTTGATTCTATGAGTATAATAGCAATAATCAGTTGACTTTATAAACCTCAAACTTGTTTATATGCTAATAGAAATCATCCAGTGTTTTTGAAGGGACTGAGCCAGTGAAATCCACTTCAAGATGAATAAATGCAGAGCCTTTAATTAAAGTGCTTTAGTTTCCCCAAATTTAGTTTAGGTTGACACATATCTATGCCAGATGCATTCTCAGATTCAGTATACTAGGGAAATATAATTACATATTTTAAATAGTTCTGCATTAAAAAAGAAATTAGAGCCATGTGGAATGTAAGAAAAAAATCACTAATTCCCTTAATGTTTTATATGAATAAGTACTAATGCTCTATTTGCATCTAGCACTCTACATAAGCACCAAGGAAAGCAGATAATTTAAATAACTTAAACTCCAGAGAACTTTAAAGTACTTTAGCATAATTTCCTAAATTTACATAAGTCTAAAAAATTTTTTAGATGCTATAGCAATTCCAATATGGCAATAAAATTATTTTTTCTGTATTTAATTTATCCAACTTAAAAAAAACTTCTTTATTCTTGTATCTTAGATATGTTTCATGTAAATAAAATATATTTGGGGTCTTTAATTTTGTTTGACAGTCTTTATCTTTACAAAGGTCTTTTGAACTATTTATAATTTATGTAATTACACACATAGTCACATTTTCATCTACTCTCTTACTTTGTTTTTGCTTTATTATTGTTGATCTTTTTAGGGGGTGGATGGGCTATTTTTTTACTATTTTATTTTCTTTGTAGTCAGTTTGGAATTTATATAGTCTGTTATTATTCTTTCAATAATTAGTCTGAAAAATATGACAAATGTACTTACTTTAGTTTTAACATTATTATCTAAACCTTCCTTCTGAACATGAAAATGGCCTTAGAATATTTTAACTTCATTTCCCTCTTTTCTACTTACAGACAAAATATTATCATATATATTACTTCTATATTGTAATTTTTTTAAGTTTATTCATTTATTTTGAAAGAGAGCATTTGTGCATTCACGAGTGAGGGACAGGCAGAGAAAGAGGGAGAGAGAGAACCCCAGGCAAGCAAGCTTCACACTGTCAGCACAGAGCCAAACCTGGGGCTCAAACTAACGAACTTTCAGATCATGACCTGAGCCGAAATCAGGAATTGGACACTGAGCCACCCAGGTGTCCCTTCTATATTGTCATTTTTAGACTTCATAAGAATTGTTTAATAGATACTTGGTATTTATTTACATTCTTCCTTATATTTACCATAGTGGAAATGAAGGCACATTCTGCTCTAGGTGATAAATGTTTTCTCGCAGGAATACAAGTTATCAATTCTGAAACTACTTTTCTTATACTGCAGCTGAACAAATAAAAAAATACATTGTAGATAAGCAGAATGAGGTTATCACTGTCTGGGAAGAAAAGTACAAATAAGGAAGTAAGAGAAGGATGCTAGAATAAATTGTGATTAATTCTGTGGTGCTGGACTTAAGCCAGAGATAGAAATATTAATTCATGTGTATTTAAATTAATAATGGATAGATATATGTATATAAATATAGAGATATCTGTATGCACCTTGTTTAATATCCATTCATGCATTTCCTGGTTCTGGCATTTGAGAGAAACTAAGAGTACAGACCTAATGGTAATCAGCAAATCTAGTGCCCCGATTTTGGTTTCAAAATAAAAGGAAACAGGCTTTCCTCTCCAATAAAAGGAAACAGGCTTTCTAAGCAGCTTAGTTTTTCTAGGGCTGGGTCATGGAAAATACAAGATTAGTGTAGAACATTTTATAGTTTCAAAGAGTAAGAAAGTGATAAAAGAAGCAGGGAATAGAGGAGGAGGAGACGGAAGAGAATGGAGATTGCAATGCCCAAAAGACAGGGCTAAATAGAACGAGATCTCAGCTGCCAATGGGCAAAGCTGGAACAATTCAAGCAAAATGACACAAGAACATCGTATTGTAAGCAAAAAAATAAACATCCATGATCCATACTGATATTAATAAGTGACTGAATAAATAAATGGGAATGAATCAATGACTCATCTTTTGGAAGAATTCCAATTAATACACATAAAAAGACTAAAGGAATTTTTTAAAATTTGTTTCTTTTAGTGTTTGTTTTTGAGAGAGATAGTGAGAGAGAGAGAGAGAGAGAGAGAGAACGAGCAGGGAAAGGACAGAGAGAGGGGGACATACAGAATTTGAAGCACGCTCCAGGCTCTGAGGTGTCAGCACAGAGCCCAACGTGGGGGCTCAAACTCATGAACTGTGAGATCATGACCTGAGCTGAAGTTAGACGCTTAACCAACTGAGTCACCGAGGTGCCCAACTAAAGGAAATTTTTAAAAATCACCACTAGTAACAAACGGTATTGCTGCTATCAAGATCCAACAATGAATGCTAAAATTAGTGAGCAAAACCTTGAAGAAAAATAAGATATTTGTACAGCTTCAACATATCCCTTCTTCTGCAAATAAATTAATTGTGGTGGTGGTTTTAAAATATGTCAACAAATTATTTGATACCCTTCCCTCTGCTAGGGGTAGCCTGACAGCTTGTCTATTTATTTTGGGCTGGATTTATTTACTTCTATGAATAGATCATGGAAAGGAAAAAGAATGGAGAAACCTGGCTAACACCATCCTAACCAAATATCAATGTTAATATCGCCAGTAATAAATATATTGATACATGTACCCACTGATATGATATGATAAAGACATTTCACCTCCATGTTATTCTTAACTACACTTGCCATGCTCAGATAGATTTGTCTTAGATTTACTTATCCGATTGGCACTTTTAAGAAGTGTCAAGTCATGAATATGGAACAGCAAAAAATGAAGAACTGTGAGAGTTTGGAGGAGATGAAACAGACATGATGCTTTAATATTCTGCATTGAACTTGAGAGCAGAAAAAAGATATTTGTGGTAAAACTGGAGAGAACTGCATAATTTTTAAAAATTTATTTGATTGTATTATAATCACATTAATATCTTGCTTTTGGTAATTACACCATGCTTATTTAAAATGGTAGCCTTGGGGGAAGCTGAGTGAGGCATACACACCCAAACATGTAATACCTTAGCAACTTTCTTGAAGTCTAATTATTTCAATTTATGAAAGTTTTAAAGAAAAGTAGAATGGGTTACTAAAGCAAAATCTAACTCTTTGAAAAGGACAAAACATACTGTCATATTCAATGAGTAAAATCAAAGGACACTATAAATCAAAGGACAAAATGCATTATTGCAAAGGTACAGAATAATTTTAAAACCATGCAATATTACTATGTACAATTTTTAAAATTTACTTATCAGTGAGTTAATAGTAAATGAATTAAAAATAAACTGAAACTGATTAGGTAACAGACAAGAATCAGGT
Organism: Leopardus geoffroyi; assembly: GCF_018350155.1. Classification (NCBI taxonomy): domain Eukaryota; kingdom Metazoa; phylum Chordata; class Mammalia; order Carnivora; family Felidae; genus Leopardus; species Leopardus geoffroyi. The sequence continues at coordinate 153,701,394 of NC_059327.1, forward strand.
ATCTTCAACTAATTTTTCAGAGTTTTGATTTTACTCTATCCCATAAAGAATGTGTTTTGGGGGCACCTGGGTGGCTCAGTCGGTTAAGCATCTGACTTCGGCTCAGGTCACGATCTCACTGCTGGTGGGTTCGAGCCCTGTACTGAGCTCTGTGCTGACAGCTCAGAACCTGGAGCCTGCTTCAGATTCTGTGTGTGTGTCTCTCTCTCTTTGTTCCTCCTTGGCTCGCACTCTGTCTCTCTCTGTCTCAAAAAAATAAATAAATAAAAATTTTAAAAAATGTGTTTGGGGACGCCTGGGTGGTTCAATGACTTAAGCACTGGACTCTTGATTTTGGCTCAGGTCATGATCTCATGGTTCCTGAGATGGAGCCCCAGGTCAGGCTCTGTACTGACAGTGCAGAGCCCGCTTGGGATTCTTTCTGTCCATCTCTTCCTCTGCCACTCCCTATCAAAAATAAGTAAATAGACTTAAAAAATAAAAAGAATGTGGTTTTGTGTTTTGTTTGTTGTTATTTTTTAGCTTTCTCATTCTTATGGAAATGTTAACATACGTTACAATATTTTTTCTTATTTTATTTTGTGGAATGTTTTTTACTAATGCCTCTTTCTGTATTATTTTCTCCTTTTTTTCCTTCTCTCTTTCCTCATTTTTACCCCTCTTGCCTGTCCTTCTTTTTATCTCTTCCATATTTTTCTTCCTCTTCTGTCTTCTCTTTCACTTTACCTTCCTCCACTCCATCCTCTTCTTTCTCCTGTTTCTCTCACTCCTACTTCTCTTCCTCATCTTCTTTTTTGCATCATCTACTCCTTTTTCTCTACTTTTCCCTCCTTTTCAATTTCTACTTTCTCCTTTTTCTTACTCTCTCTTCTTTTTTCATTTCTTCTTTCCACTTCCTCCTCTTCATTTTCTTTCTCTACTTCTTGCTTCTCTGTTTCATCTTTTGGATCATACTAATTGTAGTGGGCTAAAATTAGCAGATAAAATTGTGTGTCACATTAGCACACATAGTAGCTGTTTCGCACCAATTGTCGTGCATGTCTAAATATTTTTATTTAGCAGAACAAATCAAAACCTGATTGTAAGGGGGATAATTATATGGTTGGAGAATTATTTGATTTTAAAAGTTTTGAGGGTAATTTTAAATCTGTTTTTAAAACTAAATAATTTTAATCTCTGTTTTTAACACTAAATTTCTTTTTTTTTCTATTATTTTATATTTCTCAATGTATTTCATCAATGAAAACCATTAACAATCTAAAATTTTTGTCATAAAAAGCCAAATGAAAGCTAAGGACTCCTGAGTGGCTCAATCAGGTAAGTGGCCAACTCACTCTTGGTTTCAGTTCAGATCATGATCTCAGGGTTCATGAAATCCAGCCCCACATAGAGTTCTGAGCTGACAGCACAGAACCTGCTTGGGATTCTCTTTCTCCCTCTCTCTCTCTGACCCTCCCCTGTCCACACTTGCTCTCTCTCTCTCTCTCTCTCTCTCTCAAAATAAATAAATAAACATTTTTAAAAAGCTAAATGAAGACTTAATACCAAATATTTTTCTTACTGTAAAGAATTAGCTACTTTTATAGGCTGCTATGTAATAACTTTATATAAAAACTAAACTAATTTTATTACCTAGTGAATTGAAACATATTTCCCCTATTCATGCCACCTAAATTATGGATTAATGGAGACTTTTGAAAGAGTACATTCCAAAGTTTCTTCTGCCTAGTTTAAGAACATAGCTTAAAAAGACAATATTGCTAGAAAAAGTGACCTGCAAATGTCATTACATACATTTCTCACTCAAGAGATAAAGCTGGTTGATTTCCTGTAAATTTTAGTCATGTAGAAATTATTAATTTTCCCTCTTGAACAGCAACTAAGTATAAAACCAGTTTTAATATATATTCTATTATAGTGAAATTCACTCTTTTTGTTGGTGTGCTTGTGTGGGTGTGTGCATGTGTGTGTGTATGTTTATATCTTTAAATGTAGTTTTGGTTAGTAAAAGACCAGTAACAAAGTTATTGTCAGATTAGTTCATTAATACTGAATTTAGAGAAGTCCCAATTTAAAAAATACAGCTTTTTAGGCTTTTGAATTCAGCTTGTAGACATTAATTATCCTTTAATAAGTACAGATTTTTTAAAAACCATTGGTAAGTTCCTGGATTTTATTTAATTTTGGTATTTTTATTTACTGACTTAAAAAGATTATTTAAAAATTAATAAACATTTAACACCCTTGGTTTTCTTTAACATTCCACATATTATTATTTAACACACAAATTTAGAATAACAAATGACATATTGTGTCAAATCATAATAATGACTATAGTTATACTGATATTCAAAATCATTTTCCTACTACTTTTATTTTATCTATCATTATTGTAACTCAGAAAGCTAGTATTGATCATTAACTACAAATTACATGCAATAAAACTGAACCAAAAGGAAATTAATAATTGCCCAAGTTCTCACATTTAAAAAATGGGAAAGAAGCAATTTAAATCAACACTCTGTTTCAAAAGTTTGTGAACTTGGGGCGCCTGGGTGGCGCAGTCGGTTGGGCGTCCGACTTCAGCCAGGTCACGATCTCGCGGTCCGTGAGTTCAAGCCCCGCGTCGGGCTCTGGGCTGATGGCTCAGAGCCTGGAGCCTGTTTCCGATTCTGTGTCTCCCTCTCTCTCTGCCCCTCCCCCGTTCATGCTCTGTCTCTAACTGTCCCAAAAATAAATAAACGTTGAAAAAAAAAAATTAAAAAAAAAAAAAAAAAGTTTGTGAACTTAAATGATAATGAGCCTAAACCTATTTAGGTTTCTATAAAGTGCAATCTTTAAAAAAAATCAAATTAAAATAAGTTTAAGAAAAAAAAAGAGGGCCAAAATTACTAATATCAGAAATGAAAGAGGTAATATAACCAGAGATTCCATTCCATAACATTTAAATGATAATAAAGGAACACTATGAACACTATTATGCCCACAAATTTGATGAAGTAGATGAAATGGAACAATAACTTGAAAGATATAAACTACCGAAACTCACACAAGATAGAAAATCTGAATAAGTCTATTAAAGAAATTGAATCAAAATTACCTTCCAAAATAGAAAGCAACAGGTCCATATGGGTTCACTAGTGAATTCTGGCAAACATCTAAGGAAGAATTTATACTAACTCTCTACACTCACTTTCAGAAGAGAGAAGCAGAAGGAATACTTTCTAACTCATTCTATGAGGTCAGCATTAATCTGCTATCAAAACCAAAGATGTGACCAGAAAAAAAAAAATGATCACAACCATAACAAAAACTACATACTGATATCTCTCACGACTATAGATACAAAACTCCTTAACAAAGTATTAGCAAACCAAGTCCAATAGTGCAACAAAAAGAGTTACACATCATACCCAAGTAGGATTTATCTTCGGTATCCAAGGTTGGTTCAACATTCAAGAACAAATTAATGTGATCTACCTTATCCATAGGATAAAAGAAAAATCACATCATCATGTCAAAATATACAGAAAAGAAATAAGACAAAATCCAATGTCCATGGTAAAAACTGTCAGTAAACTAAGTATTGGTGAGAACTTCTTCAACATAGTAAAGAATATTTACAAAAAATTTTAACTAACATCATACTTAATGGTGAGAACTCAAAGCTATACTGCTAGATCAAAAATAAAGCAAAGATGTAACCTTTCACCACTGCTTTTCAACAACATATTTTCTAGTGAAATAAGACAAGAAAGGGAAATAAAAAGTATACAGATTAACATTAAAGAAATACATTTGTCTTTGTTCACAGTTGACCTGCTCATCTATACATAAAATCCAAAATAATAGCCAAAAAAAAAAAAAAGAAAAAAAAAAAAAAGAAAAGAAAAGTAAGGTTCTGGATCTAACGTAATTGTAGCAAGATTGCAGGATACAAAGTTAATTTACAAAAGTCAATCACTTTCCTTCACTAATTTAAAATGATACCATTTATATTAGCAGTCAAAAATGAAATGCTTAAGTATAGCACTAACAAAATAGGTATAATTTCTATATGAAGAAAACTACAGAAATCTGATGAAGAAAATCAAAGAAGTACTGAATAAATGGAGAGTATTGTTCATGAACAGGAAAACTCGCTATTATCAAGATGACAGTTCTTCCCAAATTGATTTATAGATTCAGTGCAATCTTGATCAAAATCCCAGCAAGTTATTTTATGGATATGAAAACTCTGATTCTAAAGTGTATATGGAGAGGCAAAAAATCCAGAACAGCCAACATGATATTGAAAGAGAAGAACAAAGTTGGAAGACTGACATTACCTGACCTCAAAACTAGTATAAAGTTGTAATAAGAGACTGTAGTATTAGTAAAAAAAAAAAAAAAATAGACAAATAGAAAAATGGAACAGAATTCAGAGCCCAGAAATATGCCCATATTAATACAGGCAACCAATCTTTGACAAAAGAGAAAAGACAATGTAATAAAGAAAATACAGTATTTTCAACAAATAGTAGTGGAAGAACTGGATTTCCACATGCAAAAAAAATTGAATCTAGATACAGACCTTACACTTTTCACAAAAATCAATTCAAAATGATTCATAGACTTAAATGTAAAACAGAGAATTATAAAGCTCCTAGAAGATAACATAGGAGAAGATATATAATGACTATAGCTTTACAGATATCACACTTATGGCACAAATCATAAAATAAATAATTGATAAGTTTGACTTCATTAAAATTAAAAAATTTTGCTCTGCAGAGCAATGTCAAGAGACTAAGACAAGTCACAGATTGGGAGAACATATTTTCAAAAGATATATCTGATAAAGATCTGATGTTCAAAACATAAAGAACTCAGAATTCAACAATAAGGAAACGAACAAACTGACTAAAAATGGGTCAAAGACCTTAACAGATACATCACCCAATGAGAGATACACAGATGACAAATAAGCATATGAAAAGACATTCTGCATCATATGTCACCAAGGAAATAGAAACCAAAAAAATGATACACCACTAGTTATTAAAATGACCAAAATTGAGAACAGTGACAGCATCAAATATTAACAAAGATGTGAAACAACAGGGATTGTTAATTGTTGGTGACAGTGCAAGATGGTGCTTATGGAAGACAGCTTGGTCATTTCTTCATATACTAAAGTTAAGCATACTTTCTCTATATAAAACTAAACTCTTACCATATTATCACACTGGTGATAGCAGTTACACTGGTTGGTATTGCCCAAAGAAGTTGAAAACTTATGTCCACCCAAAAACCTGCACATGCATGTATATAGCAGCTTTATTCATAATTAGCAAAACCCGGAAGCAAATAGGATGGCCTTCAGTTGGTGAATGGAAAAATAAACTGTGACCCCTCCAAACAATAGAATATTATTCAGCACTAAAAATAAATGTGCTATCAAGTCATGAAAAGACACAGAAGAAAGTTAAATGTATATTACTAAGTGAAATAAGCCAATCTGAAAAATTTACTTACTATATGATTCACATGATCTCGAAAGGCAAAACCTTGGAGACACTGAAAAGGTCAGTGATTGTCAGAAGTTGTAGGTATGAAGAGGGGCGCCTGGGTGGCTCAGTCGGTTAAGCGTCCAACTTCAGCTCAGGTCATGATCTCACAGTTTGTGGGTTTGAGCCCCGTGTCAGGCTCTGTGCTGACAGCTAGGAGCCTGGAGCCAGCTTTGGATTCTGTATCTCCCTTCTCTCTGCCGCTCCCCTGCTTGCTCTCTCTCTCAAAAATAAAATAAATAAAAACATGAAAATGATTTTAAAGAAGTTGTGGGTATAAAGGAATAAACAGGCAGAGCACAAAGAATTTTTAGGGCAATGAAACTATTCTGTATGATACTATGATAATTGATACATGTCACTATATATTTGTCCAAATTCGCAGAAAGCACAATAACAAGAACAAGTCCTAATGTTAACTGTGGACTTTGGATGATAAGGATGTCAATGTAGTTTCATCAGTTATAACAAATGTCCCAGTCTAGTACAAGATGTTGATAGTAGGGGAGGTTATTCATGTGTGGGGAAAGGGGTATATGGGAACTCTCTGTACGTTCTACTCAATTTTGCTTTTAATTTAAAACTGCTGTAGGGTCACCTGGGTGGTTCAGTTGGTTGAGTGTCAGAGTTCAGCTCAGGTCATGATCTCACAGTTCATTAGTTCGAGCCCCATGTCAGGCTCTCTGATGACAGCTCAGAACCTGGAGCCTGCTTCAGATTCTGTGTCTCCCTCTCCCTTTGTTTCTCCCCTGATCTCTCTCTCTCAAAAATAAAGATTAAAAAAATAAAATAAAACTGCTCTAAAAATAATATCTATTAAAAGTAAGACTGAACTAATTACTCAATTAAAGATTTTAAGTTAGGATTTCTTTTTACTTTAATGATTATTTTTTTGTAAGATGATATTTACTCTTGTTCAGACTCAGCTCATGCGTTTTTGGCAGGAATGCAAATTCAGTCAATGATAGTGTGTTCTGAGTACATCACATTAGGGGACAAACAATGTTAACATATCCCTAGACTCATGTTGCTGTTTCTGCCAAGTGTCTCAACCATAAAGTCCCATTTTTTTCCTTGTATATAATTAAATATTTCACTGAAAGATATTTTGAGATTATACTCCTATCTTTTACTTATCATGCCTCCATACATCAGCTTTAGTATAACCTGTTAAAGAGTCCAGACTAAATAATCATCTGCATGACATTTGTCCTATTGTGGTTTTTTTTCTTTCCATAATCCCTTCTACATTTATGTACTGTTATCTGCCTGGAAAGAAGAGCTTTTCCTCCTCTCCCATTTGTTTTTTTATTTCTTTACTTGTTGATTTCTATAACTATGAACCCATAGAATTCTTTTTTATTCAAAGAATTACATTCTATAATTGCTACTTTGACGGTCAAATTGTTCTAGATTTATTAAGTGGAAACCTCTTCAAGCTAATGTCTGTGTACATTTAACATTTCTTCCTCAGCCCTAGAATCATTCACCTCTCTAAGGAGCCCTGGTACTTTTTAGAGGGGAATGGTATTTTGAAACTTCTGAAAATCATGTTCCTTACATATATTTAAAAGTTAGCGTGTCACTTTGAAAATAAAACAGTTCCCAATGTGTGGGAAATCAAATAGCTCTGTCCTAGGTTAGGAGATTAGAGGGAATGCAGTGCAAAGCAGAAAACTGTTTTCTGGGCTTGCTGAAAACAGCAGCCATGCTTCATTTATCTAGTTAATGTCTATCTAGGGGTTAGGTCCTGCTTATACTCATAAATTCCTTAGGCCATGTTATAGTATGGAATATTTTACCCCGTCTTACCTTGTTTCTCTGCACATTTGCTATATGTTCTTACTGGCACATAACCCACCCACATATTGCTCATTGTTTCCCTAAATGTATGCTCAATAAATACAGGATCTTGAAAGAAGCTCAGAGAGACTTCCCTTAGCCTCTCTCTTACCTCTCTTGACTTGCATGGAATCTTGATTAATCCTTTCTGCCGTCCTTGATTTTGCTGGACAAAGCCGGAAGCCAAACCCACATCAGTGTGGAGGAGTGGGACAGTTAAAAAAAGCTTTATCTGAAGGATTAGATTCTTTTAGAAAGAAATGGTATATTTGTACCCATATCTTGTTTTACTCTCTTTTTAAAGCATTTCTTAATGTTTATTTATTTATTTTTGAGAGAGAGGGAGAGAGAGAGAGACAGAGAGAGAGACAGAGAGCGAGCCAAAGAAGAGAGCAGAGAGAGGAGAATTCCAAGCAGGTCCCATATTGCCAGTGCAGAACTGGACTGGGGCTCAGTCTCACGACCGTGAGATCATGACAAGAACCAAAACCAAGAGTCGGAAGTTTAATTGACTAAGCCACTCAGGTGCCCCTTTTAAAGCATGTTTTTTAAGTTTACTTATTTATTTTGAAAGAGAGAGAGAGAGAGAGAGAGAGAATGAGAGAAAGTGTATGAGCAATGGAGAAGAGAGAGAGGGAGAGAGAGAATCCCAGGCAAGCTCTTTGCTGGAAGTGTGGAGCCTGACTCAAGGCTCCATGACCTGAGCAGAAATCAAGAGTAGGATGCTTAACTGACTGAGCCACCCAGGCACCCCTATCTTGTTTTATTCTTAAATTAGTAACATTTGGTGTTGGATAAGACATATGGTTCCCTTAAATATGGTTTGACATCTTAAAATTTAATGAGAAGGTAGTAACCTAATTGACATATTATGTAATTACCTCAAATGGTTATATATTTTTTTATCTCCCCCAATTTTTAAAATATAGAACTATTTGACAATCAAAATCAGAACCAATATTTTATCTAAATCTCTCTTAAAAATATTATACTTTGCTGGACTTAAAATTAGTTTTATAAGCTAAACTATATCCTAAGGCAAAAATAGTTCCTGAAATTATAATTATAATACCATCATTATCAGTTTTCAAAAATATTCTTTATGAAGAGTCATTTTCAAATGTTCTATTTTAGAATTATTTTCAAACATTGTTTTAATTATACATTACATGATTAAAATTTTAGTATCTTCATATAAGATTCTTTTTTTTTTTTTTTTTTTTTGGTAAATGCTACTTTGGTATAATGTCTGTCACATCTTGTACTTACCAATTCTTGATTTTATTGTAAAATGCTATAAAGAAAACAATAAGTCATTTATCAACTATAAATCAACTCTTAATTTTTAAATATCAGCATATTGATTGAGGATTCTTAATGGTATTTCTAAACATTTTATGATGATTTGGGGGATTATCTTTTAAGTTCAAATATATATATATATATATATATATATATATATATATATATAGTACAAACTGCCTTAGAAAATAAAGACAATGTCTCATTCCAGGCCAGGTTAGTTTGCTAATAAGGATAATGAAGGCAATGTTTCCCTGATAGACAAAGGCTAGGGAGGTGTGTTAGCAGATCTTTCATAAAATAAAGGTTTCCTAAACTTGGAGCGTCTCAGCTGTACACATCTTTATAACATAAACCAGAGACTTCATCAGAAACACCCAAGTCTTTAAGTGCCATTATGTCAAATTCAGTTATGACATGTCATTGTATATATAAATGTGAGGACTCAAGAGTGGTTAGAATGAATGAGTACTATGATTATTTGAAATTTATATAATAATTATGAATTAACTAAAGTTTAACATTTCTCTGACAATGTAATCAATTAAATATGATCCACTGGGCTGCTAGTTTATAAGTGGAACTCAACTTGACCTGCTAAAGGCTCAAAACCTAGAGAATGGTAAAGCAAGAACATTGAGGTTATTTGATTTTATTACAATAAAGTCTTCTCCCAAATCTGCATTTATTCATGTAGTTTCCCTTATGTGAAGGGAGTAAAAAATATCAAATAAAATATTTTATATTATCAAGTAATTATTTTTTTGTTGTTCCTTTGCTTTGATATCATGAAGATATGGCCTCAGATAATGAGATGGTCTACTTGTAAAATTATCTAAACACATTTGTATTAGGCTCTTTTCATCCTTAACAGAGCATGGCAGAATGCTCGTACTGTCTCACCATTCTCTGGATTTTAGTCACAGAAAGATAATCTTTTGTTTTAAAGAGTATTTTTTTTTTTTTTTTTTTTTAGAATTCTGTACTTTGGGGCGCCTGGGTGGCGCAGTCGGTTAAGCCTCCGACTTCAGCCAGGTCACGATCTCGCGGTCCGTGAGTTCGAGCCCCGCGTCAGGCTCTGGGCTGATGGCTCAGAGCCTGGAGCCTGTTTCTGATTCTGTGTCTCCCTCTCTCTCTGCCCCTCCCCCGTTCATGCTCTGTCTCTCTCTGTCCCAAAAATAAATAAACGTTGAAAAAAAAATTTTTTAAAAATAAAAAAAAAAAAAAAAAAAAAAAAAGAATTCTGTACTTTGTTGATGTTTTTATTTATTTAGTTGAGATAGGAACTGTCCAAAGAAGCATCATCTCTCTTATTTGGATATTAGTATTTTGTTTTGTTTTTACAATGTATATTTAAAGTATATAATTAAAGAATATTGTGTTTGTCTATGATTTGCTATGGTGTTTAAATTAAGACTGCACATTTTTCCCCATTTTTCTCACTGTTTTGGGTACTTTAAATTGAGTCTCTAAAATTAAATCAAGGAGGTACCTACATTTTATGACATCTGCCAAAGGGCAAAATATTGCTGGGTGATATTTAGATGTCAAATAATAATGATATAGGCACTGTGACCTTTTCTGAAATTATGAACTACTTTAGTGGAGAGTTAAATTATTCAACCGTTAACTCTAAAATTTCTGTCTTTAGTATGTTTCTAAGAAAATTTGGAATTTCTTAAGATCACATTCTTCTTATTCTTTGACTTTTTTTTGGCATGAGTTAGTTAAAATTAACTTTGTAATTAAAGAGGAAGAAAAAATTAAGATTGCACTTTCATCTTTCATGTTTATTAAACATACCAAGGAAACCTGTCTTGGAAATTAGTGAAATTAATTTAAAAGAGCAATCGTTTGACCTAATGAAAAGCTATGTTCACAGTAATATATACAAATAGACAGTAATATATACAAATATGTTATTTGTCTGTGTATTTGCATACTTCATACAACTGAATATGTTGTTGTCATGTAGATGTTACTTTAACTTTATTTTCTTCTAGTGTTCATGCTCTCGGTGATATCACTATAGCTCATAGTTGGATGGTAAATGTTGACAAATAATTTATATACATTACATCTTTATTATTAACTTTCTCTAAATGTAAATTGAAGGATTAATTTTCATTAAGCATGCACATATAGAGAAGAAGGTTTACTGCAGATTTTACAAAGAATTACCAACAATAAAATAATTTAGACTTATGTAATATCCATATTCATATGTATAGAATAAGAGTAATCAGAATTCACTTTCTGCTCTCTACAGCAGTACTTATTAATGCCCATTTCCTGAAGGAAAAGCATATTTATCAAACTCGTAATTTTCCATGTTTCCCAATGGCAACACCAACTGGCTACTGCATAACTTCCAGCACGTCACAGTCTATGACATATGTGGTGGCCAAGACTCAGCTGGTTAGTATTCTGAGTGGCCTGCAAGGGGGCTGCATCAAATACTTTCACCACAACATGAGAAGAGAAGGAGTTGTCCCTAGCCATTTGCTTCAAACTCATTTTATTTGGTCAGAAAGCGAAAGAGAATTACCGTGTCTTATATCTATATTGTAACTTAACAATTCTGAGAGGAAAAAATGAAATGAGTCATCTTTGCTGGTCTTTAGGATGTATATATGTTAAAAAGAGGCCTCTTCTCCCTACATGTTCACACAATACTAGACATGATTATAGCAGAGACTGGTGGTGTGAGGCATAAGCCTATCAAACCCATCCTAGGTTATTTTTTAAGCAACTAATAATGATTGTTCTTCATTCAAAAATAATGTATTCAGGTCAAGTTATACCATACAATATAATAAAACAAATGTTAAATACGAATTTTTGGCAAATGGAACAAATGTTCACCATAGGCATTTTGAAACTAAAAGAAAGCGAATGTTGCTACAGTAGAGTTATGGTGAGTAAAAGAGAAGACTAGAAGAATGCTAGGTAATGAACACATCATGCAAAACACTTGCAGGGCATTTATAATTTTCATGAAAATGTTGGGAAACCATTGAAGAATTCTAGTGACATGAATGATTTATTTTTCAAAATATAGACTTTGGTTTCTAATAAGGAAAGTGATTAGAGTAAGACCAGAGGAGATGCTATTGAATAGTCAAATACTTATTTTAAAATTTTCTGTACATCTTGTGTGTATGTTTACACACACATATATATAAATATATAAATATACATATTTATATTCAGAGTGAGAGAGAGAAGAGAGAGAAGGATGAAGAGACACAGAGAGGGAGGAAAGGAAGAAAAGAGGGAGGGAGAGAAAGATGAGAATATTGAAATTAAATATGAAAGGACAAGTAGGTAACAGGATGCATTATACTGATGAAAATGGCCTTCTTATCCCAGGTTAACACCATGGAATACAAGAAATGGTTCAGTCAAAGGCAGCTTGCCCCATCTTGTTAGATGAACTGTAAATGTGGACAAGAAACTGGTCATGTCATACTTTATTATTTTTTTTTTATGTTTATTTATTTCTTAGAGATAGACAGGGAGAAAGAGAAAGGATCCAAAGTGGGTTGTGTGCTGACAGCAATGAGACTGATGAAGGGCTTGAACTCAGAACCATAAGATCATGATCTGAGATGAAGTCAGACACTTGATCAACTGAGCAACCCAGGCTCCCCTCATGTCACACTTTAAATGCCTGCTAGATACTAGGACATTGTCTTCTAGGAGATCAGAATTCACGGATTCATTTTAATTGAGGAAATGACAAGTTAGTTTTATGCTTTAGAAAGATGGAATTTGAAGCAACACTTGAAGCAAGAAAACCAGTTAGAAAGCTACTAGTTTGGTCTGGGTGGGAGATGAGAAGAGGCTGAGATAAAAATGTTTATTGAGGTGCTATGTCTGCCTAATTTGCAACTGAAAAACAACAGTGCATTTTCTCCATCAATTAATTAAAGAACAAGTTTTAATCACAGTAATACAAAGATTTTCTATTTGTAAGACTATAGATTCATGACACTTCAAGATATATTTGTAAGATTTCAAGTTCACAACACATTAAAACCCAGATTTTGAGATTAACGTGATTACAACAGAAAAAAATAAGTATATTTTTTCATTTAACAAATAGTTTATAAAACTTATGCTTCAAAAACATGTGTGAAATGTATATTTTAAGTTGCATTACTTATAGAATTAGCAGTAGAATGTAATATCTGATGGGAAATACAGGAATATGATGAAGTTCACTTATTTTCCTTCAGATAGGCATAAATTGCACTTGTCCTTTTATTGAGGCAGACACTGATAAAGGCAAATCATATTAGCAGGGTTAGCAATTTGGAATTTCCGAAGCTAACAGATGTAGAATGTACTAAGCAATTCTCCATGCGATGATTAAAAGTTCAGTGAAGTAACATGTCTGTCATATTTAATGGAGGCCGCACTCAAGATACACAGATTCATATGCACATTTGTAATATTTTCCTTGTCTTAAAGAAGGACCGGAACCATAGCATCTCATTGAAGGAAATATAATTCAATAAAAGTTCAAATTTAATTTGTAAATTAGTGTTCTGATCCACATGCCAATTTGCATAAGCTTTTGGAAACTCTATGATGCTTAAATAAGCAAAATATAATCAGAATGTTGAAAAATATCCAATTTAATTAGTCAAAAATTTTGGAACTGCTAACTTTAATTTGGTTTTTCAATATAATTTTATTTATATGAAGAGTTCTGGGAATCACACTTTGATAGGGACATAAGTTTGGAATTGATCGATCCTGATGAAAATTCAGAATATGATCATATAATGAAGTTGGAGGACCTCATTATACTTTGATAAAGAAGGGATATCGGAGTTGTTTTCAAATATATAAATCTGTAGCTTGGCTGAAATATTAAATGTTTTCTCTATCAACTAAAAGCAAAGAACTATTGGATGGAACGTTTTAGGGAGACTTCAGTTCAAAATAAGCAAAAAAAAGTTTCAGATTCTTATTGATATCTTAGTATGGAAGATACTCTCATCAGTAGAACAAATTTCCTATTATTGAGAGTCCAAGCACATGGTAATTGGAATTATAAAAAGAACCAATCTACTTTGTTCCATCATTTCTTTCATATAAGTAGATTCCAATGTACAGGGTTCTGAGAACATGGGTTTGGAGATTTAATTACCCCTGGATGACCCAGTCATGGAAGATACAGGACATTATCTTCTATCAGGTGAAAGACTGAGTCCTAAGAAATTTCCTGCCTAGCAGGAATATTTTATTTTGGATTCCTAAAGTTTAATTTATGTTTGAGAATGAAACTACTGAGGACACCCCGAATTTCATGCAAATATATTCAAAACAAAGGTCATAAAAATGTTTCTGGTTACCAAAGTTTAACAATAAATCGAAAGTGTATAAGATATCATTTTAGAATTTACTCTAAAATAGCGTGAGCCTTATAAGGAATGTAAGAATCAACATTTTAGTTTCTTCCTTTGTTTGTTTGTTTGTTTGTTTGTTTTTGGTCTTGTTTCCCCCACCCCCCACCCCTTAAGCTATTGCTGTTTTGAGAACTGCTGTTCATTTGTAAATGAAATGAGAACAGGGGGTAGGTGTGGGGGAATGCTGTTGGGCCCAAACCCTTCAAGTATTTTTCATTTGATTTCATTTATACTATTTACACTGACCAAAGGTATTATCTTAACTCTATTCATTAACATTTTCTGGATTTTCCTTGTAAAGGTATTCTACCTTTATTTTTTCTCTACTTAGAAAAACAAAACAAAACAAATATAAACACACACACACACACACACACTTGCTTTATTTTGAAGTACTAAATTTTTTATGGCAACAGCATTCAGTGTGCCTGTTACAGACATGTTCCTAATAAACAGTTTTTGAATGGATGAATGATATATAGATTCCTAATAAACAGTTTTTGAATGGATGAATGGATGAATGACCCACCCAGGCACGCTGAAAAATGTTTTTTCAGAAATGTTAATTTTTTTTTTTAGAAAAAAATTTTTTTTTAGTTTATTTATTTAAGAAAGAGCGTGGGAGAGACAGAGAGAAAGGGACAGAGAGAACCCCAAGCAGGCTCCATACCATCAGTGCAGAGCCCGATGTGGGGCTGGAACTCACTCATGAGATCATGACCTGAGTCTAAATCAAAAGTCTGATGCTTAACCAACTGAGCCACCCAGGTGCCCCAAAATGTTAGATTTTTTTTTACCATTTATATATGTAAGAGACTTAATCAGACCAATAAGATTTATTCAAAATATTATTAAATTTAGAAAAACATGCAAACAATTTAAAGAAAAAGTTCTGTGATGCTGGACAGTACAGAAATGACTGGAAAGTCATCAAAAATGTTTTATATTTTATTTATTTGAATGCAGTTATTTGAATTAATTGCCATTAGTCTAAGATTTAGCTTCAGTCTTAGGAACTTAGAAATTTTATTCTGTTACAACACAAAATAGATCCACATTAACAAAGCTCACATAAACAAATAAACAAACAAGTGCATAAATAAATAAAAAGTGTCTATGTGAGTGTGTGTGAAAGAGAAAGAGAGAGAGAGAATACATACACACACACACACACACACACATATATATATATATATAGTATTTGAGTAGGCAAAATATGAATAATTACTCAGCTAAGTTTATTTAGGAACTCGGTGCCTGGTCAAATATTATTCTGGCTCTTTAGAATCGTTTTTTTAAGATACATTGTTGTCTCTGTAGCTTCCATATAAAAACTAAAGGATATTTCAAGAAAAGATTACTTAGCTGGGTGAGGAACACTTTGAACCCTATGAGGAAGATAAGTAAGAAATCAGAGGTCATATAATATTTTATTTATGTATTAAGCATATTTTTATTTTCTTAAGGCAATTTATTTTGGTTTTAATTTTTCCCTTGCACTACATTCTAAATTTTTATCACTGTTGACACAAATAGAGAATCATGTCAAATTTATTTAGTTTTTATACCTGTAATTTGGAGTGCTTTTTCTGTGTGTTTCTATGAGACATTAATTCCTTTATGCCCTTGAAATATTAGAGGTTATAATTAAAATACTGACTGTCCTCTTTTCTAAACTTGGGAGATTATTATGATAAGGTAAAAATATGTTTATCTAATACTCTGATTCATTTGATTAGCTTTCTTTTCCTCCTACAAACTGTTTAGGAAGACAGTAGAAATTTATACAACAAACCAAGGGCCAAGAAATCTTTGGATAACAAAGCTCAGAGGCTGCAAGTTATATAAACTCCTATATGAGAAGCCTCCTGTAGTTGTGCAACACAGGTCAGTGTTTTACAAAAATGAAACTTTTATCCATTTTAAGAATTTTACTATAAAGTGGTTTGTCTACGGATGTGAGATTATATTTCCAATGTAATATACACTGAAGTACCTAGAAGAACATATTTTTAATTTTGTTTAATGTCTATTTATTTTTGATAGAGAGGCAGAGTATGAGCAGAGGAGGGGCAGAGAGAGAGAGATATAGAGAGAGACAGAATCTGAAGCAGGCTCCAGGCTCTGAGCTGTCAGCACAGAGCCCAAAGTGGGGCTTGAACTCATGAAACCCAAGATCATGACCTGAGCCAAAGTCAATGCTCAACCGACTGACCCACCCAGGCGCTCCGAAAAACATATTTAACATAATATTTTAAAGAGATTAGAAGTTAAAATTTTCAAATATTCTGAAGTAAATGCTCTAATAAAATAAGAAATAGAGAACTTAATAACCGTGGGGAGAAGAATGCAAAAGAGAATAAGATAATGGAAATAGCATACAGTACAACACTGATGTGCAAAACATATGATGTTATGAAGTTTGGAAATGGTTGCAAGCTTGGAACTTAGAAGACAATTATTTAGAATTTATAGTTTGGCCTTTAATAGTGATAGTGTCAAAATAAAACTTTAAAACATTCTTTCAGCTGGTGAATATGATGAAAAAAAAACACCAATTCCGAAATAAATTTATGACTGTGTAGCATTTCTGATATATCTTTCTATTTAATGTTTCCTTGGATGCAGTGTTATTTTGAAAACTTTCAACTGAAGGCTCATAAATTTGTAAAAATGTCAAATGTTTTTTCTGAACAAACATTTTTAAAAAGAAAATTTATATTCAGGATGTAGTCATTTACTTTTCAAAATTCATATTGTTATTTTGCTTAAATGCTGTAAATCATCTTAACTCTCTAGAGTATCTATTGCTTTCAAATAATAATTTTAGTTTTATTCATGTTTGTTTCTGAAAAGTATTCCTACAGAAGCTGGCTTATTACTTGTTATCAAACACTCAGATTGTTCTAATTCAATCCACTTTCATATGAGTGAAAAAAGGAATGGAGATATTTTAAAATAAATTAAGATTTTATTGGATACTGTGAGCTTAAAAGTGTTACTTTGTTGAACGTATATGTTCTTGGTTTATTATCATCAGATCTTCTTGGCTGGGAATATTGTGATGCAAATGCAGTTTAGTAAAACAGAAAGCAATGTTAAAAAAAAAATGATATAACTTTATCTCATCCCACATGAAACTTTTTATCAAAACCTATGTGAGCATTTTTTCCAGAAGTTCTGTGAACACAAGTTAAATTTCAAAAGTAATACACATTTTCAAAGCTCTGTGACCTACAGCGATTATTCATGATGTATGGAGGGATGCGGGTACAGGATATCATCTGCATCTATTGGAGTTATTCCTTATGTCTGACTATGTTATCGTCTTTTGAATAGAAGATAGGTACTCAACAGTGTATTTTTGAATTCTCTTTGTTATATATTTTTTTTCAAAGTAACATTTACATGAATATATTTAGGAAATGAGCTCTGAACTAGCAGGCAGGGGCATATACAAAGTTAAAAATAGTTGCAAAAAGTTATATTTTATTAAATATGAAGGGTAAAGTGCAATTGGACTATTTAATGAACAGTAAGCCACAATGTTGTAGTTAGGTGGTTTCCTTACAAGGCTGCTTATTTTCTTCCTTGATATATTTATTATACTCACACCTGGTAGGTGAAAAGAAATCCCTGAAAGAATGCACGGTAGCTGAGAATGCAAGAAATGGGGCTGTCTTCAATAACAAAATGTCTGTTCTTTCTTAAATTCTGTATTTGATTCTGTGCCAATAAACCTCCAATAAACGGGTAATTTTTATATCCTTCTAAGTATTGTGTGTCGTTCTTTTCTTCTACTTTATGCCTGGGGAGCCATCATTAGGTAATGGGCAAACAGCTTAGTGGTATAAACTAGAGCATGGATCCTAGAGTCAGGATCATGGGACCACATGTGATCTCTACGACATGTTGTTGTGCAAATTTGGAAAAATAAATTAATTGGTGCCTCAGTTTAATCATGTGTAAAATGGGTATAACAAGACTAAATTTTTCAAAAGACTTGTAAAATTATATGTGTATAGTAAGTAAATATGTAAATAATTATATTTTATGTTTTCAGCCATCATCACTATCATGCTGATTTTATGCCTTGTCCAATAATGAAAAAAAAAAAACCTGACTTAATGATCACAAATATTGAGGTTGATTTTAAGGTACTGCACCATCATTAGGATACATGGATGTAATATCAATTCAACTATTTTCCTAAAGCTCCTTTGTAGGGAAATTGTACATATTGTGTAATCATTCATCTTAAATGTACAGCTTGATGAGGTCTGGTAAATGCAAAATCCATAGAGTCCTAAAATTACCACCATAATCAAGATTTACGACATCTCATCATCCCCAACAGCTCCCTTATTCCTTATTCCCTGCGAATCACTCAACTTAAGCCCAGACAACTACTGATCTGTGAAGATAGAATGGCACCATACCATATGTAGTCTTTTGTGTCTTGATTCTATTTCATATCACACTATTTGGGGATTCATTTATATTTTTAATTTAATATACTTCATTCACTATTACTCCTGAGGAATTTTCAGTTTTAGGGATATCCTACTTTTTGTTTATCTATGTATTGGTTGGTGGACATTGGGCTGTTCTGGTGTGGATTTACTCTTTGTCTAGAAACCTTTGTAGGAATTTTTATTTTTTCTTTCACTTATCCTAGTTGGATACTTAAAAGTAGAATGACTAGATCTTAGGGTACTTTTATTTGAAATATTGTCAAACTGTTTTCCACTGTGATTTTGATATTTTGCATTTCTCCAACATTGGATGAGTGCTTAGTTGGTACAACTTCACCGATCTTTTGAAATAGTATCTTTTAACTGAATTCTGATGGATGTATAGTAATATCTCAGTGTGAATATAACTTGAAATTTCTATTGACCAATGATGTGTAACTTTTCAAGTACTTGTTTTACTTTATATATCTTCTTTACTGAGGTATTTGATCTAATATTTTGCCCATTTTATTTTAATTTGCGCTCGTTTTTGTTGATAATTGCACAATCATGGCCAGTACATGTTATTTTTCTTAACTCATTTTTAAAATAGTATCCGAGAGACTTTTGGCAAATAAGTTTATGTCAACTGTTAGCAATATTGGAGTGGCAGCTTCACCCTAAACTTCTCTATATATTGACTTTAGGGGAGGTATATAAATGGCTTCAGCTACAACCCATTGTCTGATAGGGATAGCTTTCAGGATTGCCTGAAATTTCAATTTCGAAAAGGGAGTGTGACATATTAATTATCTTGCATTTCTAGAATATGCTTATGCATCATCTGGTGTATTATTTCTGGGAAGATAATAAAAGGCCCATATTGCTTCTCAGTTTATCTTGCATGAGAAGATTAACTTCTGGCACCACTCTCTGAAACTCCTCCTGGGCAGTCATTTTTCTTTTCGTGGGAAAGGAATTTCTAGTATCAGAAAGGAACCTAAACTCCAGACCATCTCCAAAATTTCAATTCTAATTAATTCATTGAACAACTAGGTTAAAAAGCTGCAGAGGGGACTTGGAAAATCAGAACAGAAATCAATCTCAGGGTAGTGCTGGTGGAGAAAACTAATTGGTATACTGTATTTGATTGCAGAATGTGGATTGGGAACTGAGATGGCTCTGCAATGTGTGTAGATCTGCTGACTCACCCCATGGCGTAAAGCACAAATAGGCTTGCAATTGTTCTGTTTTTTTCCTAAGTTATTTTTCAGCTTCTCTTCCTAGATATGTGTATCTTTGTGGCAATGGCTCCAGATTATGTAAGTTATGGTTATCACCAAGGAGAGAAGCATTAAGGAACCACATGGATTTCAGTATGTCCTTATGGGGTTCTAGCTCATGCTTGCAGTTGCAGCCTGCTCATGACCTTTCCTTCCTGAATGACTGCCCTGTAGATGTCAAGTTCCAACACAGACAAGGAGGTAGCAGCCTTACAGGCAAGCTTAATCATCTTATTTAATTGAAAAAGCAAGTTCTCAGTCATACACCATATACATATACACCCCCCACCCCCCCCCCACACACACATATCACTGGTTCTGCTTCTCTAGTTGAACCCTGACTGATATATGAAGTAAAAACAATAGCTACAGACAACTGTTTCAATAACTTTTTTTTTTAATGGAAGAGAGCAGAGATTATATCTGGAGATGATAGGAAGTCATAGGAGAATTATAACAAATGGAGAGTTCTTGAGTTTTCTTATGTTTTTGTTTCCAGAAGAGAGGGAAGGTTAGTGAGACAGAAGAGAAGATATAATTTCAGAAACAAAGCTTTGATTAAAAAAAACAAAACATGAGATTGTAGAATAATTGGAGGTTAGACATCAATAGGAGTGCAGGAAATCATCAACACTAACTTATCTGTGGAAAAAGGGGGAAGGCAGAGTACAGGTACAGACTGATATGGGTTAATAGTTTCCTTGGTTCCCCCCCCCCAGCTTTATTCTGATATATATGACACATAAAATATACATATTAAGTGCACAATATGATGATTTGTATACATATACATTGTAAAATGGTTACCACATCTAGTAAATTAAAACCATCACCTCACATACTTACCCCTTTTAAGCATGAGAACCCTTAATATTTATTCTTTATTTTCGTTTATTTATTTATTTTGAGGTAGAGAGAGAGAAAAAGACCACAAGTGGGGGAGGGCAGAGGGAGAGGGAGATTGACAATCCCAAGCAGGCTCCTCACTGTCAGCACAGAGTCCAACACAGGGATCAATCTCACAAACCGTGAGATCATGACTTGAGCCGAAATCAAGAGCTGGACACTTAAACGACTGAGCCACTCAGGCGTCCCAATATTTATTCTTTTATCAAATTTCAAGTATAAAATATAGTATTATTAAGTATTATTAACTCACAATGCTGTACATTGAATCTCCAGAATGTATTCAACTTAGAACTAAAACTTTGTACTCTTTAACCAATACTTCTCCATTTCCCCCTCTCCCCAGCCTCTGACAACCACTATTCTATTCTCTGCTTTTATGAGTCTGAGTCTCTTAGATTTCACATAATTGAGATAGTACAGTATTTGTCTTTTTCTGTCTGACTTATTTCACTTAACATAATGCCCTCAAGTTTCATCCACATTGTTGCAAAATGTATGTTCTTTTTTTTTTTTGGCATTTTCTTCTTCATGGATGAATAATATTCAATTGTGTATGTGTGTGTGTGAGTGTGCTGATGTGTATCATATCTGTTTTGTTCATTTATCTAGAGAAGGGCACTTAGGTTATTTCCATGTCTTGGCTACTGTGAATAATGCAGCAATAAACACGAGAGTACAGATAAATCTTGAGATCATGATTTCATTTTCTTTGGCTATATACATAGAAGTGAGATTGGTGGAGCATGTTGTCATTTTATTTTTTTAATTAATTATTTTTTTAATTAACATACAGTATTAGATCTAGGTGTACAATATGATTCAACCATTCAACACATTTCTCAGTGCTCATTGAAATACATGAACCTATTTCTTTACTGTTTTAAGTTTTTATTTAAATTTCAGTTAGTTAACATATAGTGTAATATTAGTTTCAGGAGTACAATTTAGTGATTCATCATTTACATATAACATCCAGGACTCATCCCAACAAGTGCCTTCCTTAATACCCATCACTCATTTAACCTATCCCTCTGCCCACCTTCCCTCCAGCAACCCTCAGTTTGTTCTCTATAAGTTAACAGTCTGTCTTATGGTTTGCCTCTCTTTTTCTCCCCTATGTTCATTTCCCCTATCAAATTCCACATATGAGTAAAAACATATGATATTTGTCTTTCTCTGACTGTCTTATTTTGATTAGCATAATACACTCTAGCTCCAACCATGTCATTGCAAATGGCAACATTTCATTATTTTTTTGTGGTTGAGTAATATTGCATTGTATGCATACCACCTCTTTTATCCATTCCTCAGTCTGTGGACATTTGGTCTCTCTCTATAGTTTGGCTCTTGTTGATAATGCTGCTATAAACAGTGGAGTGCATGTATCCCTTGGAATTAGTATTTTTGTACCCTTTGGGTAAATATCTAGTATTGTAATTGCTGGATCATATTGTAGGGTAGTTCTATTAGCTTTTTGCGGAACTTCCATACTGTTTTCCACAGTGGCTGTACCAGTTTGCATTCCCACAGTGTAGGAGGGTTCCCTTTTCTCCACATCCTTGCCAACACTTGTTTCCTGTGTTGCTAATTTTAGCCATTCTGACAGGTATGAGGTGGTATCTCATAGTGGTTTTGATTGCAGTTCCCTGATGATGAGTGATGTTGAGCATATTTTCATATGTCTGCTAGCCATCTGGATGTCCTTTTGGAAAAATGTCTATTCATGTCTTTTGCCCATTCAGTGGATTATTTCATATTTGGGTGCTGAGGATGATGAGTTTTTTACAGATTTTGGATACTAACCCTTTATCAGATATATCATTTGAAAGTATCTTCTCACATTCTCTCAGTTGCCTTTTAGTTTTGCTGATTATTTCCTTTGCTGTGCAGAAGCTTTTTATCTTGATGAGGTACCGATAGTTCATTTTTGCTTGTGTTTCCCTTGTCTCTGGAGATGGATCTAGGAAGAAGTTGCTATGACCAATGCCAAAGAGGTTTTCTGCCTGTGTTCTCCTACAGGATTTTGATGGTTTCCTCTAACACATTTAGGTCTTTCATCTATTTTGAATTTATTTTTTGTGTATGGTATAAGGAAGTGGTCCGGTTTCATTCTTTTGCATGTTCCCAACACCATTTGTTAAAAAGATTGTCTTTTCTCCTTTGTCAAAGATTAGTTGACCATATAGATGTGGGTCCATTTTTGGGTTTTCTATTTGAAATAAGTGTACTCTTAATCCCCTTTATTTATTTCACCCATGTTCCCACCCACCTCTTGTTGGGCAACCACCAGTTTGTTCTCTGTATTTAAGAGTCTGTTTTTTATTTGTTTGTTTGTTTTCTTCCTTTATTCTTTTGTTTTGTTACTTAAATTTCACATATTAACAAAATCACATGGCATTTGTCTTTCTCTGACTGATTTATTTCACTTAGTATTATACTCTCTAGGTTATTTCAAATGGCAAGATTTGTTGCAAGTCTTATTGTTGCAAGTGGTATAATTCCATTCTTTTTGTTGGCTGACTAGTATTCCATTGTATATATCCACTGCATCTTCTTTATTCATTCAGATGTCAATGGACACTTGGGTTACTACCATATCCTGACTATTGTAAATAATCCTGCAGTAAACATAGGGGTGCATATATCTTACAAATTAGTGTTTTGATTTTCTTGGTGTAAATACTCTGTAGTGGAATTACTGGATCATTTTGCAATGCTGTTTTTAACTTTTTGAGGAATGTCCATACTGATTTCAACAGTGGCTGCACCAATTCACATTCCCACCAACAGGACACAAGGGTTACCTTTTCTCTACCTCCTCACCAACACTTGTTATTTCTTGTCTAACAATGGCCATTATGTGTGAGGTGATTTCACATTGTGGTTTTTTATTTGCATTTCTCTGATTAGTGTCATTGAGCATCTTTTCATATACATGTTGGCTATTTGTATTTCTCCATATTTGACATGGAAGCCACTGAATGAGGAAAACACAGTGTTGTTACTAAACTGTGTTGGGGAAATTGGGTATCTACATGCAAAAACATGAAACAACACTTGGATTACTGCCTTCACAAAAATTAACTTAAATTGGATTAAAGACTTAAATGTAAGACCTGAAATCATAAAACATTTCTAGAAGAAAACATAGAGAAAATCTCCTTGACACTGGTTTTAGCAATAATCTGTTTGAATATGATACCACTGGCATGGCCAACAAAAGCAAATTTAAGCAAGTTGGAATATACCAAACTTCTGCACAACAAATAAGACAATCAACAAAAAGAAAAGACAACTTTGGAATGAAAAAAAATGCAAATCTTATATCTGATAAGGGCTTAATATTCAAAATATATAAGGAACTCATACAACTCAATGGCAAAGAAAAAAAATCCAATAAAAAATGCCCCAAAGACCTAAATAAGCATTTTTCCAAAGAAGATGTAGACTCAACTTCTTGTAGGAAGAAGGTACAAATCACATTGCCAATGGACATGGATTTAGACAGGAAATAGTTATGAGGATTTAGAAAGAGGAATAGTTCCGTGAGACATTTTCATCACAAGTAAAAAACATGTAACTATGTAACCTGATGGATGCCAACTGGACTTACTGGGGTGATTCTTTTGCAATGTATACAAATATCAAATCATTATGTTGTATACCTGAAATAAATATAACATTACAGGTCACTTATACCCTAGGTAAAAAAAAATAAAAATAAAAATAAAAATAATAAAGGTTAAAAAAATCACAATCTGCAAAAAACTCAGTGTAATATATATGTTCCAAAGATAGTTGCACTAATATATCCCATACCACGTATTTTTCTTATAGTGTTATATTGATATTCTTTTGTCAGCAGATGGAGTCTATTCCCCTCCCCTTGAATATAGGCTTCCTTAGTTATGTACTTTTAACAAATAGAATATAGAGGAAGACACTGTGTGACGTCTGTAGCTAGGTTAGAAAAGTCAATACTGCTTCCACGTGGCTCTGTGTCTTTCTCTTTGCACCTCCTCTTGGAATTCAGCCATCATTTTGTGAGGAAGCCCAGGCCACATAGAGAGGCCACAACGGCACCAGCTAACATGTAAACCAATAGCCAAGATCAACCACTGGATGTATAAATGAGAGAACATTATGATGTTTACAGCCCTCAGACTTTGAGATGTCCCAGTAGACACTAAATGGAGCAGAAATGAGCAAATGAGCTTCCTAAGAGGCCTTGCCCAAATTGCAAATATGTAAGCAAAATGAATATTGTTGTGTTAAGCCACTAAAGAAAACAAAACAAAAACTTTTGACACTTTTAACTTCATCATTCACCTCTCTCTCTCTCTCTTTTTCTAATATTTATTTATTTTTGAGAGAGACAAAGTTCAAGCAGGGGAGGGGCAGAGAGGGAGACACAGAATCCGAAGCAGGCTCCAGTCTCTGAGCTGTCAGCACAGAGACTGACATGGGGCTCAGACTCACAAACCATGAGATCATGACCTGAGCTGAAGTACTATGCTTAACCAACTGAGCCACCCAAGCACCCTTTCTCATTTTACATGTAACTGTTGTCATCCATTTTACTTCTACATTGACCTTCACCTACAAGTTGTTAGTATTGTTTTAAATCATCAGCCTTCGGGTAGTTCATTAGAATCTTGCTTTTTGTTGCTCTGTATTTACTTCTGTCCAGTCTCGTTTCTGTCTTGTACTCTTTTCCTTCAAGTTTACACGCTCTTTTTAGGAAGTTTTCATTTCAAATTTAAAATAAAATTTCTTTCACTTGGTTTTTATCTAAAATATCTTTTTTTTTTTTTGCTTTCATTTTAAAAGTTTTTTTTTTTTTTTTAACTTAGGATAAAAACAAGAGCTGTAATTAGTTTCCCTCAGAAATCTGAGGATTTCAAAATAATGTTTT
Organism: Leopardus geoffroyi; assembly: GCF_018350155.1. NCBI lineage: Eukaryota > Metazoa > Chordata > Mammalia > Carnivora > Felidae > Leopardus > Leopardus geoffroyi. The sequence continues at coordinate 153,727,068 of NC_059327.1, forward strand.
TTCATTAAATTATTTCTGTTGACAAGTCAATGCTATTCTGATGCTACGTTGAAGCTGGGTGACACATTTGATAATGCTGAATCATCATCTTCTTTAGTCTGTTCCCGCAATTTTTGAGCAATTTTATCAAAAGCTTACTGCGTTCATTAGCAGACTCTGATGTCTCTATGATAGACTCCGAACTCAAATCTTTTGCTCTTCAGTAGTAGGAGAATAAGGAAAACTTTATATCGTCCCTAACAGATTTCTGGCTGAGGTTTCCAGCCTCCTGCCCCATATATGTTTAGAATTTGGCAGACATGCATTTACCATCCCCAAATCATTCCATCATCGGTAATATTAGCCCCTTTACTTTTACTTCTCTGATGCTTTATGCTCAAATTATATCTACTTCTCTATTATTTTGTCTTTTTTAGTGGAAGATACTGTTTGCTGTAAGCTACTTTGTTTGGAAAGGAAATGATCTCATCAGGTTTATAACATCCAATAGTTGGTTAATAGAGCTCATCTGCTAAGATCTCTTCTATTATCATTAAAAAAAAATCATTATGAACATATGTTTCTTCATCCCCATGGTGATTTTAATAAAGTTTCAAAGAGAAGAATAAGTAAGCTCATGTTCAAAACATCATTTTTAAGTGCCATCTATGACCTTTAATATTTAATTAAAGAATGAATTTCATACTGTGGATGCTTTTGCCAAATGTAAAGTATACAACATCACATTAGAATTATTCTGCGATTAATTGCTCTATGTGAACAAAGTCAGTGTGATTAAACACAGACTACATGAAAATAATGTTTCAGCTTACTATTTTTATTTTAGTCATGAAAGTAATTAATATATCTCACTAGTCTAAGCACACAGCAGATAATATTATATTAATCAAATTTACAATAATGTATGCTTAAAAATGAATATTGACCATCAATATTGATGTTAAAATAGGTCTGGATTTTAATTTCCTCTGAGGTTTGTTCCTGCCATTTTTGATAGCTAAGAGAAAAAAAACAACTTTGCAACCATTCATCTTATTATTGACTTTGTGAAATTAACTGCAGTCCAATATTAAAATTATTGACTAATGTAGACAAACAAGTAAAGAAGTAAGATATTTAGATAAGATTAGAACTAAATAATATTCAAAAGCTAACTAAAATGACTTTCTTAGCACACAAAATATTTTTTATATGATTAGTAATAATAATTTATTGCAAGTTCTTGACTTTTAAATAAACTTGTTTCAGTCCTACCATTTGGTTTAATTCTGCATGCTTATACATATTCTAATTACTTTGTTTCTAACATGAAAATGTGTGTATTCCATGATGTTGTTTTATTGACTACATTTTGTAAAATGACTATTTTATGATCTAAAGAAATTATTTCACTTTTTATTTCACTTTTCCAGGCTAACATTTATAATTCACATCACAAACAACCTCCTTAGAGAAAACTCCCCTCTGTCTCCCAATACTGAGGTAGTTATTATTTTCAGCTACTTTCTTAGACTCACATAAGCTCATGAGTAGCAACAATAAAGGCTTATTGTTTTAAGGTTTTGTTTAAGGTTTATTGTTTTGTTATGCAATAATTGTTAACCGAGAAGCCTATTTGATAAATACATATGGAAAGACTACAGTAAGCAATGAATAAATTAAATTTCAGTTGATTTAGAGAGCTTTTGCCAGATCATTTCAAGAAAACTGTCTGAATTAATCCAAAGTATAATAACAATGGCATGAAAGAATTTGAAAACCATGTCAAACTGTACCTTTATGTGTATACATTTCAAATGTATTTTGTTATTTGTATAAACTAAATGTGAAATATCTACAAACTTTAATATAGATTACAATACAGTAAAACCTTGGATTGAGAGTAACTTGTTCACGCGCTCTGCAAGATGAGCAAACATTTCTAATAAATTGTATCTTGATAAACGAGCAATGTCTTGCAATACGAGTAGCAGGTGACACCAAATATCACAACATAACAATTGAGCCAATGGTTCTTGAAATTCATTTTGATAAACAAATGCTTTGGATTACAAGCATGTTTCTGGAACAAACTGTGCTCTCAAATCAAGATTTTACTGTATACACAAATGTAATGTGTGAACTTTGGTAAAATGAATGGCTTGTGCACATGTGTGAGCTTTAAATGGGCTTTAATATATTTTGCTTTCATGAAAGGTTAATCAACTATCTTTTTACTGCATATCATTATTTATAATGAAATAGTTTATAATTTATCACAGCTCATCAAAAACATTGCCAAAATTATGTGTCAATTAGGAAACGGAAAGCACATTCGAGGTAAAATAGGTAAAGAAGATTATACTCATAAAATTGCAGTTTATAAAATGGGATACAGGAAACACAAAGGATGGATAGTTGGGTAACCTCAAACGAGTACAACTGAGCTGTCTCCATTTAAAAAAAAAAATTAACGTTTATTTATTATTGAGAGACAGAGACAGAGCATGAGCATGAGCATGGGAGGAGCAGACACAGAATCTGAAGCAGGTTCCAGGCTTTGAGCAAGCTGTCAGCACAGAGCCCGAACTCACAAACTGCAAGATCATGACCTGAGCTGAAGTCAGATGCTTAACCCACTGACCCACCCAGGTGCCCCTGAGCTGTCTCCATTCTTCAGCTGACTACACAAAGGGAGGAAGGGATTTCTGCAATCTGAAGGTAAGGAAAAGTCAGGTGTGGTGGAATACAGTGAAGAAGAGGAGATCCTTTGTGAAACAACAAGGTTAACCTCCTGGGTTCACAGAGAGAAAACCAGAGGGTTAAATACAATGACCTCATACTCTTCTAATCATCACAAAAGTCTACATCCTGACAAATTGATCAGCAAGACAAAGTGTGGAAATTTGTCCATTTAATCCACAGATCTCAGTTTCCCAGGGCTAGATGAGTTTGGAGAACAGCAGAAAGTACATCTAGAGAGGCAAACATAAGATATCAAGCAAAAAACATAAGTATTTCTGTTGATGGTGACTTTTGTTGTGAATTGCCATAAAAAGAAAGTTGGTATGTAGATATTTTACTTATCAAAATGTCAAAATTTATAATTATAATTAATATCAAGTATTAAATAAAATGTTTATCACCAATACAAAAGAAAGGCAATTCCTATGAGAAAATTATGAGGCGTAGAATCCTCTTTAATCAGCAATATAACTGCAATCAAATTAAGTGTGGTGATGGAATGCATACCTGCTTTCATTCATATATGAAGCTTAGGTTTTAAAATGAGTTTTTAGTATTGAAGTTTAATATACTCCAAATAATAAACAAAAATTTCATTCAACATAAGCCATCAATACTTTCAAGATCATGAGATTTTCATATTTGAAATTAATCCAAATGGGTAATAAATTTACCTTATAAAATGTTTGCTTTAATTACATCATCCATCTTATTTTATTTTATTTTATTTTATTTTATTTTATACAGGTTGATAATGATTAAAGACTCTGAAAGTGCCAGAAAAGTGTTGATTTTCTCCTAATGCCAATCTTTTTAAGGTTAATATTCAAGGACTTTCTCCTCTTTTCCTTTTTCTAATTTGGATACAACCTATTGGAGGCACTTCAAGTTCACAGAACTCCAATTCTGCAATGTCTAGTTGGCCATTAGCCATTGGTTTTTCATTTTAGTTATATGTTTCATCTCCAGATGTTCCATTGGGTCTTTTCTATATCTTTTACATCTCTTCTCATCATGATCACATTTTCACTGCTTTCTTAAATCTTAGGAGTTTAGTTATTGTAGGTGTTTCGACATTCTTGTCTGATGATTCTATGATCCCTGTCATTAAAGCTAGTTTCTATTGATTAAATCTCCTGGCTATGGGTTACATTTTTTTTTTCCCAATTAGAGGCCCAATATTTTGAATTGTATTTTGTCAGGCGCTAAAATGTATGTACGTACATATGTGTGCATGTACGTACATATGTATGTATGTATGTATGTATGTATGCATTGCCTTCAAGTAATGCTTGGTTTTATTATTCTGAGACATTGTTAGGTTTATTTAAAATTAGTGAGTTTATTTAAAATTATTTAAATCTTGGGGTGTCTGGGTGGCTCAGTTGGTTAAGCATCTGACTTTTAATTTTGGCTCAGGTCATGATCTCACCGTTCGTGAGTTCGAGCCCCGTGTCAAGCTGACTGCTGACAACATGTGGAGCCTGCTTCTTTCTCTCCCTCTCTTTCTGCCCCTTCCTCTCTCTCAGAATAAATAGACTTTAAAATCAGTGTAATCTTTTGAAGCTTACTTTTAAACATGGTTAAGGTATGCCTAGAAGAACCTTTAGATTAGGGCATATTTGGCCATAATACCCATCTCAAGATTCTGTAATGCTTATGAATTTGGAGTTTTTTCCATGCTGGCCTGTTGCAACATTAACTGTTCCCTACCATTGTGAGCACCAAGGCATTTATACTCCGTCTTTTCTAGTAATTCTCTCCTTGACTTCAAGTAGTTCAGTTCCTTTTCGGCCTGTGCAGATCAGCAACAGTCAAAAACTTAAGGGAGCGCTTCTACAGATCTCTCTCTCTCTCTCTGTCACTTCTCTCTCCTTCTCTCTCTCTCTCTCCCTGTCTTCCTCCTTCTTCCCTCCCTCTGTCTTTCTTTCTCTCTTCGAAATCTCTTCTGCAGTACTGTGCCCTGCAAGTTCTAGCATAAGTTTCACTATACTCTGAACCTTATCTGCTCAACTCAGCTTTATTCCTGAATAAATTTATTACTGAATAAATAAATAAAATTTGCTGCTGCCCAGGAACTCTGTGTAGTCACTGAGCTAGAGGCACAGCTTCTTACTGGTTTCTCTTCTGTCAGGGAACAATAGTCTGTACTGATTATTACCTAGTAACTAAAAAATATTGTTTTACATATTTTGTCCAGTGTTTTCAGTTTCATGTGTCACAGGTTAAATACAGTCCCTGTTACTTCAATCTGGGGACAACACAAGTCCTGGCAAGTCTTTTTAGCACCTCAAAATTAAAAGGTCCCAATCCCAATCACACAAAAAGGAAAATGAACAAATTATTAAATACAACTAAAAAAAACCCTTGCAACTTACGATTTAACTTAATAAAAATGCAAAATAAAATCGGGAATGTTCAAAATAATCTGATTTTTTAAAATTCAATTTGTTTTCAAGGGTGTCTTCAAGTATGTAAAATAAACTTGGTAAAGAGTTTTGGTGCTGATGATATTGTGCATATTAAAGTGACTTAGTCATAAAAGTAATTTGATTTGAATTCATATATCAAAGAGACTCTTAAGGAAGTAGTGAGGGGGCACCTGGGTGGTTCAGTTGGTTAAGTGTCTGTCTCGATTTAGGCCCAGGTCATGATCTCGAGGTTTGTGACACAAAGCTCCCTGTCAGGCTGTGCATTCACAACACAAAGCCTACTGGGGATTATCTCTTGCTCGCTCGCTCCTCCTCCCTGCTCTTGGTCTCTTTCTCTGAAAATAAATATTTTTTTTTTAAAGGGAGTAGTGAAAGTCCAGCATAATTGATAAATTATCTGGTAGATACATATTTATTTATTTATTTATTTGAGAGAGAGAGAGAAAAAATCCTAAGCAGACTTCATGCTAAGCATGGAGCCTCATGTAGGGCTCAGTCTCACAGCACTGGGATCATGATCTGAGCCGAAATCAAGAGTCAGAAGCTCAACCTACTGAATTACTCAGGCGCCCCTGGGAGACACATATTAGAAAATAGAGCTTAGTTAAGATATTTGCAGTTAGATCCTGTGTGAAAGGCTAGGACATAATTTTTATTTTTTTCATTTTTATTTAAATTTTTTTTTTTTTTAAGATCATTTACTTGACAGGGGCGCCTGGGTGGCTCAGTTGGTTAAATGTCCAGCTTCGGCTCAGGTCATGATCTCCTGGTTTGTGAGTTTGAGCCCCATCAGGCTCTGTGCTGACAGCTTGCTCAGAGCCTGGAGACTGCTCTGAATTCTGTCTCTCTTTCTCTCTGCTCCTGCCCCACTCACAGTCTGTCTTCTTCTCTCTCAAAAATAAATAAACGTTAAAAAAATTTCTTTTTAAGTTCATTTCCTTGACAGATAGCATATCAGATATAGAAAAGTAAATACTCTCTGAGGAATATATATTCTATAATGGAATTATATAACCCTGGAGAATGAAGTTAAAGTTTTAAAGCTCTCTGGAATACTTTTGATTCCAGAAGTGCTTAATGAAATAAAAAAAATAATTACTCTTATTATTAATCATGACTTGGCCCAATAATTATTTCATATTATTTTCCCTAGAAATAAATAAAGATAAATCAATTTTTGCAAAGATTTGAATGATTTGTTAACTTATTTAATTAACAATAGTGCCACCAGTAATAAAATTTGGACTTTGAGTGTGTGATCATTTGGTATTTTTATCCTTGCCAACTTCAGTTCAATCTGAATTTTTTTAACGTTTATTTTCTTTAATTTTTTTTTATTAGTTTTCTTTATTTTTGAGAGGCAGAGAGAGACAGAGCGTGAGTGGGGGAGGGGCAGAGAGAGAGGGAGAGACAGAATCCGAACAGGCTCCAGGTTCTTAACCCTCAGCACAGACCCTGACTCCGGGCTAGGGCTCACAAACCACTAGATCATGACTTGAGTCAAAGTCCGATGCTTAATCGGCTGAGCCACCCAGGTGCCCCAACTTCAGTCCAATTTGAATCTACATTATATTCTAAGTATTATGTTAGATTAACAAAAAAAGAGTTAGAGACATTGTTACAGAAGCTGAATTTTGCTAACTCCCAAAGATACACATTATTAAAAAGCATTATTTTCCAGTGAATTCAAAATAAATGTTTTTTATTTAATGCATTGCGCTTAATGAAATTTCGTTAATTCATGAAGATACAAATGGCTTGGTAATCCACAAAGAACATTTAACTTCTTCACAGTCTTCTTATATCAGTCATACTGAAGTGGCTCAGTTCTATCATTTATTAATTTCACATATTAATATGAATAGAGAAATATCTCAGACAGGAATAATATGATGGTACAAACTGGTGCTTGAAAAAAAATACATATATATATATATATATATATATATATATATATATAGACACTTGCCATATTTGAAAACCTGATGGGGAACCATTTGAATAAGGATTTCACTTTTGAGGTGATTTCACATTCTGTCCAGTCCACACAATTAATTTTATACAGAAATCTAAATCCAAAATATTTTTACTTACTGATTGTAATAGTATAATGACCACTTACCCAATCTCTGCATCCTAATCCTCAAAACCTAGGACTGTGTTACATTATGTGGGAAAGAGGCTTTGCAGATGAGATTAAATTATGGATCCTGAGATAGGAAGATTATACTGAATTATCTGGGTGGAGCCAGTGGTCCTTCTAAGAGGAAGATGAATGGATTACAGTGAGGAGAACTATGATAATGGAGCGCAGGTCAAGTCCAATGGAGATTTGAGGATGCAATGCTGTTGACTTTGAAGATGAACAGGGACCACAAAAGAAGGAATGCAAGTGGCCTCTTGAAGCTAAAAACGGCAAGGGAATACATCTTCTCCTACAGCTACCAGAGGAATGGAGCCTCTCCAACATCATTTTAGGACTTCTGCCTTGAGAGATGTAAAATAATAAATTTGTGTTTTTTAAGGCAATAATTTTGTGGTAACATGTTACAGCAGCAATAGGAATATAATACAAATTTCAGTATTATAACTTGGGTGCTGCTCTAACATATACCTAAAAATGAGGCAGTGGTTTTGGGATTGGTCGGTGGGCAAAATCTGGAAGAATTTTGAGAAGGATGATTTTTAAAAGCATTCGCTGCCTTAAACTATTGGAGTTACGGATCAATCTCTAGGTCACTTGGAATTTCTTTAGCATTTTGAACTGATAATTATACTTTTCCTTGTCTCTTGGTTTGCGTGATAATTAGTTTGACCATATGCCCTTGTTTTGACTGGGGTGGGCTGGGTTCACATCTTCTGTCCTGATGTAATCATTAATAATACCACCTATATCTCTAAAAAATGCATCAGTTTGGATGATAAACTATATGTTCATCTTATGATAACACAATCTTTTAATTTTACTCTTCTCAGATTCAATCTTAGCTTTTTCTTCAAGTTGTTTTCCTCTGTTCTTCACATTAACATTGAAGTTTTCAAGATTCTTCTCTGTCCTTTTTTATATTCAGTGTATAAAATCCAGTATGCAAATGTTTGCTTTAATTGGCATCTATATACTCAAAGATTCTCGACACCTAGCATAGCTAGGTAGAGTAGAGTAGTAATTGAATACATAATCCAGACATTCTCCTGAGTTTCAGAAAGGTATTTCAAACGTAACATTTTATAATTGAATCTCCTTATTCTCAAACCTGCTCCTGATCTGGAATTTTCTTCGTATGGTGAAAGCTCCATTCTCCCAGTTATACATATTTAAACCTGAAAGACATTCCAGTCTCCTTTTCTTTCACCTCCCATATCCAACTGAAAATTGTGTTGTATTCTTTTTTTTTTAATTGTGGAATTTATCTTTTGATTTCTATTACAAAAGTTTTATAAAATCCATCCAAAATTATTGCAGTAGTTTTTTAATTGGTATCAGTTTCCAGACTTGTCTTCCTCACCCCATCCTCAGTACTACTAATGTGTAGCATTTATAAATATTTAAACATTTAACTATTTCAGTAATCTCTTAATGGAACATCCTTGGTCCTTCCATAAAGAAAGTTCATTTCTAGATTCATCCTTTGTACTGCTGTTTTCTCCTAAATTTTATCAGTATTGCAGAACTGCTTGTAATTTATATCTTACCATACCAACAATTCATTCTTTATTCATTCTTCCATCAATATTAAGCAACTATTAGACGTCATGTATTGGAGTGAACACTGAAAAGCCTTTCTATCCCAATAAAGTCCCTGATAATCTTCAAAATTTAGCTTAATTATTAGCTTTTTCACCAAAAATTTCCTTCCTATACTTAACCCACACCAACTTTTTTGTTCTGTTTCTCTGTACTCCCACACATTCTGGGAAAATCTTTACAACAGTACATGTCAAAGTGTATTGTGATTTTTACTGTTTCTTTTTTAGTTTGAATACATTGTGAAAGCAAAATATTTCCCCATCCGTATCTAACTCTTGAGCTAGTTAAGTGATGAGTTTGAGACAATCAGACATCACCAATAAAAACAAACAAATAATGCAAATGCAGTGTTTTTTTAACTTGTGTATCAATTAAAAATAAATTTTAAATGTTTGTTTAGTTTTGAGAGAGAGAGAGAGAGAGAGAGACAGAGCATAAGCAGGGGGAGGAGCAGAGAAAGGGGGAGACGTAGAATCTGAAGCAGGCTCCAGGCTCTGAGCTGTCAGCACAGAGCCCGACGCAGGACTTGAACTCATAGACCATGAGATCATGACCTGAGCCCAAGTTGGACGCTTAATCAACTGAGCCACACAGGTGCCGCTGAATGTGTTAATTTTATATAATCATTTTACATTTAAAAAATTATCTCTATGCTTTGGAAATAGATAAGTATATAACACTCATGTACCTAAGCATCTTACCAATGTACTGCCCTGATTGAAGATACACATTGCTAATTTGTTCTACATCAAGTAAGAGCTCTATCTTCTCTTGCATTCTTTAGTCCTAGTGTATAGTACATTTAATTATTTTTGCATGGTAATGTGATGGTCACGACTTTGGTCATGGAACTGCCTTATCATTTATCTTGCACCCATAATGAAAAATAATTAAACTAACATTAGATTAACCACTTGAAGCTTAATTATGCAACTTTTAGAAATGTCACTTATGTATAATACCACATTTAATAGTTCTGTAGTGGACAAGAATATAAGAAATATCTGTCTAGATCTGTTCTGTTGCCTATATTATATTCTAAAAGGATCCTTTCCTGGCTAATAACTGCAAAATCACATTTTAGTAGCAGCACATGCCATTATAATATCCTTTCAAAGTATCCCTCCATGGCCACAAAATTCAGAAAAATAGTATATTTTAAAACTTGGCTCATGATGGCAGCTCTCCACTAAAAGCCAATTATTCTGGAATATTCTGGTACTAAAATGAATCACAAATACTCCTCATTCACTGGAGTCTCATGAAACACTTTCAAGGCAGAAATGCAGTTTAGTTGAAATAACAGATGGAATAAATGGCCCCCCTGAACCCAATTTAACAAATATTGTAGTTGCCATCCTGCTTTATGATGCTGCTTTGCTCTGCAAAGCTTTTTTTAACAGTTTTCAAGTATTTGGAATCAAACATGGTTGGTTTTATTGAACTAGAAATATCATAGATATGAGATACATTTACACCAAAAAACTGATTCTCAGATGACAGCATTCAAAAAAACTATCAGAAACTGTCAAGTGAAACACCATAGTTTCTTTTTTTTTTTGTTTTGTTTTGATCTTTTACACCTCTTATGTTCTGTACTGCACTGTTCATGCTGGTTACTCTATTTAATTATATACTGTATTTCTTATAGATGCTTTATAAATATTAACTTATTTTCATAACTGTTGATTAATAGATATTACTCATTGATATTATCATACTTTTGATTTTAGTATGTTAATAACAGTATATATTTAAGAGCAAATATTTTTCTCAGTTTTGGTTCTATTTTTCCCCCTTAAACTCCTCATTTTTGTAACAGAATTTTTAGAGAAAGTGTGAGAGGTGAGGGAATAAATTGGTATGTGTTAAGATCCTCTTATTATTCAAGTGCCTAATGCGTATTATTTTAGTATATCCTTATATCAATCTAGTAGATATTCGGTTCTTAATTTGTATAAGGAACATGAGGTTCAAAATCTTGACTATATCTATACTATTATAGAAGGAAAAAAAAGATTGAGGCTTCAAATCCAACTCTGGTTACCCCAAGCATCTCCATAAATACATATTAAAGCTTTTAGAATTGTTATTCCTGAAGTAAAATGAATTTCCAAGTCTCCTTTTGAAGATTTATTATTACTATGATTATTATTATTATTAAGTAACCTCTACACTCATCATGGAGCTCAAATTCACGATGCTGAGATCGAGTCCTACACTTTACCAACTGAGCCAGCCAGGCATCCCCCAAGTCTCCTTTTTAAAACTAGGAAGCAAACATGGTCTCTGGACGGAATTTGATATTTAAATTGTTTTATTTTTTCCTTTATATTCTGTTAATTAATTGCTTACTTTTAAAATCAGAAGATTTTCATTTTAGATCTCATTCCATTTTAGATCTCAAACTTCTCTTGAAAAAAGTGGTATATGTCAGTATAAGGCAACAATTGAGGCATGTCTTCTGATAACACATGTGGTCCCAAATTTGTCTCATTCCAGCATCTGCTTGTGCAAATAACTTATTCCCCTGCATGTTTCTCTTACACATTGGGCTTTCTATTGTTAGATATTCATTGCTTCCTCCTGAAATCATTTGCCTCACTTCCACCAGATGGCAGGTTATGTTTACTTTGCTGATTGACGTAAGGAAAGAACTTGGATGAAGTTTAAATACAAAACAGGACAACCCAATTTGGCAGCATTTTGGCATTATCTTCATATTTCAGGGCAAGGTATACAACTTTGGAAGACAGATAATTAATTTCGTTTCCTCTGTGGTCATGATTTTAAACTCTGTTATAGCCAGAGAAATAAGCCAGTTGGGAAAAGAAAGAGAAGGTAAAGGAAAGGAAGGGAAGGGAGGAAGGAAGGAAGGAAGGAAAGAAGGAAGGAAGGAAGGAAGGAAAGAGGGGCGCCTGGAGGACTTAATCTGTTAAGCCTCTGACTTCATCTCAGGTCATGATCTCTTGGTTTGTGCGTTCAAGCCCCAAGCCTGTAACCTGCTTCATATTCTGTGTCTCCCTCTCTCTCTCTGCTCCTCCCCTGCTCACTCTCTCTCTCTACAAAAATAAAGATTTAAAAAATTAAAGAAATAAAAAAAAGAAAGAAAGGATGGAAGGCAGGCTGGCAGGCAGGAAGAAAGAAAGAAATGAAGGAAGAAAGAAAGAAAGAAAGAAAGAAAGAAAGAAAGAAAGAAAGAAAGAAAAAAGGAAAAAAGAAAGGAAGGAAGAAAGAGGGGCGTCTGGGTAGCTCAGTAGGTTAAGTGACCAACTTTGGCTCAGGTCATGATCTCATGGCTTATGGGTTCAAGCCCCATGTCAGGCTCTGTGCTGATAGCTCAGAGCCTGGAGCTTGCTTCAGATTCTGTGTCTCCCTCTCTCTCTGACCCATCCCTGCTTGCACTCTGTGTCTGTCTCTCAAAAATAAATAAACGTCTCAAAAAAAAAAAAAAAAAAAAAGAAAAGAAAAGAAAAGAAAGAGAAGAAAAGAAAAGAAAAAAGAAAAGAGACATAAGATAGCATTCAAGGCCTTTTCGTATCTATAGGTATCTTAAAGGAGATATCTCTGATTTTCTTGGGGCTCAATAAAGTGGCTAAGGAAGCCCCAGTATGGTTCAACTTAATTTGAATTAAGTGTTTACGGGGCGCCTGGGTGGCGCAGTCGGTTAAGTGTCCGACTTCAGCCAGGTCACAATCTCGCGGTCCGTGAGTTCGAACCCCGCGTCAGGCTCTGGGCTGATGGCTCAGAGCCTGGAGCCTGTTTCCGATTCTGTGTCTCCCTCTCTCTCTGCCCCTCCCCCGTTCATGCTCTGTCTCTCTCTGTCCCCAAAAAAATAAATAAACGTTGAAAAAAAAAAGTGTTTGGGCTTTTGCAAACAAAAATAGTTGACAAGTATGGAAAAAAATAGGTGGGGAGGAGGGAAGTACTGTCTAGGGGTCCACAGTTGAGAGCTATTTTTACATGTAATAACATAACCATTGCATACAGTATAAGTTCAGTTAGTCAAAAATATTTTGACCAATACTACAGTAAGTCATTAAAATGAAGTTGAGAAAAATTCTTAATGAACTCACCATTTTTTATAGCTGCTAGGTATAAAGCCATTACCAGTAATATATTAGTGGTAATAATGGTTAGTATAGATTATTATTTATCAGGTACAAATCTAAGTGTGGTCCATGTTTTAAATAATTGAACCTTCATAAAATTCTATGTGATAGATTATATTTTTCTTCATTTTTGAGATAAGAGAGATAAGGCACGGAAAGGTTAAATAGTAGTAAGTAAAAGTCCCGAAGTTGCTAAGGAAGGAAGCAACAGACCTGATATAGTACACCGTAGCTCAAGAACCCCTGATTCTAATCACCCTATTCTGTTACTTCTCATTGTGATCCAGTTCATCTTAAAAATAAAATACATTTTTCAATAAATAGAAATAAGGACTGGAATTAGTTTGCACAAAAATTTTAGCATTGATATTTCCTGAATGTGGAATTAGAAATTATTGCTGTGTGTGTGTGTGCGTGTGTGTCTGTTTGACATTTTCAAAATACATTGAATAAGATGTTATTTTGGAAGTTAAAAATATTAGTGTAAATGTTTTTAACATATTTACTGAAAATATTATTATAATTGTTAACACTTAATGATATCATGATGTCTGATAAACACAGATATGACTGAAAGAAATTATCAAATACTTTAAAAATTGTATGGTAATATCTCCCATTTGAAAGAGACCTAAGATTTTTTTTTAATATCTACAAACTCAATGTTTGTTAAATAAATGAATGGGTAAATGATTAGAAAAATATGCAAGCATTTTATTGTTGTATCATTAGTTCTAAATGCAAAGTGATAAAATAAAGAAAATTATCATTTCATTAATACTTTAGTACATGATGAAATATGTAGAATACAGAATACAATTAGCATTTTCTGTGATTTTAGGTATTTAACATAACCCCAATTTTAATGACTGGTATCAGATGTTGCAGTAATCAGATAATGTCCTCTGGCTGCTCTTGCTGATTTCTCTGAAGACTGGTGTTTTGGAAAGACTGTTGAATTGAGAAGCAAAGTCCAAGGTTTGCATCAATATTTAGTTGCTTTTAAAATTTCAACCAGTACCTCTGAATGTCAGTGTACTTATCTTCATTGTTTTGCATTAAATGTGGCACTTCTGAAAGTTAGAGGCCTCTCTAAACTTTGGCTTACAATCAAAATATGTTTGTATTCCTACTATTATCAACGGTGTTAATAAAAGACTTTGACTTTGATTTTTTTTAATGTAGTCAAAGGGAGATGGAGATAAGGCATTAATTATTTACTTTAACTTGCATTATTCTGTTCTAGACTAAGGTCATTGTCTCTTATTCAAAACCCAGTTGGCATACAACTGCTATTTTAATCAAGTTATTTTCTCATTTAATAATATATATGCATATATATTTGAAGGTACTAATTTTTTCACTCATAGCTTGCTTGTTTTTAAATCAAATTTATTACATTCAAATCTATAGTTTGAATTATTGATTGCCTTGTATTTCAATACTTAACAGAGATTATATATCCCTCATAGTTCTAAAATTTTTCAATATTTTGAAAAGATTCTATTGTGAACATATTATATTTGGTTATTCTTATCAGGCACTTAATAGACATTCAAATGACAGTAAAAATTCTTAACATTAGGAAATACAATTTGTGCTATTAATCCTAGCTTCTTTGCTGTTTAAAACACTTAACTTACTTTTCTTCTTGGGAGTACTTCTGTAAGGCTGAGTCTATTTGTCTAAATTAAATTTAATTCACTTGTAAGATTCCTGCCACCAAAAGTTCCTATTAATATGTTGTACTCAGATTTCTCCTTCTTGGAGAAAGTACCGATTTAATCTTATAAATTTAAACTTGTAATTAGTATCAAGGTGCCTAGTCATATTTGATATAGCCCATTTGAGAAATTTAATATGTAATTTATAACCATTAATGTTTCAGAAACATTGTGGTTCATTTGAAAAGGTACAAAATTGATAAAATGTGAAAGAAGATTTATATCTTTATTCTTTGTATGAGCATATGATGAGCAACAGAAGTGAATTTTCTCAAATGTTTCACACTATTTTTGTTTTTCTGATGACATATAAAACATCTTGTGAGACAAAGTTGGGTTCAGTATATTTCTGAAACAGTGAAACCGTTCAGCTTGGTGGTTTAATCCACTGCAGTTCATTAAATATTTTCTAAATTATCAATTATTCATTGAGTCACTATAGCAGATATACCAGGATCTTTATTTGAAAATATAATTCATTTTTTAAAAATGATTTCCAAGTTCTAAAATGGCATATGCTTACATGCTACCCTAACTCTGGAAATCCCATCAAACTTGCATTATAGCAAGCCCTTAAAAGGTTTTCGCTATTAAATAGTTATCTGTAAATCATTTGTTACATTATGAAAAGCTAATCAATTATATGGCAAACATGATTGGCAAATGTAGTCTAAGAGAAAGACATTCCTGAGGAAATGGAAGTACCTTCTTTAAAAAAAAAAAAAAATAACAGCTAAATTTTACTGACTTCTGTATCCCGGAGCTGTTTGAAGCTCTTCACTTAGATTATTAATTCATTTAATTCTTACAACTCTTAATTAGTTACTCTTTTTGTCTTCATTTTACAGATGACGAAACTGAGACTCGGAGCAGTAGGTAAATTGCTCAACTGGTAATTGGTGAGGTTATACTATAAACCAAAGTAGTATCATTACCAAATCTGTGGTTTTAAAGACTATGTTGTACTGCCTTTCAAAGCATCTTTAAATTATTCAAAACAAATATTCTTAAAAGTGAATAAGAAGGAATTAATAAATACTGGCCCTAAGCAGAAATCTCTGAAATCCTTCATTCTGTTGAAAAAATCAAGAAAAGAGAGAATACTTAAAAGATGTGGTTGGGAGGCAGTACAGTAACAAAATAAAGCTTGTTAATAAGACAGTAAGGCTAATTTAGGCATGATGGGCCTGAAGGACATATCTCAGATCTAAAGTTATGCTCTGGTAAGAGCCCACAGTTCCTGACCCTGAGATAGAATTAACAATTAAACTATAATGACCTGGAAGACTTATTCATTAATCATATTTAGAATATCTCACTGTCAACCATAAAGAAATTAATAGAACTTTCTTTTGAGTAGCTGGGTTTGGCTACAGAAAAAAATCACTCAACTTGGATATTACTACAAAATCTTGATCAGCATTTCAAAATGACTGTTAACAAGACTTGGAATATTAGTAAATTCTTCAGGTAAATACAATTGTATGCTCACTAAGGAATTATTTAATGCCTCATCCACTCTTCAAACAGCCTCTCTTGCCCTACATCAGCTAATGATTTTCCTTCATAAATCATCATTATAGGCTTTTCCCACAAATATTTGATAATCCTTGGCTGCCCATTCATATTTAAGAATGTAGCACTTAAAAGCTGATAATAAATTCTATGCCCGTGAAGTGTGCTTAGTGGTATATTAGGCTCACTATGATTTGACAAGTTCCAATCATTTCATTGGGGAGTTCTTCAATATTAGTATTTATAGGTCTTTATTTTGAGCTAGGCTGTTGCTTCAGGAAAGAAGCTTCTACTGAGAAGGTTGGTAAAGCAGAATGCATTAGCATTCTAGACAGCACCCTCAGTGCTAAGTGGAGCTGGAGGACTCCTGTTGGCAATATGTGCTTTTACATAATTCCTCAGTTTTCAATATGGCATCCTAACCGTTAGATAGCCAGGTCGTACCTGGACCTAAGTACTCCCTTGTGTACATTTTCCAGAAAATATATTTACTATCTTCTCCTGAGAGCATAAAAGCTAGTCATCTCCCTCTGTACAGGGTATGGAAGTGCATCTAGGTGTAAGCTGTTTTTTTACGATGACTTCTCATTAACAAATCCCCACCAAAACTCTCCTGTTTAGGCTACCTCGAATTTTAATTTTGCAATTCTCTGGTGCAGATTGAGTTGCTTCTTGGTTTCTAAATATGCAGACCACAATCTTTCAGTGCATGTTTGTCTGCTGCTTTGTACTGTTATCCATCATTCAGGGATCTTTCATTCTGATGTTTTACCTTTTCTATTTTCTTTCTTTTTTTTTTTGGAATTTATGTCTTTTTCTCTAGATAATATTATTTACTTATTGTTCGGAATGTACTGTTGGTGAACATAAATATTCAGTCACATATTATAACTGATTTTGGTGGAAATAAAGCAAACCATAAAGTATTATACAACATAAGGTTTATTGGCAATCCAAATTTAGTTGTTATGAATCATTAAATCTCCAATAATATAAAGAGGTAGATTGGAGATTTGGAAGTCAATAATATGAAAGGTATTCCCTTATCTCTAATAAGGAGAAAATGGCGAGGAACCCTTCAAAGTCAAAATAGTCATTTTTGTTTTTTTTTTTATTTTAAGACAATTTTGAAAGTGTTGACTTTGGAGTAATGAAATGTAAATAAACATCATTGAATTATCAAAAAACAGTTTGAAATGACACTGGAAAGAGATATTTGGTCTTGAGATAAATTTGGTATTTATATGTAAACAGTGTGCAAAATGTAAATGTAAATTGGAATTATTTAGGAAACTACATATGTTTAATAGTTAAAATAAAATTGATATAGAAACTTAGGGACTAAGAATTTACTTCAGGAGAAATAAAAATAAATTGTTGTGCTGCAGTGATCTGCTAAGCCAAGTTTTATTGTTACATTATGTGCACTATTGCACATTAATGTGTAGGCTTAGAAATGTTCTAAGTTATAGCACATCATTTATAATATTGATAGTATGCTGCATGAAGTTTAAGAAAAATATTTTAACCTAACATACTACATAACAGGTGGTGGATTATTTTCAGAATTGCTAGTAAATGGCTTATAGCAATACTCAAATTGATTCATTGAGTGTAAGGTAAATGTATTACATTTGAAAGGCAAAACTTTATGCTTCAATACTCTTTGGTATGGACTTGTCATACTTTGTGAAATTCACTGAATCTTTAAATGTATCATCCGAAGAGGTAGGCCATGCTTTCCAGATAACAGAAAAAAACAGATTATAATCCTTCGGTTTCCAGTTAAATTATATTTCTCACAAATGAGTTTTTATCTCAATAATAAAAAAGTATATTTTTGTTTTTAAATTAAGATATTTAATTTTTATGTCTGCTGTACAAGTCCCTGAAGAATTCCCATACATAGTAACTCAATTAAACTTGAGAGTGACTAATCTTAATTTATCCCAGAGACTGCATCCTGCTCTTATTTAATATGAGAATTCTCCCTCATCTTGACATGAAAGACTCATATAGTCTCTGACTTTGGACATGTAAGATTGCACTTAAGTTCTGGCTTTACATGACCCCAAAGTTTTTGTTTGTTTGTTTGTTTTTTAATGATCCTGTGTGAGTCCTTCATCTCAGCAGACAGTAGAGAAATTTATTTCCCAAGCTGCCTCCTGAGCTGTAGCACCTTGTAAATAAAAACACATGTTATGATCTCATAATAAATGTTCCTTTACTGAATTAAGTTGGTATGAGTCTAAGATTGAAAATAAGACTACCTTCATGCCAGGCTCAGGTTCCCAAATGAAGTTATTGTATACCAGAGGTTCATCACATCTCCCTTTCTTGAGGATATCAGTCTCCATTAATACTGAAAAGGTGTTTGGATTTGATCACGATATTCTAAGATTGCTTCAACTGATTTTAACTGAAGGATCAATTCTTTTTCATGCGGAATTCAGGAGTAAAGACATATTTTCAGTGCAGAGCCCTATCAGGGGCTTGATCTTAGGAACTCGTGACATCATGACCTGAGCTGAAATCCAGAGTTGGAAACTCAACCGACTGAGCCACCCAGGCACCCCTGATCATAATTTTAGTAATTTTAGTAATCATAATTACTAAATGATAAATTACTATGATTATTATTTAGTAACAATAATTTTTCTAGTTAAGAAATCTCATGGACAAGGGTATAATTTTATCTCAGATTTTGGGGCCATATATATAAATATAACATCTAATTTTCTAGTTATAATCAATCTAACTATTATTCTTGCCTGTGTTCTTTCAGATGCTATTTGTTTTACTGTGATAGAACTCTGTTTACCTTTTTTCTAAGGAGATTTTTTTAAATGCTTATTTATTTATTTGAGAGAGAAAGAGCAGAGGAGGGGCAGAGAAAGAGGGAGACAGAGAATCCCAACAGGCATGGAGCCTGATGCGGGGCTAGAACCCACAAACCATGAGATTATGACCTGTGCTGAAACCAAGAGTCTGGCGCTTAACTGACTGAGCCACCTGAGCACTCTTGTTTATCTTTCTTTATTAGAGCTATGCATTTTTTTAAGTCAACATTTGTTTTCTGCTTGCTTTCAGTTGAGAAAATCAACAATCACTTGGACAGTTGTGTAACAAGCGTTTACTAAAGCGCCTCATGTTTGTTTGGGTTTTTTTCGGTGTTTGTATAAGTACTTGAATTATCTTTCAGCGAGGGAGGCACCACCTCTTTAAAAATGTGGGTTTAATGCTTTCTTAATTACTCAGGAAGTTTTAGTTGAAGAATCTATTTTCTAAAAACAAAACAAAACAAAACAAAACAAAAAATGAACTTGCTGAAAAGAGCCACTGTGTCTCCAAAGACAAATTACAAATTTGCTAATCACCAGTCCATCACCTGCTGCTTGCCATCAGCAAAGCAAACAGCAGTCAATTGACTATAAGTTAGTAAGAACTTCTTTTAACCAGCCACCAAGAAAGAACTTAGTAAGTTTTGAGAATGGTAGGATAGTGAACAGTAGCAGAATCTGACACATCCAAACATGCCACTTTGGCATATTGAATACTTTGAGCTATAGACAATTGAGCAAAAGGCAGATAAAAGAAAAGTTCTTTGCCTTCCTCCTTTTTGTGTAAAAGTAGGACATAATTTGTAAAACTATCTTTCTTTTCCTCTCTACCAGGAAGAACAGAAGTTAATCACTACAGACAACTCTAGAAGCTTATCATGTCAGAGAAAACACAAGGAGACTTTGTACAACAAATCTCACTAACTAGACAAACAGTCCATTAGCTGTTGGACTAGCTAACAGTCCATTAGCTTCCTCCATATATTTGTCATCCCACAAGTTACCATGCTTGAAACTCTAAGTTGTTTTCCTTTGTCTTGTCACTTTAAAATTTTATTGTTCTTGGGGCACCTGAGTGGCTCAGTCGGTTAAGCGTCCGACTTTGGTTCAGGTCATGATATCACGTTCCATGAGTTCAAGCCCCGCGTCGGGCTCTGTGCTGCCAGCTCAGAGCCTGGAGCCTGCTTCCGATTCTGTGTCTCCCTCTCTGACCCTCCCCCGTTCATGCTCTGTCTCTCTCTGTCTCAAAAATAAATAAACATTAAAAATTTTTTTTTTTAATTTTATTGTTCTTTTGCTGTGACACTATATAAGCCCAAATTTAAATCATCCCTTTGAGTTACTTATCCCTGAGTGTTCCCTTGTGTTTGTGTGATGTATATGTTAATAAACTTCTGTTAGCTTTTCTTTTGTTAATCTGTCTTTTGTTAGTGAAATTTAAAGGGCCCCCACTAAAGTAACTAGGAGGGTAGAGGAAAAAGGGTTTTTTTTCCCCCTCTCCTACGATATAATTATCAGTACAGTTTCTCTAAAGTAGCTTTTAAATTTGAAGCATTGGAACTTACGACTTTCACTAAACAACGTGCTCTTTGTTATCCACCACTCTGTGGCTTCCTTATTATCATAAGTCTTGACCTTTGTACCTGACATATTTGAACATGCTTTAGTATTGTCCACTCAAATACAATGATGTCATAGATTATAGCATACTACAGTGTAATTTTGGATGTTAGAGCTATGACTAATGTATTCTCTATGGGCAGTAACCATTTCCACATAGTAGAATTTTAGTCTGCCAATTTTGTTCTAGGAAATTAAATTTATTATTGCCTTACTGTCTCCAAACTTTACTTCTAACTGATATCATACAACATTTTTCTGTCACTTTGCAAACCTCATATAATATAGAAAACTACTCCCTTCTTTTATAATTCTGCACTCATGCAACAGTTTAAATCTTGCCACATTAATGGGCATTCCTGATGAAATCATACCTGGTGAATATCGTTTGGCTATTCACAAGTTTGCTTGACTCAACATGGTATTTTATAAACATTTTATAATCCATTTTGATTCTCTTTGTAGATGATTCTTACCTCAAACAGAGGAGGCTAAATACATTATTACTGATTTGTGACAGATTAGAAAATCTAATGGTTTCCCAGATGTTAAATCAATATAAATGGCCCTGCTAAGAGCTCCTTCTGGAACATGTCATGTCTCTAAAGGATCAACATCTATAACAAAAATAGACTTGCTTTTGGAACCATGCATCATTTTTGAGTCATAAAAGAGGTTTTTAACTACTAGTGGAAATCCCTCAAAACTGACATTTGGATTTAAGAGTTGCTTCATGACATAACCCTTACTAATGAATAATTGTGATTAAGATAAAGGTACATCTAAGCAACATATATATAAATCCAGAAGAAATGTTTTTGACTGGTTACTG
Source organism: Leopardus geoffroyi (assembly GCF_018350155.1). Lineage (NCBI taxonomy): Eukaryota > Metazoa > Chordata > Mammalia > Carnivora > Felidae > Leopardus > Leopardus geoffroyi. Next base: position 153,748,615 of record NC_059327.1, read on the forward strand.
TGCTAAGCAGGGTGCAGTAATTAAAGTCTTTCAGTGCTCCATAAAGGAATCCAAACCCATTTGCCCCACTGATTTTAATTGATATCTAGTAACAATCTCAAGAGAAGAGATAAATTTACTGGTAACATTCAGAAAGTTCTTAAAATTATGATCATTTCTCAGGCACCAGAACCGCCAAAATATGATAATCTCTAAAGAGACCAAGTCACCCAAATTAGAATTTGACAAAAGTATTACATGTCATTATAGCAAAAATTACTTGGAAACTAACCTAATCACCAATGGTGGCAAAATATCACATGGAAGCTGAAGATATTTCTAGTACATTCTTTAGAGGTGAAAATATAATCTTGAAGGAAATCTATAAAGGCAACTCCTTATTTGGAGACAGGAACCTGAGCCTCAAAGTTTGAGATTTTTCATTTGAATGTTATTAAATTTTTTTTTCTACAGATTTAAATATGTTCCAGTGATTGTAGGTATATTATCTCAGACATAAATTTATATTTGAATTCAAGGACTAAAGTGTTTTAACTCTGATAGCTGTTAATCCTACAACTTTCTGCTTATGAGTTTGTTATGGGGAAACTAATGACATTAAGAGCCCAGTTTGTATTTTTTTAATGCTTATTTAATTTTGAGAGAGAGAGCACAAGCAAGGAAGGTGCAGAGAGAGGGGGGTACAGAGGATCTGCAGCAGGCTCCAAGATGACAGCAGAGAGCCTGATGTGAAACTTGAACTCATGAAACATGAGATCATGACCTGAGATGAAGTCAGACGCTCAACAGACTGAGCCACCCAAGTGCCCCCAGGTTTGACATTTTTGAATCTAACCCTTTCCAGAAAATATATGGACAGATATTAGAGAGGATAGAGGACTTAGAGAATACTCAGCTTTATAGTCAAAAGACTAAATTTGAGATTCAAAAAAAAAAAAAAAAAAGGCTTGTGGATATCTTCATGGACTTTAATCTGGACATTTCATTTAATGGAAACATCACCAGGAAAAAAACAAAACAACAAACTACGAAGATGGAAGGGATCATGTTAGGTACTGTTAGCAATGAACACTACACTACAGTGAAATTACAAGGTACAGGTCACTGGATTTATCATTATCACCTCAAATGACAATATACTAGTAAAATTAAGGAGGATTTTCAGCAGTGTACTTTTGTCCTCAGGCTGACTCAAACTATGCCACACTGGAGGCAGGAAAAGTAGGCCTTGTGGCTCAAAATCTGCCTTAAACTTTGGCTCAAAGAAAACTTAGAATTTTACAAACCTTTGAAAAAAAATAATACGGGAGTTACTTGAAATGAGGAAAGCAGTTGTTCAAAATAGTGCATCTTCTAGCATCACAAGGAAGTATTTACACAGTGTTACGAAAAGGCTGTTACACATTTGTTCCTGTAGATTTAACAGAAGTCTGTAACTTCACTACAAAAGCAAAAGATACTGCAAAAAAAATCAAAGCTGGGGTTTTGATTAATATTCTAGTCTCTGGATCTTCATTGTCTGATGCTAGATGGGATCTATTTCTTGATTGGATTTAGAAAATGTCAGTGCTTCTTTCAGAGTATATTTCAGAGTTTGATAATAACTCACCTTGTCACTGTTCTTGCCATCACATTTATCAATATACCTTCTCCAGGGGTTTAGGTGGTATTGCAGTCTGACTAAAAACCAGACACAAAAGCTAAAGGAATGTTAATTGTAACCATTGCACAAAGCCTCACAAACCATTGCACAAAAAGCCTAGTATTTAGGATTGACCTAAATACTATAAGCGTGGGGCTCTTGGACAAAGAATGGTCATATGTAATGGTGTTTGTGATGTCAAAACACCTAGGAAATTCCCTACATAAAGTAACTTCTTGGAGTCCCTGGGTGCCTCAGTCGGTTAAGCGTCTGACTTTGGTTCAGGTCATGATCTCACAGTCAGTGAGTTCGAGCCCCACATCAGGCTCTGTGTTGACAGCTCAGAACCTGGAGCCTGTTTCAGATTCTGTGTCTCCCTCTCTCTCTGCCCCTGCCCCACTCACCCTCTGTTTCTGTCTCTCAAAAATGAATAAATGTTAAAGAAAATTTTTAAAGTAACTTCTTTTACTTACAGTATGATCCTGTTTGATGATCAGCCTCAGAGACCAAATGCACTTTGCTTATATATAATCTCACAATCAACCTGATCTTCTGTTCCCATGTGGATGTGGGTAACTGCATGAAGGAGGAATAAAACCAGAGGAATAATATTGAAAAACATCTCCTGAAGCGCTACACTCACCGCAGCCACTTTAACCATGTCTGCAAATGGCTAAGCAGACAAGAATGTTGAGTGTTCCAATTGGGCAGAAAATGTCTCAGCATTTTAAAAAAACTTCAGAGTTACTACATGTGAATTAAATATCATGATTGTGAAATATCTGAATAAAAATACCTGGTATTTTAGGAAGCATACTGATGATGAACTTGCAGTAATCATCCATGGGGGGGTGGGTAAATTATTATTGTTTCCAGAAAATTGTTGCTAAATATGGCAAACTGCTTTTGTAATGGGGGAGGAGTAAATTATTATTGTTTCCAGAAAATTGTTGCTAAATATGGCAAACTGCTTTTTCAGTGAGCTATTGTTATGAGTAAAATTATGTGCCCCCACAAAGGATATGTTTAGTCCTAATTCCCAAATGTGACCTTATTTGGAAAATGGGCCTTTACAGAGACAATCATTTAAATGAGGTCATTACAGTAGGCCCTAATCCAAAATAACTTTTATCCTTAAAAAAATGGTAAATTTGGACAGACATATAGACATGCATAGCGACATGCAGAAGAATGAACCTGGACCACTTTCTTACACCATACACAAAAATAAACCCAAAATGAATGAAAGACCTCAATGTAAGACAGGAAGACGTCAAAATCCTCCAGGAGAAAGCAGAAAAAAACCTCTTTGATCTTAGCTGCAGCAACTTCTTACTCAATACATCTCCAGAGGCAAAGGAAACAAAAGCAAAAATGAACTACTGGGACCTCATTAAAATAAAAAACTTCTGCACAGCGAAGGAAACAATCAGCAAAACTAAAAGGCAACCAACAGAATGGGGGAAGATATTTGCAAATGACATATCAGATAAAGGGTTAGTATACAAAATCTACAAAGAACTTATCAAACTCAACACCCAAAAAACAAATAATCCAGTGAAGAAATGGGCAAAAGACATGAATAGATGCTTCTTGAAAGAAGACATCCAGATGGCCAACTGACATGTGAAAAAATGCTTCACATCACTCATCACCAGGGAAATACAAATCAAACCCACAATGAGATACCACTTTACACCTGTCAGAATGGCTAACATTAACAACTCAGGCAACAACAGATGTTGGCGAGGATGCAGAGAAAGAGGATCTCTTTTGCATTGGTGGGAATGCAAGCTTGTGCAGCCACTCTGGAAAACAGTATGAAGTTTCCTCAAAAAACTAAAAAATAGAACTATCTTACGACCCAGCAATTGCACTACTAGGTATTTATCCAAGGCATACAGGTGTGCTGTTTTGAAGGGACACATGCACCCCCATGTTTATAGCAGCACTATCAACAATAGCCAAAGTATGGAAAGAGCCCAAATGTCCATCAATGGATGAATGGATAAAGATAATGCGGTATATATACACAATGGAGTATTACTCAGCAATCAAAAAGAATGAAATCTTGCCATTGCAACAAATGGATAGAACTAGAGGGCATTATGAAATTAGTCAGAGAAAGACAAATATCATATGACTTCACTCATATGAGGAAGACACAGAATAGATGAACATAAGGGAAAGGAAACAAAAATAATATAAAAACAGGGAGGGGGACAAAACATAAGATACTCTTAAATATGAAGAACAAACAGAGGGTTACTGGAGGTGTTGTGGGAGGGGGGATGGACTAAATGGGTAGGGGGTATTAGGGAATCTACTCCTGAAATCATTGTTGCACTACTATATGCTAACTAATTTCGGTGCAAATTTAAAAAAATACAATTAAAAAAAAAGAAATACAAAGTGAAGCAATACAGGAAGATGATTGTTATCTCTAAGCTAAGGAGAGAGACCTGGAACAGATCCTTTCTTCACTGCCCTCAGAAGGAACCAACCTTAAAACACTCTAATTTTGGACTTCCAGCCTCTAGAACTATGAGATCATACATTTCTGTTGTTTAAGCCACCCAGTTTGTGATACATTGTTATGGCAGCTCTCTGAAACTGATATGTATTTTGGTACTGTGAAGTGTAGTGCTACTGGGGGAAGTGGCTTTGGAATTGGATAGGGAGTGCAAGAGTTTTGAGGTACACGATATAATAAGCCCAGATTGCCTTGAGAGACTGTTGATAGAAATATAGATGTGAAAGCAGATTCTGGAGAGACCTCAGAAAGAATAAAACACAGCTGTAGAGAAATCTACCATCTCAGATAATACTATGTTGTAATGAATAGAATGCTGCAAGAAATATGCATGTTAAAGGTGGTTTTGGTGAGCTCTCGGATGGAAATGTGAAACAAGTGAGCAGAAAGTGAAAGGATAGGTGGTCTTCATTATAAAGTCATATGGGAGCTCCAAACACTGTGGTATCAAAACCCTTTTGTAAAACCCTAATGCAGGGTACAATTGGATTGGAAGAATATATAAAAAAAAAAATGTAAGGATTGATAGTATGCTGGTGAACATTGAAATATTTAAACATGCTTTAGGTAAAGAAGTTGCTTTCTCTTTACCTAAATGTTTTGTAGGGATGAAGATTATGTCATACTAGGCAAATTTTCCCTACCCAAAATTTGTTGATGAAGTCCTAGTGGAGGCTACAGTTAGGTTCATAAGTGTTAATGGGATTAAGGTGAAAGTTTGGAGGATAATTGTTATGTTTTAACAGGCTTCATAGGAAGTGGTTGTCTCCCTTTTGCCTGAGTATATTGTAGGAGTGGCTGCAGTGTCTTATTGGGGAACATTTCCTCTACCTAGTGTCATAAAACAGAATGCATGCAAATTGACCTATCGAGCAATATTAATTGGACTTGCTAAATGGGAGCAAATAAGATTGCCTGAGTCTGCACAGTGTACAATAGAAGCAGAAGCGCTGGTATGGACAAATTATAGTCAATCTATATAGTGCTATGTAGAGTATAGACCGAAGCTTATGACAAAAGCCTAGGAGTGCTTCCCATTAGCAATGACTGAGATTTTGAACTAGTGAATTTCCATTTGAGGGGTAATTACTAGCTTGCTATTGGACATTAATTGAAACTACCTCCATTACTGAAGGACATTAAGCTCTAAAATACCTGTGATATCTGGGGGATTTGGAAAAAAAAAAAAAAAAAAAAAAAACACTATATGGGACGATGGTGCCCAAAAGAAGTCCACAATAAAATGGAAACAGTTTATACAGCTTATACAGGTTCACATTACCTGAAAATTGCAAGAAGGTACTCGCAAGCAGGTAGTCTCTTTTCCCCTGGAACTGACTTTGGAACTGAATGAAGACCTGCAGGATTCTATCAGTACTTAGTGCCCAATGAACAGACAGCTCTTCACTGACTGACAAACAGCTGCTTGGTTTGTGGATGGCAGTTACAAGGCAAATGGACAAACTCCTGTTTGGAAGGATGTCACTCCGATCATAGAAAGAGAAACAAATCAGCCTGGTGGATTGAATTGCATGCCGTTGCCCTAGCAGTGATGGATGAGTGGTAAAAGCCCCTATGTTTGGGTTTTTATGGACTTATGGGCAGTGGCCAATGGCCTGTCCATATGGTCAGGCAGAGGGAAGTGAAACCTGGCCTATTAAAGGGATGGCCATATGCGGCATGGTCATAAGGAAATTTAAGGGGTGCATTAACACAAGACATGTTGATACTCATTGAAAGAACTCCCTTCAGGTCCAGAGAGTGGTTGGAATTGGCAAGCCAATATCCTTATGGGCTCACTTAAGGTAGCCACCTGGCTTCATGAAATGACTGAACATGGGATACTACAGCAATGCAGAGAAGAGCTGAAACTGGACATACTCCTCTTGCACCTTCTGAAGCACAAAATGCCGATAAGAACTGTTCTGTGTGTCTGTAAAAAAAAAAAAAAAAGACATATACTACAGACAGCTGGCTATGTGATAGATTTCCTCATGGGAAAATCTTGATCATAACTGGCAAGTGAGACTGATACTCATAGCCTTGGAGGATTTCTAATGACTGGAATAGACACTGACTCTAGACAGGGCTTTGCTTACTGGGTACTAGATGCAAATGCTCAGAGCACTACAAAAGAATAGAGCATGTTGCATCCACTTGGATAATCAACCATCATTTATTCAAACCAAGGAACACACTTCACAGCCCATAACGTCCATCAACAGGCTGGGATATATCCTTTTCAGAGTAATAGTTTGATAGAGAATTGGAATGTGTAATTGAAATATTGGTTGCCTAAATCATACTTTCATGAGTGTGAACTGTTATTAGATAAGAGGGACGGTAACGGAGGTATCACCACTGGATAGATTTTTCAGTTTTCCTGGTGAATCTGAAGAAGAGGAGGAGGAGGAGAATGCTGGTATTTTCACTGTCTTAATGGTGTTTGCAATTCATGCCAAGGGTGGAGGGATGCTGGTGTAAAGACTATACTTTTTTTTTCCCCCCACATCACCTACATTTTTTTTCCTACTTGATGCAGAAGTCATAGGACCAGGGCTGCAGCTCTTCATGCGGGATGCAAGGATAATTTCTGAGTAAGAAACTATATTTTTAACGTTACGTCAGAATTCCTAAAGGCCTGGTAGAATGAATTTTGCCTTTACCCTATCTAACAAAATTACAGTAAACAGTGAATTTAGCATAATCACCTGGTGGTAAAGATAACCCAGTAGTTCTATACTTATGTTATCTTATTTTATGTGAATGGGAATGGACTGAGGGGGACGCAGTTGCTACATGAGTTTTACGACCTGCAATCCAGAAGAGCACAGTGGCTAAGCCAAATGTCCTTTACAAAGATGGGAAAGTTTGAGCCTGAAATTAGAGAAGAAATAATAGCTGTGAATAAAGGGATGAATAAATGGATTATGCAGTGAGGGAACTCTAATATTGCATTAACACCTTCAAAGAGGCACAGAGCAAGAGATAATATTATCTGAGTTTAATTATATCAGACACCTCAAAGGGTAAAGCCGTATATTGCTGAAACCATTTCTGCTTTTAGAACCTGACAAGATCAAATGGAGGCCTGAGTGGCCTTGCCCTGAGAGACATTTTTGTACAATATGATATTGGTTTGGACTACTTATTAATGACTGAATGGGATTCTAGTCATATGGAAGAGTCTTTTGATTATTAGGATCATTTGGCTGTCAGGAGTTCACGGCCAGAGATCAGTGGTAGACTCTAACATAATAAGAAATGAATATTTGGTTTCTGGCGCTGGTTCCTGACACAGAGCTCCTCAAACCCTTGCTGTTTCTTGAGTGATGGGGGTTCTACGAACATCTTTTGTTTAGTATTTGGTCTTTGATCCTGGTTCTAGTCACAGAGCTTCTGAAACACTTGTACCTTCCTGAGTGATAGGGTTGCTAAGAACATCTTTAGTTCTAATTTTTGGTCCTTGACACTAGTTCCTAATACAGAATTCTATATCCCTTGGCATTTCCTGGTGATGGTAGTGTCATTCGTTCTAAAGGGGCAGAGAGTGATTGGTGGACACCTGGATATCCTTGGTGGACACCTGGATAACTTCAGGATGGAGACCAGTCACCAGAAAGACCAGCCATGATGAAAGGCTTGGAACTCTCAGCACCACCCCTCATCCTCTGGGGAAGTGTGTGGAGCTGGAAATTGAGTTAATAACCAGTTATGTCTCCATAATGAAGCCTCCGTAAAAATCCCTAACCTACTGGGTGTGGAGAGTTTCTGGATAGGTGAACACATGCATGTGGGAGGCTGTATACTCCGACTTCATGAGGATGGAGGCTCCTGTCAGAGTTTTCCTTTCAGAGATGATGAACGTCTCATTTGGCTGTGCCAGAAAGATGTGAACACAGCTTTCTAATAACACTTAACAATTCCTGGCATTATTATTTATGTTTTTATTATATTTAGATTAAACACAAACAAAATTGCTTGGTTTCTGGCTTCTAGGTGACAGAAATACTGAATAATGAGGAAATTGTTCATTGTTATTCAGGTACTCATTTCACATTACTTACCTATTAATCTTTTTTAGAAATTCCCACAAATCAATTGCTGTTTAAAATTTCTTCATTTGAAACTTCTTCAAGTCAGTTACTACCACTAGAGGCTTTTTGTCACAGCCAAGGGGAACCGAAGGAGACATGCTGACTAAAGGTAATGTCATGTCCTAGGGGCTCCTGACTGTCTCAGTCACTTATGCATCCCGTTCTTGATTGCGTTTAGTTCATACCTCAGGGTGGTGACATGGAACTCTGAGTTGGGCTCCATGATGGGCCTGGAGTCTACCTAAGATTTTTCTCTCTGTCTCCCTCTGCCCCTCCGCTGTGCACGTGTTCTTTCTCAATAAATAAATAAGTAAATAAATGAATTAATTAATTAATTAAATTAAAGGAAAAAAAAAAACTAATCTCAGGTCCTGGATGGGATCCTGGAATAGATGCAAAGATATTAAGGCAAAAATCACGAAAACCTGAATAAATTACAAATTTAGTCAATCATAATGTATTAGTATTTATTTGCTTTATGAATTGAGACAAGTAACCATACAAATGTAATAGGGGAAACTGGATGTGTGTTGCGAGGGAAACTGGATGTGTGTTGCGAGGAACACTGTATTATATTTACAATATATTCTGTAAATCTAAAACTACTACACAACTTAAAAGTCGATTGAAAAGAAAGAAAATCTGCAATCTTTCAAAGAAAAATACTATGTAAAATGAGCGATACACTCAATTGCCTTGGAATTTTTTAAAGAAATTCAATATTTTTGGAGAGGCACCTGGGTGGCTCAGTTGGTTAGGCATCCAACTTTGGCACAGGTCATGATGTCGCGGTTCCTGAGTTTGAGCCCCGCGTCGGGCTCTGTGCTGACAGCTCAGAGCCTGGAGCCTGCTTTGGATTCTATGTCTCCCTCTCTCTCTGACCTTCCTCTGCTCGCACTCTATCTCCATCTCTCAAAAATGAATAAATGTTAAAAAAAAAAACAACTTGGGGCGCTTGGGTGGCTCAGTCGGTTAAGCATCCGACTTCTGCTCAGGTCAGGATCGCACTGTCCATGAGTTCAAGCCCTGTGTCGGGTTCCGTGCTGACTGCTCAGAGCCTGGAGCTTGTTTCAGATTCTGTGTCTCCCTCTCTCTCTGACCCTCCCCCGTTCATGCTCTGTCTCTCTCTGTCTCAAAAATAAATAAACGTTAAAAAAAATAAAAAAAAAACTTAAAAATAAATTCAATATTTTTGGAAACATACTAGAAAGTTGTTTAATGAATTATTTTAATCCATAATATCACCAATATAAGAAAGATCTTGTTTACTTATTACAATTTCCAAAGCAAATTCTTTCATTTGTATTTTTATTTAATAGATTTGAATGTGTAAACTGAAGATGATTTTTAAAAAAATTCAGAGCATGTAATAGGAACTATTTCTGCCTTGTTCATTTTTACAGGATATCTGTTCTCTGTGGTGATTTTATTGTATGAGTTGCAATGATCAACATGAAGTATTAATAGGAAACTATATTTCTTGACAGATGGCATTTAGATGCATAGAAAATCCATTTATCTCAGAATAGTTCTCACATTTGTAGTTTTCTGCAACTAATTCTGTATTTTTACCTTTGTTAAATAAAACATTTGTAATTTATAGAATTTAGTCATTGATCTCAAAAGAATCTCCTTCTATGTTTAAATATTAATAGACTTAAATAAGACTGGACTAGAAAGGGAAATAAAAGAAATATACTGGTTGACATAAATTATTTAAATAACCATTAGAAACACTCTCGTTACACAGAAAATCTAGAAAGATTAATAAGGCATCTTGCACAAGATTCATTTATTCAGTAACCAACAAATTACTTTAATCGAGTTCCTTAAGAAAAAAAAGCCTTTATGAAATTGAAAGTGGTATCTAAATGTCGATTTCTCAGTTTCACACGGATTTTTCTTAACCTCTTACTGTGACAACTTCCTACATTGTCGAATTGTTTTCAGAAAGGAAAAGAAGACTTCATGAAAATACTTCTTTGATAATTAGAATTTGTTTCCTTTATAGCAGAATAGAAAACTTACTGCACTCTTCCCAGAAACTATTCATCAGGATTTCTTTGTTTCTGCTCTTGTAAGAACAGCTTAGTGCTGTTCCATCATAACATATTTACTAATAAGGGGAAAATCTCACTGTATATCTCATGACCTATGTTTCTTTAACCTAACTCATTAATCTTATTTTATTTTTTTGCAAAGATAACTTTTCATCTTCTATAGAGTATGGTGCTAAATATTTTCTTGTACAAGCTAATATGAAATCTAATTTGCTATGGTTCATTTTTCGTTGAACTGCTCTGAAAATAATGTTTTGCGAATTATGAATATCAATCTAATTTTATAACACAAATGTATTTCCTCTTTGGTTACTCATATTTTATTATTTTAGAGCTTAATGCTTTATAGTTTTGTGTATTCAATACCTAGAACTGTGTCACAGAGTAAATATTCAACAAATACTTGTTGAATTTATGTAGCATTTACAGAAGTGGAAATATTACTCTCTTTACTTTAGAATTCCTTCCAGATCCTATCCTCTTTCCTACGTATTTTTTGAGCTAGCTGGACGGGGGGGGGTGGGTGGGGGTGGGGGGGTAAATTTGTAAATAAAATAAAATAAAATAAAATAAAATAAAATAAAATAAAATAAAATTGGTATTCAGATGGTACGCTTAACCATCTGTTAAGGCTTTTGGTTTAAATAAAGGGTGAGTTGAACTTAAATGCTCCAGTTGATAGAAAGTATTTTATGTCTTTTTTTTAAGATAAAGGAGAAGACATATTGCTGGAAATATAAAACTTTGAACAAGAAATTGTTTTAAGCTTCTACGTTGTTCATAATGTGAATCCTCTTCCCTATATCTTCTGCAATCTTCACTAGGAAATATACTTTGTTAAATATACATATATATTTCTGAGGCTATTTTAAAAGATCTATCTTACTTTACTGTGGATATAGAATGAGAGCATTTAATACTTAAGAAGAAATAAAATCACATCTTAGCTATATTTGTTTGAATAACTTAAAAAGTAATGAATTGCTAACAAGATTTAACAACATATTTTAAATAGGATGAGTGTAAATAATATATAATTATAATAACCAATAATCATATATATGGTCTCCAAACTAAGGAAAGTGAACAGCAGTAACCAAAGGATCATTTGTAAAGTACTATTCATCATAAAAGAATATAAACACTTGTAGCTATTACTTTAAAAAATATTTATCAGCATATCTTATTTTTTAGCCCAGTTTTAAGGAGGAATGAGTGGAAAGCAGAGAGAATTCCCATATACCCTGTGCCCCACACCAGGTTTACATATTAGGGAGTGATCTACATAATCTCTAAATACACAAGAAACTTTTTCCTCTTGTAGTCTCAAGGATTGTATATCCTCAAGGATATCTTGGCTATGCAACACCTCTTAAAATTGTTTTTGTCTGTATGTTCTTCTCTACTACAATCTTGTCACATTGGACTTCCTTAACTACTGTTTGTGTAGAGTAGTACATTATCCTTCAGATTTAAAAGTGAAATGGTCCTCCATTTCTTGACAATAGGTTAAGGTTCTCTTTTTAGGCATTTCCATATACCTGAAATTTAGATACAACCAATCTTTCCACATCTACAATAACTGAGTTCATATATATATATGTATATATATTACATACATGCATATATATAATACATATATGTAATATATATACATATATATGTATATATATATACTATATTGTATATATTTTTATATATAGTATTTTCTAGCATTTAAGTATTTAAATGCTGTGGATAAATTTGTTGGGCTTGAATCTAGGTTTACTTCTAGATTAGCTCAGGCAAGTTATTTACTATCTATTGGTATCAATTTCTTCATCCATAAAATGAAGCTAATAAGATACAGCCTCTTGTTAAGTAAGTTGACACCTCAAAAGCAGGTGGATACGTGCCTAAGATATTTAATTCAGAAACCACTTTTATTTGCATACAGCCTGTATTTTTGGACAATAACATTATTTTGTATCTACATGATAACCCAGAAAAATTGGGGTTTGAGTTTTAGTATTTTAATTGAGATTATTGGTGATAAATTTGAATGGGGATACATTTAAACACACACAATCACAGAATTATTTCTCTTCTTGAGAATAAATTCATAAGAAAGAAAGATGTCAAGCCCGAAAATAGTAATATTTTGAAAATTGTTTGGCTGTTTTCAAGTAGGAATTTTTTTAGCTGATGTTTTTCTTCCCACTTAAGTTTCTTGTGTATTCTAAAGGACTTTATTGCTCTTTTTTAAATGTGTATTTTATTTTATTTTTTAGAGAGAGAGAGAGACAGAGCATGAGCAGAGGAGGGGCAGAGAGAGAAGAAGACACGGAATCCAAAGCAGGTTCCAGGCTCCAAGCTGTTGGCATAGAGCCCAACACAGGTTTCAAACTCATGAACCACAAGATCATGACCTGAGCTGAAGTGAGATATTTAATGGCTGAGCCACTCAGGTACCCCAAAGACTTTATTGCTCTTTAGAATAACATTCAAATTCTTGTTTTAAATTGAAGTATAATTGACATTCGATGTTATAGTGTTTTCAGGTGTACAACATATTGCTTCAACAATTCAGTATATTATTTAATGCTCGCCATGATAAGTTTTACCATCTGTCACCAAATAACAGTATTACAATATTATTAACTATATTCCCGATGCTATACCTTTCATCTCCATTACTTATTTATTTCCTAACTGGAAGTTTGTACCCCTTAATCCCCTTCATCTATTTCACCCATCTCCCCACCTACCTTCCCTGTGGCAACCACCTGTTTGTTCTCTGTATTGAAGTCGGTTTTTGTTTGTTTGCTCATTTATTTTGTTTTTTAGATTCCACATATGAGTGAAATCAAATGTATTTGTCTTTGTCTTTTTCTGACTTATTTCACTTAGCATAATATCCTCTAGGTCCATCCATGTTTTTTGCAAATGGCAAGATCTCATTCTTTTTTATGGCTGAGTAATATTCTATCACACACACACACACACACACACACACACACGCCCCACATCTTTATCTATCCATTCATCATTCATCTATCTCTGGACACTTGGGTTGCTTCCATATCTTGGAATATTCTGCTTTTGCTTTTAAGAACTTGACTGATACTTTGAGAGAATGTTATTAGAATGACTAAACTTAAATCTAAATTTTATTACTACAGCAAGTGACATTGACATAAATTTCATTACTACAGCAAGTGACATGCTGACATAAAGTTTAAATAAACTTTAAAAAAGAGCTGTCCTAAAAGATTTTAAGAAAATAATAACAACTATTGCCATAGTAACAGATTAAGTTATTCTTCAATTCCACGTTGATATCCTAGAAAAAATTTGCTGCAAAAATTCAAATGATTGTGTTTATAAGTACTAAGGATTACATATATTAGCAGATTATTAAAAAAATAATTATTTTTAACAATCAGGCAAATAATAATCATTCCATAAACACTGGATACTGTAGGAATATGAGGCATTATTGGAAAATTTATGTTCAGAGAAAGGCTGCTCTATTTTATACTTCCATAGTTTAATGTATATATTCAAGAGTTTTCCCTTATTTTCCATATTTTTTTATGTTTAATTTTGAGAGAGAGAGAGAGAGAGAGAGAGAGAGAGAGAGACAGAGCATGAGCAGAGAAGGTGCAGCGAGAGAGGGGGACACAGAATCCGAAGCAGGCTCCAGCCTCTGAGCTGTTAGCACAGAGCCCTATGAGGGGCTGGAACTCATGAGTTGTGAGATCATGACCTGAGCCAAAGTCAGATGCCCAACTGAATGAGCCACACAGACTCCCCAAGAGTTTTCCCTTTAAATGGCATATATATGTATGTATGTGTGTGTGTGTGTATATATATATATATATATATATATGTATATATATACACACACATATATAACATATAACATATATATATATATATATATATATATATAACAAATATTCTAAAATGCCTGAAACAAAACCTTGAGCTTTAAATATTGAGAACACCTTTCCAGAAATGTTTTTAGGAAATTGTTATTAATATTTATATTATATATCTAATTTCTTAAAACAATCTTTTTTTAATGTTTATTTTTTTATTTTTGAGAGCTGACAGCAGCAAGCCCGATGCAGGCTCAAACTTACAAACCCCAAGAACATGACTTGAGTCAAAGTCAGACGCTCAACTGCTCAACCGGCTGAGCCACCCAGGCACCCTCCTAAAACAATCTTTAAAGCCATTTGAGTCTTAGAAACATTTCCTTCTCAAAATTTTAGTTTCTTTTGAACTTGCTTCTTTCACATTCACTACCACTCACCATCATGTTAGTTGGCATTATTGAGCTTGTTCTCTTTTTAATTTTTTCTTCTTTTTCTAAGAAACCTTTGTTTTTGTGCCTTATTGAGTTCATTTAATGGCTATTTATAACTCAAGTTTTGGGTCAATAACCTTTCCCAGGTCATAGGATTAGCTTCAGTAGAGACTTCATCCTCTGACAAAAAAAGGGTTTTACTTCTAGAAAGAGTTAATTGCCTTGATCAGATGCAGAACAGATCCCATTCTTGATAGCAAACCCAGGCTTAATATATTTTGCAATTAAATCAATATATTTGATTTTCCCCTGTTCCTCTTCGTCAGTAATATGCCTCCTTTAACATAACAGGATCCCTTCCAAGGAAAAAAGAACTACTAATATGTGTCATAATAACAAAAAATTTAAATAATTGCAAAGAAGAATGTCAAATTAATGTGTTGATCTAAGAGTGCTTTTTCTTCTGAGAATACTGATGGTTTATTCAATAAGACAAATTATAGCAACAAGCAAATGATTTCAAGGCATGTCTAATTTAACTTGCAGAAGCTATATTCAAAACCAAACCCATATGCTTTGTTTCAGAGAAAAATAGCCATTTTATGGAAACACATTCTAAAATATTTTATATGTATTTAACTCTGTCTGAGTTTGGGTGTGCTTCTTATTTGAGAAAAATAAGGGGATAATCATTAATTCTATTATTGATTTTTAAAATGTATGAATTGTGTATGTATAAGTGATTATGCCATATACCTGGTAGTAAGAGAAAAATAAAATTTTCAATGGGTTTCCAGTAACAAATGACAATGAATGTCATAAAGCTTTGAAACTTTAATAAAAGAAAAGTGTATAACAAAATATTCTTTAATGAGGAGAGGGAAAGTTTAGAAAAAATAAATTTGTTATATAGCAATTGACCTATAAGAGTATTGAGTGATTGTGTGTGTGTGTGTGTGTATATATATATATATATATATATAATATATGTTATATGTATGTATATATATGTATAATATATGTTATATGTATGTATATATATGTATTTATATGTATATATGTATATGTATGCATGTATGTATGTGTGTGTTTGTATGTATGTATGTATGTATATATATATATAGACACACACACATATATATATATACAATTTAACTGGGGAAAATTTTATGTGTGAAGTGTTCTAAAAGTAAATTTAAAAAATTAGAACACTTCAGAATATATTCTGAGTGACCTAAGGAATTCATCTTCCTGGATTTTAGTATTTCAGAAGGATAATTCTTTGCTAACTCATGCTCCTTTGTTCATGCTACATATTCTGGAGCACTGAAGGCTTGGTCTTCGAAAACTCTTTTTTTTGCCTCTTGATCTCTTTTTCTTTGTGTCTCTCCTTGTACATCTTGTGCCATGGATTTAAAAGTCATTTCTATATTAAATTTATACCTATAGCCTCACCTCACCAGTAAACTTACAGCCACCCAATCAATTGCACATTCCACTTGATGTCTAAAGAGAATCTCAAGCAAAATATACCCCAAATATAGTTTCTACTCTCCCACCCAGTTTCTATTTTTGCCGTGCCCTAGTTGACAGTAGCTCCATCTACCCAGTTGCTCATCCAAAGCCTATGAGTTATCTTTGACTTTATTTTTCCTTTCACCATCCATGTCTAAGTAATCTTCAAGTGGTTACCTGTTGTATAATAGATATGCACTAAAGCTTTTTAGTCCTTCTATCACCTTTATAATCCTGGTCTAAACCATTTTTCTCATATGAACTATTGTAATGGATTTTTGTCCTTCCTCTCCCTACCTCCATTCTTGCCTTTCCCCATTCACTTTCTGCAGTAAAGTGAAATTTTTTAAACAGGAAAAATGTCATTTTTCTTCCCTGCTTCAAAACTCAGTAAATTGTGACTTGTCTTTGTTTTTCTTTGGTTAGTTGGAGTAGAGGTTTACCATTCATTTCTTTTTTTTTTTTTAATTTTTTTTAACGTTTATTTAGTTTTGAGACAGAGAGAGGCAGAGCATGAACGGGGGAGGGTCAGAGAGAGGGGGACACAGATTCTGAAACAGGCTCCAGGCTCTGAGCTGTCAGCACAGAGCCCGACATGGGGCTCAAACTCACGGACCGCGAGATCATGACCTGAGCCGAAGTCGGCCGCTTAACCAACTGAGCCACCCAGGCACCCCTACCATTCATTTCTTAGACATATCTTTTTAAAGACCAATTTGAGGGCTTTAAATTTGTTTCTATTATATTCCTGCTATCAGTTTCATTGATTTCTGTTCTGATTTTTTCTATTATTTTTTTCTTCCTGTTTGCTTTAAGCTTACTTTTAGAAGTTTCCCCTTTCTGTTATATACATTTACTGCTATTACTTTCCCTCTCAGTCTTACTTTCAGTATATTCCACAAATTTTGATAAATTATGTTTTTATCTCCCTTTACTTCAAATATTGACTTTTAAAAATATTCCAATGAGACTTCTTCTTTGACCTATGTATTACTCAGGAGTGAATTGTTTAATCAACAAATATTTGGGATTTTCTACTTAACCTCTTTTATTGATTTCTACTTTAATTTCAAAGTAACCTGAGAATACTGTTTGTATGAATTTTATTATTTAGATTTATGTCCAAAGGTGAAGAATGTGGTCTGCCTTGTGTTTTAAGGCAAGGAATGTTCCACATTACCCTGAGAGAATGTATTTTCTGTTTATTGAATGAAATATTGCACAAATGTTAATTAAATCAAGTTGATAAATAGGCCTGTTTAGGTTAATTTTATCCTTACTGATACTATGTCTGATCAATCCATCCATAACTGAAAAAAAGATGTTGAAGTTTCCAGTTGCAAAGTAGTTTTTTTATTTCCTCATGTGGTTCTGTTTTGCTTCACCAATTTTGATGCACCATTGTTCACCATTGTTCGTTGCATACACATTTAAAATCATTTTGTCTTTTGTCTTCATAAATGGCTGCTTTATTGTTATTTAATGCTCCTGCTCATCCGTGATAATTTCCTTTGTTCTGAAATCTACTTTGTTTGAAACCAATAAAAACACTCCAACTTTCTTTTTATTAGTGTTTAGGAGTATATCTTTCTCCTTCCCATATTTGTATGTAATTTCACTGAGGTTTTATATTTAAAGTGAGTCTCTTACCTACAGTTTTTTTTTAATTTTTTTTAACATTTATTTTATTTTTGAGACAGAGAGAGACAGAGCATGAATGGGGGAGGGTCAGAGAGAGGGAGACACAGAATCCAAAACAGGCTCCAGGCTCCGAGCTGTCAGCACAGAGCCCGACGCGGGGCTCGAACTCACGGACCGCGAGGTCATGACCTGAGCCGAAGTTGGCCACTTAACCAACTGAGCCACCCAGGCGCCCCATACCTACAGTTTTAAAATAAGTAAGTCAAGGAGCTAAAAAAAAATCAAGCACAGGGAATATAGTCAATAATATTGTAATAATGTTGTATGGTGACAGAGGATAACTACACTCATTGTGGTGACCATTGTGTAACGTACAGGATTGTCGAATCACTATGTTGTGCAACCTGAAACTAATATAACATTGTATGTCAACTGTACTTCACTAATAAACTTTGAAAATAAAATAAAAATAAAGTGAGCTTCTTATAGAAAGCAAATAGTTATTTTATATATTATCTCTTATTACATATATATGTATATGTACATAGGTGTGTATATATATATATATATATATATATATATATATATGTGATTTTACACTATTTTCAATTGTACCCTTACTTATTACTTATGCTCTTTTCTTTCTGTAGATCAGTGTTTCTGGCCCATATCATTTTTTTCCTTCTTTCTAAAGAACTTTTGAAAATGTTACTTGTGGGGCAAATCTGCTGACATTGAATTCACTCAGTTTTTGTCTACAGAAGCTTTTTTTCCCTTCAATTTGGAAGAGTAATTTCTCTGAATAGAGAATTTTAGTAATGGTAATAGTAATGGTAATTTCTATTCCTTTTGTGCTTTAAATATTTCACTTCATTCTCTTGCATGGTTTCTCATGATAAGTCTGCTATAACTGTTTTTCTTCCTTTCTATATTATTTATTTATTTGGGAACTGGAAGCTTATAGCTCTTAATCTCTTTTATCTATTTCACCCATCCCCCCACCCACCTCCCCTCTAGTAACCACCAGTTTGTTCTCAATATTTAATGATGTATTTCATTATTTGCTTTTTTCTTTTTTGTTCATTTGTTTTGTTTCTCAACAATATATGAGTGAAATCATGTGGTATTTGTCTTTCTGTCTGACTTACTTCACTTAACATTATACTTCTAAGTCTATACAAGTTCCTGTTTCAGTAGATAACCCCCACCCATCCCCAGACTTTTTTCACAATATGTTTTCTTTCTCTTTAGTGTTCTAAAGTTTGGGTATGATATGACTCAGTGCACATTTTCTAATATTGATCATACAGGTATTCTCTGAGCCGCCCATACCTGTGGTTTGTGGCTATCATTAATTCTGGGAAAGTTCCGGGTCATTATTATTTCAAATATTTCTTCTGATCCACACTTATTCTCTTTATCTTCCAATTATGCTTATATTACTCTTTTGGAATTACCCCTCAGTTTTCAGAATATTGGTATTAGTGTTTGTCATTTTTTTTTTCCTCTTTAAATTTTAGCTTGGGAGGTTCTATTGACTAGTCTTTAAGCTCGCTGTTCTTTTCCTCAGCTGTCTCCAGTCTATTGAATCCATCAAAGGTATTCTTTATTTCTGTTGCAGTGTTGTGTGTGTGTGTGTGTGTGTGTGTGTGTGTGTGTTTAAGCAATTTTATTGATTTTTTTCTTAGAGCTATCATCTCTATGCTTATATTATCCATCTTTTTTTCAGGTTATTTACTTTTTCATTAGGTAATTTAACATATTATTTTATATTTCTTGTCTGAAAATTCTAGCACCTACATTATATCTGAGTCTGTTTTGGATGCTTACTTTGTCTCGTTAGACTGTGCTTTTTCTTGACTTTTAGCATGGCTTTTAACTCTGTCAAAATCCAGATGTGATGTACTGGTTAATAGACTACAAATTAAATAGGTCTTTAGTATAAAATGTTTTTGTTAATTGGGTTAGGAGAGACAGGAAAGTTGGAGGAGGCTGGAGTGGGAGAAATGCCCTTCCCCAAGGTGGGATAAACTCTGGTAAACTATCTTCCATTGTACAGTAGACCTTTTTAGGGAGAGTGCTCTGCATGCATTTTAAATAATCACACTTCCCTTCCACCTGGCAGAGACACAAG
This sequence comes from Leopardus geoffroyi, assembly GCF_018350155.1. Lineage (NCBI taxonomy): Eukaryota > Metazoa > Chordata > Mammalia > Carnivora > Felidae > Leopardus > Leopardus geoffroyi. Next base: position 153,768,531 of record NC_059327.1, read on the forward strand.
AGGATCTTTCTCACTCTTCACCATGAGGACCTGGTGAGGATCCTGAAAATAACCTACCCCCCCAAAAAATTCCCCCAGGGATTTGTCAAAATTATCATTTGAATGTTTCTACAAGTTTGTGGCTCTAGTAGCTTCTGCTCCAGAGAAGCAGGGCTCAGATATGATCAGCTGGATTCTCCTGCCTCTCCAGAATTTTTGGAGGTGGTTTGTTCTAAAACCTCAGTTCTCTGATGGGTCCAAGAAAGGGGTGGGTTTCTTTTTGTTTACCTTTTTTCTTGTTGCAGGGATGAAAATGACAACTTCCAACATTTTATATGACAGTGCTGAATTTGTTCTTGAACTCTGGAAACTGTTGTTTTAATTTTCATATTTAGATCCTCAATCCTAGATTGGCATTAAACAAGGTAAAACTAAGTTTATTTTTTAAGTATATACATCCAATTTGATCTAGCGATATTTCTCATTACGATACACAGTGCCCTTTGCCATAAATCAGAGTTACTATATATGTTTGAGTCTGGTTTTTGCTCTTATTCTGATAGTCTACTATCCAATATTCTACTCTCTTAATTATTGCAGCTTTAAAATAAGTCTCAATAAGTTATCATTTTAATCCTTCAGCTTAGTTCTTTCTCAAAACAATCATTTTGGTTTGTTTGGTCATTTGTGTTTTCCATAAATATACTGTAATTCTCATGTAAATGATGGAATTGTGACACTAATTGTTTTGATGATTTAGAGTAATTTAACTGCCACTGTAAATAAATCTTTTAAAAATCATTCTGTAGGTCTGTTAGGCTGCTTCAGAATGATGGGGAACTTGTTACAACTAACTAGTTCTATTAGCATGAGTTGATAGATGCATTTAATTTGTTGTGAAATGAGTTCTTTGTTCAGAAGCAACATTCTTTAGAATTTCATGGCATTGAATAAGGCATGCTGTAAGTCTACAGTTTGTGATTTGGGCTGAAATATTGAGGCCACAGAAAGCACTTGACATAGGGCCATTAAGACAAGTCTAACTCAATACAGAAAGCCAATTTTTAAGTTTCTGTTCCTTGGAATTGGTTCTGATGACATTTTTTTTTCACTAAAGTGTATGCAGAGAAGCAGAACTCTACCAGCGATATCACAGATTTGTTGAGATTAAGCTTAACTCAATTTTGAGAACTAGTGAAGAAGTTCATGTTAACCTGTTGTCTGGTTTATGGTATGGTATATGTAGCAGCAAGATATGATTAGTTTTCCGGGCTATACTGAAAAGCCTCTCCTTGGCTGGTAGAGGGACAGATAAAAAATGTCAATGTCTCCTGAGTATTCTATTACAGATGATGAAATGAGAGTAGTACAAAGTAATGACATATTGTAGGGTGGGGAGATAATAATGATAGAACAAATTTTACCTCATGTCCCAGAAGGTTTTTTTTTTTAGCTTTTACTCTTCCTGGAACTATTCTTCCAAATTAAAGAATTCAGAATTCATGACACAGTATTTCTCCTTCTCATATGAGGAGATAGGAGAGTTTCCAGTATTCAAAGAGGATGATATCTATAATGGAATATTAATATGAATTGGTCCAAATGAATTTAAGAAAATGTCATCATATGAAGTCACTGTATCAGGTAGTAATATTCCAAGTCAAAACTGCAAAGCACTGATAAAGACGGGTGAATAGGTTGCTAGGTGAGTAGATAGACGTCCAGAAAAAATTAGTGTAATGTTTTTCTATATATAGACAAGTATATTAATATGTAAGTACCTAGTGACATGGTGTCAGGTTTCAGCTCATTATTAACATACCTTCCACTCATAGCCATTCATATTCTTGTGAGAACACAATGTCTTTCTGCTCCCATTCCTCCTTATCAGTTATGTGACAGTGGGGAAGATACCTAAAATCTATGAACTTAGTACTTTAAAGATAGCAACCAGTGGTTGTCAAGGACTAACTGTCAAAAATATCTTGTCATAGCAATTTCTTTCCAAATTGATATTTAATGGCTATAAAACACATGTCATTCAAGGTTGTCAGCGCTGTGAAGTGACCACTATTTTCTTATTGGTTTTGGCAACTTGAAAAGTACATGACAATCACAAGATGAAAAGGGACACCGTGATCTTCTGACCTGGTGGAAAGTGTTAAAGTGACAAAGGAAAAAGGGCACTCAAAAGATTTCTCCCTTTTGTAAGCCCAGAAGACAAACAAAAATCGTTATTCCTGTGTATGCAGCAAAAGACAAGTATTTTCCTTCAAGCTTAAATTAATTCCTTGATTATCTTAAAATAAATTTTCAAGATTGAGGAATTACAGTACAGAAAAATAGCCTGAGGAAAATTCATATGATTTTTAAAAATCTTAGCATGGTCTTTTTTGTTTTGCTTTAATTCCACTTTTTCTTATATTCAATTGTAGGACCTCAGAGTTTAGATAATACTCTACTATGATATAGAAGCTACCAAATTAACATAAGAAGTCACTATCTCTTGGTTATCTTTAGAGATAATTTGAACCGTTTATGTGAAATAAAGTATAGAGAAGACTAACAAAATTTATAGGAGAAAAAAAATGAATCAAAACTAAACTTCATAATTTGATTCTGTGTTCAAAGATGATAAGAATATGCTTCTGTCTTTATTTTGAGATATGAACTTTGGACAGCTCAAAATATCACAGGTGGGACTGATGAACCACACTCAAGGCTAAGCTTCTAGATTTAATGTCCAAATCTTACCAAAAAGGAAAAAAAAAATCACTTCCACATCACTGTGAACTATACCCTACAATTTGTATTATTGGCTTTTCTGTGCCAGGAACTTGACTTTCCTTCAAGCACTATTGTCTCCTGCACCACTTCCTCTCTTCTGTCAGGTACTTACCCATATATCCTTTCTCCACAGTCACCCATACCAGTCTCAGACTTGGAGAGAACTTTCTGTGACTCCGCTTGCTACCTTCCCCTTTTTTTGTCACCAGCACCTGACTCAAACTCTGGTCTGGATTCTTTTAAATGGCATATCATTGGCCATATGCTTCTTCACTCGTTATGGGAAAAGGTGGGATAACAAGTATGTCATAGAGACAAAGTATTTTCCCAGCCCAACTGAGTAAATTCCTCCAACATTTAAAGCATTCAAATCCAGGGCACCTGGGTGGCTCAATCATTTAAGTGCCTGACTTCGGCTGAGGTCATAATCTTGCAGTTCATAAGTTTGAGCCCCGCATCAGGCTCTGTGCTGACAGCTCAGAGCCTTGAGCCTCCTTCAGATTCTCTCTCTCTCTCTTTCTCTCTCTCTCTCTCTGCCCATCCCCCCAAAAATAAATAAACGTTAAAAAATTAAAGCATTCAAATCCAGCAGAAGAAAACAAAGTAAAAGTTCCTGTTTTAAATACGATTACTGTAAAAAAGAAGCATACTTTTATGTTTTATAGATGGTGTTTTATTGCCGGTGGTGTTAATGGTGGTATATGTATATTCGATTGGTTTTGCTTTTATCTATTTTGATTTCAATCCACCGGGAAAGGGTATAGGTTTAGATTGCAGTATGAATAATTCAGCCTTATCGTTAGGAAAACAGCAAGTTATAAATGTAAGTGTTGAAACACTACCCTACTGAGTACTATGACAATAGCTTTCATCCTACTTGTGCTAGAAATGTTGCAACGTAATACGTATTTCTGTCTTTGTCCAGGTTGTACATCATGTCTTATTCATCATGAAGCTTTATTCCAACCCTAGTTATTAACTTTCAAGGATAGTATTTTTGCCACAATCCCTCCTAAAATTTTCATTGAGATCATGAGATTCATGGCATGCTGTAGAAAAGCATGAAAAATACATGTAATTCTATGCTTCCACAAGCCTTAAAAAAGTAGTTTTCTATAAGGTCCTAAAGCCCTCCTTCTCACATATCTTTAAGTTATTGTGTTTTCCAAAGGAGCCTTCTAATAAAATAGAAAAAAAAGTACTTTCAGATGGTGTTTGCATTCTCTACAGCTAATTTTAATGATTTTTTTTTAATTTTTTTTTCAATGTTTATTTATTTTGGGGACAGAGAGAGACAGAGCATGAACGGGGGAGGGGCAGAGAGAGAGGGAGACACAGAATCGGAAACAGGCTCCAGGCTCTGGGCCATCAGCCCAGAGCCTGACGCGGGGCTCGAACTCCCAGACCGCGAGATCGTGACCTGGCTGAAGTCGGACGCTTAACCGACTGCGCCACCCAGGCGCCCCTCTACAGCTAATTTTAAATAACAGCTCTGTAAACATCTGTCGAATATAAATCTGACATTTCAGAAGAGACTTAACAAACAATAACTGGAATTGTTACAAAATGAAAAAGCTATAGAGCAAGTCTCCATTGCCATCTTTTTATTTATCATAAAGGAAGTATTTTCGCTATCTACAGACATGCAATTATTTAAAGTAGGATCAAGTATAGGAAAATAATTATTATCTGTTATTTGAGATACCATACATGACTTAATTTTTGAGCTGGAATTGTATAAAACATGTTTAATATATGGAAATTAGAAACAAAGATAAATCCTACTTGTCCCATTTGATTCTAAATAACCTTGTTTTGTAGCTGAAAATCTAGTCTTCAGTTATTAAGCTTACAGATTTGTTGTATCAAATGAGATAATGCATTTGCAAATACGTTGTAAATTTTGAAACATTAAAATGAATTTTCAACATTACTGTTTTCAAAGATTAAAGCAAATAACCTACAGCAAGCAAACTTATCTAATTAAGAAAAGACACATGCCAGTTTTAGAAAAAAATAGTGTTACCACCTGCTTGTTATATTTTATTTTCACAGATTGCTAATTATTTTATAAAATAAATATTGTGGATGGTGTGTGTGTTCTAGCTAATTCTTAAGCAAATGTTATCAACTCATATTGATCAAAAATGACTTTTGTTAAACTTACTAAAGCAAAGCAAAACTAAGAATTACATTTATGCTGACAGCTCATATGTCTTCTATAAAATGTGAGTATTTTATGTTACCTTTAATGTAATCCACAAAGCAGCAGCATTGGAAATGAAGTCCCATACACCCTGAAATATGTGCACCTAGATATTCTTAAAGTAGGGTTAATGCTAAGAAACATATTATATTAAACGTCTTGTCATCTTTGAATATCCCAAGAGCAAGGAGGGGGGATATTGCCTATCAGCCACTTAATTATCTGCAATGTATATGCAAATACTCAGAGTTTGATGAGGTCTTTACATCTCACCTCCAAGCACCGCATTAGTAATTCATGAATCCACTACTAATGTTTCTGTGGCATTCAGGCAGCAGTGAAAAATTAAGCAATAATGACTTCAAAGGTGGAAGAACCACAAAATAACTCTGTACCTTTGAGGTCATTTTTACCATTTGAACACAAATTATATGAGTGCACTTCATTGGCTTCAGCATTTGCAAAGCATTGCTAATGAATAGGGAGGTTATTTAGGAAATGGAGTACAGGAGGTGGATATAGATAGAACACTGACGCTTAGCAGAATTGATTCCAAATATAAAAAGAAACACATTTATTGCTTTTAAATGGCCTCAAATGCAAAATCCACACATGAAACAGATTTTCAGAAAATCCAGGGAATGCACTAAAGTTGTTCAATCAGCATTATCAGCTTCAGGTGCCTGCTTTTTGTGACTCTTCCTTGGTTCACTGGGAACCCACAAGTAATCATATATAAAAGCCTCTTTGCTCTGCACAGTAGTTGTTTTTGAAAATGCAGTCATACAAGACAAATTATAACCTCCTTAGAATTGCTTAAAAGCAATTTTCCTCTAGCTGACTAAATTGTACATTGATACATATTATCGTTGTGTTAAAAATATTAAAAGTGGTGTAGTAAAGCAAATTGTCTCAGCCTTAACTATGAAATTTCAAAATAATAAAAATGATAAGGGAAATATTAATTTGCAAAGCATCCATTGTTTAAAGTTTTAAATCATTATGCAAAATGGTATAATGCTAAACATAAAACTTAATATATTTTGAAATACTCTAACTTATTTAATTTAATGGACACCCAACAATAATACTATATGTAGTATATATTGACTACAAATAACTACATGTTCCCATATTACCATAAGGTAACCATAAGAATCAGAAAATCAACAATGATACATTAATACATGTAATTCTCAGTCCCCATTCAAGTTGTGACAGTTATCTCAATAGTGTCCTTAACAGCAAAAGGCCAAGATCACTCATTTCATTTCATAGTTCATCTAAATCACCTTCAATATGGAACATGTTCCTAGCCTTTCTTTGACGTCTGTGTCCTTGACACTTTTAACGATTACAGGCCAGGTAGTTTATAACTTATCCCTCCATTTGGTGTATCTGATACTTTTATATGATTAGTTAGATTCAGGTTATGCAGTCTTGGCAAGAATATCACAGAAGAATATTCTGCTCTTCTCACTGCATCCCCTGAAGTGTATCCAGGACATGTTTGTCCCACTACTTGTAGTATTAACTGGTCACTTGAACAAGGTTCTATTTTTCCTCTGTAGATTTATTCTTTTTTACTTTTGGCCTTAATAATATTTTATGGAACTATACTTTGTGGCTATGTAATTATCATTCCTTATCAAAATATTATATCTTATTATTAGCAACTATTGCTATTTCTTGCCTGAATTAAATAAAGTATCATGGTGGCAAGGTAATTTTCTAATTCATTCATTCCTTCAAAATGATCAGTTGGCCTTATTCCATACAGAATACCTCTCTAGCCTCCCCCTTTATTCATATCTTAATTTAGCTTATTTATATCAGTAGAAACACGTAAATTGCTAGTTTATTCAACAGGTTATAACATTTTATTACTATTGTCTTCATTGATGTTTACTTTGTCACAGTTTTGGCCAATGGGAGTGCAGCTGGTATTGATTATTGATTTGGGGGTTACAAATAAATTTTAGTGAGTAGGTGAATTTGCAAATGTGGTATCCATGAATGGTGAGAATCAACTAGTTAATGTATTTCTATATTCATATATATTTATATCAACCTATATCTATATTCTATATATTTAGGAATGTGTTGAAGACAATTTTCCCTGTATTTTTCATGTTTATGCACCATCTGGGCCTTCTGAGAAAAGGACATGTGTGAACAGCACACATGCTTTGGCAGTTAGAGAAAGTGTTCTTCAACAGAGAGAGACCGCAGAAATATCCCAAGGCTAATAAAGATAAAGTCTTCTCCATCCTGTCCTAGGGACAGCTGCTTACATTCCAGAGTAATGAGTAATTGCTTTCCCTGGACAGGGTTGGAGCAAATCAGCCAGCAGTTCATAAAAATTTAGGACCCCTTAGTTTATAGTCCTTCTCCTGTGATGCAAACCCACTGCATGTGCAGGTAAACATCTGACCTTGTCATGTTTGACTATGGGGATGGGCAATGAAGGAACCAGTACTATCTGGCTGTTACCTTTCCTGTGAGTAGTAAACTATCTGTGTCTCTGACTCAGGTTCTAGTGTTTTCTGTGAGTATATGTACATAAAACTGGGGCAGACTAACTTGTTAGCTTTTTTAAAAAAATGTTTTATTTATTTATTTTGAAAGAGAGAAAGAGGGAGGGAGGAAGGAAGGGAGGGACAGAGAGGGAGACAGAGAATCCCAAGTAGGCTCTGCACTGTTAGTGTGGAGCCTGATGTGGGGCTCAGTCCCACCAACTGTAAGATCATGACCTGAACTGAAATCAAGAATTGGATGTTTAACAACTGAGCCAACTAGGTGCCCCTAAAGAAAGGTAAAAATAGGGGTGCCTGCATGGCTCAGTTGGTTGAGTGTTTGACTCTTGCTTTCAGCTAGGTCATGATTCCAGGGTCATGGAATTGAGCCCTGCATAGGGATCCACACTTTACATGGAACCTGCTTAAGATACGCCTCTCCCTCTTTCCCTCTACCTAGCTCACATGTGTGCTCTCTCTCTCTCTCTCTCTCTCAAATTAAAAAAAAAAAAAAGGAAACATAAAATATCAGATCTTTCACAGTAATAATTTTGGACTTAATACGATTTTTCTTCAAGCAATATAATAAAACTAAACAAACCTTAATATTATATTTGAAAGAATTATATCTAAAATTTACAGATGAAAGAAAATACCTTTATTCATGCTATATTGATTTTTAAATAACCAACCCTAGCCACAGAAAGAATAAGGATTTTTTTCCCCAACTTAGCCTAATCCCTAATACCTCCTTTATCTCTCTCTCTCTCTCTCTCTCTGTCTCTGTCTCTGTCTCTGTCTCTCTGTCTCTCACACACACACACACACACACACATCCATATCTAATCAATCCTCAAGTTCTCTTGCTTTTACCCTTTGTATTATTTAGAATAGGTTATTTTATGTAAAAATAAAAAGAAAACTGTACAATCAAAAACAGCTGCTTAACCAATAACACCAAACATGTGCTGATTCAGATCTTCAGTCGTTTTCCAACTCGATTTCTTATGAAACTGTTGGCTCCTGAAATCTCCTATATTCATCTAGCAGCCAGGAAAATGCTAAAATAACTTCCATTTGCATTTCACTGTTCTCAGGTTCTACATGGGTCCAGTGAGCTGCAAAAAATGTTGCCCATGGCTAACCATTTAACCAAACAAGTTTACCCTATACAAGGGGGAAGTAGATTTTTTGTTTGAAAATATAACTATCTCAGTCACACCTTAACATATACCCCTCCTCTGTATGCCCATTCTGATCAACCACAAATAGACTCTTGCCATAGCTTGTACATATTATTAAAATAATCCGTAAGTGGTTTCAATGTCTCCTTCTTCTTCTATCCACTAAAATCCACTTTCTCTCTTCGAACAAATTGATCTTCCTCATTATAAAATTCAGCATGCTATTTAACTTACTATGCATCCAGTGATCTTCCTCTGTTTCTAAACATGATTTATGAAGAGTCTGTTATAGCTGGCCTCTGCCTATGTTCTCATTCTTCACTTTGGACAATTAAAGGCTCACCTTTTACCATCCAAAATTCAAACTTCTAATTTCTCACACATCACTTCCTTTTCCTCTTAAATTATCATTAAAGAACCAAGTCAGAAATTACCTACTGTGTAACCTTTGCTTATTCACATTGGTTGGTTTATAAACACTGACAAAATGCAATATATGATAGGTTTATTTTTTTAGTTATGTTTGGATTATTAAATTTTTAAGACCAGATGACCTATTAATTAAAATTCTAATAGTGGACATTATAAAATTCCGGTTCATTTACTATGTTGTGCTATTTCAAATTCAACATATTCAATATAGAAAAATGGAAAGAAAAAGTCCATCTTGTTATATGAGACAAGGGAAATGAATATCATGCTGCTTGAGCCAATTTCTCTGTTCCAATAGCAACTTACACATACCACTATCATTTCATAATCTAGACCACATGTTGATGCCTTTATTCCCAATTGACCTGTAATGGCTTGGAGTGTAGAAAACAGTTTTTTTTTTTAATTTATTATTGAGGTATAGTTGACATACAAAGTTACATTAGTTTCAGACACACAGCAGAGTGATTTGACAATTCCATGTGGTATGCATTGCTCGCTACACCCATAAGTACAGTTACCATCTTTTACCATGCCTCATTATTCAAATATTATTGACTACATTCCCTATGATGTAATTTCCTCTCTGTGACCATTTATTTATTTATTTATTTGAGTATCATTGACACAAAATATTACATTAATTTCAGGTGTGCAACTTAGTGATTTGACAACTTTATACAGTATGTTATCTTCACCACAAACATAGCTACCATCTGTCTCATTATATCACTATTACAATATCATTGACTATATTCCTTATGCCCTACTTTTTATTCCAGTGACTTACTCATTCCATAACTGAAGACTTTTAACTCATATTTTATCACCTGTGTTAACAGTAGAGCTAGATCATAAATAATAGACATGTTTATTAAGCTTTTTAAAATTTGGTATGCTTCAAATAAAATATTATCTTTAGAAATCAATTGGGTAAGATAAATTAATTTGGGATCTTGACTGGAGCAAGGTATTTCTTAAGACACAAATGCAATAATTACATAAAATATTCTGTTCCTTAGATGAAAGTGGTAGGATAATAATATAATTCTAACCGTTGACATTCTTATGAGTTCCTGAAATTTAACCTCTAGTCAACATTCTACCTCTATGATCTCCATTTATGAAAATTATAGTTTTGCATTCATGTGAAAAGCCATTCTATTATTTATTTATTTATTTATTTGTTTGTTTATTTATTCATTTATTATTTTTTTCTGACTAAGAGACACAGGAAAAGGATCCAGAGACAAAGTGGGAATTGCATTTTTGCACTGCTTTTTTAAATCTTTACCTAGTGCTTTCAAACTGATGCTATTTTCCTTTTAAAATACATTTTTGACTTTCTACATTTTAATCTTGTTTCTAAAATGTTTATCATTTTTTTTTCAACATTTATTTATTTTTGGGACAGAGAGAGACAGAGCATGAACGGGGGAGGGGCAGAGAGAGAGGGAGACACAGAATCCGAAACAGGCTCCAGGCTCTGAGCCATCAGCCCAGAGCCTGACGCGGGGCTCGAACTCACGGACCGCGAGATCGTGACCTGGCTGAAGTCGGACGCTTAACCGACTGCGCCACCCAGGCGCCCCCAAAAAAATGTTTATCATTTTAATGGACTTTTGAAGATTTCACTTTTGTTTTATTTATTTATTTATTTACTTATTTATTTATCTATCTTATTTGAAAATTTAGGGGAAAATTTTCTTCACATTCTTATCTATTAAGCTTGTCATTTGGAACAATTTTGCATTTTCTGAAGGATCTTATGTATTTATTTTTTAAATGTTTTATTTATTTTTAAATTTTTAAAGTTTATTTATTTTTGAGAGATAGAGAGAGACAGAGCATGAGTGAGGAAGGGGCAGAGAGAGGGAAAGACAGAATCTGAAGCAGGCTCCAGGGTCTTAGCTATCATCACAGAGCCCAACACGGGGCTTGACCCCACAAACTGTGAGATCATGACCTGAGCTGAAGTCAGATGCTTAACCTACTGAGCCATCCAGGCACCCCCATTTTCTGAAGGATTTTAAATTGCATTAACACTTTAATGTCATTACTAAACTTAGTAGTAATAGTTTTTAAAAAGGTGAATATATTATTGTAAAATTTAAATATATTAAATAATACATACATATACCCTTAATGTTTTCTTCAAATATTCTGAATATGAAATGGAATTACATCTTAATTGGTAAACTGCTCGATAAGAAATCTTTATTCAGTATTCAGCTGCAATTATGTAAATTAGTGGAATTATATATTCTATGCACATATTTAACACATAATGTTCTATTTGTTGTTTCAAAAATAAAAGTCAGTGATACTAAGTAGAAAAGACTGAGCATGGTTTCATTCATATATTCATTCATCAAATAAGTCTGGATTGCCTACCATATATAAGATACTTTGTTAGCAATGGGGGCTTTGCTTGGCAGTTATGTATGTATTTCCTGTTTTCCTATCATGATAAACAAAATGATGCATATATATAGAAAGAATGTCTATGTGAAGAGAAGAACAGATTATATACATATATGTGTGTGTGTGTGTGTGTGTGTGTGTGTGTATAGATAATATATATATAATCTCAGCTGTTGATTAATCTCACAAAATTAAAGGGCTGGAGAAACAAAGGATTATAACTAACTCCCAAAGTGACTACATCTGCTTCCAAAGAACTTGGAATGTATATATGCATGGGTTCTCTCATATAATCAAAGAAACAAGTCAAGAACATCTTCAGGCAATTACTTCATCTTTAGGTACATATCTAACTATTATCACTACATATTCTCAAATAGGAAAATAAATTGTAATTTAAATGAGAGTATATACAACTTTTTTTTATTTCTAATATGAAAAAGAAAAATGTTTTACGATAAAAGAAGGAAACAAAATAAATGACAATTTATTTTGACTCTGTGTTACTTGCATTAATTCATTTTTAGGTGACCTAAAACAATGGAGTTGAAACTTGTAAAAAATAACTAGAAAATTTCTTTTGGAAATGTCAGTCAAGACTTAAGTCATATATTGGGGCCCCTGGGTGACTCAGGTGGTTGAATGTCATGTCTCTTGATTTCAGCTCAGGTCATGATCTCAGGGTTGGTGAGATTGAGCTCCATTTCAGGCTCCACGCTGCCAGTGCTTGGGATTCTCTCTCTACCTTTCCTTTTGCCCTGATCATAAACACTTTCTCTCTCCCTCTCAAAATAAACAAATAAACAAACAAAGAAAAATAAAATAAAGGGGCACCTGGGTGGCTCAGTCAGTTGAGCATTCGACTTCGGCTCGGGTCATGATCTCATAGGCTGTGGGTTTGAGCCCCACATAGGGCTCTGTGCTGACAGCCCAGAGCCTGGAGCCTGCTTTGGACTCTGTGTCTCCCTTCCTCTCTGCCCATCCCCCGCTCACACTCTGTCTCTCTCTCTCTCTCTCAAAAATAAATAAACATTAAAAAAATAAAAAATTAAAAATAAAATAAAATAAAGAATTATGTTATTTATTGGGTGGCATGGCTATGAGACATTAAAATAATATCTGCAGTGTCTGTTATAAATTAAAATGCTAGAGATATCACTGGCAGGTGGATAAAAGTAGATAAATATGTAAAGATTTTTTTCTCTTTTTAACGTTTGTTTAATTTTGAGAGAGAGAGAGAGAGCGGGGGAGAGGCAGAGAAAGAGGGAGACGCAGAATCGGAAGCAGGCTCCAGGCTCTGGGTTGTCAGCACAAACCCAACATGATGCTCAAGCTCATGAACTCTGAGATCATGACCTGAGCCAAAGTAGGACGCAAAACAGACTGAGCCACCCAGGTGCCCCATTTTTCCTTGATTGGTAAAGAATAGTTATAAAATTCATGCTATGTTCTTTCTATTGAATTATTATTATGGAAGAAAATCTATTTGTTCACCCAATAAAGATTTATAGGAAATTTACTACATACTATCATTGAGGGGCTGCAGGGGAAAACAACCAAACAGACAAAAAACCTGTCCCTGCTGAAAAGGAGTATAGTGAGAATTAGATACAATAAAATAATGGTCACAGTAAAATATGTTAGTAATCCAGTAGCACTATACAGAGGGATCTATAGGAGCACAGAAATTGTTACAAATTTCATCCTGGGAAGATAAATAAGTGAATTCTTCCAGGATAAATTGAATTAAAAATGCTCTTGAAGTAACATTGGGAGTTGGGAAGCCAAATTTAGAAGAATAACAGTGTTCCAAAAACTGGGAACAATGTTTACAAATTAACTGATGATTTCGATAAAGTATTCTTCCAGTGATTCAGTATAACAGGAGTAAAAACAGAGAAAATGAGAGAGAAGGCTTTGAGGTGACTGTATCACAGGCTTATATTTTATTTGTTATTCTAAGAAGTTTGACCTGTGTTTTGAAAACTGTGGCACACTTTTTGCAGGACATGTAAATACCATTGTATAGACATTTTATATTTCCTACAGAAGTCTATTTTTTTATTTCATAAATATCAGGTTAAGTGGCAATGTACCTTATAAAATATCTTGCAATTCTGAGTTATTTATTTTCCAATTCCAGCCCCACAGTTTTTTAAAAACAACAATTTACCTTCAGTAATAAGTCCTATTCTCACTGTAATAAGAATTTGACAAATCAAATATGGAAGATACACTTGAGGCTAAACTACCATCATATCTGAGGAGGCTTAGCTTAGTTTTATTAAAATAAATTAGTTCTCTTAATGATAACATAAAGGACACTTGGCAAGAAGATATATAATTTCTAAAACCCTCAAAATATTTTCTAAAATACTAAATCACACAGTGTTCCATATGTCTTTTCATTAAAACGTTCTTATCATCATTCAAAAAACTAAAAACTTTATCTGTAATAGTTGTTCTACTACCAATGTAGACTCTATTGCCCGAGGTCATACTTTCTATCAAAGAAGGCACACTAAAATGACTAGCTTAATCAGGGGGCACATTTTACTAAAGTAAATGCAAGTGAACCCCCCTCCTCTATTGCTTTTTAACTGTTTCAAACTTACTTCACAACATCAGAACAGATGAGGGAGTTGGTGGTATTCATACTAGGAAAACCAGGTTTTATTTTGTGGATTTACTCATTCATACTGACTTAAAAATATCTTCATGTAATAACAGCAAGAAACGTACTATCTCACTTTGTGAGGTCAGTGAAAATATGCACTTTTTTTCCCCTCCCATTTGAGGGCAGAACTCCCAACTTTCTCAGAGATGAATTCTTCCCTAAGGGTTATTTTTTAAAGAATTACCCAAAGCAATATAAAAGGAAACCCAATTTTAGGGGTGCCTGGGTGGCTCAGTCGGTTAAGTGGCCAACTTGGCTCAGGTCATGATCTCGTGATTCATGGGTTCCAGCCCCCTGCTTCAGATTCTGTGTGTCTCTCTCTCTGTCCGTCCCTCCTTGCTCATGCTCTGTATCTGTCTCCTTCAAAAATAAAGAAACATGAAAGAATTTTTAAAAAGGAAACCTATTTTTAGATTCTCAACCAATTAGTCTTTCATGCCAAGTTAGAAGAGGATTTCATTTCCTTCTCTAGAGGAATATTTATTTTTGTAATTTTTATTATATTTTTATTTTTTGGGTGGTGGTTGAATGTATGATGGGACATTAAAAGCTCATTTACAATATAAACTCCAATTGTATGTTTTAAGCATCAATATATGATATAGTAACACTTCTTTGTAGACACTGTTTTATAAAGAATTTCTCTGACTCCATTAAAAAAAACCCACATAACATGAACATGCTTCCCTGCATGATGCAATACAAATTTTGGATTCTCTACAAAAGATACAGGGATGTCTTTAAAGGCTGGGTATAAAGTAGGGCCTCCCCTGCTGTAAGGTGTTTGCTTGAACAAAGACATACATGAATGGATAGAAAAATGTGTGCATAGATAACATGAATGAACGTAGCAGAATACAGGAGCTGACTTGTGTAGTCTTACAAGAGCCTACTGTTGCATACTAAGTAATTTTTTGTACTGGCTGTTAAATACAAATGTTTTTCGAAGTAAAATTATATGAACTGAATTATATAAAAATATATAAAATATGTTAAAAACAAATGTAATGAGGGGTGCCTGGGTGTCTCAGTCGGTTAAGCCTCTGACTTCAGCTCAGATCATGATCTTATAGTTCATGAGTTGGAACCCCACATCGGGCTCTGTGCTGACAGCTCAGAGCCTGGAGCCTGCTTCAGATTCTGTGTCTCCCTTTCTCTCTGCCCCTTCCCTGCTTATGCTCTCTCTCTCAAAAATAAATAAACATTAAAACAAATATAATAACAAATACTCAAAACATAAACTCTCCTATTTTACTAAATTTTACTCTTATTATGTCCTTGAGGTTATTTGTATCTACTGCACATGTAGAGTAGAAAGGCTAAATAATCATGTGCATATTTCTTCCTAACTCTGTGTTAGAGTGATGTCTATATGTTAGTATTTACACAATGTAATTGGCAAATACTGTCATTCAGTGTTGATTCATTACTTTGTTGGTTATCTAGCTGAAGGTTGGTAAACATGTTTCTGTTATAACTACTTAAAACTGCCAGCTCAATTTCCTAATATTTTTGTTAATTTTGCATTTTGGTAATTTTGCATTTCTATAGGAAAATGTGAGTAATTCTTGCTATTGATTTCTATTGTCTTTTAATTATATCCTCCATAGGGTGAAGTTTTAGTTGAACTAAGAGTAGATAGATCCAATATATATGGATTTTGTGTGTTCCAGTTTTAACACATCACAATGCATAAGTTAGATTTAGTCACTGCTCTGCTCAAAAGCCTTCAATTACTTTTGATTTTATTTAGAGCAAAAGTAAATCAATTATATTTAGGTTGTTTTTTTTTTAAATCCAGAAGAACATTAAAGATTATTTTTGTAGATGATTCCACTAAGATAAAACAATACATTTAAACCTTAAAGCAATTCAGTCTCCATTACAAACCAGAGTATAGGTATGACACTGATATGTTCCTTTGCATTTTCTTTTTTCTTTTTTTGAAGTGATCTTATGAGAGTTTTATTAGCCAGCATTCCAACTATATTTGGGAAGAAAGTGAGAAAGATTAAGAGAGGGAGAGAGAGTAACTTTGTAATTAAAATCTCATTCTCACTAAAGACAGCAGAATTTCATTATAATGCAAGTTACAAAGTAAATACACTTTTGATGACTATAGATTGAAATCAAGTTTTCCTAATATGAGTATGATGAGCTTCTATGGTTTAAGAAAATATTTTTCTCAACCCGATCAAATCGTGTAGCTCCCTGCCTATACATAACCTAGCAAGCCTGTTACACAAGAATGAATGTTCTCTGAATGCAGAATTCCACAAATTGAGATTAGATATGATTATTTTTATACCTTCCATATGTAAATATATTAAAATGGTAAGAATCACAAGTGTAATTTTGGCTTTAAAAAATCACAAACAACTTTCAAAGTAGTGAGTGATATTATTGTATATCTGATTAAGTCATTTTGTAAAATTTTTACATTATCACATTTTGAGAATAAATATATTCTGAGAATTGAGTCATGGGATCATAATCAGTGAAAACTTATCATGGCTTTAAGGTTATAGTAAGTAACCTCCAGCTGGCTGAGCTATTTTGCTAATCTTGGATGCGGCTGTTTTATGATTATACACATAGTTTTTCATTAAGATTTTTTTTAATTGTTTGTTTTGTCCATTTCTTTGTTTGTTCCGAGTTTTTCTGGTAGATATTTTGATTGCCTGTAGTTTTTCAATACAATGGAAAATGGTACTTTGAACTGTCTTGTACATGTCTGATGTTTTAATAGGGAATTTTTGTTAATTATTTTTTAACGTTTATTTATTTTTGAGACGGAGAGAGACAGAGCATGAATGGGGGAGGGTCAGAGAGAGAGGGATACACAGACGGTAAAGCAGGCTCCAGGCTCTGAGCTGTCAGCACAGAGCCTGACGCGGGGCTCAAACTCACCGACAGTGAGATCGTGACCTGAGCCGAAGTCGGACGCTTAACCGACTGAGCCACCCAGGCGCCCCGGGGAATTTTTCTTAATAGTATAATATTTTGTATGGACAGAAGACTGCCAGAAACATACATGCATGCACATGTAACACAAATAACACAACATACACACACAAACACAAATCACAAACCAATGTAATTGCACGTATGCCAAGGGACAGCATATTTACATAAACTCAAAAGCTACTTTTACCTTTACTGATTAAAACTTTCTCCCTCCATTCTTTAAAAAATTTTTTTTGATGTTTATTTATTTTTGAGACAGAGAGAGAGGGAGAGAGACAGAGCTTGAGCAGAGGAGGGACAGAGAGAGAGGGAGACACAGAATCTGAAACAGGCTCCGACCTGTCAGCACAGAACCTGACCCGGGGCTCGAACTCATGAACTGTGAGATCATTACCTCAACCGAAGTCTTAACTGACTAAGCGCCCCAGGTGCCCCTATCCCTCCATCCTGAAAGCAACTATTATTAAAGATTTATGATTATCATTTCTTTTATGTATTTTACACTTTTGACCCCTATAAAAGCAGAGCATTTCATTTTGTATTATAAAAATTTATATATAAATATACTCATGATGTCAGGGTTTCTTTGTGTCTTGCATATTTTGCTTAATATTAGGTATATTTTTTCACCCTTCTTTTTACTGGTATCTATAGTTCATTATTTTCATTATCGTATGGTTTATGTTTTAATATACCAGTTATTTGCATATCATCTTTTTTCTGGTAGATATTTTTATTGCATGTAGTTGTTCAATACAATGGAAAATGCTACTATGAACTGTCTTGCACATGTCTGAAGTGAATAGGTGTAGGCGTTTTTCTAGTGTAGTTAATCAGGAATAAACCTGCCAGGTCATAATTATGCATCTTTTCAAATTTCCTAGATAATGACTACAAGTTTTCCAATGTATTTTTATCAGCTTGTGCTCTAATAATCAATCTATGAGATTTTCTTCCTTTAGAATACTCCCCAACACTTAGTCATGCCAAACTCAAGCTGTAATGCTATCTTGTTGTGCTTCAATTCGTATTTCTTTGATATATATTTCAAAAAAAATAAACTAAATTCATTTAAAGATAATGCTTTAAAATATAATGTGGATAAGTCATTTAATTGGTGAAGATACGGTCAGAAAAACAGAAGATGCTCTTGGTATAACCTAGAAAGAGATTTATCATGAGGAATTAAAGGTAACAAAACTGTTGGCAAGTCGAGCAGAACTTAAAATCATAAAAAGTTGTCAGAAATGGGTGATTCACAGGAGATCGTTTGGAAGCCATGGTGAATCTCAGCAATGTTATTAGAAGCTGCTACCCAAGATATTTTTTCAGCAAGTTTCTTAGAATCTAAAGTAAATGTCAGCGATTGAATTGTGTTTTAGCTGTCTAGTATAGCAATGCTGTGGATTTCAAAAGATTTCTCTCGCTCATGCAACTTCCTTCTATGGAAAAAGTTTTCTCCTCTTCTTTCAATTCTATTGAGAACTTTTTGAATGTAATCCATACAGAGAAATGGAGCAAGTCTCCCGAACAAGACTCCTGAGCAAATCTCCAGGTTTCCATTTGTGGTGTATGCAACTGCATAGTGGTGATACTATGCAACCCAGTCCATGAAGAGTCTCTACAAACCCTTGACGCTGTGTCTAAGCCTCCGAAGCAACAACACTACAGAACACCCACTGCACACAGTTCAACTGTCTCTTAGACGATAGAAAACAAGTTATGTTCTCCCTTTAAAGAGAGTATATAAATCTCATAAAACTTCATCCATTTGTCAGCCATACTTAATGTTACCCTAGCTAAGTTCCTATCACATTTTAATGCACTATTATATTAATCTTGAATAATAGGTTTAACATATCCAGGAAGAGGGAAGGGGGAAATTGGCTAGTCCATACAAATATGGACATAAAAGTACAGAAGAAAATGTGCTTGGTTTCCGTATTTCTTGTTTTTCCTAATGGTCATGTGACCATAGTTGCTATTTATAACTTACTCTCTCTGCTCCACAATTTATGTTCCCCATTTTTCATTGAGCACCTCGTTTGGCTGTAGTATTTCATATTAAATTTCATAAAAGAATTTATACACACTGATACATATGTACACTGAAAGTTATATGAAATCAATAATTTCAAGTTGCTTGAGGAAAATATGTATATAAGGCCCACCAATACCATTGTTCAATATTATCATAACTATAAAATGCATTATATTCAGAAGAGTTGTAATATTTTAGTAAACATCTGTGGAGTGCATAACAACTGATTTCCAAGAATAAGATGTTTACCATGTAAGAAGTATAGATCTTACATAGAACCTATTACCCTTGTAGTAAAATCAGACACAAAAAAATAAAACTTTTAAAAAGTAAAATATTAACACAAAGGCACTGAAATAGTACAGTAAAATGTAATATAATATAAAGGCACATATCTGATCAGTTGAAGTTAAAACCCAACTTTATATTTTTAATCTTTTAAAAGTTTATTTTTCTTTATTTTGAGAAAGAAATAGAGAGCAAACGAAGGGGGAGAGAGAGAGGGAAACAGAATCCCAAGCAGACTCTGCAATGTCCACACAAAGCCCAATACGGGCTCAAACTAACAAACCGTGAGATCATGACCTGAGCAGATATCAAGAATTGGACACTTAAACCACTGGGCCACTCAGACACCCCTAAATCCAACTTTAAATATGACTGACACTGGTTTTATTTCCTCATATGTTTATGGTATGATTCTTGTCAACAAGAGGTTGGATATTAAATAGACAAACTCTGCTTTATGATGTTTCTAATGACTAAATGGCCTAATTCTGAGACATGTAATAGAGGTTTAGGACCAAAAATGAACAGTGCTGGATTATTTAAATAATGTATGCTTTATTATTTTTTTTAATATTTAATGTTTACTTTTGAAAGAGAGACAGAGTGCAAGCGGGGGAGGGGCAGAGAGAGAGGGAGACACAGAATCCGAAGCAGGCTCCAGGTTCCGAGCTGTCAGCACAGAGCCCGATGTGAGGCTCGAACTCAAGAACTGCAAGATCATGACCTGAGCTGAAGTCAGATGCTTAACTGACTGAGCCACCCAGGTACCCCGAGGTATGCTTTCAAGTATAGTAATTATATTAGAATAAACATTTGTAAATATACTTTTTAAATATGCTTTTGTCTTCCGTTCCTCTTATTCTTGAATTTTTTTCTCTTTCCACAATGTGCTCCTCCTATTACTGTACATTTGTATCCCTGCCATTCTGTCTTTGTTGCTGGTCACACTGTTGAATGTTGTGAGTTAAATAGGCTCTTCCCAGGAGAAATACACCAACAACCATTTGTTAGCAGAGTGGGAGATTTTAGCCAGATTTATGGGGTATAAAGTACTTTCTGAGTTAACTATCTTGTTGGCTAAATATCTCAGGAAATGCCTAAAAGTTTGTTATTTCCCTATGATTATTATTTTATCATGATTAAATATCATGTTTCATGTAATGCTCTTTACCCTAAAGTGTTCTTTAACCAATATTAATATTGCCACAACTTCCTTTCTGTCTTGCATTTGTCATATGTTTTTACAAATACCTGGGTGGCTCCGCTGGTTGAACATCTGACTCTTGATTTCAGTTCAGATCATGATCCCAGGGATGTGGGATGGAGCCCCGCATCAGGCTCTGCACTGAGCATAGAGCCTGCTTAAGATTCTCTCTCTCTATCCCTCTGCACCTCTCCCCCCTTCATGCTCTGTCTCTCAAATAAAAAAATACTATTACCTTTGACCTTAATAGACATTAAATTTTAGAAGTAAATTTTCTTTACAGTATATATCTAGGTGGGATTTGTTGTTTGTCAACTGCAATTGAATTGTCTTTTGCTTTTCTTAGAAAAATTCAATCAACCTGCTTCAATTTTGAACATGTACGTTTTGCTTTATTACAATTATCTAAATTTGTATTAATCATTCCTTGTATTTCTTACTTTCCAAATGCTAAATTTCGTTGTTTTATATTTGCATTTTCAATTAATTTTATCCCCCTTGTAGTTTAGAAGACCTAATAGTGTTTTACTGATTATAATTTTTTGTATGTAAAAATAATGTTTACACCTTTTTACATTAATACATTATTTCCGAGTAATACTACTTCCCCTCTTCCCCCACCACCTCAGAGATGAGATGCAAAGTTGATCTATTTCCTTATTGTCATCCCTATCCATTTCCTGGATTTTGCTAAAATGAGTCAGACTTTGAATTCCAGGTATCATTACATTTCCCTTCACTCTATTTTCTCATTCTCTTCTGTGGTACAGGATGGTTCGTGTGAAATTATCCTTCCTTTCTGTGCTCTGGAAATGACATCTATATTCACCTAGAACATTCTGCTCCAATTCTTATGTAGCACTCACTCCCTCATTGTTTTGACTCCATTCCCTCTCTCCTTATTGAGTAATACGTTGTCCTCCACCCTGTGTGTGTAAATTGGTGTTGGAGCTTCTCCTTAGATCAAGATTTATTGATTAACATTTCATTATAAAAGAGATGCCCTTGTGAATCTTATTTAATTTATTTTTTAGATTAATTGAAATATTTTCTATCATCTCACTAATTAGAAACAGTGTTAAATTTTAGGAATGATGTCTAGTTTTTATTAAAATCAGAGCTGTTAATTATGTTCTCTTCTATAGATGATAAAGTTATTTGTTACAGGAATTTGACCATGCACAGGGATTGTTAAGTAGTTTCTGTGTGGCTGTTGTTTTCGTATTTGGTGCCAGAGCTGAATAGGGAAGGTACGCAGCAAAGTTGAGGAGAGCAAGAACAAGCTGGGACCCATAAATACCAACATAAGCCACAGGACAGAGTGAAATACATGTGTTTGTTGCTTCTGGACTTGGTGGTGTAGATATCTTTCAGAAGCTAAGGTCGTTAGTTCTAGGACTAAACATACACAAACATGCCCCAACAGTCAGAGAAATCAAAGAATGGTCTCATGAAAGGAAGGACCATGAAAGGAAGAGCCATAGAGGCATAGCTAATGTGTGATTCCCACCCAGTGAGCCCCTAGATCAGTGACAATGGGGATGAGCCATTATGGTTCCAACTTCACTACCACCTTTCAAGTCTTTCACAAGAAATATTTTCATGACCCACCCAAACCAGAGACATATAAGAATGGGAATTCTTGAAAAAATAGTTTAAATTGGCCAAGTTGTGACTTTACAAGGTCACCGAAGTGAGCCAAAGCAAATAAGTTAGCCCTGGAGATTTTCACCGTACACAATTAAAATAGGCGGCTTTTTAGGTGACTTTCAAAAAGGATTTTAATCATGATTGATGGTATACATGCCTTGCATTCATTTGGTTTTAATATCTGGGAATGATTTGCAGAAGCAAAGTAAATAGTATATCCAATTTTAATATCTTAGAAATTTCAAATTTGGATAGGTTATGTTTTTCTATGAAGGAATAGAGAGAGGAATAAAGAGGTTTGATTAATGAAATGCCAAATATTTACCTAATCTCCTGAATATAGAAAACCATGCGTTATGCTTCCATGACCAGTGGTTTATATTGTAAATAATATATGATCCGATCTTTTAGAGGACAGCTGAATTTTACTCAGAGAGAACCTGTTAATTATAGTTTATAATTGTTGTAATGAAAGGAAGATTTTAAGAAGGATGGATTGATAAAAAGACAAAATGGCTATGGTTCATATGTTTAAATAGAATTTAAAGACTCTTGAATAATGGAGAGTATCCCTCATTAATATATCATCCACTGCAATATATACATTAGAAAATCTTGTAAACATTGTTAAATCCTCCATGAAGTGTTAAACAGGATAATTGCCATCTGTTTTCAAAGTAGATGCTCGAGACGCTCCAGTATATATTTTTTCTTCTATGATGGAAATGAAAGCAAAGAAAGGTAATTTTTCAGTTCTTTCTATTATATCCTATAGCATATGTAGGTTTTGGGTACCAGAATGTATATATAATAGATGACTGAGAATCTGAAAGGTGAAAATTACAATATTGTCATCATTGTACTCTAAACTGATTTGACAAGAATAAGTTACTGTGACATCTTCCAAATACTATCATTCAAAATTGAAAACAAATATTGGATCTACGCACATTTTTTTGTAAAAATGGTTGATGGGGATACTGAGTACATTTAAATAAATTGTGATATTTTCTCCCTAGCCTTAGCCTCTTTGCAAAGCTCTCGATTCTTATATTTAAGTGCCAACTGGAAATCTTTCAAGCAATTCAACATTAAAAATTCCCAAACTAAAATTTTCATTACATTCTAATTTCACTAGCACCACCAACTGTGGTATTTCTCCATGGCTCCCTTCTCCATAAATAGCATGACAATTCAATGTGCTTTCCATTGGCCTTGATCTTCCCTGTCAGTGGTAATTCTCAATTCTAATTAATCTATCATCAAGGAACTGTACTTCCAAATACATCTATATTTGAGCTATTTCTCACTCCATTTCCACCTATGTACCATAAGAATGAAAACAACAAGTATAGGTAGAAAGACTTACAGATATATGTTACACTATTATTTATTTATTCATTGTAATGATTTGATATATCTATGCACTGTATATTGTTAAATATTTGTTTTTAAAGTTTTTACTTAAATTCCAGTTAGTTAACATACAATGTAATATTAGTTTCAAATGTGTGATGAAGTGATTCGATACTTCCATACAACACCCTGTGCTCATCACAAGTGCCCCCTTAATCCCCATCACCCATTTCACCCATTGCCTCACCCACTTCCACTCTGGTATCCATCAGTTTGTTCTCTATATATAAGAGTCTTTTTCTTGGTTTGCCTCTGTCTCAGTTTTTTTTTTTTTTTCCTTTGGTTCATTTGCTTTGTTTCTTAAATTCCACATATGAGAGAAATCATATGATACTCGTCTCTCTCTGACTTATTTAAAATAGTGTTTGTGGTGGTTGTTTTTTTTTAAATTGACATTGAATTATAATTCCCTATTTTATATATATGTTCACATTTTAAAGACTAATTTGTGTATATATATATTTTTTTTTCTTAAGGAAGAACCCTCTGAGTTGTATGGACTTTATGAATACTCTCAGGGTTAATGAGGACTCATCCCAATTTAGGCTCTGCAAAAGTTTCTTGAAAGATAGAGCTATTAGCAGGTATTCTGTGGAATACTCACAGTGGGATCCATCCTTCCACAATTTGGGTAGAATGGAATAATACTGGCAAAGAAAGCAATATAGGTTGAATGACAGCTTTCCAGAATCTATGAGGTAGTTACAGTAACCATGCACAAAAATGTACGTCCCATTACTTAATATATAGTTGTGACTAGGAAAACACTAAAAAGCCAAATACTATATTTCTCAGTCGCCCTTGATTCTAGGTGTTGCCATGTGACTAGTACTTGCCAATGAACTATAACCAGTAGTAGAGAATGTCACTTTCTGGGCCAAAGCATTTAAACAATAAATGAGCCTTTTTGTCATATTCCTTTACCTGCAAAATTAACAAAATCCTATGTATGTTGTAATCAAAATATAGGAGGAAAGTGAGATGCTAAATCACCATGTGGTGGAAAATATCTTAGTAATTAATGTAAAATAATTGCAGTCCTTTTGAAGAGTCCTTTGAATCTCTTGACCATGAAAAGGATAATGAGACAATATTCATTAAATGTTGAAAACAGAGCCTGTTATAATGTAGCATCTCAAAAATAAAGTTAGCTGTTTTAAAATTTTCTTTCTTGCATAATTTTTAGAACATTACTTCTTTATTTGTCTTTATTTATTTTTTCTAAATATTTTTCATTTCTTAAGAGCACTTTTAGGTTATACCAAAGTTAAAGAAAAAGGATAGAGTTCCCATATATCCTCTATCCTGACCTTATATAGCCTTCCCCATTGGTAACATTTGGCACTAGAGAGGTCTATTTGTTACAACTGATCAATCTGTATGACAAGTCATTCTCAGGTAAAGTCTAGAGTTTACATTAGGCTTTACTCTTGATTTTGTACATTCTATGGGATTAGAAAAACTTGTAATGACATGTATCACCAATATAGTATCATGCAGAATACTCTCACTGCCCTAAAACTCTCTGTGTTTCATCTATTCATCCCACTCTTCTCCCTAAATTCTGGAAACCTTTTTATTTCTACTGTTGCCATTGTTTTTCCTTTCCTAATATGACATTTAGTTGCAATCACATAGGATACACCCTTTTCAGATTGGCTTTTTCACTTAATGATACTCAGTTTTCTCTACGCTTTTTCAGGCCTTGATAGCTCATTTATTTTAAGAATTGAATAATATTCCACTTTCTGGATATACCAGTTTATTTATCCATTCGCCTACTGAAGAACATCTTGGTTGCTTCACAGTTTTGGCAGTTATGAATAAAGCTGCTATAAACATCCATATGAAGGTTTTGTATGTACATGAGTTTTCAGTTCATTTAAGTAATTATCAAGGAATGCAATTGCTGAATTGTGTGGTAGCAGTTTGTTTAGTTTTGCTATTTATCTCTCTCTCTCTCTCTCTCTCTTTCTCTCTCTATCTTGAGAGAGAGTGAGTAGGGGAGGGGCAGAGATGGAGGAAGAGAGGGAGAATACCAAGTAAACTCCGCACTGCCAGCGCAGAGCCCGATGTGGAGCTCGAGCTCAAAAACCATGACATCATGACCTAAGCCAAAATCAGGAGTTGGACACTTAACTGACTGAGCCACCCAGGTGCCCTGAGTATGTTTAGCTTTGTAAGAAACTGACAAATCGTCTCCTAAAGTGGCTGTACCATTTTGCATTGCCACTAGCAATGAGACTTACACTACTCCACATCCTTGCCAACATTTGGTGTTGTCATTGTTCTAGATTTTGACCATTCTAATAGATATGTAGTGGAATTTCATTGTTGCTTTAATTTGCATTTCCTTGATGACATATGATATGGAGTATCTTTACACGTGCTTATTTGTTATCTGTATATCTTCTTTGGTAAGTTATCTTTCTAGGCCATTAGTCATTTTTGATCAAGTTTTTCATTTTCTTATTGTTGAATTTTAATAGTTATTTGTATATTTTGGATAACAGTCTTTTATCACATATCTTTGCAAATATTTTCTCCCAGTCTATGGCTTATCTTCCCATTCTCTTGAGAGTGTTTTTTTCAGAGCATAAGTTTTTAACTTTAACAAAGTCCATCTTATCCATTATTTCTTTCATAAATTGTGCATACAGTGTTATATTTTAAAAATTATCAACATACTATGGTCACCAAAATTTTCTCCTGTGTTGTTTTCTAGAAGTTTTATATTTTTTGTCTTAAATTTAGATATAAGAAATAATTTTTGTGATGGGTATAAATCTTTTCTTAATTTTTGTGTGTGTGTACCTGTGGATGTCCCAATATCCCAGCACCATTTGTCAAAAAGACTATTTTTGCTCCATTGTATTGCATTCACTCCTTTGTCCAAAATCAGTTGGCTTTATTTATGTGGGTCTATTTCTGAGGTCTGTTTTCTATTCCATTGATCTATTTGTCTATTCTTTTTTTCCAATACCACATGTTTTTGATTATTGTAGCTCTATAGTAAATTTTGAAGCAGGGCAGCTGCATCTAGAAATCAAGATGGGCATTGATGAATGGATAAAGAAGTTGTGGTTTATACATACAGTGGAATACTACTTGGTAATGAGAAAGAATGAAATCTAGCCTTTTGTAGCAACATGGATGGAACTGGAGAGTGTTATGCTAAGTTAAATAAGTCAGGCAAAGAAAGACAGATAACATATGTTTTCACTTATATGTGGATCCTTATAAATTCAACAGAAGACCGGGGGGGAGAGAAGGGGGAAAAAAAAGTTACATACAGGAAGGAGGTAAACCATAAGAGACTCTTAAATACTGAGAATAAACTGAGGGTTGATGGGGGGTGGGGGGGAGGGTAAAGTGGTTGATGGGCTTGAGGAGGGCACCTGTTGGGATGAGCACTGGGTGTTGTATGGGAACCAATTTGGTAATAAATTTCATATTAAAAAGAAAAAGAAATCAGATGAGAAGAATTAGCACCTTGATGATACTTGGTCTTCCTATCTATGGACATAGAATATCTCTCCATTTATTTAATTTTTCTTTGCATTATTTCATCAAAATATTGTTTTCCTCATATAGTTTATTTTTCACACATTTTTTTGTAGATTTATACCCAAACGTTGCTTTTTGGGGTGCTAATGTAAATTTTGTTGTGTTTTTAATTTCAAATTCCACTTGTTTATTGTAGATATATAGGAAATTGATTGACTTTTATAAATCAACCTTGTATCCTATAACTTTAACACGATTGCTTATTAGTTATAGGAGTTTATTTTGTTTTGTTATGCTTTTGCCAATTCTTGTGTATTTTCTACATAGATAATCACTTAATCTGTGGACAAAGGACAGTTACATTTCTTCACCTCTATCTGTATATCTTTAATTTCTTTTCCTTGTCTTATTACATCAGCCTGGATTTTCAGCACAATGTTCAAAAAGAGCGAGAGCAGATATCTGTAACTTCTTCCTGACCTTACTAGGAAAATTCTCACCATTAAATATTATGCCAGCTTAGTGACTAGTTTTCCCCGTTAAGTATTGTAGATAGTCTTCATCAGGTTGAGAAACTCCCCCTCTATTCCTAGTTTACTAAAAGTTTTTTTTTTCTTTTTCTGCATTTTTCCTACTTTTTTTCAGTCCTTTTTTTTTTTTTAGTCCTTTTTTATTCTTCAGTCTGTTGATATGTTTGATTATATTAAATGATTTCAGAATGCTGAATCATTGATTTCTTCTATTTTAATTCATTTTGTTTTACTCTGCATACTTCTGAATTCATTGCGTTGACACCTTAGATAATTTTGTTAATTCTGATTTTTAACCTTTTTTCCTCCTCTCTTCTCATTCCAACTGTTCCCCCTTGAGAACACTACATATTTTAACTGCTTCAAATGCTTTTGTCTCTCAAATCTTAAATCAATTAAATCTTAAATCAATGCACTCACATTTAAGATCCAGAAGACAGTAGTAATAGTGATATTACTTATGCTTATTACTTATTACTTATCATAAGTAATTATGATATTACTTATACTTTTTTTGATTACATATATGTGTCAGACATTCTTATATGTATTTTATTTATAGTGTTGGCATTACCATTAATTACATATCAGATAGCAGAGGCCATATATATTGGGTACTATATCCAAATTTAAATTTAGCTATCAAGCCTAGGATTCAAGGGCATTTTAGGTCAGCAACCTGTAACCAAATACACACTGGTGTCTCATTTTGAATGTTTTACAAATACCAAAAACAAAGCAAATAATTAATTCATAAACTTAATATATTTCTAACTGTTATGTATATATGTCAAACACACACACACACACACATACACACACACATACACACACATACACACACATACACACACACATACACACACACACACATACACACACACACACACACACACACACACACATGCCACAGAGCTGAACCAAGAGTTTACACCATTCAACAGAAATGTAAAAGTTAAAATATAGGAAAGAGACATGTAAATAAAGAGAAATAGATAAATATTTTTACAATTTAAGTTTTTCTAAACTATAATAATGAAATAGAATAACTCCTAGAAAATTCAATGAGATAAAAGAAATGCTATGTAAAATATGTCATCATTTATATAAGCATAATATTGACTAACAGTCTTATTACCTTGAAAAAAAGCTTTAAATAGTATGACAAACTGATTAAAATAGAGGAGATAAAACTGATTCTGGTATACACAGATGAGAACTCTATTGAAAAGAATGGATCTCTTTATTTGACCAAAGATGTGATGTTGATCATAAATGAAACATAATTTTAAAGTCCAATAGAGAGATATTGATTGTATGCTAATTTAAGATGTAATTTCAATTGCTTATCTTTCTTTACCTAATTCTTTATCTGATTCTTATTAGATTCATTACTTTTTAATATTTGCCATTTTTGCATATCTCTTAATGTCTTTCGCTGTCTCACTCACTGATATATGCGTATATATATATACAATATTATATATTTCAAACATATATATATTATATATTTTACTGATATATGTGTGTGTATGTATATAATATATATTATATATATTATATGTGTATATATATATACATATATTATATATATTTCACTCAATTATATATATTTAAATATTTATATTCATATTTAAATATATTTGTATTTATATATTCATATTTAAATACATATATTTATATATAAAAATGAGTGACTTGAAAGATATTCACAGGCATTAATGACACTTCACATTTGCATAATTATAATGACATTTGTAAGAGTATAGACG
The DNA here is from genome assembly GCF_018350155.1 of Leopardus geoffroyi. NCBI lineage: Eukaryota > Metazoa > Chordata > Mammalia > Carnivora > Felidae > Leopardus > Leopardus geoffroyi. The sequence goes on from NC_059327.1 coordinate 153,798,111, forward strand.
TAGGCTTCTGTATGCACATTATTATCATATTTACCTAAAGAAACTAACAATCATTACATCTTATCATCTACTTTCCTGTACAAATACAGACTTCTCCTTATTGCCTAAAATGCTTTTTGAAAGATTTAATGAAGATTTCTGAGTTGTATTTATTTGTTAGATATTTTTTTGGTCATTGAAAATCAGAGACAATAATCCTATTATTCTTTTTCTTGACATTGACTTTCAAAATGTTTATCCACAGAATATCTCTTTGTTTCCTCTTGCTGTCATTTAATTTATTATAATACTACCTGTATTCTATATAAAAATGTCAGAAGATGAATGGACTCAGAGTAATCATAGCATATTATGAATCCTTTCTACCAGGAGGCAGATGATGATTTTTATGCTGGCATTAAGAAAAATATCTTGGAACAGTTGATCAAGGTGGTAGCTGCCAGATCTTTCCAGTATGCAGGTTTATTTTTCCTTTCGTGAGTCGTTAAATAACCTGGGGGGAGATGCTTTTAAACCTCAGTAATATCTTAATTTCTAAGTCAACCATTCAGTGGTTTCATCCCACACTGATATTCCTTGTGTAAATCATTTTTGCATTGGGGATTACAAAATAATTACTTTTCTAATTAATTTTTTCTGATTCATTACTTGATGTTATTGTGTAAAGAAGAGTTTTATTAATTTTCTCAAGGATTTTTAAAAATTCTTCTCAAGGAGTTTTTTTAATTAATTGTTTCATACATAATCAGTTGTGATCCTTATTTGTGTTGCTTACATTCCAAATTTGTCCACTGAGAGCCCCCTTATTGTTAGTTTCTCTATCTTTTTGCAAAGAGGCTGTCTCAAGGCACTCTTGAAACAGTATGCCCTACCTTGTATTTTCCTGACATCAGAACTTGAATAGACACTTTATCCAAAAAGACTTGGGTCTTGTTATTGGGCATGGGAAATAATAATTTAAATCTGAAGTCTAATTTCTAAGTGAACAGTTCATAACTATAGAATTAACATGTCTCTTATTTTTAGTTGTATCGTTCTTCATTCTGTAGTTTATTAAACCAGTTTCCTATTAATAGTTATTTAGTTGTTTGCACTCTTTTACCAATGCAAATAGTCGTTTTATTTACAATACATTCCCTGAAGTGGGATGGATAAGTCAAATAGTAATTGTAATATCTATGTATCTGCATATTATACACACTATATCATATATACTATGTATACACACAACCTATGACATATATACAATATACATATAATTGTACATACACAATTTATATACATTATATAAATACAGTCACATATGCCAGATATTGCCAAGTTCAGTATCCCACAGGTATTGTATCATTTTATTATTTTTATTCTCCTAAAGGCAAAACAAGTCTTTTAAATGCAAGACGGGGTCTGTTTTCTCATGACCTATCAACAGAGTGCTTGTCCAGTTCCTGAATATTTTCCAATTTATGAATTAAATGGTCAACATTAATATTTTGTATATAGATAAAGTTAATCTTTTGCATAATATGACCATATTTACTTACATGTGCTTGTTCACTGGATGATAGGAATATATTCCAGGGATGTTTTAGATGGAATCCACACATTGGAAAGCATTTGACCTTTGAAAGTTTAGAAATTTTGATCACTGAAGTAAATGAGGATGGTAATTTAAAGGTTTACTCACCTCCATTCTGAGCCAAAAGCTTTAAAATGTTTTTCAAGGAAAGAACCATAATTTTTTTTGACTAGAAATTCCTAGGTATCCAGAAGACTAAAGGTCTCCCATACATGAATGGTTCTAACCAGTTCTGGTAATCAATCTAATACTTCTAAGGACATACTCAACTGCATTATAATTCATGGCAAAGCTACAAAGAGGAATCACTTTCACTGAATTGAACTTATGTAAATAGTAAAGCATATCAGGTCAGGATCTAAAATGTCGTGTCAGTGTAATATACATGGTTTGATCTTTTGTACAAAAGAAAATGCCACTGAGTTTCCATCTAACATTTATTTTTATAAGAAATTTATTTGGTACATTTAGGGTATTGGTCTGTTTAGTTTTAAATGCTTTTGTATAAATCCTTTTTACCCAAAAAAGTGTCTAATAAATATTTTTCGTTTAGGAAAATTACATCCATCTGCCCAAAACCTGAAGTGGTCCATATATATTTATATCTATACATATCTTAAACAGTTCTCAGATGCAGAGGTCTTGCTTATGTCATCAATAGCCTTTCATAATACTTTAGAAATATTATGGAAATTTAATGTCAAATTCAAGTAGGAAATGTGTATGAAAAACTCAAGTTTTTTTTAAGAAATAATATTCAATATTTGTAAAGTTAAATTTGCAAAAATAGCAAACTTGGTACACTCCTTTCATTCTCCTTCTGGGGGACTTCATAATGGCTACAATTTTAGAATATGCTAGCAATCACTACCTGGTTTGGTTATAAAATCAAGTATAAAGGTTATCTTGACATTACATTTTTTTCAACAAAAATAAACTAAATTGTTCTAGAGTAATCTGATTAAAATAAACTGCATGTAATTGCTTATTTAAAACTTTAAGGAACTATTGTTTCATCTTACAATAAGTGCTTTTTATTACTAGAAAAAGTAAATATGACTTCTAAATTGGGTAAATACAATGAATTTTTCTTTGTTTCTGGATAATATATAGGACAGACAGTATTAACGTTGTTTCTCTTTTTGAACTTCAATTAATTCACTTTTATCGAGTTGGAACTTACAGCTAGATCTCGAAAGCCAACCATTCATAACCAATAACACATATCCTACTAAGATGATATGTAAGAAAACGGAAAAACTATAATGAAGAAGCTTAAAAGTCTATTTCAAATGCTGAAGTCTATGACACAAAACAGACTGTAAAAGCAGAGTCAAGTTGTGTGGAGGATGGAGGGCAGGGAAAATCTGCTTTGAATAGAAACAATAATAAAGCTCTAGTGAGTTTTGCTTTAGAATGTGAATTGCCGTCATATACAACCCCTCCCATGTTCCTCCTATCACTCACTAGAGACAAGAGAAAGCAGAATAAATCAGGTCTAATCAAGCACCCAGTTTAAGCAACTATTTTTACGCTCCATTCATTCATGGCATCCTGAAATAAACCAATCACTTGTTAGTTTCTTGCTGAATGAAGTTGATAACATATTCACTGTGTCAACAAAGATTTAATTTAGACATCCGTTGGTAGAAAGAGGGCTAGTGCTTCCTCCATGTCGTCCTTTAACTATTGGTCAAGTCAGACTTATCAAATGTGGGTTACGTCTTCATGCTATAAATGTTCTAGAATGAGGAAAGAGAATGATGTACAAGGCAGCAAAAAGCAGGTCTTCTAAAATAATGGTCAGAAAAATTGATAGGACACAAGGAAGAGTCAATTGAGGGAAAAAACTCACTGTCATGGCTGTTTACACTACCAAATGAAGGAAGATCCATAAGTGAGAGTCACCAAACTGCAGTTATTTCCACAACGTTTTATTATGTTTTTCACTAAATAATTTGGTTATGTTCTTAATATATTCCCCTTATCTTAAATACTATGAAACACATGCATATTTACATCTTTATAATACAGGCAGACAGACACACACACCTACACACCTACCCTCCTTATATAACCAACTACTGGTTCTACAGCCACAGGACTTTTTCTCTCTCAGACTACCTTGCTGTAATTGTGTGAATTATTTAGCAGCAATATGATCACAGGTAACAATTTCATAGTGTAATTCTCATCATAAAATCTCTATGTTAAGAATGCACTATAAATGAGTGTGTGTGTGTGTGTGTGTGTGTGTGTGTGTATGTTTTAAATATATATAGTATTAACATAATGTAATTGTGGCAATGAGGAGAATTACTGTTTTCCCAGCCTGTTTAAATTATCAGGAGAATTCAAGAGAATTAATACTACTATTTTATAGGTTAACAATAAAGGCTCATATGATATACTTCTAAATGTTACTTGGTAGCATCTAACATTGAAATCATCAGTTTTTATCTCAAGGTTTATTCTCCTTCATTCTTATAAATTTCTCTCCACTCCTTGTGACGCAATCACAATTCTATCATTTTACACTAACAAGAACATGAAACATAAGTAAAAAGAAAAAAATGGTTTACTCAAAACAGAGAGAGAGAGACTGATACCTTTGGTAGATGTTTCATTTGTGATATTTTTCAGTTTTCTGTGCCTCATGAAATGCAGTGCAATTTAGTCGACTGATCACTGGATTTAAAATCAAAGGAACTGAGTTTAACGACTCCTACTCTAACCAAGTATATAATATCAACCATTCATTACAACAACCATTGAGCTTTGTCTCACCATGAAAACCACTGGGAATAGCACTTAAAAAAAAGTAATAGTTACAAGAGTAACAACCATTTTAACTTTACTTCCATCATCTTTAAAATAGTCTATTTTGGGGGCACGTGGGTGGCTGAATAGGTTAAGCATGCTGACAGCTCAGAGCCTGGGGCCTGCTTCAGATTCTGTGTCTCCCTCTCTCTCTGCCCCTAGCCTGCTTACACTCTGTCTCTCTCTCACACAAAAATAAATAGACATTAAAATTTTAGTCTATTTTTTTCTGTCCTAATTTTTTTCTTTATTTTTTTGTTTTAAAGAAAACAATAAAGATAATTAGTAATTCTCATCCTAAATTTTAATACAAAGAAAAATAAAATAAGCTTTAAATACTAACTGAAGTTTTAAGGTAGGATGTAATTCATATCTTGTCAACATAAACACACCCTGTGTTGCCTTCCAGAGCGTTGTTAGCATATCGTTGGCTAACATGCTTAGACTAACACTTATTGACTCATCTGTGGCTGGTATCACTCTGCTCTCTGTTCATGGCTAATTGCCTCATCTACTCTCTTTAAAATGACATGGTAAGTTAGAGTAACAGTCCCAAACACTATTATTTCATTTGTTTAAGGAACCTTAGACAGATAATTAATACAGTTCTCCACAGGTCGAAATATAGAGCTCATTATGAATCCTGAAAATCTATAATTCTACCCAAGGGCACCTCTCAGGAGTTCAACTCTATCCACTCAGGCAGTTAAAAGGATTTCATAATCTTTGCACTACTCCTAATATCTGCACTGAAGAACAAAAAAGCTTTCTGCTTCTATGCATTCTATTCCTATATTATCACCTCACTACAGCTTGGCACATACATTCATGTCATTTATATATCCTAAATGAATGTATCAATGAGATCTATTTTAATGTATTTCTTTATAAAATTAGAAATATTGTATGATTTGAATTTAAATAATACTAAGATAAAAGAGGTATTAATGAAAAAACACACTTTATAGATCAAAATAATTTATCTTGTGTCATTAGTTTTATCCATTCTGACAGGTGTGAGGTAATATCTCATTGTAGATGTGATTGGCATTTCCCTGATGATCAGGGATGATGAACATCTTTTCATGTGTCTATTAGCCGTCGGGATGTCTTCTTTAGAAAAATGTCTATTCATGTTCTCTGCCCACTTTTAATTGGATTGTTCATTTTTTAGTTGTTGCATTTTATAAGTTCTTTATATATTTTGGACACTATTTCTTTTTTTTTTTTTCAACGTTTATTTATTTTTGGGACAGAGAGAGACAGAGCATGAACGGGGGAGGGGCAGAGAGAGAGGGAGACACAGAATCGGAAACAGGCTCCAGGCTCTGAGCCATCAGCCCAGAGCCTGACGCGGGGCTCGAACTCACGGACCGCGAGATCGTGACCTGGCTGAAGTCGGACGCTTAACCGACTGCGCCACCCAGGCGCCCCTGGACACTATTTCTTTATCAGCTATGTCATTTGCAAATATCTTCTCTCATTCCATAGTTTGCCTTTTATTGTGTTGATTGTTTTCTTCACTGTGCAAAGCTTTTTGTTTCCATCATACTTAAACTTAAGGAATTTTATCTTACAAAAATATTTTTAGCATGGTATTCAATGCTCAGGATAATCTTTTAAGAAAAGGCATTTACTTTGAATCACAATTTCTGATAAAAATGTTAAGTAGCCATTCTAAAAGAAGAATAAAGATTTGGAACAAATGAGATATTTTCTAAATTATTCACTACTATGTAATAGAGAAATATATCCACATCTTTTGATATGTAATTTCCACTATGAGGGGAGAATATTTTGTTTATGCTGGGACTGTATACTAATCAGTCAATACAGTATAACAAATAACTATAACTTCCATGTTTAGGTATGCATCAGAATAACTTCCTGCAGGAAAATCATTTAGTGACCACTGTAGAGACTCAGGGCAGAAAGTGAGAAGTATGTACAATATATTGCAACTAAAGTGAGATGTTGGGATAAGGACATTAACAGAAGATGGATCTAGAGACCATTGGAAACCATCTGAGATGGACATGGACCATGGTTCCATTTCTGAGTTGAATTCCACAAATTTTTCCTCTATGTGGAAGACTGTTATGGTGTGTGGGGTCCCCTGGTACTATCTTGAGCTCAGAACCTACCTAATAGTAATATCCCTGGAGGACGTAGGTACTCATTTTCCCCTATTCCTTTCATTAATGGGAATAAATCCCTTTAGGGAAAGATTAGAAAATTTCTTGTCATATATTTGTCTTATATATTTACTATACCATTTCAGGGTTTTGGCTCAAAAGAATATGTTTTCTCAATGGCTCTGGGTTTAAGATTTGGGTTAGATTTGGAAACTAGTAAGGAATATGTTTTTATCAGTTGATATCAGCATTTTGCTTTCAGCTTTCAATTTTTTTTTTTATTTCTCCATAGATAAGCCAAGAACTAGCCTGGTTAGCTGCAGAAGTATCTTCACCCCAGAATGACTATGATCTTTTAACTTTATTAGTAATCCTTGTAGGTCAAGGCAGCCAAGTTACCATTCTAGTCTTGTCACCCATTAAGGTAATTAAATCTACTTTTTTGGTGTTTTTTTTTTCAGTTAATTGGAACTCCTGGGCTTCTGAAATTTCAAAATACTATTAATTTCAGTGAGAGTAGGGAGCACATTTCCATAGTCACATCTACTATTATTAACTTTGGTTTACAAAGGCAAACACCACTGAGCTTTTCAAACATGCCAGTGCCCATCACCTTTTGTTTTCTTTTTTTTTTTATTTTATAATTTTTTTTTCAATGTTTATTTATTTTTGGGACAGAGAGAGACAGAGCATGAACGGGGGAGGGGCAGAGAGAGGGAGACACAGAATCGGAAACAGGCTCCAGGCTCTGAGCCATCAGCCCAGAGCCTGACGCGGGGCTCGAACTCACCGACCTGGTGAGTTCGTGACCTGGCTGAAATCAGACGCTTAACCGACTGCGCCACCCAGGCGCCCCACACCTTTTGTTTTCTTTTGAAGAAAATGTTTTCCTTTATTTATTCTTCCTTTATTGAAGGGTGTCCTCTAAGTTCTCCTAGGGAACACATTCAAATGTTAAATTCTGTGGTGTCCCTAATAAATGCTCTAACCTTAGTCAGGAGCTATCTGATCCCTCAGTCCATACTCTGCTAAGGAAGTCCAGGCATTTCCTACCACATTAACTATAAGCCATCTTATTTCAAGTTTCATGCAGCTAATCATGGAAGCATTTTAAGATTTTTTTCCAGGGTTCTTTCCTGATATATTAAACATGAGTAATGAGTAAACACCTTCATTTCAATAAAGTATCCCCAATGAAGCTCTACACTTTACCCTACCTGCTTTGACCGAGAACTTTGCAAGTTTTCCACATGAAGAGTGGCTGATTTCCTCCCTCAAGGGTAAAGGAGGTGTTTTTACTTGCCCAACGGGTTAAGGGTAATGTGTGTGTTCAGGATTCTCAAGCTCTGCCACTTAAATATCACTGGTGAGTCTAGCTCCCAAGTTTCCAGCTTTCCCTATCAGAGAACTTGTTAAAGAGAACTCTTGAGACTATGTATTCTGGCCCCTTTGTATCTTTTTGTTATCTTTATGATTACATCCTGTACCTGATTTCCAGGAGAGTCTTCCCTATGCTTATAGAAGCTACAGGGCTCTTACACAGGGTCATGAAAGTAGTTTTACTTTGACAATAGGCCTCGACTTGATGTTGGCTAAGTTGAGACTGCTACTTTTTTCTGGGCTTCTAAAACCATTGCCACAAGCCAATGATTGCTATAATTTTTAAAACAAACAGTGATTGTGTTCTACCATTTGCAATCCATGGCTGCCATAAGCAAATGCTTCACCATACACCCGAAACTCATTCCAGTCTACCTATGAGGCCCTGGCTAACTGTGATCCTACTGTATGCCTAAGGTTCTCACCATGCATTGATGGGGTGAGGGTCTTTGCCTCTGCCTCCAGAGTGGCAATGTCTCAGAATTTCATCCATAGATTAACTTCTCTTAGATCCCATCATTGGATGGGAACCTAGTTTCCCCACAAAGCTTGGCTCAAGTACTTGAGTGCAGGTAGTTCAATATGGAAAGTGAAGCAAAGGAAAAGAAGTGGAAATAAGGAATGGGTAAATAAGGCATATGGTAAAGCCAGTCTAAAGATGTGTGACTGAATTTGCTATAGCTGTGGGTTTAGTTCTCTAAGGCCACTCCAACAAGCCTTGTGGAGTGAGTTTTAGAATTGTCTTTCTGAGAAATGAAAGAGTGGTGCACTAATCCATGATTTTCTGTTTCTCTGTCGAGTGTTCAATGTATGTTTAATTTTCCAGATTACCAAGGAGTTCTCCATTTCTCATTGAACTCTAATTAGGTATCCCCACAGTTTAACTCAATTCTGACACCATCTACCAGGAAATAGTATCAGATCCCACAGGTTAAGATTCCCCCCTCCCTACTTCAGATGCCAATCACAGTACAGGTTGTTACCTGTGTTTCTGAACAGCTGGCCATAAATCAGAGGTTCCCAGGGACCCTTCCTAGGGTTTGATTAATTTGCTAAAACAACTTGCAGAACTCAGAGAAATATTTACTTTATTTACCTGGTTATTAGAAAGAATAGACTTCAGGAACAGCCAGGTGGGAAAGATGCACAGGGCAAGTTATTGGGAAAGGATGAGTAGCTTCCTTGTTCTCTCTGGGTGGGCTGCTTTCCCACAATCTCCATGGGTTCACCAATCTGGAAGTTTTCTGAATCCTCTCCTTTTTGGGTGTTTATGGAGGTTCCATTACTTAGGTGTGGTTGATTACGTCCATTAGCCATTGGTAATTGATTTGACCTCCAGTGCCCCTCCTCCTCAAGCATAGAAGTTCTGACCCTCCAATTTTGGTTGGTTTCCTGGCAACTAGCCCTTAATCTAGAAACTTTCTTAAAGTCACCTCATTAACTTAAGAAAAAAATACCTTCATTGCTCTTAGGAGATCACTTAGGAAATGCCAAGGGTTTTGGGAGCTCTGTGTCAGGATTTTTTTAAACTATAAATCACAATATCTCAGAGTATCAACTTCCTTACACTTCTGGGTTAGCCCCCCTCATACTGTAACTGGAGCACATCTTGTTGGCCCAGCAACATCTGCATTAAAAACATGAGTCCAAATTACGTGAAAGAGAGTAAGGCATATAATCCCCACAGTGTCTGGTCTATAAGTCAATCTTAGCTCTTATAAAGAAATTATTAGTAGTATAATAATCTTTCTTATATGCAAAATAGAAAATGAGCAATCTCATAATTCCCAGTCGCAGTGGATGGCACAGAAATCAACAATCAAGATGATATTGGAGTTTCAACTTTTATTAATGTACTTGTAAATTTGGCATTTGAACCACTTATTTAAAGAAGCAGTATAACAAACCTCATAGTCAAGTATTTTTTTCTTTACAACTTGTTAAGTACATCCATTTTATCAAGTGAAATAACCCTAAAAGACAATTTATATGATACAACTCTTTATTAAAATTTATCTAGTAATTCTTATTTGCTAGTCACTCATTCCTAAAATTTGTTCTTTAATAGTACTGAAATACTAGTTCTGTGAACCTCACACTTTGTGTCTTTTTTTTATGTTTATTTATTTTTGAGAAACAGTGCGACCCAGGGTGGGGCAGAGAAAGAAAGAGACACAGAATCTGAAGCAGGCTCTAGGCTCTGAGCTGACAGCATAGAGCCCCAACACAGGGTTCGAACTCATGGACCACTAAATCATGAGCCAAAGTCGGATGATCAACCGACAGAACCACCCAGGTGCCCCTAACTTCACATTTTCTTTCTATTCTCAGTATTTTTGAATATAATGTTTGGCTAGTAAGTCTTAAAATCTGTACATTATCCTGCTGATTTATTTTTAGAGATTATGTAATCCCTTTTGATAAACCAAAGCCAGTCATAACCTCTTTGCTCTGTATAACATGTCTGTCTTTTCCATACAAAATCCATTATACTTTTCATATTTTATTAAATTATTACTTACATATCCATATTTCCTATTAGATCACTATTTTCTTAATGACATTATCGTGCTGTATTTATCTCATTTGTACTGTAAGGATAAATTCTAAGTAAGTGCTACTGGATTGTTATCAAATACCCCTCATATTGTCTATTTTTCCTCATGAATTTATGGCTATCCACAATCTATTTCTGAAAACTAGACATCTAACTCACCTCTACTCTTGCATTAAATGCCTGCATTTTCTTTAACTTGTTAAATTTCTAAACAGTTAGCTCCCCATAAATAATAGAATTGACTTATCATATTAAAAACATGCTTCCCCCATTCCAAACGAAGCCTCATTGACAAGTATACTTTCCTTTAATCTTCAATTAAGCCCCAGTAGTTTTGAATAAGTCATATGCAGTTTTATCCATATAATGGTATTTTGGGACTATAATAAAAGTGAAGAGAGAAATAATATAGCATTTATTGGGAGGCCAATTTATGCCAACATTTCTATTTAAATTAAATAAAGCCTTGACTTTATTCACATAACAATGACTTTATATTAAGTGTTCTTATTATATACACAAGGAAAACATGGTACTAACAAGCTAAACAGTTTTGCCAAGGGCATACTATTAATATGTAGAAATGGGCAATTTAAAATTTTAAATTAAGTTTTTCTAAGTCCAAAAGCTCCTTTCTTTACAAGACTTCAGTGTGTAGAGAAACTAAATTGACCATTAGTGGTATATACTAAGCTATAACACTTTTTACTTAACAAAAGATGTGCACTCTACAAGATTCAATTAGATTAGCAATTAATAAAACTACTACTCATCCAGACTGAATACCTGCATGCTATGGAAGAATGTTTTTGAAATACTAATCTTTTAAAGCTAAAGTAAAACTATAGAGTTTTCTTAAAAAGTGAAATCCTTGTAACGAATTTCAGGGAGGAGAGGATAAAAAGTACTTAGAAACAGACAGCATACAAATGCATCAACCCACAAGCACCACATTTACAGAACACTCATTATATTTGTGGTAGAATAATATTTTGAGATAAAAATGGAAGTTTGTTTTTCCTCTTTCCACACCTTGTATGCCATTGTCATTTCACCTTCAGAGAGAGGCTCTTACGGTATAGAATAGCAGAAAAAAAAATATTTTGCATTTAGAAGTTAAACCTTTAGGCTTATAATACTGTGGTTTTGGACTGCAATCTCTTAAGCTCTGAAATATGTAGGACTGTGGGTTTGGAAGCCTGAATTTTTTAAATGATATTTTTTCCTGCCCTAGAGAAAAATAATTATTCACTGGTTGGTAAGAAAGAGAAAAACCAATCTTTGAGAAAAGTTTATATATATATATAAATTTTTGAAAACAGCTTATATATATATATATATACACACATGTATATATCTATATACATACATGTATATATATAAATACATGTATATACATACATACATAATACATATATAAATAAATAAATAAATAAATATAAATATGTATATAAATATATACATACATTTGTGTGTGTATACATATATATATATGTATACACACACACATATATATATTATATATATATATAAATACATGTATATACATACATACATAATACATATATAAATAAATAAATAAATAAATAAATATAAATATGTATATAAATATATACATACATATATATGTATACATACAAATATATACATATATATACACATATATATGTATATATACATACATACATGTATATATACAAATATATACATACATTTGTGTGTGTGTGTATACATACATATATATATATGTATACACACACACACAAAGCTGACAGCCTGCCTCCTGAAACAAATGGGGACCAGAGAAGAAGAAATGACTTTCAGTAGAAGACTGAGTGTAGAAGCCATGAGCAACAACTCGCTGTAACCTCCAAGTACAGACATGATGGAAGTGCCAGGACAGGGAAAAATAAAATAGCTAGGCTTTAATTAGTTAAGATTTGATTAGCTGCTAGTGAAGTTCAGCTCCAAATGATGTTAGATTCATCACGATGGAAGATGCATCTCTTTCATGTTAACAGCATCCAAAGAAATGTTGACCAGGACTATATGATTCTCTGGTGCATAGTGTTGGAATGTCAGACTTCCTTTCTCTTGTTGCTCTACACCCATGGCCATGGTCTTGGAGTCATCTAATGGTCCATCTCAGCAACTTTAGATCTAATCATCATGTCTTCATGTCTTTCCTTAAAACTATAGAAAAGAAGAAAAGCAAGAGAGATGTGGGAGTCTCTCTATATAAATATAAAAGCCTTCTCAAATTCTGGTCACACCACTGCTTCTTACATCTACTTGGCAGAATTAGGTTCTGTGGCCACACCTGACTGTAAAAAAGGCACAAAGAAAATGTTACCTTTGTCTGTGTAGATATGTTACTAGGTTATAATATTATACAAAAAGGAAAGGGACAACTAATTATAGCACATCTAATAGTTTCTACTACCAAAAGGAATCCTTAGTGATTGAGATTTATTTTCAGTCAAGCAGAGAATTTGTGATTTAAATGTAAAAATTGTGTTATAGGAAAATAAAGTCCCATTTTATGCATAACAAAATTTGTAACCCGTTTGTACCACAACGTATTTCTGCATGAAAATCAGAAAATTACATCATGAAAATAATTTGGAGTCACACCTCCATTAAGAACAGATGAAGAACCATAATTTTTAAACTTCATGTATCACTAGTTACTTCTTATAGCCATCTGGATATTCCTTTGTGGCAATTCCTTTTTAACATTCTGTAATCACAAAGTAATTGGCAATTTTTTACAAAAATTTAGAAATTACTTTTATAAAACCCATATGTTCCTAACACGAATACAGTTTAAAGAGTTTAAAGGGTGACAAACAATTCTTTAGGAATCACGGGTGTTGGTGGCAAAAATTTTGTCTCTTTGATAAGTGACAAATGGTTTAGTTATCTAGAGTTTGGATATTAAAATGGATCTCTAAATGTCAAGCAAAACTAAACTTAAGTCTTACATCATCATCTACTTAAATATGAATAGATTACAGGAAACAGTTGAAATATTTAAGACAGATAAAATCAATTGGTAATCACTTAAGAAACCATAATGTGATTGACACAATTTCATACAAATTTAGATTGCAAAATAAGCATCCTAGCATTTTTCTATTAGAAATGATAGAAATGATTCTAGTAGTCCACATTGCTCCCACTTATCTATAATAATGGGAAATTTTTTGTTTGGAAATTGTCTTGATAACTTTTTTAAAAGTGATGTGAAGGCTAACTCAGGTTATAGAGCTAGCCTTGCATCAAATGCAAGACAGAAACAAGAATGGGTATTTATACTCACCCTATAATGGTAGGATCAAAATATGTCCTGAGTTTCTTGTGAAAATTCCAGCAAACCCTATTGTCCGAGAATAACTATTAATATCACTCACTTTCATTTTTGTAAAATATATGTACGAGAACATGGAGTTGGAACCAGCAAGTCAGCCCAGCTAGCATTACTTTGTGACACTCCTACTTGTTAATTTACATTGCTTACCAAGGAAACTAGAAAATTATCATATATATTTAATTATTATTTATTAATTTTAATAATTTATTATTTTAAATAAGATAGTATGATAGAATATGAAACCTAGATTCACTCTGTTCTTTGAGATTGCTAAGGATTTATTTCTACTCCTGGCATGTGTGTTGGAAATTGCATGTGACCAATCTTTCTGAAGATTCTAAGAAAAAGGATGGCAAGTGATGACTTGAAATTTTCTTAAGTCTCCTCCAGCTGATGATTTCTGCTTCTCTTTGACAGTTTGGTCTATGGAATGTCTTGATGTCCATAACATAACATCACTTACACTCCTCACATTGAAGCAACTAAACACTCAACAACTAAAAAAAAAGCTCATCAATATTACACATGCACACACATTCATACACTAAACAAATGCAAACAAAAGCATAAAAACAATATTTTCTTTAGTTATACCTCACTGAAGATTTGGGGAGTGAAAGAAGTTCTCAATGAAGAAATTATGTTGCTCTTTCTTTTTTTTAAAGGTTTTTATTTAAATTACAGTTATTACCATATAATATAATATTAGTTTATGTAGTAGAATTTTGTGATTCATCACTTACATACAACACCCAGTGCTCATAACAAATGCTTAATACCCATCACCCATTTAACCCATCCCCCTGCCCACCCCCGCTCCAGTAACCCTCAGTTCATTCTCCATAGTTAAGAGTCTGTTTTTTTGGTTTGCCTGTGTCTTTTTTTTTTATCTATACACATCTGTTTGGTCCTTAAATTCCACATATGAGTGACATCTTTTGTATTTGTATTTCTCTGACCGACTTATTTTGCTTAGCATAATACACTCGAGCTCCATCCATGTCATTGCAAATGGTAAGATTTCATTATTTTTATGGCTGAGTAATAGTATACATATATATAGATATAGATAGATGTAGATATGTACATATATATGCATATATATGCATATATATATACATACACATATATATATATATATATACACATACCACTTCTTTTTTTTTTTTTTTCAACGTTTATTTATTTTTGGGACAGAGAGAGACAGAGCATGAACGGGGGAGGGGCAGAGAGAGAGGGAGACACAGAATCCGAAACAGGCTCCAGGCTCTGAGCCATCAGCCCAGAGCCCGACGCAGGGCTCGAACTCACGGACCGCGAGATCGTGACCTGGCTGAAGTTGGACGCTCAACCGACTGCGCCACCCAGGCGCCCCCACATACCACTTCTTTATCCATTCATCAGTCTATGGAAATTTGGCCCCTTTAATTTGGCTATCATTGATAATACTGCTATAAACATTGGAGTGCATATATCTATTTGAATCAGTATTTTTGTATCTTTTGGGTAAATATCTAGTAGTGCAATTGCTGGATCTATTTTTAACTTTTGAGGAATCTCCATACTATTTTCCAGAGTGGCTGCACCACTTTGCATTCCCATCAACAGTGTAAGAGAATTCCCCTTTCTCCACATCCTCAGCAGCACATGTTGTTCCCTGCCTTGTTAATTTTAGCCATTTTGAGAGATGTGAGGTGATATCTCATTGTAGTTTTGATTTGTATTTCCCTGATCATGAGTGATGTTGAGCATCTTTCCATGCGTCTGTTAGCCATCTGTATGTCTTCTTTGGAAAACTGTCTATTCATGTCTTCTGCCCATTTCTTAACTGGATTATTTGTTTTAGGGCTGTTGAGTTTGAAAAGTTCTTTATATATTTTGGATACTAACACTTTATCAGATATGTCATTTGCTGTCAAACTTTCACACTCGCACACAACATGATATTCTGTATAGAAAACCCAAAAGACTACACCAAAAGATTGTTACAACTGATACATAGGTTCAGTAAAGTTGCAGGATACAAAATCAATGTACAGAAATCTGTGGCATTTCTATACACCAGTAATGAAGCAGCAGAAATAGAAATCAAGGATTTGATCCCATTTACAACTGCACTAAAAGCCAAAAGATACCTAGGAATAAACCTAACCAAAAATTATAAAAGATCTGTACACTGAAAACTGTGTACATTGATTGGAAAAAAATATTGTTAAAATGTCTATACTATCCAAAACAATCTATATATTTAATGTAATCCTTATCAAAACACCACCAGCATTTTTCACAGGGCCAAAACAATCTTAAAATTTGTATGGAACACAAACGTCCCTGAATAGCCAAAGCCACCTTGAAAAGGAAAAGGAAAGCAAAGTCCATGATTCTGGACTTCAAGTTATATTACAAAGCTGTAGTCACCAAGACAGTACGGAACTGGCTCAAAAGCAGACACAAAGATAAATGGAATAGAATAGAAATGCCAGAAATGGACCCACAACTATATGGTCAACTAATCTGCAACAAATCAGGAAAGAATATCCAATTGGAATAAAAAGGCCATCTCTTCAACAAATGGTGTTAGGAAAACTGGACGGCATCATGCATAAGAATGAAACTGGACCACTTTTTTACACCATACACAAAAATAAATTCAAAATGAGTGAAAGACCTAAAGTGAAAGAGACAGGAAACCATCAAAATCCTAGAGGAGAACATGGGCAGCAATGTCTTTGACCTTGGCCGTAGCAACTTCTTACTAGACACAAATACAGGAGGCAAGGGAAACAAAAGCAAAAATGAACTATTGGGACTTCATCAAGATAAAAACCTTCTGCACAGTGAAGGAAACAATCAGAAGGAAACTAAAAGACAACCTTCAATGAAGAATTTTTTAAAGAAGGAACCAACATAAGTAAACATAATTTTTAAAATATTCTTTGACAATTTTGGCAAATTAAGCTCCAGAATTATGCCATTTTCTCAGTCTCCTGTTATTTCTAAGAGTTCTGGAGGCTGGGAAGTCCAAGATCAGAGTGCCAGCTGATTCCATTCCTGGTTAGAACCCTTTTCCTACTACTTGGCAATGAGAAAGAATGATATCTGGCTTTTTGTAGCAATGTAGATGAAACTGGAGAGTGATATGGTGTAGAGATTAAGTTCTGGTGTCTCTTCTCTTTCTTATAACGTCACTAAGCCCATCGTGGGAACTTCACCCTCATGACCTCATCTAATCTTAATCACCTCCCAAAGGACCCCCTAAGAATATCATTTTATTGAGGGTTATAGTGTCAACATATGAATTTTGAAAGAACAATATTAAGAAACATAGTAGTGTTAACATATGAATTTTGAAAGAACAAATATTAAGTTCATAACAGGGATAATTTTCCCACTTTTATCCAAAAAAGGTGAAGTCAAATTACAAATTCTTTCTGAGAGAAACACCTATGACAATCAAATATAAAACATGCTACAGAAATATTTTCTGAGTAAAATTATGAAAGTCAAATACAAGATGTTTATATCAAGATATTTGATTTGAAAAGTATCTTATAATGCAAATCTGATAAAAATATAAAATTTTAATATATTTTAGTTCATTATAGAACTAATCTAACTAAAATATGTTATTCTAATATAAACTTTTAATAGAGGATAAGCATGCTTTGTGCAGCTATGTTCTTATATTGCTGACTATCTAGAGACACTGCATACTCCCTCAAATAGTAAAACAAAAAATATTTTAAATAACTATTTTGCAATTACTTGGTCCAATGACTTAAAGATTTTTTTGTAAAAGAAATAAATATTTTTATTCTAAATCAAAATTCAGTGTATTCCAATTATTGAAATATGTCAGGTACTTTTCCATTATCATTTTATGGGTTTTTAAATATTTATACAGAAAACAATCAATCAAATTTTGAACAAATGTCAATCAACAACTACTACTGCAGAAAGAATAGCACTGTGTGCAAGGCAAAGAAGTCACTGTTTTATTAAGAGTTCATGAACACATATTACATTCTCCATTACATGTACAAATAGAAGGAAGCGGACTTCACAAAATCACTGAAATAAAAGAAGGTCAGTGGAAAAATTTACTTATAGTTAAATGGTATGAGAGTTTTCATGAGTGAGGTGGTATCTGTGTAGGATATGTTAAAGTATTTGTAGAATTTTGATATATCGAAATTACAGTAAAGGCAATGCTGTCAAAGGGAAAATCACAACTAATGCATTGTGGTAGGAAAACTTCAGGCATATATTGTCTCAACGTTTATTTATTTTTGGGACAGAGAGAGACAGAGCATGAACGGGGGAGGGGCAGAGAGAGAGGGAGACACAGAATCCGAAACAGGCTCCAGGCTCTGAGCCATCAGCCCAGAGTCTGACGCGGGGCTCGAACTCACGGACCGCAAGATCGTGACCTGGCTGAAGTCGGACGCTTAACCGACTGCGCCACCCAGGCGCCCCAGGCATATATTGTCTCAAATAAAAAGAAAAATAGTGAATTTTTAGGCCATATAAGAGATAATCTTGGATAATTGGATAAGCAATTTTATCCTGTGGAAATAACTGCTATGTGTGTGTGTGTGTGTGTGTGTGTGTGTGTGTGTGTGTGTAACCCACAGAGAGAAAAAGTCCATGTTCAGACCATGTTTACATACCAGTGACGGGAAAATTATTTTTCTTCCCCTATATAACTATTTCAAAGTATTATTAATAAGTAAACATAATATTCTACGTTGGTTTAACTTATTGAGCTCCAGTGGGAAAAAAACAACAATTCCCATGCATTAACTACGTTTATGGGATGGATTAGAATGTTTTTATGGGAGGCATTATGGGATGGATTAGAATGCACACATACACACACACACACACACACACAATCTGACTTATTGTGTACTTCAATGTTTTCTTTTGGTTCACTTTATATTTATTCCATGGTATAGTAAATAAAATACAAGTACAAGATTTAAAAATCCCAGTGTAATATACCCTTAATTACATTTCCAAAGCAGATTCTTTTAACCTTTTCCTTTTGGGGTTCTAATAGTTCATCGTATTATGCTAAACAATATATACTTGTCTCCATTTATTGATTTATCAGCTCTTCACTATATTTAAGGGTCTTTTCTATGAAAAATGAGAATTTAGCCAACCCCACCAGTTTTAATTACCCTTCCCCTTCTGAAAATATTTGGTAATTTTAGTATGAATCTTAATTTTATTATTGGACTTTTCAATGTATTTTAAATGTTTATAAACCTATTTTTATCAATTTTTCTTAAGAGATAAATCCCTCTAAGAAGAAGATACTAATATTTATCTCTTTCCCTTTCTGAATCTACCATTTCCACCATCTATGAAATATAAATATATATTTACCTGACTTCTACTTTTAATTAGATTGTTCATATTTTATCTATAATTTGATTAAAAAATTTGGAAAGTAGTTATATTTATAATATTAAAATCACATAATTATTTTTCACTGAAGTACTAAGGAAAGTGCTTTGAATAATGTGTCTTCACTAAAATCCACAATGATAAAATGCAAAGTTCACTTGATGAATTAGTTCCCATTCAGGTAAGCTCACTTATTTCTTCCTATGCTGCATTGAATACAAAACTCACCATTTCATTGGGTTTTGTATTGAGACCTTATGTTTTTCTTAAATAACTTTGTCTACTTTTTTTGTTTTTTTCTTCCAGATTTTGAAATTTTGTTCATTTGAATAATAAAAGAAGAATACAGATCAGATATACAAATCAGATATACTCAATCTTGGCAGTCACACCATCACTTAAATAGATAAGACTCTTAAAAATACCTTGGGCATTATGATGGGAGTCTTCAAATATACCTACTCTTCTGAACTTCACTTTGTCCTGTTTTATAGCTATATTTTCTATGAACTTTCTTTTAAGGCATTTCTTGGTTAGATCCTCTTAGATCCATTGTTTCAATAAATATTATTTTATCTTCTTGTACTTCTCACTCATTTTACCTGATTGCCTCCACATATAGAAAAGGCTTTGTGGAAGACAAATTTGTGGAGTCATATTTCTAAATGTAATTTCAATGTCTATGTTTAATAGTGTTTCAACGTTTTGGTTATATACAGATTGTTAAGGAAATATTGTTTTATTAATAATTGGGGTAAGTAAATCCTTTCTATTCACTTATGAAAATTTGTTGAATTTATTCAAATGACTTTAGAGTAGCTACTTTAGAGTAGCTATTGAAGTGATCATACTGAATTTCTGCCTTAATTTATTAATGTGATAAAATACAATTACCGGTTTACCTACCTTAAATGCTACTGGATTGGGGGAATGGTTAAAAAAATGAAACCAATATACTAATGTTTCAACTAACATTTATCATATTTGGCAAAAAGAAAATAATTTCTTTTTTTCTACTTTTCCGATATTGGATTCAGAGTTGGATTAGCTTAAAAAAATAGTAGTGGGGCACCTGGGTAGCTCAGTCAGTTAAGCATTTGACTCTCGACCTTGGCTCAGGTCATGATCTCATGGTTAGTGAGATCAAGCCCCATGTCAGGCTCTGCGTTGACAGTGTGGAGCCTGCTTAGGATTCTTTCTCTCCCTGTCTCTCTGCTCCTCTCCCATTCACTCTCCTTCTCTCTCAAAATAAATAAATAAACTAAAAAAATATATTATTTTAAAAAATTACCCATTGTTCTCTTTTTTTCAGCCAAATAAGCCCATTCATTATTTTATGGAATGTGGAAAATCTCCATCACCTGGCAGGTGGTAATGGCAAGGTCTGATGATGAGGAAAAGTGTGCACCACATCCTACACAGACACTGCATTAAGAAACTAGGGAGGGGTGCCTGGGTGGCTCCGTTGGTTAAGCATCCAACTTCCGCTCAGTTCATGATCGCGAGGTTAGTGAGTTTGAGCGCTGCTAGTAGAGTTCGAGTCCTGCGTAGGGCTGTGTGTTGACAGTTCAGAGCCTGGAGCCTGTCTTCGGATTCTGTGTCTCCGTCTCTCTCACTTTCTCTCAAAAATAAATGAAACATGAAAAAATTTTAAATTAAAAAAGAAAAAAAAAAAACTAGGGAGATATTTTGCAAAGACTTGAGGGTAATTTTTGCATAATAAGGTGCCATAACATTTATATACTATTTATAATAACCAAAAGATATATACTTTTCAGTCTAATTTCTGGTAAATTTGGAAATTATATTTGTACACGTGTATTCTGCCTACTACAATTTTTGAAAATAAATTATTTTGTGTATGTACTATTATTTTAACTTTGATATGCGCGTATGATTTTACCTTATAACTTTCCATTATCTGACATTGGTATCAATTACTTAGGTAATTAAATTATTATTATTATTAATATGATTTTATTTTATTTATTTTTCCTTTTTTTAAAATCCTAGTTCTACTTTGGGTCATTTCCTTCCACCATTTTTTCTCTTAATATTTCCTTCATGTTACTTGTTAAGTGTTCCTAACTATCTTAAGATATACATTGTTATTTACTTCCATTATATTTGAATGACTCCCTGAAAGCAGACTTTTCAATGATTTTACCATGTTTCCATAGTAACCTACCCCAAACATCACTGTCATCTTGTCATACTACTTTAATAAAGCTTTTGATATATCCCAATTATTGATGAGATAAAGTGCATACACCTCAATTTGGCATTCAAGGAACTCAATAATATGATGTACATATTTTTAAAGTCTGACCTTCCAAACTCAGCTCATATTTTATTGTTTAACCAAATTATAAAATGTCATTATTCCTTAAATACATCTTACATTCTCCTGCCATCTTATATTTGTTTTTTATAATGTTCATATAATGTAGAATATCTTGACCTTCAAAAATATGTCTTTAATGTCTTCCTAGCTTTAAATAAATCCACTCTGATTTTTATCTCCCTCATGAACTCTTTTCCAAATTTCCCAAACTCTAATTCTAATTCAAGTTTCTCTGTGGTTTAAAAATGACTCTCTAGCCATGTATCTGCAGACTACTGGCTTTCTTGACACCAATAATTTAATATTTTCAAAGCTGAATGTATTTATTCTCTTTTTATGGCAGAGATTATATAATGTTTATGAAACAATTTCCATTTACTCCTGGGAATTCAGATTAATTAAATCTTCCAGTTTTCTTTGCAAGTATATGAGACAAAGTGACTAAGTTCTAAGCAATGGAAAGCAAGCATAAATGAAAATAAACTACTTCCCTGAAAGATCCATTTAAAAAAAAGAAAAGAAAACTTACAATGAGATTCTTCATGTTTTCTTTCTCAAGTTCTATTTAATTAAATAGAGGACAAGATCTTGAAAGACTAGAGTCCCATTCAAAACAGAACATCAGTCCCTTAGTGACTATGTTAGCTTACACTTATATATATTGGACTGTGATTTGAAAAACAGATGTTTCTTGTATTAAAGGCAATGATATCATGGGGTGCACACTAGTTGAATTAGCCTGACATGTGTACAAAAGCCCCTCTTTTCTTTCTATATTCACTTTCTTTGCTGTAGTCCAAGCCAACATTATATCTTACCTGTAATACCACAAGCTTCCTAGTAACCACCCCCCACTTCTACACTTAATTCAAAATGTTTTCTCTTTTTCATAGCCAGAAATATCTTTTAAATTTAAATTCAATTATATCATCTTTTATTAAAACTATACAATGGGTTCTCATTTCACTGAGAATAAAATGAAATGAGAATAAAATCAGAATTCCCAATCTTTAAAGGAATACTCATTAAATCAGAACCCTTTTAGCAAGAGACTGTGGGAAGTGAAGTTCCTATATAACAGGCTTCGAGTATTTTAGGATTGCAGACCTTAGAGTTCAGGAGAGGCAGTAAAAAACAAAACCAAACCGAGCGGATCAAAAGAAAAGATAATGTAAGTTAATTGCAACACACACACACATATGTACATCACAGTAGATTATCATACAATGAAAGCAAAATTATACTTTTTAAATTAATACTACACAGCATTATAAATAATCAATATATATGTAAAGAATAATATTGAACAAAACATAACACTCATAGAATGTATTCATTTTATCCAAAAAACCACCTCTATTGATTGCCTATATGTATTTGTCTTTGTATTTAATCATTAGTTATTTAATAACTTGAGTTATTTCCTTTTGTAATTATATATATTTACCTCTTCACACGTGTATATCTTGTACATATATTGTAATGTGACTTCTCAATGATGAAGTGATGTAACTGGCTATACATAAGCATGAACCATTAATTTCAAAATAAACTGGAGTTCCTTAATATAAATATGAGGATGGTATATAATGAGCTAGAACATATGGACAACAGTAAGATAGCTCAACAGGATGTGATTTATGGTTGGGCATTGCAAGAATCAAGAAAAGTGCTTTCATGCTCCTGTCATTGATGCTTAAAACATGTCACTCAATGTAGGCAGAGTAGTGTGAAGAAAGTTTTATATGACAACATGATAAAAATATTAGCAAATTTGGTGCTGGCAGAAATCAGTTTGCCAGATTTCAGTTGCAGATTCAATATTATCATTACTAAAATGGTGCCATAATCTTTAAAATGATAAAAACACAGGATGGATATGTCAAATGAAAGTAATTTTTCCCCTCCGGTTTGGTGCCTCTAATGTATTTATATTGTATATTTTCCCCTCTTGGATAACTTGAAAGTTGTTCAATATTTAAAGTAAAATTACTTGATTCAGTAATATCAACTGAACTATGTATTGAGCATTATGCAAAGTATTTAATATAAAAAAGAATAATTCTATACCTTTAAAAAGCTATAATATTGATGATATCAAAAATATTGAGTAATTGGTATGTGTCAGTACTTACAGATTATCATATTTAAATCTCACTATAACTCCAGGAAACAGGTACCATATTTATCATTTATATATATACATATATATATGAGGAAATTGTGGTAGTGTACCAGACAAGACTGGCACATAATAATTTCAAGTAGTCTAATAAATTATATATAGATGTGAGGTGAATATAGTTCCCAAAAGTTCCTGAAATGTTTGAATAGTTATTAAGGAATTTGGATTAATATTTGTTGCGTGCAAAATTATGAATTTTTTGCCACCTATTTTTTTATGTAGGTCTTGCAGGCTATAATTAAATAATGGATTACCAAGGGGAAAAAATCAAATCAATGGGATTAATTTCCTAGATTAAAGACAATGAGTTTACTCTTTCACAGGGGCAATAGGTAAGTAAAAGAGGCAATGCAAAAATGCTAAGTTAAAAGCTAGGACTTGAGAACGTTAGGGTGGTGGATGAGAGTGAAAATATCTCTGAATATTTACTTTAAGTCATATTTTATATAAGACTATACAGTTAAACAGTAACATATTCTCAATCAGTGTTACTTAGGAGGTGCTTAATGTCCTTGTTTGAACTTGCATGGTACTAAGCAATGAGGGATCTCCTTTTTAGACCACAAGAGAGAGAGAACAAAGCCGGGGGTAAATACGCCATTAGGAAGAACACTCATTTAGAGAGAGAATATTAGTCAACATGTAATATCAGATTATAGATAAATTCATTAAAAAACAAAAACAAAAAACTTTTTAGCCCATTTGGAGTACTCTGGGTATCTCTGTGTCTCTCTACCTTCTTG
This sequence comes from Leopardus geoffroyi, assembly GCF_018350155.1. Taxonomy (NCBI): domain Eukaryota; kingdom Metazoa; phylum Chordata; class Mammalia; order Carnivora; family Felidae; genus Leopardus; species Leopardus geoffroyi. Next base: position 153,822,639 of record NC_059327.1, read on the forward strand.
GTCTTTGCTTCAATAAAAGATCCTTGAAGAGTCAAATCCACATCTCAGCACACACCTTTTCAATACTTGCTTATGCTATCTAAGTGCTATTCTCTATGATTTATTTCCATGAATGTATTCTCCCAGCCCACAAAGTGTAGTCCAGAAATGTCAGAGAGTTAATGGCCCTGGAAACAGCCTTGAAACAATTGATGGGAATTGCAAGATAAATATTCCAGCTTTCTTACTTATTGAAACTCAATTCTAAGGCATATTCTATACCATCTCTCAGAGATGCACAGATATTCATGTGCAGTTGCCCAGAGAGGTCACCTACTTTTCTATATTGTTTTCTTTTTTTTTTTACCATAATATCTTTCAGCTTTATTTTTTTGCTGTAGTTAATTTGTTACTTTTTTATATTAAATATAATTTATTGTCAAATTGGTTTCCATACAACACCCAGTGCTCATCCCAACAGGTGCCCTCCTCAATGCGCATCACTCACTTTCTCCTCTCCCTGCCCCCCATCAACCCTCAGTTTGTTCTCAGTATTTAAGACTCTCTTATGGTTTGCCTCCCTCTCTGTAACTTTTTTTTAATTTTTTTAATGTTTATTTAATTTTGAGACAGAGAAAGACAGAGCATAAATGGGGGAGGGGCAGAGAGAGAGGGAGACACAGAATCTGAAGCAGGGTCCTGGCTCTGAGCTGTCAGCACAGAGCCCGACACGGGGCTCAAACCCACGAACCGTGAGATCATGACCTGAGCTGAAGTCGGAGGCTCAACTGACTGAGCTACCCAGGTGCCCCCCTCTCTGTAACTTTTGTCCCCCTTCCCCTCCCCCATGGTCTTCTGTTAAGTTTCTTAGGATCCACATATTATTTTCCTTTTATCTCTCTTTAAAAATTTCATTAATTTCTGCTTTTACCCTCATGATGTCTCATCTTTATATGTGCCAATTCTGGTGATGTAACATTCTTCACTTTCATAATTTGTTTCCAATTAGCCATATTTTCTGTTTTTGAGCCTAGAAATTTGCCACCAAGTGAAATGTTCCATGTGTTTTTATTTATTTTTATTTAGTTTTAAGAAAGAAAGAAAGAGAGAGCGTTGGGAAGAGGTCAGAGGGAGAGGGAGAGAATTCCAAGCAGGCTGCACACTCAGGGCTGAGCCCAACCCTGGGATCATGACCTGAGCCAAAATCAAGAGTAGGATGCTCAACCAACTGAACCAACCAGGTGCCTCCCTGCCATGTGTTTTAAAATATAGAATTATATCATTCAATTCCAATTATTTTATAGTTTTCTTTTTTACCTTAAATTTATTTATTTTTTCAATTTTTTAAATGTTTATTTTTATTTTTGAGAGAGAGAGAGAGAGAGAGAGAGAGCAAGTGGGGGAGGGGCAGAGAAAGAAGGAGACACAGAATCTGAAACAGGCTCAGAACTGTCAGCACAGGGCCCGATGCGGGACTTGAACCCACAGACCGTGAAATCATGACCTGAGCTGAAGTCGGATGCTTGACCATCTGAGTCACCCAGGCCCCCTGGCCCTAAATTTATTTTAAAAGATGTTTCCAAATTGTAAAATGTGTGGGGATAGTGACACTTTTATTGCTGATTTCAAATTGTATTATTTTGCTGAGAAATATGTTCTACTTGCTACTACTGATCTTTTGCAATTTGAAAATGAGATCGATTGGTGAAAATGCTCTGTATATGCTAGAGAAGAATATCTTTTCTTTAATGTTGGATGCAATTTTTGTTGTTGTTGTTGTTAAATAAATGTCCCAAAGATTATCTCTGTACATAGACCCCTATCTCTTCACTACAAGCTGAATTTCATTAGTTCAAAAGGCCACAGAAACCAAGTTCAAATTTTTACAAATCAATTATTTTAAAAATAACTCGAAGAGTTTTAGCCAATTAGAACCTACCTGCTTTGCATACCCTATAAAACTATATCCAAAACTGTTAGCCATTGATAAGATAGGCTTGTCATTACAAGCCCCCAAATTATATGTCCCCTCAAATTCTCTAACCCAGAAACTCCCCACCATGCTGCCTAGACATGTCATCTTGATCTTAAACATTCTTCTTTCCTGACAGTTCCCTTACTCTTCTTCCCTTCTAGATGGTGGCCCCATGCTATAAGTGTCTGGACAGTCTCATGCTGTGAGTAATTTCCCCTCTCATGAAACCCCTCAAAATGCCACCTACCAAAACTTATGCATGTTACCACTTCTAGTGGTCATGTCTTTTTCCTTGATCAGTCCCCAAATCCCACAAACTCCTATGTTTCTTTATGCCCATAAATTCAAAATTGTCCATTGTGTTCTTCAACTCTTCCAAAACTCACTCATTTTTATGTTTGTCTTATTAACCCTTTAAGGAGGAATTGATGAAATTTCATACACTTCCTGTGAATTTATCAAATTAACCCTTTAATTTTACTAAACAGAAGATGTATTCTATATACATATGCATATGTGTATGTTTATATGCTTTATACAAATTACGTGTACAAGTGTATAACACATATTTGCGTTACACACTATATAAACATTACATAGGCAAAACAAATTGTATATCTTAGTCCATGGAAATATTTGCTTGGAAATATTTGCTATAAAATTCCCTTTGAATTAAATCTTTGAGCAATCCCTATCAAAATAACACTAGCATTCTTCACAGAGTGAGAAAAAATAATCCTAAAATTTGTATGGAACCAGAAAAGACCCTGAATAGCAAAGAAATCCTGAAAAAGAAAAGCAAAGCAGGAGGCATCAAAATTCCGGACCTCAAGCTTTATTACAAAGCTGTAATCATCAAGACAATATGGTACTGGCACAAGAACAGACACATAGAAAATGGAACAGAATAGAGAACCCAGTATTGACCAACTAATCTTTGACAAAGAAGGAAAGAATATCTAATGGAAAAAAGACAGTCTCTTCAGGAAATGATGTTGGGAAAACCGGACAGTGACATGCAGAAGAATGAACCTGGACCACTTTCTTACACCATACACAAAAATAAATGCAAAATGGATGAAATACTTAAACATAAGACAGGAAGCCATCAGAATCCTACAGGAGAAAACAGGCAACAAGCTCGTTGACCTCGGCCATAGCAACTTCACTTGACATGTCTTCAGAAGCAAGCGAAACAAAAGCAAAAATGAAATAATGGGACCTCATTAAGATAAAAGGCTTCTGCACAGCAAAGGAAACAATCAGCAAAACTAACAGTCAACCACTGAATGGGAGAATATATTTGCAAATGACATATCAGATAAAGGGTTAATATCTAAAATGTCTTCCAAAGAATACATCTAGATGGCTAACAGACACATGAAAAATGCTCAACATCACTCATCATCAGGGAAACACAAATCAAAATCACACTGAGGGGTGCCTAGGTGGCTCAGTCAATTAAGAGTCCAACTTCGGGTTAGGTCGTGATCTCACTGCTTGTGGGTTTGAGCCCTGTGTTGGGTTCTGTGCTGACAGGTCAGAGCCTGGAGCCTGCTTCGGATTCTGTGTCTCCCTCTCTCTCTGCCCCTCCCCTGCTATCTCTCTCTCTCTCTCTCTCTCTCTCTCTCTCAAAAATAAATAAACATTAAATTTTTTAGTTAAAAAAAAACACACTGAGATACCACCTCACACCTGACAGAATGGTTAAATTAATAACTCAGAAAACAACAGATGTTGGCAAGGATGAGGAGAAAGAGGAACACTTTTGCACTGCTGGCAGGAATGCAAACTAGTGCAGCCAATCTGGAAAGCAGAATGGAAGTTCCTCAAACAAATAAAAATAGAACCATCCTATGACCCAGCAATTGCACTACTAGGTATTTATCCAAGATACAGATGTGCTGATTCGAAAGGGCAACTGCATCCCAATGTTTATAGCAGCACTATCAACAATAGCCAAAGTATGGAAAAAGCCCAGATATCCATCAACTGATGAATGGATGAAGAAGACACGGCATATATATATATATATATATATATATATATATATATATATAATGGAATATTTCTCAATGATCAAAAATAATGAAATCGTGCCATATGCAGCAACATGGATGGAACTAGAATATATTATGCTAAGCAAAATAAGTCAGAGAAAAACAAATATCATATGATTTCACTCATATGTGGAATTTAAGATATAACACAGATGAACATAAGGGAAGGGAAGCAAAAATAATATAAAAACAGGGAGAGAAACCGTAAGAGACTCTTAAATACAGAGAGCAAACTAAGGGTTGCTGGCATTGTGTTAAATGGGAGTATGGGCTAAATGGGTAAGGAGCATTAAGGAGGACACTTGTTGGGATGAGCACTGGGTGCTATATGTACATGATGTTTCACTGGATTCTATTCCTGAAATTATTACTAGACTACATGTTAACTTACTTGGATTTAAATTTAAATAAACAAAGAAATAAAATAAAAATAAAAAATAAATCTTTGATTATCTTGAAGTTACTCTTTTTATCTTTAAGATTGTTTTATTTATTAATATCTATTTTTCCCCTTCAATTCTGTTCTGTTCAACTGAGAGATGGATTTTCTTGGCCCAATTAATTTCTTCCCTGAGGGAAATGCATCAGGTTTTTATTAATTCATCCTCCTTTTCATGTTAAGATCTGCTTCCTAGCTCAACCAAGACAGTGTCATTGCACACTTATACTGAGACATGCACACACACACACACTCAACACACACACACACACACACACACACACACACACACACACCCCTACCCAAACTCTTAGAGATGTTAGAGATATTCACAACTGGTTCTTTTATATGTGTGTGTTAAACATTTAAATGAAAAACCACTCCTTAACTAAGTTAACCCCTCTATAATTTCTTTACCCCTCATTTTATTACCTCCTTTCTTCTCATTTTATGTTTAATTGCCATATACTTTATCATTTTGAAGTTTAATGACATTACCCATATTAAAAAGCATGTTGCTTTGAGCATGTATTAACAAAAAATGTAACATCCCCCCAAATTAATTGTATAACAGGGTTGAATAACTAGGTGGCAGACAAAGAATCTATCATATAACACCATATCTTAGTATAAAGGAAAAAGAACTAAGGCCCACACAAATGGTCTCTGTAAAATGGCTGTCAGTAAAGTCAATAAAATTTTCATGTTTAATCTATATTCAAGGGTGAAGCTTTATTTTCCCTTATGTAAAATGAAGAGGTTGAATGAGTGATTTCTAAAGATCCATTAGCTCACTTGTACCATATTGAAATCTGTACTCAAAGTTTTAAAAAATAATCACTATTTTCCCTGTAAAGAGACTGGATTTTAAAGATTGTTTTTTAATGTTTATTTTTTTTTTGAGAGAGAGAAAGACAGAAAGCAGGCAGGAGAGAGGCAGAGAGAGAGAGGGAGACACAGAATCCAGAGCAGGCTCCAGGCTCTGAACTGTTAGCACAGAGTCCCATGCGGGGCTCTAAACGCAAGATCATGACCTGAGCTGATGTCAGATGCTCAACCGCCTGAACAGACTGGATTTTATAAATGTAAATATGACATGTAATTTGCACATGTATGTGAACAACAACTCTGAGAGTCATCCTCAATGATAAAAGTATTTTCTTATATTCTAAATAGTTGGCCTTTTTGTAATGTTAGTGATTCACATTTAGTAATTCTATGTGTGCTAACTGTAAACAACGCTAATTCCTTAGGTTGTAGGAGTGAAATTTCCTAAAAGGCACATGTGAATACAAGTTGGAACTTAATTTCAATTGCTTTCCAAAAATGTGGTCATTGATGATTTTAGACATTTGATAATAATAATTATGCAGTAAGTAAATATTATCTATGATAATTAAAATTAAGCGATCCTTACAAACATTATTTTTAGTGAATTACATATTCCTGAATAAATGAAGTAGGACTCATACTGAAATGGTTATTAAATTGTAAAAATAAAAAATAAAAATACATTACTTTGTCTAAGATTTGAAATGATATAGCCAGGGTTGTTGATTTTAAGGAAGATTTGACTAAGCCTTAAATGGATTTAAACTCACTGAAAGTCCTCAAATAAATGGCCTTTAGAAAAAAACACATATGTTTTTTTAAAAGCTCAAAACATTTCTAAATTCTGGGGAAATAAATTAGTTATATATCACTGAAGGGAATATGAAAACAAGTTAAGTGAGTGATCTGTACAGGAATCTGGATTGATGTGTTTCACAGCATACATTGAAATGGCAAGATAAAACTTGTTTTATCTGTTCAGTCATTTCATAGGTCATCACTTCCCTTGTGCCTGCTCCCACCTTTGTTTCCCTTAAGTCTGCTATCATTACATAACCAGAGTGATGACTTTAAAATATAAAGTTGACTATGAAAATTGTCAGCTCAACTGTAATCAATAAGTAAATTACGGTCCTGATTTATGTCACAACTGAACTCATATTCTACAAAGACTCATAAAACCTTTTGTCTGGCCATCTCTAACCTCATGTCCTACTATTTTTCCTCTATGTTCCAGTCATACTGGCTTCCAAGCTATTTATATATGCTAACTTAGAAAAGACCCAAAATACAATTTTTCAATTAGTAATCTCTTTTTTTGCTTATTTTTTCTTATTCTCCATTTACCTCTGAATTTCTAATTGAATGTATTTACCTTTGTTCCATCTTAAAATGCTGTAATTTCCAGGACGTCTATATTAATATTAATTAATAAAGAAAGGTTAAAGGAGAAAGGAAAGAGAGAGGGAAATTGGGGTCACATGAGGTGAAGAAGAAGAAGAAGAAGAAGAAGAAGAAGAAGACAAAGAAGGAGAAGAAGAAATGATTGTTACTAGAAAGAGTAAAATGTGAAAATTGCTCCATATCAGCATTTTTAAACTTCAGCACTATTGATATTTGGGGCCAGATAATTATTTGTTAGGTAAAAGATGGGGCTCTCCTTTCACTATAGGATAGTTAGCATCCCCCTTGACCTCTACCCACTGGATACCTGGAGCACTTCCCAAATATTATGACAATCAAAAATGTCTCAAGACATTGGTAAATAAGTCCTGGGGTTGGGGAAACAAAATGATCACCAGTTATCACCCCTGGTCTAAATTGAATGTTTAGAGAATCATCTGATTATTGCTAAAGAAATAATGATAAAAGTGCTTCTGGAAATAGCAAACATGGATCCTGGTCACTCACTTTTAAGACTAACAATTTATATGGGGTTTGATATCTGGAATTGAGATATAGAAAAAAGATTAAACATGAAGCATTGGCTTATTGGCAGTAATTGTTGAGCACATAGAAATTATATGCTGGAAACTGATGACCCTTATTATATGGTGATATAATAGTTGGTTAAACTCCCCTTCTTTCTTTTGAAGACTGTTCATCCAACGCTATAGATTAGGTGAAATTATACATAATTCAGAGTTTTGTTTTCTGTAGACTGCTTCTAGCCACTTTTGACAAAAATCGTATAAAAGAAATGAACTCATGCTATAATTTGTCAGTGACTTAGAAGATATGGAAAGGAAAGAATATCTGATCAGGGACGTGGTTTGCCTGTGGTTGGAGCTAATTTGATGAACGGTAAGAGACTTGGTGCATTGTTGTATTGAAATATCAACAGCTTCAGTATCCCCCCCGACACTGGCATGAGGGTAGCACTGAAGCAGTGACTTTCTCCTGAAGTAATCAGAGTAACTCAGTGGTAAAGTTGAGAATTAAGATATTTTCTCCCCTGTTCAATTCAAGCGTTCTATCTTTCACAGTACCCAAGAACTCATTATCAATTTGGAGGAGGAGATATAGGTGGGGCACAGTGGCCAAAAAAGTAAAAGATCAAAATGATGAAGTGAAATCTTGTGGTTTACTTGCACATGGACTGACAAGAAGGAAATTGACCATGAATTTATTAAGTGTTTTTGAAAGAATGATGTTGGCAAAGAAACAGTGTTGGCCTACAAGTATCTGTAATTCTTTCTATCCTTGTAGCAACTTCCTAAGACTACAAACCTTTATCAAGCAACATGTGGGGCTACCAAAGCCGTACCAACTTGATGAGAAGTTTCCCCTATTGAGTTTCCACATGTGACCAAGGAGGATACAGAACAAGGAAAACAGCACTCATGTTCTCAGTGGACAATTGACCAGTGTGCACCTCCTTGTGAGGACAACCAAATGCGTTACCTGAGGCATTTTCTAGTAAAGAAAATCATCACAAGTGTTTCCCAGAAGACTATTTTGTTATCCTATCTTCCTTTCTAATGAGCCCTATTTGTTCCGATTGTATTTTCTATTGCAGCATTCTATACTGAGTGTATTGGGAGAATATGAATTGTCCTGTTATTTTTATGGGACACTGGAATATAAAGATCTATATTTAGGCTTGATGGAGAGGAATAAGCAGCACTCTGATATCCTGGAATGTTGACCCAGTGTTAATTTCTAGAGAAGACTCTGAAAATAAGAAAAGTATGAGAAGAGGGTGCATGTGGGTATTTGAGTGGCCAAGTGGGAAATGGATAGATAGTATGATTTGCACATTATCAGTTCTCACCCTGTTTCCTCAGTATTTGAACACTCCACAGTTAGTTGGGCTCATTCCTTCCTAAAATGAAATAAAATTTCTCAGGACTTTTGCAAATTGGTACAGTAACTAGACAGAGGAGGTTGGGTCTCCTAAAACCTTGGAGACACATAACCAGTCTGGAGAACCCACCTGAATGTTTGTATAAGAGAAATATAAACCACTATCTTCTCAAAAAACTGCTATTTCGTTTTTGTTTTTTTGTTTTTTGGTTGTTATTATGTTTACATTGTCATCTTATTTAATTAAATAACATGCTAAACAATGACAAAAAGAGGTTAAAGTCAGTTACTATAATGCATAAATGTATACTTTAAATTTAGAAGGAAAAATAGAGATAAAATGTCAGGAAAAATATATCCAGGAATATTCTTTTAAAACATTAAAAATGGGGTACCCGAGTGGCTCAGTCGGTTAAGTGCCCAACTTCTGCTCAGGTCATGATCTCACAGTTCGTGAATTCGAGCAGGTGTAGGGCTCTGTGCTGACAGCTCAGAGTCTGGACCTGCTTCAGATTTTGTCTCCCTCTTCCTCTGCCCCTCCTCTGCTCTCTCTCTCTCTCTCTCTGTCTCTCTCAAACAGAAACATGAAAAAAAAAATTTTTTTAATAAACAAAAAAATTAATTATTTAAAAATACGTATTCTTGCGATCTTTGTGATTGGCCATAGATTCTATAATTCCTACAAGTCAGCTTCAAAATTAAGAGTTTAACATTTTATTGAAATTTGCCTTAAGCTTACATCGAGTGTTCCACCTAACATTGGAACACTTAAAATGAGGTCATAAAATAAAAAGGGAAAACTTGGTTAATAAAAGCATTCTTAATGTCTCTGGTGCCAAGGCAGATTCATTTTTTTTATTCTATTAACGTTTTATTTATATTTCCATTTTTTCTTTGTTTCTTTCACTATGCCTTTTTTTTCTTAGTTTTTATTTAAATTTTAGTTCGTTAACATACAGTGTAATGTTAGTTTCAGGTGTACAATTTAAGGGCTTAACACTTACATACAACACCTGGTACTCATCATAACAAGTGCCCTCCTTAATCTAAATCCCCTCCCACCCATCTCCATCACCAACCCTCCCGCCCCCCAACTCTGGTAGCCATTATTTTGTTCTCTGTAGTTAAGGGTCGGCTTCTTGGTTTTCCTCTTTCTTTTTTTCCCCTATCATCCTTAGTTTTTTTTAAGACACGCTCATTTTTGCAAGAAAAGTAACAATCTTTGTTGTATTCATCTAGACAAGAATTATTCCCTTGAGGTTTATGCAACTCAACAAGAATTATTCCCTTGACCTTATGAACATAAGCAATGTTTTAAAAACTAGTTTCCTAATAAGCAAATTACTTTAATAAGAGATTTTCCTGTATAAATAGTTACAGATTTAGGATTTAGTTTTCATTAGTTATAAATAACCAAATCTAATAAAAATTAAATTACAAGAATTAAATTACCTGAACCATGTTGTTGTATACATTTTCTTTTGTGCTAATATTTTTTCTACTTCATTCTTTATTCAGTAACTCAAAAGTCATAGGAACTAAATTTAGCACTGGTATTTTGTTCTTCTAAAGTTGTATGCCAATAAGGAATAAGGGAAGAAGCAAACCCAGGAAATAATTTTCATTATCCTTTGCCATTTTTTATTTTTAATTTTCAAGCAACATCTAACTAAAAATAACTCTAGATGATGTGGGATTATGGCAGTCAAAATTTTCTTTAAATAGGATTAAAAGTAAAAGATATATACTGAATTTAAAAGAGATGAATTTATATTTTATTAATATTAATAAAAAATTGATTCAGAGAAGGAAAATCCCCATAAGAAATCTCTTACTGGCAAAGGATTGATGAAACTATAATATAATATAATTTTTTTCTAGTTAATTTTGGAACACTCTGTTCTTTATCCAGTACTATTTGGTTCTTTCAAAATCTTTGGATTTGAGTGGTTTGTCTATTTTTTGCTATCTACATTTTCTATCATTAAATTTATGCTCAATATTCTATTCTAAGTAATTATATGTAGTCTGAATTTCAACAAAACCATTTCCTTTAATGATATTGAACTAACAATATTATATAAAGTGAATTTCTCATAGTGCCTTTCTTAAACCACTGAATTAGAAATATGTTTTTTAACCAAAATTTAAAGTTGTTTTTTTAGTTTTTATTTAAATTCCAGTTAGTTAACATACAGTGTAATATTAGTTCCAGGTGTACAATTCAGTGACTCAATACTTACATACAATGCCTGGTGCTCAAAAAAACAAGTGCACTCCTTAATCCACATCACTTTTTTGACCCCTCTCTGCATCGATGGACCTCCATCAACCCTCAGTTTTTTCTCTACAGTTAAAGAGTCTCTTATGGTTTACTTCCCTCCCTTTTTTCCCACTTCTTCTATGTTCATTTGTTTTGTTTCTTAAATTCTACATATGAGTATTTTTCTTTCTCTGACTTATTTTTCTTAACATAATGCATTCTAGCTCCATCCACGTCATTGCAAATGGCAAGATTTTATTCTTTTTTATGACTTAGTAATATCCCAGTCTATAAATATACCACTTCTTTATCCATTCATCAGTCCATGGACATTTGGGCTGCTTCCATATTTGGCTATTGTTGATGATGCTGCTATAAACATCAGGGTGTATGTGCCCCTTTGAATCAGTACTTTTGTGTCCTTTGAGTAAATACCTAGTATGCAATTGCTGGGTCATAGGGTAGTTCTATACATTTTTAAAAAATTTTAAGTGTTTATTTTTATTTCTGAGAGAGACAGAGACAGAGACAGAGTACAAGCAGGGGAAGGGGCAGAGAGAGAAGGAGACACAGAATCCGAAGCAGGCTCCAGGCTCCAACCTATCAGCCCAGAGCCTAACAATGGTCTCGAACCCACAAATGAGATCATGACCTGAGCCGAAGTCAGACGCTTAACCAACTGAGCCACCCAGGCGCCACTGGGTAGTTCTAATTTTAACTTTTTGAGGAACTTCCATACTGCTTTCCAGAGTGACCGCACCAGTTTTCATTCCCACCAAAGGTATAAGAGGGTCCCCCTTTCTCTGCATCCTCACCACCAACGGTTGGTTCCTGTGTTGTTAATTTTAGCCATTCTAATAGGTGTGACGTGGTTTCTCACTGTGGTTTTTATTTGTATTTCCTTAATGATGAGTGGTATTGAACATCTTTTCATGTGTCTGTTGGCCATGTTGATGTCTTCTTTGGAAAAGATGTCTATTTATGTCTTCTGCCCATTTTTAAACTGTATTAATTTTTTTACAGTGTTGAGTTTGGTAAGTATTTATAGATTTTTGGGTACTAACCCTTTATCAGATACATCATTTACAAATTCTTCTCCCATTCCATAGGTTACCTTTAAAGTTTTATTGATTGTTTGCTGTGCAGAAACTTTTTATTTTGATGAATTCTTTTAGTTTATTTTGGCTTTTGTTTCTCTTGCCTCAGGGAACATATCTAGTTAAGTTGTGACCAATATCATGGAGGTTACTGCCCGTGTTCTGCTCTAGGATTTTAATGGTTCCTATCTCACATTTAGTCTTTAATCCACTTTGAACTTATTTTGTGTTTGGTGTAAGGAAGGGGTGGTCTAATTTCATTCTTTTGCATGTTGCTGTCCAGTTTTCCCAAACACCATTTGTTGAAGAGCCTGTCTTTTTCCAATTGGATATTCTTTCCTGCTTTGTCAAAGATTAACTGACCATATAGTTGTGGGTTCATTTCTAGGTTTTATATCCTGTTCCATTGATCTCTGTGTCTATTTTTGTGCCACTACTCTACTATCTTGATGACTACAGTTTTGTAATATGGCCTGAAGTCCGGAATTGTGATGCCTCCAGCTTAGCTTTTCTTTTTCAAGATTGTTTTGACTATTCAGGATCTTTTGTGGTTCCATACAAATTTAGGATTGCTTGTTCTAGGTCTGTGAAAAATGCTGGTGTTATTTTGATAGGGATTGCATTAAATGTGTAAATAGTTTGGGTAATACAGACATAACAATTAACAATATTTGTTTTTCCAATCCATCAACATGGGATATTTTTCAATTCTTTGTGTCACCTTCATTTATTTTCTTCAATGTTTTATAGATTCAGAATACAGATATTTTACCTCTTTGGTTAAGAATATGGTTGTGTGGCTCATTAGCATAAGCCTTCATGACAGGAAAAACTTTGTCTCTGGGACATCCCAAACATCTACAATAGTGCATGCCATTTTATCTCGCTCATAGCTGAGAACTACTTACCTAAACATTCAAAGAATGGAATATAAAATAAAATACTAATAACAATATAGTCTACATGCTGATATTTTATTATGTCCTAACTAATTTACTTTGCATCTTCATATTTAAGCATTTGGAGAGAGGACATTTGGACTAAGACTAAACAAAGCTTAATAGGCTACTTCTGATTTACTTTAGCCTGTTTCCATAAGATTACTTTTCGAATCCCTACAGTTAAAGGGAAGTAAAAACAAACATACACAACGACATATACAAATAATCAAATATTGATTGGGGGAAAAATTTCTATTTCAGAAATCAATTAATGCAGTACAGAAAGATTAAAGAAAGAAAAAATCATGGAGGCTTTGATAAAATTACAATGTTTTTCTTTACAATCCCAATTAGATAAGTTAGTTTTGTTGTGTTAATTTAATAACATCATAAAATCTTATCAAATGTAGTTTTTCCTTTTCCATAGAGGGACAGTGAGTGTTACAACTGATGCTCCAAAGTTTAATGACTTCATTTAAAATGAGAGACAGAGCAGCAGCACGACAAAATGACTGCTATGATATCAGATGTCATAAAAGACCTTGAAAAACACTAATAATGTGAGAGTAGTCATTATCTTCTTACTCTCTCTCTCTCTCTTTCTTTTTTTGATCATGTGCCTCAGCTGTCTCTATAGCAGGTGACTTTTAGCTGACTACTAGTGGGTGTCTCTTTGACCTGTTCCTAGACTGAGAAGACTTTTGTATGCAAAGGAGACAATGCTGAGTCTAGTCTGCTTATGGGATGCTCTGCAGTAAATAAAGGCACTGACTTTGGAAAACAGCAGATGGCAAGGGCAGGCATCGTGCCAGCACATAATTATGACCCGGTAGGCCTAGGGGACCACTTGTGTGTACCTTAAAGCTGGAACTAAATGGATCTATATTTTTCTCTATTATTCTTTTCTTTGCCTTTGATGTGGTTGCTGATATGGTCATAAGAGAACAGTGGTGTGTGTGTGTGTGTGTGTGTGAGAGAGAGAGAGAGAGAGAGAGAGAGAGAGAGAGAGAGAGAAACAGAGAGAAACCTAAAGGATTACATAACAACCAGAGTAAAAAAAAATAGAATTTGGCCATTTATAAGTAACAATGGTTCACTTTGTGCCTATAGATTTTGAACTTGCTGTGTCTGATACTTCTTCACATTAAGACACGGGATGCATTTGTGTTTGTTGACCACCAGCTATGCGGTTAACTTACAAAACAGAAAACTGTGATATGTATCATTTTCATATTTTCTTCACATATTAAGTTTGATAACAAGCAGTTCTTCGGAGTCTATGATAGGACCCAGTGTGTACAATGGAATCTGTATTCAGAGAGCAACACAGGCTGCTGCTAACAGACTGTAAATAGGTGTGAAGTTAATGGGAAAGTATTACACACACTTGTATTGGATTCTACTCGTAGAGTCATAGCATCCCATGAATTCTGCAGCATAAAGGTGAGAGCAGCTTTAGGTCTTATAAATATAATGAGATAACTTAGCTTTCCCTTAATTTTCTAAACAAAAAGACTACAAGGGAAATAACAGCCATTATAAGGGAGGATTGGTTATGAGACATTTTCTTCCCACTGTTACCTTATTTGAATTCTGTTTTTATCTAAATTCTGTTTTCTTCCCATTATTACCTTATTTGAATTCTATTTTTATCTGTTTATTATCTTCAATAATGCTATTGAAGTAGATTATTATAGAATCTAGACCCAGTTTTTTTGTGCCTCCCTGTACTCATTCATACCTGTCTATATCCCCTCCCACAGTGAATCTAAGCTGGGCCAATGGAATAATAGTACATGGGGTACAAGTGGAGATTTGGATAACTTTTGCATATTGAGGCTTTCCCTCTCCTGCTGCACTTGGGAACACTGTAACTATCAACATGTGCAGAAGCCTTGGTAGTATGCTAGTGGATGATAGACTATATGAAGAAATCCCTAGTCATCTTGGCTATATCAGACAAGGCCTATGCAAAGCAGCCAAGTCCAGTCAACCCACCAGCTAACTGGAAAGCATGAGTGGGTCCATCCAGATCAGAACTGCCCATCATTGTGAGATGATGATTAAATAAATTACTTAAATTTAAATTTATATGATAATTAAATGATAAGGATTAAATAACATTACCATAAAGGCTTTATTTATAAATGATAAAATATAAATGTATAAGTTATATAAATTTATAGGTGATAAATGTTTCAAGCCATTGAATTTTGGAGTGGTTTGCTATGTGACATTAGAAAACTGATATATTTCTGAAGAAGAAATAATGCCCATACACCAAGTATCCATCTCAGGACCACTTTGATCAAAGGTGAAAAATCTTTTAGAAGTTCTCTAACAAAGCCTCTCAAACTTTTTTGATTCTGATACACTAAATATGAGTTGAGGCCTAAAAATACACTTTTCTAACATACTCCCAGAGGCTGTCTATAATGAAATTCTAGGATACCTACTTTCCCATTTTAGCTTTATAGAAACTGAGAACCAGGGGCTCTACCAAATCTTGACCAATAACTTCTTGAATACCTTACGTTGTGTGTATTTGTGTATTGTTGTCATTGTTGTTTTAATTCTATTATAAACAATAATCAATATCATAGAAAGAAATTATATAAAAATCTAGTGAGGTTTAACAGTTAACATGAATCTGATATTTAAATTGCTGAAGGCTGACAAAAATGGAAAACTTAATTGTCCCTTTTTTGAATGAAGCACTAATAAGATGAATGATCTAGTTAAATGTGTTAGTCATTACAATTATCAGAAGCAAATATTATTAATATCAAATAATTAGCTTAGAACTAAATGTGTCAATGATTCTTGAATTTATATGTGCAAAATAAAATAAAGTATTAATATGTTAAATGATTTTTCCCAGGTTTTAAATCCTGTTTTATTGTTCACATGTGATTTGTTATGAAGCAATATTTACACACATTTATATTACAAAATACAGGCTTGGAAAATGTGATGAAATTATTAAAATAAAATGCTTACAGCAGTCTGTAATAATAATCTGCCCAAAGCTGAAGCAATATTTGTGAAATGGAAAGTCCAGTTGAGTAATTCTCAAAGAATATAGAATAAACAAAGAAGAGGAATGGAAGAAAGAAAAAAGAAAAAAGATCCAGAATCTTCCAAATCCATTGTAAATAGAGCATCAAGGAGGACCTAGAGAGGAAAAGATGAACAAAAAGGTCGGGGGAAAAAAGCCTAAATATGTTCAACTAAAAAATCTCAGATAAAAAGAGATGAGAAATGCAGACCATAATTTAAAAGTGGGGATGTTAATATCCCAATAGCATAATTTACACACCTGAGTCTGTTAGTGAACCTTTAGTTTATCTAAGAAAGAAATGACTATCATGCGTTAGAAAATAAGACAAATCAAGTACAAAGAAGAATTATACTGATGCCCATCTACTATTCAGATAATACATATCTTCAATATGCAAGATATAGTTCCTTTTTATCTCCAATTTATAATGAAATAATGCTTTACGACCCATGCTCCTATAGCAAGACTTCATTACAGCAATTTTGAACTCATCGTGTGGTCATACGACCACAACGTTGGTCTTTTTCTAGGTGCATTTCCTCTAGCTGAAGGGAATTAATGATAGTCACCCAATTCTTTCTTAACTCTTAATGAATCCTTGGTTTATCTGTAGCCTAAAAGTGGGTTTTTAATGACCATATCTCTGGATTTTTTTTTTTAATTTTTTTTCAACGTTTATTTATTTTGGGGACAGAGAGAGACAGAGCATGAACGGGGGAGGGGCAGAGAGAGAGGGAGACACAGAATCGGAAACAGGCTCCAGGCTCTGAGCCATCAGCCCAGAGCCTGACGCGGGGCTCGAACTCACGGACCGCGAGATCGTGACCTGGCTGAAGTCGGACGCTTAACCGACTGCGCCACCCAGGCGCCCCCCATATCTCTGGATTTTTGAGAAAAAAATTCATTTTCCAAATCTACCTAACCTAGAAATTCTTGGTTGTTTGTGTGTATGTGTATGTATGTGTGTATATGTATATGTATATGTATATGTATATGTATATGTATATGTATTTTTTGTAAGCTCCTCTTTTTTCTAGTAGTAACAAATGTCAATAATCAGCATTGTGTTTTGAAACTGTTTTAACCAAATCCAAAGATCTTTTAAGTGCACTTTCTATTTCCCATGTTATTGCAGGGTACAGCTGAGCTAATGTTTTCTCACTGCCTATACAGTGAGTCACCCTTGTCTAGCCAGGTTATAGCTTCTCAAATAAAGATTTAAAGAGTTACTTGGGCAACTACGGAAAGAAAGTGTTGTGTCCTATTTTAAATAATCCAAAGAAAATATAATCTATATTATAGAAAACATAACATTAATATAAATATTATATATATTTGGATTATTTAAAATAGAACACAACTTTTTTTGCCACAGTTGCCCATATGTATAATATTGAGTGTATATGTATAATTTATGATAATGGCTCACACAACAAAAATTATAATTCACATATTAATAGACAATGGAAGAAACATATTTTCTTGTTTTATTTAGACTTAAATCTTCAGATTGTTTAAGACTAATGATGTAAGTTTCTTAGCTAAGCACTCTGTATTTTTGAAACATTGTTGAATCTGACCTATTCCTTGAAAATGAGTGGCTTGATACAACTTAGAGTATGTGTAATTTAGAAATTCGGTACTGTTAATTATTGCCTTGTTACATATTGACATGTTGGGTTATAGGTATAAAGGCATTTTTCAAATTCACTTTCAGGGGTACTAAGTGGAAAAAAAAATAAAGCCTACAAAGAGGAAACCAAGTTTCAGCAATTAACAAGTAATTTAAAAGGGAACAAATTTACTATGTAAAATTGCACTGATATTCTAATAAGGACCATAATGAAATCCCTGTTAAATAGGTGCTTAGTGCTTAACGGGAGCCATAGAGAGTGACCTGGTATTCTTTTTTTTTTTTTTTTTTTTTTTTTTTAGTTTATTTATTTTTGATAGACACAGAGAGACAGAACACAAGTGGGGGAGGGGCAGAGAGAGAAGGAGACACAGAATCTGAAGCAGGCTCCAGGCTCCAAGCTGTCAGCACAGAGCCCAATGTGGGTCTCGAACTCACAAACCGCGAGATCATGACCTGAGCCGAAGTCAGATGCTTAACTGACTGACCCACCCAAGCACCCTGAGTGACCTGGTATTCTTGAATAATTAAGTCATTGTCCCTTTATCACTGAATAAAGCATGACGTTCTTTTAAAGAAGATGCTAATTTCAGAAAGGTAATGTGAGGTAAAGAACACACTTTAATAAAATAATGGTGTCATTTTATTTTCATTTTTTTTCTCTTTACATGGCACCCTTTAAGAATCCATTCAATGAAACAACAAAAAGTTGTTTCAATATTTTAACCAACTGATGAAGTTTAAGCAGATCAAAAACATGAACAGATAGATCTCGGCATGTTTCACTTAACTTCAAGAGTATTTTAAATAATTTCTTCCATCTACATTTCTTCTGGTTCTCTAGTTTTCCCTGAGAAAAAAGGTAAAATGAAAAATAAAAAGGTTTTTCATTGAATTAAAATATACCAAGGACACCATTTTTATCTTTCTTTATTCCCATTTCTATCTCCTGTATTTCTGCACAATTTCAGTATATTTTTAACCAAAATTTCCTAATGTTTTTTCTGTCAAAAATATTATTCATGAACCATCAGTTTTACATAGGACTCCTTTCTATCCTGAAGATTTGAGTGTAGGAATCCTGATGTCTATTTATCTTTGAATTTCATTACTTTATAAAACCCAAACTCAAGGTTTTGCTTTATAAGTTACAACTATGTTTCCTAAGAGTAGTTTGGTTCTCTTCCTTTCTGTCAGAATAAAAATAAATCATGGAGTAACAATATCAGTGGAAAATAGTTGAAAACTAACCAAATAAGAGTAGAAATAATTTCAATAATAAAGAAGCCAGTTATTAGGAGGAAAGTATGCTGGAGAAATTATGTCCTGAAAAGCAATTATTCAGAGACATGACTCAGAGTTGAAATGACATGCTAAATTTCACCGAATCACCAAATTGAAACAAATTAAAATGCATATAATGTTAGTAAATAGGCTTTGAACTGAGCACCCATACTCTGCAGTAGATCAGGTCTGAAATCAGGTCACAATTTTAGAATTCAAACTTGCAAAATAAATATTAAAAGATTATCGTCCTGGCATCACTCTTAAGGAAAAAAAATGTGAATACAGAAATATACAAAAACGTAGCATTCAAACTAACAACAAAACAAACTCTAAATACAGATCTTCCTTGACTTACGCTGAGGTTACATCTGATAAATCTGTTGTAAGCTGAAAATATTATATGTAAAAAAATGCATTTAAAACATCCAACATCTGAGTGTGGTTTTGATTTGTATTTTTCTGATGAGGAGCGACGTTGAGCATCTTTTCATGTGTCTGTTGGCCATCCGGATGTCTTCTTTAGAGAAGTGTCTACTCATGTTTTCTGCCCATTTCTTCACTGGGTTATTTGTTTTTCGGGTGTGGAGTTTGGTGAGCTCTTTATAGATTTTGGATACTAGCCCTTTGACAGATATGTCATTTGCAAATACCTTTTCCCATTCCATTGGTTGACTTTTAGTATTGTTGGTTGTTTCCTTTGCTGTGCAGAAGCTTTTTATCTTCATAAGGTCCCAGTAGTTCATTTTTGCTTTTAATTCCCTTGCCTTTGGGGATGTGTCAAGTAAGAAATTGCTACGGCTGAGGTCAGAGAGGTCTTTTCCTGCTTTCTCCCCTAGGGTTTTGATGGTTTCCTGTCTCACATTCAGGTCGTTTATCCATTTTGAGTTTATTTTTGTGAATGGTGTAAGAAAGTGGTCTAGTTTCAATCTTCTGCATGTTGCTGTCCAGTTCTCCCAGCACCATTTGTTAAAGAGACTGTCTTTTTTCCATTGGATATTCTTTCCTGCTTTGTCAAAGGTGAGTTGGCCATACGTCTGTGGGTCTAGTTCTGGGGTTTCTATTCTATTCCATTGGTCTATGTGTCTGTTTTTGTGCCGATATCATGCTATCTTGATGATGACAGCTTTGTAGTAGAGGCTAACATCTGGGATTGTGATGCCTCCTGCTTTGGTCTTCTTCAAAATTACTTTGGCTTAATTACTTACTATGGCTAAGTGAAATAAGCCATACAGAGAAAGACAGATACCATATGGTTTCACTCTTATGTGGATCCTGAGAAACTTAACAGAAGGCCATGGGGGAGGGGAAGAAAAAAAAAAAGGTTAGAGAGGGAGGGAGCCAAAACATAAGAGACTCTTAAAAACTGAGAACAAACTGAGGGTTGATGGGAGGTGGGAGGGAGGGGAGGGTGGGTGATGGGTATTGAGGAGGGCACCTTTTGGGATGAGCACTGGGTGTTGTATGGAAACCAATTTGACAATAAACTTCATATATTGAAAAAAAAAATCCAACATGCCAAACATCATAGTTTAACTATGCCTACCTTAAACTTGCCCAGAACACTTATATTAGCCTACAGCTGGGCAAAATTATCTGATACAACACCTATTTTATAACACAGTGTTGAGTACATCATGTAGTTTAGTGAATACTGTACTGAAAGTGAAAAACAGAATGGCAATATGGCTACAGAGTGGTTGCAAGTATGTTGGCGGTTGGCTAGGTGATCAAATGACTGCTGGGAGTTCTGGTTCACTGCTGTTCAGAATCACAAGAGTATCCTGCTACATATTGCTAGCCTGGGAAGAGATCAAAATTCAAAACTCAAAGTATGCTTTCTACTGAATGTTTGCCACTTTTTGCACCACTGTATGGTCGAACCATCCTAAGTCAGGGACTGTCAGTATAGTAAAATTCATATGCAGAATGCAAATATGTATCTATCATCTATCTATCGAGTGAATACTATAAAGAATTATGCCAAAATGTTCCAAGGCCTTATCTCTGGATGATGGGATTATGAAGGATTATTATTTTGCCTTTATATGCATCTGTATTTCCTAATTTTCAAGATTACTGTTCATTATTATTTAAATATTGTAATACTTAGGTTACACATTATGTTTTATTATAAAAGTTTCAAAATAGGAAAAATATATTAAAACTTATTCTAATACCCTGAGTAACCATGTATAAAACTGTTAGCGATCACTAATTACATGATAAACACACACACACTCACATACACACTATCCATCTATCTATCATCTATCATTCGCACACATATATCCACACACATATGAATATATTTTTCAATTAGCAATATCTTGGGAATTTTCCTTTACCACTACCTTTTTCTCTGCTTCATTCTTTTTGAAATTGCATGTTATTCTATGGCATAGATATACTATAAGACACAAATGCAATTCCCTACTGCTTGTAAATCTCTTAGGTCATTTTCAAACATTTAGCTGTTACAAACAAGACTCTAATCCCTTACCTGCATATGACTATGTATACTTCCAATTATTTCTAGAGAATATCAATCTAGAAATAAATTTGCTTGATCAAATTATATGTATATTTGCATTTCAATACATAGTGCCATTCATTTGTCTTTCTTTTTTGGTTTTTCACATTTTTTATATATTTGTTTTTTTAATTTTTTGATATATATTTTTTTAAGTTTTGAGACAGAGAGAGACAGAACATGAATGGAGGAGGGTCAGAGAGAGGGAGACACAGAATCTGAAGCAGACACCAGTCTCCGAGCTGTCAGCACAGAGCCCGACGCGGGGCTCGAACTCATGGACTGTGAGATCATGACCTGAGCGAAGTCGGACGCTTAACCGACTGAGCCACACAAGCGCCCCACATTTTTTATATATTTGAAGTAATTATTTGTTAAATATGCTGCCGATATTTTCCAACTCTTTGAAATAGCCTTTTACCCTTCTTGAGTATTATATTAACGTTGACATTTTAAAAAATAATATTAATAGTAATAAATGGGCATTATATATTGTGGCTTGGTTATATAAGCCCTAATGAGGAACAGAAAAAAAATGTGAAATTTATATTTTGAAACTGGTGATGTCAGGGAAAACTGAAGGTTAATTAGAGAATGACACTGCTAAAACTTTTTAAAAATTTTTTTTTTGATGTTTATTTTTGAGACAGGCAGAGACAGAATGTGAGTAAGTTGGGGCAGAGAGAGAGGAAGGCACAGAATCTGAAACAGGCTCCAGGCTCCGAGCTGTCAGCACAGAGCCTGACGCGGGGCTCAAACTCAAGAGCTGTGAGATCATGACTTGAGCCGAGGTCGGACGCTCAACCGACTGAGCCACCCAGGCGCCCTGGCACTGCTAAAACTCTTAAGAGTTAGGTAAAATAATACAAATTATTGTCAGAGCAATAGAGTCTAAAAGCAACTTGCAATGTAATTGATTTAAAACTAGCCTAAATGGCAAAGGGACTGTACCAATCCAAGCATAAGCACATTTTAAATGCAAAATGGCTTAAAAATAAGTGCACAGGCTGTGATAACTTCATGGATCTTTTCAGGGGGAGGCAAGTCATGGGTTGTTTTGGGCAACTATCTAGTATGAGAATGTGGTGTATGGTGTTGCTGAAATATCCCCGGAAAAACTGCTTCTCCAGCATAGCTCTAGAATAATCTAAATTTTTAAAGGTAACCTCAAATCCCTCTGATACATGAGGCAAATAGAAAAATCTTTGAATAGTAACTAAGATATATCATAGTTAGCGAGAACAGTTTTTCCATGGTTAGCATCTCTTTGGGCTAGTTTAATAAGAGCTGTCCTGAAACATCCACATTTTCTGATGAGTGTTCCTTGAGAAATATCCTCTTACACAAACTCTCATCCTTTCATATGGGCCAAATCAGATGTACAGGAAACGCTAGAAGACCTATGGAGGGTTTTGATTCTATACCACTCCTAATTTTCTGCCTCAAAAAAGGAGCATAGCCTTTGAAAAGAAAAACCAAACAAAAGTGCAATGTTTTAGAGACAAATAGTCTGGCTCTTTATCTCTTCAGTTTGTGGACATCACACATGTTAGTTGTTTTATTATTTTTTCTTTAAGCCCCATTTTCTTCATTTTTGATAGAGAGATGGCAACTGAAAATTCATAAGATTATTTTTGGAATTAAAGGAAATGAAAATGATCACTTCAGTAACAAATAGTTTCTGAGTGTCAGGAACTACAAAAAGGAGGTGGAGGAAGAGGAGCAGGAGGAGGAGGAGGAGAAACAAGGACTGATTTTCCTCTGACTTTGAGCGGTACAGAGTATACATTTAATATTTATACCTCAGTTCTGGCATTTGAAGCACACTGGTTTTATTAAGTTACTTTTACTCCTCTTCAGTCATTACAACAAAGGCTTTTGTTGTTTCCTCTTTCCAGCTCACTGATGACTAGAACTACCAATTTCAAGACTCCTTTTTTTTTTCTATTTAATTTTTCTTTTCTTCCCTTTCCTTCCAACTTCTTCCTCTCAGTGGGAAAATATAAATGACCTTCAGCATAGCTAATAACATGATACATTAGGATCAGAAGTAATCAAGAAGCAACACTAAGTCTAAATAGGTAACAAGAATATAAATGTAGAAATAATTCATTTGAACTCAGTTGATTAACTCTAAACCATTTCTTTTTTATTACATACGAATTTGATTGAATTACTTTTATAAAGCTATTGATTATAAAATCTGGTTCATTAGATTCTATTTGGCTGAATTATAAACCTATTAATTTTGCTTTAGCTTTGCCAGAATTAACAAGAATAAAAAATCTGACAGCTGAAAGAGCTTAAATCTATACCAGCTTACTTACAAATGTTACATGTTACTTTGTGGCAGGTTTTAAAATATTCACACCTCATGTGAAAACATGATGTGCTAAAATATTTGTGTGTGATTGAATTTTAATATATTCAAAATAAGACACCCTTCTCCTTAAACACAAAATTATAGAACTCTTCATAAAAACTGACCCTGTTTTTACAGGAAAATAAAAATAAAGGATTAGAGGTATTAGAACCACCTGTAAGCAAATTAGACAAGAAGGCTGTAAAAATCCTAAGTAATTAACTTTGAAAGAACAAAGAGAATTTTTCAACAAAAAAGTCCAGTAGTTGACTTTATCAAATAATTGTATTTCTATGATTATGGCTTCTAAGATAATAGATATTTTTTGCATTCCTATTAAAGAGTGTATGTTTTTATAGGCATCAGAGGATAGAAATCTGAATAACACACATTACCTCAAATTCCAGAAAGTCATAACCTAGCTGGGGACATGAAAGCATGTATAATACACAAGGCATATCATACATTTCTAAAGAAATATCCAGTGGAACATGAAATAGCAATTAACAGTAATTATTTATTCTTTGTTAAACCAAATGTAATAAACAAGATCAATAAATAAGGCAGAGAAAAAGAATTAAAGAAACAGCTTATGCAATAACGAACGAAAATGAACTGCATATACTACAATTTCTGTGTGTGTATGCATGTGTGTGTTTTCTGATTAAAAGGTGCATCAGGGTACCGGGAATCATGTGGCTCAGGAACTCATTTATAAATACAGAAACATAGAATAAAAATATATCAAATCTTCAATTATCTAAATTGCAATGGAACTTAGATTCCTTCATGAGACAGTGTACAGACTATTGGATTCACCATCGTATATCTGATTTGTTGATCGACCTCAATCACTATGCAGCGTTATCTTGATCTACACTAATGAAGATCTTCTCAGTATTTTAATTTATAATTTAGTGATGCAATATTATTTCTGACTCAGTAACTGCAGTAAAGTACTGTTTCATTACTGATTTACTCAATTTTAAATTAATTTCCTCATATACATATTCCTGTCTCCCTCTCTCTCACCACCACCTCAAAATTGGAGCATCTTAAGAAACTTCTTTGTATTAGATTGAAGATTGGGTGACAACATATTTTATAAACTTACCGTAGAAATTGGGAGATTTGGAAGTGAAAGTGGGACACTGTTAATCATTAATTTTATATGAGAGGCATAAACCAAGATTGTGCTAGACCAACTGGCACATGGTAACTTTAGTTAAAGATATCCAGGACATAGAGGGTTGTGGGAAGGGGCATGGGCTAAATGGGTAAGGGACATTAAGGAATCTAGTCCTGAAATCATTGTTGCACTGTATGCTATCTAACTTGGATGTAAATTTTTAAAAAATGAATTTATTGGGGAAAAAAACATATCCAGGACATAGAAATGTGATTATCACTGGGGCACCTGGGTGGCTCAGTCTGTTAAGCATCCAACTCTTGATTTCGGCTCAGGTCATGATTGCATAGTTTGTGAGATCAAGCCCTGCTTGGGGCTATACACTAATAGTATGGAGCCTGCTTGGGCTTCTCTCTCTCCCTCTCTCTGCCCCTCCTTCACTTTCTCTCACACTTGAGTTCTCCCTCTCTCAAATAAATAATTAAAAAAAACACACCTATAATTGAAAAGAAAACAAACAAACAAAAATGTGACTATCACCAAATAGTTTACATAAACATGACCATGAGATTTAAATCTGGAGGAAAATTGTCAATGAGAACAAATAAAAAAAATTTACAGTAAAGATATGACCAATTTTGATATATACTATCCATCCAAATGGCCCAATTGTGTCAAAAGCATAGCCTGTCTTACTCTTTTTGAACGTTAATACCCTTAAATGTAATTTCTATTAGTATCTTATTAATTGTCATATTTTAAACATTTGTATAGAAAAAAATTAAGTTCTATATACTGTAGCATAATTCTTTCAGGGTGTGAAATAAATGTTAAGGATTAAAATTGTGACTCTTTCTAGGTCAAATCAAAATGTTCAGTTTTTTCTAATAATTTTAAATTTCTAAAAATGCTACATTTACTGCACTAGCTGTAAAAGTAACTGAAAATGAAAACAAATAAAAATAAACTATGGAAATAGAGAAGATACAAATGCATAAAAGGATTCCTGAGGATGTTCTGTGCTAACTGAAGTATATCAGAAATTGTGAACTAGTGGGGCACCTGGGTGGCTCAGTAGATTGGGCATCCGACTTCGGCTCATGTCATGATCTCATATCTCGTGGGTTCGAGCCCCATGTCGCACTCTGTGCTGACAGCTCAGAACCTGAAGCCTGCTTCAGATTCTGCATCCCCCCCCCTTCCTTATTTGCACTCTGTCTCAAATATAAAAATAATAAATTTATTATTATTTAATAAATAAATATTAAAGAAAAATAAAATAAAAATAATAAATAGAATAAATAATAAAAATGAAAATAATAAATTTATTATTATTTAATAAATAAACATTAAAGGAAAAAGAAACTGTAAACTCAAAAATGTTCATAACCAAATTCAACTCTCTATTTTGAGTGTTCTGAGCATAATTCATTTACCCAACCTGACTATGGCTTCCCAGACCTTATTTTTTATGCTCTAAATTACTTATAATGTGTTCATTTGCAAACCAGAATCACTATATTCAAGATACAATGATATTTATATTCATAACACCATTCTCCTTTATTTGGCATATTCTACTTTGTGTTCTTCAAAATGTATTTAACATTCAAATCGGTGCTTTTTATCAACCACCATCCTTTCAACCTCTTTCCTTCATTGGTTATTCCTTAAGAACTAAGCCTTAGATATTATAGTATTATGCAGCTTTGAACAGTCACCATTTTCATACTTTATTCAAAATTTTATTGTGCACCTATGTTCCAGGTGTCACGGAGATCAATAATAAAGAGGATAGTGTTACAAGATAAATTGTACATTGCAATTTTTGAAGAGGGGCGCCTGGTGGCTCAGTCTGTTGGGAGTCTGATTTCCACTCGGGTCATGTTCTCACCATCGGGCTCTGTGCTGACAGCTCAGAGCCTGGAGCCTGCTTGCGATTCTGTGTCTCCCTCTCTCTGGCCCTCCCCCGCCCACGCTCTGTCTCTCTCTCAAAAATAAACACTAAAAATTTTTTTTAAAAATGTTTGAAGAATATATTTGAACAAACATGGATTTGAATCTGTCAGTGCCAAAATGAAAATGGTTAGGAGCCAACAGAATGTAAGGCAAAGACTCTATTAGATTTGCCATGGAAGTAAAGCTCAAGTGGTTGCTTAATTTGGGAAAGACTAGTTGACTGTGATTAGTTGATTTTGTCGTTTTTTAAAATGTTTTTAACATTTATTTATTTTTGAGAGACAGAGAGAGAGTAGGGGAGGGGCAGAGAGAGAGGGAGACACAGAATCTGAAGCAGGCTCCAGGCTCTGAGCCATCAGCATAGAGCCCGACGCCAGGCTCGAACTCACAAGCTGTGAGATCATGACCTAAGCCAAAGTGGGATGCTTAACCTACTGAGCCACCCAGGTGCCCAGTTGTTCTTAGGTTTTAATTTCTTAGCCTTGAGGCATTTATAGGAGTTTACTCTGGCTTACGTTTCAGTTTGCTTGCATAGACTGTGCATGCATTAAATCTACCTCAGTCTAATGGCCTCTTTGTTTAATTACTTTAACAATACAAAATGAAATTTCAGTTCTCATGGAGTTTACATTGCATGTGATGGGTCAAATGGGTTTGGTTTACATGGTTTTATAGTTGGAAAAAATATTAAGTCATTTTCTAGCTACCCACTCTTATTTTTAGATCTCTTATTTTAGATCAAATACTATATGTTCACCATTTTCATCAAACTCAAATATGTTTCCCCCAAACTTAAAGTACATTAGCCCTTTCCACCAATACCTAAGTAATATTATCTGCCACTCGGAACATTCTATGAGTTCCCAATGCCCTCAGGAGAAAAAGAGCATAGTGGACCACAGAGTTTAAAGGACTTCCATAAATATATTACTTATCTCTCCTGCCTCATTTTCTTCCACTTTTCCCATCAGCATGTCACATTCCACGTTCCTAGATGGTAGTTAATAAAATCACCACCATGAAACGTGTTTGAGAGTATCCACATAGTTTTCAATGGGTAAGAGTAACCTAAAAACGGATTATTTTTCTTTTTTCTCATCCTAGAACATTGAAGGCTAGTAAAGTTGGCATCATAAAACAGGCAAATTTTTTCTGTACACCTAGAAATCTTCAAACATATTAGTACTTCAATAGAGTTCTCTAAATAATTACATATTGTCAGCTTAAATCCTACTTTGAAGTAGATGGCATTTAGATTGCAGATAAATTATTATGCATTAAAGCTATTGAAAGTAGCACGAACAGCTAAAAGGAAAGCATGCATAATTTTATTGTGGACAAAGCCTAAAACACACGAATATATATTGAAAATAACTTTGTCACAGTGTTTGATCTTATACTATTAATTCATGGCATTTCAACATGCTTATTATTTTGAATGTATAAAATTAAAAACATTTTTCTCAATAAACGAATTTCATCAAACTATAAAAATGAGAAGTTTACCAAAAAATTATTATAGGACATAAATGTGAACCTCACTTTAAGTATCCAATATAAGCAAAAATGCCAATTTTTGGTTACCATTAGAAGACATATAAATGTGTAAATCATAAGAAATATATGATAAAAGTGATGAATCTTTAATATACTATGAATATTATGAACTAGATGTACTATAAATCATAAATATATCATTATAAAACTTTACATAAGAATGGTTACTCTTTGGGGCGCCTGGGTGGCGCAGTCGGTTAAGCGTCCGACTTCAGCCAGGTCACGATCTCACAGTCCATGAGTTCGAGCCCCGCGTCAGGCTCTGGGCTGATGGCTCAGAGCCTGGAGCCGGTTTCCGATTCTGTGTCTCCCTCTCTCTCTGCCCCTCCCCCGTTCATGCTCTGTCTCTCTCTGTCTCAAAAATAAATAAACGTTAAAAAAAAAAAAAAAAGAATGGTTACTCTTTTAAAACTTTATTATATGTATATTTGATCCCATTCCTAATTACAATATGCCAGTCAATTTAGTATATTGTATGTAAATTTCAAAGAATATAATTTTGTTTTTGCTACTGCTTTTTATAATTAAAATAATATGATGATAAAGCTTGATAATAACGCACTAAACTGAATTTTTTAGAAGAATATAAGAACTGCTTCCATATATAAATACAAAAACAAATGCTTAGGCATGTCAAATATTAACAAAATCACTCAAATCATTTATAGAGTATCCTCTCCTACCACTAAATGTGATTTTTATGACTAGGTCTTTTATTATATTATGGTGCAACTACAGTTGACATTTTGTAGGAAACTGGCTCTATAAAAATTGATTTAATATCCCCTCAGAGCTTTAAGTTAAATCTCATGAGTTGTAACTTCTTTTTATTTAAAAATACTTTATCACTGAACTACTTGGAAATTGTACAGCAAAGGGTTAGATCAGTAGTTCTGGGTTGCCTAAACCCTGCACATTCTAAACTTCTTCAAGAATGGCTTTTTAAATTCTTTTTTTAAATATAATTTATTGTCAAGTTAGCCAACATACAGTATATACAGTGTGCTCTTGGCTTTGGGAGTAGATTCCCATGATTCATTGGTTACATATGACACCCAGTGCTCATCCCAACAAGTGCCCTCCTCAATACCCATCACCCATTTTCCCCTCCCCGGCCCGCCCTCCCCACCCATCCCCTCCATCAACCCTCAGTTTGTTCTCTGTATTTAAGAGTCTCTTAGAGGCAACTGAAGCCTTTGACAGTACAGCTGCAAGATTCGAAGATGCTGCCCAAGGGAAAAAGCAGTTCCAGGAAAGGGGGGGAAGGGGGAGCAGCCTCTGGGAGTGACAGTTCTGAGAAGAAGGCTCAGGGTCCCAAAGATGGTGGCAATGCAATAAAGGTCAGACACATTCTGTGTGAAAAACATGGGAAAATCATGCAAGCCATGGAAAAGTTGAAGTCTGAAATGAGATTCAGTGAAGTGGCCACACAGTATAGTAGAGATAAAGCCAGGCAAGGGGGTGACTTGGGTTGGATGACCAGAAGTACCAAGGTGGGACCATTTCAAGAAGCAGCATTTGCCTAGCCTGTAAGTGGGCTGGATAAGCCTGTGTTTATAGACCTTTTGGTTAAGACAAAATTTGGATATCATATTATTATGGTTAAAGGGAGAAAATAAAATTGTATGGAAGACTGAAATAAAAAAAGAGTCTCTTATGGTTTTCTTTCCTGTCTGAAACTATTTTTTCCCCTTCACTTCTCTCATGGTCTTCTGTTAAGTTTCTCATATTCCACACTTGAGTGAAAACATATGATATCTGTCTTTCTCTGACTTATTTCACTTAGCATAATACCCTCCAGTTCCATCTATGTTGTTGCAACTGGCAAGATTTCATTTTTTCTCATTGCCAAGTGGTAGGAATGGCTTTTTAAATTTCGTTTAATTAATTTATTTTTTTTATTTTTTAGAGAGAGAAAGCACAAGTTGAGAAAGGGGCAGAGAGAGAGAGAGAGAGAGAGAGAGAGAGAGAGAATCTTAAGCAGGCTCTACTCTCAGGATGGAGCCTGATGCCAGGCTCAATCTCATGACCCTAATATCATGACCTGAACCAAAATCAAGAGTTGGGCACTTAACCAAATGAGCCACCCAGGCGGGCACAGGAATGGCTTTGACCAGCTCCTGAGAGATAATCTCTGAACCCATGGGATGCCTTGGTTGATAAGAATATCTTTTATGGTACAGCCACAGTGGAAAGTAGATGGAGGTTTCTCAAAAATTAAATTAAAAATAGAAATACCATATGATCTAATAGTCACACTGCTGGCTATTTACCTAAAGAAAATGAAAACACTATTCAAAGAGATATATGCACCCCTATGTTTATTGCTATACTATTTATAATAGCCAAGATATAGAAGCAACCCAAATATTCATGTATAGATAAATGGATAAAGAAAATGTGATATATAAATATATATGTGATATATGTGATATATATGGGGAGCAGACAGTGCTCTGTGTCCATGTGCCACACTGATCTCTAGACCTACCTGCTGTCTTTATCAAGAGTATCCATGGAGGCCTATGGAAGGAAGCTTGTCAGTGACCTCAGATTTTTCCTGTTTGAAGTTCCCATGGAAACTAAACAAATTGACAGTTTACTTTCAGCATCTAAAATATCTTAAATTTTTAAGCTGTCCCTACCTGCTTCTATGATTACCTTGTTTTCCTTCAACAATCTTCTAAAAATGAAAGAAACAGTTCAAGTCCTGTCTCACTTCTGCGGGGACTATCATCCTTTGGAATTCAATTGACTAGGTTAATTTACCAACTCACAACTGACTCACTCAAGGAAAGTTATGGATTTGTAGATTATGCAGTTTTCTCACATTGCTAGGGTTAGGGCAACACTCCTTTGTACATTTTTACATCATAATTGGAATTGAAATTCTATTATATAAAAGCATTATTTTACAAAGGCTTTATTTGATTTTAGTAAGTGACTTTTGAAAATTTCATGGCAGAATATATATTATAAAATTCATGTTTTTCTGTTGGAAAGTTCTGTAAGTTTTAATTATTTTTAGCGTTTATTTATTTTTGAGAGAGAGGAGAGAGAGAATCCAAAGCAGGCTCCAGACTCTGAGCTGTCAACACAGAGCCAAACGTGGGGCTCAAACTTATGAACAGTGAGATCATGACCCGAGCTGAAGTCAGATGCTTAATTGACTGAGCCACGTAGGCGCCCCAGAAAATTCTGTAAGTTTTAAAAATATATAAAGTTGCACAACTACCTACATGAACAAAATATAGAACAGTTCAATTACCCCCTCAAAATCTCCCTCATGCCCATTTGTGACAAATCCTTCCATTTTCTCTCAACCTTTAGCAAGTATTTATCCAACTATTATCTTTAGATTTTTGTTTTTTACAAAATGCTCTATGATGATATCATATAGAATATGGCCTTTTGAATCCATTTTCACTTAACATAATGCTCTGAAAAGTAATCCATCATATTTCTATGTGCTAATTAATCATTCATATGAACCTATTGTAAATTGTATCATTTGTCTTCCTACTCATGAAAGGTAAGCATTCTTTATATGATCTGAGATAAGCTCTTTAACAAATGTCGCTAGAAAATATTTAAAAAGTTGAAAATAGAACTACCCTACTGTTAGGAGATAGGGATGTGGCTGTCTCTGCACCTCAAATTAACTTCTGTGTATAATGTGAGAAAGAACCTAGGATCATTTTATCATGATAGATAACCAGTGGCCCCAAAAGTATTTGTTTAAAATATCTTCTCTTTCAAATTGGGTTTACTTTTTGCACCTTTATCAAAAATCCAATGAGTATTGGGGGAAAGAAGGAAGTGGGGAATTTCTATTCAATAGGTATAAAGTTTCAGTTTTGTAAGATAAATGATTTCTAGAGATCTGCTATACAGCACTATACCTATAGTTAGCAATTCTATATTGTACACTTAAGATTTCATTACAAAGGTAGATCTTATTAAATGTTATCACAATAAAAAAGGTAGATGAGTGGGTCACCTGGGTGGCTCAGTCAGTTGTGTCTGACTCTTGACTTCGATTCAAGTCATGATCTCATGGTTCCTGAGTTCAAGCTCCATTTCGGGCTCTGTGGTGACCGTGTGCAGCCTGCTTCAGATCCTCAGTTTCCCTCTCTCTCTCTTCCCCTTCCCTGCTCATGTGCATGCTCTCTCTCTCTCTCAATATATATATATATATATATATATATATATCAATATATATATATATATATATATTGATATATATATATATACATATATATAAAGGAACACTTAAAAAAAGTCAAAAGAGTAAAATTGTGGCTCTATTCTGGAGTGTTCCATTAAGCTATGGAACCATTGATTAGTGCCACACTACTTAATTACAGTAACTTTATAGTAGGTATTGTAAGTGCTTTTTAAAAGATATTTATTTTAAGAGAACTCTGAGTATTCTAGATCCCCTGCATTTCCAT
This sequence comes from Leopardus geoffroyi, assembly GCF_018350155.1. Lineage (NCBI taxonomy): Eukaryota > Metazoa > Chordata > Mammalia > Carnivora > Felidae > Leopardus > Leopardus geoffroyi. The sequence goes on from NC_059327.1 coordinate 153,855,502, forward strand.
CCAAAAAAAGAAGTCTCTGTCTTAGTAATTGACTAGAAAACTGAAAATTTGTTTATGATACAAGGCAGATAAGCAAATTACATGGGATCACCAGATGTTACCAAAAGTTATTTTTGAGGGAATATGTTCATGTAAGAAACTAAAATAAAAGATTCTGACAGAGAATAATGTCAACATTTCCCTAAGCAACTAGCCCAGATAAGCAGGATTGACTCTTTTTCACATTCCAACTTATAGATGTTAGTTTTTCTGTTGTTTTTAAGCATAACTTCAAATAATTTGATTTTTTTCTCTCATAATTAGCATTTACTAAGTTAAACAGCTTATAAAACTATTTTTGTCCCTCTGCATTGTCATAAATTTTAATTATTTTGGTGGCAGAAGATAGAAAATGCAAAAGTGGGCCACGACCACTTCATTTTATGCACATTATAATTGAAGCAGTTTCAGAGTTGTTTTTTCTATCCAGTTGAAAACTGTGGCCTTTGATTTTGCCCCGAAATACAGGAATCATATTTATGTCCATAAACTGAGATCACATGGTCTATGAAAAAACAAACTAATACGCACATGAAATACACGGGGCTTATTTGTAGGCTCGTTACCCATCTCCCTTATGATGAGGTTAAAGCTTAGTTTACAGACTGTTCAGAGAAACTGCAAATAGATGAGCTTTTCAGAAATGGCCAGCAAACAGCCTTGTTCTGTAAATGTACCTCAGTGCCCCCAATTCCTTAGCTTCATCTGTTCTCACATTTGGGAGATAAATGAGTCATATGATGGCATTGGAAGATTTTCTGAAAGTATTTATTTGGACATTTATTTTGAGATACCTCCAACTAATGTATTGTGTGAACGAATCTAAAAGTTTAGCATCATGAGCTGGCAGGAAATTTACCCTGTCCAGCACTTAGGGCACCTATTTAGCCTGGGTGGTAAACACTTATTATCACTGTTACATTTGGGGTAATCAATGCTTAGTTATAGCTTAATTAAATTTCTCAGAAACCTAAGATGGGTAGGTAATAACCTGAGCACTGAGTTTGCTCTAACTCTGGAAAAATTGCTCATAAACATCACAGCATACTTCCCTTACTTGTGTAAAAATAACGTAACTTGCAGGGTCCTAGATTAATATGCCTTGACTTTCAGGAAGTGGCACATTCTTAAGGGGGTTGCAAGATATAACAGATTAAAGAAAAATGAAACTTTTTCAGCAGAGAACCACAAGAAGAAGTTTTTGAATTAATAATCATGGCCGAGGAAGATGGGGCTTCTATTGAGACAACCATAAAATTGTGAATATATTTTTATCAGTTAGAAGAAATTCTTAATTTCACAGAAATTGGTAATTATATATCTATAATAACAGACGTGTAAGATCTGGAAATTTATTTAAAAAGTCAATAATATTTCTGAATTGAAGAATTTCACATTCCTCATTTTTGTTATCAACAAATTTAAAGCTATCTACTACAAAAGAAAGTAACCAAGGAAAACAAAAAAAGATAAAATTACCTTTGTGTATCAGGGTTCTCCACAGAAACATCACACTGTGTTACCTTTAGATAGATTCTCATATGGCAATAAGGTATCCAAAATAAAGGGAAATGGAACAATTTAATACAATCCCTTTTCCACGTCCACTGGTTCTATTTTTCATTTTATCATATAGTACACTTAGTGTGTTGAATTAAATGTTAGATGTCAAATAAATATGACATGAAGTCCTATATAGTCTTACCAATTAAGTTTTACACTTGTTTTAACAATCCTCTCTGGATTCCAGAAGCACCATATGCAATAATGAGATATTTTGCTTTTATACATTTTTAAAGTAATTCCAAATCCTGCTAAGCTTTGAATAGGACCCAGAACAAGGATTATCCCTATTGTCTTTTTTTTTTTTCCCAGTCAAGATTTTTTTTAAGTAAATAGTTGTAAATTGTAACATTAAGTATTAGCAAAATGACTCTGTCACAGTATGATGTATGTGAGGATTCTGGAGTCACAGAGTGTGGAAGTGCTATAGTTAAGGATCTAGGACTCAGTGCCAGAAAGGGACTATGCTCAGTAGTTACAGCAATAGTTACCCTATGCTAACCAGACTGTTTATGTATCAAATTTTGGGCTGCAACTTTTTTTTCTTTGCTTCTGGTCTAGTTGGTATCCCCAAGTTTAATTTACCAAATATTCATTTTTTTTTTAATTTTTTTTTAATGTTTTATTCATTTTTGAGACAGAGAGAGACAGAGCATGAACGGGGGAGGGGCAGAGAGAGAGGGAGACACAGAATTGGAAGCAGGCTCCAGGCTCTGAGCCATCAGCCCAGAGCCCGACGCGGGGCTCAAACTCACGGACCGCGAGATCGTGACCTGGCTGAAGTCGGACGCTTAACCGACTGCGCCACCCAGGCGCCCCTCAAATATTCATTTTTGATTAAATTAGAGTCCTGATTGCAAGTATCAGAGCTTCTTTTAAGAAATGTATATATTAATACCCTCTGCTTTCTAGTTAAGACCATCTTACCCACAAATGTGGTATACAGCACCAAATAATATATAAATGAGAAAAATATAAATGAAAAAAAAATGGGCAAAGTACCACCATATAAGTGAGAAAAAGTGGGCAAAGTACTCACCTGCCTATAAAATGACAAACAAAAAGTTCTCAAAGCCTGAGAGTGTATAAAGAAATTGTGTAAAGTCCTATGTGTAATACAATATTTCCCAAGGAATCCATATTCTTTAAAAATTTTTCAGGCAGTGAAAGAGTGGGAAATTTTCTGCATGCTCAATAGCTAGGACAGTCAATACTCTTTTGGAGTTACTACCAGGGGAAAAAAAAGGTAATGATTGCAATTTGACAGAGAATAAAGCTGATGAATAAGCCAATTTCAAAACCTCTCAGGCTAGTGGTAAATCTCCTGATCTAAATTAAATGGTATAAGTTCCACACTGCCAGACAGAACAATATTATAACTCCTATTTATTTTTATAACACATTTCACTTAGATTTTTACAGGATAATATAAAAAATTTTAAATATGTGAATTATTTTATTGATACAAAAAGATCACATATTTTCAATAAAAATGTCAAAATCCTGTTCTAAATTACATTCCGTATATTTTATTTTCTAAACATGGATATTGATGCTCATATTTTTAAAGAACAAACAAGAATAAACTGGTACATCTTAATGACTACATCCTCTTTGTATATTTCTTAGCTCATTGCTGTGATACTAAGTAAGTGAAAATTTAAAAAGGAGCAAATAATTAAAACTCACTGGAGGGAGCTTGAAAGTACATTACTTAACTCCTCATGAAACCCTTAGAAATGTCTAATATTAAAAAAGAAAAAAATGAACGAAAGAGGTGATTTGTAAAATAGCACTTCTGTTTCCCCCTTTGATCTGAACATGCTATGTAAGTATATCACATTCTGCAAGAAGTTATACTTTTGATGACAAACCATTGTATTAGAGTTCTCCAGAAAAACAGAACCAGCAGATATATTATAAGGAATTTGGATGCCTGGTGGTATAATTCTAGACTGAGTCCAAAGGCCTGAGAACCAGGAGAATGATGGTATAAGTTCAGGAGAAGACCAATATCCAGCTCAAACAGTCAGACAAAGATAACTTCTCCCTTTCATCACCTTCTTGTTCTTTTCAGGTCCTCTAAGGTTGAATGATGCCCACACACATTAGGAAAAGCCATCTGTTTTCCTCAGTCTACCAATCCAAATGCAAATCTCATCCAGAGATATCCTCACAGACATACCCAGAAACGATATTTAACTCAAATATCTGGCACCTCTTCCTCCTTCCCTCCCTCCCTCCCTTCCTCCCTTCCTTCCTTCCTTTTTTTCTTTCTCTCTTTCTCTGTTTCTTTCTTTCTCTTTTTGTCTTTCTTTCTCTTTCTTTCTTTCTTTCTTTCTTTCTTTCTTTCTTTCTTTCTTTCTCTTTCTTTCTTTCTTGTCTTTTTTTCTCTTTCTCTCTGCCTTTCTCTGTTTCTTTCTTTCTTTCTTTCTCTTTCTTTCTTTCTTTCTTCTTTCCTCTCTTTTTTTCTCTCTCTCCCTTTCTCTGTTTCCTTCTTTCCTTCCTTCCTTCCTTCTTTCCTTTCCTTTTTTCTTTCTTTCTATTTTTTTTTAGGTTTATTTATTTTGAGAGAGACAGAGACAGCAAGTGAGCAGGGGAGGGGCAGTGAGAGAGAGGGAAAGAGAGGAAATCCCAAGCAGGCTGATCTGACAGCAACCTGGGGCTTGAACTCACAAAACTGTGAGATCATGACCTGAGTGGAAACCAAGAGTATTGACGCTTTACCCACTGAGCCACTTAGGCTCCTTTCTTTCTTTCTCTTTCTTTCTTTCTCTTTTTCTTTCTTTCTTTCTTTCTTTCTTTCTTTCTTTCTTTCTTTTCTTCCTTTCTTTCTTCTTTCGTCTCTTTTTTTCTCTCTCTCCCTTTCTCTGTTTTCTTCCTTCCCTCCTTCCTTTTCTTTCTTTCTTTCTTTCTTTCTTTCTTTCTTTCTTTCTTTCTTCTTTGCTCTCTTTTTTTCTCTCTCTCCCTTTCTCTGTTTCCTTCTTTCCTTCCTTCTTTCCCTCCTTCCTTCCTTCCTTCCTTCCTTCCCTCCTTCTTTCCTTTCCTTTTTTCTTTCTTTCTATTGTTTTTTTAGATTTCTTTATTTTGAGAGAGACAGAGACAGCAAGTGAGCAGGGGAGGGGCAGTGAGAGAGAGGGAAAGAGAGGGAATCCCAAGAAGGCTCTGAGTTAACAGCAACCTGGGGCTTGAACTCACGAAACTGTGAGATCATGACCTGAGTGGAAACCAAGAGTCTTGACGCTTAATCCACTGAGACACTCAGGCTCCTTTCTTTCTTTCTTTTTCTTCTTTCTTTCTTTTTTCTTTCTTTCTTTCTTTCTTTCTTTCTTTCTTTCTTTCTTTCTTTCTTTCTCTTTCCTTCTTTCTCTCCTTCCCTTCCTCTTTCTTTCTTTCTTTCTTTCTTTCTTTCTTTCCCTCTTTCTTTTCTTCTTTCTCTCTTTCCTCCCTTCCTCCCTACCTGCCTTTGTTCTTCCCTTCTTCTTTTCTTTCTTTTCCTGCCAAAGCAACAAATAATCATCATTAACATCAGAATGTACAAAGATACTGATAGGTGGATATGATTAGTTGTTGTCTTTCTTAAGACTCCTAGAAATATACTTTAGTTACAATTGTCTTTGAATTCACAGAGTAAATTTGGTTAGAATTTGAGGTACCCAAATTATAAGCTTATTTCTTCTTAATACTGCAAAGTGGTCCATGCTCATCTTTTGTATTTCCTGCTGTAATCCTCCAGTCAGCCATTTCCCTAAGGAGCCCTGTTTCCCTTTATAGTATATTGTCTTTATATATATATAGCATATTGTTTTTATATATATAGTGTACTGCCTTCATATATAATGCTATAACGGAAATATAAAGTATTATATATGTATATATAATATGTATATTACACACACACACACATATTCCCTTTATTGTATATTGTTTCTGGGGTGTCATTTCTTTTAGGCCCTCTCTACTGAGAAAGCAAAAAATATATGCTGTTTTTACTAACCATGTATGTACAAATATCTATAAATATTCCTGCACAGAAACATCTATATCCTTATTAATCTAAACATGAGTTCATATGGATGTCTCCAATTCTCATTCATTACCACATGGATCATTCTAAATTTCCTCAACTTGCTTATCTCTACATTCTTAATCCCACAGTGACAACTGAGGCTTCAGCTATCTGCCATCGTTTTACTTAATTGGTTCATTTTCATATAAATATTTAGCACTGTAAGCATTGTTAATTCATACTCTCTTAACTATTTTATCAACTAGTATGTAGTGCTTATATGCAGTTCCTTACAGACTCCACTCATCTCCAGAGTTACTTTGGTCCCTACCTCTCCCTCTGTGACCCTCAGTGAGATTTTTTTCATGCATTTACAATACTACTAGATTCTCTTGTATCTTGCCTCAGGGATTCCAGGATGACATTTTGTATGTTTCATGTATTAAGATACATTGTTTAAATTTCTATGGGTTTTTGACAAGTGCGTACTGTCTTTTATCCACTATTATGGTATTCTATAAAATAAATTTGCTGCACTAAAAAACTCCTGCATTTCACTTATTCAACCCTCACCACAAATTCTACCAACCACTAACCATTTTAAGTGTCTCAATAATTGTGTCTGGTCTGAAATGTTACAAGTTGGGATTGTGCAGTATAAACCCCTTCACTGGCTTCTTTCACTTATAAATATGCATTTAAGTTTCCTTCATGCCATTTTATTGCTTTATAGCTCATTTATTTTTATTTTTGAATAATATTCCATGGTACAGATGTACTACAGCCTGTTTATCCATTTGCTTTTTGAGCAATATCTTGGTGGCTTTTAGTTTGCTGATCATAAATAAAGCTACTATAAATAATACCATGCAGGTTTCTGTGTGACTGCAAGTTTTCAACCAGTTGGATTAATATCTAAGACTACAACTGATGGATCCAACAGTAGAACTGTTCAGCTTGTAAGGCACTGACAAACTGTCTTCCAAATGCATACATCATTTTGCATTCCCACAAGCAATAAATGAGAGTTCCTGTTGCTCTGCATTCTCACCAGCATTTGGCATGTTCGCCATTCCAATTACTGTGCAGCGATGCCTCATTGTTGTTTGAATTTGCGATGCCATGATGACAAATGACAATAAGCATCATTCATGTTTATTTACCCCCTGCCTGTGTTCTTCGGTGAGAAATCTGTTAAGATATGTTAATTAGTAAGTGGTGAATTTCAGTAGTGTCAATTCTCTGTGTTCTTCTTTAGTGTTGTATTGATTCCTTTGGATCTTTTCTCTTGAATGTAAAACTTAAATCAGTTTTTCAATAAACACAAAATACCTTCCTGGGATTTTCTCTGAGGTTGTGTTTAATCTACAGATCAAGTTGGGAAGAATTTGTATTTTCACAATATTGAGATTTCTAATCCATAATCATGAATAACTACTCATATTTTTGGATGTTGTTGTGTTTCTTGTGTCAGAGTTTTATACTTTTATACACATAGAATCTGTATATATTTTGTTAGATTTATACCTAGAAATTTCATTTGTAGTACTACTGTAAATAGTGTTACATGTTTTATTTTTTAAGTTTATTGATTTTTTAGAGAGAAAACATGAACAGGGGAGGGGCAGAGCAAGAGGGAGACAGAGGATCCAAAGCACTGACATCAGCAAGCCTGATGTGGGGCTTGAACTTATGAACCATGAATTCTCTTCCTCTTCCTCTTTCTTTTCCTTCCTTTCTTTCTTTCTTTCTTTCTTTCTTTCTTTCTTTCTTTCTTTCTTTCTTTCTCCCCTTCCTTCTTTCCTTCCTTCCTTCCTTCCTCATGAGATCATGACCAGAGCCCAAGTCTGACGCTCTCCTACTGAGCCACTCAGGTGCCCCTGTGTGTGTAATTTAAAACCCTAATAGCTAATTGCTGATTTCTAATATATAGAAAAACAGCAACAACAAACTTAACCAATAATAGAAAAAAAAAGCATCCAGACTTATGAGTTGAGTAGAGTTTGAGGAGATTGAGAGCTTGGACATCAGAGGTCAACTGATGGGTTACCAAATTCCCATTTTATGATATTTAAAATCAAGTGAGACATTCCAATGAGAGCATAGACTATCTTCATTGCTATCGTCTAAATGTATGTGTCCCCCCAAATTCATATATTGGTGTGTCAGTATTAGGAAGCAGGGCCTGTGTATGGTGATGAGGTTTCCAGAACAGAGCCCCTATGAAATGGATTAGTGTCCTTTTACAAGAGGCTCCAGAGAGCTTGCTTGCCCCTTTCACCATGTGAGGACACAGACAGCAGAAAAAAAATAAAAATAAAAAAGCAAATGAAAATGTGTGCTTTATTCCTCTAATAAAATTCTAAATAATAATATCACCACCACCCCCCAGTGTAAGTATATGACACATCCATATAAACCATAAGATGGATACAGATTTTTTCTCACTCTCGTGTGGCATTGGAATAGCATAATGCTTTCTCATGTGGACAAGAGCACCATGGAAATAAGGGGAAAAAAGTTTTCTTAAAAAAAAGTGATCTTTGCAGCAATGAGGAATCAAGGAGCTATTACCAAAAGAAATGATAGGTGGATGGAATACAGTTAAAAATCACCTTTTGGTTTGTCAATGCATCAGCCTCTCAGAATTTTATGCAACATCAGACAAAATGGAGATAGGGCAATTGTTGACTGCAAATTTTCGTCTTTTTAGAATATGCATTAAAGTGTTTCCTATTGCACTTTACTATTGTGTCTAGAAGGGAACCTGTTCTTAGAAAATCTTTAGCATAAAGCATGCTGATTTTTGCTTTGTCTAGAAGGCAAGTACAATGAAAATTGTAAAATCACAGTCTACCTCAAAATAAAACTGATTCTATGGCACATTTCAAAACAATCAACTGACTTTCTAAGGCGCTCATTTTTTTTAAACTAGTCAGCAAAGACAATATTAACATGGTTGCAACTACACAGATGGATCTAAAATTGAAATATTCTTACTAAAGTGTTCTTTAAGATGTTTATAACAAGTAGCATCCTTTTGCATTTAAAACAGTGTAAGTCTGGGATGTTTATTCTGTTCATGTCACCATGATATCTTTCTTTTTTTTTTTTTCAAAATTATATACACTAAGAAAATTGTATTCAAAATAAGATATAAATTTCACTTTGCAACTGTCTTTAAATGTACCCTTGAGTATGTGAGCCACAATATATTGCCACATTTGTCAAGGTTCACAGAACACGAATTATTTAAATAACCCTTGGTTTCAAAATATGCAGTAAAGATAAATAAGTAATCTTACCACAGGCAACATTTTCATACTTCTCCCACTGTCTGACAGCTGGACCTCTTTAATATCCCAAACCATAACTGATTGGCTAATGCCACCTGTTCAGCACAAATTCAAATGCCATTCATTTGTATAAAATAAACAAGCACATAAAGAAAGCATGCTTTTTGTAGAAAATATAAAATATATACTCTATTGAGAAATAGGACAAAGAATGAAAGAATGCACTAGAAGGGAAAGCGATGTGATTTTGTAAAACATATTGTATGGTATATCCACTGCAACATTAAACCATTATGATAATTTTCTTCTCTGAATACACTCTAGTTTGACAACTAAAGGTTTTGAAGATTTGCTAGATCTGTCTTTTGCCAGGTGTGCTATATTTTAAGATATTTACCCTCTCAAATATGCATTTCTGCGTCAGTAAAATAATGCTTATTTCAGGTTTCTTGCAAATATCAAATAAAAAATTAATAAAAACTGATTAATTAAGTACTTGGGATACTTCAATAAGTGTTAACTATTGAAAATATAAGTCTTGTAAAATTAAATACACTGAAAACTTTGATACATGAAAATAAGTTACTCACCACACCGCACACATATATTTTCATTAACATGCATATTTCTGATTTTCCTTGAAGAGCTTAATGAATCTTATTAACAACTAGTATCACTATAAATACTGTTCGTATTAAAATATTTTTTCCAAATTGCTATGACTACTGCATTATTCCGATTTAGTGGTATAAAGCAGTGACCATTCTATTATGCTCTTGGACTCTGTGGTTTGGGAGTTTGGACAGGATACTGCTGAACAACTGTTACTTGGAATGTATGATACTGTTTCAGTTAGATGTCATCTGGGACTACAATAACCTAAAGTAGACTGGATAATCATAATGGGTTGCTCACATGGCTTTCTGTCGGCTGGAAATTCAGCTCATGCCATCGACTACAGCACTAATACATGGCATTTCCAGGATGAGGGTCACAGGATTCATGGATTTTCCCAGCGTGAATGTGCAAAGAAAACCCGGTTGAAGCCACGTGGTCTTTTGCTTCCTAATCTTGAAAAACATAAAGTGTTACTTTCATTATACTATAGTCAGAAGTATGCCCATATTCAAGAGAAAGGGACACAGATAGGCACTTCTTGATGGAATAAACTTACTTACAAGCCAAGTTTACATTGCAAAAGAACATGTTGGGTGCAAAATAGAAATGAAGAAGTTCTGTTTTGGGGATCATTTTTCTGGGAAATTTGTGTTTAATTCTGTTCTCTAATACGTTTGGAGAAGAAAGGAAGTTCCTGATGAGACAGGCCTGTGTTTATTCACTTATCTGTGTCTGTGATTAGATGAGTAAGTACATATAACTAAAGAATGAAGCATTAGAGATTTTATGAGACCACAGTTGTCACAAGAGAACAGATCTAGAAGAACATTTTTGAAATTGTTTTATCAGTATTATTATATTAGTAAATAAAGAAAATATAAGAGGAATGTTAAGAAACATGTATCTGTAGAAATGTTCCATTTTTCAAAACAAGAGAAAGGAAACACCAAGGAATAATGTTTAGAACAATTAAGTCAAAAAAAAAGAAGAAAAAGAAAAATTAAGTGAAGTAACAACAATTAAAAAAACACTAAAATGTGGAACATGAACATATTTTTAATGCTTATGTAAATTAAAAGGAAAAACTGAAAATTTCAAACAAATTTATGGTGAATTGCTTCTTTTACTTAATCTTCATATTTTGAGAGCACTTTAACTACTATGAAAATCTACCATAGTTTTTCACAAACAGTTCTTGTAAGGGTATTTTATTCTAAGAGTTTAAAAAAATATAAGTATTGTTTTAAACTACAAAATGTTCCTACTAGTTAGTGAAGGAATGTCATAAATGGTCATAATAAACAGGTATTTTCACTGTATTTTATCTCCTTAAAAAAAAACTTAATAAATACTGTTTTGGGGCACCTGGGTGGCTCAGTCTGTTGGGCATCTGACTTTGGCTCTGGTCATGATCACACAGTATGTGGGTTCAAGCCCCATGTCGGGCTCTGTGCTGACAGTTCAGAGCCTGGAGCCTGCTTTGGGTTCTGTGTCTTCCTCACTCTCTCTGCCCCTCCCCCCACTCACACTCTGTCTCTCAAAAATAAATAAATATTTTAAGAAACTTTAAAAAAATACAGTTTTATATGTGTTTGTACAGTATATATGTGTGTCTACAAAGCCTCATCCTAAAATGTTAAGGGTACATGCAATTTGTAATTCAGAATGTTTTTGGATTTTAGAATTAAAGTAATAATTATAGGGGCGCCTGGGTGGCGCAGTCGGTTAAGCGTCCGACTTCAGCCAGGTCACGATCTCGCGGTCCGGGAGTTCGAGCCCCGCGTCAGGCTCTGGGCTGATGGCTCAGAGCCTGGAGCCTGTTTCCGATTCTGTGTCTCCCTCTCTCTCTGCCCCTCCCCCGTTCATGCTCTGTCTCTCTCTGTCCCAAAAATATATAAACGTTGAAAAAAAAATTAAAGTAATAATTATATTTATTTTACATTGTCTGATACCATTTCAGAATTTAGGATTTCTCCCTTCCATCAACTGTTTCTTCAAGAAGTGTGTGAATATTCATATGTGGGATATAAATACATTAAGTCAAATAAGACTTTCTAACTAATCAGTAATAAATTCCAAATATTTTGTCAGAAGTCTTTTGTTGTCAGATTTTTAGATGAGAGACTTTGGGTCTAAATGTAGGCTGTAGTCTGTCTCTACGTCTCTCTCAATATAGATAGATAGTCAGGTAGGCATACACATATACATACACATACATACATATTAAGATACACACACATACATAAGATTTTTTGCTTCTTTTACCATTCACACTTAAGTTATCCTTGAATTATTAATACAATACATAGAAAATATGGACAAAGGAAAATAAAATGACAAATGTCCCTATTTTAGAAATAACTAAGAAAATTAATAATTAGTGATGTTAATTCTAGGCAAATTTGAGTTTTGCTTCTATTGATAACAGGTACACCAGATTATTATGAGTCTCGTTGAGTTCTGATCCTATCTAATTTGGTCAGTTTAAGCAAATAACTAAACTCTCTTGGTTTCTCTACAATGAGATTCTTAGATTCCAAAAGGAAAATGTTGAGTATATGGCCTCTGTTTTCTTTTGGTCTAAAATTGTCTAACAGAGTTATCGTCACTACTTTTTCAGAATATATTTTACCCTGACCATGTTTAATAAAATATCCACTTCCAAATGAAAACAAATTTGAAATCAGACAGGGAGATGTTAATTAGAAAGACTACTGCAATAGGGAAAATGATCCAAAGTTAAATCAGCAAAATGCCTCAAAATCAAACAGAAAGAGGCATTTCATTTTTATCAAGGGATAGGTAGTAAGTAAGGGAAAATTGAGTAAATTAGTTGAAATAATCATCAGGTTCTGGTAAGAAAAGTGTCTTCCTATGGTCAGCCTAATCTCAGGATAAGCCAGCCCCCCCACTCCCCGGGCAGGGTAGGATCCTCCCCTTCTGAGGATCAGAGGAGGGTTCCAGGAAAGGAAGCCCAAAGGCATGAAGGAAGGAAAAACAAAACACTTCAGTGAATGGATTCCGGGTTTTGCAGGTGGAGAAATGCTTGGACTGACTTGGAGTGCTTTCAAGTGCTTGCGCAGACTTGATGGCAAATGGAGTTCAGGAGCCAATAGGAAGGAGAGAAGCCTGTGTAAAGTTTGGTCAACACAAAGCAAAGGGTTACAAATGGGCAATTGTGAGCACTTGGTATCCACCCATCCTTCGCGGAGGTTTGCATCCTTCTCTGGGTTTTTCAGACCTAAGTTTGATTTAACTTTTAAACCTGTGATTCCTTCCCTCAGTGGGATGCTTAAAAATATAAATATTGCCATATCCACGACATACGTGTCATTTTACTGTGATGAAAATATTTCAATATGTGCAACCCATGCTCTTGTCTAACATTCCATTACAAATCCACTTTAAATCACTTCACTAACCAGTTCAGTTTAAATAAAATATTTAATCCAATGATATGTAATTTTTTGATGGCTTTGTAAAAGCCATTTCTTTACATGGCTTTTTCTAAACATTTCTAAACAGTTCTTTAAATGTTTATTTATTTGAGAGACAGAGAAAGTATGAGCAGGGGATGGGCAGAGAGAGAGGGAGAGAGAGAATCCCAAACAGGCTCCACACTCAGCATAGAGCCCTATGCAGGGCTCGACTCCACCAATAGTGAGATCATGACCTGAGTTGAAATCAAGAATTGGAAACTTAACCAACTGAGCCACCCAGGCACCCAGCCATCTGCCATATTTTGAGAGGAGAGGACCATGTGGTGAGGACCTATAGATGGTTTCTAGTGGCTGAGAGAGGTCATCAGGTGACAGCATAAAAATGGTGATTTCATTCGTACAACCTCAAAAAAATTAATTCCTCCAAGATCCTGAGTGAGCCTTGAAGCAGAATCTTCTCTACTGAAGTTTCTGGATGAGATGACCACCTGGCAGACAATCTGATTTTAGCCCTGTGAGATAGGAAACTTGATCTACAGAAACTGTGAGTTAAGAAATTTGTTATTTGAAGCTGCTACATTTGGACAGTTTTTAAAGCATCAACAGTAAGTAATAAGGCACATATCAAAAGTCATGCAAATATGTTTAGTTTATTATTAAACAGCATTTAAAACATATGTATCATTGCCTTCCTTCTTAAATGAATTCAAAATGAAAGTCAGAAAAATCTGATAATTTAGGTTTTACATCTATTGTGTGGAAGCCATAAAAATGGTTCCCACAATATCATAATACTTCACAACTTTGTAAAAGATATAGATATTAGATATGGATATGGAAATTAAGGATGTATCACAACAAAGCACACCAGGAGACAGTTCTGAAAATAACAAATGCTAGCCTTTATATGAGAAGTACACTTACTAGGATTGAATATCAATGAGACATAATTGCTAGATGCTTTCATATTCCAGCTTAGCAAAATAAAACTGTCTAATTTTTGAAATGTTGAAAATGTCAATGTATGCAAATTTGAGGAAGGGCTGGAAATCACAGGGTGACAGAAGGGAAGAAAGAAAGGAGATGAAATCCTACAATTAGATTTTCCTGATATGAATATGAAATGTAAAATACACGTAAAAAAGACTGGTAGTAATTCCTCAATTGCCAATGTCACCATGTTCTATAACGTGATAAGTGGGGAGTCTATGTTAAGAAAGATCGCTGACCTCACACTTTATAACCTGTAAAATAGGATTTTGAAGTTAATAAATGGGCTGTTTCCCTTAAGATGTTATTGCCAATGCAACAAATATAAAGAATATTCTCCAGAAAACGTGAGCGTCTTTGTAAAGCTATTATCAGTACAGGTTTTCTTTATGACAGATAAGTTACCACTTCCGTGCATTCTCAATACAGAGGGATTCATAACTCATTAAATATAGATATTATGCATTACTTCCTTTTTTCTCTCTCAGCTCTAAAGATTTTGTTAAATCTCTTTTAACAGCTACTATCCTCCAGAAATACTTAAAATATGTTTGATTACAGCTTGGTACACCCGCTTTTTAAAATTATATTTTATTTATTTTTAATAGGTAATATATTCACAAGGAAAAACATGAAAAGGAAAAAACATGCTACGATGTGAAAAATAAACCTTTCTTACCCACTCTCTCAGCTCTCCTCTTTCTAGATCCAATGGTGGTTGCCATTACCCATCTTTTGTGCATTCTTACAAAAACACTGAAAAATATTGAATGTGTATGTTAGTGTGTGTATGCACATATATGTTTTGTATGTATATGTGTAATCATTGAAAAAAACTTTGCTTACCAATCACCAGTCCTACTCTCAAGAGGCAAATTCTTTTAACCCACAAGTTTCCATTTCTGATGGCTAATTCCGTTTCTTTAAATACCACATTAGTACTACCAGATATCTCATTAATTTTAAAAAATGTCCACTAGCTTTTTGGAAAAGTAAATACAAATGGCTGACTTTACCATAAGTCTCCTCCATTTGGCCTTTAAATTATATGTATCATAATATTAGATAATAGTATTTCTCTTTCTACCAACTACTGAAACCTTGTAATTAAGAGTTAAAGCTCCTAAAGCCAGTCAACAGAACAGGAAATCCTGTTGTACCATAAAGATATGAAATGTTATTCAATCTGACTAGCAATGAATTAAATTTTAAA
The DNA here is from genome assembly GCF_018350155.1 of Leopardus geoffroyi. Lineage (NCBI taxonomy): Eukaryota > Metazoa > Chordata > Mammalia > Carnivora > Felidae > Leopardus > Leopardus geoffroyi. Next base: position 153,870,670 of record NC_059327.1, read on the forward strand.
AACTAAAATTTCAATGAGATATAATGTTAACAATGTGATGTAGGTGAGCTCTTCTTATGTGAACATTTATACATCTACCATGGACAGTAGTTTGAATATATCTAAAACAGTTTAAGATGCACACACTCAGAAATTTCGCGTCATTCTAAGACCTACATTGATAAATGTAACACACATAATTTTCATCAAACAAATATGGTTTTGATACCATTTGTATAAACTTCAAAATAGACAATGCATTCTATATGCTGTTGGGCATGTATACATACACGTTTTAAGTATAAAGCGGCACTTCTGCACATGTTGACATACTATACTGAATGTTCAATGTTCTTGCTTTTCTCATATAATACAGTATCTGAAAAATACAAGTCACCTTACCGATCCATCTTACTTGTTTTTGTTGTTGTTGTTGTTTTCAGTTTGACCTGAGCCGGAACCAAGAGTTGGATACTTAACCGACTGAGCCACCCAGGTGCCCCTTATCTTACCTGTTTTAAAAGCTCTGGTTATATTCCATTGTTTTGGTGTAATAAAATCTTAAGGTGTACGAACTCTCTCCCTTAATCTCTCCTCTTCCCTTAACCTGACTCATACTAACACAGCTATCTTTAAAGCCGCATACTGATGATAGCACAACTACATGATGAAAGAAATTTGTGCCCTTGAATCAATATTTGAAAAGGAGCCTACTCTAAGCAAGAGAAAACTATTTTAAACTCTGTAAAATAATGCCATATAAGGTGTCTAGTTTAAACTAGGCCATTAATCTACCACATTGTTTGTAATTGTGTGTGCATATGTAATAAAAATATGAAGTCATGCATGGAAATGATACATTTTTAATTTAAGGTAGTGGTGACCTCTGGGTGCAAAGGAATTGAGAGAGAGAGAGAGGAATGTGACCCTATGTGAAAAGAACACAGGGCTGGACACGTACTGGCTCTGCATTACTACTTGAACTGTACATATATTTTATTATATCTTTATAGTCTTTGTATGTTTCATGCATTTCACACATTCTAGGATTTGAATTTAGTTCATTTCTTTCATTATACTGGGACATACAAGCCAATACATATAGATTTGGGACAATTTTCACGTTTTAACCTAAAATCTTCTACTCTCAGTAATTAGCACATAATTAAAATACAGTATTAATTCAATAAATTTTTGTTTGTATAGTTATTTTTATGATTCTTAATCATAAAACCATATTCAGAGTTATTTATAACTGTCTTCAGTCAACTGGGAAAGACAGCTACCATTGGTAAGATAAACATAATGATTAAAAGTAATGGTCTATAACTTTCCTTAGTACATGCATTTTTATTATTAGAAGACACTATAGCAAATCCAATTATAAAACGTTATGCACATTTTTAATACAGGGTAAATACCAAGTCATATTTGGAGAAGAAATAAGATATAGAAAAAGTAGCGACGAATAAAAGAAAAAAGAAAGGAAAGGATATTTTAATATACCTTGAAGTCTGCATACTGCTTTCATAAAATAACTGGAACTCAATTATTCACACAGCAACAATCATTTCCAGACTTTAATTTCATATTAAAAAAAAATTCTTGTTGGTTTGGAGGCTCATTTGAATTAATTATATTATGTGCTCAGAAGCTGTAAAAATAAGCAAAACACATTGAGGAGTGACTTAAGAAGGAAGATTAGGAGAATTATTTAAAAAGCTTTTGATTCAAGAGAAGTAATCACTTCAATATGCACAACAACACTGGCTATTTTTCTACCTAAGCTAACAGATTCAAACAACTGAAGGACAGAAAATTTGATTCCTTCAACAATGTCATCAGCTACAACATTTATTAGCGTTTCACTTTGCATCATTGGATGCCTGCTTTCCTTCTTAAAATTTTGCACTCATATTTTATACAAATGCTGAGAATTGAGGCTGATTTTTCAAATGATAAACCCAAATATACTAAGAATATACTTAAGAATAATGTGTGAAAAGTTCACAAGAAGATATTTTACATATATTACTTACAATTGACCCACTATCTGCTAGGTGAAAGTGATCACTCTGACAGAGATTCAACTGTTTTTAATTGATATACTTTATATTAATAAGTTTCCTTCCAGGAAAAGTACATTTGAAGATATAAAAATAGTTCCAAACACCTAATAGTAATTAAATGGAAAATAAGACTATTTATAAAGCTTCAAATGTACCCTTATTGCCTCTTTCACAGTTAATTTCAACTTCCCATTACATTCTCTATAGTAGGTGGTTACACATCTGTGTGGTCACCCCTCAAAGGTGGGATGTACCCCCCACACACCCAAAATTTGGTTTGTTGAGACTGATAGTGCCATATGTGCAATGAGAGGGTGTGAAAAAGTTTGTTGCTCACTTTATGAGGATTTGGGGGAAGACCAAGACAAGGTCTCAGGCTGGTCCAAGATTGGCTTGTAAGAAAGGGAAAGGACATTTGCTTGACTTTGTGATGATTAAGAGGTAGAGCTGGGATGAGTGTTTTGCTCTGGTGAGGGCTTGATGGCTCTACCAATGCAAAAATAGGGAACACCTGGGCTCTCTAATTAGTTTGCTCAGATGGGGGACAGAGGGGAGGAGGCAGTAGTGAGCCTTGAAGGTTGTATGCAGTCCAACACCAAAAAGGGATTCCAACTTATTATTAGAATCTTAATGGCTCAGAAATTGCTGCATGCTGATGTTACCTAGCACTTTTTATTCCTGAGCATACTGCTGCCATACATATCTCGAAATGCAAAGCAGTCCAGGATAGCTACATGACTGAGGTACAGCCATGGAGTATTGAGACTGAGTGATATTAAGACCTCTGAGTCTGACTCATATCTGGATCCTGAGAAACTTAACAGAAGACCAGGGGGGAGGGGAAGGGGAAAAAAAAAGTTACAGAGAGGGAAGGAGGCAAACCATAAGAGACTCTTAAATACTGTGAACAAACTGAGGGTTGATGGGGGTGGGGGAGAGGGGAAGGTGGGTGATGGGCATTGAGGAAGGCACCTGTTGGGATGAGCACTGGGTGTTGTATGGAAACCAATTTGACAATAAATTACATATAAATAAATAAATAAATAAATAGACTTTAAGAACAAACCCTCTGAGTCTACCTTTTCAAGTGTAACACACATTATTCATTATATTTTCTGTATTGATGCGGAGAAACGCAATCACATTTATTAAGTGTTATACATGTTAAATCTGTAACTAGTGTACAAGTTGCTATCCCAACCATGATGGCAATTTAAGAAGCTGTTGGGCATTTTTTTTTTATTGCCTTCTGCTTCAAATGAAATAAGCCTCCTTTGCCAGGGAAGCTGATAATCTTCATGACCTGTTCCACCCCGACAGAATTTCTACTGGAAGTAAGCCAAGAAGGGCATATGAAAGAATCCTCTAGCAGGAGTGTCACAGACTTGTACTCCTCTTAACCAAAGCTTAATAATTTTTCAAGAAAAGAAGCTTCACATTTGTTGCATTCCTTTGATCAAGTTCCAGATTCCCCAAACGGCTAGTTTGCACAATTTTGCTCATTTTATAGTTATCTTTCGCTGTGTGATTTTTGCCAAATTTCTCAATCCATCATGCCTCCCTCATTTCTATTGAATTTCTTTTCTTCTTCCCTATGATAAAGTTTGTTTTCTGTGCAACACTTTCTGTAGTATATTTATCTATTTGCATATTGGTGTCAATTTTAATTTTAAGACTTATTTATGAAGTGACTTTTCATTTTCTTTTTCCTGAGTTCAGATATCATTCTTTCTTAATTTTTGTGTTTGTTCAATCATTTTTTTTCTTGTTTAAGCTAATCCTGATTTATTTTGTTCTTTTGTTGTTTACTATTATTTTCAATTTTTTAGTTGTTTTGCTATATGGGTTACACATCTCATCTGATTGTGGGCTTGTTTTAGAGCAAGCCCTCAGTGTTTTGTTGTTGTTGCTGTTGTTGCTTTTTTGTTTTTACTCTGTTCCCCTCTCCCACTACTGTCTGAAAACTGAAAATTCCCTTGTTTTTACCACCTACTGAACGTGTTCTACTCAAATTCATTGATATTCTTAGTAATGTCTACTTACTAAGTAAGTTTTGTTCTGGCAGGATATTTGGCCAGCTGGTTGAGTTTTTTTTAGGGCCTGATATACATCAATACCCAGATATTTTCCTACTTGCTGCAACTCAACATGTTTTACTTAGCACAAATCAGAACTCAAAACTCTTTTAACTTTTTACTATTTTTCTCAGATAGCGTTAGCAAATTTCCATTCTATATTAAGACTCACTTATGTAATGATTTGTTAGAAATTTCTGGTTTCTGTGGTTCTCAAAATCATTTAATATTTCTTTATTATACCCTTGCTTCTTTCTAAGCAGGTTTTAATTCTATAGATATTGTTCCTCTTGATGACTACTTCTAGTTTGTTGCTTATGAGAATACCTTGTTATCTAGCTTTTATTGATTAGTACACAGATGTTGTTTTTATAAGCTCATTTATATGACCTTTTTATTTCTATAGGAAAGGGAATTGGGAGATGTTTTTGACACAATATTCCTTTGCTGTTAGCTGGTTTTTTGAGTGTGTCTCTGCTGTAAACTGGTCTTTTTAAATGTTTCTCTTAACACAGTTTCAAAAAAATAGGAACAAATGGGTCACTTTAATATGATATTGAGCAGGAGAAGAAAGAAATATAAACCCATATAATATGGGAAATGTTTGTGTAGATGGATGATATTTATTTAGCCTAGTGGAAGTGAAAAACCAAGAGACAGAACTATCGTATTTTTTCAACTTTTAATTTTTAACTAATGTTAGGTTTACAAAAAGCTACAAAAATATTACGTAGAGTTTCCATACACCTTAACCTAGACTCCTCTATTGTTATCATTGTACATAACCACAATGCAATTATCAAAAACCTAAATTAACATTGGCACAATACTGTACTACACCCTTGACCTCCGTTAGTATTTTCCCAATAATGACCTTTTAATTCCTGTATCAGGATTCAGAGATTTCACGTTATACTCACAATATTTATGCATTCTTTCCTTATCTTTCATAACCTTGATACTTTTGATGATCACTGGTCAGTGTTTTTAGAAGGTCCCTCAATTTGGGATGGTCTGATATTTTCTCATGTTTAGAATAAAGCTACATATTTTTTACCTGACTACCTTTGAAGTGCTATGTCCTTCTCAGTGCATGATATCATGATGTTAAATATCTTATTATTTATTACAGATAATGTTAGCCTCAACCATTTAGTTGTGTCTATTGGATTTCTCCACTGTCATGTTACTTTTTTTCTTATCTTTATAATCATTAATATCTTGGGGACAAAACTTTTAACCTATGCATATACCATATTTCAAACTTTCACATACTAACTTTAATATTTACTGAACAACATTTTGTTTACTTTCAGCTTTTGATGAATGTTAATGAAGGGGCTATAAACATTCACATGTAGATTTTTGTGCAGACATTAATCTTTAAATCAAATTGGTCAGATATATGGATATCCAATTGTTGGATTATGTGAAAAGAAAATACATTTAACTGTCTTCCAAAGTGTCTGCACTATTTTTCACTCCCACCATTAATGATTGATTTACATTTTATAGTAATATCTCATTGTTTTTTCAATTTGAAATTCCTTAATGATAAATAAAGTTGATCCTCTTTTCATATGCTTAGTTCTCATCTTCTTACCTTCTATGGTGAAGCGCCTGTTCAGATATTGTCACATTTAATTAGCTTTGTTTTCTTATTGCTAAGTTTTAAGAGTTCTTTACATATTTTGGATACAAATATTTTATCAGGTGTACATTTTGCAAAATTTTTCTGGTCTGTGGCTTCTATTTTTTTTTTTTTTCGCTTTTATTTATTTTTGAGACAGAGAGAGACAGAGCATGAACGGGGGAGGGGCAGAAAGAGAGGGAGACACAGAATCCGAAGCAGGCTCCAGGCTCTGAGCTGTCAGCCCAGAGCCCGACGCGGGGCTCGAACCCACGGACCGCGAGATCGTGACCTGAGCCGAAGTCGGACGCTCAACCGACTGAGCCACCCAGGCGCCCCGAGTGGCTTCTATTTTTATTCTCTTCATAATTAATGTTTGGTTGAGAAATTTTTAATTGTAACAAATTTTTAGGTTATCATTTTTCCCCCCATGAATTTTGCTTTTGGTGTTGTCTCTAAAATGTCATCACCAAGGCCGGGGTCACCTAGATTTCCTCCTATATTTTCTTCTAGAAGTTTGATAGTTTGTATTTTTCATTTAAGTCCATGATCTGTTTTGAAGTAATTTTAAAATGTTTTGAACTAAATGAAGATAGGAAATACAACTTATCAAAATTTGTGAGATGCATATACATAATAGTGTGGGGAGAGAGATTTATAGAGTTAAATATTTCTATGGAAAATAAAAATCTAAAATCTACATTATAGTCTTAACATTGTTGGAAGCAAGTACAAAAAGAACGATTTACAATTTAAGCCTAAAGTAATTAGAAAAAAAAAAATGAGAGCATAAATCAAAGAAATTAAAAACAGGAAAACAAACAACAAAACCAAACTTTTTATTCTTTGAAAAAGTCAATAAAATTGATAAACCCATAGCCAGACTAAACAAACAAAAAAGGAATACAGAAATTATCAAATTAGAAATCAAAAAGGTATTATGACTACTATTGCCATGGACATTAAAAAGTTAACAGAGGAATACTATGAACAACTCTATGTCCACAAATTTAATAACTTAAATGTAGTAAACCAATTAACTGAAAGACATACTAAAAAATTCACAAAGAAGAAATAGATAATCTGAATAGGCCCATATCTATTAAATAAATAAATAAATAAATAAATAAACAAACAAATAAATAAATACCCTCCAAATCAGAAAAGACCAGGATTAGTTGGCTTTACTGGTGAATTCTACCAAACATTTAAGGGAAAAATGATACCAGTTCTCCACAGCCACGCCCAGAAAATAGAAGCAGAAGGAACACATCTGAACTCATTCTATGAGGCTAGGATTAACCTAATAATAAAACCTGATAAAAATATTATAAGGAAGAAAAACTATAGAACCATATCTCTGGGGAATATTCCTGCAAGAATCCTTAACAAAATCTTGGCAAATAGAATTTAATAATGTATTGCAAGAATTGTATACTCCAACTGAGTGGGATTTTCAAGTGATCATTGACATTATTACAAGTGATATTATTACAAATGACATTATTTGCAAGCGATTGTTGCATTAATACGTATCATGTTTGTAGGCGTTTTCTGTTCATAGCACTTATTTTTTGCCCCTCCATTATCTGCCTTGTTATAATTGAGCATTTTGCATGATTAAATTCTATCTATATTCTTAGCATACTGATTATATTTCCTTTTAAAAATTTCTAGCTATTACTTAGAGTTTTCAATATACATTCATCTACTCTAAGTATGCTTTCAAGTAACACTACACCATTTCACTTGTAGTACAGGTGCCCTATGAGAGTATCCAATTCCTTTTGTTATCACTATCATTGATATCATTTATCTATATGTTATAATCACCCGACACATAGTTAAAATGATTGATTTAATTGTTATCTTTTAGGTATATTAAGAATTAGAAAAATGTTTTATTTTAAACAGATAAGTTCATTGTCTCATTCTGTTATGACTCACAAGATTTTTCTAACTCTGTAATAATTTATTACTTTGTATATTTTTATTTGCTACATTTATTTCTCTATAAGATGTATACTCTTGTCTCCTCTATTTATCAATTTGCTTATTTATTTGCTTTATTTAAGAAAGTTTGTATTTTGTCTAGCTTTTACCTTTTTATTTATGTGATTTTTAATGTCTTCAGACCTTTTACTGCTTAGTTCATTGGTTTATTGGAATATCCCTTAATACCTACCTTTTCCTATATAGAAATAAGTTTTTCCATTTTTTTTCCATTCTCATCACTTTTATATGTTATAAAATACTCATCAGTTTTCCCAGTCATACTTGGTTGAATGATATGCATTCTGTAGCAAGTTCTTTAGGATGGTCTGAAGATGAAGAATTCCTTATGTTCCTGTTTGCTGAAAACTATTTTTTTTTGTTTCTAAAGTTTTGATATATAAATGGAAAATAAGCTGGATATAACACCAGAGGGCCCCATTTTCTTTCATTTATGATTATGATTATTATTATTAATGTTCATATTATTACTTCCTTTTTTTAGGAGTGCTTTGAAAAGTCTGATGAGAGCCTGAAACTGTTGCTTTGTAAGTTATTTGATACTTTTTTCCTGGAGGTCTTCATAAGTTTTTGTTTTTGAAATCTAATACTTTTAGTAGGATATGACTCAGAGTTGATAGTTCTTTGTTAATTTTTCCAGATATCTAATAGCCACTTTTAAATGCTATTTTCATGCATGCTAGATTCATGTTTTGTTTTGTGTTGTTTTTATTTCTATTTCTGAAAGGACTCTTGAATTGTAGTTTGCTTTTCATTTGTTATTTGATTTATTTCTCCAATGTTTAATTTTTATCTTCAGGAATTCTGATATAAACATTTTTTTCCTAAATATTTTCATTTCTACTACTTTTTTTTTCTTTACCTCTTTTCATTCTGTCATATTCCTTTCCTTGGTTGTTTTTCTTATTTTCTTCAACGTGCTTTATTAAATATTCATATGACTCTAATCCTTTTGGAGACTTTTAAAATTTATTTTTCATTTCTGAGATTTTGTGTTTTTCTTACATTTCTTTCTGATTTCAATCAATTTTCTTCCTTAGTTACTCCTTATAGTGATTTCTTTTTTGGTTTTAGCTTTTGAATTTTTGATTCAACATACTTCTATATACTCAATGCTTGTTTGAATATATTTAATTCCGTTTGGAGTATTGAATTACATTGTCTTCTGGTTCACTGCTGTTTTTCAGTAGGTACTGCACTTTATTGGATATATTTAGACTTCTGTTTCTAGATTTTCTACAATAGCTCTTTAAGAGCTTTACTTTCCTCTTAACTGATTTTCCTAATAATGAAGTGTGCCATAAGATTATTAGTTGAATGGTGCCCTCTTCTGTCAGGATAGCAAAGTCCAGTTATTTTAGCATTTTTTTTTCTTTTCAGTTTGTTACAGGAATGTGAGAAGTTGTGAGAACTTCAAATTGATGGTTTACTCTTGTCTTTCACTACTTTAAAATTTCCCCTTTCCTTCCCCCCAAGTTGCTAAAGGATGCTTTTTCTTTTGCTTCTTATTTTTCTCTCACTGAACCTGTGTTGCAATAACTGCCTTTAAATCATGCAATCCTTTAAAATTTGACTGGCCTCTTTAAATAACACCTATAACTTTAGGAGAGCCTGGGTGGCTCATTTGGTTGAGTGTCCAACTTCAGCTCAGGTCATGAGCTGAAGGTCAGTTAATGGTTTGTGAGTTCAAGCCCCACATCGGGCTCTGTGCTGACAGCTCAGAGCCTGGAGCCTGCTTCAGATTCTTGTCTCCCTCTCTCTCTGCTCCTCCCCTGCTCGTGCTCCCTCTCTCTCAAAAATAAACATCCAAAAAAAGAGACTTTTAAATATCACCTACAGGTTTAAATTGTGCCTGTTTGAGTCTCTGATCTTTTGAATCCTTTCCCCATAGAACTAAATCTGTCTAGACACTTTCCCAGTGGTTTTGGCTTACGCTGGATATAATCTTCTTGGTGGTTTTTCCAAATCATTCTCATGACCTTTCTCTAGTCTCTGTCTTTCTTATAGATTTTCTGTCTGTATTTGCTCTTCTAGAAACCTTGCAGTTGGGCTGAGGTGGGGTGGAAGCCAAAGATACCACACACAGTAATTTGGTAATATTCACTTTTTATTCACTGCCATTTTTCAATATGGCATGATCTGTCTTTAAGTGCACAGCTTCATGTTGAAATTAGTTTTCCCGGGCGCCTGGGTGGCGCAGTCGGTTAAGCGTCCGACTTCAGCCAGGTCACGATCTCGCGGTCCGGGAGTTCGAGCCCCGCGTCAGGCTCTGGGCTGATGGCTCAGAGCCTGGAGCCTGTTTCTGATTCTGTGTCTCCCTCTCTCTCTGCCCCTCCCCCGTTCATGCTCTGTCTCTCTCTGTCCCAAAAAAAATAAATAAACGTTGAAAAAAAAAATTAAAAAAAAAAAAAAAGAAATTAGTTTTCCCTGTTTGCTCCTTGATGTTAGCTGGCAAGGATATTTGGAGACATGTTTTATAATGTACCCAATGTTGTTCTTGGCTACATCTATTATGACAGTTTAAGAGTGTCCTTTAAAAGAAGCATTAGTATTGAATACTTTTATCCCTGGGGCAAACATATGATCACTAAAAAAAGTTATTTAGACATCAATTTAAGGAAGAATATCTAGCAGTTAGAAATAACAAAGATGAAATAGGCTGCCTTCAAATACACTGAATGTCCCATAAACACAGCTGGTAAAAGCTTTTTTGGAATCACCACTTGTTATGAATATTTTGGATGCTATGGATTTGGAGGAATTATATAATTCAAAATATACATGCTCTGAATTGCCTCTAACAACCTATACAACTGTAAAGGTCTTTAATTATTTGATTATCAGACACCTGATTAATTCTACAAATGATATCCTCTATTTGCTACTTTCTTCCTCCTCCATCTTTCTCAGAACATTTGATACATTTCCCGTTATTAACTCACCACCTATTTATGCTTGACCCTTTATATTATGTGTTTAATTCTTAATTGTCAGTAATTCTTATCTCCTTTAAGTCATCCACTGCAATATTAATATGGAAATTCTCTCTATATATACTTGATTTCATTATATACTTTTAATACATCTTGACACATATTTAAAGTTTAATATGAGTAATATCATATGACTTTGAATTCAATTTGACTTTCACTTTTTCTTAAAATAAAAAAGAACTTTGCAAAATATGATGACTATGAAATTAAATTTCTTTGCTCCTGGTGATACCAGCTATAAAATAGAATATCTGAAGTAATTTTATTCTTTAAAGTAATGTGCTAAAACTTAAGCACTATTTATTGCATATGCTACTCCCATTTTTGGAAGACAAGTAAAGAAAAACTTTTTAATTAAATTAAAATGTTAAACTAACACGTAAAACATACTATTGTATCCCTATAAATAGTAGCATAGCTTCTATGAGCAAAGAAACAATATACCCCAGGGGTTATAAGTGTATGATTTGGAGACAGAATGCCTAGTTTTAAGCATGGGCTCTGTCACTAACTAGTTATGTGACAGGGAAGTTATGAATCCTTTCTGTGCCTCAGTTTCCTCATTTGTAAAATGTGAGTAATAATAGTGTCTAACTCATAGGAATGTTGTACAAATAAATGAACTAATATATATGCAAAGCCTTATAACATTACTAACTATAATCATATAATAAAATTTAGCTTTTCATAGTCTTCATTATTATGATTTCATACTAAAGTGAAAGAAATGCAGACATTTAAAGTCTCTTAATATTATTGATACATATACATAATATACGCTAACAATATGTCATAAAACAATATTATTATACATTAGACTAAGCTTTTTTTTTTTAATTTAATGTGGTCTTGGGGTGCCTGGGTGGCTCATTTGGTTGAGTGTCTGACTCTTGATTCCATCTCAGGTCATGATCTCATGGTTCATGGGTTGAGCCCCACACCTGGCTCTTTGCGGACGGCACAGAGCCTGCTTGGGATCCTCTCTCTCTCTCTCTCTAGAGAGATTTAAAACTTTAAGATTTAAAACTTTCAAGTATATAATATTGTTAATAATAATCACCATGCAGTACATTATAGCCCAGATCTTACTTACTTGATACCTTGGAGTTTGTACTTTTTGACAAACAGCTTCTCTTTTCTGCCATGTACCCACATCCCCACCAGTCCCTGGTAACCACCTTTCTACTCTCTATGAGTTTGGTTTTTTTAGATACCACATATAAGAGAGAACATACAGTATTTCTCTTTCTCTGTCTGTCATATTTATCTCAGCATAAGGCCTTCAAAGTCCATCCATGTTGTTGCAAAGGGCGAGATTTCCTTCTTTTTTATGGCTGAATAATATTCAATTGTGTGTGTACCATATCTTTTTTATCCATTCATCTATTCATAGGCACATAATGAACATGGGAGTGCAGATATTTCTTCAAGACAGTATTTTCATCTCCTTCAGATATGTACCCAGAAGTGAGATTGCTAGGTCATATAGAATTTCAATTTTTAATATTTTCCACCATGGCTTTATGAATTGACATATCCCATAGCACAAGTATTCCTTTTTCTCCAGTTTGCCAACCTTGTTGTTCTTGTAGTTCACTGAATTTCTTTTAGAGGATCATTCTGAATTCTTTGTCAAACAATTCATAGATCTCCATTTCTTTAATGTCAGTCATAATTTTAGTTTCCTTTGGTGGTGCCATATTTCCTTAATTAAATATAATTCTTGTTGCCTTATGTTGGTGTCTGCACGTTTAAAGATGTTGGTACTTCTTCCAATCTTTACAGACTGACTTTAGCAGGCCAACCCCTCACCAGTCAGCCTGTCCAGATATTGGAGGATAGGCAGTCTCGGTGTATCTGTGGATGTGTTGGAATCCTTTGGTGGCCTAGTACTGAAGTGGATCAAAAGCCTGGGACAGTGGTACTCAACCTGAAATTAAGCTCCACTGAGACCTGGATTTAGAGATGCTCTTTTGGAGCCATGGTTTATGGCCACTCATTGAGAGCCTGAAGCCACAAGAGTCACACAGGACTGCAAAGACCAGTTGATGCTGGGATGTGCCTGGAGCCTGGATTTGCTAGAGCTGTCTGGGAGCCAAGTAGGCCAATGGGAGCTGGAGAGTTTTGAGTGAGTCTGGAACATGGGTTCATGGGAACCCGCCAAGAAACAGGTTCCATGGTAGATGGCCAATGCTAGGTTGAGAAGACAAAAGCATGGAGTCATCAGAGATGCCTGGGGCTGTGGTAGTGCCCAGTGCTGGCAGACACTGGAATGGATTGGGGGCCTAAGTCAATGGGAATCCTCAGGGAGACTGGAGCTGAAGAAGCTGTCTGGAACTATTGGGGCTACCTGGGGTTATGGAGCTGACTGACCCCCAGATGGGTCAGAAACCTGGGTTTGCAGGGGCCTTCTGGGAGCCTGAAGCTGATAAAGCCACCCCCAGCTATGGAAGCTGTCTGAGGTTGCTGGAGCTGGCAGGCACCTGAGTGCAACTAGGGCCTGCGTTACTGGGACCTGCTGAGAGCCTAGTGTCACAGGATGTGTCTGAGCCTGGCAGGCATCAGGGTGAGTCCTGGGTTTCTGCTGTGCAAGCTGCCTGGAGCTGTGGGGGATGCTTGGAGCTGCTAGTGTAGGCAGGTGCTGGCATGAAACAGGGGGCCTGGATCCTAGAGCTGCAGGGAGCTCTGCTAAGGAAGCTGCCCAGGCCTGTGGGAATTGCTTGGATCACTGGAGTAGGCAGATTCCAGGCTGAGGTGGGTCCTGAATACCCAGAAGCCCTCAGGGAGGTTTGCCATGAAAGTCACCCAGGGTCACTCTAACAGGCGGGCACAGGGATTAACCAGGGTCTGGATTCACAAGAACCCACAAGGAACATGGAACCAAGAATGTCACTTGAAGCCACTGGAGTTACCTAGGGCCACTTCAGTTGCTGGTGCTAGGGTGAACATGTTGGGGAGGGCCTGGGTTAATGGGATCCACCTAGAGCTATGCAACTTAACTTGGTGCTGAGGCAGGGAAGCTCTGGGGTCTACAGTAAAATTGGGGGCTCACTGTACTGTCCTCCCAAGGTGATCATGTCTAAGGGCGGAGCTGTACAGACTTGGAAAGGGGTAATGGGGGCTCGGGTTTCTGAGAGCCCTTTGAGACCCTGATGACACGGAGGTTGCCCAAGGCCACTAGAGTCAACAAGCCCCTGGGTGAAAAGGGGCCTGGAATATTTGGCTCTTATGAAAGTATCTTTGTGCATAGTTGTTTAGACTATTGTTTCTGTGGGGAGACTAACACGTAGTAATTCCTCCACCACCGTTTTGCTAATGTCACTTGCCAACACGGTCTTTCTTTTATTAATATGATAACTGTGTTTTCCAATTTGAAATTTAAAGTGTATATAATCTCTTATCCACTTTATACCTGTTTTAGGCAATGCATTAAAAATGCTCAGACAAAATGTACCTTGAGGCCAAGTTCAATGAGTACTCTTAGCTAAAATATTTCCTATATATGTATGAAAATGATTTTAAATGAAAATAAAAAGGTTTTGCATTACAGTGAGGTCACAAAATATTATCTCAGAATAACACCTTAAAATATAATACTCTAAAAGAAAGTATGGATATATCTTTGAATTTTAAGATAGATTCTTCATAGATATCTGGTTTGTTCATTTGGTTATTTGGTTGATGATGATTTGTTTATAATTTATACATTTTAAGTCAGTTAATACAGTAAGATTTAAAAAAGTGAATTTGATTCCCATTCACCTCTACTGGCTATTATATAAAATTCTATATATAATCTCAATATCTTATATAAATATATATACATTTACATACATATTACTGTAAGATATTTATATATATTTTAGCTATATAAGATACTGAGAATAGATTTAGAAATTCGTATCACTTCCATTACATATATAACAGAAATGACATTTAGAAAATAAATAGAAATAATCACTTACTGATAATATTCAGAACATGAATGATATTAATCTTTGCTAAAGATATTAGTTTACCAAAATTCAACATTTAAGTTTGACACAATTTAATTTGAATTAATAATTGATATTAGCTGATTTTTCCTTCCCTTTTGATCAAAGAAAATTTTTACACATCTCTATGTGGATGCTTTTTCAAAGCATATAGGATTTAATTTAAAAGTTTTGAATTAAATTAATGAAGTAAAATTTTTATACAACATATATTCTGAATATGCTATAAACTAGAGTAACTTTTACTTAATTTTGAAATTAATTCCCACATCATTCCTTTTGTGCTTCTTTGCTAGTGAAAATAATTACTTTCAAAATGTGTGAATATTAACACAACTACTGTAAAAGTCTTTACATAAGGTGAACAAAAACTATCTAAAACACACAAAATTAAAAAAAGATCTTGTTGTATCAAATACAACATCCAATCTCAGAGATTATCTAAAGTGAAAGAAACCAAAAACAACAAAACTTTTTCAAATCTAACCAGAGAATTTAATTACTTTATTAAAGAAAAAAAAAGTAACAGTACTAATTTGCAACTTACAAACCTACACTCAGTCCACAAATTGCTAAAAAATTATCAAACTACAACTTGCATTCATAATATTTTCATCATAAGACTGCTGTCACTATAAATAGTTACTCCATATACTTTTTTTTTTTTAATTTTCAAAGAGTGAAGATATTCCATTTCAAGTTTCAGCTGTCTTTCCTGAGAATGACCTTAGTTTTCCTCATTCTAAATTAATGCATAAATAAATGTGAATTACTTTTGGAAAGCAATATAGATATACAAAACATTTGAAAAACATCAATGTAAGTAGTTTTGTTCTTTGTTTTAAAATCCATTTGTAAAGTAATTTATTGCATATCCTTCCTTTTCAGAAAATGTAAATACTTCATTTGGAAATTCTTCTTAAGTATGTAGAGTAATGCCTCAAAGTAATATTGGTAGTGGTTTATTTAAAAAATATATCATCTATGTCTACGTGTAAATGATCTCCTAATTCATTCAAAACAGATTTGACATTCTATATTTTTTCTAAAACTATTTTTTTTTTAATTTTTTTTTTCAACGTTTATTTATTTTTGGGACAGAGAGAGACAGAGCATGAACGGGGGAGGGGCAGAGAGAGAGGGAGTCACAGAATCGGAAACAGGCTCCAGGCTCTGAGCCATTAGCCCAGAGCCTGACGCGGGGCTCGAACTCACGGACCGCGAGATCGTGACCTGGCTGAAGTCGGACGCTTAACCGACTGCGCCACCCAGGCGCCCCTAAAACTATTTATTATAAGTGAGCTTATTATAATACATAGTTCATTTTAAAATTATAAAGAAGTGTAAATATTAATAAATATCCATCCCTCCTTGGAATTTGTGACCTCGAATTTGATGGCTGATTATCACATAATTATTTTCCTTCTTTTACGATATCATATAATTTTATGGATTTTGAAATATGTAGTATAAGTAATGTCTTCCTCTCCCTGTATCTTATTTTAAGAGTTATTACTTATAATGTTCCATTTAACTTCATGTAAATTCAAACTCACTAGTTGTAAATGTTTACTTATAAAGTAAGACCAACTTATTTCTCCCAAAGAAGTTGAAGACAAAGAAATTCTTTTTGTACACATCGAATAATTTACTTTTAGACCTTGACATTAAGACATAATGACTATTTATTTATTTATTTATTTAACTATTTATTTATTTATTTTTGGCTAGATAGGAATAGCTGGAATTATTTCTGGATAGTAAACTCAAAGTACATACTTTTTTTTCTCTTGCTAGCATCAAGAAAATCAATGAAATTATTGGTTTTAAATATACTAATGGGATCATAATTAAATTCTTCTTTGAGTAGGTGTTGGTATATGGAAATTACTTATTAATTCAAGTACTTTACTAACATGACTTTCAATGTTTCAAATAATATATACTAGGGTTATAAGAATTCTTAGAAACCATCTAATACATTTGTTTTCTTAAAGAGAACATCTATATTGTTCCTAAGAAATTCAGTTTGAGTCTTCACTTACATCAGTCAAGAGAAGCTCATTCTTTTCTAAGGAAGATTATCCCCAAAGATGAGACACTTCTCCCTTCAACAGTTATTCTTCACAGTTAAACATTTTAATCTTTTTCCATTTATGTTGAATGAGTTGGTATCATGACATCTTATTTTATAGAGCATCATGCTAAATATTTGGAGTCCTCTTACTCTCCTTTTTTAAAGTGAACTTTTCCAACTATTTAATTTTTTTCATGATGAGATTTTCATTGCTCTTCTTAAAATAAACTTTACGATGTCAATGTCCCTCTTAAAATTTGAAGTACATAATTCAAAGACAAATCCTGCTGTGATTTGATGGCCCATGTAGTCCTGCAGCCTAAAATTATAATAGCTCCTTCGTTAAAAAAGCAGCCAAAATACCCCTTTTCATCTTTTCATAAAATGGATACAGATGAACCATCTAATTTTCATTTTCTTATTTGAATTTTTGAATTACATACAAGGCTTCCTTTCTATCCCTATAGAAATTGTTTTTCTGGGTTGAATACATAATTTCATTCTTTAAGGAATACCAACCAATAAAAAAAGATCAGTCCCTACAAGTTTTAGCATACTCCCTTCGACGAGGAGAATATGAAAGCATCAATGGTAATTAAAACGTATGCTTTACTAAAGGAATAAATAAAGTACTATGGAAACACTGGAAAAAGAGCAACTAATCTGATCACAAATTATAATGCATAATGTCACCCTCTCAAGGTCACACTCATCTAGAGATCTTCTGTGATACTCCTCTTCATGCACTGATGATTTGCACGTCTGGTTCACTGCACTTCTCTTCATTCGTATTCCTGATACCACTCATAGTGACTTTGGTGTCCCTTCACATGACTCTTCCCTAGCCCTGTTATCACACTTACTAAGCAATTCATTTCTCATCACCAAGTTCAGCCCATCTCAGTCACCACCTACAAAATCACAGTCTCTTATCAGCATTGCCTAATGCTGCTCCACTTCCCAGTAAAATCTACACTCCTTTTTTCTGCAACAAGAAAATCATATTCTTGTTTGTTCAACTACCCCCACTATATTAAATGTCCATATCTTAGAAGAGATGTCTTTAATTTTATGCAAATCTATACTAATAACTTCTATAATTTTGAAATGTTTTTCTCATAGATTTTCATACCTTTTGCCAAGTTTATTTCTAAATACTTTATCTGTATTGTTGCTAATGTGACTATTTTTTTTCTTCAATTATGCCCTTTAAATGATTATTTCAAGTATATATGAAAGGCTATTTTTGTGTGCCAATTTTATATCTTGCCAGATTAGTTAATGCTTTTTTCTTTATTTTAGTTATATCACCAAGTTTCTTGATATTTCAAATATGTTATTTTAAAAGAAAAATGTCTTTATTTCTTCTTTTGTTTCTGGTGACTCTATCTTTTGCTTTTCTATTGTTCTGGCTGACATATCATATATATATTTAATAATTTTTTAATGTTCATTTATTTTTGAGAGAGAGAGTGCGAGTGGGGGAGGGACAGAAAGAAGGAGACACGGAATCTGAAGCAGGTTCCAGACTCCGAGCTGTCAGCACAGAGCCCAATGTGGGGCTCGAAATCATGAACTACGAGATCATGACCTGAGCCGAGGTCGGATGCTTAACAGACTTAGCCACGCAGAGACTCTTCATATATATTTTTAAATGGCATTGAATCGGGACAGTACTTTTGCCTTATGTTCGATTTTAGCAGAGATGACAATGTTACTTCATCGAGTAAGAAAATGGCTTACTAAATAGCTGGATAATATGCTGGATGACAGGTAACAGATACAAGTAGATGATAATAAGTATATAGATAGAGGTGGCAAAATCAAGAATATTTGTGGAATTCCTTCCTGTTGAGCATACTGAAGATTGCCGCATGATTTTTCTCTTTATATTCAATTATGAATCATGTTACTGACTGTCCTTATATTAAATAATTCTGGCATTTTGGAATTAAACTCCACTTTATTATAATATACACCATTTTAATGGCTTTTTAGATTCTTTTTGTTAATACATTAATATTTGAATCAACAATTCAGTGCCCAACTTGCTCCATTGAAATGGTGTTTTGATCATACTTATTTAAAAAAAATTTAATGTTTATTTTTGAGAGAGACAGAGAATGCAAGTGGGTTGGGGCAGAGAGAGAGGGAGGCATAGAATCTGAAGCAGGCTGCAGGCTCCTAGCTGTCAGCACAGAGCCCAACTTGGGGCTCGAACTCACGAGCTGTCTAATCATGACCTGAGCTGAAGTCGGACCTCAACCGACTGGGTGGTGAACCACCCAGATGCCCCTGATCACACTTATTTTTATATGCTCCAGACAAAGTACATGCGGCATTATGATCTGGCCTTCACATTTTGTTAAACTTTATCTGTGAAATCATATTGGTTTGCTTCATTGTTAAAAGTGTTGATAAAATATTTTCTGTCTTTAATGGAAATTAATTAAACTTCCTTTCTTTACAAGGCTTATTTTTGACAAATGACATTTTTTTTTGGAAATTTTCCATATTATCTAGGATAACGTCAGCAAACACTTTTTTATTTTTTTCTTCTCAGTGCAGAACCCAGCCATACTCATTTCTTTGTACCTTGGCTATGGCTGCTTTCACACGAAGATGGCAGGGTTGAGGGGTACCTGGGTGGTTTGGTCCATTAAGTGCCTATTCTTGATTACAGCCCAGGTCATGATCTCACATTCGTGGGTTCAAGCCCCACATCAGGCTCCATGCTGATAGTGCTGGGCCTGCTTGAGGTTCTTTCTCTCCCTGTCTCTGTGCTCCTCTCCTGATCTCTCTCTCTCTCTCTCCCTCTCTGTCTCTCTGTCTCTCAGAAATAATCTTTAAACAGAGAAAATTAAAAGAAAAACTAAAATGGCAGAATTAAAGAGTTGAGACAGTATTTATTCACACAGCTAAAAATAATACTATCTGAACCTTACCATAAAAAGTTTTCTGACCCTCCAGTTCCATCCACGTAGTTGCAAATGGCAAGATTTCATTCTTTTTGATTGCCGAGTAATACTCCATTGTATATTATATACCACTTCTTCTTTATCCATCCATCCATTGATGGACATTTGGGCTCTTTCCATACTTCGGCTATTGTTGATAGTACTACTATAAACATGGAGGTGCATGTGTCCCTTTGAAACAGCACACCTGTATCCCTTGGATAAATGCCTAGTAGTGCAATTCCTGGGTCGTAGGGTAGTTCTATTTTTAGTTTTTTGAAGTTGTATTTTTAGTTTTTTTAGTTTTAGTTTGCTTTCCCACCAACAATGCAAAAGAGATCTTCTTTCTCTGCATCCTCACCAACATCTGTTGTTGCCTGAGTTGTTAATGTTAGCCAGTGTGCAGTGATATCTCAGTGTGGTTTTGATTTGTATTTCCCCGATGATGAATGATGTTGAGCATTTTTTCATGGGTCAGTTGGCCATCTGGATGTCTTCTTTCAATAAGTGTCTATTCATGTATTTTGCCCATTTCTTCACTGGATAATTTGTTTTTTGGGTGTTGAGTTTGATAAGTTCTTTATAGATTTTGGATACTAAGCCTTATCTGATATGTCATTTGCAAATATCTTCCCCCATTCTGTCGGTTGTCTTTTAGTTTTGCTGATTGTTTCCTTTGACATGAAGAAGCTTTTTATTTTGATGAGGTCCCAGTAGTTCATTTTTGTTTTTGTTTCCCTTGCCTCCGGAGACATGTTTAGTAAGAAGTTACTGTGGCCAAGATTTTGCTTTCTCCTTAAGGATTTTGATGGCTTCCTGTCCTACATTTAGGTCTTTCATCCATTTTGAGTTTGTTTTTGTGTATGGTGTAACAAAGTGGTCCAGGTTCATTCTTCTGCATGTTGCTGTCCAATTTTCCCAGCACCACTTGCTGAAGACACTGTATTTATTCCATTGGATATTCTTTTCTGCTTGGTCAAAGATTAGTTGGCCACACGTTTGCGGGTCAATTTCTGGGTTCTCTATTCTGTTCCATTGATCTGAGAATCTGTTCTTGTGCCAGTACCATACTGTCTTGATGATTACAGCTTTGTAGTACAGCTTGAAGTCTGGGATGGTGATACCTCCTGCTTTGGTTTCCTTTTTCAAGATCGCTTTCGCTATTTGGGGTCTTTTCTGGTTCCATACAAATTTTAGGATTATTTGTTCTAGCTCTGTGAAGAATGCTGGTGTTACTTTGATAGGGTTGCATTGAATTTGTAGATTGCTTTGGGTAGTATCGACATTTTAACAATATTTGTTCTTCCTATCCAGGAGCATGGAATCTTTCTCCATTTTTTTGTGTCTTCTTCAATTTCTTTCACCAGCTTTCTATCGTTTTCAGTGTATAATTTTTCACCTCTTTGGTTAGATTTATTCCTAGGTATTTTATGGTTTTTTGTTCAACAGTAAATGGGATTGATTCCTTGATTTCTCTTTCTGTCACTTCATTGTTGGTGTATAGGAATGCAACTGATTTCTGTGCATTGATTTTATATCCTGCAACTTTGCTGAATTCATGAATCAATTCTAGCAGTTTTTGGTGGAATCTTTTGTGTTTTCCATATAGAGTATCATGTCATCTGTGAAGAGTGAAAGTTTGACCTACTCCTGGCCAATTTGGATGTCTTTTATTCCTTTGTGTTGTCTGATTGCAGAGGCTAAGACTTCCAATGCTATGTGGAATAACAGTGGCGAGAGTGGACGTCCCTGTCTTGTTCCTGACCTTAGGGGGAAAGCTCTCAGTTTTTCCCCATTGAGGATGATATTAGTGTTGGGTCATTCATATATGGCTTTTATAATCTTGAGGTATGATCCTTCTATCCCTACTTTCTTGAGGGTTTTTATCAAGAAAGGATGCTGTATTTTGTCAAATGCTTTATCTGCATCTATTGGGAGGATCATATGGTTCTTGTCCTTTCTCTTATTGATGTGATGAATCACGTTAATTGTTTTGCGGATATTGAACCAGCCCTGCATCCCAGGTATAAATCCCACTCTGTTGTGGCAAATAATTTCTTTAATGTATTGTTGGATCCAGTTGGCTAATATCTTTTTGAGGATTTTTGTATCCATGTTCATCAGGGATATTGGTCTATAGTTCTCCTTTTTAGTGGGGTCTCTGTCTGGTTTTGGAATCAAGGTAATACTGGCTTCACAGAAAGAGTTTGGAAATTTTCCTTCCATTTCTATTTTTTGGAACAGCTTCAAGAGAATTGGTGTTAACTCTTCCTTAAATGTTTGGTAGAATTCCCCTGGAAAGCCTGGAATCCCCTCTTTCCCCTGGAAGTCCATCTGGCCCTGGACTCTTGTTTTTTGGCAGGTTTTTGATTACTAAGTCGATTTCCTTACTGGTTATGGGTCTGTTCAAATTTTCTATTTCTTCATGTTTCAGTTTTGGTAGTGTATATGTTTCTAGGAATTTGTCCATTTCTTCCAGATTGCCCATTTTATTGGCATATAATTGCTCATTGTATTCTCTTATTGTTTTTATTTCTGTTGTGTTGGTTGTGATCTCTCCTCTTTCATTCTTGATTTTATTTATTTGGGTCCTTTCCTTTTTCTTTTTGATCAGACTGGCTAGTGCTTTATCAATTTTTTTAATTCTCTCAAAGAACCAGCCTCTGGTTTCATATCTGTTCTACTGGTTTTTTTGTTTTGTTTTTGGTTTTTGGTTTCGATAGCATTAATTTCTGCTCTAATCTTTATTATTTCTGGTCTTCTGCTGGTTTGGGGTTTTATTTGCTGTTCTTTTTCCAGCTCCTTAAAATGTAAGGCTAGGTTGTGTATTTGAGATCTTTCTTCCTTCTTTAGGAAGGCCTGGATTGCTATACACTTTCCTCTTATGACCTCCTTTGCTGCGTCCCAGAGGTTTTGGGTTGTGGTGTTATCATTTTCATTGATTTCCATATGCTTTTTAATTTCCTCTTTAACTGCTAGGTTAACTCATTCATTCTTTAGTAAGATGTTCTTCAGTCTCCAAGTATTTGTTATCTTTCCAAATTTTCTCTTGTGGTTGATTTTGAGTTTCATAGCATTGTGGTCTGAAAACATGCATGGTATGATCTTGATCTTTTTGTACTTACTTAGGGCTGATTTGTGTCCCAGTATATGGTGTATTCTGGAGAACGCTCCATGTGCACTGGAGAAGAATGTATATTCTGCTGCTTTAGGATGAAATGTTTTGAATATATATGTTAAGTCCATCTGGTCCAGTGTGTCATTCAAAGCCATTGTTTCCTTGATGATTTTTTTTATTAGATTATCTGTCTATTGCTGTGAGTGGGGTGTTGAAGTCTCCTACTATTATGGTATTACTGTCAATGAGTTTCTTTATGTTTGTGATTAATCAATCTATATATTGGGGTGCTCTCACATTTGGCGCATAAATGTTTACAATTGTTAGGTCTTCTTTGTGGATAGACCCCTTGATTATGATATAATGCCCTTCTGCATCTCTTGATACAGTCTTTATTTTAAAGTCTAGATTGTCTTATATAAGTATGGCTATTCTGGCTTTCTTTTGGTGACCATTAGCATGATAGATGGTTCTCCATTCCCTTATTTTCAATCTGAAGGTGTCTTTAGGTCTAAAGTGGGTCTATTGTAAACAGCATATAGATGGATCTTGTTTTCTTATCCATTTTGTTACCCTATGTCTTTTGATTGAAGAATTGAGTCCATTGACGTTTACAGTGAGTACGGAAAGATATGAATTTATTGCGATTATGATGCTTGTAGAGTTGGAGTTTCTGGTGGTGTTCTCTGGTTCTTTCTAATCTTTGTTGTTTTTGGTATTTATACATATACATATATATATATATATATATTTTTTTTTTTTTTTTCATCTTTTCTCCCCTCAGAGAGTCCCCCTTATAATTTCTTGCAGGGCTGGTTTAGTGGTCACAAACTCCTTTAATTTTTGTTTGTCTGGGAAACTTTTTATCTCTCCTTCTATTTTGAATGACAGCCTTGCTGTATAAAGAATTCTGGGCTGCATATTTTTCTGATTCAGCACACTGAATATATCCCGCCACTCCTTTCTGGCCTGTCAAGTTTCTGTGGATAAGTCTGCTGCAAACCTGATCTGTCTTCCCTTGTATGTTAGGGACTATTTTTCCCCTGCTGCTTTCATGATTCTCTCCTTGCATGAGTATTTTGTGAATTTGACTATGATATGCTTTGTTGATGGTTGGTTTTTGTTGAATCTAATGGGGTCCTGGATTTTGGTGTCTGTGTCTTTCCCCATATTAGGCAAGTTTTCTGCTATGATTTGCTCACATAACCCTTCTACCCCTATTTCTCTCTTTTCCTCTTCTGGGACCCCTATGATTCTGATGTTGTTCCTTTTTAATGAGTCACTGACTTCTCTAATTCTTAAATCATGCTTTTTTGCCTTAATCTCCCTCTTGTTTTCTGCTTCGTTATTCTCTATAAGTTTGTCATCTATATCGCTGATTCTCTGTTCTGCCTCATTGATCCTTGCCGCTGCTGCATCCATCCGCGATTGCAGCTCAGTTATAGCATTTTTAATTTTGTTCTGGCTATTTTTTACTTCTTTTATCTCTGCAGAAAGGGATTCTAATCTATTTTTGACTCCAGCTAGTATTCTTATTATCGTGATTCTAAATTCTGGTTCAGACATCTTGCTTATATTTGTGTTGGTTAAATCCCTGGCTGTCATTTCTTCATGCTCTTTCTTTTGGGGTAAATTCCTTCATTTTGTGATTTTGAAGGGAGAAAAGGAATTAATGAGGTAGAAAAATTGAAATTAAAAAGAAAATTAAAATTAAAAAACTATTAAAATTAAAAATTAAAAACACACACAGAAATCAAATAGATGATGCTAGATCCTAGGTGTGTTTTGGTCTGGGTGTTGAAAGTGGCTTGACAGATTAGAGAAAAAAAAGGGGGGGAAGGAAATTGTTTGAGAATTTGAAAAAATCAATACACTGAAGTAGACTAAAATGAGATGACGGGGGTAAAATAGAATTTGAAAAAATATACACACAAGTAAAGAAAATAGTGGAAAAAATTTAAAGAAAAATATTTTTAATAAAAATTAAAAATAAATATGAATTTTTCTTTTTCTGTTTTCAAGAAAAAAGAAAAGAAATGAAAAAGATAAAAAAGGTTAAAAAAAGAAAAAAAGGAAATCGTTTGAAAATTTGAAAAAGTGAATACACTGTAGTGGACTAAATGAAATGATGGAAGTAAAATAGAGTTTGAAAAAATTTACATAAAAACAAAAAATAGAGTAAAAAATTAAATAAAAATATTTTTAATAGAAATTGAAAGTAAAAATGAAGTTTTTCTCTTTCTGCATTCAAGAAAAAGAAGAGAAATAAAAGAGAAAAAAATAAAAAGAAAGAAAAAAATAAAAAGGAAATTGTTTGAAAATTTGAAAAAGTGAATACACTGAGGTAGACTAAAATAAAATGATGGAAGTAAAATAGAATTTGAAAAAATTTACACCAAAGTAAAAATATAACTATAATTAAATAAAAATATTTTAATAAAAACTGAAAATAAAAATGAACTTTTTCTTTCTGTATTCAAGAAAAAGAAAAGAAGTGTAAAAGAGAAAAAGTAAAAAAAGGAAAGAAAATTGAATAGATGAACCCGCTAGCAGATTGAAGTAGGACTGAAGTTACTTCATTTTCCCCTAGAAGTCAGTCTATGTAGTGCTTTTTAGTCCGTAAACTAAGCTGGTGGTGAGACGTGTTCTTGAGGAGTGAAGTTGTCACAGTTGGGTGGGGCTCACTGTAACAGCTCTGCTCTCCACTAGATGGCGCTGCTAGCCTACTGGGGTGGATTGTTGCAGTGTTCGTAGGTGCATATGCGCATGTGCGGGATCCGTGAAAACGGAACACTCAGTCTGTTCTCCCAGATCAGCAATGGCACATCAGTTCTCTGTCTTCAGGTTTCATCCACTCCCCACCTTTTCACTCTCCGTGACCAGGCCCAGGCAGTACCTCTCTCCCAAGTTTTGTCTCAGATGCAGCTGTTTTCCCTGGCCCCTTACTTGCAAAGGACTGTGGCTTTGACCCGTTCCGCTCCTCTGTAGGAGAGTCTTACAGAGCAATGGCCGAATGAGCAATGGCCGAGTGTCAGCTGCACCCAGGAACGCCTGCTGGACCCTGCTACTGCCAGTGCCCCGAGACTGCGGCCAGGTGCCGGCCCGCCCCAGAAAAAGTTCACAAGATAGTGTAGCGGCAGTGTTTCGGGGATTATGGAAAATTACAACACCTATCTGGCACCAGGCTTCACTCTTAATGACCTCGTTCCAGCACCAGCAAATGTGGCCGTTTTCCGGGGTCTGCTGGGACCAGGTGGCTTCAACAGTCTCTACCAAATGTCCTTGCAGCAGTGGAACTGCTTTTCCCCATGTGCCCGAGGACCTCCCGGACCCACTCTGTTCCTGGGGATTCGCCCTTCCCACCAGAGCACCGCCAGGTATGGAGCTGCAGAGTTGCAGCCTTTGTGCTCCCCTTGGTTACAGTCTTAATGGAATTTAAACTCTCTCCTTTCTCCTTTCTCCCTTTTTAGTTTAGTCCCTGCGGGTGTTTCCGATTTTCCACTTTCTCTTCAGCTGATTTTGGGGAGGGGTGCTTTTCCTGTATTCTCCCTCGCTCCCCAGTCTCCATCCTCTCTCCACCTGCAAAAGTGGTTCCCTACCCTCAGCGGCTTCTCGCTTCCCAAATTCACTTCTCTGCGCACGTACCTGCTGAATTCTTTGGTTCAGCTTGTGCAGATTGTTGTGTTAATCCTCCAATCAGTTTTCTAGGTGTGTAGGATGGTTTAGTGTTGGTCTGGCTGCATTTCATGGACATAAGACACACCTGTATCTAAAAGTATCTTACCTAGTGGTTTATATGTTTATATGCTCATAGTGACATACTTACTGGCTATTTTGTCCATGGCTATATTCTGAAGACCTTGAACTCTTTCCAGAACACATTAAGACCTTGATTTTTCTTTTTTTATTTAAAAGAAATTTAATGTTTATTTATTTTTGAAAGAGAGTGAGCACATGTGAGTGGAGGAGAGGCAGAGAGAGAGGGAGATAGCATCCAAAGCAGGCTCCAGGCACTAAGCTGTCAGCACAGCGCCCAACGCAGGTCTCAAACTCACAAACCATGAGATCATGAGCTGAGTGGAAGTTGGACATTTAACCAACAGAGTCACTCAGCACCCCTAAGCCCTTGATTTTTCTTGACAAAGGAATACATGAGATTAAGTGGGAATACAGTCTAAAAGGAACAAAGTATTAAACAATTACTTTGACATCCTTTAAGAGACTATTATGTTAATATCATAATTCATATAATTATTTCTTAATAATATAAATTTAATAGTGTCCTAAACTCAACACTATGCTGAGGAAATATAAAAAAGATGGTTAATATTTTTCTGATTATTATTCTTAATCTAATACTTTAGCAGACACTGTCCTCCACCAACATCTTGCCTCTTGAGTTTTAGAACCCCTTGAGTTTTGAGTGGGTACATGTCTGCATAACTAAAGAATAGATTTCTCAGCATATCTAGGAGATACCTGTCACCATATGGACAAATGTTTGCCAAAGGAGTATGAGTGGAAGTCGTGTGTGTTACCTTTATTTCTCAACCTAAAGGACGTGGAGACAAACTTACTGTCTTTCAACTTTAAATCTGGATTTAGGCACAGATACTATGGTGAGAAATGGAGTAGCCATTAACCATCTTGTATCTAGATGAATGATGAAGCCACCATGTGCTGTGACAGAGAAATAACATTAAAAATTATTACGCTTCAGGGGCGCCTGGGTGGCTCAGTGGGTTAAGCGTCCGACTTCAGCCAGGTCACGATCTCGCGGTCCGTTGAGTTCGAGCCCCGCGTCAGGCTCTGGGCTGATGGCTCAGAGCCTGGAGCCTGTTTCCGATTCTGTGTCTCCCTCTCTCTCTGCCCCTCCCCCGTTCATGCTCTGTCTCTCTCTGTCCCAAAAATAAATAAACGTTGAAAAAAATTATTACGCTTCTAACATTGAAAAGGGGTTTTATCAGAATTGTTTATCAGAGCAGTAAGTCAAAATAAAAAAAAAAATCTTAAGTGCTCTTTAAGTCATCTCATTACAGACTACAGCCTATACCCTAACTAGATATATATGTACTATGTACTTGTTTTTCACTTCCGCCATCCATGTTCTATTCCATACCAGAGCTATTCCACAGAAATTTCTGCAGTAAAAGAAATGTTCTGTATCAGTGCTGTCCAATATGGCATTTACTAGCCTTCTGTAGCTATTGAGCATTTCAGATGTGGGTAGTGCAATTGAGATATTGAATTTTCATATTATTTTAATTAATTTACATTTAAATTTAATAAGCCAAATGTGGCTACCAACTACCATATTGGATAGCTTAGTTTTATACCTTGCAATTTCTATACCTCTTTGATAACCTCAATTTCAACATGCTACCTTCAGTCATGCTATTTTCACTTTCTAAGAGCCTTTTGTAAAACACTAATGTCATGAGAGTCAAAATATGAATGAAGAGGAATGATTTCAGAATTACAAACTAACAATGATTGGATCCTTGCTTGAATCTTCAACTAAAAACAAATTTGTTATAAAGGATATTATAAAACATGCATTACTTAGGTAATTGGAGATATTTAAATATAGACTCTATTACACAATAACATTTTATCATGATTAAATTTCTTGAGTGTGATAATTTTATTGTGATAGTGTAGAAGCATGTATTCCTAGTATATAAAAGATTTAAAGCCAATAAACAAAGAAGTAGCATTTTAAAGTGCTAAAAGAAGAAAAGCTATTCCTACAGTTCTATGTATAACAAAATTATCCTTCAAAAGTGAAGGCAGTGTTCACTTTTCACTCTGGGATGTAGAGAGATGGAAGGAGCTTCTCTTCTTCCTTTCAACAAGAAATCCACAGTTCATTTCAGATTTCTGGCTTTTCCCCCTGAACTCATCATAGAATTGAGGTTGGAGAGACCAACAAACTGATCTAAAATCTAGGTAGACACAGTATCTTCTGGGAGAAAGGAGATTGGAACCCATGTCTATCTGGGGTAGTAACCACAACAGGATTCCATAAGAAGAGTTCAGCTACAAAGGCAGACAAGCTAGAAAAGCCTGCTGGGGCACTGAGATAGTGTGAGATCCCTGGAGATGCAGAATCGGGGAGTCTGAACACCCTTTGTCATGAATGCACCAAGTAGACAAATAAGAGATCACAAGCAGCCTCAATAAGAGTCCATTTTGGTGCAGACATGGGCCAGCAACATTGACAAGAATTTCTATACCCATGCTGTTTAGCAGGAAGTTTTGTAGTGAAGGAATGTCCCTCTTTCTTTACTATACAACAAAAACTTTAATTGTGGGGGAACTGGCAACACTGTTGGCCTTAAGATATTGGTGAATGCTCATTACAGCAGGAAAAGGCAGACTGAACTCAAGTCAGGAAGGAAATACAAGACTGAGAAGGGAGAACCATCCTGAAGGCAGGGAAGGGGCAGGAGAAGAAGGAAGACTACACTGTCTAGACTGTGCAATCAGTGCTATCCAAAGGCTGAGACTTAACCGTAACCCCAGCAGACCAAACCCCAGCATCACCCCTGGTCCAACCAAACGCCTCAGCCAAGGTATAAGCTTCAAATAGCGAGTGTTGGGAGTGGGATGGGGTGGGGGTGGGGGGGACAAGAGCTTGCAAGGATGCACTCTATGAGGAATAGCACAAAGAAAAACTTAAATAACTTAGTCAAGGAAGCATGCTCTAGTGAATTACCTTCCACCCTAGACACAGACAATCTCTATAGGAATGTGAAAGCTAAGGGGCAGTAAGAATAAATGTAGATTCAACAAGTTACAAATTCAGTCCAACTGCTAACTTGACTAATCCAATTCCCTACATGAAAATCATAGCAAAAGAAAAGCTGTGCCCATTTTCAGGCAAAGAAACGAACTAACAAAACCCCTAAATATCTATTGCCCTATACAAAACACATGTTTCAGTAAAGTGAGTTGCTGATAATCAGTGAGATTAAGGGACCACTGATAGAAAAAAAAAAAAAAGAGCATATATAATACATACTACAAATTAAGAGACATCACAACGAAGCTATTTTATACAAGAGTTTCATCTTAGTCATCTAGAAAATATTAACACTTCTGGGGAAAAATTAACAACCTGGTCAATGATAGAAATTTGGAGGGGGAACTTGTTTTATGTGTATTGAAATTAAGATAAGGAATTCACGTGAGAGACTTCTGAAGAGATGGGAATGAAATGCAAGCTGAGATGACAAGGCTTTGCTTTGTGAAATCGTGAATTCTGACGCCCAGGTATTTGACTCGGTTTCAACCTAATTTCCACCACATAAAAACTACAGACATTTTATTTTACACAGGCACAAATTCCAGAACTTGCCTTGAGATTGGAAAAAAAATCTGACATTTCTTGTATTTTTTTAAGTGAACTGCACATACTCTTGACTTTGAATTGTTTTTCCATCCACAAGTGGGTGATAGGTTGCACCATCCAACTTTCTGCCCTGTTAGAGGGGTTTTCCTTCATGGTTATCTTAATGGGCCATTTCTAAATGGGGCTGTAATGCAGTTGCAATCCTTTTTTTTCTTTTTTCTTTTTTCTTTTTTTTAATTTTGCTCATTCTCAGTGAACCTATCTGTTAAAAATTTTACGTTTTTCCTTCTCTATATCTCTATATGCTGGTCATAAGGACATTTATATTATCATAGGTCTGAGCTGGCTGACCGACAGGTGCCAATACAATTGCAGGAGAATGAGATAGCGTTCTAGGCCACCTTGCAACTTAAATTTGAGCCACCAGCAGCCTTTTGTGTCATCTAGCATATGGGTCACATATATATCCTTAACTATGGAACATCTCTCCAGAACCCAAAAAAGCCTAATAGGTATTATAATTACTCCTTAGTGCTGAAAAATATCAGATGGAATAATTCATCTTTTATAATTTAGTAATGTCTCTCTAACCTGAGAACACCGGCCCCCTAAAACCACTGATGTGGTGGGCCCTTTCTACTCTTTCAAAGACATTTGCATCACCAAGGCCTCCATTGTATTGTTGCTTTGTGATTATATTGTCTAATTAAGATGACAACATTGATATAATGCAACAAGGTGATATACAAGGTGATATGCCACAGATTGTCTCTGATGCCAATTCCCTTTGAATTATATACTACAGCAGAAGCCGGTGGCAAGTTAACATAGCACTGGAGCAAGACTATAAATATACTCGATTGTCCAATGTGTCCATTGCAAACTGTATGATTCACTTTCCTGATGAGAATGGATAATAATGTCTTTTACAGATTAATAAATGTATCTTACATACCTGAGGCCATGGTAATGTGGGTCAGCAAAGACAGAACAATTGCACAGAAACTGCAATGGGAAACAATTGTTTTTGTGGTAGTTTGCTGAAGTCCTTCAGGATCAGGTGTTTTCAGGAACAGCCTGGGGAATTAAATGGAGAATATACTAGGATATACTGCCAATCCTGCATCCTTTATTTTCTTCTCTTATAATTTAATCCACTGCCTTCTTCTCATCTTTTCTGCCTTATGATACAGGAGGTTGGAGTCTTTCTATATTTTACAGGATATGTTCTGGCTTTCAAACTTAACTTTTAATGGATGATCAATTATCTTCAGTTTTCATGTTTTCCCCGAAGTATTGATTTCCTAAACATCTGATGCCATATAATTTTCATATCTCACTTATTTTTCAAATGCCTGATATGTTTTACCTTCAGGGAAATTCTTTCCCACTGGTATATTTTCCAGGTCACCTGTAGTGCAAGTTTAACAAACACACCATGATTTTGTGTTCTACCTATCATCACTGATGAAGACCTTACTGCCAGTTAGACATTGGGTAAACCAGCTACAAATCACATTTTAATTTTTTAACATTTATTTATTTTTGAGAGAGAGAGAGAGAGAGCGTGAGTGGGGAAGGGGCAGAGAGACAGGGAGACACAGAATTGAAGCAGCCTCCAGGCTCTGAGCTGTCAGCCAGAGCCCGACCTAGGGCTTGAACTCGTGAACCTCAAGATCATGACCTGAGCTGAAGTTGGACACTTAACCAACTGAGCACCCAGGCGCCCCAACAAATCACATTTTAGAAACTGTTTTCTAACTGCTTTCTTTGACCTTGTACTGATAGTTACAGACCTGGTTTCTCTTGAAGAAAACTTTGAGATGCAGATTTCTGTTCAGTAAATTTACTAGAGAGATTTGGGGTCAAATTCATTAAGAGAGTAGAACAATAGAGTCTGGCAGAGTAAGGTGAACTACAGTGCAGTTGCAAAAAGATCTCAGCTTATATGATGGAGAGCTCTGGAGATGCAATAGCCCTTCTAATTTGGGTGAGGGGCCATGCCAATGACACCCACATCAACAAATCATTGGACATTTCTAGAAGGACACATGAAATTAGGGGAGATGGCCTCTTCAACCAAAGGAAATCCTCATCAAGGGACTCAGTTGAGAACTATCAGCCATCAATATTCCAAACAGCTGGGGAATGAGTACCTCAATCCTGGAAGAGGGGGATCTGGGTACCTCATCTATGAGACATTAAACAAGGTGGCATCCTACCTACTTTGTATTGTTGGGAGAATTCTAGGAGGTTATCGCGGAAAGTAAAGATTTATTGAGGCAGGAGACACAAGGTTGTTCATTACACTTGGTCCAACTTGTATCATTCATATATTTTAAAAGAAGTGATGAAGTTTGATGGTGAATACATATGAAGTGGAAGGATGATTGGTTTTACAAGGTTTAGATTGCAATGTAAGGTGTAAAATAGAGGCCTGTGTTTTATTATATTATTTCCCTGCAGTGTTTTTTATGTTTTTATGTCAGTAATTGATAACATGGTTTCAGCACAGAGAATACATACATATTATATATACATAATACTATAATATTATATATAATTTTTTAATAATTTACCTAATCTTTAGCATCAGTCACAACTTTTTAATTTCCATCCACTGTTTCTCCTATTCACCTGCATACATTCGACCATTTACCTTTACTTTTTGTGCACTTGAGCAATTGGATAATATCAGCAAAAAATCAAATAACAGAAAAAAACTGGCTTCATTTAAATTTTAAGGTCTTAAATATAAATATCCACTATCATCAACATGAAATTCTCCCACTTAACTATCCCCCTCCCCAGGAATAAATATTCTATTCTTTTTCTTTAGATCTCTCTCTTCTATTAAGAAACAAGAAGCCATTACATGTGAAATCTCTAATATTTCTACTGCTAACTCTATAGCCTCCTGCATATATCTGCTCTTTCAATTTTTTTTAAAGTCTCAAGTGTCTGTGTTCCTGTGTATAACAGGGCATTTCTTAGATATTTGCTTTCAATTCCAACCCCTCTCACCTGCTCAAAGGCATTCTCTTGTGCTATAATATTTCTGTTACATGTCATTAATCTCATCTTTTCTACTAGATTTTCCTCTCTGAATACAGATATTTTACACTTTTTAATGACAGATAAAGAGAATGAGAGTAAGAAGAGAGAAAACAAAGAAAGAAGAAATGCAATGTTACTTTCATTTCACAGGACTATATTTATTTATTTTTAATTTCTCACACTTGTTTTCATGTCTTCATCTACTCTTTAGATCCCAACCAGTCTGATCTAGTTTTTGCTTCTGAACTGATCTGACCAGTTTCTGCTTCTCTGCCTCTACTGAAATCATTCCTGCTAAATCAACAACCATTTCTGTACTAGCAAAAAACACGGTTCTTCAAAGTCTCCACAGCATTTGTCAGAGTTGAAAAATGTTCTCGAAACAATCTCTTGCCTTACCTACTAACTAATGAAAGTTTCGTGTTTTACACTATTTTTGTTGAAATACAGATGGGAACCTTATGTGGCTGTTGGTACTAGTATAGAGAATATTTGCTGTCATTTAGAGGAAATCCGAGATAAAGCAATGCAAACCTATTTTTGGATTTAATTCAATCAAGCGTTCATGAAGAAAATGCTTTGTGCTCGGCACCGTTTTTAGTTGCTAGGTACAATGAAATGATGTGCCTCCTGCATCTGTGCTTACAGGGTTTGCCGACTACAAAGTTTGTATCATCTGGGGTTTAGTCAGGAGACAGAGACACAGAGTAATTTGGACAGAGGATATTGCTATGAGGAATTTTTAATCATAACAGGAGAGTGATAATAAATGTGGAAAGAAAGAAAACTTTTAAAAATGCCTTAGGGATGAGAAAGAGTACTTAAGGATAGAGTGAAGATAAAAAGGGCACCGCTTCTCAATGATCCAGTTCATTGCAGAAGGTGGGGTTAAAGTCCTTTAGGTGTCATATAACTTTTCTAGGCTACATGGCTGCAGCTGATCCACTGTTGTCAGCCAAGCACAGTTGTCTGGAGTACACACAAGCCAAAGCTATTGAACAGGAATGCACAGGGAGCCAGGGCACTGAGCACCTGCTTACCACAGGAGACAGCCTTCCAGGTTGTAGTTGGGCTGAGTCTAGACGGCAGGTACTTAGAGGGACTTGGAGCTTTAGGAGCTACTCTGCAATAGGACAGTGAAAGTCTAGGACATGTGGTTGTTGCCTTGGGAAGATCATTACCAGGTGGCCAGGACAAGGCAGACAACACAAACGAGTTTACTATCTTTGATCCAGCAGATGTATCATTCACATGTTTCAAATGACTGCACAATCCTGCCTGGTGGTACAGAGCATCACTGGAATGTTTTCACACATATGCTACTGAAAGCTGTTTAGCAGAAGTGAGAACAAATAAAACAGCAGCGCACAGGAGCCAAAAGTGATTCCCCTTCCTACTTTGAATCAACAAACTGCGATATAATCCTCCTAGCAATGGAGAAATGTTCATTATCGCAGAGCAGGAAATGAACAGAGGATTTGTACTGTGACAATAAATTGATAATGGACACACACAGAAAATAGATAATTACAGTGAATAGAAGATATTATGAGTAGTAGTTAATAAGATAGTCTTTGCAGCTACATTTATCTCAAAATTTATTCCATTCTCACTTTCTTCATTTTTCCATGTCAGGTTACGGTCGCACCATCAGCCATGTAACTGGAACCATGTAACTTAATAGTTTTATAAATTGTAATATTTTTACACTCCAGGGATTTCTATTACTTGATTGTAAGCTCAACTGCTAATTTAAAAGAATACAATTTGCTATATTATCTTACATTTTTAAGTGCTTTATAAGATATTATCTTACATTTTTAAGTGCTTTATAAGGAGAGATTATAAATTATATTACCTGCTGTATTTCCATAATTGTATGTTTATCATAGTTTCTGTCATGGTATTTTGAATTCTGCTGTGTATGCTTTTTGATGGCTCATGTTCTTCCTCTACATGATTATTCATTTTATGATTATAAATGATCCTATATTACCTAATTTTTGGAATTCTTGAGGAGATATGACTGTTACTTTATATGACTGTTGCATGGAGAACAAATTAGCTTATAAAATATTACATTATTAGATTTTTTTTTCTCTCAGAACCTTGAAGACATTTTCTAATGCTATCTGATAGTGATTTTTACTGTAGATTATAAATCCTAATTTGTAATCTATGTTTCTGTTTAAAGGACTCTTTAAATTTAAAACTGTATATTAATATTTAAACAGGCAGTTCATTTATTGACTGACTACTTCAGTGTTAGGGCATGCTTGGTTTTATGCTTTGTTGGTAAAGATTTGTGGAGAGCTAATCATGGGAAGGATAGGATTTGAAAATGAAGAAAGAGGACACCTGGTTGCTCAGTTGGTTAAGCGTCCAATTTCAGCTCAGGTCATGATCTCTCTCTCGGGTCTTTGGTTCCAGCCCTGTGTCAGGCTCTGTGCTGACAGCTCAGAGCCTGGAGCCTGCTTCGGATTCTGTATCTCCCTGTCTCTCTCCCTGTCCCTCTGCCACTCACACTCTTGTCTCTCTGTCTCTCTCTCTCTCAAAAATAAATACACATTAAAAAAAAAAAAGAAGAAGAAGAAGAAAGAGATATGAGTAGTGGGAACAAAATGTGTCATCCCTAACACCTCAATATTCTGGAGAAAAGGGAGTATGTTAGAAAAATTAATGGAAATGCTATGGCCCGTGGTTTACCTTTGTGTTTTCTGAGGCCCCTGGGAGAAAATGACCATATAGACTGCTGCCACCATAACCTGGAGAGTTACATCTCAAATGGAAAATTGTCAGACACGTTGAGCTATTCCAAGTAGCCCTTGAATCCCATGTGGAAAGGACAAAATCAAGAATTTCCTACATGATTCAAAATACTGACAGAAAACACTTGACCTGAAAAAAAATAAATATTACATGGGATTGGATTTAATGAAGGCTAAAATGTATATCTTAGATTAGGAGACGGAGGACATAGCCAATTATTGTTGCCTTAGCAAAAGTAATAGTCAAGGTGAGGGCTTGATCCAAAAATTATCACAATGACCTGAATATCTCTAAATTCCCAAGGAAATTAGGATATCTAGCAAATATCAGGAATTTTTATTTATTTTCAAATTTTAATTTAATTAATTTAATGTGATTTATTTTATTTTATTAATAAAATTAATTTATTTTAATTTTGCTAACTTTGACAAGTTTTTGTATTAAGGTTACACTGGTCTTTGAAAGTAAGTTAATTAGATAATTCACCATCATTTCTTTGTCTTTTTACTATAACTATTATTTTCAAAGAGATAATCTCTTCTTTCTTTGAAATTTCTTAATGCTCCTTTGAAACTTTTTGTTCTAAATTTTGACTTCTCTATTTTGTTGGCAGTAATATTGTAACTTTGTTTATGGTGGCATTTTTTTGCATCCTTATTTTTATTAATTTTAATATTTTCAAATAAATCACCATTTAACTTTTCATTTTATTGTTCTTTTAAATTTTTTACTAAGACCTTTGCCCACAGGTAATGAACATGTAGTTCTATATCTTCCTCTTACAATATTAAAATTTTCTATATCATATAAACAAAGTGAAGTTATTTCTTGCCTGCGTATGGGGGGGGTTCTGGATTAATAAGGGTAAACCATCAGAATCTCTGAGAAGTTAACCATTTTTTATTAAAATTTTTTTAATGATTATTCATTTTTGAGATAAATAGAGAAACACAGTGTGAATTGGGGAGGGGCAGAGAGAGAGGGAGACACAGAATCCGAAGCAGGATCCAGGCTCTGAATTATCAGTACAGAGCATGATGTTAGGCTTGAACTCAACAAACTGCGACATCATGACCTGAGCTAAAATTGGATGCTTAACCGACAGCCACACAGGCACCCCAAGAGTTCACCATTTGCTATCCACGAATCACTCTGCAATTACAATGTTTTTACAAGATAAGACCATATATTTAGTGTTCATTACTCAATTATAGCCATTTTTACTACTGTAAATTTAATTACAATTAAATTATATTGGCTCTTCTTATGGTTTAACTTGGAGGAACACTTTTCATCTGAACTTTAATTGACAAACTAATACACAAAATATGGTTATGATAGCATTTTATAAATTGCATCTACATTCAGTACGCTTCCATTGACAAGACCCAGGTAAGATGATTGTTAAAATTCTAAGGAGCACTTTTGTAATGTTGCTCCCATGTATTTGTATCTTAATAAAAAAGAAATAAAAGCATATTGATTGAAGAATCATGTCACATACTTTATCACTTAGTGTTTGATCAAAGAAATGAAAAAAAATGAATGATAGAAAAAGTGATTTATTGATGTAGATATTGACATGACTTGAGTGATTTATTGTAAGGATTAGAACTTTAGCAATTATAGGAGCTGTTGGAAAAAATCCATGTAAGTTTCATCTGCAACTAATATGAGACCAATATTTCCATAGGTCAGAGTAGCTGGCAGTCAGGAAGAAAAGCTACACATTAGGCAAACTAGTACATATAATTCAGATTAAAATAACATAAACTATCTGACTCTGACCAGGAGCTCAGGTAGAGTCAATTGTTTGCTTATTGATTTTACTGTTGGTTTATAGTAGACTTTCTATGCTGCATCTTATTTTTAAATTATATAATCCTCAAAAAAAAAATAAATTATATAATCCTCAAGTTCTTGTTATCCAATAAAGAGTATAAAGGATATGTTATTCAACTATCGATAAGTCATATGTAGATTTGGTTTTGGGGTGACATTGAGCAACAGTAAACATAAAACTAAAACAAATTAAAATTGATATGCCTATTATCTTAAATTATCTAATATTGACTATTTTATAAACGGAATTCACTAGTTAAAATGAAAGAGGGATTGATAAATCACTCAAAGTGAGCAATGATGAAGACTATCTTTTAATTTGCCTAATTTGATGGTAGTTTTAGAACAAAGGGAAAGTATAATTGTGATTATTTTACAAATAGCTAAAGGGAACATTTGACCCATTTCAGAAAACAAATTAGTGAAAACAAAGCAAAGACACAGCATGACACTTATCTCCTTAGCTCTAATAATTTTTTCTTGTATAATGAAATCCTTGACCTCACTTTTTAATGGCTTATTTTTTCTATTAACTTTGGTGAGAAAACAAAATAAGAACTTTACACAACACACTTATAAACTTGGAAATAATTACGTATAGTGACTAGATTATAATTAAGTTGTGTTACAGAGAGTATCATATGAGTATCTGTGTTTGATTGATTCTTTTTTCCTGTATCATGACACAGAGAATTGGATATTATATTTGAGCTAATTTTTCTTGTTTCATTTTTACCTCCAAATGACATGGTTGGAATGTGATAAAATTGCATAAGTTTGCTACCATTAGATTACTAGAGAAATATCAGAGATGAGATATCAGAGCCTATCTTGTGATACAGGGTGTCACTACCAGAAGACAATAACTGATATGAATTTGGAGTAATGACACGGAATATATGACTATAATGAATATTGTACTTAGGGTTTAAACACGTATTTGATAAGAATGTATTGGGTTCTTACTATACATATACTATACTATTGGGTAATTACTATACATATACACACGTATGTGAAAGACATAGTCTATATTTTCGAGGAAACTATGTCTAGAAGAGACCAAAACTAAGAAAAAAGTATATCACCTATTTGCAAATACTATGAAACGTTAATTACAGTATGCTTTTAATGTAAAGAGTAGGCACATATAACCATGTTTTGAGTATTTGCGTTAACATGGGCTTTAGAAGGTTTTCAGAAGATGGCAGCATCTAAACTAAGATATGAACAATATGTTCATATGACTTTGTTCATATAATTATTTACAATTAAAATGGATCATATTAGTTTTAAAAATTTTCCATACTTGGGGCGCCTGGGTGGCGCAGTCGGTTGAGCGTCCGACTTCAGCCAGGTCACGATCTCGCGGTCCGTGAGTTCGAGCCCCGCGTCGGGCTCTGGGCTGATGGCTCAGAGCCTGGAGCCTGCTTCCGATTCTGTGTCTCCCTCTCTCTGCCCCTCCCCCGTTCATACTCTGTCTCTCTCTGTCCCAAAAATGAATAAACGTTGAAAAAAAAAAAAAAAAAAATTTTCCATACTTGAGGGACCTGGGTGGCTCCCTTCGTTAAAGGTCCCACTCTTGATTTCACCTGAGGTCATGATCTCAGGGTACCTGAGTTCAAGCCCCCTCCATCTCTCCCCCACCCCCACCCCCGCCCCGTCAACCTCTACGCTGACAGTGTGGAGCCTGCTTGGGATTCTCTCTCTCTCTCCCTCTTTCTGCCCCTCCCATGCTCGCTCGCTCTCTCTCTCTCATAAATAAATTAAAAAAAAAACAAAACCTCCCCATACTTAACACCTTACCTTGCTACCTTGCTGCACTTAGGATGAAAACAAACCACAATAACATGCACTATGAGGTACTTCAAGTTCTGCCACCTACCTGTATCTCCTGCCAAATCACAGGCAATACTACATACCCTTCCCTTCTTTGATTAACAGCCACCAGTTTTCTTTCATTTCCTCTGTGCCTATTGTCTTTCTACAGATGTTCAGCTCTAGGGGTATAGTTTTGTATACTCTGCTCTTTGTTCCTGGAGTTCGCACTCTCAACAGTATTTCCTGGCACCCGTGTTACCTTATTTCCCCTTAGAGAATGCTAATAAGAAATATCAAATTCTTCAGCATCATATATCCTTGGGGTTCAGTGTGCAGGTTGGTGCCACCATCAAATACTTGATATATGCATTTTTTGTGATACTTATCATATCCTCATTTATTTTAAAAAATTATCTCCATCAGGAAAGAGATGAAATTTGAAGGTTGGTAGTGAATTTTAAAGACTTTAATCAAGTCATACTTCAAACTGCAGCTGTTGTTGCAGATGTGGTTCTTGTTGGAATAAATCAGTATGGCGGTCGCATCAGGGGAAGCTTTTGCTTCATTGCGTGCAGAGAAAATATTTTTAAATGGTGCTTTTACCTAGAAAACATAATATTGCCCTGATATGCAAATAACATTAATATCATATCAACACTAATCCTCTTGTTCAGCACTCCAATTTAATAACACCAACTTTGGGAAGTTCCCAATCTCACAGGACATCACACAGATTCACTTTATTGAGGAAATCCTTTTTATAAAACCTGCAGTTACCTTGGGTGCCTTGCATAGAAAGAAACTTAATGAAGAATGGGGGATTACTAGGATCAGTATGCATATTGTTTTAGTTTATTTATTTATTTTGAGACAGAATGAGAGAGGATGTGTGCGAGTGGGGGAGGGCACAGAATGAGGAAGAAAGAGAGAATCCCAAGCAGTCTTCGTGCTGTCAGCCTACAGCCTGATAGGGGGCTCCATTCCCCAAACCATGAGATCATGACCTGAGCCAAAATCAAAAGTTGGATGCTTTACCAACTGAGCCACCCAGACACCCAGGATCAATATGCATCTTATTTAAATTTCTGATGGGGCGCCTGGGTGGCGCAGTCGGTTGGGCGTCCGACTTCAGCCAGGTCACGATCTCGCAGTCCGTGAGTTCGAGCCCCGCGTGGGGCTCTGGGCTGATGGCTCAGAGCCTGGAGCCTGTTTCCGATTCTGTGTCTCCCTCTCTCTCTGCCCCTCCCCCGTTCATGCTCTGTCTCTCTCTGTCCCAAAAATAAATAAACGTTGAAAAAAAAATTAAAAAAAAAATTTCTGATGACCCACTTGGATATATGTTGATAGAACACTAAAAATGTAGAAAGAAGTCCCATTATTAGAGGCTTATGCCAAAGTAACAATAGCATTGGACAAGGTTAAGAAAGACATTGCTCAGGGTGATTGCAATGAGAGGTCAAATTCAATCTGATCTCAGCTCTGCTGAAACAAAAGTCAGGAGGACTTTTAAGAGACAAGATGACCTAGTGGAAAAGTATGGAGGTCACTGCAGGGAGGATGGTCAATGGAATGTGTTGAGCACATTGAGTTATTCCAGAGTTTGCAAATGCTATTCTCTGTGATTAGGCCATCTGTATTTTGAACTGACCTCTACTGAAGGTTTTCTCCTTTCCTACCACAGAAGCTTGTAGATGATTACATTTCAAAGGGATAGCTCTCAAGTTCTTGAGAAATACATTCCTGGGTTGTAAAACTGGTGAAATCTTTTAAAAGTATTTAAATCTTGGGGCACCTGGGTGGCTCAGTCAGTTGGGCAGCCAACTTCGGCTCAGGTCATGATCTTGCGGTTAGTGAGTTCAAGTCCCACATCAGGCTCTGTGCTGACAGCTCAGAGCCCAGAGCCTGCTTCAGATTCTGTGTCTCCCTTTCTCTATGCTCCTCTCCTGCTTGCACTCTATTTCTCAGAGGTCTCCCAAAAATAAATAAATATTAAAAAAAGAATTTAAAACAAAATTTAAATCTCAAAGGCAAAAATAAATAATTTACAATTACAAATTTTCTCATGTAAATTCTCTAAGAAAAGTGAGGTCAGGGTCTAGAGTCAGGGATGGCCTATCTAAAGTTTAGTTAAGCTGAGGGAAATGCTAAAGTGATCTTGGTCACTTACTTTCAATTTTGAAGGTAACGCAGTTATTTGGACTATTTCCTGGTCTGACTGAATGCCAATTTAATGGGAACCAAAAGAAGATGGCTACTCTACCCCATCTGACTGCATTGCTAACAGCTCTTCCTCTTTATGATATAAGAGATGCAAAGGCACAGGAAAGATCTATAACAAATGAGGGTATTATATCTGTACCAAGGCAATTCATGTGTTGAAAATCATAAGCTTCATAAATGTTACTGAAACAAATTATCCTTAGTTTAGAAAATAGTTTCTTCTTTTTTCTTCCTTCTCCTTGTTTTCGTTTGTTTGTTTGTTTTGGGGTTATCTTTTTGTTTATATTTTAATTTCAGGATTCCTGACTTGTTGCTAGGCTCTGGTAGTACTGAAAGATTTGCTGTGGGACATAAAGACATTCTCTGAGAAAAGCTTCTTTTTGTGAACTGGATTTTAAACTAGCTATATAAAGTTTAAAACAGCAGCTCATAATTAAAATAAAATGCTGTCTTTGAAATGAGGTCAAAGTTGGTTGTGAAAGCATAATTAAGTTCCATGTGTGGTGTGTATGTATATATACTATGCAAATTCCTTTCATGAACAGCCATTGTCTCCCTGCACCATCTTCATAAAAGAATTTCCCCTTTTAGGGGCAGCGCCTGGGGGGCTCAGTCGGTTAAGTGTCCAACTTTGGCTCAGGTCATGAGCGCACGTCATGATCTTGAGGTTCATGACTTCAAGCCCCTGTTCTTAGCACAGACTTGGCTTTGGATCCTCTGTGCCCCTCTCTCTATGCCCCTCCCCCGCTTACACACACACACTCTCTGTCTCTCTCTCTCAAAAATAAATAATAATAATAATAATAATAATAATAACAACACTAATAAAGAATTTTCCCTTTTAGGAAAGTCAGATACTACCGTTTGCTTCATAGTCTTAAATAAATGTAGCCCTAAAGGGCAGTGGAAAGTGAAAGGTTCTCAGTGGGTACATTTGAAAGGGGCCAGTTTATTCAAGCTTAGTAACTATTCAGACATTTAGGTACTAGACAAGGAATGAAAGGAAGTATGTTTGGTATAGGGGTGACAAGGAGTTTTTAAGAAGTAGTAAGTAAAATGACATGGAAAGAAGGGACCTGCTATAGACTGAATGAGTTTGCCTAAAATTCATATGTTAAAATATAATCTCTTATATTTTAACATAAAGATAAACATATCTTTGGATATGGGGCTTTTGGATGTGGGAGGTTTTGGAAGGTGATTAGTGCAAGAGCCTTTATAAAGAGGCATCAGAGAACTCCTTTGCCCCTTCTGCCATGCAAGAAGGTGGCTCTCTGTGAACCAGGAAGTGGGCTCTCACCAGACGGAATCTATTGGTGTCTTGATCTTGGGCTTTCTAGCCTTTAAAAGTATGAATAAATTTCTGTCGTTGGGGAGCATGGGTGGCTCAGTCTGTTAAGCATCCGACTTTTCGCCTCAGGTCATGATCTCACAGTCTGTGGGTTCCAGCCCCTCATCGGGCCCTGTGCTGACACCTCAGAGCCTGGAGCCTGCTTTGGATTCTGTGTCTCCCTCTCTCTCTGCCCCTCCCCCACCCACACTCTGATTCACTTTCAAAAATAAAATAAAAACATAAAAAATTAAAAATAAGTAAATTTCTGTTGTTTATAAACTACACAGTCCATGCTATTCTATTATAGTGGCTTGAATGTTCAATGACAGACCTAGAATAAGAGAGAGTTCTTCCTAGTATAAATTTTAGAGAGAATGTCTTCATAGTCTGGAGGTCAGGGTAATGCACTTACTGGCATGCCAGTTGAACACTTTCCTTAGCCACACTAGAGTTTGCTGGATGGGATCATAAACAATGTCCACAGAGGCAGGAATGGAAATTATGATAGTATCAACAAAATGGACTTTCCCCTTATCAAGGCTGCTGTGTATTACAATTACATTTCAGCTCCCAATATCATATCTCAGGGAAGTCGGCCAGGTGTCTAGACATAAGTTATCTACATTAGAAACAATACACAATGGAGGAATTTATTCATTCTAGAGGCCATATACCAGGAGACTGTTGAGAAGTTTCTATTTTTCAACTCCCCAGAGGTGCCTTAATTCCCTCCTATTTCCAAGGTTGATTTCAGATTCCTTGGCCAAGTTGAGATATATGCAGTATTCTTCAAGTAAGTTTCCTTCCCAGATATACAAAAATTAATTACTGTTGTTTACAACTAAATATCACTAAATATACAATTT
Organism: Leopardus geoffroyi; assembly: GCF_018350155.1. NCBI lineage: Eukaryota > Metazoa > Chordata > Mammalia > Carnivora > Felidae > Leopardus > Leopardus geoffroyi. Next base: position 153,914,838 of record NC_059327.1, read on the forward strand.
AGATTAAGAGTAGACAATACATTCCAGATGTATTACGATAAAAATAACAATATATGACAGATTGATTGCATGTCACAGTGAAGAAGGATAATAAAGATTAATGCTCAGGTTACTTGGCCACCAGATGGACCATCACTTCATTCACTGAGATCAGAAATATTAACTGTTTTTTTTTTTTAAATATACATCTGGTGGCATGACTACTAGAGAATTCTTGAGACCTGATTGGACAGGAGGTCTATATGGGTTCTGGCTGTAAGCATCTTTCCAGACTCTGTATCAGAAGTATAGTGTGGGAGACATAGAGCCCCAGGAAGATGGCCTGCCTGGTGGACACAGCCCATGTCCATGTAGGCCTATTTGGCCTGGATGCCTGAGGGCAGGTGCACTGGAGATAACTGTGTATGTACCTGTCTGAGCACCTGGTATCCAGGCTTCCTGGATTAGGTCCCTGGGGTCTGGAACATGTAGGAAGAGACAGAGCCATTGGCAGGGACTTTTGGAGAACATACCGCTTTGTCGAGGTCCAGCCCCTTCTGAAACAGAGACACGTCATCCCCTGAAGTCAGATCTAGTGGGTTGTCCAAAGCTAGTCCAGGTCTGGTCAGGGCTACAGCTGATTAAAACCGCTGATTGCCAGAACCATGATTGCCACACAGGCCGCACGTTCTTTAAAGATAGCAGGGCTATACGGGGTCTGACTGTGACCATCTTTGTAGCCTCGTCAGTGATGTTGTGTGGAACTGCTGGCCCTAAGCTGATGACCTGGTTGGCAAAAGCAGGCCCTGTTCTCACAGACCTAAAGGACCTGGTATCTGCTGCTATGTACTTCACCTAGAGTGAAGTTCACATGTGCATATTTAAGGACTTAGCATCTGGAGACCAGGTACCGAAGAAGGGAGAGGGTTTAATAATGATATAGCACCTTCTTCTTCTCCTTCTCCTCCTCTTTCTTCTTCTAATAATAATAATGATCACTATAACAAATGATAATAATTCACATTGACCATTATGTGCTAGGTGTTGGTCTTAATACTTACCATGTAGTAATTGAATTTCCACATAATTCCAATATGATAGCAATAAATTTGTCCTTCTTTCACGGATAAGGAAATTGAGATACAAACAGGTTACCCAGAATATGGAGCAAGCATATAAACACAAATTGATTTTGGAGACTATACTCTATTATTCTCATAAGTCCAGTTTTACATATAAGATGTTGGTAGCTACTTTATATTCATTACACGACCATTTCTATGTGTCTGAAACTCAACAAACAGTTCTACAGTAGCTACATATTTTGGAAGTTTGTCCACATGTGAATGATTGAGTGAAGGAATGCACATGATAGTTAAGAGTTTGAGATTTAGAGAAAGACTTTCTGAGGTCAAATAGGGACAAATACTAATCCTTCTTTACTAAATCTGAGGGCATGGATTAAGCACAATATTTTATGTTTGGTGGCTGTTAAATTAATAAGCAACTCTCCTGAGGAGGTATGTTCCTTCAGGTGTACTTCAAAAACCCAAAATGGATATTTCTTTTGAAAAATAAAAAGAGGAAGAAAAAATATTTTCTACATATTCTGAAGTGAATGAAAATCAGATATCAAAGTTAAGATATGAACAATGATGTGTGTGATTTTTTAATTATTTTTTTTCAAATTCTTACTTATTTTTGAGAGAGGGAGAGTATGCAAGCAGGGGAAGGGCAGAGAGGGAGGGAGACAGAGGATCTGAAGTAGACTCTGAGCTGACAGCAGAGTCGTCAACGCGGGGTTCGAACTCACGAACCGTGAGATCATGACTTGAGCTGAAGTCAGACACTTAACCGACTGAGCCACCCAAGAGCCCCATAATTAAACTTTTATTTGAAATAATCATTTATTTGAGATTCATCTGCAGTTGTGAGAAATTTACAGAGATCTTATGATTCTTTACACAGTTTTCCCAATGATAACATCTTGTCACATTATCACAAGCCATGATTCTGACATTGATGTGGTCAAATACGGAACATTTTCATCACTACAAAGATATCTCATCATGCCCTGTGAGCCACACCAACTTCTCTACCCCCCACACTTCTTTCTTAACCCCTACTAATGACTAATCTGTTCTCCATATCTATAATTTTGTTATTTCAACAATGTTATATAATTTGAAACATATAGTATTTAACTTTTCAGTGTTGGCTTTCTTTTTTCATTCACCATGATTCTCTGGAAATTCATCCTGGTTAGTATGTATATCAATAGCTTGATTATTTTCTTATTGCTGAGTAGTATTCAATAATATGAGTATACCACAGTTTGACTAACCATTCACCTACTGAAGGACAATTATGGGGTTTCTAGCTTTTGGCTATTTCTTATCTAAGTTTTGAAAAATTTCTTTTTAAATAAGTTTAATACATTTCAGCCTCAAGTATGCTTATCTTATTGTTAGATAATAAAGCTATTATGTACTTGTCTTTGTTCTTAAGAAAGACTTATCATAGATAAATGTTTTCACCTATAAGGTAGAACCTTATAGAAGACCACATATAGATATGGGTATGACCTCTTCAAAGTATTATAAACACCCAATATTTCTGACATTTTTATAATATTGACATATTTTCTTGGGCATTAGGGCAAATATCTCAAGAAAAAAGTTACAAAAACAAACATAATCCTTTAGTGGAAATACAAATTTTCTTTCCTTCCCCTTCTGATAATAGCATTAAATGCTAGTATTGGTTGTATTTTTGTCATATGTCTAGAGGAGAATTTAATAGATAAGTAATTGAAAAAAATAGAATATCCATGACATATTTATGAGGTTTTTTTCTTTGACTTTTGTGACATCATACCATGTATCAGTGCTGTCAACTCTTTTCAGGAAGATAGTAAGACTTCCTAAGAAACTGAGACTGAGGTTGATGTTTTCCCTCACTTTATTCCTGCTAGAGATAAGGATGGTCAGAACTATATAGAGCTGTTCAGTTCTGTAATATATGGTACAACAGGGGTACCACTAATGGAAGAAGAAACCTCTCAAAGAAAAGCTCTTCTCAGGAGGAGCTGAGAAGTTTACAAACAAGCCAAAATTAGGACAAGCCATTTTATAATTCATTAACAAAGATACAGGTGCTTTATTTCTTAAGAATAAATCTGATACACTAACAGTGCATTACATAGCATTTATCAATATTATATGATATTTATTTCTAAATTCCAACAAATAAGGGCACCTAGGTGGCTCAGTCAGTTAAGCATTTGCTTCGATGGCAGCCCAGGTTTTGGTCTCTGGGTTGTGGGTTTGGGCCCTGTGCTGGGCTCCATGCTGGGCATGAAGCCTACTTAAAATTTGAAATGATAGGAGCACCTGGGTGGCTCAGTTGGTTAAACATCTGACTTCTGGTCATGTCATGATCACAGGGTTCATGGGTTCAAGCTCCACATCAGGCTCTGTGCTGACAGCTCAGAGCCTGGAGCCTGCTTTGGATTCTGTGTCTCCCTCTCTCACTCTGCCCTTCCCCCCAATCAATCTCTCTCTCTCTCTCTCTCAAAAATGAATAAACATTTGAAAAGATAAAAATAAAAATAAAAAATAAATTCCAACAAATTAGAATTCCAACTATAAAATTCCAAAAAATAAATTCCAAAAATAAAAAATAAATTCCAACAAATGAGAATATTATGTTGATGCCTTTTTAACAAATTATATTTATAATTTTATAAATATATTCATTTAAATTTTATTGTATAAAATATAATTTTTAAAATTATAAATACACACACACACACACACACACACACACACACATGCATATAGTTGTAAGCAAGAGTTCAGAATTTTCCACCAGAAAGTTAACTTCAGGCAGTGCAAGGTATAATCACTTTTTTCAAACCACATAAAATAACACAAATATTTTATTGGGTACCAAGTGTTCTAATACTTGCTCTTGAAGTGTTATTGTGTTTTTATAATAAATTTAAATAAGAATAAAATAGGCTTTCAAGATAAGTGGTTTATGGTTATAATAACTTTATTCACTTTTAATGTTAAATTTATTCAATAATTACTTTGAAAATCCTAAAGAAAAATATCTGTAAATTCTGAAAGAATAATTTTAGACACAATAATGAAATGTAGTTCAAAAGCTTCTGAAATGATCACACAAACAATTTTTATAATAAACTTTACAAACTGTAACTAAACTCTGTCAAATTCAAATATTATGTTAATAACCAACAGATGTTTCCATGCTCTATGCAACAAGAACATTAATTTATATCCTGTACTTTGGGACCATGAATTAATATCTAGCAGAGAAAGCTTTATAAATACTGAAGAGTGCTATATCCACTAAAGACAAAATTTCTTACTTTTAATGAAACACCATTCATGAGAATTTCCACCAAACAATGGCTTTATTACTTATAGGATGTTATCTAAATTATATGGAGTACTACTACCCAACTGGTTTTTACTCAATAAAATCCAAGTACTGTTAATGCAGCACAAAGTAAACATAGATGATTAGGGTAGCATATGAACATTTTGGAGTGAGTATTAAAAACAGTCCAACATTTTAAACTTTTAGTTATGTCATAATGTGAAACTTAAATGCTTAACTGAACCATTTAAGAATAATCTCATTCTAAAAGTAGGACATCTATCTAGAAAATGATCATTTCTATAAGAAAGCAAAACTTTGTTTAGTCCACATTAAAAAAGCACTGATTCCTATAAAAATAACTTGTGGATTTTAAACATACATATAAATCTATAAATTCCAAAATCTAGTTTTAGGTGTCATAATGAAATATAATACTGAAGCTTCTAAAATGATTACACAGACTATTTTTTTAACGTTTTTTAATTTATTATTGAGAGACAGACAGAGACACAGCATGAGCATGGGAGGGGCAGAGAGAGGGAGAGACATATAATCTGAAGCAGGTTCCAGGCTCTGAGCTGTCAGCACAGAGCCCACCGTGGGGCTCGAACTCACAGAGCATGAGGTCATGACCTGAGCTGAATTCAGCCTCTTAACCAACTGAGCCACCCAGGTGCCCCTACACAGACTATTTTTATGATAAACTTTACAAACTTAGAATTAAATTCATATAACCAAAATGGAGTAATGGAAAATGGATTTATCTTCCTACATCAAAGAACTAAACAAGCAAACAAACAAAACACAGACAAAATATATGTCAGCTATTTTTAGGATATTTGATGCCAGTTAATGAGAAGAGTGATTCCTGAGAGATGGCGTACAAAAGAGACAAAATGTACAATTATCCCAATTTACCTCCTGGAGAAGGCTCATAGGCTGTTAAATAGGAAGAAGAACACAGGTGAAGCTCAGACTTGTCTTTGAAGTGAACAAATACAACTGGGAGTCTAAAGCCAGGAGGAAGCTATAATTCATATGGACAGAATATTGAATGTGAGTGAAGGAGAGAGGGAGAAAGGGAGTGAAGAGAAAGGGAGTGAAGGAGAGAGACAGAAGGAGAAAGAACACAAGAATACAAGAGAGAGTGCACGCAATCTGAAGGTCTGAAAAGAAACCCCATGATTCTTTAGCTACATATGATTTGGAAGAGAGGAAACTACATGAGAAAGGAAAAGGAGCCATCCAAAAAGACTACAAGGAACAATGCGCCAGAATTATACAGAAAAGGGAATAGTTCCTTTTCTACTAGTGAAAGTGAAAAAAAACCCTCATAATTCATAGAAGTATTAGATAGAGAGTTTAGAATGGTTTTGTATCTGTGGTGGTATAAAATTAGCCCTAAATTAAATGCTTTTCTGGTCCTGCCTAATAAAGCATATGCACCAGATTTCAACACAATCAAACTGTTTCCAAGTTATCGGTCTCCTAGATCCAAGCTCAAAGATGTCTATAGGAATACAATAAAATTCAGTGCACAACAAGGTAAAATTTGCAATGTCTGGCATCAAATACAAATATACCACACAATCAAAGGAGAAAAAAGAAAGGGTATATACTGAGGAGAAAATTTGATCAATAGAGTCAGACCCAGAAGACAGGGTACAGACCCAGGTACAGCTACCAGAATTAGTAAACAATAATTGTCAATATATAGATTTTTAAGAAACTAAAGGGAAGATTATGCATGGCAAATAAAGATATTGAATATTTATTTAAAGAGACCCAAATTGAAATTCTGTATATGAAAACTGTAATATTTGTGGTAAGAATGCAGTGATAGCATCAACAGCTTATTAGATATCATAGAAGAATAGATAAGTGATCTTGAAGACAGAAAAAATCTGAAATGAAACAAGGAGAGAAAAGACTTATTTTTCTTTTTTCTTTTAAATGACATCATCAGAGATCTATGAAGCAGCTTCTAAAGGCCTAATATATGTGAATGGGAATCTACAAACAAAAGAGGGGCATAAGAAATATTTGAAGAAAAAATAACTTGATGAAAACATGAGTCTTCAGATAATGAAGCTCAACAAATCCCAAACACAAGAAGCGTGAGGAAAAGTATACCCAGGCACATTACAATCAAGTTACTTAAAATCAGTGATAAATGAAAAATCTTAAAGCAGACAGAGAAAAAAAAAGTTCATTATCCACAAAAGAACAAAGAATTTAAAATGGCAGATTTCTTGCCAGAAAAAAATAGAAGCCAGAAGGCAGTAGAGCACCATATTTAAAGTAATAAAAGGGTGAGTGGGTAGAAAGTTTAAAGTAAAGTTCAATACCTGGCACAAATATCTTTTAAAAATGAAACTTAAGGGTGCCTGGGTGGCTTAGTTGGTTGAACATCCAACTTTTGATTTCAGCTCAGGTCATGATCTCACGGTTCATGAGTTTGAGCCCCATGATGCTTGGGATTCTCTCTCTCTCTCTCTCTCTCTCCCCCACACACACTTGTGCACTACCTCTCTCTCTCTCTCTCTCAAAATAAATAGATGAACTCTAAAATTAAAATATTAGTAATTTTTTTCAATTATGCAAAGATGAAAGAATTAACTGCCAAAAGACTCGCACTATAACAAATGCTAAAGAAAATGCTCCCATCAAAAAAGAAAAAGGCCACTTTATGCAAAGCTGTATATACAAAAGGAAAAGAAGAGCAATGGGAATGATTGATAACTGTGTGGGCATAAATATAACATATTTATCTTACTACTTAAATCCTTTTAAGATAATTGACTTTTAAAAGCCAAAGTAAGAATTATGTATTTGGTGGCTTATAGAAAATGATGAGAACTTGTATAAAGAAAGGACAGGAAGAGTGAGAAGGAAGTATATTGTTTATTTTTTATAGCATGCATGAAGTGTTATAATATCATTGAATTTAAACTATGAAAAATTAAAGAATAAAAAGTTAAAGAATTATGGTATAAGTGAATTTAACCTTGTCGAAAACTTAATATATTTCTACTTCTATAATTTAAAATATTTTTACTAGCACAGCTCAGGACATTTTGGAAGGAAAAACCTGGATATAAGCTAGAGGTCAGAAAAAATAAAATGCTGTGATTGGCATACATACAAAAGGCACTGAACTTTTAAAATTTACACCATTTCCTAGGTATTTTTGGTAGCTATAGTGATATAAATAGATCCCAAGGACAGTTATTATATCTCTGTCTAAAATTGTTCAGTATAAAAATCTTTGTACTGAACAATTTTAGACAGAGATATAATTTTGCAAAGAATTATTATAAATGGCAGAGCATGTAAAACAATATGAAATGAAAATGAAAGCTTTAGGATTTTGTTTGTTGTTTGTTTATTTTTTTGTTTTGTCATTCTAACTCCATCTTGCATTGATATTCTTATTTTCATGGTCCTAGGTATTCCAGACACAACAAACTACTTAAAAAAACATTCTAAACACATCATGTTTTATCTTTTTATTGTCCGTCTTGGATATTTAGGAGTCTTATTTTTTTTTTTTTTCTGGTCTATCAAAACTATACTTACATGTCTCATCCTTGATTTCCCAAAAAAAACCAGTAATCTAATGTGTTCCTATTATCATCGTGTTACATAAATAATGTTTTTGCAAATGTGCAGCACATATAACGTTCCAGTCAAGTACTAAACATTTTGACATAAATTAACTGTCAAACCCTACCACAATCCTGTTTTGTATAAGGGAACTGACACAAAATCTTTAAAGTTGTTCAAGGTCATACATCTTTTCAATGTAGAACTAGGATTTGGACTATTTTTGGCCCCAAAGACTGTGCTGTTAATAACAAAGCTCTGCTGGGTCTAGAGGTAAATACAAAACTAACAATGCCAAAACTACTGCCTGGTGCTTAATAAGTGTTAAGTTAATCTATGTGAAGGGGATAGAAAGTGAGAGAAAAAGAGAAAATAAATAGAAGGAAGGAAGGAGAATTGTACTGAAGTCAGGAAAAGGGCATTTTCTTTAGCCATATATTGTTTTTCTACTATCCTCATACTAAGAGATTTAACATTAGTTCAAAAATTGTCCTATGGGGTGATTTATTTTTCTGAAAACTATGCTTCAGTTAACTGAATAGTTCAATGCATAGTATGTATTAGTTTTGACTGTGAGTGCAAGAGACTCAAAGTAAAATTGATTAAAAAAGGTAGAATTTCATCTCTCTCTGATTTAAAAATTTAGAGATAACCAATCTATAACCTATTCAGGGATGCAGAGTTCTGTCTTTCAGCTGGACTTTCAAGGATTTTATTCATAGCACAAAGTTTTTCTACCTCCAGAAATGCGAGCATTTAGGCTAGCAGAAAGAAGAGGGAGAAAAGGAGAGCAAGAGGTAGGAAGGAAGGAAGGAAGGAAGGAAGGAAGGAAGGAAGGAAGGAAGGAAGGGAGGAAGGAAGCAAAAGAAGGAAGGAAGGAGGGTGTTTTTTGAGGGTGTAGATAACTGTGAAATTGTCACAGAACACTTTTGCTTATATCCTACCGGCAAAAATTAGTGACACGCTCACACCTAACTACAAAGAAGACTCGAAAATATAGTGTTAATCTTGAAAACTGATGTCAAGCTGAAAATCAGGATTCTGTTACTCAGGGAGATAGTAAAAATGTATACTGGGAGGAAGTTACCAGTCTGTCACAGTTTTACTATAATTCATAATAGCAAACTTAATAAGGTAATTTCAGTTATTAATACTGACCAAATTTTGTTTTATTTTTGACTCTTATTTGAAGCATTTCTTTATTTTTTTCCAAGAGTTGGGTGCTTAACTGAGCAACCTAGGCACCCCTGTATATAATTTTTAATTGAAATATAGTTCACATAATAAGTTTCGGATGTACAACATAGTGATTTGACAACGGTATGCATAATGAAATGCTCACTGTGATAAGTATAGTTGCTCTCTGTCACCATACAAAGTCATTACAATATTATTGACTATATTCCAAAGTTATTACAATATTATTGACTATATTCCCTGTGCTGTACTTTTTCATCCTTGTGACTTACTTATTTTATAACTGGAAGTTTGTACCTCTGAATCCCCTTCCCCTATTTCACATGTCCCTTTACTCCCCTTTGTGAATCACCAATTTGCTCTTGAATTTATAAGTATTTCTTTAGAATGGTTACAATAATATCTTATGTAAGAAGGCAAACTGACAGTTGGGATATCAAGAAAAAGTAAATTATGCCGTCCATTAAAAAATACTACCCTAGGAGAGTGATGTCTTTTAATATTTTGTCTTGTCTGGCTGAGCCACCTAAAAGTTTTTTTTTTCTTTTTCACATAATTTTAGAATGGTTTATTTTTATATGGATTGCATTAAATACGTAGATTGCTTTGGGTAGTACAGACATTTTAAGAATATTTGTTCTTCCAATACATGAGCTTGGAATGGTTTAAAACTATTTTGTTCAAATTAAAATGCTTATTTTATTTTAAATATAAAATGAATCAATAACTCTATTCAGTAGCTCATTACTTAGTATTTTTGATTATTACTTTTATATGTCAACTTGGCTCAGGCTATAGCAACCAAGTTATTCAGCTAAACACTAATCTAGGAGTTGCTGCAAAGATATTTTTTATAGTACACACAGTTGATGTTTTAACACATGTGGTTAACATCTACAATCAAGTGACTTTAAGTAGAGGAGATTACCTAGACATGTGGGTAAACCTCATGCAATCAATTGAAAGTTCTTAGGGACAAAACTGAGGCTTCCAGAGGAAGAAGAAATTCTGCTTCAAGATGGTATCTGGTGAAAGGTAAAGCATGGAGCAGTCTGGCAACTCTTCTGAGAGAGGGCTTTGGGTGAGTTGTGAGGGGGTAATCCTAGAACTGAAACTAGGCCATAAGATAGTGAAGGAAGTTGAGGAGAGTGAACAGGAAAGGAGAAACATAGGATGGGGTGGGGGGCTGTAACAATTCTGGAAGAAGGTTGGAAAGGGGAATGGTAGAGAGATGCCCTTAATTAAGGGTTAGGATGGCACTTTTGCAAGAAGAAATTGCAGCGAAGTTTTGTTGGGGGCATTGCTGTGTACAAATTATTATTAGGCAGCTTAGATGGAAAAAGCAGGTTCTGAGGCCTCTGCTAGGTGACTTAGGGTCTGAGGGAACAAGGCTCTTTGGGAGACCATGCTCAGAGAGTAGACTATAATAGAGAATATGTGATAGGGGGCCTGGTGAAATAGCAAAAAGTTTGTTAGGAGATAGGGTTCCACTTCATTCGGTGGGGTGGTGAACATTCTCCCTCAAAGAATCTCAGGAAAACCATTAATGATACAAAGTAGAACATGCAGCTTGGGAGGCTATATAAACTGTGGTTCAGAGCCTGAGTTTGGATTCAGCCAGACTTGAGTCCTAATAGGATTGTGCCATGATACTGGAGAAAATTCTTCATTTCTTTGCACTTCTGTAAATTGGAGGTGATCATAGTATCTGCATTACTAGATAATCCACAGTAGGTTGACTTAGCATAATGCAGGTACTTTAAAAATGTTAGTTGTTAAATTGAACAAGAGAGTTCCAATGGTTTACATTCAATCCAGCTATAATTTATATAAGTTTTTAAAAAACTATATATAATATATATGTATATATAGCTATAATTTATACATAATTTATATATATTTATATATAATTTATATAGTTCACTGCCCCACCCAATGAAGTGCTCCACCCAGTTTATTACTTTGAGCCAAAATTTTCATCATGCATTTAAAACTTATATAGTATCTATTTCTTTTTTTTTTTTTCAATGTTTTTTTATTTATTTTTGAGAGAGAGACAGAGCACGACCGGGAGAGGGGCAGAGCGAGAAAGGGACACAGAATCCAAAGCAGGCTTCAGACTCTGAGCTGTCAGGACAGAGCCTGATGCGGGGCTCAAACCCACAAGCCATGAGATCATGACCTGAGCTGAAGTCGGATACTTTACCAACTGAGCCACCCAGGCACCCCTATAGAGTCTACTTCCTAAAGAGAGATTGAAGTAAGGTACAATACAAAAAAGGTAAAAAAAAAAAAAAAAAAAAAAAGGACAACTTATAAGTAAAGGAACATAAAGAAATATGGGCAAACAATTATATTGGTAACGGGGAAAATGTCTGCCACAATTAGACATTGACTTTTGTTCTGCATATCCAGGCAAAGGAGAGAAAAGAGGGAAAAACTGTAGTGATCTGTATCATTCTCATTAAGTAAAGAAAGAAAGAATGCTCATTGATCAAGGAAAAAATCCATATCGTAAGATGAATTTGTTATCTAGAATGGTGATTCTTAATCTTGAGTAATACACAAACCCTTATTAAAGGAAAAAAATTCTCTTGAAATCTTCAAAATACCTTTGAAAATTACATTTTAAGAAACATTGATATAAGAAATTAAAGTCTTCACAACAGTGTGAATGTACATCATGCCACTGAACTATACACTTGAAATTGGTTACGAAGATAAATTTTTGTTACGTATAAAAATGCATGAGGTATATTTTGCCACGAAAAAAATTAAAAAGAAAAGAAAAGAAAGAAAGAACTGCAGAATTAGCTCCTACTAGAGAATTTCTGGCCTGGGGGCCTGTCCTATTGATTTCAAACTTGTTAGCCCTTAAAATTGTGTCTCAATTGCTACAAGTAAATCTCATTGTAAATATTATACTAGTTCTATGTTTCTAGAGAAATTTGATAAAAAATTATACAAAATTTTAGATTTTTGGCGCCTGTGTGGCTCAGTTGGTTAAGCGTCTGATTCTGGATTTCACCTCAGGTCATGATCTCACATTTTATGAGTTTCAGCCCCACATCAGGATCCATGCTGACAGTGCAGAGCCTGCATGGGATTTTCTCTCTCTTCCTCTCTCTGTGCCCCTCCCCAATGTGTGCACATGTGCATGCTCTCTCTCTCTCAAAATAAATAAATTTAAAAAATTAGATTTTTACTATTATATGTATTCTATTCTATATTAATATGTATATTTAGGTAAATATAATGTGGAAAAAATCCATTATTTTTTTTTCTGTCTTAATGTACCTGATTGTGAAAATTGGTCTATATGTTTAATCATAAGTATAGTAATGAGTGGAGTGTGATGTGTTTAGATTCCAGATGATGAACAGAATTTTTTAAGTGTTGTGTTGTTATGAAACCCAGAATGTGTATTTTATCATTGAATGTCATCAAAAAGAGTATGTTTTTCTTTATGATATATTAGAAGTAGTATAAAGTAATGTTGACTGAATAGATTACATGTCTTGTTCACTGGAAATATAGCTTTTTCACTATGAGGTACATTGAGTTTAATAAATGATATAGGTCAGATAGAGTCAATGTATCTGAATCAGAAAGTACTATATCTTGTTCAGACAGTGACATCACTAGTTCAAGTGTGATCATGCATAATTCATCTTTAGTTAGCAATATACTTTGGTTTATGGGAATTATTAATATTCTAATTTGTAAAATATTTTTCTTCCATTTTTTTTTAAATTTCATGTTTGCTTTCCATGATATCTCAGGCTGATGCCTTGTCTCATTTATTTATATAGAAAAAAAAAATCTTGGGGCGCCTGGGTGGTTCAGTCGGTTAAGCGTCCGACTTCGGCTCAGGTCATGATCTCGCGGTCCATGAGTTTGAGCCCCGCATCGGGCTCTGTGCTGACTGCTCAGAGCCTGGAGCCTGTTTCCGATTCTGTGTCTCCCTCTCTCTCTGCCCCTCCCCTGTTCATGCTCTGTCTCTCTCTGTCTCAAAAATAAAAAAAATAAACGTTTAAAAAAAATCTTCCATTTTTCCATTTTTTATTTGCTAGAATTCTATTTGTCTCACCAACAACATCTTGAAAACCAAAGAGGGAAAATCAAGCAAGTCATTAATTCAAGCCTCTATTTAAAATATTTTGATGTGAGAAGAAGGCAGGACAAATTTTTTAACTATCTAATCAACTATGTAAAATAGAAAGCTTCATTAGAACCTAACCATGTATTAGTCAATATAAAGTAGGCAAGTACATCCCAGATCTTCTGAGAAAAATGTAAACACATAATTACCAAAATAATCTTGTTATGTGTTGAACTCACTGAAAAGGATGTGCCCGGCCAAGCATTCTGAGAACAGTGTTCACAAGGGATGGTATTACTTATCCCTTATTATAGACATGATGGTGAAGAACAATGCCTGAGTAGATAAAGGTATTAAAAGAGCACATATGATTAAAATATTAATGGAAAGGGGGGAAGAGAAGAAAGGAAGGACTCTTAACAATAGAGAATAAACTGAGGGTTGATGGAGGGAGGTGGGTGGGAGACGGGCTAGATGGGTGATGGGTACTAAGGAGGGCATTTGTTGTGATGAGCACTGGGTGTTGTATGAAGTGATGAATCACTGAATTCTACTTCTGAAACCAATATTTCACTGTATATAACTAACTAAAATATAAAAAATATAAAAGTAAAAATAAATTTTAAAAAGAGTGTACATGTTGAAAAAACGAAATCTACCAAAAGGTCTTTGCTAGATATGTCATTATAAAAGAACTTACTTCAGCAAAAGAGTGAAAATGTGAAGTTTAAGCGACAGTAAGACAACTCATTTATATAGTAAAAGCAATAATCCAAAATGACTCAAATATGATTTGAAAATCATTAGAATCTAATGGTATTGGTGTCTATTACTCATAAGCCTGGACATTAGATTTAATGACAATAAATAGCAAATTCATGGCATGTATTTACATTATTATTGATTTTTTGTTCTAATTAACATAGAAAGCTATCACATATGGGCCACTGTCCTACTTTAAATGCGAGGAATTTCTATGAATAAAAAGTGAAAATGAAGTCGACAATATTACCATTCAGGCCACACTGATATTTCTTGGAATAACAATTACCTACATTCAGATAGCAATTTTTTGTATGAATATCATCTATCCATACACATTCACATTCAATTCTCACCCCTGAGAATCAATTTTAGTATAGTTTTATAGATGAGGCCCTTTGAGTGAAAACAACCACTTAATAGATTCCCTAGAAATTCAAAACATGCTAGGCACTTTACATACAAAATCTCATTTGATGGTTTCAACATTTATGCAATTAGGTATTATAATACACATTTTACAGATGAGAAAATACAAAGTCTACAAAATTTGCCAGTTTTATTTATCTAAACAATCATGGAGTTAATATGTAAACCCAGTTCTAATGACTCTTCAACTCCATGCTTGTTTCCAGTCACACTGGCGAAATGAAGCAAGACAGAACTGCCTTCACTCTAGGATTACATATAGGCAGGGGCCAATGCTAGGAAAACAGTCCCTGGTCTAATAAATGTTCATAAATTCTTACAAATTTGAAGGCTGCTGGAAGAATAATAGGAGCATCTCATTGAATTAGTATTCTAATTTAACACAGAGGAACTGAAAATCATAATCTGGAAATCAGGTCTTTGTTCACTCAAGCTGGGCAGTTCCTGACAAGATTGAGACTAGCATGAGACTGGTTTCTAGCAGGTAAATTGGGGGGAAAGATTCCCCGTTTACCTTATTGCCATTTATTACATGTCAGATTTTACATTCTCGTTTCCAAAATAATTACTTCATGTTAGCTGTCTTACAGCTAGTGAATGAATGATGGATGAGTGAATGAATAGATGGATGAATGAATGAAGGAAAAATAAATTATAAAAATAAATAAAACAAATAAAACAAATAAATAGGATAGGATAGGATAGGATAGGGTAGGGTAGGAATCATGAAATGACATTCTCTGGTACGTTTTTAAAAGTAGAGCATTGTGGGACACCAGGGTAGTTCAGTTGGTTGAGCGCCTCACTTTGGCTCAGATCATGATCTTGTGGGTTGTGAGTTCAAGCCCCACATCAGGCTCGCTGCTGTCAATGCAGAGCCCGCTTCAGATCCTCTCTCCTCTTTCTGCCCCTCCCCCACTTGCGCTCTCTGTTCTCTCTTCTCTCTCTCTCAAAAATAAATAAACATTTAGGGGCGCCTGGGTGGCTCAGTCGGTTGGGCGACCAACTTCGGCTCAGGTCGTGATCTCGCCGTCTGTGAGTTCGAGCCCTGCGTCGGGCTCTGTGCTGACAGCTCAGAGCCTGGAGCCTGTTTCAGATTCTGTGTCTCCCTCTCTCTCTGACCTTCCCCCATTCGTGCTCTGTCTCTCTCTGTCTCAAAAATGAATAAACGTTAGGGGCGCCTGGGTGGCGTAGTCGGTTAAGCGTCCGACTTCAGCCAGGTCACGATCTCGGGTCCGTGAGTTCGAGCCCCGCGTCAGGATCTGGGCTGATGGCTCAGAGCCTGGAGCCTGTTTCCGATTCTGTGTCTCCCTCTCTCTCTGCCCCTCCCCCGTTCATGCTCTGTCTCTCTCTGTCCCAAAAATAAATAAATGTTGAAAAAAAAATTTAAAAAAAAAAAAAAATGAATAAACGTTAAAAAAATTTTTTAAAGTAGACCCTTGTTTCAATCAACTAGAATATGGCCCATAATTACTTATACATTTTAAAGAAAAATTATCTGTATATTCTGGTCTTTGTATATGATTGTTTAAGTGAAAATAAATGTGTGGTAGCACTTTAAAAATATTACTGGATTAAATTTTGTAAAAGTTCACAAAAGGGATGCTGGGTGACATGGAAATTATATCTGTTCAAGGACTTAGAGCTCAAAAGCAACTTGGCTAATGCTGAAAGGAATGATGCTCTGGGGAAAAAAAGAATTCTAATAAAAATGGAAATGATGACCTACTACATTCCTGTGCTTCTTTAGGCTACTGATCATCCTGCCATTGTATGCACCATCACTTTGCCATTTATCATGGTAGGGGAGGCTGGAGAACATTTTCAACAGACTCACAATTCTTGATACTGAGAAACTTACAAGCCTTATTTGCAAAACTTCTCTCTCATCTGCAAAGCTTCCTGGCATTTTTCCATGAGACAGGCGTATAAGCAACATCCTGTGAGGTGGTTTTATTTCTCTGATCCAATCTGAAACAGCATGTAAAATTTAGCTTCTATACCTTTCTTGAAAATAAAGAGAAAATGAATATGATTGGAACACTCATAATTAATTAACAATGATGGGTTTTGTTTACAATTCTTTGAAAATTAATATGAGCAATAAACTATACCAATTATTTGAACACTATAAATATTTTTAGAAAATTACATAGTACCACTTCAGGGTGCCTGATTTTCAGAAATGCAAATGTAAGTGAGATTCTAAATTCTGTTCCTTATTTTTTCACTATGAGGAAATTGTGAGTACAAGTTAGTTAAAGGTTCTGATTTGTAATGAATTTGTGCTTACTAATGGTAACTTGGTTACTAGTTGCTTTGTGTTACCATATAAGCCTTTAATTGGATAAGAGAGATGTGACAGGAGCACCACTTTTTGACAAGAATTATAGTTTAAAAAAATTTTTAGTTTAAAAACCTCTCAATATTTTTCAAAGCTTGGGCTGCCTCCAGTCTGATCTTATATAGCTTACACTAAGATTTAAAGGACTCTACAGGGATCTTCTGTAATGCCTACATTTATATCATCCATAATTAATGCAGAATTTCAAAGAATATTCAACATATCAAATTTGTAACAATTTTGCTTAAATAATGATATAAAGTTATTTTTTCTTTTTTTTCTCCATGAAGATGGTTGAGAAGTATACTGAAATCTCCTTCAGAGTACAGAAGTTGTAGAAAGGTAACAGACAAGAAAAAGGAGAAGAAAGGTTTGATGGGAAAAGTAAATGTGAGGAAGTGGAAGAAAAAGAAAATACCATAAAAAACATATATATACATACACACATACACACACACTATATATGGATACATATATATGTATACACACACACACACATATATATATATATATATATATATATATAAAATTAATGGTGTTATATATTTGGATCTCTTTATTGCATCAATTAGTCAGATGTATTATTGAACAGAAAGAGATAGTAGGGCCAGAAATTTTTATTTGAACTGCACATTTTGTTACTAAGAGTAAAATGGTTCCTTCCATTTTTTAATTATAAACATCACGATTCTCTACTAAAATTTCTAGGCAGAAAATGAAAAGGAAAATATAAGTGATTCTAACTTCTATTTGTTGGACATTTTATAAGTGTTATTTGAAAGATTAGTGTCAGGTATGTTTGCGTTTAAATTCCAAAATTTTCTGTCTGTCTTTATGTCAGCAACAATTTTATTTTGAAATGAAAAGAGTCTTTTAAAGCAAGTCTTAAAAACATCAAAGGTGTCCATTTACAGAGTAATGAAATCACAAAACTGAAGGGATGATATGTTTTCTAAAGAGTGTCTGTGTGGACGTAGTTTGCATGTATGAATATGAGTAAAGAGAAAAGAGTGAGGTGGTGATGGGGAAAACACTGACGTCTCAACGCAGCCAAAAATGAGGAGCTACTTGTGACAGTGGCTTTCCTTTCCAAATCAAGATGTGCTAGATTGTCAATGGCATGAGATTGCCAAGGTAAGACCCGGCAGAAGTCTGAGGACCAAAATTTCTAAGACATGACTATATACTGTAAGTAAAACACTTATAGGCTAGATCCTCTTTGGAGAACCAGAAGCACAATTGCAACAACAAATAAATTAACATGAATAAGTTAACTCTCAAATATTATAGGTGTGAGAAGCAAGGGAGAGTTAACCAACAATCATTTCAACTTGCTTTGCAGATCATTCTTTTACTTTGAGTTTTTTTCTTGGCCTGCAACTTTCTCATCAGCCAGAAGGCAGCCATGGTTAACTCATTTTAAATAATTCTGTAGCATTCTTCATATTCTTACAATGAAATAAAAATATATTAATGTACACGGTGATTTTTGTCATTTAAAAAAAGGTCACACTTTATAGCAATATCAGCATCTTGATTTTTCTCATTTAAAAGACAAAACATCTAGTTCATTCATGGAGGGACAACATAAGATATAATGATTTAGCTAAACCAGAGTTTACTAAAATATTTCCTTATTGTTGGCCCCCTCAGGTAATTTTACCTATCTATTAATTCTCTCTGTCTCTCTCTCTCTCTTTTATCTATCTATCTATCTATCTATCTATCTATCTATCTATCTATCATTTATCTATCATTTATCATTTATTTATTTTTGCAACAAGTAACAATTAAGTAATATATCTTACTGTACTTAAATCTAACATGCAGATGGCTGGCTTACTTTTTTACAACTTTGAGGAGGAGGTATAATTACATACAATAAACTGTACTTAAAATGTACAATTTGATGATATTGGCATATGTATTTATCCATTAGACCATCACTGCAATTAAGGTAGTAAATATCCATCATCTCCAAAAGTTTTCTCTTACTATTTTGTAATCCTTCCTGCTTGCCCTTCTCACTGTCTGAAGGCAACCAATTACCTGCTTTCTGTCACCAGTTTCTATCTCTAACATAGTTATTTTGAGTTGCACCCATATTGTTGAGGATATGAATTGTTCCTTTTATCACTGAGTAGTATTTTATTGTATGAAAATACCACAATTTATTTGATGAAAGCTTGGTTGTTACTAGTTTGAAGCTATTACAAACAAAGCTGCTATATATCTAAAAATACTGAATTTCCAATCTGTGTGTGAACATATATGTTTGTTGTGGTGGGAGTGATGAACACCCAGTAATGGAATGGCTTATTTAAGTTCTTAAGACACCTACCAGATCATTTTCCTCTGTGGTTGTACCACTTTACATTTCCACTAACAACACATGAGAGTTCAAGCTGCTTTACAGCCTCAGAAACACTTGATATGTTAGTGTTTTGAATCTTAGCTTTCTAATAGGGGTTTGATTTTAATTTAAATTTCCCTAATAACTGCTGATGTTGAACACATTCCCATGTGGTTATTTGCCATCTGTATGGCAAGCGGAGAAAAGTCCATCCAAATATTTTTCCATTTTTTTAAATTATGTTGTTTTCTTATTATTGAACTTTAAGTTTTATGTTTGTTTATTTGTTTTAAGTGCTTGGGGTCTAAGACCTTTATCACACATATGATTTTCAAATATTTTCTCCCAGTCAGTGCCTTGTCTTTTCATTCACTTAATAGGGTTTGGTGGATACCAAAAGTCTTACTTTTGATGCAGTGCAATTTACCAGTTTGTGTAGACCGCAGATTTTGATGTGTTAGTTTTCATTTTCATTCAATTCAAAATTCTTTCTAATTTCCCTTTAGTTTTCTTTTTGACCCATGGATGAAAGTGTGTTTATTTAGCCTGTTTAGAAGTGTTTTATTTAGCTTCCATATACTTGGCAATGTTTCAGTAATATGTCTGATTTATTTCTAATTTCTAATGTGTTGTTTAATTTAATCACATTGTGGTCAGAGAACATATATTTTATTATTTGAATTCTTTGATATTTATTAAAGCTTTTTTATGTTTCAGAATATGGTAGTGTTCTGCTTGCACTTGGATTTTTTTTTTTTTTTTTTTTTTTTTTTTTTTTTTTTTTTTTTTGCTGTTTGTTGGTATCATCTATAAAGTCAATTATGCCAGATTGTTTAATAGCGTTGGTCAAAACTTCTAAATCTTACTGGTTTTTTGCCTTTTGGTTCTATGTATCATTGAGAGAGGGCTATTGAAATATCCAACTATGATTTTGGATTTACTGATTTTTCTTTAGAGTTTTATCAGATTTTGCCTTATGTATTTTGAAGCTTTGTTGCTATGGATGTAAATGGTAAAATTGTTATATCCTTTTAATGAGTTGATTCTGTCGTTATTCAATGAGCTTCTTTATCCCTGGTAATATATTTTGTCTCTACAATCTGCCATATCTGGTATTAATCTAGCCATTTTAGCTTTGTTAGTTTTACCATGGTAAGTCTTTTACCAAGCTTTTATTTTAATCTATTTGTGTTTCACACTTAAAGTGTGTTTTGGTAGGTATGTAAAGCTAGAATATTGCTTCTCATCTAGTTTGACAATGTCTGACTTCTAAATGGAATGTTTTGATCACTTACATTTAATGTGATTACTGCTATGGTTACTCTTAAATCAATTTTCTATTTTTATCACCTTTTGATTTTTTTTTCATTTTTTTCCTTATGGATAAATTGAATATTTTGTATTCCTTTTTATCTCAATCACAGGCTTACTCATTATAATCTTTTGTTGTAGTAGTTGTTGATTTAGAGTTGGAGATATACATCTTTAACTTTTCTCAGTCTACCAATGTGATATTATACCATGTCACATATAGATAAGAACTTTACAATAGTATACATTCATTCCTACACCCCACCCCACAACCTCTGTACTTCTATCACACATTTCGCTTACACGTATGCACTGTATAATAATTGTTTTGTTTAAACAAGCAATTATATTTAAAGAGATTTAAATTACCAGAAGGGAAACACATATAGTTGTCTATGTATTTACTGTTTCCAGTGCTTTTATTTCTGTACGCAGATACATATTTCCATCGGTATCACTATCCTTCTGCCTGAAGAATTTCCTTTCACATTTCTTATAGAGTGGGTCTGTTGGAGAAACAGAGGTGATTTTTATGGAATCAATTGGAAGTTACTCCTAAAAGTTGAGTTGTTGATTTAAATGACATTTGCATTATTTTAGTAAAATTTGGCTGACACTAATAAAAGGAAACAAAAGATAAATACATATTTTCATAAATTGCCACAAAATAAACATTCCCAGGTAATCACACAGATCAAGAGAAAGAACACTGTAAGCAAGGCTGAAGATTCCTTATGATTCTTCCAATCATTACACAAGGTTAATTAATTTCCTGACATCTAATATCATAGTTTATCTATGCATGCTTTTAAAAATTATGTAAGTAAACTCATGCAGTAAATGTATATCTAGGTCTGGTTACTCTGTGATATTTGTGCTTGATTTGTGTTGGAGAGATTTACCCATGTTTCTTGTGTATCGTGTATCATGGTCCTTTGTATCATGTTCATTTTCATTAATGTATATTATTCCAATAAATCACTATGGCAAAATTGATTTATCCATAAACTGTAGATGGACATTTGAGTGCTTTACAATTTTTGCTATTTATAAGAGTACTTTCATGAACTTTCTTTTTTCATGTCCTTTGGTTAACATACAAACAAATTTTGATTAAGCGTATACCAAGAAGGGAAATTCCTTGGCCATACATAGGCATATAGCCGATTTTGTAGATATTACCAAACAGTTATCCAAGCTAAATGATCCAATTTACTCTCTCAAAAGTGCTGTAGGAAATTTCAATTTATGCAAATCCTTGGTAATATTTACAGTTGCCTATTTGTTTTCCTTTTAGCCATTATGGTAACTACATAGGAATGTCTCAGTACAGTTTCACTTTTATGAATTAGTGACTGAATATCCTTTTCAAAGTATGTGGTCAAGTATATGATTCATTTATTCATTGTGATGCTCTTAAAATTTTGTAGAAGTTGTTTAGTATTTGATTAATTCTTCATTTATTTAATGGTGTTTTTTTTTTAATAAGTAGAAATTCTTAAAACTAATTTTCTCCTAGTTATTTTTTGTCCCTCTGGTTAGCACTACTTGGACCCTTCTGAAAGAATATATAGCTACCTTAAAGTTATAAGAATATTTTCTGTTTACATCTTAGAAACAACTTTTTATCATTCATATTTTGATATTCAATCAGAAATTGTTTCTTATGCATCAAGAAAGCATATTGTTTTTTATAGATGAATTTAAAATTAACTATTTATTTAAAATAAAATCCAAAAATAATTAAATAATAATTGAAAGATAAGCAACTCTTCTCTACACTGAGGTTTCACATTTGTCATAACTCCGGGGTTGGTCATTAATGGATGGATCTGTTGTAATTTGGTATCTCCTGATGGACAATTTTTCAATCCATTGGCAAATAACACATTATAAAAATTATAATAGTTTACACTATGATTTTATATATGTAGCCCACATTTCACATATACTTGAGGGTGGGGTTATTGTTTTTCCACTTGATATACATACCATTCTTATAAGCATTGTGCTATGACAGGAGCATACATAATGCCTTTATAATCTAGTCTATAGTCATTTTTAAGAATATTTTTCCCTTTTGCTTTTCAATTTTTTTTCTCTCCTTTTGCATGCCTAATCATTTTTGTTTGCCTGACAGATGTGTCTATACATCTTGTAGAGACTCTAAGCGACATTCATTCAGAGAGGATTCACCCTGTTGTTTGTTAAGTAGATGTTACCTTAAATTAATTAGGGATAGAGTTGTGCTATTTGGTAACGTTCTCTCCAATTCTGGTTTACATGCCACTATCTTTGTCTGGGATTACACATTTCAGCTGAAATCTGATTTTCTGAGGGTTTTTGCAATCAAGTTCCAACCTCCATTTTCTGTGTTCTTACTCCCATAAGCTGCTTGATAACATTCAGTCTATTTTTAGAGGTGTTTGTCTTAGCTGTTTGCTCCTGTTTTCAGGATTTGGTAGATTTTCTTTAGGGGAAATGACTATGGGTTTAGTACCTATCCACTCATCAATTTCTTTATTCTAACACCACAGAACCATGAAAAGCTCTGTCAGTTTTAACTGTCCTTCAGCAGCAGTCCAGGACCAGGCAAAGCACACATTTTTTAATCTCTTCCTTTTTCTACATTTCACCGATTCTCATGAAAGAAAAAGCTATAGAAGTTTACCTTAACTTTTCTTTGATTCTTCACTATGCAAACTCTTTGCCCTTCTAGTTCTTACTGTTTACATAGTTCTCTTATATCTTTAACAAGGGGATTTTAATATTTTATCCAACTTTATTACTGTTTCCAGCAGTAGTATTGGAATGCCACAAGCTTTTATGTCCTATCATAACTTATATTGCCGACAGATGTACTGACAGATTGCATTTGAAGAATGGATATACAGCTCCATTTTCTCTAGCATTATTTAATAGTGTCGTTTTTACTCCATCACCATTAGCAGAGGTTTGTTTTTGTTTTTGTTTTCCATTTTTGTCAGTTACACGGCTGAAGATGGATTTTATGTAGCTACAATTTATTTATACATAATGAATTCAATCGGTACATAGTTTTTTTTTTAATTTTTTTAACGTTTATTTTTGAGACAGAGAGAGACAGAGCATGAACAGGGGAGGGGCAGAGAGAGAGGGAGACACAGAATCTGAAACAGGCTCCAGCCTCTGAGCTGTCAGCACAGAGCCGGATGAGGGGCTCGAACTCACGGACTGTGAGATCGTGACCTGAGCCAAAGTCGGATGCTTAACCGACCAAGCCACCCAGGCACCCCTCAATTGGTACATAGTTTTATGGTAAAGGCTGGTTCCTATTCAGTCAAGATTTATTTGAGGATATTCTGAAATAGTTTTATAAGTATAATATACATATATTAGTCTAGGAGAGAAACTATGTTTAGTTTTGATAATCGTATGTTTTTGAGATTCACTAGGAGATAATGCCAAAGTCAATATTTTGACCAGAAAAGAGGTAAAAACAATAATTCAAGAAAACTTCAACCAATTAGAATCTCTGGGAAACTCTGTATAATTATAATTAATAAAAATCTAACTTCAGAATTTTTATAAATCAAATATTATTTGCACATGCATTAGAGTAATAAAGAATAGTTTTTCAAAATACTTTATTATCCACACAACAACTTTCTGCAAAACACATTGTAAAACATACATAAGCAAGAGTTTTCTTTCTAAAATTTTATTTGTAGTTTTGTTGGTTCTATAATAGAAAATACTTTTTTGGGACTTAGAATGTAATCCAATGCATAGCATTTCTGAATTATTGGAATAGGGTTTTATTTGTTTGCACCGAGATATGCCTGGGAGCAATTACCCAACTCATAGTTTATGGAGACTTTCAGTTGACCAAAATAATACATGTTCTGAAAAATATAATATCCTCAAGCCTCAAGCTTTTTTCTTAGATTTTGAACACTATGTTATAGGCAAGTTTTTCATTAAATCTGCAGAGTCAATATGACCAAAGCTTCTGATCTTTTCTTGAGTTCTTTTTAAAACTGCTGCTCAATGTGACTTTGCTTCAGGTTTAGGAGTGATGTTTCTGTGTCATACAGAGAGATTTCTACACTTTCTTTCTTATTAAGACTGACAAGTTACCAGGAAAGTTATGGCAAACAAACAAAAATATCACTCTGCTTACTTAGAGAGTTCTTTTACTTTGATCTTTTTGGATGATGCACCTGAATTTATTTCTGTTCCACACCTGAGAATTTGTTCATTTGATCTTATTTTTTGGAGGATTTTTTTTTCTTGAAGATATTTCATCTGTTCATTTCATTGCTGCTATCACAAATATATCATGACTTTCCAAGTCCCATTTACTTTCCATCTTTCTAAAGGGATTTTTTTCCTAATAAAAACATTCGTGAAATCCTAAAGGTTAAGTTATGATGTATCCTTTTTTAATATTTTTAAGAAAGCTGAATATTTTCATTTTGACACCTGATGTTGCATTATTGGAATTATATTGTCTACTGAATCATAATTTTATGGAGACTGAGTTACTTAAATTAACTATTACTCAAAATGGTCTATAACTACCCCACAAGTTACTCACTGTACTTTATAAATAATATAGTTAATTCTTCTAGTGATCTTTAAAAAAAAACTTCAAGTCTTATTTTAGTGTGGCTTTATTAAAATGTTGTTTAGTCTCATAATGAGCACAGTTTTATTAAAGTAGTATATATTTTCTAAAAATATTGATTTTTTTAAAATGCTATTTCAACCATGCATATTCTTTTATAAAGAAATATACCACTAACTCAGGATATAGATATAGTTTGTCCAAGAGTGTGCTAGATTAATATACTTAAGTTCTCTCTATTTTTCAATGATATATTCCAGAAATGTTTAACTTTTCAAAAAAATATATACTTATTAGGAAATAAGATGACACATAACAATGACGTAGATATTATTTGTATTATTAGAATTTCTGTATACATGTGAGTTTATTTTGCAGACATTAATTGAACAATCATATTTCTGGAACTCTGGTATGCACTTTCCGTTAGAAGTTGTTTTTTTTTTAAATAGTAGTAGTCATTTAAGTAGATAATACACTAGATAAGGAGAAAAATAAGTTAATCTATTGATATACCATATTCTCAACTGGATAAGAACAACTTAGAAATGTGAACTTGACACTATGAGGAGCAAAGAAGAACTCAAGGAAATAATAGTAAAAATAATAATAATGATAACAATAAAATATATTATTTCCCAATATTAGTTTTCAAATAATTAGATGGTTTACTGTAATATAAAAATATTTGCACTAATTATCTGATGAATCTTCTTGTAACCTACGATGTGAAATATGTTTTCATTCCACAAATTTAAAAAGAAAGTATACTTTTATACTTGTAAAGAAAGGAATTGAGGAATGGTTCTCTAAAGATCTTGTGACATAAATATATCATTTATAGAGGGGCAGTTTTTTTTTTCTTCCATAAAGATGCTAGAGCAGTGAAACACTATTTTCATGTACTTTCTAGTCTTTAGCTGTCATCAAAACGTACTTGGGAGAGCAAATGGCATGGTGTTAAGAAGTATATTCACTGAGTTTATCTGCCTGAGTTTGAATCTCAGCACCACAAATTACAAACTATGTAATTTTAATCAAGTAAGATTTTCATTTTAATTCTTCATTTCATTATGTGGGAAATCCTAATGCTGATATTTACTCCTACGTTGAATATTTGTAAAGATTAAATAAAATTAAATAATAATGTTTATATAAACATAGTTAGCACCCAATAAAGGTTATCTATAATTATGTTATATCCTAACAATTACATGCATGGCCTTTTTAAGATATAAATGTACACATTAAAGACA
Source organism: Leopardus geoffroyi (assembly GCF_018350155.1). Lineage (NCBI taxonomy): Eukaryota > Metazoa > Chordata > Mammalia > Carnivora > Felidae > Leopardus > Leopardus geoffroyi. The sequence continues at coordinate 153,941,196 of NC_059327.1, forward strand.
AAATGAGACAAAAATAATGAAAAGAAATAATGAAAATATAGTATTCTGAATTTTTTATGATGAAGGAAATTATTTGGACATATTTATGTATATATTATTCCCACCTAAGAAATTGTTTTTATCTTTTGATATATGCAAACATGCACAATGAAGACAATTTACATATATATATTTCATCCAGAAAAAATAAAAAGGAGTGGAAAGTAGTCAAGTACTAGTGATTTCAGGGATCTGTGTCTGATTAAAAAAAAAACAAATACTCAAACTACCTCCAACCCCGTATACCCCATACACCCACACAAAATAAAAAGTTCAGTACATTAAATGAGTAGGTATGAGGTATATAGATGAGAAAAATCCCCACATAGAATTTTTATACTTTTCTATAATGTTTTCTACAGTGCATTTATTTAGTAAAGGCATAAACAACAAGCTAAGTTTATAGAAAGCATTATTTTTTTTAATTTTTATTTAGTTATCTTGAGAGAGAGAGGGAAAGAGAGAGAGAGGGAAAGAGAGAATCCCAAGCAAGCTCCATGCTCAATGTGGAGCTCAGCAGGGGGCTCAGTCTCACAATTGCAAGATCGTGACCTGAGCAGATATCAAGACTCAGACAACTGACTGAACCAACCTGGCGCCCCCAAAACATTATTCTTATTTAATATTTATTACTATTTAAAAAAATCATTTGCCAAAGCTGTATTTTTCACAGGTTCCTTAAAACATTCTATGATTTAGAATAAGTGGGAAAAAATAATATTCAGAAAGTCTCCCTCATATAATTGCATTTAAAAGTTTACAATTAAGTTAGGAACTACATTTAATAATAGAAATGTTGGCCTATAATGTTTACAGTAAAAATGCAGAACTATAAAATTATATTTTGAGAAAATGGATAGGTCTAAATTAATTGCTCATTTTAATTTTATGATAAATATACTTAATATTGGCAAAATAATTTCTGCCACTGGCATTGCTACACATTTATATACACATTTTGATATATGAAGTATTTTTCAATATTGTATATGATTTACTTTAATTTGGGAAACAAATTCACAAGTGAATATCCTCATTTTGCAAATTGCAAATTATATTGATAAAGTTAATTTCCCAGTTACAGTCAAAAGAAGAGCATAACCAAGACTTGCATCAGTATGAAGTGCTCTGGTGTCGTGACAGTTAATCTTACTGCACTATCAAAAAGCAAAATCGGGGTGCCTCAGTGGGTTAAGCGTCCAACTCTTGATTTCGGCTCAGGTCATGATCTCACGAGGTTGGGCTCTGCGCTGACAGCACAAAGTCTGCTTGGGATTCTCTCTCCCTCTCTCTCTGTCCTTCCCCTGCTCATGTGCTCTCTCTCTCTCTCTCTCTCTCTCTCTCTCAAAATAAATAAGTAAACATTTAAAAAAAAAGTTAAATAGACTGATTTTATTATTATGGTCAAAAGATGTGCTTTATTTCCTAAGATATGATGAAGTTTAATAACAGCCTTATATTTAGGCAGAAAAACTGGACATTGTAGGAAGCCACAACTTACAAGTACCCATCTTCCACAGGGGGGAGGTAACAATTAGCATTTACTCCATGATATTAGGCTCACTATGTAAAAATTGAAATGCTCCTGGGATAGTTAATGCTATTTATTCTAGGGAGCATATGGTTCCTAGTGTTTGTAGTACTGTTGGATAAATCTGCTTTTATTTGTCTGCTTTTTTTACTGGTGCCTTGTACAACACCTTTTGTGGCAATAGACAGATGGACTTATGCTGAAATTCTGAACACCTGTCAGGAGCACAAATGTTAGATTGTCAAAAACTTAGACGAACTTCAGCACTAAAGATTCTCCAGTCTAGTAACTCTTGTTTGACTTCTCATTAAAACATCCTTGAAAACTTGCCAAAACAAAAACAAATATCTTTTTTCACAGCAGTGGAAAAAAAGAGTCTGACATGCTACAATATGGGAATAATTGTCACATAACACAGTGTTACTGGAATAAGCAAAGCAATAAAGGACATCAGCACATATTTTGCATCCTGTATCAGAAAGGAGAAAAAGGCATAATAAGAAAGTTAAGAAGAAAACAGATACACCACAAAACCTGTGATTGAATACTAGCCCAAGAAATGGAGACTGAAAGATTCCTGGAAGCTGTTTACCCTTGGACAGTTACGCTGCTGTCATATGTCTAGGCTATGAAGAATAATTGCAAGTGGCTCTCAAAATCTGAGAAACGAGTAATTGAGCAGGAGATGCTCCCATGACGTCCAGGTTTAAAACCACAGTAAGTTACCTCCTACTAGATTTCTGCTACAGACTGCACACAAAAATATGGGATTCACTATTAGATAAGAAAGGAGAATTCTCTTAGAGAAAGGGCATGGCCAGAAGGCAATTAAGGACCATCCCTGATGCTGGATAAATGTATCTTCTTTCATGGATAAGTAAGCATAAAGAAAAAAAAAAAAAAAGTAAGACAGAGACCATTTTTGCATTAATGAAACATTTTAAAACTAGGAAGACCACACTAGGGGCGCCTGGGTTGCTCAGTCATTTAAATGTCTGACTGACTCTTGATATTGGCTCAGGTTGCTATCTCGTGGTGGTGAGATCAACCCCAAGTTGGGTCCCCCTGAACATGGAGTCTGCTTGGGATTCTCTCTCTCTCTCTCTCTCTCTGCCCCTCCCCTGCTTGCATACCCTCTCTCTAAATAAATAAATAAATTGACTTTAAAAAAAAAAGAAAAAGGGGCGCCTGGGTGGTGCAGTCGGTTAAGCGTCCGACTTCAGCCAGGTCACGATCTCACGGTCCGTGAGTTCGAGCCCCACGTCAGGCTCTGGGCTGATGGCTCCTGATGGCTCAGAGCCTGGAGCCTGTTTCCGATTCTGTGTCTCCCTCTCTCTCTCTGACCCTCCCCCGTTCATGCTCTGTCTCTCTCTGTCCCAAAAATAAATAAACGTTGAAAAAAAAATTAAAAAAAAAAAAAAAAGAAAAAGAGGACACTAATTTTAGGGCTTTTAAAGAAAATCTTTTTTTTCTGAATTTTATTACTATCAGAAACCAAATAAAGCAAAAGAAAGTATCCTGCTTTTTACTCTCCACAAAGTAATACCCTATGGTGTCCCTATAAATAAGAATTCATTATGATGTAGAACAGATTGAAAAGGCAAAAGAAAATCCTGAGAAGAAATAACAACACTAAGGAAAGCCAGTAGAGTTTAAAATTTTAGTAGCATGAATCTATATTACAAATCAACAGAAAACAAACTTGAGGCCAGAAAAAGTGCAAAGTGTATTTCAAAGGTCAAATAAAAGTAGTTCCATGACATTTAATATAAAATAAAACAAGGTGAAAATTATGAATGATGATAGCTGAAGGATGCCTAGGTGGCTCAATTGGTTAAGTGTCCAACTTCAGCTCAGGTCATGATCTCGCAGTTTCGTGAGTTCGAGCCCCATGTTGGACTCTGTGCTGACAGCTCAGAGCCTGAAGCCTGCCTTGGATTCTGTGTGTGTGTCTCTCTCTGCCCCTCGCCCTCTCATGCTTCCCACCCCTCTCAAACATAAACATTAAAAAAATTTTAAAAATGAATGATGATTATTGATATGTATATACAACATAGAAATCTAATTTTCAAGTAAGAGACATTAACAAATAATTATATTAAACAAGGAGGGAAGAAATTAATAATCAGAATTTTATTGGAGAAAAATAAAATAGTGAGCTGAAAAGACAAATACCATGAAAAGGAAAATTAATTGAAATGCAAATGACAAAAAGTACCAATATCCATAATCTAAATTATTCTTATCTATATGTCTTAAAACAGTCACTTAAATTTCCTCTGACACAAAAAAATCAAAACAACAGCGTAATTCAGAAAGTGAAATTATAGCATCAAGAAAGTGTAAAAAAAATCTAGTAAAGTAAGTGCAAATTAAAAAGTGCAAAATAGCATTTTTATTAGTAATATTGCAAACTATTGGAATGCAATGATAATATTCAACTGAATTCTTCAGTGTCCTGTTAAGGAGAGAGCACACTGAATTCGGTTGCTCTCAAAGATATTTACAAGGTTAGAGGAATACTTCGGAGAAGCACAGCAGAAGGTTGTTATCACTCACAAGTTTGAAGAGGTAATATGAAAGATGAGAGAGAGATTATCTGGCTGGATATATATGAATATCTATATATTAGATGACAGAAGAGAGAATGTGTGGATATTAGAGTTTTTTAGGTGAAGTGGGCCACCTGGAAGAAGCTGTGCCTTTTGACTAAAGAACACATGATTTAGCAAATAGGACAATCCTGCATGAAGGAGTGAGAGGGAAGAGACACCTAACTCACTTAACTCCCTCTCTCCAATATCTATCTTAGGTTTTAGCAGCAGCTTTCACTCCTTTTCAGCTTGTTTCTACAAGTCCATTTATGGTGTAACCCATATGTTTATGTGTTTTGAGTTCAGCAGGAAAGAAAGCTTTGCAACAGATTCAGACTGCTTGGCAAAGTGCTGTGACACTGGGGCATAGGGTATAGCAGATGGTGGATGGTAGATGAAGGGCCTCTGACAAAGAAGAACACTGTAATTTGCCAGTAGGCAAATCATGCATATTCCAAGGATTTTAGAGCAAGTGTAAGCCATCTGATGCAGAAATTTATCTTTTTTTTTAATAGCTCTGCATTAATATTGTGCTTGGTAGAGACTGAGTGGTTTAGCATGGACCTCTAGATTACTAGGACCTAGCTATCCATCTTGGACTCTAAATGTCTGAGTCATCAAGCCATAAAACTAAGTGCTTTAGCAGCACTCCACTGTCAAGTTAAAATTGTGAATAAGAGAGGAGATATTGGAGGCATGACTAAGTTGCATAAGGAAGTGTCTCCTCTCTCAGATGCTGATGGAACATCCCATAGGATTGCTTAATTGAAAAGAAAATGAAATCATCTAGTTTACAGATTGTGCTAATAAGCATGCTGGTATCACGTGAAAGTGAGCAACTGTACGAAAATCCTCCAAATGGGATAAACTTTACATGCCTAATTGCTGACCATTCTAGAGGGAGAGAGGAGAAGTATAAATCTGTGTTGATTCATGAAATGTGGCTAACAGTTTGACAATTGGTCAAGGACTTGGAAAGAGCAAGATTGGAAATTTGATGACACGTAGGTCTGGGAAAGAGCAAATTGAGGTTGTTTGTTTCCCAAAGAAGCACACATCAAAATAAATCACAGACAAAGGAATCTCTCTGTTATAAGATGATCAAGATAATCTTTTCTGTGAGTGTCAGTAATCTGCTTTCCCAGCTACTCTTTTTCCTTGTTTAATGGACTCATTAGAGTATCTTGATGACAATAAGGAGGAGATTATGCATGAGTTCAACAAAAACAATAATTTCCATTCAACAAGGCTGAGCTGGTCATAGCTAACAGCAAAACTCTCAGTGAGTCCCTGATATGTCACCATTCTAGAGGGGAAATAGCAAGTCACATGAAAGCAGGCTGATAAATTGAACCATTTCCATCATGACATTTTTACTTTTATTGGAAGATGCATACCTTTTTTAATTTTTTTAAATAAATATTTAGTATCAGTTTTGAGAAGTAATAAACATACCATACAATTCACCTATGTAAGGTGTACGTATACAATTCAATGCTTTCAGTATGTTCTTATGGTTTTGCAGCCATGATCACAACTTCAGAATATTTTACATTCCCATCAAGCAATATTTGGTGATTATAATTTCTGAACATCCCCATCAATACTTGTTCTGTTCCATATTTTTATTATAGCCATCCAGTGGATGGGAAATGGAATTTCATTGTGGTTTTTATTTGCATTTCCCTAATAAGTAATGATGAATATCTTTTCATGTGCTTACTGGCCATTTGCATACCCTTTTATGAAATATGTCTATTCCAATATTTTAACCGTTTTTAAATTGGGTCAAAATTTCGTTCTGTAATCTAGATCCAATTTCTCTAGTAGATATGTAATTTTAAAATTTTATCCCATTCTGTGGTTTGTGTTTTTACTTTCTTGCTATTTGAGTGAGACCCTTGTTCTTTGAGTGAACACTAAGGGTTAGAGAGTAGCAACACTTGGCCTTTAAACATTTTTCTAATGGAAAAAAACAAGTTGAGGAAGTGAGGTATGGAATCTCAGTATTCTCTGTCTTCTGTGACTGGAGTAGGGCTCTGTCCTGTAAGTAAGAGCTTGGCTGGGGGAAAGGAGATGTGCTCCTTTCCTGGGAACATCTTATGTTGGGATGGGAATAGAGCCTATGCAAGGGCTCATGCTCAGGCATGGAGAGTAAAAAACAACAGCCTGAACCTCTGGGGTGAAACTGTAGACCCAGACAGGAAGCCTGGAAGATAAGAGAACCCTGTATTCGTGGCCACACATGCATAGGATAGAATTTCCATAACATGGAAGTGACGGAGGAAGGATGTGTGGTAAGATAACAGACTGTATCACAAATGCTACAAACTGGTATTATTCTCATCAAGATTTAGCAGATTTTCATATATGGACCTTTTTGTATTTAAGATATGCCCTTCAGACAATTTCCAGAGATTTTCAATGATTATACTTTTGTATCATTGAGCAATTTTGCCTTGCTGAGACAAGATTGAACCAATATCCTTACTCCACCATTCCAGAAGTCATGTATTAAAATACTCGATTTTTTTTCTCCCATACCCGTGGTGTTTCTGCTGTAACCCTAATCTATATATTTATAGAATGCTACTTGCTGTCTTGGTATTCCATACATCACTGCTTCTAAAAGGAAGCATATTCCTGAAAGTAACTCATTGTGATTCAAGGCAATAGCATCTGGGCCACAGACTTTATTGGTCTTACTATGAGCTGAATAGAGCATTTGGTCTGAAAAGACAGTAGGATAACACTCTGAATGTTTGGCTTTATTTCCAAGCAGTAGTGTATCTGAACCAGCAACCAATAGATGGCACTATTTTCCCCACAGTCAAATATATGGGTCAGAAAACCAAGCGGTAGGTATAGGTATGTCTCATTTGACCCCAAATTATTCACTAGAAAATTGCTAAACAATTTTTTTCTTCACTTTATGTGTATACATATATGTGTCTTCTTGTGTGTGTGTTAAATAGAAAATGTATTACCAATTATTTTTCTTTAATTTTCTTTTCTTACTATTTCACAAGCATGCATATAGTAATTGACCAAATATTTCACTATGTAATTATATTTTTAATAAACATAATAGCTCATTGAGATTATAAAAGAGCTAGAAGAGGAATAGATATCAATAAATATGAAGAGGCATATTGGATTGTGTCTGACTTTATGGGAGAGGTAAGCGTGATTTTGGTGGTATGAGAGAGAATTATATCATGTTAGGTGGTGGTATGCTGGTGTTACTGTTTATATTAACAAGTTGAATATTATATATTATATTTACATATAATTATATATGTAAATAATATAAATATATATAAGTAATATAATATAATCACATATAATATAACATATAATATATCTTATAAAATTAATATAAGGAGATATTTATATCTCTTGAGTTTATGAGGGGTTGGGCTGCACAGCGTTACCTGGTTAGCTCAGTAGCATTTCCGCTTACATCTATTCAAGGCAGAGAGGAGCCCTGGAATAGATTTCTAAGAGTCTCTTTAACCTGTTGTTTTGGGCAAGACTTAGCCAATAAGAGGAGCTCACAAGAAATTTGGAAGGTGGTGAGGGGGGCACCTGGGTGTTTCAGATGGTTAAGCATCCAATGTTGGCTCAGGCCATGATCTCACAGTTCACAGGTTTGAGCACTGCGTCAGACTCTGTGCTGACAGCTTGGAGGCTAGAGTCTGCTTTGGATTCTGTATCTCCCTCTCTTTACCCCTCTCCTGCTTGTGCTCCGTCTCTCTCAAAACTAAATAAACATTAAAAAAAAATAAGATACTTGGAAGGTGGATGGGAAAGGGACAGGGAAACTATTATTTTTGGAGGTTGTTGTGGTCAGACAAGATGGCCCTGAAGACTTCTCCATGACTTCCTGACTCTCTATCACAATGAGTAGAGGTGTCAGATTAGCAGTTCTCTGAGTTTGTGTTTTGATATTTTAGGCATATTAATGATTTCACAGATCTCTATACTTGTTCTTGTTTCATAGCCATATATGTGCTATTCTCCTCAGAACTTGCACTAATGCCAGTTTTTCATATGCCTCAGCTGTGGTCTTCCAGATTGTCCTCCCCTAAGGCCCATCCATATATGTGTAAGTCCTTACACTCACATTTATCCCTTTTATTCCCCTAACACATGTAGTGGTTAGTTTTTCTGATCAAACTGAGATTGACATATGATGTAAGTCCCTTGTAATAGAAACATGGTCAAGTATTAAAATTCTCATGTATATTTACAACAATATAGATGAAGCTAGGGAGTACTACACTAAGTGAAATAAGACAGTCAGGAAAAGACAAATACCATATGATTTTACTCATATGTGGAATTAAGAAACAAACAAATAAAGGAAAAAAAGAGAGACAAACCAAGAAATAAATTCTTAACTACAGAGCACAAACTGGTGATTACCAGAGGGGAGGTGGGTGTGGGAAGGGGTGAAGTAGGTGATGAGGATTAAAGAGTACACCTATTTGGGGCGCCTGGGTGGCGCAGTCGGTTAAGCGTCCGACTTCAGCCAGGTCACGATCTCGCGGTCCGCGAGTTCGAGCCCCGCGTCAGGCTCTGGGCTGATGGCTCAGAGCCTGGAGCCTGTTTCTGATTCTGTGTCTCCCTCTCTCTCTGCCCCTCCCCCGGTCATGCTCTGTCTCTCTCTGTCCCAAAAATAAATAAACGTTGAAAAAATAAAAAAATAAAAAAAATAAAGAGTACACCTATCATGATGAATACTGAGTAATGTATATAATTGTTGAATCACTATACTGTACACCTGAAACTAATGTAACACAGTATGTTAACTATCCTGGAATTAAAATAAAAAGCAATAAAGTTTTTTTTTCAATTTTTGTGAATAGCTAAATGTAATATTATTAAAAGTATTTGTATAACACACTGATAAATTAAAGAATCAGTTTCTGTAAATTATATATATATAACATAAAATAATGTAAGTTACCATTTAATTTAATTTAATTTAATTTAATTTAATTTAATTTTATGAAAAGCATTTGCCCAACTAATCACACTAGGCTCCTTTTCACTTCTGCATGGGTACTCTTAAATACCTTTAGTCCCCATATGCACTTCCTTCTATATAGCCCACTCCCATGAAGAGGAGTGAAGAATTGGGAATTATTGAGTACATAGAAATTGCTTAGTGATATATATATATACATATATATATAGTTAATTTAATATTTAATATTTAATATTTAATAATTAAATTGTTCTTTTGTGTTAAGGCTCCAACTCTGTGGATTATGGCATAACAGGAAAGGATAGGAAGATGTCTGAGGCTCTAAGTTTTGACAGTTTTTTCCCCTAGAATTTCCATGTCAGATAATGGTCTGTTTAGGAAGATTCTGACCCTTCAGCGTGGAGGCAAAGCAGTGGAAAGATACGAGACGCTGTGGGACGGCTACAAAATGGAGCAAGATGCATTGCATAACCTAGCATGCCAGGAAGTGTGGAAAACGGATCTTGATCAATAACGCATTGTGAGGCCATTATCTAAGATAGCTTCCCTTCTGTCAGTGTCATTCATGATCCTCCCACATGCAGCCATCTTAGTTCTTTCATATTGGTCACAACAGCACTGTTACAAGTTAAAAAAAAAAAAAAAACTTTATTTATTTGAAGTACATTATGTTGGTTGCTTTTTAAATAATCCAGTGGAAATCCTTTGCCAGACTTCTAGCAAGCATCATGAGAAAAGTTAAGAGTGAAATTTTCGCACACTCCAGTGGACAACCTTTTAATTGTATGACACCTAACTTTTTTTTATAAAGTCTGGGGGTAAATCAGTGGTCATTAAGGAGCCTGGGAGACGAATCTATCCAGGATGATTTCTAAGCGTACTAAATATATAAACTTCCTTTCAGGTCTGTATTCTTGGCTTTTACAGGGTGTACTTTGAGATCAATTGTTTTTAAGTGGGAAATAGTAAATCTGTTTATATACAAGTCTTGACTGACTTTACACAATTTATTACTAGACCAACATAAGTCACTCATGCAAGTGTTACAGCTGTATAAAAATACAGTAAAGTAAAAAATTGAGGAGATTATGCATGACTTAAAAAATTCTCATACGTGATATATTGTTTGGTGTTGTTGATGGGTGAACAAACTACAAAATGTGCTTTTATCTGGAATAATCAATGGTCAAGAGCAGTTCTATTCCAAGTTCCAAGGGCAGAACTGTTTGAAGCATTTCCGCTAGCATAATCTGGTATTTATTTTCAGGCGATCCTCTGAATTGATATGACTAAAACATTCCTCCCTAGACAGCCAATAACCTGGAAGCTGTATACCCTCTTGCACAATTCCAAGCAAACTTTAATTTTATCATCTGTGTGCTGGTGAAACTCATCGTTAGGAATGTGAAACAAGATTATGAATAATATAAGTAATAGTTGGGCTTGGTCTTTTTAAAGTGCAATTTGTTTCCTGAACAAGTGACTTTATAAAAAGTTCTCAATTCAAAAGGTCTTTAGCTCAAGACTTATTTATTCATTGTTTTTACAGATCCCAATAGTAACCAATATATTTTTGCCCCTTGCAGTTCATTTGGAACATGGATGATGTGTTCATTGTGCATGATATTTATGTTGATAACAATCATTTTCTTATTTCCAGTTTCATTAGCGTGGACTGCTCCCTTCCACTTTGTTCTTAACAAAGCAGGGTGATCAGTGCTGTTAAATACTACATGAGTCTGATTATCTCAGACTTAAAAGGGTTCTCATCTAAGTCAGAACGTTATTTTGATGTTAAATAATCATCTGAGACTTAACATGTTCAAAATTAAACTCTTTTCATGTGATGTATCTTACTTTCACAGTTTTTTTTTAGCTATTGTTATTATTAGAAATTAGTATGTAACAGTAGTTCAATCCAAAACCGCAGAGTATTTTTTTACTTTTCTTTATTACACACTTATAATTCAATTTCTCAGCACATTTGGTGCGCTTTAGCTTCAAAATAGATTTATAGTTGGCCACCATCCCTGGCACCACATAGATCTGGTCCAAGTCACCATCATCTCTCACCTGCCTTGTGTTAATGGCCTCCTCGCTGGTCTTCTTACATCAGTATTACCACATACCGTCTAGTCTCAACATAACTTCAGTGATCCTCTCAAAGTGTCTGACACTCTTTTGTGCTAAAGCTAGGAAAGCTTCACATTTCCTTTAGAGAAAAGCCAAATTCTATGTAAGTTCCGATGAAATCTCACCCATGTTTCCCCATCATCTTCTTTCCTGTTTGACTTCATTTCTTGTTGCTTGACCACAGCCACCCTTCTTGTGCCATGTTCACCTCTTTGCTGTTTCCTTGACGTACCAGATATCCTATTCCCCTAGGGTGTTAGAATACGTTAGAATAAGTTATCTAAAAATTTGCTCCTACACCTCCATCTAGTTTTTATTCAAAATTTACATTTTTTTCAGTGAAAACTTTTCTATCCTTCACATTTAATGTTAAATAAGTCCAGCCCTCAGTGTCTCTTTTGAAACTTATCAAAATTTCCACATCCATTTTTTCCAGAACACTTATCATTATCTAACATCATTTATATTTTACTTCTTTTGTGTTGCTATCTTTCCCACTAGAATGTAAGCTCTGTAAGATGATATTTGTTTCTTTTGTGTAATGCTATATTCCTAGGGATTGGAAGTGTGCCTGGCACAAAATAGTCATAAATGAATACCTATCAATGAATAATTTAATGAAACACATTTTTAAAAAATCTTGATTCCATGCAATTGAAATTTCCTATTTGACAACAATATGCAAAATTAAGATCCATTAATATGGATATGATAAGTATACAATTGTGCAACATATTGCTACCTACAAAGTATTTCAATAGGGTAGACCATATGAAAAAGCCTAGAGAGGCTTCAGGGTAGTTTGCAGATTTGTTTACTGAAAATTAGCTCCCAGTGTTTGAGGTTTTAAAATTATTTAAGAATATATATCCTTGCTCTTCTTCTTGGCAAAACTGTAGCAATTGCATTGTATTTTGGCTACAAAGTCAACAGTAAATTCAGAATTCAAATTAATTTGTACATTATTTGCATAAAAGAGGTTTTCATATGAATCACATGATCATCCATGAAGTATTAATATTTAACTTAGGCCTTCGTCACTAAGTAGAATAAAAGCCTACTCATTATAAGGACACACAATTTAAAAGAGCAAATTATATTACCTCTAACCACAAGTTTGGATATTTTCCTAAGTTTTATGGGAAAAAAAGAAAGCTTGCACTTGTATGCAACAGAAAATCTTTCTGTAGTGCAAAAATACAAGTGGTAGCCTTTGGGAATTATCATAATAGTTCTAATAGTTCTACCTATCTCAATATATCTGATACAAGCTTGTTTCTAAATTGCTTAAAGCTTTTATTAGCTTAGAGAAGGGGCGCCTGGGTGGCTCAGTTGGTTGAGCGCTGACTTCGGCTCAGGTCATGTTCTCACAGTTCTTGGGTTCAGGCCCTGCATCCCTGTCTGTGCTGACAGCTCAGAACCCGGAGCCTGCTTTGTATTTTCTGTCTCCCTCTCTTTCTGCTCCTTCCCCACTCGTGCTCTGCCTCTCTCTGTCTCTCAAAAATAAATAAACATTATTAGGTTATAGAGCTGCTTGAGGAGAATCAGACCACTCATAGGAAGATAGTTAAAAACAGAGGAGGAAGGTAACCATTTGGTTCAACTACTTAGTTGAATTCACTGATTCGTTTCACTTGGAAAACAAGGTGTTGAAGCAGCCATTGGGCTGCTCGAATGGTGCTTCTGACAGACACCTACCATCTACCACTTTGAAAAATGTCCTCATCAGCTTTGCAGAGTTTGTGTTCTGTTTTTGAACTGGAATAAATCATGCATGCTTACTGCTCTCCAAGTCTCTTTCATCTTATAGTAAGAGAAATCAGCAGATTTGAATTTGATATCCAAGAAAACTACATTCAAACCTTGATTTTACTGTGTAAGACTATATAATTTACATTAAAGTAAATATAATCGACAGTGTACTATAAAGCATAACATATTGCACACTTCTTGATATGACAAAATAAAACTTCAAAGAACATTTAACAATTTCATTTTTGATGTAAATTATCAATAACAATCATGACAGTTTTTGAGACAACAAAACAAATTCTAATATAAAATATTTTCTCACTGCCAAAAACTATCAGTGCCAGATTTCTCTCAAGATATGTCATTATTTCTGACCTGTTTAAAATGTTTCATCTTGGGCTCTGAAGCCAATTTTTATATGAAAATATATAGTTAATAAGTCCCTTTTCCATAGGGAGAGTCAGTTTTTATTACCAACTATTACAAGGAATTTCTGTAAAATTTCAATAAAAATATCTGGGAATGTAGCATAAAGTTTTGCTTATTTGTTTTTTAATTTGAGTCACCAAAGAGCTACTGAATTCATATAATGTTATTTATCTTCACACCAAATATTCTTTTATGACATTGGTATTTATTATTTATCAACATAGGTATTATAAAATTATGTTTTATCATTAAAATCATTTATTTTTTAATAAATAGCATGTACATTTGAAAGAAAATATTATTTAGATGATTTTTGTGTATCCCTTCTTTTTTATACTCTTTTATATCAAAAAAAGGAGCTTTTCTTAATGATATATGATGATTCTTATAAACTTTGAGCAAAAGATTAGCTAAATCTTGGGTGGAACCAGAATCTAAGAAACTATCAATAAGTGAGAAAATACAGATGCATTTTCTGTCATCCTCTCCTCTCTGTGCAAATATGCTTTATTCTTCTTAAATATTGCAAATTGGGTTTCTGCACTTTTTTCATTCATTGATTGGATATTATTGTTCCACTTTTCTTATATTTATATAATGCTGCTCATATGAAAAAATGCGTGAAAACCATTGATCAAAATTCTGAATTTCAGAGAAAGAATATGATTGCTCCACCTGAATAATGTCAGCGATGGCCAAATTGGCTCGAGGCAGAGAAGAAAAGTTTATAAAGTTTACACATGCCTATCAAGGGCTTATCCCCATAGATCTGAAGGCATCAAATTTGATAAATGAGGTCTGAGTATCATATAACTATTATTAAATTACAAACCAGTTTTAACATTTTGAGACTTAAATACTGTAATTAAAAAAAGGATACCCTAGAAACAAAGATGGAATTGACATGTTAAATTTCATATGTTCTTGTGTTCTGTATATAGCAGGAAGACATAAAGAAGGAATTTTTTTATGTTTCTAGCCCTATAAATCATGGAATTTTGAAACATCAATGACAATATTTACAACTTCAATAGAAAAACAACCATTCAAAAATGCAAATGTGTCTTCATAGATACGAGTGAGAATTATGTGTTCCAATGGTCTAAATTGAAACCCTGGCTCTAGTTTTATTAGTGTGTCCCCATAGGCATGTTACAAAACTCTGCTTTTTTTCATAGATATTTCTTCCCTAAAATACAATAAAAACTAGCTCTTAAGTGCATATGTTTTTGGGGAAAACTAACTTATGAAATCAGCACCTTAATGGGTTTCTGTAAAGTAACATAGCTTACATGCAATTGCTAAATAAGGGACGATGTTATTATAACAAGGAATTTTTCCATATTACTTTTCCCCCAACATTTCAAAAAACATTTTTGTTTTTCCGGACAAAAAGCTCAAAGTGAAATACACAATAGGAAACAGCAAACCATAACATAATGAAATACATTACATGATGCCCAATCATCTCATGCTCTTTTTGTTGCTCTGCACTCCATGGTTTGGCACCATACTCTTTCCTGGGCATGCTTATTTCATATTTCCACCAGATTTGAACACTTTCCTCATCTCTCCATAACTACATAACCACAGTACTTCTTTGTACCTTTTATATCAAGTCCCTCCCTCATTTTATTCATTTTAATGTAAAGTATATATCTACTGTACTATTTTGTTACTTACTAGGAATGTAACCTGTCTTGTATATGCCCTAGTATAATTATTAGAGCTATTGCAGTTGTTGGTTCTCTGATTACAAAACTGCCCATGATTTGAGGTTTCTGCTCTTCACCTTGTATTTAATGCATGATTGTGCAGAATCTGAGGTTTTGCTACAACTCATATGTCACATTACAGCAGAAATAATATATCGAATAATGCTTGGAATATACAAAACACTCAAGAAATGTTAGTTTTAGTTACTATTATACTCTTTCTTTCAAAGGCTCCTAAATCAAGGGGTGCCTGGGTGGCTCAGTCAGTTAAGCGTCTGACTTTGGTTCAGGTCATGATCTCGTGCATGGTCTGTGAGGTTGGGCTCTGTGCTGATGGATCACAGCCTGGAGCCTGCTTCAGATTGTGTCTCCCTCTTGCCTCTACTCGCAACCCCTCCCCCACTTGTGCTCTGTCTCTCTCTCTCTCCCTCCCTCAAAAATAAACATTTTTAAAACTTAGAAAAAAAAAGGCTCCTAAATCGAAAGGAGAAGCAGACAAAATATTAATCTAAGCAAAGTTTAACTGCTTTTTAAGGTAAAGGCATTTTGTATATGCTATGGGTGCAAAGATGAATAGGACATTATTTCTGTCTGTAATGAAGCTCACAAATATATCAGATATCGTGATATTAAATGCCATTATAAAAGCATGAACAAAATTCTAGGGGACAAAACCACGTGGATGCATAAATTCTAGTCAGGTAGAAAAGCCATGTGACACTTTATTATGGAGCAGGTAAGATCAACAGAGGTCTAGATTTGAAAGCTGAGAAGACAAGGTAGGGTTGTCAGAGAAAATATAGGACACCCAGTAAAATTGGAATTTCTGATAAACAACAAACAGATTATTTTAGTATAAATGTCATATACAATATTTGGGACATACTTACACTAAAAATGTACCTGCTGTTTATCACAAGTTCAAAGTGGATTGGAGTCCTGGATTTCCATTTCCTAAATATGGTGACCTTAGCAGACATTCAGAAAGAGGAAATATGTTTGCAAAGGAGGTTGGTATTGAAACAAAATAGGAGGTTCAGATGACCGAAAGTGTGATTGGAAGGGGAAATATTTTATATGCAGTGATTAAGTAACTTATTAAATTTAAGTTTGGATTTGTCAGTACTGAGTCTAACAGAGAATCAGGCATGAAGTTGGACTCAGTGTCTTTAAAAACTTGCTCTCCACAAAACACACAAATATTGGACACAGAGTAAAGAAAATGCACTTTAATAGCACTGTTATACTCAAAGAACAGCGATGGAGGGGATCAAGGTTCTGCTCACAATTCTCCCACAAAAAAAATTCGATAAACTGAAACTAGGAAGTTCACAAGGATCCAAATGCAAATACTATAAACCTAGAAATTTAGAGATTAAGATTCATAAAAGAAAAATTACAACTAGACCTTGCCCTGCAAATTTGGATCATTAACCGTGAGAACCACATTCAGAAGAGACTATTATTGCTACTACTGTTTGTATTAAAATTTTCAACACTACAGCCATAGTCATTTTCATTTTCTCTTGTCTGCGGAAATGTTACTTGTTTCCTTTTCTAGACCAACAGCAACTAACCAAAGTAACTGAAATATCTGTTTTGTGTAATTTATTCTTTGCTTCTCAATTCTATAGTTTATTACCATATGGCAATATCAGCAGAGGATACTTTGAGAATTAAAATGAAATTCAATGAAGTGGTCTAGCAAAACATAACATGCTAAGGAAAAATAGATTAATGCTGTTAACCTTAAGTCTATTGGAAATAGGCAATTCTATACCAGTAACTGGTATATGAACATATGCATTTCCTTGGAGATGAAAGAATGATATGTAAGATTAATGTAAACATAAAAACCACCTCATATGTTATGGACCTTGCCCATTTCATTATTGTGCAAATTGACTTCTAATGATTCTCAAATAGAAGCCAGGAGATTATTTTCATCATATGTTCAATCCATTTGAATAATAGTGATAGCAAATTCCACAAAAGACTGTAAAGTTATGAAGTTTTCAGTGCTATTTTCTATGCTATTTACAGTGGTTTATATAATTTCCAGATAAGCCTCAAGGCCTGAAATCTAGAGAATATACCGCAGTGAATGTCACGTGATTCATCCACAGGTTTTTCCTACTTGCCTTATGTAACTTGATTTGTATGTCGACTTGGCTAGGCTTTTGTGCCCAGTTCGTTGCTCAACCGCTAGTCTAAATGTTGCTGTGAAGGCATTTTGTTGATGTGACTAACATTTATAATTTGTTGATTTTAAATAAAGGATATTATCCACCATAATGTGGGTGGACCTCTCCAGTTAAAGGTGTTAAGAGGAAAAACAGATTTCCCAGAGTAGAAGGAATTCTACCTCAAGACTGGAACATAGAAATCTTGCCTTGGTTTCCAGCCTGCTTGCCACTCTGTGCATTTCAGACTCAAGACTACAAGTGTTGGAGTATAAACTGATGTTCTATGGTAAATTAAAGCTCGGAAAGTGCCGTTATTATAAAGCCAAGAATTAAATGGGGTTTATTTGAAATCTTATACATTGATGAGGCACTTAATTCTCTGGGACTAGTAAGCATAGAGGTACCCTATTCAATGTGTTTATGTTTAATTAGATTTAAATATTCAAATTAAAAAAAATTTAATGTTTATTTATTTTTGGGAGAGAGAGAGACAGACACAGCATGATCAGGGGAGGGGCAGAAAGAGAGGGAGACACAGAATCCAAAGCAGGATCCAGGCTCCAAACTGTCTGCACAGAGCCCTATGTGGGGCTCAAACTCACGAGCTGTGTGATCATGACCTGAGCTGAGGTCAGACACTCAGCCAACTGAGACACCTAGGTACCCCAATATTCAAATTATTTTTAATAATAGTCCAAAATATTCGTTTTCAAAAGTAATGTTTGTTGCTATTTAATGTATTGATATATCTGTGTGTTCTTGTGTGTGTCTAACTCATGTATGACATCTGTGCCAAACATTTTCAACTCCTTATTTAAATTAATGATAGCCAAGTACAATTTATAAATATATTTTCCTTTTTTTCCTTTTCTAAATTTTGGAAAGTTTTAACTGTATTGAAAAATTACTAAAAATTAAAAAAAAAAAGAACAGACAAATATATTTTCTTTTATTCTTCTCGAAGTTTCTTCTTAGCTAATATGGAAAGAAAAACCCTGGGGGTGCCTGGATGGCTCATTCAGCTAAGTGTCCGACTTGGTTTCAGCTCAGGTCATGATCTCACAGTTCAGGACTTGAAGCCCTGCGTCCCTGCTTGGGATTCTCTCTCTGTCTCCCTCTCTCTTTGCCCCTCCCCCATTCAAGCCCTCTCAAAAATAAAACAAAAAGAAAAAGAAAAATCCTGGAATTCCTAGTGGTAATAGAGCTTGCCAGTTGTGTAGTTAACGGACTGTTCAGTATGGATAATGTTATTGTCACTATTGTCATTGTTTTTAGTAGCTTTGGTCTTTCAATAGCTATTTCCTCACTTAACAAGGGCGTTGTTTATTTAAATTGTAAGTTAATTAATCTGTATAGCTATAGCCATACCTTGGAAATATTGCAGGTTTGGCTCCCGACCACTGTAATAAAGTGAATATCACAATAAAGCAAGTCAAATCAATTTTTTGGTTTCTTAGTATATACAAAAATTACGTCTATACTATATGGTAGTCCATTTAGTATGCAATAGCATTATGTATAAGAAAATGTACATACCTTAATTAAAAGGTACTTTATTGCTAAAAAATGGTAACCATTATCTGCGCTTTCAGGGAGTCGTAATCACTGATCACAGATCACCATAACAAATACAATAACAATGAAAATTTTGAAATATTGCGAGAATTGCCAAAATGTGACACAGAGACACAAAGTGAGCAAATGCGGGTAAAAAAAAAAATGGTGCTGACAGATTTGCTCAATGCAAGGTGGACACACACTTTCAATTTGTAAAAAATAGAGAAAACACAGTATCTGCAAAGCACAGTAAAGCAAAGAGTGGTAAAATGAGTTATACCTGTATTGGATGTTTAGGAACTTAATTGTTTCGATATGAAAAATTACTTCATAAATTATAGATTCAGTAATTTGTTAAATAAAGTAAACATAGAGATTTGAAAATGTATTAAAGATTATGTATCATTAGAGAAGTTTCGATCTTCTTACATTCTTGATGGGAAAAATAAACATCTGGGGTATAGTTTATTGATAGATTATAATCTTAGATGACACAACACATATTTAAAAAGTTTATATTGGATGTAAAATAAGTCCGTCTGAGTATTTAATCCACAAAGAGAGAAGCATTTAAAAAAATATTTATATATCTGAGCAAGGATAACTCTGTTCTCATTATGAGAAAGTGTGAAACAGTGAAATCATAAAATAAACACTTATGTTGTTTATGTTTCTAAGCTTAATGTATAGTTGAGATAATTACATACGCACATGGCTCCTTAACACATTTCCAAATTATTTGAAATTAAAGATACAGTATACATAAATATATGCATTATGCACATTGTACAGCATAGTTGTATTATTAAACAGCATAATAGAATTAATACCTAAGAAAACTCACATTTTTTTCATTTTTTTAGAAGCTTTCGTCTGTTTAACTTGAGAGAAAGAGAAAGTGCAAACAGGGGAGGGGCAGAGTTACGGGAGGGAGTGAGAATCCCAAGCAGGCTCTGCACTGTCAACACAGAGCCTGATGTGTACCGTGAGACTATGACCGGAGTTAAGGTCAGACGCTGAGGCACCCCAAAAATCATTTTTCGTCACTTAACCTTTCTTATGACAATTTATATTTAATGAGAACTTCAGATGAACTGGGCACTGTGCTTGAATGAGGACATCAAAGATAATATAGACAAACTCTGATCTGGGATTACTAATAATTACCGAAAGCGAAATAACATAATGAAGTTGTTCCAGAAATACTTCACAGAGATTTTTCTTTTAAACTTAGCTTTTAGGATGAATTAGTTTCCAAAGGATGGAAAGGGGAGGTAAGGACATTTTTTCATTTCATTTTTATGTAATAAAAATCATCATCTCCAAGATTCTAGAATATCTGAAAAATTGTGTGTATTTTTGTGCATTTATGGGTGTTTATATATTGATATATGGAAGTATTAATGAAATAATATATAAAGCATCATTTCTACTTCCAAGTGAGCTTAATATCTAGTGAAAAGGAAATGTCATGTTATAATTTATGACAATATTGCATTGTTATTTTGATAATATCCTTAAGATATATTGATTTTTTCACTTTACCTTCATTGGGAACTTATTATCTAACAAAGACTGTGAAAAGGACCTTATAAATTCCAGTTAATTTAAATAATTATAAAGCAATATAAATATATTATAGAAGCATGGAAGATGGTGATAAGTATCCTAGCTGGCAGGAAATGAGAATACTCACACAATAGATAAAAATGAAACTTAGGTGTTGGAGTAAATCATTCCAGAAAGAGGGGAATTTTTTTTATTATTTAAATTCAAATTAACATACAGTGTAGTCTTGGCTTCAGGAGTAGAATCGAGTGATTCATCTCTTACATGAGACACACAGTGCTCCTCCCAAAAGTGCCCTCCTTAATGCCCATCACCCATTTAACCCATCCTCCCACCCAACCCTCCAGCAACCGTCAGTTTGTTCTTTGTAGTTAAGAGTCTCATATGGGTTGCCTCCCTCTATGTTTTTATCTTATATTTCTTTCCCTTCCCCTATGTTCATCTGCTGAGTTGAAAAAGAATGAAATCTTCCCATTTGCAACAACATGGATGGAACTAGTTCAGAGTCAGGTATAGAGACTTCCCAATTACCCCATGCCCTCACACATGCATAGCTCCCCTTAATCAATGTCTTCTTCCAAAGTGGTATATTTATTATAATTGATGAACCTATACAGACAAATCATTATCACCCAGAGTTCATGGTTTACATTCTATGTATCCTTCTTTATGTAAATTCTGAGTTTGGACAAATGTACAATTACATATTTCTACCAGTATCATAGAAAAGCATCACTATCCTAAAAAATCACTACATCTCTGCTCTGCTTGTTGATCCCATCCCCTACCCTAAACCCTGGACAGCTCTGATCTTTTTAATGACTCCATATTTTTGTCTTTTCTGGAATGTCATATAGTTGAAATCCTACAGTACATGGCCTCTTAAGATTGTCTGGATGTACCACAGTTTATTCATCCATTTACTTATTTAAGAACATCTTGGTCACTTCAAAGTTTTGGCAGTTATGAGTAAAGCTGCTATAAATATCCATGTGAATGTTTTTGTGTATACATAATTTTTCAGCTCACTTGGGTAAATACCAAGGAGCATGATTGCTGGATTATGTGATTATGTGTTTGGTAAGAAACCACCAAACTGTTGCAAAATAGCAGGGCCATTTTGCATTCCCACCAGCTTTGTGTGCAAGTTCTACTTGTTCCTTGTCCTTGTCAGCATTTGGTGTTGTCAGTGTTCTGGATTTTGGTCATTTAATTGGTGTGTGATAATTATTCATTGTTTTCACTTGCATGTCCCTGATGATACGTGAAGTGGAACATTTTTCATATGATTATCTGCCATCTGTATATCATCTTTGGTAAGGGGTCTGTAATGCCCTTTGCCATATTTTAATTCTGTTGTACATTTTCTTATTGTTGAGTTTTAAGTTCTAGTAAATTAGAAAAAGCTAAGACCAAAGGAAAAGTTCTGTCAATTAAATAAAAGAAATTTAACACTAGCTTGCACAAGACTTAAAAAGAGAACTAAGCAGGAGTTATACCAATAATGACATAGTAAGTAAATGATATTTTTTTATTCTAAAAGAAATGGAAAGGCATTGAATGGTTTTAAGTTAAGAGTGACATAATCACACTTGCATTTTGGGGAAAATTACTTTGAAGCAAGACTGAATTAAAGTGGTTTTACAATTAGAGAAATTAGAGTACAGAAAAACCATTATAAGGTTTTATCGTAATTTAGCTGAGAGAGCACTCTTTTACCTTCAAATTATTTTTGCTCAGAATATTGAAGCCACGGTTTATTGTTTTCTAGCATACAACTAGAAAGAGAAATGTCCAATGACACTTTGAATCCTATTTTTTGTTTTATTTATTTATTTTGCTTATTGATTTTCTCTTCTTCATCTATGAATATAGTTCTCTTTCTGCTTTCTCTCTCCCTCTCTATTTGATAATCTCTTTTTAGTTATTTCAGAAGCTCAAGTTTGATAATAAATGCGGAAGCAAAAAATTAAGACAATTCAAGATCCTACTTATTAATAATTTCATCATGGAAAATTTGTGACAAGCGAAATCTCTGAATTAAAAAAGAAAAACATTCATTTTTTGGAAAGCGATTGTTT
Source organism: Leopardus geoffroyi (assembly GCF_018350155.1). NCBI lineage: Eukaryota > Metazoa > Chordata > Mammalia > Carnivora > Felidae > Leopardus > Leopardus geoffroyi. The sequence continues at coordinate 153,963,775 of NC_059327.1, forward strand.
TCCAGGGTTTTAACACCTTTTATTTATATTGTAGGGATAATAATCATAGAGATAGAAGGAAAATAAGAAATCATCTAGTGCAATTACTTACATTATAGGTAAGAAAATTGGGCCCCATAACGTTATAATGATCGTTTGTTTAGTACCTGACTTTTAATGTTATGGAATTGCTTGTATCATTGCCTTATAGATATTTGCTCCAAAATGAATACACATCTATCCTGTAACAAATATGCTGAACTTACTTATTGCAATTTTTTTTCTCCAGTAAAAAATAACTTTTTTTTCTCTACTGTTATCTCTGACATACTAGAGAGAACAAAAATCATGAAATGTGTCTTTAAATTTTGAACATGTTTCAATAACCTGCCAGCTTTAAGACTATTAATTTAACTCAACTTGTAGAAAATTCTGAAAGCCTATTCCATCACTGACTCCCAAAGGTTAGACCAAATTTGAACTTTGAGCAATGAACCTTTAAAGCAAGGGTATATTGAACTATAATTTGTCATTTTTCTGGAAAAAATGTACCTATTACAGGAAATAAATGGGAACTTAATTGTCTCACCTCACTTGTGCTTGAGAGGACAGATTGTCATTCTATACAGAAATGTGGAAAGTCTAGTTTGGTAAATGCCAGGAGTTTATTATCACTGGGCTTGGTAAAGTAAGAAATCTTTAAATATTCTTGTCAGAAAATATTCAGCATATGTATATTCCAAGGCCTTTGTTTATTTTAAGTGGGACATTTCAAGTATTAAGGCAACTAATCTGATAAGAGTTACGTAAAGTAAAACCTGTTTAAATAGTTAAGGTAAATACTGACCTATACTTTTTGTCTGATGTGCAATGGTAACTGTACTGCTTTGTTTTATTTTATATTGATTTCAAAAATAATATTTTATAGAAGCAATAGAGCTTTGTGTGTGTGTGATCATTTGAGCTGACAAAGTATCCTAGCCCTCATTTTATTTTTCTCAGAAACCTTGATATTTATCTTCTCAAGCACATTCGTGTCCCTATCTCAACTGGTAGAAACAGAAGGTGCATTTATAATTAGAGAAACTTTGCTTCTAATGAGTGATCTGTTGGTTTTGGATACAAAATTCTATTCTTTCTGACAGTTTATATCTTTTTCTCAAAATGAACAAAAACTTAATTATACAAATGAGCACCTGCTAGCATAAGTGAATTAAATAATAACATCAGATTCATATGAACACAATACACAAATTGGCATAAAATAAGAATGATGTCTGAAGGTGTGAATGAATTAAATGTTATGTTAGCTCTGACCATTCAAAAAATAATAATAAAAAGTGGTGGAGTCCTTTGAGTAGAGCACTGGATTATTACTCCACAGGGTTGAGACTAAATTGAGTTGATTAAAATTCTTACAGGTGGTTGATATGCAAGTGTTATGCAAAGAGAATACAGAAAAATGAAATATGATTGGTTACATAAAGTAAAATTATGGGCAAATAGGAAAACTTTTGACCCAATTTATAGATAAGAGAAGTTAATCTTTATTGGAGTTATTTACATTTTTATCACTTCTATAACAACTATTTCAACTCTATTTTAGGAATGAATAAGATAAAGAATACATTTAGAAAAAATGAATTCTCTCTTCTTTCATTTTATGACTAACCTAAAACTTTCATGTTTTTCCTAATGTTTCTTTTACAACTTTATAGAAATATTCTAGAAATGTTACCTTTGTTAGGAAGAAAAATTTCCTGGGGCACCTGGGTGGCTCAGTCTGTTAATCTTCTGACTCTTGACTTCCCCTCAGGTCATGATCTTGTGGTTCATGAATTCCTGCCCCATATCAGACTCCACACTGTCAGTGCTTGGGATTCTCACTCTCTCTCTCCCTCTCTCTGCCCCTCCCCTGCTCTCTCTCTCTCTCTCTCAAAGTAAATAAATAAACTTAAAAAAAAAGAAAGGGAGAAAAGTTGACCTAAATTTTTATTTTTGAGTTGCACTTTGCTTTAAGTGTGTTGAATTTAAATAAAAATAACAGTATTAATTATATTATTAAACTATATTTTAATAATTATATTATTAAACTAAGTTCATAATTGGTCACATTTCAGGGAAATTATTTGATCTCCATTTCTTAAGTTATTGCCCCTCTCCAATTTATATCAATCTATTTATTTCCTCTAATCTTCGTGTGTTTTAAACATTTTGTACATAATGTTAGAGATGTTTTAAATTTGGAAAACTTAATGATATCAATACCTTATCTATTTTCTGACATGTTCTAAAACAAAACATGAAACAGATATTATATGCCAATGCCTCACTGGAACTTTGTAATTAGGTCGGAAAAAGGAAAGGGGAAAACAAAAAGAACAGGAGGGGTAGGTGGTGTTTTACTGAATCAGACAAAGCATTGCCAAACAACACAGCAAGTACTTGCACACATGTGCAGAGAGGGTATGTGGAATCATTGCAAGACAGAAGAGTCTACTGAGAAAAAAAGAAAGGGAAAGGAAGTTATATTTGTAAACCATTCTTTCTCCTGGTTTTCGTTGATCCCACTTTCTCCCCCATAGGATATTAACTACACTTGCATTTACATCGTTCTGATACTCAGCCTGTCTAGTGAGATTAGGATGATGGAGCTCTCCATTTATCTCCATGGAACAGGATTTTGAATCTCAAAGGAAGTTAGGAAAGAGCAAATCTGGGAAGGCACATAAAGTGTTTTCTAATCTTTCCTGTTTTCGAGTATTGTATCTAGCCAATATGTACTAGGCAATAGGTGTATCTAGTACTATATGGACTCTAATTGAAGTATGTTTTGGTGTTCAAATGTCAACAGCTCTGTTAAGGATATACTTAGGAGCAGAATGTTAAGTCATGAGACTTCTTTTTGCACCATGTCTTGCCAATACCTGATATTGTCACGTTGTTATTTGTGTTATTGTTTAATTATTTTGGGGCTTCTGTTACAAGTTTAGGATTTCCTTGTGGTTTTAGTTTGCATTTCCTTGATGACAAATGATTGTAAGAATATTCTTTATAGACTTTTGGCCATTTGTGTGTCTTCTCTTGTGAAGTGTAATTTCAAAGTGTTTACCAATCTTGGAGTTTGAGAGAATGTCTGTTTTTTTGTTGTTGTTATGTAATTATATCCCTTATATATTTCATCTCTGAGTCTACTTCCAAATGAATAAGTTGGAACTATGTATCTCAGAACATGACCTGCATTTCCTCTCTTGATTTCTTTGGATATACAAAAGTTGCTAAATTTAATATAATCCAAGTCATCAATCTCTTCCTCTACAGTGATGTTCTGTTTAAGAAAATATTACTGCAGCAAGCTCATGAAAATAGTCTTCCTTATTTCTGGAAATGTCATTGTTATGATCTATAATCTATCTGGAATGGACACCTGTGGTTTTTTTTTTAATTTTTATTTTGGATCTAAATTATTTTTATCATGGGTATTCAATTAATACACCACATTTTATTAAAAAGAATATGTCAACTAGAAATAAATGGGAATATCCTCAACTCGATAAAGAACACTTACAAAAACCAGCACCTAACATTATACTTGTTGGTGAGAAACTAAATGCTTTCCTACTAAGATCAGGAATCAAACAATAATACTCGTTTCTCATCAGTCATATTTAAGATCATACTAGAAGTTCTTCCTAGTACAGTAAGACAAGAAAATAAAAGTATACATGGTGAGAAGGAGAAAATTAAACTGTCATTTTTATTTAATAAATAAAATTCCATGATTTTTTATTTAGTACATTTCATGATTATTATGTAGAAAATTGCAAAGAATCAACAAAAAAACTTCCTGGAGTTAATACATAGTTATATTAACTACATTTTCTGTTTGTTTGTTTGTTTGTTTGTTTGTTTGTTGTATTCTTAATGTTCTGGGGTCTTGCTGACTGCGGAGATGGTGTAAATGAACTAATCAAGACCTCACACTTCCAACCACTTCCATCTGGCTTTTACACTACAGGAGGCAATATTCCTCTCTGCCCTAATTGTCCTAGTGCCACTTATCAGACAACTAATAACAGCCCCTACACTCTAGAGCCCATTGAATTCTAATTAGCCAGTCCTAAACCTGCCTACCCTGCTCTGTCTCACCTTTCTTGTGGAAACCAAAGTAAAACCGTCTGTCCATGTTTTCCATTCACTCCTTCTGTTTCTTGACAGAGCATGGTTCTTCCTAATGTGGCCTTGTGAGGTATGGTATACCTTTATTCTTGGAAACTGTGAGCTACAAGTTATCTTTCCAGTGGCTGTCATTTCCCTTATCTGTTGACCTTATCACACATAAATAATAGTAACAAAAACCCTACCTTTTATTTTATTTTTTTAAGTTTTAATGTAATTTTATTTGCAAGAGGCAAGTGACATTACTTTTATTTTTTTTTAATTTTTTAAATTATTTTTTTTTGTTTAAATTCAGGTTAGTTAACATATAGTATAGATTTGGTTTCAGGAGGAGAATTCAGTGATTCATCACTTAACATACAACACCCAGTGCTCATCCCAACAAATGCCTTCCTTAATGCCCATCAGCCATTTAGCACATCCTGCTACCCACCTCCACTCCAGTAACCCTGTTTGTTTTCTATAGTTGAGTCTCTTATGTTTTGCCTCCTTTTCTATTTTATTTTATTTTATTTTATTTTTTTATTTTCCTTCCATTCCCCTATGTTATCTGTTTTGTTTCTTAAATTCCACATATGAGTGAAATCATATGATATTTGTCTTTCCCTGACTTATTTTGCTTATCATAATACACCCTAGTTCCATCCACATTGTTGCAAATGGCGAGATTTCATTCTTTCTGATCACTGAGTAATATTCCATTGTGTACCTGTACCACATCTTCTTTATTCATTCATCAGTTGATGGACATTTTGGCTCTTTCCATACTTTGGCTATTGTTGATAGCACTGCTATAAACATTGGAGTACATGTGCCCCCTTTGTATTAGTGTTTTTGTATCCTTTGGATAAATACCTAGCAGTGCAGTTGCTGAGTCATAAGGTAGTTCTATTTTTAACTTCCTGAGAAAACTCCAAACTGGTGCAGAGTGGCGGCACCCCTTTGCATTCCCAACAACAGTGCAAAAGTGTTTCCCTTTCTCCACATCCTAGCCAACATCTGTTGTTTCCTGAGTTGTTAATTTCAGCCATTCTGACAGGTGCGAGGTGGTATCTCATTGTAAAAATCTACCTTTCAAAACTGCAATGATAGCAAAAGGTGTAGGATAAAATGTTACTATAAAAAAGTCAATGACATTCTTACATTCCAGCAATGACCAATTGGAATTGGAAATTAAACATATTTCCATTTATATAAGCACCCCAAATGAAAATTTTTAGATATTAATGTCATAAATTATGTGTAGGATCTATATGAGGAAAAATCCAAACTCTCCAATGAAACTTAGCAAAGATCCAAATATTTGGCTAAATAATTCATCTACATGGATGAAAAGATTCAATATTATCACATTGTAAAACCTTCCTAGCTTAATAAAGATCCAGAATAGCCAACACAATACTGAACGAGTAGAGCAAATTGAGAACTTCTATTACCTGACTTTGATACTTACTATGCAAGTACAGTAATCAAGACCCCGTGGTATTAATGAAATATATACTAGCAGATTAGTAACACAGAATTGAAACCCACACAGATATAATCAACAGATCTTTGACAAAGGAGCAAAAATAATACAATTAAGAAAGGGTGATCTTTTCAGCAAATTGTGCTGAAAAAACTGGACATCCACATGCAAGAAAAGAATGAATCTGGACATAAACTTTATATGCTCCATAAAGAATTAACTCAAAATGGGTAATAGACCTAAATATAAAATGCAAAACTATAAACTCCTAGAAGACAACATAGAAGAAAATCTAGATGTCTTTGGAGTTAGCCATGACTTCAGAGGTACATAACAAAAGCATGATGCATGAAATAAAAATTGTCAATTTGGACTTTGTTAAAACTAAAAACTTCTGCTCTGAGAAAGATACTGTGAAAAGAATAAAAAGAAAAAAAAAAAAAAACAATTCACAGATCCGGAGAAAATACTTTCAAAAGATATCTGACAAAGGACTGTTATCAAATATGCAAAGAATTATTTAAAATTCAATAATATAAAAACAAAGAACCCAACTTAAAAGTGGACAAAGTATTTCAACAGACATGTGGCAATATATATATATATGTACATATGTATATATGTACATATATATATATATGAATATGAAATAAGCATGTGAAAAGATGCTCCACATCATATACTATCAGGGAAATGCAAGTTAAAACAATAAGATTCTAGACACATATTAGAAGAGCTAAAATCCCGGGGCGCCTGGGTGGCGCAGTCGGTTAAGCGTCCGACTTCAGCCAGGTCACGATCTCACGGTCCGTGAGTTCGAGCCCCGCGTCGGGCTCTGGGCTGATGGCTCAGAGCCTGGAGCCTGTTTCCGATTCTGTGTCTCCCTCTCTCTCTGCCCCTCCCCCGTTCATGCTCTGTCTCTCTCTGTCCCAAAAATAAATAAACGTTGAAAAAAAAATTAAAAAAAAAAAAAAAAAAGAAGAGCTAAAATCCCAAAAACTGATTATACCAAATGCTGCCAAGGACACGGGGCAACAGGAACTCTCATTTGTTGCTGGTGGGGACAAAAAATAATCCTGTATATTCAACTAAATATTTTTGTAAATCCAACACCTCTCAAAAAATAAACTTTATTAATTAAAAAAAGTAGCTTTTCTTTTTTGCATAAAGTACTCTCATCTCTTTTTTTAATGTTTGCTGTTTGTTTGTTTGTTTATTTATTTATTTATTTATTTATTGAGAGAGAGAGGGCTAGAGAGAGAGAGAGCACAAGCAGGGGAGGGGTGGAGAGAGAGGGAGAGAATCCCAAGCAGGCTTCACACTGTCAGAGTGGAGCCTGATGTGGGGCTTGAATTCACAAACAGTGAGATCATGACCTGAGCTGAAATCAAGAGTTGGACACTTAACTGACTGAGCCACCCAGGTGTCCCCATAGTGTCCTCATCTTACATCAAATGGTCTTAAGTGTGCTGGTATATTTTTTCCCCCATTCCATTCCATTCCATATAACCTGTGCCAATACCATCCTGCTGCAATTACTGTATTTTAAGTATGTTTTGCTATCCACTAGACTAAGCTTTCAATTTTCAACCTTTAAGAAGGTGTTGTTGTTTTTGTCTATTTGCATTTTCATATAAACTTTATCAGCAGCACATTGTTTCCCCCAATATACCTTGTTCTAAACTGGCTGCATGTGCTATCCAGTTTAGCTGTGTTTGCAAAATACGGTAAATATCACCCCTTACCAAGTCCTTGTGCCTTGATCTACAAGGTTGCACATGATCTGGTATCTTCGTTCTAGCCTTTATTGCTTGTTGCTTTTGCCTTCCTCTCCTCAGTCCAGGCATCTTGGCCGCCACTCTTTTCTTCAAATGCATGAAGCACAGTATATTTTGTGGCCTTTAACTTTACTGAACATTCTGCCTGTTCTGCTATTTTACCAGATTTGCACTTGCCTTCATTCTTCCTCCTTCCACTTGTATGCAAATCTCATATTCTAAACAGTCTTCCCTAAATATCATTGTTTGAAAAAATTTTCAATGCCCCATAATCCCTATGCCTCCTCTACTTCATTTTTCTGTTACTGACAAATTATACCTAAATTCTTGAAAATGTAGTACTTCTGAAGTACCCATTATAAACATCTAATATGATTCTTTTCTTCATATCTTTTTCTTCCTTGTTCTTTTGGAACAAGTGTTCTTGTTCCAAAATGGTATATCTTATGTTGTGTATGTTCAATGAAAATGTCTTATCAAGCCTTAAAATCCTATCCGTTTGTTGCATAATTCCCCAATTTTATTTAAGCCAACTTTTGTCACATTAACATCATTACTATCTAATTAACTTTCTGTTATTTGTTGAACTATTAGTTATTAGAACAGAAATACAAATTTATATTTAATGATGCATAATGATATCCAAAGGACATTGTTGAATCATTAATTCATGTATCAAAGTAATATATACTTATAAACACAATCTCCTAAAAACAAAGGAATGAATGCACATATACCTGTGGAAAATGTAAAGGAAACTTTTCATAGTTTCTCCTCTGGGAAACTGGAGCCTTCTGAGAAAAGGACTGTTAGTTGCGGTTTTCATATCTTTAATGAGTTTGTTTTTATTATGCATGGAGAATAATTTTACATGATAAACTATTTTTAAAAAAACAAGCAGTTATATAGAAAGCATTACTCATCACCCAGTTTACTGTGAGAGGAGAAATTTTGGTATTGCATGTTTTTTCAGCTCTGTGTCCACAAGGTAGCTTCCTCATTACCACTTCTCCACCAAGAAATAAAGATATTAAATGGTTGTCATTTATTATAAGGTAGTATCTCATTTCTCAGGCAGTGTATTTTCCTTAATTTTAAATGAATTTTTATTCTATAAAGTTCTATAAAAATGGAATAATCTTTAGTATAAAAAAGTGCCTCACCTAGCAAAATATGTGAAATTAAAAATTCCCAGCCTTCAGTATGTTATCCAGAAATTGAAATTATAAATACAACGCTATTCATTGAACTCTTCAACAGAACAAGATTAATTTCAATAATGCTTCTGCTTTAAACATCATCAGCATGTGTAAGATTAATCATGTTTCAGTGAGATGTATTGTTGGAATGTTTGATGCATATTAATGTCCTCACAGTTGTGGTTATTTATCTTCATATTCAAAAGTTGTTGCAGTCTTAGCATTAGTAATGTGCAAAGTCATTGCTCTACAAAGTCTCCAATTATGCATAATGGAACTACTTTTTCATATGGGACATACATCTTAGGGATATTATTTGCTCTTATGTAACTTCTTCAAGTGCTTTGCAAAAAATAAATATTGTTAAAAATCTTTTTGTCTTCTATAATATGATGATCTCAAGAAAAACAGAGGCACTAATGAAGCTTCTAATATTAGTTTTCATTTTGTTTCTGAAGATATTAATACAGTAGTTTCACTGTATCTGTGGTTTCTTTTTCCATGGTTTCAGTTACTCTGGAAGCAAATGATCCTCCTTCAGATAGGAAGTCAGAAGGTAGGTAGTAGCCTAACGTGCATTCTTCTCGCTTCATCTCATCACATCGTCAGTGAATCATTTCATACCATTACAAGTAGGGGGAGTGCAATACAATAAGGTATTTTGGGAAAGAGAAAGAGACCACATTCACATAACTTTTTTTACTGTACATTGTTATAATTATTCTATTCTATTGTTAGTTATGGTTGTTAATCTTTTATTGTGCCTGATCTATAAATTAAGCTTTATTATTGCTATGTGCGTATAGAGAAAAAAAGCGTAGGTTATATAAGGTTCACTACTATCTGTGGTTTTAGGCATCTTCTGCTGGTCTTGGAATGTATCCACTGCAGATAAGAGGAATTACTGTATATTGAATTTGTCAATATCTGAAGTTACCTTTATTTTTTTTAATTTTTTTATGTTTATTTTTGACAGAGAGAGAGAGACAGAGCATGAGCGGGGGAGGGTCAGAGAGAGAGAGAGAGACACAGAATCTGAAACAGGTTCCAGATTCCGAGCTGTCAGCACAGAGCCCGACGCGGGGCTTGAACTCACAGACAGCGAGATAATGACCTGAACCGAAGTCGGAGGCTCAACCGACTGAGCCACCTGAAGTTACCTTTAAAAAATAAAATATGAAATTGTTAGGTTGTCTAACCACGTAAGCATAAAGGTAAAATATTACACAAAATCTTCCACCTTTTTGATCTCTTCAATTACCATCTAATACTGAAAACTTCACACAATTATTTCCAAGCCAGACCACACTTTTGAACTTCAAGTTTATATAATTACTTCATAACTGAATTCTCCAATTGAATGTCTTATAAACACCTCAAGCAAATGTGCCCCAAAGAGTGCCTATGCTAACATTGTTTTTGTAATGTTTGCAATAGAAATCAATGTCATAACTGTACAATATTTTTGCTCAGAAATCTAAGGATTGCTTCTATATGACTTTGTTTTCTATGCACTTTACATATAATCTCATTTAGTCTTCCTCCTAAATTTCTCCTGAATCATCCACTTTTTTTTTTTTACTGCTAACTATTAACAACATATCAAGACTGCATCTTTCTTTGCCTGTGCCAAAGAAATATTCTCCTACCAGTCTACCCATATCAATTCTCACTTATCTTTATCATTGTACTGAGACTAATTTTCAAAAAATATAAAACATGTCTTTAAATTTCTTCACTTAAAATACTACAGGGAATCCATGTTGCTCTTAGAAGATATTCTGAAATGCTTAAACTACCCTACAGGATTTTAAATGCTCAGTTCTTTGCTTACCTTTACAGACATACCTACCATTCTTCCATTTTATTATCTTTTGGCACCTACATTTTCCTTCTCTCGGTTCTTAATCTTGACATAAGCTCAATTTTCTAGTAACTTTTACTTTAACTGTGTCCTAAATTAATGTAAACTTAACACTCTATTTCATATCATTCTAATTTGCTTCCCTTTAATCTTCCTTTTTTATGTCAATGTTTCAAATACTTTTCACATCACTGAAGCTTTTATTATTTGGTCTCATTCTTCTACTTTAGCACTAATATCAAATCAGTGGCCACACTTTTTTTTTTGCTTTAATCATCTTATCTCAAAACGTTAATAATGTCTTTCAACCCATTTTCATTTTCAGTGCTGCAACTGTCATCCAGTTCCCATAATTTTTCCGTTTTAATCTAATAACCATCTTCCTATCCTTCTGTCAATCTTTGAACTTCATTAATGCAAAACACGTTCCCAGATTCTAGAAATCAAAGAGAGAACAAGATTGGTACATTCTTCATGAAGATTATATCCAAATGTAGGACATGAACAAGTGGGTGAATAAATAAATGATAAATAATGGACTATTACACACCATTACCAGACTAAACATCATATAATGCAATACACAGAAATCTTACAAAATTTCTCATTATTATAATGTGCAAATGGTTTGTCTAGATTATCTTATTGAATCCTTCCCTGGAACATTCTTTAGTTTTCATTATTACTTTAATTATGTACAGGACGCAAGAGCCAAAGAGATTACATAATTTTCAAATGTCCTATAGCAGGTGACATGTTGATGACATTTATGGACATGGATCTAGATTATTTCTCTGGCCTGGAGAAACATAGTTCCCCACACCCAGTTAATTACAGTGCCCTTGTCTGTCCCTTCTATATTTCCTTGAGTCCAGGTAACTTTAAAAATATGGAACATTTAAAAATATGGAACATTAAGGGTAGCTCAATTGGTTAAGCATCCAACTTCAGCTCAGGTCATGATCTCGAGGTCTGTGAGTTCAAGCTCCGTATAGGGCTCTGTGCTGACAGCTCAGAGCCTGGAGCCTGTTTCAGATTCTGTGTCTCCCTGTTTCTCTCTCCTCCCCCACTCATGCTCTGTCTCTCTCTTCTCAAAAATAAATAAACGTTAATTTTTTTTTTAAATATGGAACATTTAAGTTGTACTTGATTTATATTTCTCAATATGGTTCACTATTTTTGTTATTGTGGTTGTTTGTTTTGATTTTTTGGTAAGATGAGAGTATGCATGGGTTTCACTTATTGGACTGTCTTTGTATTTGTTATTATCAAGATGGAGGTGGTATTTTTTCAATGAAAACATACCAGTAAAGATGGGGTCTATAACAGGTAAAATACAAAACCAACAAACCGGTAACTAACAGCATAGATGATAGAGGAAAACTATAAGACATTCATTATGATATTTTTATCCCTTTCAAACTTCACTCAGGGAAAAGCTCTCAAATTCTGGCCAAGCTACATTGTTTATGGAGGTAGAAATGGAGGGGCAGTTAGGCTAAGCAAGGGGTAGACATTGAACATATTATTTCTTGTAGTTGACATCATTCTAGCTTGGATCTCTTGTCACATTTCTGAAATATCTATTCAAAATAATATTCATGATGTAATAGGAGTCTTCTGTAAATTGATGCTATACCTGCATGAAATTCCTTTCTAAAAAAAAATTATTCCTTCACATATTGAAAGGTAGACCATGGAATATAAGGAAGATTTTTTTTTTTAGTACAAATATAAAGAAAAACATAATATTGATTTATGTCTACCTGTGATTTTCAAGAATGTTCTCAGATATCATGACTTCTTTAAAAATAACATTTAGAAAACAATCAAAAATTAAAAAACTAATAATCTGGATTTGTAAAACTATTTAATGTGATAAATGCATACCTATGTATTTACCTTTGAGATAGGTAATGAAAGGGAAGGTTTAATAATTTCATTTTGTAATAGACTAATTATCACTATATATTTAAAAAATTATACTTCTCCAATTTATTCGTAATACTGCCCAAAATACATTAATTTTCTACCAAGTATCCCATCATCTTCCTTGTAATTTAGCCTTATGCTATTTCAGCATAAATGGCATATGACTCAATTAAGCTTTCTGTATCTCTTCTCATATCTTTTATTGTTTTTGGTCATGTAGAATTGAGCACTTGAAATTATTTTCTTTTGATTTGTTTGGTTTTTATCCAGCGACAACTTCTTTTCTCACAGTATTGTTAACAGGATTCTCACAGAGGGTCATGGCGAAAGGCTTTTTTTTCCCCTTAGCAACTTTGTGTCCTCACTGCTCAGTTGGGTTTCTACTGAAGAACTGAGCACAGAAGGACAGGTGGTTTTTTTTTTTTTTTTATACATTTTCTACTTCTTTGTCTCCCATGTATGGTAACACACAAACATGTAGTCTGATTAAGTGGTCTCATGTTGACTTGAGGTGCTTTATTTTGTTTCGTTTTTGTTTTCATTCTTCAGGGAGGGGATCTTACCACAGTATGCATTTGATATTAGGTCACCGTTGCCATTTCCTAGACGCTTGCATTTCTATATTACTGGCCCCCTTATTTGTCTATTTTTTGTTAAATGTACAAACTGAGTATGACGTGACTAATCAAAATAATTCTTCCTAGTTATGAACTGCTTATTTGCTATATGTCTGATACCACAAGAACACCTAATGTCCAATCTTTTTTTGTCATTACCTTGTTCTATCTGGCTTAGAGGATTTTATTCATCTCCAATCTTTATTTCGAATATTTCACAAAATACATATCTAGTGTCTTTGCATAAATAAATATCTGTAAACGAATATGTGTAAAGAAAGGAAAAGACACACACACACACAACAGGATGGCAATAATTAGTGTTTTGGATATAGATTAAATGTCTTTCTTCATATTTTTAAAGATGTTTTAACAGATTTTAACACTATTTCCATAACAAGAAAATATAATATTATTTAGCTTACAAAAGAAGAAATGAGTTATGCCATGTGGCTCTGCTTAAAATTGCTAATATTTAGTAGCTAACACAATATTAAATCATTTTGAAAACAAATGAATGATAAAAGATTGCTCAGAGCTATATAATATAAATCTTTGAGTATATTTTCTGAAAGTCCAGCCAAATCATTAGACTAATATACAATTTTACTAAAAATGTATTCTCTCCAGAATAATCTGAGTACATATCTAATAATCATCTGTAATAATGGTCATAAATCATTTTTTTCAAATGCTGTTTCTCTGCCAACCATCAAGATATTTCTCAACAAATTCATTTAGCAGCCATGTTATTTGGAATTTATTATTTTCATTTTAAGTCGAAGAACATGAAGCTTAAAGAAATGAAATCACCACACTGAAACTGTTAAGCACACCATTTATAAGATGGCATTTGATACCAAGTCTTTCTGGTTTCAAAATCTACGTCACAAAGAACAGGTGCTTAATATGTTGTTAAATTCTATAGCATAAATCATTGTTGGTTTTCAGGGACTATTTTTAGAAATATTAAAATTAAAATTAAATTATGAATGGTTATGGGGTAGACAAGTTAAAATGTTATTAAGGGTTAAACAATAATAATTGTTTGAAATTGTAAGAATTTTCCTCTGAAGTCACTACACATTTTAATTTATTGGTATTCCTTTAAAGATTTTGGCACAGATTTTAAAATATGTTATATTATTTTTCTAAAATATTGTTTTTAAAATTAGATATGACAAAAATTCAATCCATGTATTATCATTCTGTGTATAATTTTTTTTAGGCCAAAATTAATTCCTGGAGAGCCTCATTCCTAGCACTATCATTTCATGACATGCTATAATTTAGATGTTATATTAATGTTATAAAGATAATTTCTAATTGTGTAAACCCATTCCCAATGAAAGGAGGAAGAATTTGCATTGGATAGTTGAAGTGGTGTTGTAATTAGGGGATATACTATTACCTTGATTTCTTAGGTCTGCATTATTATAATTCAAAACATTCTGCATAAATCATCTTGCTTAGAAATGTGGATGAATGAGAAGTCAGAGGAATTTAAATGCCTGTACAAAGTCCTACTTAGTGCTTCTTCAGTAAGCATACTTTCATCAATTATTTAATCCTGAGGATTAAATGGCAGCAAAAATGAGTTTAGGACAATTATTTGTCTCTGCTTCAGTCACATTTTAACTACAGACTTTAAAGTAATTGCTTTATATATAAAAGGAAATCCTGAAAACATATGTGTAAGAATTTATTGACTTCTGTGGCAGAATATCCATGTTTAGTTTTTCAAGACAAAAAACAAAGTGTAGGAATTTTAATGCAGTATATATTCTGTAAAATATTCTGATAATACTTTCAATATTGACTTTTTTGTGGTCTATATCTTGATTTATTGATCATTCTGTTTTTCTTGTTTATATTTCTTTTGGCAAAATCTCAAAAGTACAAAACCAGTCAAAATTTAAAACACTAAAAAAGTCTATACACACATACTATTTTTTTTTTTAATTTTTAGAGGGAGAAAGAAAGAGCACATGCAAGCCAGGGAAAGGGGCACATGGAGGTAGAGAAAATCTTAAGCAGGATCCACTCTCAGTGTGGAGCCTCACGTGGGGCTCGATCTCACGACCCTTGGATCATGACCTGAGCCAAAATCAAGAGTTGGACACTCAACCAACTGAGCCACCTAGGTGCCCCTACACACATACTGTTTTAATGTGTGGTACAAATTTGCAAATATATACATATTTTTATGTATGCATTTACTCATATTAGTGTGTGTGCATATATATATATATATGTACATATATGCTTGTATATACATGTATATATAAATATATATATATATATATTTATATATTTGCAACTGATTCTTGTAAGCAAGTGTGTTTTATTTGCATTCTTTTGCCAATAATGACACTAAGTATTTTTAAATTTGTATGGAATAAAAGTTATTAGAGTTTGGATTTGACATAATTTTTGTTTCATGAGCCCTTGCTCCAATTGAAGAAGTCAATTAAAATTAACATATACGTAAAGTTATGTGTACGTGTGTGTGTGTGTGTGTGTGTGTGTGTGTGTATCTGATCAACCATGCTGAGGAAATTGGTTTAAAAGGTTATTATAAAATAAGACATAAATATGGACATTGCTGTTTGAATTTCACTATGAAGGTGATTATCAAAATTATGTGAATAAATAAGTTAAAAATTAATACTTTCAAAAGTTATTTATACATTAATTAGTCATTTTAAAGTAAATAGAATTCTTTATTCAACTTTCTCTACTTCTATGTTTGAAAAGGACAACATTGTATAATTCCTGTTATTTAAGTTACAGATCTGACACACATGAAAAAATGAATTTCCCTCTTTTAAAGCATAGTTGGCTTCGGACGCCTGGGTGGCTCACTCAGTTAAGCATCTGATTTTGGCTCAGGTCATAATCTCATGACTCGTGAGTTCCAGCCCCACGTCAGGCTCTGTCCGGAGAGCTCAGAGCCTGCAGTCTGCTTCAGATTCTGTTCTCCCTCTCTCTCTCTGCCCATCACCTGCTTGCATTCTGCCACTTTCTCTCTTTCTCAAGAATAAATACACATGAAAGCATATTTGGCTTATTAGTCAATAAATTGTTATAATTCATGTCATAATGATATTTTACCTGAATTCTAGTTTGATTTTTACCTTAAGGAAATTTTTTTTTCATTCTTTCACATAGGATCACTTACCATTTGTATGTTATATGTTGGCATATTTGTTACATTTCTCTTTAAAATAATCTTTGTCGGGACACCTGGGTGGCTCAGTCAGTTGAGCGTCTGATTTTGGCTCAGGTCATGACCTCATGGTTAGTGGGTTTGAGCCCCACATTGGGTTCTGTGCTGACAGCTCAGTCCTGGAGCCTACTTCAGATTCTGTGTCTCCCTCTCTCTCTCTCTTCCCCTCCCTTGCTTTTGCTCTCTCTCTCTCTCAAAAATAAACATTTAAAAAATATAATAAAGAAAATAAAATAATCTTTGCCAATTTACCATATGTAATTTTGATGGAAGAGTTATAAAATGTTACATGATGCTGTGTGTTTGTCACACTGCATACACATACACACATACACACACACTAAAGATATTAGATAACTATATAGACATTATTTAACTGCCTGTTAAATAATCACTGAGTCAAGATTCAAGAGAAGGCAGAATCCAGAGATTATATCCAGTGATGAGATTCTGTTCTGAGGCTGCTTTTCTCAGGGAGCATTTGCTATTTGTGGATGAGGCAGCAAAAAGGTTGAAAATGGGCATAACATTGGAATCTCGGAACCACCAGAGGTTGAGGATGTGAGGTGGCCAATGACTTAGAGTTTGGATTGGGATCTTGAAGAGCTGTACTCTAGGAACAAGGGTTACATGAAAGTAAAGGACCCTGACTAGAGACTTCAGTACAGCTTTGAATCAACTTAGTACCAGAAAAAGGATTAACAGGATTCCAGACTTCACATTTACCAAACTTGACAAAGGAAGATAGCATTATCCTTAGCTTCCAGTCAGACAATAGAACATATTTCATGTATGAAAAAAAAAAAATAGGTATTTTAGGATGCGAGATATATAAAAATAACCACCAACAAGAAAGACAATGGATCCATAAGACCTTCAGATATTGGTATTAGCAGACATAGATTTTGTAAGTAGGTTTACTGTGTTTAAGAATATTAAATACATGTATGGGGCGCCTGGGTGGCGCAGTCGGTTAAGCGTCCGACTTCAGCCAGGTCACGATCTCGCAGTCCGTGAGTTCGAGCCCCGCGTCGGGCTCTGGGCTGATGGCTCAGAGCCTGGAGCCTGTTTCCGATTCTGTGTCTCCCTCTCTCTCTGCCCCTCCCCCGTTCATGCTCTGTCTCTCTCTGTCCCAAAAATAAATAAACGTTGAAAAAAAAAAAAAAAGAATATTAAATACATGTTAATATCGTTAGCAAAGGACTCTATATAAAAAATATTTGTCAGTTACAAAACAAATATAAACATGAAAAATACAATAATTGATTAAATAACTCAACATATAGTTTTAATAGATAAGACATAGCTGAAAAATGAATTCATGAAAAAGAAAATAGCCCAGAAGAAACTACATGTATTAAAACATGAAAAGATGTGGAACTGGAGAGTGTGATGCTAAGTGAAATAAGCCATACAGAGAAAGACAGATACCATATGGTTTCACTCTTATATGGATCCTGAGAAACTTAACAGAAACCCATGGGGGAGGGGAAGGAAAAAAAAAAAAGAGATTAGAATGGGAGAGAGCCAAAGCATAAGAGACTGTTAAAAACTGAGAACAAACTGAGAGTTGATGGGGGTGGGAGGGAGGGGAGGGTGGGTGATGGGTATTGAGGAGGGCACCTTTTGGGATGAGCACTGGGTGTTGTATGGAAACCAATTTGACAATAAATTTCATATATTAAAAAAAACATGAAAAGATGTAAGATGGAAATAGTGAAGAGAATGGAGAAGGTCTACATATGCAACTGGAGTTCCAGAAAGATAAAGAGAATGGGGAAGAATGAACTTTGAGAAACTAATGGCTTAAAGAAATAGAATACATCAGGCAAAATCAAGAATGTTAAAATATATAACAAAGGATACACAAATTTAAAAAAATAAATTTCTCATCTAGACATATCATAGTAAAATATCTAAGTAACAGTGAAATATATATTATCCTCTGAGGATTCTTAACTACACTAACAGTTAACTTTTTAACACAAACAATGGAAGCCAATGCAATTTCATTTTATCTTCAAAATGCTAAAATTAAACGACAACCTACACGAAATTTAATAGCCAACAAAATATATTTGGGGAATGAAGGCGAAATAATATGTCCAGTAAAAAGAATAATGAAAATTTAAATGGAGAGTACTTGATACCAGCCCACCAGCACCAAAGGGTGTACTAAGGGGTTTTCTGGTGACCAAAGGAAAATTATTTAAATAAAAGATGCAGTAAGAAAGTAAGGAATGAGAAGGAAAGAAAATATTTAAATATTGACAGTTTAAATATAAACAATGTTTTGTGGTTTGAACAGATAAATAGATGTTGGGTAGATAGAAATACATGATAGAGAGATAGATGATAGAAGATGATAGATACATAGGTAGGTAGGTAGGTAGGTAGGTAAGTAGGTAGGTAGGTAGGTAGGTAGATAGATATGGGGGATGGGGGAAAGGGGAGTTATTTTTTAATAGTTGCAGAGACTGATCTTTGGAAGATGAAAAAGTCTTGCAGATTAGTGGTGATTGTAGTTGTGCAATGAAGTAAATGTACTTAATGTCACAGAACTGAACACTTAAAAATGATTTGAAGTTATTTTTTTCTTCTTTATTGAAATAAAACATACATATTATAAAATTTATGATTTTTACTATTTTAAGTTAAAAGAAGTTTTTAAATAGCTGAAAATAATTTCAAAATAATTCATGGAAACCACCATTCTAATTTCTATCTCTATGAATCTGACTACTCTAGGAACCTCATATAAGTGGAATTATACAATGATTGTGCTTTTGTGAAGTAGTTTGTTTATAGTCTCAGAAAGTAGTATAATGTCTTCAAGGTTAATCTGTGTTGTAGTGTCAAGATTTCCTTCCTTTTTAAAGGAAACTTCCTTTGAAAGGAAACTGAATCATATTCCATTGTATGCATATTCCACTCTTTTATTTTTTATTTTTATTTTTGCTGTTCATTCAGTCATCATTGGCTACTTAGATTGCTTCCATCTTTTGGCTGCTGTGAATAATGCTGCTGAACACATGCAAATATCTAAGTCCTTGCTTTCACTTCTTAAAATGACAAAGTTTATGTTATGTTTATTTTACTGCAATAAAAAATAAAAACTAATAATAGCATAATTTTCAATAGCTTCAGGATAATAACATTAACTGGTAAAGAATAAAAATAGCAATTAACATTACCTTTACAAAGATTATCTATATATTTAGTAATAAATAACGCAAGAGTCTTACCTGTAACACTTTAATCTAGTTCTATACAACAATTTTCCTATTGTTTTGAAACAATTTCTTATCATGTTCTTTATGAACACTGCTTATTAACATACACATCTCTATTTCTTAATATGAGAATTAGCCAATAAACATAATCTTAAACAAAATGTTCCTGGTGGGTCTCACATGTTAGGTTTCCTAGGTATGAGATATTAGCTCAATGTAATATCACATCCAACAGCACATTTGCAATAATTGTTTCGGAGGCAAAATGGATGCATAGTTTAGAATTTATTTTGAGACATTTTACACTCTGCATTGGCTCAGATGATAGACAAAGTAAATAAATAATAATTTCTTATCCAGATTCATCTGTCATCATGCCTCTCTTTAAATTCTTTTTTATTTTTTTAATGCTTTTTTAAATTTTGAGAGAGAGAGAGAGAGAGAGAGAGAGAGAGTGTGTGATGAGGGGAGAGGCAGAGAGAGAGCGAGACATAGAATCAGAAGCAGGCTCCAGAGTGAGCTGTCAGCACAGAGCTCAACATGGGGCTCAAACTCAACAACCATGAGATCAAGACCTTAACCAACTGAGCCACCCAGGCGATCCATGCCTCTATCTAAATATCATTTCTCAAGATTCTCTACTAGTCTCTAGAAAAATCTTACTAACATTAAAATTAAGAATAAATAAAATACACTGTTTACATACAATCTAGAAGAACAGTTTTATAGTTCTTGCTGGACAGCTGTTCAATTCTACCTTCAAACACTTGCCAAACAAGATAAATTCATTTCTGACTGGATCCATTTTTATCACTTTTCCCAATTTAAAGAGTGTACATTAACTTATCAATTTTTTTCTTTCCCAGACTATATATATTTCATATTTTATTATCTTGCTTAGAGAGACTTCATAAAAAAGTGGACAAATCACAAGAACACAAATTAATTGTACATCCCTGTATAATTTTGTATAACCAGCACCCAAATCAAGAACCACAACACCATCCCGGGTACCCCTTCTAGTCACCACTTATTCCAAAATGGTAGTCACTATACTGACAACACAAAATTTTATTTTACCTGTCTTTTGAACTTTAATTTAAAAAAGCTTGTGGCTTTTATTTTATGTATCCAGTTCCCATTTTTTTTCATATTATACGTTGGATTTCATCCATAGCATTACATGTGTATATAGTTTATTCATTCTCATTATGAAATCAAGGTTTATCATATAAATATTGTATTTGATCATTCTACTTTTGGTAAACAGTTGAATTATTTCCTGTTTGTGCTTCCTATAATGAGAATTGCTATTCATAATTTTCTTATTCATATATCATAGCAAAGAAAGACTTAAGAAAAACTTCTGTATGGTAGCAAGGGATACAAATGTTGGTTACATAATATCCATATTTATGTTAAGCTAAATAGATACTACCAAGAAGTTTTTAAAATTAGTTATGAAAATTACACTTTCACCAAAGATGCCATGAGAATTTCTTTGCTCCATATTTTAAACAACCCTGGAATCTTTTTGTCTTTTAAAAAAAATTTAGTCATTCACACAGTATATAATAATATTACATTTTTATTATTACTTACATTTTCCTGATGAGCAATTATACTGAGTACTTTTTCATATGTTTATTGGACAATTGATTAAACTTCTGTGAGGTGAGGTGCCTATTTTTTTCCCTGTTGAATTGCCTCTTTTGCTTTTTTGTATTCTAGATATGAAGTTTTGTTGGATGTACATATTGAAAATATATTTGCCAGCTTTGAGTTTGGCCTTTTCATAATGTTTTTTGATAAACACATTTCTTAATGTTGGTATAGCCACATTTATTATTTTCCATCTGTAGTCCTTCTTAAGAAATATTTGCCTAACTAAGGACATAAAAATAATCTGTTATATTTTTTCCTGGGGTTTTTATTGATATACCTTTCATACTTATATCTATAGAATATCTGAAAGTGATTTTTGTAATACTACCATTCAGTTTTTTTCTTACGAATATTGCATTATCCAGAATCATTTTTTTAAGAAAGAGCATCCTTTTTTTATCTTCAGAGATTATGTCACCTTTGTCACAAGTCAGATGACCATGCACATGTGGATGTCTGCCCGGACACCAAATGCTATTCCTTTGGTTGACCTACTTCCCTTAGACAAAATTATACTCCCTTCATTGCTAGAATTTTATAACACACATTGATATCTGGTAATGCATGTATTAGTGTTGTCCTTTTCTTACAAAATTTAGAATTGGATTATGAATTTACAAATACACAAAAATGCATACATGATCTTGATTGAAGTTGCATTGAATCTATTAGTCAATGTAAGAGAATTAAAATCTTAACCACCCTAGTTCCCCAGTGAAGGATATTGACTGCAAAGTGATATTTGTCAATGTTTACAGACATCTTTGGTCTAGAGACATCTAGTGATCACAACCAGGAGATGCTACTGCATCCAGTAAGATCGAAGTCAAGAATACTGTTCAGTATCCTACAGTGTACAACATGGCACCTTCCAAAAACATAAAATATTTGAACCAAAATATCAGTGGTGCTAAGGTTCAGAAATCTCTCTTTACAATATTTGGTTTTCAAATACAATCTTATATTTATATATTTGTTTAGAACATTTTTCATTTTCCTAAGCAACATTTTGTGTTTTTCATTATTAAAGTTTTGCACGTCTTTTGTTATATGTATTCTTAGGAATTTGATGTTTTTTTTTAAATTCCTGTAAAGAATATTTTATTCATTTTTCGATTGTTCATTGCCAGTATGTATAATTAAATAGATATATTTATATTGATTCGATATCTGTGATCTTGCTGGATTCACTTATTGATTGTTACTGTTTTTTTTCTGGATAATTTTACATTTTTTACATTCACAATCATGTTACCAGTGACTGTAATGCATTGATTTCTTGTTTATGAATACTAATGTCAGCTATTTCTTATAATTTTCTCACTATCTATTTTTTATTGTCTCCAATACAATGCCTGGTAGAAGTGGTTATAGTAGCCTTTCTTATCTTGTTCTGATTCCAGGTAGAAATATTTCACTAATTCATTATGGGTAAGATGTCTAAACTAGGCTTTTTATTGATATTCTAAGATAAGAAAAGTTGTTTCTAGCCTACTTTTTAATATTTTGCTATTATGACTTGGTATCTTGTTTTGTAAAATGCTTTCTAGTATGCTTAAAATGATCTTTTTTTTTTTTCAGTTCTTATTATGTAATAACACAGATTAATTTGAATGTTAGGGAAAAAATAAAACTTCAACTCCTAAAATATTCTCCATGTGATTGATGTTTTGCATTTTGCTCTATTTGATTCATATTTTTTTAATATTTTGTAAAAATGTTTAATGTTTATTTTGAGGGAGAGAGAGACAGAGTGCAAATGGGGAGAAGGGAAGATAGAGAGGGAGACACAGAATCCAAAGCAGGATCCAGGTTCCGAGCTGCCAGCACAGAGCCTGATGTGGGGCTCAAGTCCACGAGCCATGAGATCATGACCTGAGCAGAAGTTGGTCACTTACCCTACTGAGCTACCCAGGCACCCCTGATTCATAATATTTTGTTTAAAGTTTTTTATCTAGGTTCATGAACAAAATTATTCTATAATTTTCCTTTCTTTTGATGTCCCTTTTATGCTTTAGTATCAAGATCATTTGCTCAAATATCTTCAGAAATTTTCCTTTTATTTTTTTTTTCCCCTGGAGGAGTTGGCATGAAATGTTTGTTACTTTATTTCATATTTATTAAGAATGTTTAATTGCAGAAGATATATTAGAAGTGGTTTACTCAAGCAACACTTGATCTTATATAAACAGTTTTAAAAACTCATCTTGGGGCACCTGGGTGGCTTAGTCGGTTGAGTGTCAGACTCTTGATTTCAGCTCAGGTCATGATTTCACAATTTTTGGGACTCTCTCTCTCTCTCTCTCTCTCAGTCCCTCTCCCTCTGGCACTCTCTCTCAAAATAAATAAATTGTCATAGACTCTGAGTCTGGTGTTCTCTCTTGTCCAGAAAGAGAGTAGACCAAGATTAAAATGGGAGAGAGGTTAATGTCTGGGAGGAGACAAAAGCCCCGAGTAAGGGTCCTGGCTCCATTTTTATTAGGACCACAAGAAGGCTTACAAGCATGATGGGAGTGCACAAAGAGACAATGAAACTGTGAACATTAACTCATGGGCATGGAGGTAAAGGGGTTTTGAAGATACGCGGTGTTAGGGGTTTGGATCAATACAAGACAAAATTCTAGTGCTGGGTGGAAGGTTGTTTACAGCAGACATGAGGTGCCACCTCTGTTTACTTAAACTGGCCTAGGGGACAAGAAAGACAGAGCATGCCACCTCAGTGTTAAAAAGGCAACTTTCTTTTGCTAATTAGCTCAGATCTAGGCAACTTTGCCCTGCTGTTATCTATAGTCCTGTTTACCTGTTTTTGTCCTTCCTTCCTGTGAAAGCAGCATTCTGCTATTGTACTAAATTGGAGGGCGCTTCTGCCCTAAATACTTAATCTTGTTTACCTAATCTTGGATGTTTTCATCCTGAGATTTCCTATTCCTCTACCTTTGTCCTATATTGGGGGCCTCTGTCCTGTTTACCTAATCTTGTTTACCCAAACTTGGGTGTGTTCATCCTTCCTAATTCTTTATGCCTTGTTAACGCACTGGTGCAAGCTCAAGGAATTCCTAAGCTTATTCCCCACAGTAAATAAACTTAAAAAAGAAATTATCTGTATTGGGATTCCTATGTGGCTCAGTCAGTTGAGCATTCGGCTCTTGATTTAGGCTCAGGTTGTGATCCCAGGGTTGTGGAATCAAGCCCCTCCTCAGGTTCTGGGCTCTGCACTGAGTATGTAGCCTCCTTGGGATTCTCTCTCTCTCTCCGTCTCCCTCCTTTTGCCCTTCTCCCTAGTTCATTCACTCTCTCTGTCTCTCTGTCTAAAATAAATAAGTAAATAGTCATCTGTATTAAAAAATAATTTTGTGTATATCTTTACCAGAAACTCAATATCATACATACATAAATATATGATATGTTTCAAATCCAAAATCATATTCTTATAGAAGTAAATCATTCAGCCTAGTGTGTTTCAATCATTATTATAAGTTGTATCTTCCATAGATGTGATTACATTTAGTTTTCTTAGTGGACTCAATTGAAAGACATGATAAAATAGATTCTATTTTGTCAATACTCTATCACAATGTAGAAAACATATTTCATATATAATTATTCTCAGATTACCAAAATAGTTTTATTAAGAAAAATGTTTCTATCCTATAAGGTAAGAATAAATTAGGTTATTTTTCTCCTAACTACTTTTGGATTTTGTATTTACATTTTTTCCAGATCATTATATTATTATTCTTTTGCCATGAGAGGTAAAAGTATATAACAGGTTATGAGTGTGCCTTGTAAGGCAATTCTTTGTATTTATGCATATTTAAACATGATGTGAAATTTCATGTATTTCCAGTTTTCATACTTTGAAAATATCCACCCCAAAAGAAGGAAATAGTCAAGATGTCAGGAGGGAATGTTAGGTAGCCACAGATTAACATCGTGTTTTGTGAATACGTTTTAGTTCCAAATTATATAAAAATGTGCAGTATCCTATTCTTCAGACAAATGGACCATGTTCTCACATAGAGTGATACCCCAGTATTGATTTGTTGTTGGTATATATAACAATTGACCTTGATTACTACATGTCTTTCAATGTAGCATGGCTTATCTTTCCCGATTTGAAGTAAAAGTTGTAACATTTTTATTGGAGTGGGTATGTTTCATAAAAATAGAGTGTAGCTTTGCTTTTTGGCATGACCTTGTCATTTGAGAAAGCATTACATTTTAACGACATATAATTTAAAATGCCTCTAGGAGTGAGTTGAATTTACTGAAATATTTTTAAGAGTAATTACTTACTAGAGGTTGTCAGAGCACTTGTAGAGTATCAACCTTCTTCAGGGCAGATATTTGAGACTACTAGAAATGAATTAACAGCTTCTACTATTAATGTTTGATGGGAGACCATAGTGAAAAAGATGGATGTTTATATAATTGACACCCTTAACATTTAGAGCTGAATACTTAAATGCCAGAAACATAATTCTGAATAAAATGTCAGGACCTAACTCAATAATATTTAATGATGTAGTAGGGAAGGAATGAACAGAAATCATTTTATATTATTAATTAAATTATTTAAAATAGGCTTAATTGTCCCCATATATTGTTAAGAAGTTTTTATTCATATTATTGTTTCTAACAATAATTTCTTTCAAATATTTAACCTCTACCAGTTCAGAGATGTCAAATATCCTTCTGATTCATATGATTACAAAATACTTTTATCGAAATGTACGCAGTAATTGTACTTGGTCAGCTAAATGTTTTAATTTATTACAATTGGTACAGTACCAAATCTTGCTTTATTCTTGAGCTTTTAGTCTTGGTCAACAGATAGATCTTTTCCTAGTTAATTGATATACTTAATAAAGCTAATTTATACTGGTAGAACTAGTACACATATAAAATAAATATAAAAATAAAAACAATGCTGAAATAATATCCACTCAAAATTTATTAAGAAAACTAATTAATTAGCATCATTGAAAAATAACTAAATGATAAGTAACTATATTACATACCAATATGGCTGCATAATTTTTTATGAATAATTCCATGAAAATGAGGGTCATAGGCTTTACGAATGATTAATTTAATCTTTAATTAATTAAAAAATGGTCCTGTGAGGGTTGTACTGCAAAATTGTTTTTTGGAGAGTATACCTCAGAGAATACTTTCTGCAAAATTTTTACTTACTCTATACTCAGAGCTGGAAGAAATTTGGGGAAGATTTATAGTTCAGCTAGTCATTTTGCTAAAACTCAAATCTTGTCATTACAACTTTAATTACCTCTATAAGAAAATAGTCTGTAGTATGGTGATCAAAATTATATTTAACCATGTCCATTAATGTAGAGAAGGTTCCTAAAGAAGATTCCTGGATGAGGTAATGAATAATGCTCTCACTTCAGACAATAAAGTAAATATTTGTCAATATTAAGCATGGAATTCTGGGACTATAGTGACAAATAGCATTAAGTAGTCAAAGATATCAACTGATAATTGACTAATTCTAAATACAGTCATCATTTCTGTCTCTATCAAGGCTACAAAACAGTTAACCAATCTACTGAGAGTCAATGTTCCCTTTCAAAATATTATTATAGTATATTATATACTCATGACTTTCAAAACGAACTCCAGAGAACCTTTCAGGGACTACAGAGATCAAAACTATCGTCATGTAAGTTCTTTTTCACTCACATTTCCTAATGTGTGAACTGTGGATTTTTCAAAAGGCTAAGGGATGAGTGATATTAGCATAGAGATATACAAATTCAGTTTCCTTTTTAAGCCTGCTGGAAATTTAGGAAATATCATTTAAGAAATTTCCTGAAATGTGGGGCACCTGGGTGGCTCAGTTGGTTAAAAGTCCGACTTAGGCTCAGGTCATAATCTCGCAGTTCGTGAGTTTAAGCCCCAAAACAGCTCAGAACCTGGAGCCTGCTTCAGATTCTGTGTTCCTCTCCGGCTCTGCCCCTCCTCCATTCATGCTCTGATTCTCTCTCTTCCTGTCTCAAGAATAAATAAACATTTAAAAAAATAGGGAAAGAAAAAGAAAGATTTGCTGAAATGTAAAACAATGTCACTCTTTTCACTATTTTTTTTGTTTTGGAAAGTATAAACATTTTAAAACTATGTTATTTATGCAATGGGCTTATTATTATTTTAAGTGAATTAATATTTTTTTAGATTTAACTATTAATATAAACTTTAATAGATCAAGTTATTATTATTGTTATTGTTCTTTTTTTTTGACGTATCTTCTCACTTCTGCACCATTGGAGAGTTAGCAATTTTTTTTAGGATGTACAAATATATCACTATTATAGGAGATATAGTAACTAGAGTTTCCAAGTTATTTACATTTCTAGGAAAAGCCTACACTGCAAATGGCTCCTGTGAATCATCAAAAATTCTGTGTTTTTATTCCTATTAGTTATCATCATTACACAAGAAAGCAATTCAAGTATAATACTAATACATAGGTATTTTACCAAAACATATCCCATTGTCAACATAATGGCCATCAGAATATTATTTCTCTTCTTTTCCTGGAACAAAGTTAGATACTTAAGTATTTGATGAATTAATAAATGGCACTTGTGGCAGAAATGCAGGCACTATTTACCAGTAGGCTTTTATTATCCTGAATTTATTAACCTCACCCACATCAGATTGACATTACTGCCTTATTCTTTTACTTTTTTAAGTTTATTTATTTATTTTGACATATGTAGAGACAGTGGAAGTGGGGGAGGGGCAGAGAGAGAGAAAGAGAGAGAGAGAATCCCAAGCAGGCTTCGCACTGCCAGACCAGAGCCCAACGTGGGGCTCGACCTCATGAAACCGTAAGATCATGACCTGAGTTGAAACCAGGGGTTGGACACTTAACTGACGAAACCACCCAGGCACCCCAAGTTCTATTCTTTTAAAAAACATATCTGCCCATTTCCCTTACTGCTTCAATGTATGAATCACCCATATGCAGAATTTATTTTTCAAGTTTTTAATGGATTATTTTGAGTCACCTTTGACATGATTCTTTGTTTCCTTATTGCCTTACAAATGCATGATATTCAAAGTATTTTATTATTAAACAAAATTTAACTTTCAAGAATATAATTTTCCAGGGTCCTTTGAGTCATATCATGTTTCTTCGCCCTAGGAAAATTGATATTCTCCCAAATATATCAATAACCCTAACAATTCATATTTTTCCTATAAAATGGTAATAAAAGAGTTACCATTCTAACATTTTTTTATATAATTTGCTCAAGTTGAATTTCTTCATACACAGTTTGTTTTATGATCCTTTTTATTACAGTAACACTATTTCCTAGTATCATTTAATGGCTATTAAGCGATATCACTTAATTTAAAATGACTTTTACCATTTCTATTGGGTCTAAATGAATATGCATTCATGAAATTTATAATGATATGCCTTAATCAAATGGTTTATAATTCTTTGCATAATACTCTTATCTCCTTTCCTCTGTGTTGTATATTTTAGCTGTCTTTTGAATTTGTAATGAAACAAATAATGACAAAATAATATATTAATTTTATTTATTTAGAGAATAAATAATTTAATGGTTAATATTCCCTCATCAAATGTCTAGTGATCATATGGTTTCCAAACTTTATAAAAATTAAAATCTGATACAGTACAAATATTTTTTTGATTAGGATACCTAGCTAGAGAGAAATCAGAATTGAGTATAGTTGTGCTAATTTTATTCAATAGCAATTTTAATGTCTGAAATTTTGGGATATAATGCCAAAGGAAATTTGGCATTCACTTTGAAATTTAAACTTAAATTCCATCAAATCAAATTTATTGTATTTAATTGATTTATTTAATTGGGCTTTATTTCCTTATCAACTCTGTACTTAGGAATACTGGAAAGATGTTTTTTAAAATGTTTCAAATGACATATACTGCTACTTTTGTGGGAGTTAAGTTCTTTCGATTTGGACAGTATCAGTAAGTGTGATTTCAAGTTCTTAATGAAATATTTAACATTTGTAACTTTACCAGAGCACACTGAATTAGATTAGAATATTTAATTTTATTTTATTTTATTTTTTTTAATTTTTTTAACGTTTTATTTATTTTTGAGACAGAGAGAGACAGAGCATGAACGGGGGAGGGGCAGAGAGAGAGGGAGACACAGAATTGGAAGCAAGCTCCAGGCTCTGAGCCATCAGCCCAGAGCCTGACGTGGGGCTCGAACTCACGGAACTCATGGACCCGCAAGATCATGACCTGAGCTGAAGTCGGGCGCTTAACCGACTGAGCCACCCAGGCGCCCCACTGAATATTTAATTTTATACATACAGCATGTTTTTTCAATTTTACTAGTTTTCCTTAATACATTTAAAAGATATGAGTTGCGATGGTAGGTTTTTTTTTTTTTTTTTTTTAAATGTTTACTTATTTATTTTGAGAAAAAGACAGAGATCACGAACAGGGAAGAAGCAGAGAGAGTGGGAGAGAGAATCCTAAGCAGACTCTGCATTGTCAGTGTTGACCCTGATGCAGGGCTCAATCCCACAAACCATGAGAACATGACCCGAGCTGAAATCAAGAGTCAGTCGCTTAACCAACCGAGTCACCCAGCCATCCCAATTTTTAAAAATATATTTTCTATTTCTTTAGAAACTTCCTGGTATTTATTTCTAAGTCAGTTAGCAGATTCTTGATCATAATTTAGAATATACAATTTATCTCTAGAATTAATCTTCCTAGATGATGTTTAGCACTTATCACATTAAGGTATATTTTTATTATTTTATTATTGCTTACTCTTAATGAAAAAAATTCAATTTTTTACATTTCAATCTCTGTTTATTTATTATTACTATTATTGTCTCTACTGGAATGGGAGAATTGTTACAAAATTGATTATCATGGCAATTAATTCCTTGTATCTTTTACTTGTAATTTTGAGGCCAAAGTGTACATAATGGACAAATATTTTTTGACTTCTGTATCTGTTATGAAATGCTAAAATTAAACTATTATAAATATATTGCAAATAATTTAATTACCTGTAATGTCTCTTGGGTATTAATACTATTTTTAAATTTTTATTTATTTACTCACTTATTTTTTAATATATATACAAATTAGCATATAGTGCAACACTGATTTCAGAAGTATATTCCAGTGATTCATCCCCTATGTATAACACCCAGTGCTCATCCCAACAAGTGTCTTCCTTAATTCCCCTTACCCATTTAGCCCATCCCCCCACCCATAGTCCCCCAAGCAACCCTCAGTTTGTTCTCTGTATTTAAGAGTCTGTTTTGTCCCCATCCTTATTTTTATATTATTTTTGCTTCCTTTACTTTATGTTCATCTGTTTTGTATCTTAAATTATTCATATGAGTGAAGTCATATGATATTTGTCTTTCTCTGACTTACTAACTTCACTTACATAATACCCTCTAGTTCCATCCATGTACTTGCAAATGGCAAGATTTCATTCTTTTTGATTACTGAGTAATACTCCATTGTATATATATATACCACATCTTCTTTATCCATTCACCCATTAATGGATATTTTGGCTCTTTCCATACTTTGGCTATGTTTGATAGCATTGCAATAAACATTGGGGTGCATGAGCCCCTTTGAAACAGCACACCTGTATCCCTTGGATAAATATCTAGTAGTGCAATTGCTAGGTTGTAGGGTATTTCTATTTTTAAGTTTTTGAGGAACCTCCATACTGTTTTCCAGAGTGGCCGCACCAGTTTGCATTCCACCAGCAGTGCAAAAGAGAAACTCTTTCTCTGCATCCTCACCAACATCTGTTGTTGCCTGAGTTGTTAATGTTAGCCATTCTGACAAGTGTGAGGTGGTATCTCATTGTGTGTCTTTGTATGTCTCTCATGATGAGTGATGTTAAGCATTTTTTCATGTGTCTGTTAGTCATCTGAATGTCTTATTTGAAGAAGTATCTACATTTTGTCCATTTCTTCACTGGATTATTTGATTTTTGGATGTTGAGTTTGATAAATGCTTTATAGGTTTTGGATACTAACCCTTTATCTGATATGTCATTTGAAAATATCTTCTCCCATTCCATTGGTTTCCTTTTAGTTTTGCTGATTGTTTCCTTTGTGTGCAGCAGATTTTTATTTTGATGAGGCCCCAGTAGTTCACTTTTGCTTTGGTTTCCCTTGCCTCCAGTGACATGTTGAGTAAGAAGTTGCTGCGGCCAAGATCAAAGAGGTTTTTGCCTACTTTCTCCTTAGGATTTTGATGGCTTCCTGTCTTACATTTATTTTTTTTATTTTATTTTTTTTAATTTTTTTTTCAACGTTTATTTATTTTTTGGGACAGAGAGAGACAGAGCATGAATGGGGGAGGGGCAGAGAGAGAGGGAGACACAGAATCGGAAACAGGCTCCAGGCTCTGAGCCATCAGCCCAGAGCCCGACGCGGGGCTCGAACTCACGGACCGCCAGATTGTGACCTGGCTGAAGTCGGACGCCCAACCGACTGCGCCACCCAGGCGCCCCATCCTGTCTTACATTTAGATCTTTCATCCATTTTTAGTTTATTTTGCATGTAGTGTAAAAAAGTGGTCCAAGTGCATTTTGCTGCATGGTGCAGTCCAGTTTTCCCAGCACCAGTTGCTGAAGAGACTGTCTTTGTTCCATTGGATATTCTTTCCTGCTTTGTCAAAGATTAGTTAGCCATACATTTGTGGGTCCATTTCTGTGTTCTCTATTCTGTTCCGTTGATCTGAGTGTCTGTTTTTGTGCCAGTCCCATACTGTCTTGATGATTACAGCTTTGTAATACATCTTGATGTCCAGGATTGTGATGCCTCCAGCTTCATTTTTCTTTTTCAGGATTACTTTGGCTGTTCAGGTCTTTTCTGGTTCCACACAAGTTTTAGGATTATTTGTTCTAGCTCTGTGAAGAATGCTGGTGTTATTTTGATAGGGATTGCCTTGAATATGTAGATTGCTTTGGGTAATAGTGACATTTTAACAATATTTGTTCTTTCAATCCATGAGTGTGGAATATTTTTCTTTTTTTTTTTGTATCTTCTTCAATTTCTTTCATAAGCTTTCCATAGTTTTCAGTGTATAGATTCTTCATCTCTTTGGTTGTGTTTATTCCTAGGTAATTTATGGTTTTTGGTGCAATTGTAAATGGGATAGATTCCTTGATTTCTCTTTCTGTTGCTTTATTGTTGGTGTATAGGAATGCAACCAATTTCTGTGCATTGATTTTATATCCTGTGACTTTTCTGAATTCATGGAATAGTTCTAGCAGTTTTTTGGTGGAATCTTTTGGGTTTTCCATATAAAGAATCATGTCATCTGAGAAGAGTGAAAGTTTGACCTCCTTCTAGCCGATTTGGATGCCTTTTATTCCTTTGTGTTGCCTGATTGCTGAGGCTAAGACTTCCAATACTATATTGAATAACAGTGGTGAGAGCAGAAATCCCTGTCGTGTTCCTGACCTTAGGGGGAAAGCTCTCAGTTTTTCCCCATTTAGGATGATATTAGCCATGAATCTTTCATGTATGGCTTTTATAATCTTGAGGTATGGTCCTTCTATCCCTACTTTCTTGAGGGTTTCTATCAAGAAAGAATGCTGTATTTTGTCAAATGCTTTCTCTGCATCTATTGAGAGGATCATATAGTTTTTGTCCTTTCTTTTATTGGTGTGATGTATCACATTGGTTGTTTTGCGGGTATTGAACCAGCCCTGCATCCCAGGTATAAATCCCATTTGGTCGTGGTGAATATTTATTTTAATGTATTGTTGGATTGGGTTGGCTATTAACTTGTTGAGGATTTTTGCATCCATGTTTATCAGGGAAATTGGTCTGTAGTACTCCTTCACAGTGGGGTCTTTGTCTGGTTTTGGAATCAAGGTAATGCTGGCTTCATAGAATGAGTTTGGAAGTTGTCCTTACATTTCTATTATTTGGAGAAGCTTCAAAAGAATAGGTGTCAACTCTTCTTTAAATGTTTGGCCGAATTCCCCTGGAAAGTCATATGGCCCTGGACTTGCTTGTTGGAAGATTCTTGATTACCAATTCAATTTCTTTACTGGTTACGGGTCTGTTCAAATTTCTATTTCTTCCTGTTTCAGTTTTGGTAGTTTATATGTTTCTAGGAATTTGTCCATTTCTTCCAGATTGTCCAATTTATTGGTGAATAATTGCTCATAATATTATCTTATTATTGTTTGTATTTCTACAATATTGGTTATGATCTCTCCTCTTTCATTCTTGATTTTATTTAGTTGGGTTCCTTCCTCTTTCTTTGGTGGCTAGTGGTTTACCAATTTTGTAATTCTTTCAAAGAACCAGCTTCTGGTTTCATTGATCTGTCCTACTGGTCTTTTGTTTGTTTGTTTGTTTGTTTGTTTGTTTTGATATCATTGATTTCTGCTCTAATTTTTCTTATTTCCCATCTTCTGCTGGTTTGGGGTATTATTTGCAATTCTAAGGTGTAAGGTTATGTTGTGCATCTGAGACCTTCCTTCTTCCTTTAGGAAGGCCTGGATTGCTATATACCTCCCTGTCATGATCACCTTTGCTGCATCCTAGAGGTTTTGAGCTGTGGTATTACCATTTTCATTCACTTCCATACTTTTTAATTTCCTCTTTAACTTCTTGCTTAGACTATTCATTCTTTAATAGGATGTTCTTTAGTCTCCAAGTATTTGTTGTCCTTCCAAATATTTTCTTGTGGTTGATTTCGAGTTTCATAGTGTTGTGGTCTGAAAATATGCACAATGCAATCCCAATCTTTTTGTACTTGTTGAGGGCTAATTTATGTCTTAGTATGTGATCCATCTGGAGATGTTCCATGTGCACTTGAGAAGATGTGTATTCTGCTGCTG
Source organism: Leopardus geoffroyi (assembly GCF_018350155.1). NCBI lineage: Eukaryota > Metazoa > Chordata > Mammalia > Carnivora > Felidae > Leopardus > Leopardus geoffroyi. Next base: position 153,997,802 of record NC_059327.1, read on the forward strand.
TAGGATGAGATGTTCTGAATATATCTGTTAAGTCCATCTAGTCCAGTGTTTCATTCATAGCCATTGTTTCCTTGTTGATTTTCTTTTTAGATCTGTCCATTGTGGTAAGTGCAGTTGAAGTCCCCTACTATTATGGTATTATTATCAATGAGTTCCTGTATGTTTGTGATTAATTGATTTATATATTTGGGTGTTTCCACATTTGGAGCATAAATGTTTACAATTGTTAGATCTTCCTGGTGGATAGACCCCTTAATTATGATATAATGCCCTTCTGCATCTCTTGTTACAGTCTTTATTTTATAATCTAGATTGTCTGATATAAGTATGGTTACTCCAGCTTTCTTTTGGAAGCCATTAGCATGATAGATGGTTCTCCAGCCCCTTACTTTCAATCTGAAGGTGGCTTTAGGTCTAAAATGTGTCTCTTGTAAATAGCATATAGAAGGATCTTGTTTTCTTATCCAGTCTGCTACCCTATGTTTTTTGATAGGAGCATCTAGTCCATTGACATTTTGAGTGAGTACTGAAGGATATGAATTTATTGCCATTGTGTTGTGTGTTGTCTCTATAGTTGGAGTTTCTGGTGGTGTTCTCTGGATCCTTTCCAGTCTTTGTTGCTTTTTGGTCCTTTTTTTTTTTTCATCTTTTCTCTGCTCAGATTTCCCCTTAACATGTCTTGCAGGGCTGGTTTAGTGCCCAGAAACTCCTTTAATGTTTGTTTTTCTTCAAAGCTTTTTATCTCTCCTTCTATTTTGAATGACAGCCTTGGTGGATAAAAAATTCTTGGCTCCATATTTTTCGGATTTAGCACATTGAAAATATCCCGCCACTCCTTTCCTTTCTAGCTTGACAAGTTTCTGTGGCTAGGTCTGCTGTGAACCTGATCTGTCTTCCCTTGTAGGTTAAGGACTTTTTTTCCCTTGCTGCTTTCATGATTCTTTCCTTGCCTGAATATTTTGTGAATTTGACTATGATACGCCTTGTTGATGGTTGATTTTTATTGAATCTAATGGGAGTTCTCTGTGCTTCCTGGAGTTTGATGTCTGTGTCTTTTCCCAGGTTGTAAAAGTTTTCTGCTATGATTTGCTCACACAAAACTTCTACCCCTTTATCTCTCTTTTCATCTTCTGGGACCTCTATGATTCCGATGTTATTCCTTTTTAGTGAGTCACTAACTTCTCTATTTCTTATATTGTGCTCTGTTGCCTTGTTTCCCTCTTTTTTTCTGCTTCATTATTCTCCATAAGTTTGTCCTCTATATCACTGATTCGATGCTCTGAGTCATCTACTCTTGCTGTTATGCCATGCATTTGAGATTGCATCTCAGTTATAGCATTTTAAATTTTGTCCTGACCATATTTTACATATTTTATCTCCACAGAAAGGGATTTTATGCTTTTTTTTTCAACCCCAGCTAGTATTCTTATTAGCATGATTCTAAATTCTGGTTCAGATATCTTGCTTTTATCTGTGTTAAGTCCCTGGCTGTAATTTCCTCCTGGTTTTTCTTTTGGGGTGAATTCCTTCATTTCATCATTTTGAAGAAAGTATAGGAATTAATAAAATTTTAAAAATACGTAAAAATTAATAACAACACAAAAAAAATCAAGTAAAGGATGCTAGATCTTAGGTGTGTTTTGGTCTGGTTGTTGAAAGAAGCTTGATAAAATAGAGAAAAAAGGGAATGAAAAGAAAAAAAAAGGAAAATGTTTTAAAATTTAAAAAAATGAATACAATAAAATAGAATAAAATGAAATTAGGAAGTAAAACAGAATTTTAAAAAAATTACAAGAAAAGTAAAAAACAGAAAAAAATTAAAGAAAAATCTTTTTTATTAAAATGGAAAATAAAAATAATTTGTTCTCTTTCTGTAATCAAGAATAAGAAAAGAAAAGGAAAAAAAGTCAATGGATGGGTCAGCAAACAGAATCAAATAAAATTGAAATTACATCCGATTTCCCATAGAAATCAAACTATATAACACTTTATAGTCTGTAAACTAAGCAGGCAGAGAGACTTTTGGTGTTTCTTTAGAGCACAGTTGGCCTAGTTGGATGAGACTTGGTGTAATGGCTCTGTTCTCCACTAAATGGCACTGCTCAGTGTACTGGGTGGATCCTTGTGGCGCATGTAAGCATATGCACATGCACAAGAGGGGTGAAAATGGCATCACCCAGCTACCCAGTGTTTAGTATCAGAATGCTGTGCTCTTGCCAGCCAGCAATCAATCACCTTTCCTTTGTCTCCAGCTTCCTTCCACTCCCCACTTCTATACTGCCCATCATCAACCTGTCAGCCTGCCAGGTGGTACCTCCCTCCCAAGTTTTAACGCAGATGGGGCTGTTTCCAAACCCCTCATTTCTGAGGGCCTTGTTGCTTTGATCCACTCACACCTTCTGAGGGAAGGTCTCTCCTAGCAATGACCAGGTGCCAGCTCACCCCCAGGAACATTTGAGTGATCACACTGCAGCAGATGCCCAAAGACTGTGGCTGGGTGCCAGTCCGCCCCAGAAAAAGTTTGTGCAATCATATAGCAGCAGCGTTTCAGGGATTATGGTAAATCACAACACACATCTGGTGCCAGCCTTCACCCTTAATGTCCTTGTTCCAACACCAGTGAACATAGCTATTCTTCAGGGTCTGCTAGTACCTTTGCCTGTGGGAGGCCCCATAACCTGTACTAAATGGTCTCCCAACAGGGGAACTGCCTCTCCCTGTGTGGCCCAAGGACCCCTTAGACCTCACTGTCTGGTCCTGTGGATTTGTCCCTCCCACTAGAGATCCACCAGGTAGTGAGCTGTGGAGTTTCAGACTCTGCACTCCCCTGTTTATACAGTTTTAGTCTTAGTAGTATTTAAATTCTCTCCTTTATCCTTTCTTCTTTATCCCTTGTTCAGTCCATTGTGGGTGTTTCCACTCTTTCTATTTTTCTCCAGCTGCTTTTGGGGGGGGATGGGCTTTTCCTGTACTCTCCCCACTGTTCCCTCCTCTCTGCACAAGCAAAAACAGCTCCCTACCCCCCACGGCTACTCTTCCCCAGTTTGCCTCTCCACACTGTGTACCTGTCAAGTTCTGTGGTTCAACTTTTTCAGATTGTTGTGTTAATCCTCAAATAGTTTTCTAGGTGTACAAGGTGTTTTGGTGTTGATCTAGCTCCATTTCAGGGATGAGAGAGGCAAAAAATCTTCCATGCTTCTCTGCCATCTTGGACCCTCTTCTCTCTTGGGTATTATTCTTAATGTTGCAAAATAATTCTATCTACCACATACCAGAGACATTGGAACTATCCCAAACTAAGTTCATAGTATTATGTCATAAAACAGGAGTCTCCATAGGGTTCGAGTAAAGAAGATCATCCCCAACAAAATAGGGGAAAAAAAAAACACACGAATTGTTAAATTCACAATAGCCCAAGGAAATCCCAAATGAAGAAATTTGATAACATTTAAATATTTCTTTAGGTGTTTTATAGTGTTACATTTAGGAAAATTATTTTTTCCCTTTTAAACTATTGGTTAGACAATTATTGACACGTTATTAATACATTAATATAAACATTCATAATGTCATAGTTAAAAAATAGCTTACTGGTAAGAAAAAAATATATTAATTCTCATAAACGTTTAGAACATTCCTTTAAAATTTATAGCTTGTTTAAAGCCAATAAACTGACTTTAATTATTTTGACATCATTTTGCAACATATATCAATTCTGTACCCACTTGACAAAAAAAATACAAAAATCGATTTGATCTATTTTGGCTCAGTGCTAAATAAGGAATCTCCAAGTACTCCATAATTTTGTTTACCTGGTAGATAAAACTCAACACCCCAGCCCAGTAATTTCTTATTTATAGAGAAGTTGAATGTAATCTTTAAAGAATTAATATTAACAATTTATATAATCTTTTTATTTCATTTTATGATATGTTTCAACAGATTGCAAGGTTCTTATTATGAAAGCTGGGAATTCTCCCATTGGTTTTCAGCTTGTACTTGTAATGAAATAGCTCAAATAAAATTAGACTACCGAAGTCAAATTGTCAAGTGTGTGTGGCGATAATATATTCCAGGTGGCCCAGGCTGCTTACAAGAGTCTTTTTGTTGTCCAAGATCTTATAGACATTTATATCTTTTTAATTTTTTTTTTCAATGTTTATTTATTTTTGGGACAGAGAGAGACAGAGCATGAACGGGGGAGGGGCAGAGAGAGAGGGAGACACAGAATCGGAAACAGGCTCCAGGCTCTGAGCCATCAGCCCAGAGCCCGACGTGGGGCTCGAACTCCCGGACCGCGAGATCGTGACCTGGCTGAAGTCGCACGCTCAACCGACTGCGCCACCCAGGCGCCCCAACATTTATATCTTTTTAGAAGATACCACATTCAAGTGGGATCTTTGTGATGCTCATGCTATACTCAAGGCCATGTGTGGTGCAGTAAGAGATTTAAAAGAATGCCTGGAATGAAATCCATAAACGGGGCTTGACTTGCCACAGTTGGTGCACTGTATTTAAAGTGAAGGCACCACTGTAGTAAATGGCTGGGCCAACAAGGGAGGAGTAACTGAGTAAAGATTAAGAAAATGGCTGGAGACATTCCTGAACCTCCTCATCCAAAATCTACCATATGCAGACAGGTATACATAGATAAACTGTGTTCTCATATACTTATAAACCAAAGTGTGAAATTATGTCCCACATCTCTATCTTTTAAACATAGCTTTGTCATGGGGAAGCCTAGAAAGGACCAGAGGACCCATCAGGTTTCACAAGGGCACAGGAGGGCAGCAACCACACTGCTGTAATAGTAGCTGGTGAAGCAAAGCTTGGAGCCACTAAAAAGCTTGGTGTGTCCTTCAAGTTGGAGAGGTGAAATCTATCAGTAATTGATAGCCCCTCAGGGCCATGTAAGCTCTGGTGTCCTGGGTACACTGCAGCCAAGGAGGGTATTCTGAGCATGCTGCAGCCCTAGGGCCTGGAGGGCCAGGAGGACTAGGGGGATCTGTGCAACTGGCCCATTAGGCCTGCTGCCCCTGAAGTTCCCCGTTTTACATTCAGCCTTCCTGTTGGTCCTCCAACCCTAAGGTCTACTTGAATTCCTAGAAAAGTGTGATTTTCTACTGCCCCTGGGAAGCCCACCAACTTTCCTAGTGTTGGAAGTGTTGGCGAACTAGAGAACCAACATTCTAGGAGGCAAACTGGACAGGGAGAGTTTAAGGGTCAATTTGCTTCAAGTTAACCTACTTTTTACTTGCTGACCTAATTCCTTTGATCTGTCAGAGAACGAATTTCCTTTCTTTGAGATTTGCAGACTTTCTTTGTCCTTGAGAATTGAAGGATCAGAACTTTCCCAAGCCACAGAAGTCATCAAGTATGAAGCCACCTCAGCCTTCTGATTTACCTAGCAATTTTTAGCAAAATGCTTTTCTTTTTTTTGGAGATCACACAAATGATTTTACTGACCTCCCTTTGTGTATCTGCAGAAAGAGCCGAGTACTCCTTCACATAATGAAACAAGCACCAGACCGCCTTGCACAAGGCCTGAGCACTGAGATAATATTTGTGGCTGGCACCATCAAATCTGCACATGATCAAGAAATTTTGCAGGCCACTGCACTCCTTTTTCTGATTTACTACTCTAATCGTCCTTAAAACTCCTGGGCCAGTCAGAAACCTCAGAGTTGGCTTTTGGACAAAAGTCTGCCTTCCCCTCAGATTGCTGGCTTCTTGAATTCAAATTCCTTTCCAATCAAAAACTTATCTCTTAAATAATGGTTTTTCGAGCAACAGGCAACCAAATTTGAGTTGGGTAGCATTGCCACCTTGATTGCTCTCTCTTTCTTACCACGTACAGGAGACACACATTAGTGTTGAGAAAGCTTATTCTCAGAGCATGGGACACACTCACCTAGTGCAGATAGGTGTTCTAATAGTAAAATTAAAGGAAAGAATCTAGAATTAGATGCTCTTCCCCAGATTTGAGACTTCCTACCATTGTCATAGGTGGTTCACCTCTCTGGAGGTCTGTGGGCTATGGAATGCTCTATGCCAATTCTGGATGACCTGTTACAAATGACTTTCATCTAAGACACTGGAAAGGAGCAGATCCTGCAGCTGCTGGTGCTGGAGCCCCTTTTACCTGAGTAGATCAAGACCAAACTGCCAGAACAATGCCTGCTGTTCTGAAGACATTGTGAAAAATCTGATAGGAGCAGGAGAGTGGGTGAAAAGAAAATTAAGTTTTTTAAGTGGGAGTGTTTAAGATTCAGAAGCATGGATACATTATTTTTGGTGCCCAACTTGAAGAATAGCAACCATTTTACTGTCCCAAGGAACATCCCCAGAGGGTTTCAACGTATAATATGTTTGCAAGTTTCCGGGAATTCTGTATGTCCATTTAACAGACTTTTGATCTTGTGTTTATGAGGAACTTTGTTTTTTATTCTTCCCACTCTATTCCTTTTCTTATGAATGGAATTTTTTAATTTTTTTAATGTTTTTATTTATTTTTGAGACAGAGACAGATCATGAGCGGGGGAGGGGTAGAGAGAGGGAGACACAGAATCCAAAGCCGACTCCAGGCTCTGAGCTGTCAGCACAGAACCCAATGCGGGGCTCCAATTCGTGAACCTTGAGATCACAACCTGAGCTGAAATCGGATGCTTAACCGACTGAGCCACCCAGGCGCCCCTGCAATTTTTAAATTCTTATGTCTATCAGATATTGCCTTTATCATAATATGCTCAGTGAGCAGTTACTGAAAGTGAGATTAAACAACTTGGACAGGATCTCTGTTTTGGGGTTTTTGATAAGAGTCCTACAGAATAATGATTTTTTTAGATGTTTAAATTATATAACTAATACATGAATTTTATCTTCAAATTAGAATGATATGTTAAGAATGAATATGGGTCCTAATTTGGCTGAACTAGGAAGAAGTGATTTTATCACTTACTGATATTCTCTGTGAGTGTTTTTGGTGTGAACGTGTATGGGTCTTTATGTCTGCCTATGTACTGAGTGGCATACATAAGGTCTTATATCTCCATAAGGTGCTTATGTCTTCCATCCTGCCATACCCCTGAGGTGAACTTCCTTCTCTCCTAAAAATACTGAGGATCCTTAAGTCACAATTTTATTCATATGGAATTTCAGGGAACCCCAAATAGCCAATCGATTTTGAAAAAGAACAAAGTAAGAGGACTCACACTTACCAATTTCAAGCCTTATTACTAAGCTATGGTCATCAAAACACATGGTACTGCATAAAGTTAAACACACAGATCAATGGAATAGAATTGAGAGTCCAGAATAATGCCAGACATTGACAAGCAATTAATTTTCAATGAGGATGCTAAAACCATCATATGGAGGAAAAAATGGGCTTTCAACAAATGGTGCTGGGACAACTGGATATCCACATGCAAAAGCATGAAGCTGGACCTTTAAATCATACACAAAAATTAACTCAAAATCAATCAAAGATCTAAACGTAAAGCTAAAACTAGAAAACTCATAGAAGAAAACATAGGTATAAGTCTTCACAGCCGTGGATTAGGCAGTGGTTTCTTAAAATAATACTAAAATCATAAGCAACAAAAGAAAAAATATGATAAATTGATTTTCATCAAAATTAAAAATGTTTGTGCATCAAAGGATACTATCAATAAAGTGAAAGATAACCCAATGTATGGGAGAAAATACCTGAAATTATATATTATTTAAGGATCTAGTATCTAGAATTTATTAAAAAATTCAACAACAAAGTTACAAGCAACCCAATTAAAAAAATCGACAAAGAAAAAAAATGGGCAAAAATTGAATAGTAGACATTTCTCCAAAGAAGATATACAAGTAGCCAATAAGCACATGAAAAGACTCTCAGCATCATTAGTCATTAAGGAAATGAAAATCAAAACCACAACAAGGTACCACTTTACCCCACTAGGATGGCTAAAATTAAAAAATGAAACCAACCAACCAACCAAACACAAAAACAGAAAATACCAATGTGGATAAATAGAACACCATTTACACATTGCTGCTGGGGATGTATAATGGTATAGCTGCTATGGGAAACAGTTTGGCAATTCCTTAAGAAGTCATAGAAAGGGTTACTATACGTCCAGCAATTGAATTCCTAAGTATTCACTCCAGAGAATTGAAGACATACATTCACACAAAAAGTAATACACAAATGTTCACAGCACCATTACTCATAATACCCAAAAAGTGGAAATAATCCAAATGTCCATCAACTGAAATATGGGTAAACAAAATGTGGTAAACCATACAAATGAAATCATGTTAAACCATAAAAAGGAATGAAATGTTGATACATGGTACAACATGAATAAACTTCAAAAACATTACGCTAAGTGGAAGAAACCACTCCAAAACCATATATTGCATGATCCCATGTATATGAGTCCAGACTAGGAAAATCTACAAAGACAGAAAATACATTAGTGCTTTCTTATGTTTTCAGGGGCATGGGGTTTGGGGGTAAAAACTAAGGGTTTGCAGAGTTTCTTTTCAAAGTTGATGAAAATATTCTAAAATCATTTGTATTAATGGATGCCCAACTCTGTGACTATACTAAAAACCATTGAATTGTGTGCTTTAAATACACGAATTATATGGCATGTGAAATATATCTCAATAAAGCTGCTTAAAAGGGACACTATCAAGGAGGAATTCTGAATGATGACATTTGCTTCTTTCCATCCTTGGCCACTTGACTAGGCTCTGGTTACAGTAGATAATTCTTTAGGAACCACTTGTCTAACAGAAAGAAAAATTATTAATTTCCTACTTGTTGCCAAATTGTTGCCAAAGTGTCTCTTGAGGAAACAAAATCTGTCCTAGGAATGAGCCTCCCTAATTTACCCAGGGATAATTTGGGGCTCAGAAGGAGAAAACAAAACTACAACAGAACTTGAGAATTCTTTGTTGAGAATTTGAGGACAAGGAAGAACTCAGGAAGCAGATATTTCTGCAGAAAAGTGCGAGGCTAGAACACCCTTGGGCAGAAATGATGGAGAGAGTCAAGAAAAGAGAAGCCTGATGTTTATCTGCTGAATCCCACCATTATGTAAACCCATTACCCCATTATCTGCTGAATCCCACCATGATGGAAGCCAATTTTCCTATTCCCCCGGAATCAGCAGTAAAACTCTACTGTATTTGCCTTTTGATATTGAGAGTTAGGAGTTTAAAAGGTAGGGAGTTGGTCCTACATATAAGCTGCTGCTGTGCTGGAGTCCAGCTGCAATGCACCAAGTGGAGAATGGGAATTAACAGAAATCAGAGCTGTTAGTAGCCCAGGGGACATAAGCCTCTGAATTCACAATAATCTTAAAGGACATTGCTGTGAGTGTTTGAATAAATCGAATCTGTATATCAAAGGACATTGGTTTATAAATGTATTGAAAGCTAGTCTTAATATGACATATGTTGCAGGGCTGGGAGCATCCATAGATTGCAGGACTTTGAAGTTGGGGGTGGGGCAGAGAATGTGGAAAAACAGAAGACAGATAAGTAGAATTGCCATGACATGAAGGAGGATTGTATTCAGCAATTGGAATGCCAACAGCAGTAGTCAGTATTTATTGTGCAGATCAGAGGAAAACAAAATTTTACGGAGGCTTCTGCTGGCTGACTTTCATAGCCAAGCCTATGAAGATTGTGACACTGACACCAGAGGATTCCAGCGAGATGGCACCAGCAGTTCTTCAATAAAATGCTTTAGAGAGCATGGCCCACCATGGCCCTTGCAGATGCTTCCACGGCCTCTCATTCATCATGGAAGTAAATCATCACTCACTGGATGTTTGCAAGGATATCCAATCATAAGGTTTCTTTCAGAGGTGAGCCGGATGTCATCAGAACTCTGTAGAGAATCAAGTAGGAGTTGAGACTTTAAGTGGGAAGAGACCTAAATGAAAGAGCAGGAGGTACAACTGACTGGCCGTTCTGGTCCTGGTTCATTGGAAGGAATCATCAAATTGATGGTGTTGGTGGTTGGGAGATGGGTGGAGAGCAGTGAAAAGAACACAGCTGCCTAGAATCTGGTTTTCTACTCTGTCACATGTGGCAGTTGTACTTCCCAGAGGGAGAGGGACCAGCTGGGAGGATCATCAAGACAAGGACTTTAAGAACAGGAAAAGGGACATTAATGCACTTCTCGCCTGCTTCTCACAACTGCTCTTTTTATTTCCACAACTGGGAAGTTATTGGTCAATTCCTTGTGTCTTTTGGTGCTCTCGGAAGTTGGGGAGTAATTGGAAGAGGGAGATTCACACTTCTAGATCCTCCACCATCTCCCCAGGCCCAGGAGCACAAGCTCCAAAAGAGTAAAACAAGAGACAGAGCCTATTGATCCCAAAGATGTTCTTAGGAAGATGAAGAAAAAAAAAAGAAAGATAGCTTTGTCCTATGGGTAATCAACATTCACCTTTCTCTTTTGAGGAGCATCATTTTCATTATGTGGTTAGAATAATGTTAATGTCAATAATAGAATGACATGCAGAAATTAAATAGATGTGTGGAGTTCTTTTTTTATTAGATATAATTGACATATAGCATTATATTAACATTATATTGGTTTCAGGTATAGAACATAATGACTCAGTATTTGCATATATTTTGAATGACCACCAAAATAAGTCTAGTTAACATCTGCCACCATACATAGTTACAAAGTTTTTTTTTCTTTTTTTATATGTTAACTGACTTGAATTTAAGTTTAAAAAATGTAAAGTACAGAACAAATTTTTTTCTTGGGATGAGATCTTTTAAGATCTACCTACTCTCTTCACAACTTTCAAATAGGTAATTCAGCATTATTAATTGTAATCACCAGGCAGTACATTAAGCCTCCAGAATTTTATTGATTTTATAATTAGCATTTTGCATGTTTTGACTTCATTTGGCCATTTGTGAAGGTTCACCCATGTGTAAAAGTCTTAAGAGTGGGATGGGGGGAAGCTTTTTTTTTTTTCTCTAAATCAAGTCCACTTTATTTGAAAAATTTAACATGCCACAAATTTATACAAAAATAACCATTTAAACTGGAGTTTGAACACAAAATTTAAGAGCGGGCATCACTGTGAAATGCCAGACACCACGAGTTCAAACAGACAGATGACGAGTTGTGTCGTGGAAAGGCAGGTGATGTCTGGAAAGGCAGGTGATGTCTGGAAAGGCAGGTCATTTAGCACCTGGTGAGAAAACACCGTGTCCCACTCACCTCATCTGTCTCCCCCATCTCCATACTCCTCTTACAAACATGCTGAAATCAACTGTTTCCCTTCAAAGTTGCACTGGGACTGGCAATGGTAGGAGGGACAGGCATGCCGGGACTAGAAACACTGGAGGGTGTCATGTGTCCCCCCCCCCCCACATATGCACCTGCACAAGCAGATGTCTGTGCATGCATGCCTGCCCACGACCTCTGCTTAACTAACATTCGGCAAACGTGCCCACCCCAGTGAGCACAGCAGTGCAGGTCTCTAGCTCACACCCTGTTAGAATTCGATGGAAAGAGATTTCCTGACCAGGTTTAGCACAGCAGCAGCTTCTGCTTCAGACTTGTTCTTCTGGGCCCAGGGCCTCAGTTCCATGACTTTACACAGTTGACAAGCAGCCCTGGGTCACCACCCTTCAGTCCCCAGGTATGGTTGACCCTAGCGGGATGCTGCCTGTACCCTGATCCTGTTATATTAATACAAAACCCTACACTTAAGTGTTTTTTGGAAAAAGCTTTAGGAAGTAATTTAGAAATGGCATTTAGACAACTTTGGTCACCTGTGTCAGAATGGGTTTTTGTGTTTTTGTTTTAATTCATGTTGGTATTTGTTCACCACACCCAGCAGACCTATATGCCCTGTAGGACTGGTGTTTCATAGATACTGAGGACAAAGTATTATTTGAAGTATAATTTTAAATTCTGGGGGTAAATGAGACCATGTTCTTAATTCCCCCAATTGTGATATGTGCCATGGCAAGAAACAATTCCTGGTTAAAGTACCATGGGAAAACATTGAAGGTACATTTTCCCTTGGAGACTTACAGTGGGGCTAGCATTATAAAGGCTATTGGAATGCATATAGCAAAAAACCTTGCTACTTGGCATAGCAAAATATTTCCCACATTATTTTAACCAGGGAATACTTTCTGTGAGAAATGCTGAAATACATCCTAAGAAAATATCCTATGAATCACTTTTTTTTTTTTCAGAAACAGAATAGCTATTTTAATTTAATAGCTTGAGGGTGAGGTTGGATTTCTTAGCCAAGATTAGCTAAATGAATGGAACATGGGATATATTTCTTTGAGATAACCTAATATGTTAAATTCCCTAATATTTTAGACGTATTGTCTACTTCCACAATTTTTAATAAAGTTACACATGTACAATGAGGATCTGCGAAATATTTTTTCTTCATTTCTCTCCTTGAATGATTGACTCAGATTCTCATCACACATCTTGTGATATTACAAAATATTTGCATAATTTTTACATAAAATATGTCAGTTAATAATTAACACTTTGTCATGTGAATATAAGCCACTTAAAATAGATAAAATGGTGTTCATTCATTTATTCCTTTACTCATGAAATATTTTATAGTGCTTGCTGTCTGTCTGAAACTCTTGCAGCTGCTGCAATTATAGAGAGGGACGGTGGATTAATCCTTACTGAAATTGAGATTGATAACTTACAGACAAACAGAAGTCTTTATAATGCCAACTGAATGCTATAAGGAAAACTATACTGGGTTATACATTAGCAAAGAAAAAAAATGCTACCTTTAACCAAATATCAAGGAAAATCTGAATTACAGGAAGAGGTAACCATTAAATGTTTTACCTTCTATGTGACACACCAAATGGCCCACAAAGCTTAATATATTTACTATCTGACAGGAAGAAAACAAATGTTAACCCCTGCTTTAGAGAATGACAGGCATCGGGGTGCCTGGATGGCTCAGTCAGTTGAGTGTCTGATTTTGGCTCAGGTCGTGATCTCACAGCTCGTGAGTTCGAGCCCCGCATAGGACTCTGTGGTGACAGCTCAGAGCCCGGAGCCTGCTTCGGATTCTGTGTCTCCCTCTCTCTCTGCCCCTAACCCACTCACATTCTGTCTCTGTCTCTCTCAAAAATAAATAAACATTAAAAAAAAATTAGAGAATAACAGGCATCAACAGGGATGCTGCTAGAGGGCAAGAAGGAATTCCTTCCAGGAACTGTGGTAAGGATAATAGTTACAAACTTCTGGACCTCTGTTGTTACTGTGTTTCTCATGTTTATCCTTGCAGAAAGTTACTCTGCCCGGCCAATACTCCCCCCCCATTCATAGCATTTGGTCGTTTTGCCTTTCTAGCTTGGAAAATACCACTGGTCAGCTGTCTGCTCAATTCTAAAGAGGTTTTTTTTTTTTTTTTTTTTTCTTTTTTTTTTCTTTAACTGCCAGAAAATTTGGAGCCATGCCCAATTCCATTCAACTTTTGGTACTACTAATCTAATCTAATCTAACCTAATCATGGGCCTACTGTAAAATCAGGTTTTTTTGGAGGTATCGAATTTTAGAAAACCCAGGAAAATTTTTTGACAATTATGTCACAGAAATCTTAAAAATTTACTCCTTGTTATTTCCCCTGGGTAGCTGTCCCCCTGCAGTGAACAAGCCTATTGAAAACTGCAGAGATGGTATCTCTTTGCCTTGCTATTTGTTCTGAGATTAAGCTCAAAGAAATGAAGAATTCCCACTTACTACAACCAGAGAGATTCACCAGTTATTTTATCATGAAAGTCCAGAAAATAAAACCATATACAAGATCCATGCAAGGAATCCAGTTACATACTGGACATTTACACTTAATTAAAACCAAAATGAAAAAAAAAAAATGTCCTTCTGCACTGAGGTAACAGTAAAGAAAGATGATTCAAAGGCAACAACATGTTTGGCAGGCAAGGGGAACAAAAAGACCAACGTGGCTGGATATCAATGAACAAAGATGTGTTATGGTCTGAGATGCAGCAGTAGAGATGGTGATGGGCATAGCTTTCCGGCTCTAGCCGGAAGCTTGGAATTTATTTCAAGAAAGTGTTAAAGCCATTAGCTTTTAAAAACAAAAATGTAGGGGCGCCTGGGTGGCGCAGTCGGTTAAGCGTCCGACTTCAGCCAGGTCACGATCTCGCGGTCCGTGAGTTCGAGCCCCGCGTCGGGCTCTGGGCTGATGGCTCAGAGCCTGGAGCCTGTTTCCGATTCTGTGTCTCCCTCTCTCTCTGCCCCTCCCCTGTTCATGCTCTGTCTCTCTCTGTCCCAAATAAATAAATAAATAAACGTTGAAAAAAAAATTTAAAAAAAAATGTAGTGGATTGAAGAGAGGCACAATTTGATATAATAAAACCATTTAAGAGACCATTGCAGTTACATGAAGTGAAAGATGACAGCACAGAACGTGTGGAAAGAAATAGAAATATGCAGATTGTGAGGATTTCTTTGGGGTGTATTTTAGGCGAAGGTATTAGGGCTTACTAATGCTTCCATTTTAGGCATGTAAGAAAGTGAAGAATTGATGCCTCATAAGTTTTTGGCTTCAACAGTTGCATGAATGATGTAGCTCTTTACTAGGATGAGGAAAATCCATGTTAGGAAGTCTTTGGACAGAAACTGAGAAGTAAAAAGTTGTCTTTTTTTCCACATTAAGTCTGATACAGTAGTAAGAAAATCAGGCTGAGATTTCCAGTATGTTGTTGGTTATATCGATATGAAGTTCAGTTTACAAACCAGGGCCAGAAATATAAACTTGGAAATCTTTGGCATGTGTTTTAAAGCGGTGTGTACTGTTTTAAACTCTTGGGAGTGAAAGAGAAGAGAGAAGAGTAAAAGATTTGGGACTGAGGCCTGAAGTTTTCCAAAATTAAGAGGTTGCATAGAGAAGGAGCCAGAGTTTTGCAACTCACAACTTTTGAAGTGGAAGGAAATCCAGACAAATAAAGAATGGATATAAAATACTCTTAAAGTTTAAGAAAATTATTTTTTTAATAAATATTAAATAATTGTGGTGGAACTAACTTTAGTCCCATTTTAGGGAACATAAGAACACCTAAAGTTGTTCTATTTTTATCCCAATGGACTTTTCATTTTAACCTCTATCTTTCACAGAGGAATTCTCTGTCTTCAGAATTTAAAGTATTAAAGGGTATGGGGAAGATATAGTAAGAACAAGGTTGCTTTCTGCATTTAAAAAGTTTCAGTGTTATAGTTGCCTACCAGATCTACTTCTTAAAGAAGTGGCTTTTGTTAAAAAGCAAAATGAGGGGCGCCTGGGTGGCGCAGTCGGTTAAGCGTCCAACTTCAGCCAGGTCACGATCTCGCGGTCCGTGAGTTCGAGCTCCGCGTCGGGCTCTGGGCTGATGGCTCAGAGCCTGGAGCCTGTTTCCGATTCTGTGTCTCCCTCTCTCTCTGCCCCTCCCCCGTTCATGCTCTGTCTCTCTCTGTCCCAAAAATAAATAAACGTTGAAAAAAAAAAAAAAAAGCAAAATGATACTTTATTTGATTTTCTTCTCTTTTTTCTGTATCTTCTATTTCCCATCAGCCTGTGTCTTAATTTGCCTATACATATGTAGAATTTCTGCCCCTTCTCCTTTACAAAAATTAAAAGTATAATACTGGAAATTCTTTAGGAAAGTCAAACAGGTATAGAGACTCAGAGGAAGATAAAAATGAAATGAATTGAGGTCAGCAAAATATGTCTTCCAAAAACTCTTTTCCAGCCTTTGTGAATCATGGTTAACAGATTTCACTGTGTTTTCTATTGGCAGGAATTAAATTTACTTCTAAGATGGTTTGAGTGAATATGACAAAAGCTTAAATGAAAATATTATTTTATCTGTGACAGAATGCTAACTGCAATGACTAATCTTATAGTCAGCTCAGTTTTAAAATAAAGATGATGTTTTCAATAAATTTATGAATTTTATAAGGTGAATTCATATCATATTTCAATAAATTAATTCTGCGGTAGTCATATGGGAAAAGCCCATAGATATTAATAATATTCTGGCATAAATGGCCCATTTAAATTTTCAGTCTTACCTTTATGCTATAGTTATTCTAGGAAGAGTAAATAAGAAATATTACATATTTAGAGGGCAAAAAAGCTTTTTATTCATTTATCTATTTAGGTTTTCCTACTTCCCAAAATAGTTGTGGCAATGTATACATAATCAATAAAGCACAAGAAAAATATCACAGCATATGTAATAATAAGAGAAATTAGTAAAGGTAAATCTCAAGGCAAAAATACTAATTAATATTCCTTAAAGTTACTATCATTTTGCATATTTTTTTTGCCTATTATTGGTTGAGGCAGTATAATGAGATACAAAATTAATTCTATTATGTCTTTGTTAAATTAACATTTATTTGGCACAGAGTGCTAGATGATAAGCCATGCATGGTTCAACAACAGACCACAAGAGAAATTGAAATAGAAAAGTTTATTACTCACAGGTCCCAGAAGAGGTATATGGGACCTCTTGAGAGGCCACATAGGGAAGTCAAGGTAAAGTGCAAAGAGAGTGGTAGTTAGAACCTAGAACACATGCCTTTATTAGGGTTCATGGGTGGAGTGCTTTAGAGTTCCCAGAGGAGGCAGATTGATCAAATCAAACTAAGAAGAGTGGCACTTTGGTAAGCTCCATAGGGTTCTTATAAAAGGAGTGCCAAGGGGAATGCCTTGGGAGGTGAAGGGAAAACTGTTGAAAGTCATATCCGGACTTGCCTTGCTTGTTACTCTGCAGGCTGTTGTCTAGGGCATGAGCTTACATGAGGAGATGGGGAGTGGGGGTAGGAGAGGGGTCTAGTGTCCATTCAAGAACCCCACAGGCCACTTGGACAAATGAATGGATGTGGAAACAACAATACCATGGATTAGTTTAGCTAACTTCTTCACACTGTTTGTAAAATATAAATCTAGAATTTGCTACAAAGAGTCTCATATTTTCCTGATTTAATCACATACATGCACAAATGCAAACACATTATGATATTGTGATTTATTAAAAATATATATTTTTGATCATTCAGATGACCAAAATATATTTCTCATATATAGTTGGTCTTCATCTAGCCAGTTCCTGGCTCCCAGCTCCTAAATCTCTTTGGAATTTTCTGAGTGATAAGAGCAATAGGAACATCTTTTGTTATAATATTTGGTCTCTTGCCCTCATTTCCTGAAAATTCTTCAGAGTGCCAGTATATATGAGAACTCTCTGTAGGCCTCCCAGTTAGGCCAAAGAGATATGGGTGAGATATGAACACTGCATATTATAATACACCATTTATATTATTGAGGTCTACTTGTGTCCCAGATTAAGTCTTTTCTGAACTGTCATTAACTCTTAGAATTGATAGTTGGATACAATCCTTAAAAGAACCAAGAGGAAAAAATGAAAAACTTCCTGAAAGATAGTTGATAGCACAAAATATAATGCTTGCTATTATAGTTGGTCTTGAGGTCATAAATAAAATTCACTGCCACCCTTTCTCCTACCCCTTCTAAATTTCTCTTATCTTTGGTTAGTAATTCTGTTACTATATGTGGCTTGCTTAGGGAGGTGACCCAGAACTTTATCCCTGAGTTATCAAAAACTCTGACCCATTTTTACCACATCAAGGTGCAGTTGCCTCCTATTGTTCATTTACTATTGTTAAACAGTTGTGGAAGCAGCAAGAGATTATCTAATAGATAGAGTTCTAACCATAATCCATACAGCTCCTATGAGTTATCAGTTATCCTGGGTTTTTAAATAAAGTTAACCCTTGAATAATGCAGGGGTTAGGGGCACCAAATCCCAGTTCAGACAAAAATCCATGTATAACTTTTGACACCCCCAAAACGTAACTACAAATAACCTACTGTTGACCAAAGTCTTCCAGATAACATAAACAGTCAACTAACACATATTTTGTATGTTATAGTTATATATACTGTATTCTTAAAATTAGATAGAAAAAAGAAAATGTTATTAAGAAAATCATAAGGAAAATATACTTAGAGTACAGTACTGTATTTATCAAAAACAATCCACATACAAGAGGACTTGTTCATTTCAAACCTGTGTTGGTCAAGAGTTAACTCTAATCACAACTGAGGATCACAGCTAGAATAGCAATTCCTTCATTTGATAAGTAACTCACAAGGATTTTTACTATGGGCCTGTGGACTGGAACACTGAACCACACTGAGAATAAAATTGCTGGGATGAGAAGCCCCCCTAATCACCAGGTCGTTTCTGTAATCATGATGAAAAACCCCCACCTTTGATTCTTAGAATGATGGAGTCCAAGAGTCCTAGCTCTTGGACTCAGAGCACCATAAAATGACAGTTTCGTATGTATAATGTGTATTAAAGAGCATTATCTTACTGTTACAGGTTATTATTCCCAAGTTGGTCCCAATGTTTCAATTTTCTATCACTTGAAAACGTTCTATGTTGTGCTATTCATGAATCAGTCAGTTCCTTGATCATGTGCTCATTTTTCTCCCTTCCCTGCCAAAATTCAGTTTCCTAATCTTAGATGCTGTTGTGTCAGGCCTATATTGCCATATAGTTGTGAGTATCTGGGTGGAGATGTTGTCAAAAGCAGTGTTGGCAGGGAAGGTCAGTCCTTACAGATAAAGTGTATCCATTTGGTTAAGGAAAAATAACTGCTTCTTCAGAGAGATAATAGTTTTGATATAAATAACTTGCCTCCAAGAGATCAGTTGTCCCCCTGAGAGACACTATCCTACTGAGGGTGCAGTAATTTTTCCTCTTCTGGTAGAGTAAACATTAACCATTGTTATTGACTAGATAAACCTTAGGGGAGGTAAGTCAGCTTTACTGGGACTTTGCACAGCCTCTATCTGCCTTCATGGTTTGCTGGTTCATGGAACCACGTGATAAAGCTGAGGAGAGAAGCTGGTAAATCACTACTCAATGAGCCATCTTATCAAATAGTTGGTTTGAGTGTCCTTGTTAGGAATTGATGTGAGATTCAAATATCTTCAAACTCTATGCCCATCCCTATATACCCTTCCATAACCTCTTCCTCCAACCTCCCTGTGTCTGGTCTTGAAATATTGCTCCATTCCTTCCAGTCCCCTGACAATGCAACCAAATCGTGTGTTAAAATATCCGCCCAGTGGGAGGATGTGTCCTTACCACAGTCTTTGAAGTATTTTTTAAGTTTGTGTTAAAAGAATAAAATGAAGTTAGACTTATCAATTGCTCTTTTAAAATAATTCAATATTATTGAAATTAGTATTGACTTTATTTTCCACAGGAATCTCTATTGAAAGTATAAATTTTATAAATTAGAAGAATTACTAATAGAATACTGAATTATTTTAAAAGACAAGGATTCAAAATTTTGCTTAATTAGTGGCTTGCTGTAAAATTTTGACAAATGTTGGCATTTCTGAATCTGCTTTTCAGCTGTAAAAGTGCACTAATAATATCTACATATCTCACCAATTAAGAAGGACAAGACAGTACCTATCTTATATATTTAGAAGTATTCAAGAGACAATATATGTAATGAACTCAGTAATCAACACACACGGGCTCAATAAAGAATAATATTAATTTTAATCTAATGGTTGTTGAAAGAATCAAGTTCAATGCAATAATACACAGCAAAATGCTTTATATGTTTTTTAGTGTAATGAAAATGGAAGTTGCTAACACTGTTTCCAATTTTATTATGTGGTATTAGAATTCTTTCTAGATATTTCCTACAAAGTTGACATTTTCTCCTTTTTCTTGAAAAAACTTCAGCAATCATAAAAGTATTCAAAAATTTTACTTAATTGGCCCTTGAAACTTCTTAGTTCAGCCCATATAACTTTATAATTTTCAGTAACAATCAATATACAGATCTCTACACCCCAAATATACAGTTTAATTGACCGAAACCTTCACTGGCATTTGAAACAAATGTAATCACATAGGTCAAAGTATTTCACAGAAGACATGGTTATATATCATACAAGATTAAAATTAAATGTCAGGACACAGATTATTTTCCTACTAGCAAAGCTAGAAATGCTAAGCATTCTTCTTTTCTTTTGTCTCTTTAGTGTTAACAATAAAACTGATTTCTAAATTTAAGTGAAATTGACTCATCACAGCCTGGGTGACATTAAATTTATCAACTGTTTCAAGAAAATAAATAAGAATGAACAACTCTCACCAGACTGGTACATGACACCACCACTATAAACATTTGCATCAGCACCATTAAAAGTTTCATCATCAAATGCACTTATTATCCCAATTACTAAAGATACTGGAATTCTAAGGCATATGAAGGCAAGATATAAGTGACTCAATGACATACTTTGGAGAGAAAATTATTTCTTCTGAAGTTTAAAGTTTAGCACAGTCCAGAGTGTTGAAAGGGATTGAATTCACAGAGGAGTAAAAGATAGATGGATATTAAATATTAGCTAAAGAAGAAAATAAAACAATCCAAGAAGAGTATCTTATGGGAATTAAAGCATATAGATACACAATATGTATCATATGAGGAATAACTATTAGACCATTTAATAAAAATACAAGATTTATGCATTATAAGATTTACATAGAATTGTATTTGATAGAAATATATCAGGAGATTGAATCAGGAGATAGAAATATATACAATGACTTAAATCTAAACTAATTATTCTGGTCTTCATAATGTATTAATAAGAAAGTAATTTACTTAGATATTTCAGTTTGCGGGTGACATGACTATAGTCGTGCATAAATCATAGTGTTTTACAAGAGTGATTGGATGTACTTGGAGAAAATAAATGGAAATTATACCATTTATATGCTTGAGAGTCAAGAAAAAGTCTTTAATAGAAAAGTAGGACAACATGCAAGTTCAGATGGGTAACTGCAGAGGAGACACAGAAACAATGAAAAAGAATCAAGTGGAAATTCTAGAAATGACAAACATATAGTATATATCAATAACATACTCAATGGGCTAGTGAATAAAGTTGACAAAACTAAAGTCATAATCCGTGAATTAAAAAAAAAATTTTACATTTATTCATTTTTGAGAGAGAGAGAGACAGTGTGAGCAGGAGAAGGGCAGGGAGAGAGGGAGACACAGAATTCAAAGCAGGATCCAGGCTCTGAGCTGTCAGCAGAGCCCGATGCGAGGCTCAAACTCAAGAACCACAAGATAATGACCTGAGGGTAGTCTGACGCCCAACCGACTGAGCCACTCAGGTGCCCCATATAATCTGTGAATTTAAATATAGATCAACAAAGGGGCACCTGAGTGGCTCAGTCCGTTGAGCATCTGACTTTGTTTCAGATAATGATCTCAGCTCAGGACATGATCTCATGTTTCATGGATTCAAGCCCTGCGTCAGTCTCTGTGCTGACAGCTCAGATTCTGTCTCCCTTTCTCTCTGTCCCTCCCTCACTTACACTCTGCCTCTCTTTCTCTCTCTCTCAAAAATAAATTAACATTAAAAAATTTAAACGTAGACCAACAGAAATCACTAAGGTGAAACACAAAGAGGAGAATGACAGAAAGATACAGAAACAAAAAGAGCATCTAAAATACGAGAAACAATAGCACATTATTTCATTAAATCAAATCATGGAAACCCAGAGGAAAAGAGAGAGATGAAATTAGTCAAAAAAATATAGTTGAAGAAACACTGTTGAGAATTTTTCACAATTAATGACAGATACCAATCCACAAAGCCAAGAAGCTCAGAGAAGAAGCAGGATAAATACCAAACCAAACAAAGTAACAACAATAAAAAAGGTATTGGCACATAATGTTCAATCTTCTGAAAACAAAGACAAAAACTTGAAGATGGTCATTTTAAATATATTGAAATAAAGCTAGTAATGATAAACTATGCAAACCAAAAAACAGTGGAGTGTGATCTACAAGGAATATTTCAAAATTGAAGGGGAAATAAAGACTTTCTCAAACAAAAAAAAAATTAAAGGTTTATTGTCATATGTTCTATTTTCTAACAAATCTTAAAGAAAGTTTTCAAGCAGGGAAATATCATACCAGACAGAAACTTAAATTTTTAAAAAGACAAGAGTATTAGGAAGGGAAAAATTAAACTAGTTTCTTATTTTTAATTGCTCTGGTAGTTTGCTGTATAAAGCTAAAATAGTAGCAATGTATTATGTGTATAAGAGATATAAAAATAGGGGTGCCTAAGTGGCTCAGTTGGTTGAGTATCCCACTTCAGTTCAGATCATGACCTCACGGTTGGTGAGTTCGTGCCCCACTTGGGGCTCTGCACTGACAGGGAGGAGCCTGCTTGGATATTCTCTCTCTCTCTCTCTCTCTCTCTCTGCCCACCCCTACTAATGTGTGTGTGTGCATGCACACTCTCTCTCTTTCAAAATACATAAATTTTAAAAAAGAGAGATATAAAAATAATAGTATTAACAAAAATAATAAAAAAGGTAGGAGACGGGAAGTGGAAATAGATTAAAGTCTGTGTACTACACATGAAGTGGTGAAATGTTATCTGACGATAGACTTATTTATTTTTTTATATAAATTTTGTTAATGTTTATTTGTGTTTGAGAGATTGGGACAGAATATAAGTGGGGGAGGGACAGAGAGAGAGGAAGACACAGAATCTGAAGCAGGCTCTAGGCTCTGAGCTGTCAGCACAGACCCCAGTGTAGGACTCAAACCCACGAACCGTGAGATCGTGAAGTCAGATGCTTAACTGACTGAGCCACCCAGGCACCCCAGGGTAGACTTATTTTTAATTAAAGGTTCATATGTAAACCATAAGGCAACCACTTAAAATTTAAATAGTCCCAAAGTGGAAATAAAACTTAAATTTTTTTTAAATTAAGTTAACCAGACAAAAGAAAGAAATGGGGGGGGGGGGGGAAGGAAAAGAACTGACAGAATAAATAGAAATCAGCCGGCAACATGATCTATTTTAATCCAGTGGCATAAGTAAGCACATTTAATACCAATGGACTTAGGTTTGCAGTGTCTACCTAAAAAAGAGGGTTAGACAGAATATCATAGAACACCTAAACTCTCTTACCCTGCAACAAAATAACAAGAATCAAATAAAAATAATACTAGAATATAATAGGAAGAGCTTCAGGAGACAGATTCTTTCTGAGGAGAGGTACAAAGAGAAGACCAAAGGCATGGAAACCTGACGCCGAGTGTGGAACAGATAATGAAGAGAAAAAATAATCTGATAAATAACCTCAGTGCATACATAAAATGAATTTCTGAAGGGTTTGAGATTTCAGATGCATGGAGGCCAACCAACCATAGCACACACAAGTTCCAAACTCAGACCAATCCCTTACCAGACTAACAGACCCAGCAGGAATAAAGATGTGCTCATCTCCAGCTACACCAAATATTTGACTCAGTATCTAGTGTGCTATACATGTCCAACTTTTAACAACAATAATAACAAATTCCAAAGAACCCAAAAATGTGATCAGAAGAAACAAAGCAATCATCAGGATTACACTATGTTACACAAGCTATAACAGTCAGACAAGGAATTTAAAATAACCATGGTGAGTATAAGTTCTGATAGAAAGATATTTTACATGTGAGATCAGGTGTACAATTTAGCAGAGAGATGGAAACTATACAAAATAAAAAAGATGGCAAATGCTTTCAATAGATTCACCAACAGACTTGACATGGCTTAGAAATCAGTGACTGTGAAGATGAGTCCATAGAATTACTCAAACTGAAACACAAAAGGAAAAAGAGAATGAAATAGACCAATCATCCAAAAGATCCGAAACAATACTAAGAAGTTTAGTGTATTCATAGTCAGAATCTCACAAAAAAGGAGAGAGAATGCAGCAGAAGAAATTTTGAAGAAATTTAGTGACAAACATGAACAGATCCAGAGCAAACAAGGATAAGAATTACAGCAGACTTATCAGAACTCACGCTAACAAAAAGACAGTGCAGTGACATCTTTAAAGTATTGAAAAACATGAAAACTAGCAACATCAATTCCATGCTCAGTGAAAATAGATCTCAAAGGAGAAATAGATAAAACTGCAATTACATTTTTTTTTTAATTTCAATGCTCCTTACCCAATAGTTGGAAACAAACAAACAAACAAACAAACAACTGTAGACAGAAAACTGGTAAAGATTCAGGTGATCTAAATAGCACTAAATTTGTGTATAGAACACTTAATTAACAGCCGAATACACATTCTTCTCAAATGCACATAAAACTTTCAACAAGATAGAACATATTTTGATCCATAAAACAAAACTTAACAGTTAACAAAAGTATGTTCTCATGCTATAACAAAATAAAATGAGATTGGTATCTAGAATATCCCTAAATATTTTCAAATTCAATTATTTACAAATCTAAATAACTGGTGGGTCAAAAAAAAGTCTCAACATTCTGATTTAAGTCAGAACATTAGAAAATCTGATGTTTAGGGTTTTTAAAAAAATACAATAATAACAAGAGAAAACCCACACATGATATGAAATTAAT
The DNA here is from genome assembly GCF_018350155.1 of Leopardus geoffroyi. NCBI lineage: Eukaryota > Metazoa > Chordata > Mammalia > Carnivora > Felidae > Leopardus > Leopardus geoffroyi. The sequence goes on from NC_059327.1 coordinate 154,022,365, forward strand.
TTACAGGAAATATACAGAAAAGGCAAATATATAGAAACAGAATATAGATTAGTGTTTACCTGAGGCTAAGTGTAAGAAGATAGATCAATTGTAAATGAGCAAAATAAGTCTTTTTGCCAAGGATGGAACTGTTCAAAAACTGGGTTGTGGTGATGGTTGCACAAATCTTAAATTTATTAAAAATCATTGAATTGTAATCTTAAAATAGGTGAATTCCAACACATGTAATGTGTAACACAATTAAAATAGTTTAAAAATAAACAAAGCTTATAGATAAAGTATCCTTCTAATAGCATTGGCGTCAATCCAACAGGCAAGAATCAAGTGTAGTTTTGACCCTTAAAATGTTTTCATTCAAACTGTGTACAGTGTATGCAGAAATTTATTGTGCCATGCTCTGTTTTACTCAAAAAACTTCTTTACTGAGGCGCCTGGGTGGTTCACGTCGGATAAGCGTCTCTGTGGGCTCAGGTCGTGATTTCACGGTTCATGAGATGGAGCCCTGAGTCAGGCTCGGTGTTACACAGCGCGGGGCCTGCCTGGGATTCTCTCCCTCTCTCTCTGCCCCTCCCCAGTTCAGGCTGTCTCTCTCAAAATAAAAAAATAAACCTTTAAAAACGTGTTTAGTTACAATTATGGAAAAACATTTAGGAACCTATTAATAATTTCCTTTGTTAATTAATATACATTCAAAAAACATAAAATTTTAAATGTTTCTGTATTTTAATGCATATTTGTTGAAATAGAATTTTATGTCTGCAGATAAGTAATGAAAACTTTTGGTTTTAATCTCATATAAATTTATTTTTAATTTCATTTTCTAGTACTTTATTTTTATATTATAACAACTTTGGTTTAGAAGAAAACTTAAAAAAAGTTTCCTGATTCTTGATCCTAGAAAATTTGAAAAACTATTCAAAATTCCTTTTAATGTAGATTTGCTTTTGGAAGAGTTATTTTGTTCATTCATTTGGTTTCCTAAAATTAAAATTAGGGATAGTAGAAAATGGGAGTTAATTTTAATATGTCTTTATACCTGAAACTATTCATTTCCTATTGATAAATTTTTTATCTATCATTTTAGGCAACATAGTAATAACATTTATGGAATATATAGGGAACTATAACTCAATTTAATGTTAAAGTAGGAAAAATAAACATCTATTTCACTGAAATTCAGTTTATAACTATATGCTCATTTAATATCACAGAAACATTTTGATAGAGTGATGCCACGAAGTTGAAAATAATAATAACAATGTAACATCAAGGGTAATGGGTTAAATTTAATATTACAATAATGAAATGTGGAAAATTGTAAGGACAGTAACACTAAATAACGTGGATTGAAAAATAATACTTCATATCCTAAATTGTTTTTAATAAATGGTAAATGAGTTTCCAAATAATTTTTCACCTTTTCTACTTTACATTTATATTTTAACAGGAACTGAGTCATCCTATGCTTAGTTTTAGCCTCTAAATATATCTATGTATTTTCCCTTTTATCAATACATCACAAGGTTATCAGTTGGTAATAAAAGTATCAAAGGTCAGTATCAAAATAGTGAATAGAAATGTCAAGATACTTTAGCTTTTTCTTGCACCATTTATAAAGAGAGAGTTAAATACGGAAATCATTATAAAACAATGGAATATGTATCTGATGTTTAATAAAGAAAAAAATCTATGAAGGGACAAGAAGGGACAAGGGACAAGAACCATGAAGGGACAAGTCCTTTGACTAGAAGTAACAGAAAATTTCACAGGAAAGAAATGACAATTGATCTTTACTTTGAATGATTTTTAGAATATTGGCAGACCAAGTTGACAAGGAACTGAATGCAGATAGAAGACAAAATAGGCAAAAACCTTGAAAGTCTGAAGAACTGAAAATAACATAATTTGTTTAGGAAAACTACATTAAACTGTGTATACATATGTGTGTATATATTCCCTCTCTCTATATATTTTCTATATATTCTTTTTGAAAAAATTTTTTTTAACATTTATTCATTTTTGAGAGACAGAGTGCAAGCAGGGGTGGGGCAGAGAGAGAGGGAGACACAGAATCCGAAGCAAGCTCCAGGCTCTGAGCTGTCAGCACAGAGCCCGATGCGGGGCTCGAACTCACGAATGGTGAGATCATGACCTGAGTCGAAGTCAGACACTTAACTGACTGAGCCACCCATGCGCTCCCTATATATGTTCTAGTAGCATTTTTGCTATATTGCAAAATGTGACCTTGAGACAATTTTTATCTTCTCTGAAACTCATCTTATTGATTAAATCAATACGTGTCCTGCTTGTTTGGAAACTTCTGATAGATTCAAGCAAGAGTAAATGTTGTATACAAACCTGTTACTATTTTTTTTAAGTATTGCCAATTGATTATACCATTATCATTTAGAGTAATAGCAAATAGCTGTCTACATGTGATCTATTAGGAATCATATTAGGGTATGTAATGAAAGCTTCTGTATCTGATAATATCAGACATTTCAAGGTTGTTTGCAGACTGAACATGTTACTCCCTCACCACACAGCCCTTGTATTTGGTGGAGAAAAGGAAAAGATGATCCTGCTTCAGGCGTTAGATCAGGAAACGAGGTGTCTTCAATGCTCTAGTCTGTCATTATTGGCACGTGACTTCAAGGCTATTCTGGTATCATCTGTCTGAAAGAAGCATGGAATATTGCATGGAAATTTTAGGGTACAGAATTGTTATATACAATTCATATCCGTTTTCAAATGTCCAGAATTCAGTCACAAGGACCTGACTGACAGTTCTGAATTAGACAATGGAGTTTTTCTGTATAGCCAGCGGGGAAAGGAAATGGCTTGGTGAATACACAATATTTTTTTTCTGTCAGACAAAGTATCCAAGTAAGATTAGCATTTGAGAAAAGTTTTGGACATCAATATAGAATATAATTTCATGGGATAAAACACTGGTTTAAACACAATAAATTATTTTTTTTTAATTTTTTTTTGATGTTTTATTCATTTTTGAGACAGAGAGAGACAGAGCATGAACGGGGGAGGGGCAGAGAGAGAGGGAGACACAGAATTGGAAGCAGGCTCCAGGCTCTGAGCCATCAGCCCAGAGCCTGATGCGGGGCTCGAACTCAGGGACCGCGAGATCGTGACCTGAGCCGAAGTCGGCCGCCCAACCGACTGAGCCACCCAGGCGCCCCCACAATACATTATTTTAATGTTAGGTACATCAGATTAGCAAAGGACACTGACATCATTTTTCTCCCATAGATAAGATTTTATTCCACACAGTAACACCTTGTTAACATTCTTCCTTCCTGTTCTGGTGTTGAAGTACAGGAATAATTTTGATTTTTAAATTCCTGGGCAAAGAAGCTTCAATTATAATTAATATCTTCAAAGGACAAAAATAGTTTAATGTTAATTTGAAACTAATTAATATGTCATAAATTATTTTATTCAATAAGGCTTTGTAATTTTAATTTAATTTATTTCTGAAAAGATTCCAGATTGATATAGTAGCAGGAGTGAAATACCATCTCTCAATCAAGAATTCAAACATTGATGAAAATGAGTAGCAGACTTGTAAGCTAATGAATCTTGGGTAGTTAACTTAAGAAGCAGGTCTATAACAATGCGAGACTCTGAAGATGATTATGAAATTCTCTACTTTAATGACTTCATTGGGTTCTCAGGAATCATCTTTGAAATAAAATTAATATTTTTATGCACTATGTAAATGCTAATTTCATTAGGATACTTATGCATATTAAAATATTTACATATTAGGATATGTTTTTAGTTTCCTCCTGGGAATGCCATGTGTTCAATAAGCAGACCTGCTTTTCTCTCTTGCTCTCTGGCTTACTCTCCTGCTCTCGCTCTTTCCATTTCTTTCTGAGCAAGCAGCTGGTCTTTTTCCCTATAAGACTTCTCTCCTTTCACACTAAGGTTTACTGATCAACACATTTAATAATGCCTTTGACTGTATTCTCACAGCACAGTGATTATGTGATGACTTTGGGTAGTGTTGACATAGTGTAAGTAGTTAAAAAAAACTGAAAATAAATTAATTTTTTCTGTTAATTATTTAGAATACTTGACAGCTCTGATCAAATATTCTATGTCAGCCTTTTTGAAGATGAAGAGCTTAGCAGGAGTTCTTTATCAAAAATAGTTCAGGGACATCTGCTGGAACAAAATCATGACATATTTGACAAAAAGACTCTCAGAACCTTTAATAATCCATTACACATTTTGTATCTATAAAAGGTACATAGATTGTTCTCACAGAAAAAAAATGTTCATATGTCTTCCATATTCTGGAAACCCTAAATGTAGATATTTCAAGACTAATAAATAGGGATGGATATGCCTTAATACTATAAAATTGGATTAAAATTTACTTAAATAGGAATTAATCCATACCTATATTCATATAGATTTAAAGAAAAGGGCATTTGGGAAAAGTAGTAAAAGAGGAATATAGGTAAGGAAAGTGGTATCGATTGGGTAAATAGATGAGAGAGAATTGTTGAAAGGTTCATAAGAGTTCTTTTTTTTTTAAGTTTTATTTATTTATTTTGAGACAGAGAAAGAGAGAGAGCATGCATACATGATCAGGGGAGGGGCAGAGAGAGAGAGGGACAGACAGGGAATCCCAAGCAGGCCCCACACTGTCAGCGCAAAACCTGATATGAGGCTTGAACTCAGGAACCATGAGATCATGACATGAGCTGAAACCAAGAATTGGATGTTTCAGGTGTCCCAAGATGAGTTCATTTTTAATTTTAATTTTTTGTATGGTTGTTTTGTTATGTGTAAATTGTGTGTTCCCTAAAACTTTTGAAGTAGGCCTGAGAAATCATAATGAAAAATATCACGGAGATCCTCATAAGTGGTAAATGCTACAATTTTCTGAAGTATGTTGTTTCTGTGTTTGATCAGGCAAGATTCTATCAGAAAAATTGAAAGTTTTTGGTTTTTCCAGTAATAAGGAACTGATTATAGGGCACTAGAGGCCTTTGCAATTATTGGTAGGATTCGGGTCCTAAAATACTGCTTAGGAAATCTGAAAAAGCAGACTCTTCCCAGACTGCAACACAGAACTGATTAGGGGATATTTGCCCAGAAGCCACTGCCAACAGTACTCTGCCAAGTTCCAATGCAATTGTCCTCAGCTCTGATTTAAGAATACTTTCAACTTCTACCCTGTCTTCAAAATCTACAAATATCTCTTCACTGGCTGAATCACAGTTTTAATTCTGCTTGCAAAATATCTTATAGAACGTGATTTTCAAGCTTCTCCCTTGCTCTACAGGAGAGGGTGTAAAAAGAGTTCAACAGTTGAAAAACCATCATAGTTGAAAACCATCACCATTACTGGTGTCTGTAAACTCCCTTCTGCCTCTCTCTGACTTCTAAACTATAATGAAACCATGCATGTGCATAATGAGCTTTAACTTTTGTGTACAAACAAACACATGATCGCCCTTTCTCCAACAAATTCAAAGCCTCAGTGATTACTTTATATATCTATAAATTATATTGATCCCTTTTCTAGACCAGTAGCAAGTTTGCTAACTTGAGTGGTTATTAACCATAGTGTGTAGTGGAAGTGATGCGACTGCCTTCCAGATCTATGTCCCAAATGGCTGGGCAACTTCTGCCTGTCCCTGTAGATCCAGACTTGTTGTGGTGTCCTGAGTTTTCCTATACACAGTCTGAGTACTCCGCTAGCACCCTAAATGGAACATGGAAAATCACTGAAACTACATGACGATTTGGAGACAACCAGCCAGGGCCAGTCCCCATCTATGGTAGACACCTGCTATACTCAGCTCCTGCCTGAGGGAGAATGGTTGAGGGAAGCATGTTCAAAATTCCTGCACCACAGAACTCACAAGAGATAATAAAAATGAAATGCTTTATATTTAGAGGAATAAAAATTTTAGGAAGACAATCCCTTCCCCTTTGTATTACTCATGGTTCTATGGAGAAACACAACCAATTTAGCAAGGAGAATACAGAAAAACTTTCAATATCAAATGCTTTTTTCTATCTGTATTGAAAATTACCTAGGAGGGCAAAATATTCCGTTTAAATTATCATTAAAGTTATAAAATATGTGTAATAACCTGTATTAAAATGTTACGTGGCATATATTCAAAAATATAAAATATTTAAATGACATAAAATTAGATATTCTTAGATGAGAAAACTTAATACAAAAATTCTATTATCTACCCCAAAATTCCAATATTCCCAAAAATAAAATTAATGTTATTCATCCAGGAGTCCAGCAGGTTTTTGTCATTGCTGTTACAGTTTTCAAGGCAAAGGATCTGCCAAAATGTATATCAAATAAAATGTCTAAGAGTACCCACTCTGTACTTGAAAATAATTATTCAGTTTGGGTTGCCTCCATGTGTCTCTCATTTCTTCCATTCCAGCTGCTCCCCCAGTTCTTCTCTTGGAAATGCCAGAAGGGAACTAAGCAACCATAAGCATGGATTGAGATTGATAAGGTATATCTTTTAATGGCATCAGCACCTCCTTCCATGGGGGTGGCAGATGAGAAGAGGGTATAAACCTTGCTGAATATTCTAATCTCCCACAGTGGAATAATGTGGGCTACTCAGACATGGACTTCAATTTAGAAATATTACATTTCACATAAACTTAAACTTAGACCTCCTTTTGAAAACTGAATGCTCCTATTTTGTTTCTGGTTAAACGTCTGCACCTCTGAAATAACCATTAAACTTCTGCACCTCTGAAATAACCCCTTATCCATTTGTTCTCAATTCCAATCTTTCCTTCCCTCAAGCCCATCCTTAATAGCATTGCTTCTCAAACTTTAGAAGTGTACAAAAATCACCAGCGATCTTCCTAAAATACAAATTCCAAATCAATAATTCTGCTAAGGTCTGAGATTCTCCATTTTGTCGAACTCCCAGAAGATGTTCATGTTGTTGGTATGAGGCCCAACCTCTATTTATGAAGACTTTATTCTATCCTTAGAAGTATCTAGGGGCGCCTGCATGGCTCAGTTGGTTAAACGTCTGACTTTGGCTCAGGTCATGATCTCGCGGTTGGTGAGTTCCAGCCCCGCGTTGGGCTCTGTGCTAACAGCTCAAAGCCTGGAGCCTGCTCTGGATTCTGTGTCTCCCTCTCTCTCCCCCTGCCCCTCCCCTGCTCATGCTCTGTCTCTCTCTGTCTCTCAATAATGAATTAACATTAAAAATTTTGAAAAAAAGAAGTATCTAACACACACATACAAACTCATGAAGTTTCTGCTTTAATTTTTTGTGTGTTCCTATGAATTATAAGATAAAATCCAACTGCACACATTTTCTTTGCTCCCTTTTTAATGGAGCTTCTGACAATGCTGGTTATATACTCTTTCCAACATCATCCATTTGTAATTAATAAATACTGAACCATTGTTTCAGAGGGAGGTCATGTGTTAATAAATGCTATAGTACCACCAGAAAGACTAGCCTCAATATTTCATTCTGTATACGACAAATGTGTCCTATTTGTTTGATTTTATCAGACTGTAAGTTTTAGCAGAGGAGCAGCTCTCCATTATTTACCTGTTCCTTCAGAATCTAGCACATGAGCTTGGCCCACAAATAACCACTCAGTAATATTATCATCCCAGCTATGTTATATTTATATGTTTGTGTTATTATTATTATTATTACTACTACTACTATCACTGCTATTATTTCACATGTAAGTAAATGTTTATTGAGTGCCAGACTCTAAGGAGCTCACTAGAGAGGTAGTGATGACTAAAAATCACTTCCTTCTGAAAACTTACACTCCAATGGTAGAAATAACCATAAATAATCACACTAATAATTATATCATTATAGACTCTGGAGAGTACTATGAAAGAATGAAAAAACAGTGTAATATTGAGAACAGATTTAGTGGAGAACAAATAGGAACTGATTTGGTGGGGAAGCAAGAAGTAAGCCTTCTCTGAAGAAGTACTATGGAATCCCAAAGTATAAGTAGGAGTTAGTGAAGAAGTGTTTGAAGAGATTGAAGAAGTGTTCTAGACTGAGAAAACAGGAAGAGTCAAAATTTTCAGTCAGGAAGTGCTTGGCATATTTCATGAACTAAGTAGCAGTTTTGTGCCTGGAGCGTACAAAGGAGAGGAAATAGTATAACAAATGAGGCTGAAATGGTTGGCGATGGCAGACAGCCAAACTGTACAGGATTCTTCCTTCCATCTTAAGAAGTTTGGATTTCGCTTATCTTTTGCAATGGGAATCAAATGTCAGAGTTTATACAGGGCATTGACATAAGATGTATGCTTAAAAAATGTTTTTCTGCCAGTGATACAGGTTATAACTAGGCTGGAAGTTTATAGTATACTAATTGGCTTATCTGTTCAATCTTGCTCATTATTTCACATGTGGTTCACACAATATTTGTCAGTTTGAGGCACTGTTCTTTGACTTCAGTTGCAGTAAATGCAAAGCAAAGTAACACCAGTTTAGAGTGCCCTATGCCTGGGTGGCTCAGTGGGTTGAGCATCTAACTCTTGATTTCAGCTCAGGTCATGATCTTGTGGCTCATGGGAACAAGCACCATGTAGGGCTCTGTGCTGATAGCATGGAGCCTGCTTGGGATTCTCTCTCTCTCTCTCTCTCTCTCTCTCTCTCTCTCTCTTTCTCTCTCTCTCTGCCTCTACCCCACTCATGCTTTCTCTCTCTCTCAAAAATAAATAAACTAAAAAAAAATATTCAGGGACACCTGGGTAGCTCAGTCGGTTAAGCATCAGGCTCTTGGTTTTGGCTCAGGTCATGATCTTGCCACTTTGCGGGTTCAAGACCCAAGTCGGGCTCTGCACTGACAGTACAGAGTCTGCTTGGAATTCTCTCTCTCCCTCTCTATTTCTACCTCACTCAAACTCTCTCTCCCCTTCTCTCTCCCTCTCCCTTCCTCTTTCTCTCTCTCAAAATAAAAATAAATAAACTTTAAAAATAAAATTATTCAATGCCCTGGAGATAAGAGGTGTTCATTTTACCTGCCCTAAGGAGGTATGTGTGTGTGGGGGGGGGGGGGGGGCTGTGGGTGTGTGTGTGAGAGAGAGAGAGATATGAAAGTTTTATGACACATTATACTAATTCCAGGAAAATAAAGTTCAAGTCAACCTGTTTTCAAATTACATTGCATCATTCACACTTTGAATAAAGATCTTTAATTAAAAAAAATTGTCATTTGGTAGGATATAATTTGTAAACATTTGTAATACAAATTCTTAATACACTGTTTAAAACTTTGTGCACATTATTAAATGCTTTTAAACATGTGTTCAGTCCCTAAGGGACACGCTCTAAATGGTAATTTCACACAGTTAAATTCTAGGTACTTGTGAGCTCTTCTTAAATCCAAGCTGTCTGAGAAGAATCTAAAACTCTTTAAAAATCACTAGAATTTTATTTAGAGTACAATATGTTGTACAATTTACAAATAATTTCACCTATATTATTACTTTATCTTCCCATTATCTCCTCACTATAGAAAGTCAAACTCTCAATAAAAATCAAACCTTTTGAATTTAAGTTCAGTGTATTATATTTAACGTTAGTTCCTCTCAATATTGTATCACTACTGTTTGTGTGTATATATATATATATATATATATATATATATATCACTACTGTGTATATATATATATATATATATATATCACTACTGTGTGTGTGTGTGTGTGTATATATATATATATATATATCTCACTACTGTGTGTGTGTGTGTGTGTGTATATATATATATATATATATATATATATATATATCTCACTACTGTGTGTGTGTGTGCGTGTATTCAATGAAAAGGCTAACCATTCACCACCAGCATATACTCTGTATAGAGGTGGGAAAGTGCTTAGAATAATAGGGAATATATTACTTCAGTCACTTATTAAGATATTATAGTTTTCACAGATTTTGCATGACAAATCAATGATCAGATTACAAACAAGAAATTTCATTTTTTTTGTGATATTTGGTACCAGAATAGGGCAATTATATTAAGGAATGGAGTATCACAGTAATTAATGAGTAAAAGGTTTTTGACAAATCTTACCTGTGAAGTAGTATTAGTTTATCTTCAGAAAAATGCAAACTAAAATACTTCCCACATTATTAGTTTTAGGAGTTCACTTTAGTAGATATTGTGATGTTTAACTCAGTCTGAATTCATAATTTAAATGTGTATAGTTAGTCGTAATGGTATATTCAATAAAAATGAATAGAAATAACCATAAGTGTATTGAATATATGTACTCATAAGTGTATTTCTTTTAAGGTAATTGAAATAAATAATTTTGTGCTTGAATATAGGGTAATCAGGAAGGTTTCATGTACTTAAAAAATGAACTATGTGAATGTTATTGGTTCTAAAATGTCTGGGTTAAATATGTCAATCTTATTCAACCTAACATCCAAATATAGCATTTTTTCCTAAGCAGTAACATATTACTGAATGCCTTAGAGTTCATTATAATAAAAGGGAAATAGAGAAATAAACACTGTATTCTCCATTACAAACGAGAAGTCTATTACAGAGCCTTTAGTTCCAGCAAATATCAGTCTGTCAGAATTTCAGCCAACGAAGATCTCATATTGCTATTCGGTAGGACAACTAAGTGTTTAAAGAAATGAAGACTGCTAGAATCTTCATTCTTTATTCACTTATATTTTTTTCATCAACATAGAAAGGCTAAAATTTGTTATGTTTTATTATCTTACATGATCTAAAAGCTTCCATATATTGTGTACTGTGTGTGTTTAATTTAGGCTACTGCATGCTGGTAACATTCACGGATTTCCTATCAAACATGGAAAATTAACACATACTTGTATTTCCCCTTCCTCTTGAATTTCACTTTAAAGGATGAAGAGAATGAAAGAGACAATAGGTGATGGTAGATATCAACAGTTTTGAAGGGTGAAATTGGAAGGAAGAATCTATACTCTTCTAGAAGAGTAGAACAGGGGGAACCCTAAATGGTGGCCACATGAGATATCTTGTGAATCAAGACAGTTCATTCTGAAGAAGTCTGTGCAGGATCAGGAATTTAGAGGGTTTAGATAACTCTGGAGGCAGTGTGAGGTGTGGAACTGACACAGGTAAATCCACACAAGAATAAATTAAAAGTGAAAGTTTACCTAATGAAGCTGTAACTAGCACAACCTGGTGACCAAACAACTCAGGGGTGTGCCTCTGGATCTGGAGACACAGACCAGAAGGAAAGAGTACCAGAATCTGCCAGACTACAGGACAAAAGAAAGAATAGAATATTCAGGGGGTGCCTGGGTGGCTCAGTCAGTTAAGCGACTGACTTTGGTTCAGGTCATGATCTCACAGTTCGTGAGTTTGAGCCCCGCCTTGGGCTCTGTGCTGACAGCTCAGAGCCTGGAGCCTGCTTCAGATTCTGTGTCTTCCCCTCTCTCTGCTCCTCCCATGCTCATGCTCTGTCTCTCTCTGTCTCTCAATAATAAATAAACATTTAAATTTTTTTTAAAAAAAGAATAGAATATTCAGTTAATGGATTCATTAAGCTCTTTTGTTAAATATATGAGCAATTCCTTAATTTATGGATTGTTTCTCATCCCAGCGTTTTCTTTTAGATAATTTCCTCTTTCTGTTGCTTTGACATTTAAGAAGCAACACAGCTTAACAATGGATAGTAGTAAGAGTGCTCCAAATCTTATTTAATTTTTATAATACATCCATTGTGTAGTGAGAGAGAGAGATGTCTCTCATTTTATATTGAAAATATTTTAGGTTGTAGAAATTTATTTTGTTCAAGATTGACCCAAAACGGAGTTACATTAAGAACCACTCATTTTACTCAACATGGTATCTATTTTTTTTTCTCCAAACAGATTGTTTCCTCAAATGACTTTAAAAATAATATGCTAAGACAGCAAAACTCCCCCGGCAGAGTCTGTTCTGCTTAAAAGAAACTCATCTTTTTGTGGAATGACAGATCATAAGCACACACATTCAGAACAACAAAAGTCAAAAGGCTTGACTCACCAGGTCCCTATTCTCATTGGTCCCTCAGCAGATGTCACCAATAGCCATTCAGACAGACACAAAACACAAATGACAAAAAATAATATTGATCTAATTTGAATCACAAATACATATACACAGGCACAAAGTATATTTCACTTTCATTTAACTTCGAGGTGACAGGAGATTCATGGGGGGGAGAAGTCTGTGGTTTCATTTTCACATGCAAATATTCAAGAAACAACATGGGTAATTCTTTTTTTTCACTTGTGTTTTCACAAGGCATTTTCCCCCCATCTTCTCTACTGACATCCTTAATTTTAACCTTATATTTCCACAGATGGACTTCAAGTCTATAGTTTTATGATGATATCTTTATATTATAAAATATGTGCTTAAGTGGTATTCGTGATCTTACCAGGCTAATAGACTGAGCCATTGAGAAAACTTTGTTGTGGTACAAATTTAGTTTGGATATTTGGCATTAAAGAAAGTTTTTCTTTAAAGCAAATAATAATTATTTGAAATATATCAGGAAAGCACACTATAAGTGAATATAATAATATGAAAGAATTTATCATTCCATTCATTAAGAAAACCAATATATACATATATATGATAAACAAATAAATATACATGTACAAATTACACTATATATAATGAAACAGAGACTGACATGTACGTGGCCAGTGGCAAATCAGAAGTTTTTGCATAAGGCACGGTTTAAAGTTAATTTTTTCTTCATAACATTTTCTTCTCTAGATTCTATATTATAAAAATACAGGGTATAATACATATAACATACAAAATACATGTTAATCAACTTTGACATTATTGTAAGGCTTCTAGTAACAGCAGCCTATTAAGTTTTGCGTGAGTCAAAAGATATACGTGTATAGGCAACTGCACAGGGGTTCATTGTCCCTAACCTCGACATTGTTCAAGGGTCAACTATAATTTGAATAATAATAGGTAGGGTATGTTTAACTATGGCAAATATAGAGTTTGCTCACAAATATCAATCAAAGAGTTTAATTACAATTGTTCTAGTATATTAAGAAAATCATAAGGAAGAGAAAACACATTTATAGTACTCTCCTGTGGACCCACACAGTTCAGACCCATGCTGTGCAAAGGTCAACTACAGTATCCTTTAAATTGTCCCTAAACAAATCCTGAGAGCTTGCACCAAGAGGAAATCTTGGATCCCCATCGCTTTCCTGTATTCTTTCCTTTTGGCTCTAAAAAAGCCTTACGTGAGGGTGCTCTGCACAATTTGTAAGGCCTTTTAAATTCTGAATTTATGGAATCTTTGCAGCTGGCAGTGAGAATGAAATATCTGAAACCATCTCTGACAATACAACTTAAGTAATAAGGGCTAAGATTCAGTTTGGGAGAAATAAAGCTGAGCGGGAGGAATCATTGTTGACAGATGGACTTCCTTGTCATGCCTGGGTTTAGGCTTCACAAGCCCCACACCCACTGACATGAGGAAAATTATACAGGAAATTGAAGTGCATGGACCCAGGGCTAGGTGGATAGTAAATGCATTACAAAATAAAGTGAAAACAAAAACACAATAACAAGAAAAAAAACCCAGTTCAATCAGCCAACAATGTGGTGTCTTTTTTTTTTTTTTTTTTGATATGTCCTAGTAAAATTGAAGGTAAGAGTAAGTAGCTAAAGGCTGCTATCACTGCAAAATTATGACCTGAACTTCCTGTATGATTTTAAGATTTCCACTCCCTCTCTACTGTTTACCAGTGATGATTGATGCTGTGATAAAAGGAATTGTTTGGACCCTATATGTGACTTTATTGTTGAGGAGAAAAGTTGATGTGTGGGAAACTGTTATGCATTTTAAGCCCCAAATGGAGCTAAATAATGGGAAATTTTTCAGAATTATGCAAAAGAAAGAGGAATAAGAGAAAAAAAAAAGTAAGAGAAAACCTCGAGATAATTAAACTATGTGGAATTCTTCAGGGGCTCAATTAAAAATGACATAAAAAAGGAGGAAATAGATGGAGTAGCTACTAAAATTTTAATGAATCACACTATAAGAGATTAGGTCATCCAGCCCTACCAACTACTAAGGTTGTAAAAGGACTGTGACAAATTTACTTACTTTATCTTTGCCATGATAAACTAAAATAAAAATCTGATGATGAAAAATTAGGGTCTATAATCTTTTCAGAGTCCATGCCAATTAAAACAGTGAGGATAAAGAATCTGAGTGACAGGAGGGCCAGGGTCTCTTGGCACAATCCCCAGGAGGGAACCCGAGGTCATTTGCTTTGAGATAGGTCAAATGGCCTGGGGCTGGTGAAGAAAATTCATCAGGATTGCTGGACACTGGTATTCAGTGTATTGCTCTTTATAAGTCTTTTAATGAAAAGTGATAAGAAAATAAAAATTAGCAGGATGTGGTGATGCAAAATACTTTTTCAGGTAAAACTATGGCTTAAAGTAGGAATTTATGAACAAAAGGTACATACGGGTATTGGCTCACCATTGCCAAGCTGTATTATTGGAATATATGTTATGTCTAAATGGGAGAATTCTCTCTTATCCAAAACATAGAAAAAGGAAATATGCAAATCTGCTCTTTAAGCTGGTTTAACTTGGTAGTCTACATGGGAACATTATAGAATAATCTGTACTCGAATGCTAAATTTAAAACATACAGTATACTAGAGGGTTGGAGGTATTTTGGTTTAATAAAGGAGCAATTAGATGCAAGTTTATTAGTATTCCAAAACTCTTTGTTTAATAGTCCAGCATGACCTGTAATAAGTTCATGAATTTGAAAGTTAACTATAGATCATAGGTAACAGGATACAGTGGTGGCTTTAAAAGTATCAGCTATGTCCAGTATGATACCAACAATTCAAGATTTGCCACAAACTAAGGGACATAGTTTGGTTTGGTTTTTGCCTTCTTTTGCATCTCTATTTAGAAGAAAGTTGAAGCTGATTTGCATTCATCTGGAGTGGGCTCCAATATACATTTACTGTGTAACTACAGGAATATTTAATTTCCCTGCTGATTCCCATGACCTGGTAAGAAGAGAGATAGATTGGATTTAGTTGGAAAGTACTATTATTCATTATGTATATCATAGAATGTTGGTATGCCAATCAGAAGACTTAGCCAAGACAGAATTAAAAACACTTATTAATCATATGACCACCAGACTGTGGCTAATTAACCCAAATAAAAGTGTAAAGCTCAGAACAAATGATACAATTCCTTGATATCACTTGAACTGCCCCAGATAATCAAAAATAAATTATCTCTGCCAGCTCCAAAATCAATCAAGAGGCATACCGATTTATTGGATTGTTTAGTTTTTGAAGATATCTCATGTCATATTTGGGGATATTATTAGCACCTATTCACAAAGTTACCAGGAAAATGGTTAAATGTGATTTTTCCTGAAGATCGGGTTTTCTAGGGGCTTTCAACATCACATGGTTTTACCCAATATGTACAGACCCCATGCTTCAAAGATTTTGGAAGTGTTTGAAATTTATGGCCATAATGACTGGACAGTCAGGCAAAAGCCTATTACTGCCACCCAGCAGAGACCACTGGGATTTTGGATAAATATACTGTTGCAATTTCAAAGTATATACTATTTAAAAGGAAATTGTTAGCTTGTTATCAGGGCTTTTGTTGCAATTGCTTCTATTACGGAGGGATACAAAATTATCTTAAGATTCAAGATACCCATTGTGTCAAAACACCCCTTCCATTCCTGATTTAACAGATATTATGTGTCTTACTGTATATAGAGCAGGGTTTTGTTTTGTTTTTGTTTTTGTTTAGAGGGTGGAGGGGAAATTGCTAAGGTAGAGACTACTGAGAGAACAAAAACCAATATTCGTATAGGGTTGATATGGTGGCACATATTCTTGCTTCTAATAGTGCCAGATGTTGTCAAGGACACCTATAAGAGGCTCTTTAACGTACTCAAACTGAAATGTAGTTTGGGTGACTGCAATCCATATGA
The DNA here is from genome assembly GCF_018350155.1 of Leopardus geoffroyi. Taxonomy (NCBI): domain Eukaryota; kingdom Metazoa; phylum Chordata; class Mammalia; order Carnivora; family Felidae; genus Leopardus; species Leopardus geoffroyi. Next base: position 154,038,422 of record NC_059327.1, read on the forward strand.
TATTGTCTCAAGGAATTCGATATTTTGAGTCCAAAATATATACTCAATTTGTAATTACAAAACAAGCAATCTAAGGCAACAAAATATTTGGTAGATATACTGACATTGACCAAAATATCCTACCTGAAAGAGCTCTAGGAGAAAACTGTCACAAGTCTAGGAGTCCTTGGGCAAACTGAACATATATTTCCAAAGATAGACATACTGAGAAAAATGTCTTATTGGCCTTTATTGACCACTTAAAAGAGAATTTATTTCAGGAGAAAGGAGAAAAGAAAAGATGCAAGCAGTTGGACAGATTATAGTACTTTAAAAATGGATAAAATAACCTCAAAAAATAGTTAAACAGCATGATAGGAATAAATATGGGGAAAAAGCACGAACACTGAACCAAGGGGGACTGTTAAGTATGCTCCTTCAGGTTAAACAGAGGCAACTGAAGGACAATGACCTGAAACTGGGCAAAAGAAGCAAAAACAATGGATTTATTGGATATTATACCCCTCCCCTTGGTCTGTGGGAATTCATAAATGGAGAATGTAATTGTGTAGGTGACTTCAATTGCCAAGGCCCCACATAGAAACACAAATCAGATGTGCCTAATAGAACAGTTGGAATTGGAAACCTATTCAATTTAATCAAGAATTTACTTGTGTGTGTGTGTATGAGCATATGTGTATATGTGGGGGGGTGCATTACTTAAATGTAAAGCTCATCATGAAACCTGGTTAGTACAATCTTGTAGTATGGCATAGGTCATATGGCCCCCACAAGAGATTTGGGATCCAGAATTAACAAAAATTTGGCTCTTGAGTCATATCACAATCCATGACAGTATTGATTATACAGACAAGGACTGCTTTTGTTAGAAATCCCTAAAAAAATTCTATTGTAATTCCAAATGACTTCTTTTGTAATAAATATAGTTTAATAATAAAACTGGTATTTAGTATAGTATTGGGGTAATTGATCAGAATAATTTCACTGATTCACCTACATCTCATCTGATGTTGCAAAATTTGACAGTTGTCCTTTTGCTTTTTTTTTGTTCTATAAATATTGCAAAATATACATGGAAAAATGATTATAGCAATTCATAATTAAAATGACTTGTTCTAGTGTCAGGTGGTTGACTTCATAAGACAGAATTCATTTACAGCTGAACTGATAAACTCTACCTTACCTCTGGGATTACTGAGATGGATGTTTTTGACTCTTGGCTAAGGTAAGGACAGTGAAATTTATGAGATGCTATTTAAGGTAGAAAATTTACTTGGCAGCCTCTAGGGTCAATCTCTTCACTGATGGTTTTCCAAAGGCTTAACCGATTAGACAGCCTAACTCAATTACATAACCAAAAATCTGGTTGGGCACCTCTGCTTTGGGCTCTCCCAAAGTTAAGATTCATCCCACAGGAAAGAATTTACAGTGGAGACAGAATGTGTCCATATGCATGTAAGGACATGTGTCCATAAGCATGTGGAAAGCTTATGCCTGGAAGCATCTCAGACCCCAGTATTGCCTCTACTGTCTATCTTTGGCTACACTATGTTTCCCTTTAAATAAAAACTTTAAATGAAAACTTTTCTGTGGATTCTTCTGAGTCCTTTCAACATCTAACCTTGTCAAATATTTTCCATTATTATATCTTACTCAAAATCGTAATCTTATCTTTTTGATTAGAAAAAAAAAAAAACAAAGATTTCAGGGTACCTAGGTGGCTCAGTTGGTTAAGCATCTGACTTCAGCTCAGGTCATAGTCTCATAGCCTATGAGAGTTCGAGCCCCGGGTCAGGCTCTGTGTTGACAGCTCAGATCTTGGAACCTGCTTTGTATTCTGTGTCTCCTTCTCTCTCTGTTCCTCCCCTGCTCAGGGTCTGTTCCTCTCTCTGTCCTTCAAAATAAGTAAACATTAATTTTTTTTTAATTAAAAAAACAAAGATATTGCATGGCCAATAAAATGATTAATGAGTCCTTTCTGGAAGTGTGCAATTGCAGTGGGCCTCATTCTCCCAAGCCTCCACCCCTCTCCCATAGGACACTTTGTTAAGTCCATAAGCAGATCAGTCAATAACTTTTAGGGTTATGTTTCCCATATCTGAACTGTCTTTGGGGCAAGGATAATCAGGGACAGATTCAAGCTCTAAGATGATTACAGATGCTAACTGTGGCTGAGTAATAACCCACTGAAGAAGCCTACATCTTAAACTACAATATATATTTTAGCTTACATAGCAGAAGAGACTTTGAAAATGTGATTACATCAATGATCTTGAAATACGTAGATTATCCTGGATTATCTAATTGGACACAATGTAATCACAAGGTTTTATAGAAGGTAGTCAAGAGAAAAAAAAATGTGTCACTATAAAACCAGAAAGGACTATAAAATAATAAGTTTATTATTTTTATTATTATTTATTTATTTATTTATTTATTTATATTTATTTTTATTTTATCTATTTATTTATTTATATATTAGATTTATAATTTATTTATAATTTATTTATTTATTATTATTTTTTATTATTTATTATTTATTATTATTTATTATTATTTATTATTAAAATCTTAGTTTTAAGACACTAAGATTGTATAAATTTGCTATAGTAGCAATGGGAAACTAATAGAGTAACCAATGTGGCCCATAATCAAATTATAAATCAGTGATTTTTCACCTTCTAGGATTTCTAGAAAGAGACTGGTCCACAATTTAAAATGGCACCACAATTACAAATCATCTTTCTAACAGATTCACCAAAGCAAAAGTACTAAACAAAACAAACAAAAAAAATTGTTTTAACTCGTGAGAGACTATAGACACAGGAAGTGGTTCAAATAAGCCCAAATCAAAAAATTTTTTGAGATTCCTACCACTGAGTTATTTGTTATCTTGAGGAAAGAATGATGAAAGAAGGGAGGGCTTATGATAGATATATCGTTGATACCTCCCAGAATTGATTTTAGTTATTACATTCCTTTTGTATTAAGGGAAATTGTGGTCAGACAAGAGTGGCTACTTACTTGAAGGGTTCATTTGGATTAATTGGTATGGATTTTTTATTTTTTCTGGGTTAAAGTATATTTCAAGAACCCAGAAATACCAGTGATACCTTCAATCCTATCTTTAGCAGTGTGTTCCCAAAAGTGGTATCTAAGTGGACTCTTCAGTGGATACTTCTTTCCTCCATTTACCAGACTGAATTTTTCATCAATCAGATTTGGAAAAACAAAGACCTCAGATATAACTACTAGAAATACTTGTCCTATTCTTGTACTCATTTTATACCCATCCATAGTCACATTTTCATATCAATCCTTCCTACTTTTCTAATCAAATTTTCACATGTCCAGAATCCACAGAGATAAAGTGATAGAGATCAGAGAATCCTGAAATAAAAGTTCATAGAGCAATACTGAATTCTTCAGTGAACTTTTGTCTTTTCTTACCTCAATAAGGTTAGGATCTAATATGATCTCAAGCAAGATTTCAAATGAAAAACGAGAATAGGTCATTATTTCCAGCTACCGTATGAGATATTATGATAATGTTCAATGTCAGGCGTATGTTTAGGAAAGGCCAGTGCATGAAAGAGAAAAGAATCTGGTGAAAGTGAAAGAGAAAGAGAAAATGTAAAGAGGGGAGGAAATTGAGGTATGGAAAATAGGATGCCAGTCCAGAGTTGGATCAGAATAGAGTCAATAGTGGTTAAGTTTGGGTGTTAGATATTCCACATTTTCATTTGTTTTTATTCATGACTCCCTAGGATAAATAATTTTAGAAGTGTCCTATCCTTCAGTGGTCTCTTTATGTCAATCTAAAAATGTTGACCACTGAATATTTAAAATCTTTAAAATATTTGATTGTAATGCACACAGATAGGTTTATCTTAAATTCTGCAGAGTGGACACTGAAGTTCTAAATTTTTCTTGGTAGAATCTTATCAAAACTTGGAATATGTAAGACTATTGGAAACATAACCTGAGATTTATTAAAAGTCTAGTAATTCACAATATTCAAATGGAGAAAACAAACACCATGGAAATAATCAGGAACTGAGGTTCTTGGTCCTATCCCACCTTATATATCAGATCTGTGAGTAATTCAAAGCAAATCAAAAAGCCAGTATTAAGGGGACAAAAAAAAAAAAAAAGAAAAGAAAAGCCTGGGGGCACTTCAAAGCATAAGAAATGGCACTTGTCAGAAGCAGGACTTAGCTTTATAGTCACTGGAATTCTGAGGACAGATGTCAAAAGATTTTGAGTATGTCTTCTCCTCATGGAAGTGGTCTTACAGTGATCAGAAGAAGATGCTGCACATGATTAAAAACTGTGGGAGTTTTTACATATTGAAAAAAAAAAAAAGCCAGACATTAGAAACTTTTCTAATTTGAGAGAGATTGAAAGAGGGAGAGTGAGTTTACAAAATCTTAGTAAAAGGCTTCATTTTCAGTTCATTTCAGAAAGAGTTGAGCAAAAGTGTTTCTCAGAAAGAAGAGGCGGAAGTTGTGGTTCGTCAAGTTGGACTTACCAGGAGGGGTTGAGGAGGGACAGTTCAAGATTAAGGTCATTTTGCAAGAGGAGGTGGGAAGCCATGGTTGCCAAGACCAAGTAAAAAACTCAATCCTTCAGTTTCTCTTTCAGATGTTACCGACAAGGTTTTAAGGATTCAGTGGTTCTCACTGATCACCTGGGAGTGATGTTTTATAGTCTACTAATTTTACTAACTGAAGCCTATGCTTCATCATGTCTTATGGTACATACGTTGAAATGCCAGAATTTTCCTAGTGTATAAGGGGGTAAGAATAAAAAATTGTGACTGTTAAAATAGCTCTAAAATGTCTAGCCTGCTCAGCTATACCTTAACTATACCCTCATCAGAGTTGGAGGACATCTTCTCCAAGACATTAAAACTGCCTTGGTGAGGGCACCTTGTCCTTGAATAACCACAGATGGAGATGAGGGTGAGTGGATGAAATGAGATCCTGGAGCGGTGGCACGAAACAGCTAGAGAAAATGAGAATAGAGTCACAACAATAATCTGTAGGGATAGGATACATTTGGAGTGGTATGAACTGATTTCAGGGTCCCTAAGAATTAAGCCAAAACAACCAAAATGGAGCATATGTTGAAGATCTTTTTAACATATAAAAATAAAAAGTTAATCCCGATGGACGGAAATTTAACTGGAGTTACTGTCATGAAGATTCACAGACTCTTCCCCAATTCTAAGATGAATATGAATGAGGTGGACGCTGGGTCTCTCTGAAGAATTCCTCAATGTATCCTTAATGAATATGGTCTATAATCTCCTGAACCTTCTCCACAGTGCACCATGACCATTAAAGATGGTGACTGCATAATAAGAAAAGAGAAATATCCAGGTTTTCTTTTGTATTGTACATACTAAATATGGTTCTGAACTGAAACTATTCCCTAAATATTCAAAACAATCCTGTGATATATTTTCCAGAATAAGAACTTCAGTTTCATGCTTAGAAATACTGAGGTATGCATCCAATGTGATTAAATTTAAATACTAATTTCTAATAAAGCACTTATTCTTGATACATTACAATATAAATACAAGAATCATTTTGAATATTTCTATATTTAGGAAAAACATATTAAGAGAATAGTAAAAATACTAATTAATAGATTTAAGAGATAAAGCGGCAGAGAGTTTGTTTTGATTTGTTTTCATTCTTTTCAAGGGCAATAATAATGCAAGTGGAATGAGAGACAAAGACAATTTCAGATATTACAGAATTTAAGTTCAATAACTCATAAACATCTCCCTTAAATAAAGATTTTCTAATCTTAGATGGATGTTGAGAATATTACAATTCATCTCATTTCTATATTCATAAGTAATGTCTTCCCTAAAGGGTCTAACTTCTAATACTACAAAAGGAATACAATAAAGGAATAAAATGCATTCCTTTAAAGAGATAAAGGAGTTCCTGAGAAAATGCAAATATCACATTAACCCAAAGGCATATATCATAAAAATAAAAATGATAATGCATACTGTAATATTTATGCATTTTATTGAAACAAGGAAGTCTTATGAATGTGAACCCAAGCTTCAAAAGTAGCACCACTTCTGGTTCTAGCCAGGGTTTAATAAATGCTTCCTAAATATTTTGTGTACAAAACATTTTGAAATGTTCCTTTTCAAAACACAACATAGGGGGACCTGGGTGGCTCAGTTGTTTAGCGTCAGACTTCGGCTCAGGTCATGATCTCCCAGTTTGTGTGTTTGAGCCCCACATCAGGCTCACTGCTGTCAGCACAGAGCAGGCTTCAGATCCTCTGTCCCCCTCTCTCTCTGCCTCCCCACTTACACTCTCTCCCACTTTCTCTCAAAAATAAGCATTAAAGTGGCGCCTGGGTGGCGCAGTCGGTTGAGCGTCCGACTTCAGCCAGGTCATGATCTCGCGGTCCGTGAGTTCGAGCCCCGCGTCAGGCTCTGGGCTGATGGCTCAGAGCCTGGAGCTTGTTTCTGATTCTGTGTCTCCCTCTCTCTCTGCCCCTCCCCCGTTCATGCTCTGTCTCTCTCTGTCCCAAAAAAAAATAAATAAACGTTGAAAAAAAAATTAAAAAAAATAAAATAAACATTAAAAAACACACAAATTAAGATGGCTCAGATAATATTCATTTTGTTCCAGTATAGTTGTACATGGTTTGAAACATTTAGTTTTATGTCATTTCTTTGCTTTTATAAGATTTTTTTTTTTTAATTTTTTTTCAACGTTTATTTATTTTTGGGACAGAGAGAGACAGAGCATGAACGGGGGAGGGGCAGAGAGAGAGGGAGACACAGAATCGGAAACAGGCTCCAGGCTCTGAGCCATCAGCCCAGAGCCCGACGCGGGGCTCGAACTCACGGACCGCGAGATCGTGACCTGGCTGAAGTCGGACGCTTAACCGACTGCGCCACCCAGGCGCCCCACTTTTATAAGATTTTTTATTATTTTTTTAAGTTTTATTTATTTTGAGGTAGAGAGATACTGTGAGTAGGAGAAGGACACAGAGAGAGATTGAATCCCAAGCAGGCTCTGTACTGTCAGAACAGAGCCCAATGTGGAGCTTAAACTCATGAACTGTGAGATCATGACCTGAGCCAAAGTCAAACGCTTAACCAACTGAGCACCCAGCTCTCCAGGTGCCCTACTGTGTGTGTATGTATGTATATATATATATGTATATATATATATATATATATATATATATATATATATATATATAATATATATATATATAATTTTTTTTAACAAAACAATTGATGGTTAGGTCTTGAGGGCATTATGTTAAATGAAATAAGTCAAACAGAGAAAGACAAATACCACATTATCTCATTTATATTCAGAATCTAGCAAACAAACAAGAAAAAAACAAGCTCATAAGATACAGAGAACATAATGCTGATTGCCAGACATGGGGGTTGGAGGGTGGGTGAAAAGGGTGAAAGGGTCAAAAGGTACAGACTTCCAGTTCTACAATATGCAGCATGGGTACTATAGTAAAGGATACTGTATTGCACATTTGCAAGTTGCTAAGAAAATTTAAAAAAGTTCTCATCACAAGAAAAAAATTCTGTAACCATGTATGGTGATAAATGTTAATAAGATTTCTTCTAGTGACCATCTCACAATATGTACAAATATCAAATAATTATGCTACACAACTGGCACTCATATAATGTTATATGTTAATTACATTCAGTAAAAAAAAAATCAATGATGCTCTATCAACCTTAATTTCTCAGGTAGACATTGCATCTAGCACACAATTTCAATATGCATTTATATTGCAAAACTACATTTCCTTTGGACATTCTTTACCTCAAGATTTACCCAGAGAATACTGCAAATACAAAATACAAACAATATACCATAAGGTTTATCTAGAAATATTTTTAAATACATTATCGTCAAGTAGAAATATTGTAGAAATAAGTGTTCTTTCCTAAATACAGACTTATTAATTGGGAGGGAGAAAGGAAGAGCAAGAAATGAGTCTGACAAACATTGTCAATGCCATTTACTCTGACAGTTAATCTCAGTTGTCTTCTGATTTGGTCGCTTTAGCAACATATAGCTAATTTGATCCTTTTCTTCTTAAATACAATTCTTCTTACGCTGTAACTCCAATCCAGACCTTTCCTTGGAAATCTAGACTTTAGTATTTCAGTGTCATGTCCACTTGAATGTGTAACATGCATCTCAAGCTTAATTTTGTACCTAACTTTCGACTTTGTATTTTAACACCTGAATTGCTTCTCCCACACTCCTCTTCAAATAACCAAACATTAACTCCTTTGCTCCAATTTCTCATTGAAAAAGTTTGTTGAAATCATCCCCAACTCTTCTATTTCTTTCACTATCCACATGCTACTCACCAGTAATCCCCGCTGGATCTATCTTTAAATTATATACTGAAATTGACCACCTCTTACTATCTCTACCTAGTCCAAGTTCTCAAATTCTATCACCTGAATTACTAGTGTATTCTTCTCACTGATCTTCCAATCTCCCTCTTTGTACCTCAGCACATCAGTGTTCACCCAACACAGAAGCTAGCATGATCCATTTAAAATGTAAGTTAAGAAATTCCTAACTGGTATTCTCCAATTAGGAGAGTGTCTTCTCATTCTAGTCAGAGTAAAATCCAAAGTACTTTCCTTGCCCCAATAGGACCTATGATCTAGCCTACTGGTGTGTCTCTGGTGTTACCTTCATTCAGTCTGTCACTCATTTACTTTTTTCTAGACAAATTGGCCACTTTGATATTCCTTGAATGCTCCAAATATCACCCTATCTCAAGATCTTGGCATTTACTCTCTTCTTACCCTGTAAATAGTCCTTCTCACCCAGACACCTGCATCATCTGCTCTCATTTCTTCCCAGTGTCAAATCAGATTTCTCATTAGTCAATCATCCCTGACTAACCTTAAAAAAATAAATAAATAAAGTAAACCCATTTCCTTCTGGCACTTTCTCTATTCTTACCCTATTTTATTTTCTCCACAGCCTTCATTTGTAATTGACATATGTGGTGGCAGGCTTATAACAAATACTTAATGGTTGGATGACAAAAAAGCAATTAACATCTGTCTTGGTGCTCATATGTATTTAAGTTTTGTGCCTATTTTCTATTAGTTGTAACAAAAACTCTTTGTTTTCAAAAAATTATTTTTTATGAGTGTCATTATAATCTTGGTAGGAGATACAATGTATATCACTGTCATGGTGTAGTATTAAATGCAACAGATAAATCAAATACTTTAATTTTTCATACTTTATGGAGTAAAACTTCAAATGGCTTTCACTTACTATATTTTCTCATTACATAGCACCTTTTTTTTTTCTCTAAGAATCACAATTATCAATTTCTCTTTGTCAAATGAAAAAATCAGGGAACATGTTGAGTACCTTGCTTCCCAGGTCCCCACAAGATTTAATAATTACCTATATTCCTTATTCTTTATTTCATTGTAACTCACAATGTATATCTCTAAGTTCTTGATTTTTTAAAGTCTTATTTTCATTACAAAGTATGACTTAAAAGTGTACATGGTTCAAGAAGCATGAGAGAACATGAAAGATAAAATTTTGTTCATTATTTTACAAATTAATTCTATTCAGTTGTAAATGAGAGACACATAAAGAAATAATTTTATAATTATGGGAAGCTTTCTGATGAGCAGAGACTTTAATCTATTTTACAGAAATCCATGCTTTTATGCTTATAAAAATTATGGATACCTATTATAATGAACTGGAGCATCAGGAAATATCAAAATAAGTGTGAAAAATCCCAAACCCCAGTATCTATCATGAAAAATAAATTATTTTTTAACAACATTATTTTCCAGATATTTTATATGCTTATTTTATAAATACAGAGGAGTGGGTTGATGCTTAAAAATACTTTTATAAAGAACTGGACAATCTTGTGCATGTATCAAATAGAATATAAATTGAAATCAACAGAAAACAATCAAAGAATCAGCTGCTATACTTCAAAAAATGTCCCTTCACCAAAGCAAAAATAGTGAACTAAGACATCTTTGTCATGCTAAATGAAAAGAATTTAGTTTGTGGTCATTGTGGTTTGTTTTTCAAAACAAATCTCAGTTATATATAATACTAACTAATTTTTGGCTACAAAAAAAGTTATTGTCCTCTGGCTCTAAATGTTATTCAGATACTCCCTGGTAGTAATCTCTCTATTCTTACTATAAACGTCCTTTTTTTTTTTTTTTTTTCCACTTAAAGTTCTCTAAATCAGACTTTCTTGGAATATAGGATGATCTCTCAGTTGGGAAAAATTGTTTCTTGGTGCTAAATATTTGTCTTCTAGTAGAATATTGATTGTTTTTGTTCCATTAGTTTGATAGTTCTGTTATATTAATTTTACCAAGATTTTTTTTCTCACTTTGCTATTACAAGGGAAACTTTGGTTAGCTCTATTACTGTCTCAGAGAGAGAAGGAATCTTGACTTGTTTTGTCTTCTGAACTACCATCTGAGGGCTTTATACGAATCCTAATGGCATAGTGTGGGACATTCTCAGTTACATTTATGTCATGTTTCATTTTCAAAATTTTTGAGTTTCTTTTCCTTCCAATTATATGTTAATATTGACATCATGGTTTACTCCACCTAGTTAGGAATGCATACTATTTCCATAGAGAATTCCCTGAAGGTTGACATTGGTCCCCAACTTTTATGTACTTTTCTTTGTCCTTTTGCTTTTCACTAAATATAAATCACACCACATTAGTCACATCTAATACTCTTCAGTCAAATAGAGAAGGCTGAAATAGGAAAAAGACATCTGATCCAAAACCGTAGAAGTTTACCCTCTAGGAAATCAGAGGATAATGACCAGGGATGATTTTGTAAAGATAATCAAGGTGGCATATGGGAGATTTATAGAAGAAAGAGATCAGTTTGAGGATAAATGAAAGATACTGAAGGTGATATTATTTTTGACAATAATTAAAGATAAAATAATAATATGATTTAACATCTAACATAGGGCCTAGTTTATGCCATGCACTGTTTATAAGTGTGTTACTTTTTTAAGTGGTTTAATTTAATCTTTTCCCAATCACATAGCATAGGCATTAGCATTATCCTTATTTCACAGATAAGAACTATGAGGCACAGTGATATTTAATTTACTTTAAGTCACCCAATAGTAAGTGTCATGGTTTGGTTTGGATTTGAATCCAGGTAAGAATCATGAAGCAAGTGCTCTGCTGGTAGAAACAGGGTCATGCTTCCTTAAAATCAACTGAAAGAGATGAGGACTATTGTAAGCTAATGAGAGCATGTGCTGAAGTGAACTAGGATAGGCTATTGGTAAAATACTACATACAAAGAACAAAGCCTGAACTTTGACAAATACAATGGGGAAAAAGAATGAATGGGAAATCGATTGAAAACATATTGTAGGGAAGATAACAAAATGTTTTTGTATTAAACTGAAGTTAAAACAATAAAATTACATCACCAGAAACCTCAGACTACTTCCTGAACTATGAGGCCATTTAAAATTGGGGAGAAACAGGAATCCTCTTGCACTGTTGGTTGGAATGCAAACTGGCGCAGCTGCTCTGGAAAACAGTGTGGAAGTTCCTCAAAAAATTAAAAATAGACCTACCCTATGACCCAGCAATAGCACTGCTAGGAATTTATCCAAGGGATACAGGACTGCTGATGCATAGGGGCACTTGTACCCCAATGTTTATAGTAGCACTTTCAACAATAGCCAAATTATGGAAAGAGCCTAAATGTCCATCAACTGATGAATGGATAAAGAAGATGTGGTTTATATATACAATGGAATACTACTTGGCAATGAGAAAGGATGAAATCATGCCATTTGCAGCAACGTGGATTGAACTGGAAGGTGTTATGTTGAGTGAAATAAGTCAGTCAGAGAAAGACAGATATCATATGTTTTCACTCATATGTGGATCCTGAGAAACTTAACAGAAGATCACGGGGGAAGGGAAGGGAAAAAAATAGTTACAAACAAAGAGGGAGGGAAGCAAACCATAAGAGACTCTTAAACACAGAGAACAAACTGCAGGTTGATGAGAGGGTGGGGAGAGAAGAAAATGGGTGATGGGCATGGAGAAGGGCACTTGTTGAGATGAGCACTGGCTGTTGTATGGAAGCGATGAACCATGGGAATCTACCCCAAAAACCAAGAGCACACTCTACACACTGCATATTAGCCAATTTAACAATAAATTCTATTTATAAATAAATAAATAAATAAATAAATAAATAAATAAATAAGATAAAATTGGGATTTCAGGAGACTTCTCTTATTCTTACCTCCATACAGTTGGTAGCATGCCATGGAGAAACAGGGAAAGAGTAGTAGATATATAGCTTTAATCATGCACAACCATTCTGGAAATAAAGATTTTATAATAAGCAAATAAGAACAAGTCCCTGCTATTGATTACATAGTCACAGAGTTAGGTAGACTGTCATTAGATGTGTGTTCTTATGAGTAAATAAAACGTATGTATTAGAATAGTTTTGTAAGGGGTGCCTAGGTGGCTTAATCAGTTGAACATCCAACTCTTGATTTAGGCTCAGCTCATGCTCTCACGGTTCATGGGTTCAAACCCTACATCGGGCTCTGTGCTGATGTCGTGAAGCCTGCTTGGGATTCTCTGCCTCCCTCTCTCCCTGTTCCTCCCCTGCTCATTCTCTGTCTCTCTCTCTCTCTCTCTCTCCAAAATAAATAAATAAATATTAAAAAAAGTTTTTTAAATGTGTGAGCAAATGGATCTCTGAACTCTGTACATTTAGAGTACATTTTTTATAATTTCAAAATCCAAGAAGTTTGAAAATATATGTGGATCGTGAGAAACTTAACAGAAGATCATGGGGGAGGGGAAGTGAAAAAAAAAGAGAGGGAGAGAGACAAATCATAAGAGACTCTTAAAAACTGAGAATAAACTGAGGGTTGATGGGGAGTAGGAGGGAGGAGAGGGTGGGTGATGGGCATTGAGGAGGGCACCTGTTGGGATGAGCAGTGGGTGTTGTATGGAAACCAATTTGACAATAAATTTCATATTAAAAAAAAGAGAAAGAAAAAAAGAAAATATAAGATGTTTCATAGTTTATTTGGAAATGAATCTGACCTAGTCTGACATGCAGCTATTTATATCTTTATTCATTACTGTGAACAATTTTATGTTTTCTTCTGTAGAAATATTGGTTAATCATGAGATACTGCCCTAGACTATGATGAGTCTGTTGCCTAATATCTCACAAAACTTTCTAAATAGCTGAAAAATCCCAAATGTGCCTTCTCCAAGTGTTTTGGGGTAGGGCAGTGTGTACTACTACTACATAGAGATATAGTCAGCTCTGGATGTGGTTCATTAACAGGATTGTTTGGGAATACACATCAGCTAGCACTCCATTTGCATATGACTCTAGACATAACCACCACCTGTCTCACGTTATATTTGGACAGAGAGGAAACTGCAATTTAGTAAGCTTAACTGAAGCAAGAAAAAGTTCAGCACAGTTTCTATCAATGCTTAACTAAGATAAGGACTGTTACCCTGCTAGCTCTAGTGCTGACTTAATTATATATGGCACTGTCCTCATTAAGATATAATGGCATGCCAAAATGCTATTTGTTAAGCCCAATGGGGTGATAAATTGTGATGGTATAGACTAATTCTTGTGGCTATCAGAATATGATTAAGGGATAGCTACACCCAAACACAAACATAGTGACTTTAGACTTGATTAGATTATCGAAAAAGTAACAGATAATATACCATGGAAATGGTGTGGTTCTTCCATGTTTTATGTGTGCATGTTACAATATACATATAAATATATTCAAATGATGCTGTGATTTCTTGAAATATTTGGAGCTTTCATTTTAGAATTGTCTCCAGAGCAAGATTACAAAACGTGAAAGTGAATATTTCATCTTTTTGTAATATTATTTGTATACTTTATTTATTTATTTATTTATTTATTTATTTATTTATTTATTTTCAGAGAGAGAGAGAGCCTGTGCACATGTGCTAACACAAGCAGTGGAGGGGCACAAAGAGAGAGAGGGAGTGAAAATCCCAAACAGGCTCCTCCCTGTCAGTACAGAGCCCAAAGCAAATCCCAATGTGGGGGGCGCCTGGGTGGCGCAGTCGGTTAAGCGTCCGACTTCAGCCAGGTCACGATCTCACGGTCCGGGAGTTCGAGCCCCGCGTCAGGCTCTGGGCTGATGGCTCAGAGCCTGGAGCTTGTTTCCGATTCTGTGTCTCCCTCTCTCTCTGCCCCTCCCCCGTTCATGCTCTGTCTCTCTCTGTCCCAAAAATAAATAAACGTTGAAAAATTAAAAAAAAAAAAATCCCAATGTGGGGCTTGAATTCATGAACTGTGAGATCGTATATAACCCCAGATAGGATGCTTAACCGACTGAGTCACCCTGGCACCCCCGTAATCTTATTTGTAATACCAAAATTCAGCATGCAAGTTTTAACGTCCAATCTATTAAACAAATGAAGCTTAAATGGCTTTTCATTTTTTTTTCAAAACTCGAACACATTGCCAATGAATAAAGACTTGCAGCCTAATAAACTATTCAGAATAAATTTCCTCAGAAACCAAGAAAAAATTATTAATGAAATATTTTCTAAAATAGCTTTACTCATTGAACATCCAATTAATAAAGTAGCACAGAAATATTAATTAAACACAAGCACAGTTCTGTTCCAGGCACTGTATTATCAGTAAATATTGTTAACTTTTTGGTTCTCACAAAAATCAGGAAGTTGAAGATATATAAGGAAGGAAAACTGAGTTTCTTTGTGGAGTCTACCTCTAGTTAGTTAATGTCCAAGATTCATTCCACATCCAAAATCTGAACATCATAATTAAGAAGCAGATAGCATTTTTTTAAGTATAAAAAGCCTTTGAATCCTTTCAGACCTGGGTTCCAAAATCTGTTCTTACACTTAGAATCTCTGTGATAGCACAAATTGTTGTGATGTCAAATCACATTTGACTCTGTGATGTCAAATTGTCTAACCTTGTTCCTTTTTTAAAAAAAAAATACGCTGACAATATTTAGCACATGGGTAAGTTGGGAAAATAAAGTAGAATATAAAACACCTAATGATAAAATTAATATTTGTTGGAGCTTTAAAAATGCTGTTTGTATTCTTTCCAAATAAACTGTTAGTTTTTGTGTTTAGTGTTAAAAAAAACAACAAAATTCAACTGAGTAAACTTTAAATATCTTATTAGGCTTTATTCAACAATTCATGAATCAAGAAGCATCCAATCTAGCAAATAGAAAGGGGCTCTGAGGAGCTATACAAAATGAAAGGCTGATAGGTAGAAGGGAGAAGGAACAAGAAGTTCTACCAGGCACAAAATGAACTAGTTATTTCAAGGTTACTATCTTTTAGGGGGTGGCAGGAGTCTATCAGATTACCTAAGCATGCTTAGCAGGTGATCCCTGATTGACTGGCTTAAGATTCCATGTCTGGGAGAGCCAAACTATAATTATAATTACAATTTTGAGTCCACTTACAGATTTAAAATGTCAGTTGTCTTGCCTTGCAATATTCCTTAGCAACCCAGTCAGGGACAGGTGGTTAGCTCTGACCTCCTTATCATAGATAGTCCTGGCCCATTAGAAAAATAGTCTTACTGTTCTGACCCGCTTGACATGCAAATTCCAGCTCTAATACCAGTGTAAAGTGGTATTAGTGGATGGCTCATTTCTCCTAACCATACTTCCTCACAGGAAGTGGAAACAATTGCACTTGGAATCCATCAGGAATAAGAAACTGTCTATCTCCAAAAGGAGAAAAGAGTCACTCAGGTTGGTTGACACCAGCAACATTAGAAGATGACAGCAGGGCAATACAATTAAAACACTTGTCCCTACCTCACTTTGTAGGAGGCCACCAACAAGCTGCTGACCCAATGAATGGCCCCATAAAGGCAATCACAAAACTACAAAATGCAGATGCCCACTGCTGCTGACCTTACTCTGTGCCTTTTGTGCCATCTGAGTCATGGGGCTTATTCTTCAATCCCAGAGAGATAATACTAGAAAGTATCTTGGACTACACAGCACTCATAAGTGCATCCCAGGATAGAGGGTGTGATGGTTAAGTGCTAGAAGTCAGCCCTAGAGGGGGTTCACCTGAAACACCACCAAGTGTGGATACTAGTCAGACAATTCAATCCTTAAGTTAAATGGGACCAATGGCACAAATGATTAAAGGCCAGCAGCCCTGCCCAAGCAGTCAATGTCATCCTGATGTCTGGGCACCAATCATCACATTGCCTTCATATCAACCCTAATTGGCCGATAGGCTTATGCAGTTCAGACCCATCTCTGGTAGTACAGTGTGAAATATTAAATTGTCAAGAGCATATAACCAAATTTTACTTAAACCAAGGCTACACATCTGTCTCCAACCTTTACTACTTATGGATGGAGACTTTCTATGCCTCAGAAGAAAATATCACCCAACTATTTGCCCAGAGTGCCCCTGAGTACCCACAAAATTTAATGAGACTGTGTGATACCAGGAAACACTCCCAAAGCTAATTAAGGTGCAGTCTAACCTTAATCAGAGCAACAAAAATTTATGCAACCCTGATAGACCCCTTGGTCCATTAGTCCCCATCCCGGGTGGCTACCTGGAAGAGGCACCCCTCTTGAATGGTTCCCTCCACCTGCAGTAATGCTGTAGATGATGACACCCCAGTCCACAATGTCGCTGGACATGACCCTCATCCTGAATGATGCCTCTATAACTTTCTAGTATAGCAGAGGTGACACCAAGGAAGACATGGTGGCTGGTGATGGTAAAGCACTCCCCCGGGCTTGGATGCTGAACTGAATACTTGTTTATCTAAATTTCCTATCTGAGTGGCATTTTGCAGAGTTAACTGTGTGTTTACCCCAGAGCAATATTGCTTATAAAGTGTTTGCTGCTCGAGTACCAGGCAGTGCTGTGACTGCTAAACTGCTCTCTGTTGCTCCTTTGAGCTTTGTAAGGCCAACATATGTATTAAGTCTCACAACCCTGTGGGAACCCCAGTAAACATTCCACCTATTTGCTTGCCTTCACCACACCCATTAGGTTGATCCACATTATGTGGCCTACTGGGAATTAGTGAATTTATTTCTGTTGAGAAGACCCCCTTCCCACCTGCAGGTGTGGCCACCACCATGGCATCCACCAGGACACCCTCCAGGACAACAATTACCAGGTCACCTCCTTATACCACCCCAGTGAGACCCTCCCCTATGATCACCACTCAGGGCTCCACAATCCTCCCACTCAAGCCTCCCAATAGTCTTAGTATTTTTACACAACTGGAAGAAATAAGAGCTCATTTTTTGGGGCCACTATAATTGCTGGGTATGTTGCCAGGCTCAACAAAGACTGTTTCCCAAGTTAGTAGCCTACCTGACTGACTTACTGACCCTGGTCTGTTTGCTCAACAGAGAACACCCTACATGCAGCTTGTCCAGCTGCTCTCCATGATGCATGACTGCTCTGAAGCAGAATGGTATTGCAAGATGGTATGTGGCAGGAGCCCTCACATTCCTTCCTAAACCTCCATATCTTTCCAGGCATCAACACCACAGGGATGAATCTTTGACCTATGCCTCGCCACAAGAAGCACAATTCCCATGGTCTTGGGCCTTGAGGCCCAGCTGTCTGGGGTGGGGGTGTGGGAGGATCGCCAGCTTATTTTGGCTTCCCTCATCAAGCTGGTGTCCTCTGTAGGTCCAATTCCCTGGGGCCATCACACATGGTTCTCCATATGTACACTTCTCCTTCCCTCAGCCTCCAATGTATTTGTCTCTGTGCCAACTCCGAGCAAGTACTGTCTGTTCATACCCATGCTCTTTAGTCTCCCTAAAACCACCTTTACAAATCACTGAACAAGACCCCCAGTGTATCTCTCCATCTGCCCCTCACATCAGAAGTGTGTGGTATTCATCCCCATTATATTGGGAGTAGGTCTACTGCTATTTCTCACAGGGACTAGGCTAGGTGTCACTACACTGGGCATGCAACAATGAATTATTAAGGCAAATATCAACCTGTCAGCCACCTTGGCTGAACACATTGGGCTGTTATGTCAAGGCCTAGCCTTAACGCAACAGCTACATGATTCTTTAGCGCAGGGAGTTTGGGATAACCATTTAGCTTTAGGTTCCTTATTGGCCAAGAAGGAGGTGTATGTGCTGTAAAGGGTACCACTTGCTGCATGTATTTTAAAAATTCTGGACAAATTTAGACAAATTTCTAAAAAAAAATGGACCAATAACTACAGACATTCCATAATCTCTCCCAAGTTTTTAACAAATACTGACCACAACTTTATCCAAAGGCTCTGGTTTATTTTCTTGGCTGAACCCAAAATTGGGTGGGGGTGGTTAAGGACAAAATTTCAAATTGCCATTTGTCTATTAATATTGTTGACTGGCATTTTGTTTTGCTCAAATATTTCATGTGTTGGGTGACCAAAACCCTGCCAGTGGCTTTTAATATCTCCACCATCCAGAGGGTACCTATCATTTTCCCCTAAGATTAATGCCTGGGTATCATAGGGCCATGATCTTACATTCACATACCCTTTTATTTCCTTATCATGCAAAGGATTTATAATCAAATGAGTATGAAAAGCCCAAATACAAGTCTTTATAATTTTTT
Organism: Leopardus geoffroyi; assembly: GCF_018350155.1. NCBI lineage: Eukaryota > Metazoa > Chordata > Mammalia > Carnivora > Felidae > Leopardus > Leopardus geoffroyi. The sequence continues at coordinate 154,057,175 of NC_059327.1, forward strand.
CCTCTTTTTCTTATTTCACACCATTGTAAAATTAATTAATTAACTAATTAATTAATTAAACCCTCTTCAAAGTTCCTTATCATTTCATTTTACTCTTTATGTTTCTTTTTTCACAGCTGAACAAATTTTAAAATATCCCAATCTTGTATTCTTAGTAACTATGTTTTCGATCCATCCCTTACATTGTTTGTTTTCTGTTTATTCAAGTCACTTTTAAATATTTCTAGCAGTGGGACTTTATTAAGTGTCCCTGAATGATCCTACTGTATCAAGTTCAAAATATTATCCTCAGGTTCCAGAGACTTTCACAAAATGTTTATAAGTTTATAAATAACGTTTATTAGGTACTACTTCTGTTTCAGTTTTTGTTCTACCAGTTTTCTGTCTTTTATTTGTGCACACCCACTAATCAATCTTTGAAATTGTGACTTGGTCTATGCCTGTTTCTTATCAAGTCACATCTGTTCTTTTTAAAACTCATGTTGAGCAACGTATATTATCCCTCATGTCCTACTGAAATTATTATAATCTGGAATATAGATTTGGATAGAAAAAAAAGTTAAAGACTGATAGCAAAATATTCAGTAGAGTTGCTTCATATAGCACTTTTAGAACTAAAACCATATTAAAGATTTCCAAAAAATTACAGATGGAGCAGTGCATTTTTTAAAAATAGTGGTTTAGAATTGAGAGACACGGCCGGGTTCTCACCTATACATCCATTATCTTCAAAGCTAGCATTAGTGCAAGTCCTCTCCATAAATGCACAGTTTTAGGAGAGAAATTAGCATGAGAGAGGAGACAAATATCCCCATTAAGATTAATGTGAGAAAAGTACCCATATTGAGTCATGCCTATTCGCTGCTGGTCTTATTTGAATGAGATGTTCGCCTCCCAGCTTTCAATGTTATAAATTAAAGTTCTGATAATTAAATTACCTTTCCTAACCACCCATTTTCTCTTAAACCACTTATGATCATGAGTTAATCCCCACAACTGCATTAAAATCATTTGGTTGTTGTCATTGATAACCTCTTTATTACCAACTCAAAGGTCATTTCTCAGTCCTCACTTTATTTCACCATTTGGCAGTACTTAAAACATTATTTATCCATCTTCATCCTTGAAAAAAAAACTCTTATTTTTCTCTTTTCTCGCTGGCTACTTTTTAAAAAATTTTATTTGTTTCTCATTAATTTCTAAATGTTAACATTCTCTAGGACTTTGCTATCCATATTCAGGTACTAGGTCATCATAGGCAGCTACGCAGATTTTAATATCATCTTTAATCTGACTCTCCTCTGAAATCCTCAAAATTAACATGTTATAAGAAAAAAAAAATCTCATTTTCCTCAAAGCATGCTAAGCTCTCAGTATTCTCCATTTTGGTAAATGGCCATCCTTGATGACTCTCCTTCACTCACACGCTATATATAATCAATCAGTTATCTCTGTTGGAGGGTCTGTGAATCTGGGTCTTCTCACCAGCTTCTCCACAACTGCTTTAATACAGAGAAATTCAGCCAGTACATTTGTGGTTCCAGAGCAAGAATAAAAATGGAATCGATATATATAAATCTAAGTATTTAAAAGTTATAAACACAGTTTTACTCATGGCCTGAGCTGCTTCCCTGTAATGGGACCCATCTGGCCCGTCCCCAGGGATTTTCTTCATAGGACCTTCTTTTCTTCTTTCCCTGACCACACCTGCTGTCTGTGGGCCAGCCAGAGTGGTTGTAAAGATGTGTTGCGGCCCGGCAGCATGAAAGCTGGCTTGGGACCCAGACTCCTAGGACAGGACTAGATCCCTATTAAAGACTTGACAAGGTCAAACTCCCCAGAAACCAGTACAGCCAGTACCACTCCTCCATGGGGCAACTGACTTAGCATTTCCCAAAGCACCACTAGCCAAGCACTATTTATCTGAGAAACTGGGTGGTTTAGACACACTCTCTGGGCAACTTCAGGTCTTTCTTCCCTTTCATCTGCTCACATGTTCAGTGGATCTGGTTTGCTTCATCTTCCGGCCTGGCCCACAAAGTTCTCCTAAGGGGCCTGCCCTAGCATATTTTATCTACTTGATTAGTTATAAATTTTCAACAAACTTTCTTAAGAGAAGGAAAAGAAAAATAATTAAATATATTATTTATATTTTATAGACTATGTAAATTTATATTTATATTTTTGTTTCATATTAATATATGTAAAACCCTCCAAAGTATGTGGCCCAGTGTAGGACCCCATTTCCTAGATCCAAGTGTCATGACATTCGTCACCATGCAGCTATCACCATGTAGTTCCTGTGCTATTTCATTAGCTTGGACAATCATTATTACAGGTGTGCTAATTACATTCCACTGAAATCACAAGATACATTTCAATCTATTAATACTAATTGGCTTTTTTAAATATTTATTTATTTCTAAGAGAGAGAGAGAGACAAAGCACGAGCAGCGGAAGGGCAGAGAGAGAGGAAGACACAGAATCTGAAGCAGGCTCCAGGTTCCGAGCTGTCAGTACAGAGCCCAACGCAGGGCTTGAACTCACGAACCATGAATTAGATCATGACCTGAGCCAAAGTCAGACGCCCAACCGACTGAGCCACCCAAGTGACCAATACTAAACGATTTTTTAACAGAAATAAATAGATAAACAAAGTTATTTTATTCAGGAAATACATACTCCTAAACTCCCACACTATTTCCCAAAGATGGCGAGAGAAAGAGAGATCTTACTAAATTTATATAAATTTACCAATTTGCTTTAAAATGCAGGATCCATTATTTGGGCCTTTCCCTAAAGGTGCATTTGTGGAAATAGAAACGGTCTCAAAACATTTGCAAATTATAGGCTCTATAAGTAAGTATGATCTATTTAGCAAGTGTTGATTTTTTTTAATTCTCAATTTTCACTTCGATTTTTGAGAACAGTTGTGTCTCAGCTAAAGTACACTGCTGTATTGCAACATGTAAGGTTACATGCCACTCATCCTGGATCGTTTTAGATCATGGTCCACAACAAACTTTTGAAGATTTACTTTTCTTTCTGATGTTGTTAGTGACACATGAGACACTTTCACTTCTACTGCTTGGTTCATATGTACAAAAGAGCCAAAAACAATTTGCATTAAAAAGCAAAAGGTAGTGTCAGCAATTTGTCATTATTCAAAGTACATAAAACATTCTATTCTTGTTTCATCTTTTTTGTTAACAATTTAAAGGACATTTAAAACAAAAAGAGATGAAAAGAGATTAGGTAATTTTTTCTAACATAAAATTTTAGTTTTTTTGTTTTGAAACTACTGTGTGTATAAAATTTGGTGGTATGGAAATAAAGCATTTGCCCTGAGAAATATATGGAAGCTTAACGTACAAAATACTGAACTTAAAACATGCACGGGCTTATCCACAACTTAAGCAAAGTTGAGTAAAGTTGTCCCACTGAGTTTGTCATTTTTAACTCATAGTCGTACTATAACGTTATTAGTTAAATAATTCCAGTGCATAGATGAATTGATTTTATATACTATTACAAAAAATAAAATATAACTACATGTACCAGTGCAGAAAGTTCCCAGGATATACTATTATAGGAAAAAGTAAGTGTTGAAACTAATTCCTTTTTGTGAATGTATGTTAATAATAATATACTCCAAGAAAAAATGGAGTGCATATGTAATTATATTTTGCAAGGGTAAGGATTAAGTTTACTTAAAATAATGTTTAAATAATTACATTTGCAATTAAAAGAAAGAAGTATTACCATACAGCACCTATAATTTTTAGGATAATTCAAAATTTTATGATTATATACTCATTTCCCCTTTTTTTATATCAAAGTGTTAAATTTGTGACCTTATGGAGACACACTCCATTTGCCAAGCAAATTTGGGAATTTTTTCAGAATTCTTGGCAATGAAACTAAAATGCATTACTCACCAGATTCACATTTCAGGCTACATTAACTAAAAATGAACTCAGGCTAAAATAATGATTATATAGACAGATCTATTTGAAAGAAACCTCACTAATTCACACCTAATGAATAGCAAAGCAGGGTCAATTAGAATCATTGTTAAATCATTAGAAAAGGATTCATCTTGATGCCGTTGGAAGCACTATATTCATTTACCTACCAGGAAAATCTATCCCTTAATCCTCTGGTGGTTGTTTCCAAAGAGTCATTACATCTACAGGGTAAGTGCTTATGTACCTTGCTGTATGTGCTAAGGGCTTTACATATGGTATCCATTTACCTTAGGAGGTCAGGACTATTATTCACAGTTTAGATGAGTATGATACTGGTCTTGAGGCATACAGACGTCAGTTGATCTCCTTAAGGCCACATGTCTAGAAAGAGGTGAATAAGGTATCTAGCAGAGCCCCATCATTTTTAACCCAATTTAGCCATAACATCTCTACTGTTTTACCTCTTTGTATAGTTTCCTCCAGGAGCAAACTGACTCAGTGTCACTCAAGAGACCAAGTAAGACTTAAAATAATGATTCTATGTATCTGAATAAATGAGATGATGTCAATATTTTTAAATTTAAAAATGTAAATTGCTGCTTCTTTGATACATAAAAAATTAAACCCATGTCTTTCTATATTATAATTGGTATTAAATCCAATTATTTCCTGACAGGCATTCTACCTGCAGGCTATACTGAAGAAGTAGCTACAAACTTCTATAATTAAAATAGAATTTTGATCCCTATCACAGACATGTTTAAGGACATGTCCAAAAGCTAGTCTTCAGGGGCACCTGGGTGGCTGAGTCGGTTAAGCCTGCAGCTTCAGCTCAGGTCGTGATCTCGTGGCTCACGAGTTTGAGCCCCGTGTCCGGCTCTGTGCTGACAGCTCAGAGCCTGGAGCCTGCTTCGGATTTTGTGTCTCCCTCTCTCTCTGCCCCTCCCCTGCTTGCTCTCAGTCTGTCTCTCTTTCTAAAAAATAAATAAAAACATTCTTAAAAATTTAAAAAAAGAATCAATTTAAAAAAAAAGCTAGTCTTCAAAAATGAGAAATACAACTTAACCAGAATTGTTGTGTTTACCAATGTTACCCTTTTGGTGTTTCTACTTTTACACACACAAAAAGGCAACTGCAAAAATAGTTTGTTCTCTTTGATATTTTCCATATTTATGAAATCACCTCTCACAAGAAAACAATAAAATAAAAAAAAATAATGTTTACTTATTTTTGAGAGAGAGAGAGGGAGAGAGAGAGAGTGTGTGTGTGTGTGTGTGTGTGTGTGTGTGTGTGTGAGAGAGAGCGGGGGAGGGGCAGAGAGAGTGGGAGACACAGAATCCAAAGCAGGCTCCAGGCTCTGAGTTGTCAGCACAGTGTCCAAAGCAGGGCTTGAACTCAGGAACCGTGAGGTCATGACCTAAGACAAAGTCAGACATTTAACCGACTGAACCATCCAGTTGCCCCAGAAAACAATGAAAATGTATCAGATAATACGTAAAGTACTTAGAACAATGCCTGGCATATAGGTTGTTCAAAGAATGTAAGCATCATTATTACTCTTGATGTTAATATTTCTGTCAGGTAATCTTGGTGGTCAAGAGTGAAGTAATAATGCTTTTTTTTTTTTAGTAAAGATTAAAGAAGAAATGAAATCATTACATTTTTATACATCTGTGAGATTTTGAAACATTTTAATTGGAACTGTTTTGGTTAAAATAGCTCATCAATTTTAGGAGGACCTTTATTAAAATAAATATATGTTATTGTTTTAACATATGATTATTTTTCAAACAGATTTTGCATAAATATAGTCCCTCAGTCTGTCCATTTGCCATTAATATTCTTGAAACATATGTGACTTTCTTTCCATATATTAGAATTAAAAGTATTTATGTATATATTTATTTATTTACTTTCTTAGAGAGAGAGAGAACGAGACTAAGAGCATGGGTGGGGCAGAGACAGAGGGAGAGAGAGAATCCCAAGCAGGCCCCATCTCAGGAACTGTGAGATAATGACCTGAGTGGAAATCAAGGCTCTAGATGCTTAACCGACTGAACCACCCAGGCCCCCCTGGAGTTTTAAGTGTTTTCTAAACTAAAGAGTATAAATTCCAGGTGTTAATATTATTTTGGATATATAGGAAATGTAATTACAAAATTAATTTGTAACTTAATAGTACTTTTAGTTTGTTACATTATGTACAATGGAGATGATAGGATTATCAGATTAGGTAAAAATAGATTATTCCTTGTAGGCACACTATATAAAAAGGACCAGTTAAGATCACCTACCTAAATTTAACTCTCTCTCCTTTATATTATGCTTCCTTAGCATTTTAAAATCATATTTATTTTTCTATAATCTACATTATACAAAGTGGTACCAACTGGTTACATGTTATTAAACATGTGAAAACTCACATGTTTTTAAACATGTGAAATCTGGATAGTTCACATTAAGAGGTGTTTTAAGTGTAAAGTACACACCATATTTTGAGGATATGTTCATCTCTTTTCTTTCTTAAATTCCACATATGGGTGAAATCATATGACATTAATCTTTAGACATACTTTCCTACTCAAATACTTAACTGTATTTTTAATTATTTCCTTCGGATGAATTTGCATCAATTGAGAGAATCAGGGGTAAATAGCACAAAGATAAATATTAACAGGTTTTTCAGAAATATTAAAATTAATTTATATCTCTAACACTGTCCCATAGTTTCATATAGTCAGCAAAATTTGGAGGTAAATATTTAGGTGGCTAAATGGATGAGAGAAGAGAGAGAAATAGACTTCTCCATCAATTTAAGAATTTTATTTAAAAAATAATCTTTTTTCAATGTGTATTTTCAAATTATAGGTAAACTGAACATTTTTGGTTTTTCAGTCAATTCTATTTTTTCTATAGAACTTTGGACTTGGTTTTTATATCTTAGGGATAATAAGAAAAGCATATATATGGTCATTATCACAGACAACTCAAAGTCAATATGATCATAGTAGAATCATGACCTGTTCAAAAGAATTTGGGTTTTCTGGACTATTGATTCCATAAATATAAATTTATGTCATGATCAATAAGCTTTATATAATATATTTGAAAATTAATTTTTTTATTTCCATGATAAGTTTTATTTATTTTAAATTTTTTTATGTTTGTTTATTTTTGAGAGAGAGAGAGAGAGAGAGAGAGAGCAAGTGTAAGTGGGGGAGGGGCAGAGAAAGAGGGAGACACAATCTGAAGCAGGCTCCAGGCTCTGAGCTATCAGCACAGAGCCCGATGCTGGGCTCTAACCCATGGACTGCAAGATGATCACCTGAACCAAAGTCATCGGATGCTTAACCGACTGAGCCACCCAGGTGCCCCTCCATAAGTTTCTAATAAACATTGGAAATTGTATTACAATAATGATAGCTTATTTACCTTAACAAGTAGTACTCTAGGTTCTAAACTTGCAGACAGTACTAGCACTTACTTTTAATGTCTTTGTTAGTTTAAGCTGAGGATATCTTTGCTGCCAAATATAAATTTGTAATAAGAAATTAACATTCAGTGCAATGGTAAGTGTGTATGGCTCCTACTACTTTGGCAATGACATCAGTAATCTCATTTTCTATAACCTCCATGAGCACAGAGATTTTATAATTTTTTTTTCTCAATAATATATCTTAAACACCTAAAATAGTACTAGGCCTTTGAGACACTCAATCTCTGTTAACTTAAATGACCATGAATGATTATAATTCCTGTATATGGACAAATTTTTCACTGATAGTGATAAATTGCAAGTGAACTACATTTTCACATATGAAAACCTGTATTCAAGTATTTAAGAAATTAGTTAAATATTAAAAATATTTCTTTTGTCACCATTTAGTAGTGCAGCGATTAATATTTTATCTGTCTCTGTAGGCTAATAGGTAGCAATATAACAAAAATAATTCATTTGAGTGAAATGCACTATATGGGAAAATGGCTTTGAAGTAGTTGAAAAGAAGAAATGTGTTGAAAGAACTGAATCACTGTATAACAAGCAGTCTTAAAGACGTCCAAACGCAGGAGAATTAAGGACCTGTGGTCACCATCAGAATCACATTCTAGTTGATGTATTACAATAATGACAAGTTTTTAAGCTAGAGGCAAATATGCTATGGAGGTTATTGTAAATGTGTATTAAATTTTTGGAGGTATTCGGAGATAAATCCTAAAAGTGTTTAAACCACAGAAATAATGATTGATTTATTTTTTAATATGATATGATGTTTCACAGTAAATTAATGTTATATTTAATTATATTAATATTTCTGTTGACATAATTTATTATTTTTAATTTAAAATTAAACGTCTTAAGTGGAATTTAAACCTGTCTTTATTTTGGTATATATTCTGTGTTGTATTAAAATAAGTATTCAACTGGGGGCACCTGGGTGGCTCAGTCGGTTAAGCATTGGCTTCGGCTCAGGTCATGATCTCACAGTTTGTGAGTTTGAGCCCCACGTCAGGCTCTGTGCTGACAGCTCAGAGCCTGGAGCCTGCTTCAGATTCTGTGTCTCCCTCTCTCTCTGCCCTTCCCACACACACACACACACACACACACACTCTCTCTCTCTCTCTCTCTCTCTCTCTCAAAAACAAATAAAAAACATTAATTAAAAACAAATTTAAAATAAGTTTTCAACTTTAGGAGTTCATGAAAACTTTACTTTCCCTTTACGAAGGGTCTGCAAATGACTCAAACTCCTTGTAGTGCAATGCCTATAGGTTTGTAGTCAGATAGGTTTAAGTTCCACTACTAAAGAATACTGACTGAAATTCAGCAAAAATTGTTTGGTACATAATTCTGGGTTTTTTTTTTTTGTTTTTTTTTTTTTTTGTTTTCTTTTTTTAGAAAATAACTGATGTAAGGTATTATGAGGTAATAGAAAATGTATACTAGTCTCTGCTCCAGTTCTTGGCACAGAGCTCCTAAAACCCTTGTAATTGCTTTGGTGATAAAAGTACCAGAAGTATCTTTTATTCTAATACCTGTTCTTTCATCCAAGTTCTTGACACTGGACTCCTGAAACCCTTGTAATTTCCTATGTGTCAGAGAGTCTTTGTTTCTGATGAGTTGACACTGAAAAGGCTTTTGGTTGGGGGCTGATCACTGAAAAGACCAAGCCATGATTAGAAGCTTGGAATTTTCAGCCCCATCCCTGGTTTTCAGAGAGGGTGAAGGGACTGGAAATGGAGTTAATAACTGATCATGCCTATGTGAAGAATCCTCCATAAAATCCCAATAGTAGGGAATTTAGGGAGCTTCTGGATTGGTGAACACATTCATATTCTGGGAGGGTAACACATCCCAACTCCACAGAGAAGATCTGTCCTAGACTTCACCTTACATATCTCTTTCCCTGGCTGTTCATTTATATCCTTTATCACATCTTTTTCTACATTGATAAACCCAAGTGTTCCCCTGAGTTCTATGAGCGTCTAGCAAATTAATTGAACCTGTGAAGGGGGTTGTGGGAATCTGACTTGGCATACAGAAATCGTGGGTAACCTGGGGACCTACTAATTGCAATTGAGATCTGAACTAGGGTGGGACCAGTTTTGTGGGATTGAGTCCTTAATGAATGAGATTTGACATTATTTCCAGGTAACTAGTGGTAGAATCGAGCTAAAAAGTAAGACACCTGGTTGGTGTCTCAGAGAATTGCATGGTGTGGGTAAAATCCTCCAGACATTTGATGATCAGAAGCGTCAGCAGTGAGGTGTTATGTGTGAATAGTAAAGAACACACACAGGTGGAAAATTGAGTTTTTGTAACTCAGGCACATACAGCACATGGAGCATATTAGTAGTTATTAAATGCTGGTGCATGTCCAATCATTCCCGTATGATGAGGGTAAATAGTAAACATTGAAAATAAAGAACTCAGATTAAATGATGCCCATTTAATTTCTCTGCCCCCTTTTTTTATCTCATTTTTTTATGAAGGTTAAATAAACTAATTCATATGATGTGCAAGAGTTTTGTCTGACATAGAATAAGCATAAAGTGAAAAGAGAAATGATTAAGCTTTTAAATTCTTTGAAAAATATTTTATTTTATACTATGTTGTTCAATACTCAGATATTTTTAATTCTGTCGTATTTGGCCAATTCGTAGTAAATAGTGTTATTGGTTGAATTATGTCTTGAAAAAAATCTTATGTTAAAGTTCTAACCCCCAAAGTGTGATATTATTTGGAGATAAGGTTATTATGAACGTAACCGATTTAAGATGAGGTCACACTGCAGTAAAGTGGGTCCATAATCCAATATGACTGGTGTTCCAATAAAACAAAACAAAACAAAACAAAACAAAACAAAAACATGTGAAGAGACAGACATACACAAGAGAACACTGTGTGAAGATTGGAGTTATGTTGCCAGTAGCTGGAGAAATTCCTGGAATAGAACTTTCCCTAGTATCTTCAAAGGGAGCATGGTTCTGCTGATACCTTAATTTTGAACTTGTGGCCTCCAAAGTTTCTGTTATTCAAAATCTATGATATTCTGTTGTAACAGCTTTAACAAACTAATACAACTATATTTACTATTTTGTGTCACGCTTAGAGAACACAAAGGCAGAGAGTTGGATGATCCCAAATTAACCACTAAACAGCTAATACACTGAGGTTTGATAAGTAAAGAAACATGTTTGTCTCAGGTAAGGTTCTCCTCTAAATGAATCATAAGCTAAAGATTCTGGTGAATATGATGTATGCAGGAAGAACTCAAAGGAAGACCCAGAAAAAATATGAAGGAAACAGGATAGAAAAGGGGAAGAAATTTGGCAAGGGTGGAATTTAACTTGAAATTCCAGGACATAACCTAATCCCAGGAAGAGCTCTGAAGTATAAATTCAAAAGTTCATCCCAACTGGAGTCAAGAGCTGGGCCATTGAACTCCCAGACCATGGACACTGGCCACTCCAGTGTGTGAGGAGCATAATACAAGAGCAGAAGGACAAAGAGAGTTAAAGCTTTCTAACCTTCCCCGGAGGGGCACTGTTGCTGGGCCCACAAGCATCACAAGGGTCATAGATGTTCCTCACTGAGTATGGGTGTGGGTGGCAGGAGTGCATACACAGCTGATAAAGTGGATCTGGATGGGCTTGAAGACTGAATTCTCTGTCTACACAGGATTTTATGAGAGACCTTAGGAGGGTCCCCGCATTAATCTTGATGGTTTAGGAAAGCTTTTCTAGAGGGAGAGTCTTTTTTATTGCATATTAAAGTATGTGTGTATGTGGACCAGTTGGATGTCAGTACTCTTTCATTTGTCAATTTTGTGATCTTACTTCCAGTCTGCGTTCTATTTACTATTATATTTCCTGGGCGTTGAACTTGTGTTTGATTGAATAGTGCCCTTCACGGTGTCCAGTAGAGTGCACTCAGCTGTGTGTTACAGGAGTGAATGTTAAGCCTTTTGTTTCCATCAACCTCATTTTCCTTTTCTTTGCCTATCAGTCACTGCTCCTCTAAAGAAAATTTTATTCTTAAACTTATTCTGAGATATTCAAATGTTCAGGAATCTGTTTTTGACAATTCACTTCTGTTACACTGTCACTCTGGCATCAAAAATTTTCACAATTTTATCAAAATATTTAAATGTTTTGAACACATATTCTAGGTGCAATATTGCTATAATAAATTTATAACACATATTTGCTCATATATATACATAAAGTATATTGTAGTCTTAAATTTAAAAGATATATAATAGACTGACCGGAGAAAAGAACTTTCACTTACATCTTAAAGTTGATGTCAATAATACAAAACATCAATCACCAGAAACAAGAAAATATGATTTAATCCAGATCTCCTTTTTAATTGAGTCAAATCATTTGTAGAAAAAAGTGTCAAAAGAAAATATTGGAAACTATAAAACATAACAGTTACAGATTGAATATAAACCCTAAATATGAAGAATTTATTTATAAACTGCTTTATAAAAATCCAATTTTTATTACTATAACTGTTAAATTAATTTTCTGATTACCTAAGAAATTTCCTATAAAATCTTAATAAAGGACAAATATTTAACACAAAATATCAGTCAATGGGAGAACAGTTACACTGTACGTAACTGTTTTCTAAATAGTACTGCATTTATTACGTAAAATTTCTGGTCATTCATCCTAATTTTTATAAGATCTATAGTTGCATGTAAATGAACATGGATCAAATGTAAAATCACAACTTAGACATCAATACATCTTGTAAGAAAAGAAAACAATTGCTAGGACAGGTGATAGCAAAAGTTCAAATTCCTCTTTTTTTCTATTCTTGGTTTCTGAACTCCTGGGAGGTCTTATTTACACAAAGTGTAGTCATTACTTTTTAATGAAAAGCATTTAGGGGCATCCGGGTGGCTCAGCCTGTTAAGCATCCGACTTCAGCTTTGGTCATGATCTCAGGGTCCGTGAGTTCAAGCCCCGTATCAGGCTCTGTGCTGACAGAGCCTGCTTCCGATTCCATGTCCCCCTCTCTCCCTCTTCACACTCTGTCTCTCTCTGTGCCCCTCCCCAGTTTGCTCTCACGTGTGCCCTCTGTCTCTCTCTCTTTCTCTCTCTGTCTCAAAAATAAACATTACACAAAATTTTTAAAAAACTATTTTTTTTAAAAAAGAAAAGCATGTAATGTTTTCAGGTTGTACTGAAATTACTTGAATGCTAATGTGAAGAGTCAAAGAGAAAATAATTAAACAACTCTAAAAATAAAATGCCAATTTAATATTGTACAAAAAATTTTTTGTATGTCTTTTTCTACTTTATTATTAAATCCAATGCACTGAATGTATCTTGTGGCCCTATTGTAACAGTTGCAAATATATCTACAAATATACATATTTGTAAAGCTAAAAATTACTCAAGGTATTTTTCTATTCAAAGCTTTTGTCACATATCAAATATTAACTGGCAAGTTGTTTAGAAGCTATGTGTTAATTAATTATTTCTACGTAAGTGACTTGTCTTTGACAATAGTGTCTGAGGCCAGATACCAGATAATTCCTCTGCAGCAGTGGGAGTAATTTGTTTGATATTGACATCAAAATTTTCAGTATAGTTTGTGAGTTAATTTCCAGAGAATAAAATAATTTAGATCACAAACACAACAGCAGGAATACCAGTGTATATGATATAAAATTATAAACATATCTTGAATTTTCTATTTTTAGAACTAGGAAATAAATGAAAAATAGAAAACTAAAATCTACTGCCTAAGTAGCTAAGGAAATTTACTCTTCTTGCATAGGTTTTCTATATGTTTAATTGGAATAAATCAAAAATAAAATAATGAGACTGAAATCGTGGGACATGATTTTTCTGAATGTGTGGGTATTTTTTTGTTATTATTGATGTATAGTTGACATACAATGTTATGTTAGTTTCAAGTGCACAGCATAGTGATTCAACAATTCTATATAGTATTCAGTGCTCACTACAACAAATATAGTCACCATCTGTCACCATACATTATTAGAATATCATTGACTCTATTCCTTATATTGAACTTTTCATCTCTGTGACTTACATATTTAAAACTGGAAGTTTATAACTTAATCTGCTTCATCTAGTTTGCTTTTCCCCCATCCGCTTCCTCTCTGGCAACCACCAGTTGGTTTACTGTATTTAGTCGGTTTGTTTTATTTTTTAGGCTCTTCATATAAGTGATATCATTTGGTATTAGTCTTTCTTTGTCTGACTTATTTCACTTAGGATAAGACCCTGAGGGCCCATCCGTATTGTCACAAATGGGAAGATTTCATTTCAATTCATAAAGTAAATATGAACGGACATAAAGAGAGTAACTAATAGTAACACAATGATAGTAGGGGACTTCAACATTCCTTTTACATCAATGGATAAATCACCCAGACAGAAAACATTAAGGAAATAATGTCACTGAACGGCTTATTGGATGAGATGGACATAACAGATATATACAGAACATTCCATCACCAAAACAGAACACACCTTCTTTTCAAGTGGACATGGAACATACTCCAGAATAGGTTGTATTTTAGGACACAAAACAAGCCTCAATAACCTTAAGAAATCATACTATGTATCTTTCCCCAATCACAACAGTGTAAAACTAGAAATAAATCAGAAGAAAATAAATGGAAAAAAGACAAACACATGGAAACTAAACAACATAATACTAAACAACAATGGGTTAATGAAGCAATCAAAATATTTTAAAAAATACATGAAGACAAATAAAATAAAAAATATATAAATATATACATACCATGTTTATATATTTATAATAATTTATATATTTCATTTTGTCTTCATATATATGTGTATATGTATATATGCATACATACATACACACACACACACACACACACACACACAAACACACCACATCTTCTTTACCCATTCATCTATGTTTTTAAAGCTTTTATTTATTTATTTTGCGAGAGAGACAAAGGGAGGATGAGCAAGGAAGGGGCAAAGTTGGGGGGCAGAGAGATAATCCCAGCGTGGGGCTCAAACTCATGAACCAAGATATCATGACCTAAGCTGACATCAAGAGTCGGACACTTAACCCACTTAACTGACTGAGCCACCCAGGCACCCCCACCCATTCATCTATTAATGAACACCTGGGTTGCTTCCATATCTTGACTATTGTAAATAATACTATAATAAACATAGGGGTGCATATATCCTTTTGAATTAGTGTTTTCAGGTTTTGTTTTGTTTTGTTTTTTTCAGTGAATGGTTAGTAATGGAATTACTGGATCATATGGTATTTCTATTTTTAATTTTTTGAGGGACCTCCACACTGTTTTCCATAGTGGTTGCACCAGTTACACTCCCACCAGCAGTGCATGAGGATGCCCTTTTCTTCACATTCTCACCAACACTTGTTATTTCTTGTCTTTTTGATTCTGGCCATTCTAACAAGTGTACAATGATTTCTCGTTGTGGTTTTGATTTGCATTTACCTGATGATGAGTGATATTGAGCATCTTTTCATAAGTCTTTTGGTCGTCTGTATGTCTTCTTGGGAAATATAACTATTTAGGTCGTCTGCTCATTTTTAATCAGATTATTTTTTTGGAATTGAGTTGTAGAAGTTCTTTATATATTTTGGATGTTAACTCCCTCTTGGATATATCATTTGCAAATATCTTCTCTTATTCAGTAGGTTGACTTTTTGTTTTATTGATGATTTCCTTTGCTATGCAAAAGCTTTTTATTTTGCTGTAGTCCCAATAGATTAACTTTGCTTTTGATTCCCTTGCCTCAAGAGACACATCCATAAATATGTTGCTAAGGCCAATATCCAAGAGATTACTGACTATGTTTTCCTTTAGGAGTTTTGTGATTTCAGGTCTCACATGTAGGTCTTTAATCCATTTTGAATTTTTGTGTATGGCATAAGAACGTGGTCAAATTATATCCAGCTACATTCTTTTGCATGTAGCTGTCCAGTTTTTCCAATATCATGTATTGAAAAGACTGTCTTTTCCCCATTCTATATTCTTCCCTCCTTTGTCATAGATTAATTGCCCTGTTAAGTGTGGGTTTCTTTCTGGGCTTTCTATCCTGTTCCATTGATCTGTGATGAGACAATAGGTTTGTAGGCCCCAATACTGTAACTCTAATTTTATAGAGTTAATCTGGAATCAAACTTTTTCTCCAACTTTCATTTAATTATAAATATTTTTCGAAAATTATTTACTAGGCAACTACATTTTTTCAGGAATTTTGCTAGGCCTTGGGGATACAATGTTCAAAAAGTATATTCTTACTCTTGAAGGATGTGGAAGGATGTAGTGGTTGAAGGTAAATGCAATATCAAATAGTCAGTGTTGCGATGGGTGTATGCACAGAATACCTGGGAGCACATTAATAAGCCATTTATCCAATATTCCTGCTCCTTGAAGAGAAGTTCCTTGCACCATGATTACTAAGTCAAAGCGAGCAAGACCTAAGGAGGAGAGCACATGGCTGCATTTCAGAAGGAGGAAAACGATGAAGAAAATCTCAGACAGAGAAAAGACTCACATACCAAAAGGTGAAAGAGGACCCAGCTTGTTAATGAAAAGAAAAAAAAAAAAAAGATCTGGTATGTAAAGACCACAAGAAAAAGTATGATTTATCAATTAAGGTAATCCAGTGATTCATCATGAAGATGGTCTTTTTGGGTATTGGGTGTTATTTAAGTCTTTCGTGTTTGTTCTTTGGAAGTAGTAGCTTATGATAACCAAACTCTTAATAACATTAAAGAGGAGAAATGCTAAGCTGATTTTTCAATGGAAGTAAAAAGAAAAAGAAAAAAATTGTTGTCAAGTATATATATATAGATATATAGATAGATAGATATTTTCTTTTTAATAATGGTTTATATTTGGCCAAATGATTTCTTCTTTTTCTTTCTTTTTTTTTTTTTATTATATGATAAGCTTCAGAGAGTTTATCAGGGTTTTTGTTAGATTTTTGGTATCTTCTTACCCAGCTCCATATATATATATATATATATATATATATATATATATATATATGTATGTATATATATATATCTCATTAGTTCAATTAAAAAATTTTAGTCATAAGATCACTGACATAGGGCAGTTTATTCAATTTGATGCCATGTCACTGTACTGACTGAATCTTAATCATTCCTCTTATAAATCCATGATACTCGTCCCAAATCTATACAAAGAAAAATACACATGATTAACAGAAAGACCTTCAGGTCATCTACTTCTGACTAAATACAAGTCATATTTCTTAATGAAACTCAGCATCTTGGCTAAACTGCTGCATGACTCCTAAGAATAACAGAAATATTTTAATTCAATAGGTAGAGATAAGCAGACTTAAATACCTGAACTATTAGCAAATAATAAGCTGAGTCCTATTAAACAGACTACAATTCCTCCCAGTTCCAAACTGCAAATCATATGGAATCATTTTATATAAAAATATTCATATTTTATAATGCTACAATAAAATTGTAACATAAAATGCAAATAAAATGTTCTCTCATGTTAAAGCATTTAATTTTATATTTCAGTTACAGATACCTAAAATAAATTTTTAAAGAGTGCCTTATGTAAATGATAACCTCCCTTAAGAGTTTTATTAAATAAGCTAGGTGTAGTAATGAAGTACCTTTGTGATTCCAAAGTACTTTATACTGAGCATAGAGTTTCATCTATGTCTTTTGTAAATTAATGAACAGCTCTAACTTCCTGCTGTGCCCTAAGAAATCTCTTGCTTCTTCTGCAAATTGTATTTGCCATTAGATGACTTATTTTTAAATAGTTTTGATTTGATAATAATTCTTTAGTCTGTGTGGAAAAGATGATGATTTCATAATCTATAAATCTCAAATGAATATTTTAACAAAGAGTATAGATTATTTTTCCTTTGATTACCAGCAACTTTGCATCCAAACTTGCTTGTGCAATGTACCTCAAATATGTGAAAGAAATTATCTGTCATTTTCTAGCTTAAGAAGGGTATATGTTTCAATATAAAATAGCAAAATCACTATATACAAGTTAAAGTTACTAATTTTGGGGGGGGGGGTTAAGGAATAAAAATGAAAAAAATAAATTATATTACAGGTATTTGTAATATTGACACAGGGACAATGTGAAAAACATGCACCTGGGGCACTTCCTGTTAGCTGTTGCTGCTAAACCACATCTCTTACAAAGGAGAACCAAGATGGGGCTCAATATACAAGCCAGACTTAAGACCAGCAGCTTCAGCCACACCCTGTTGATGCAGGAGTGAACAGAGGCTCCACAAACCTGAAAAACCTCAGCTTCAAAAGCACCAATGAGCTGCAGGAGTTGCCTGCCAGTATGAGCCAATCGGGATAAAGCACTTTTCTATCTCTTATTAGTATAAGGAACCTAAGTGAGGACTTCTCACGGGAACTTTCTCTACAAAAATAGGGCCTCCCCTTTGCTGGGAGAGGCCAGGTTAACTTGTCTCTGTTGATGTTGTGTCTCCCTTCAGCTCTAGCTGTAGCCCCAGTAAAGCGTTGCCTGTGCCTTTCCATTTTTGGGTCCACGTCATTGCTGTCTTTGTTAGGGAAGAACCTGACTTCAGTGACAATACAGTTAGTCTATATTAGTTACAAGAAAAAAAAATTTGTATCAGGAAATAATGTAGTTTGCCAATACTGAAATTTCTAAAATAATAAAATTGAATTAGCAGTATAAAATATACAAAAATGAAATTTCTGTGAAAAACTGAATGTTATAAATAGGAAAAACATTTGCTTTCCCTTTGTTTTGTGCAATTTCTTATATTCAATTCTGTAGCCCAAAATTTAGATACAGTGCTCAGATCACACAGTAGTATATTAGGTATTATGACAAATTGTATTATGAAAACAAAATCTGAGAACATATATATATATATATATATATATATATATATATATAAAAGAGATCAGCAAAAGTAAATAATTCTCTTTTTTATGATATATACAGCCCAGGAATGATTATACTTTCAGGTGTACAAGCATTGTCAACTATATTCCAGCTCTTTATGGTCTATTGCTACCTAAATGTATTAAATTAAATGACATTTAATTATTCCTTCTTTATATCTTTCTTATATTTCTTCTTTATATTAACCTTCAACTTCTGAACAGTATATTCCTCAAGATTCAGCTCAAATCTTACTTTGTAAAAAATCAAAGAAGTTCCCAGCAGGATTTCTATGTCCTTCTGGTTTTTGTAGTCAAGCCATCTTAACCAGTTATGCAATTTAAAACCATCAGCAAACATACTGACCCTGGGGTTTCCCAAGGGAATTTCAAACTTTACACATGATTTAGTGAATCCCAATGCCTTAATTTTAGGTAAGAGTCAAAGTCCTATATTGAAACACTCCCAGAATTAAGATTAGAGCATTTTCAGTACAAGAACAAATTATACTACATAGCGTTATCTTGTTTTCCAAGGAAGTGTCTTCAAATCAATTAATTCTTGCTGCTTATCTAGTCTTTAAATTCTAGTCTCCTTGATTAAATACTGGGATCAAAACACTGGGATCAAGGTATAATATGTAAGGAAGTACTTACTCTGAAGGTCTTTCAGCATTAACCAGTTCTTTGTGTATGCCAACCAAATACTGTTTTTTTGGCTATATATACACAAACATATACATATTTTTATATTTATTTACAATATATTTATTCATAATACCTCTGATACATAAATATCTGTTTTTTTTTTCTGTTGTCACAAAGAAGTAAGTAATATGGCCAAGGCCCCACAACTAATATGTTGCAGAACTGAGAACTGGTAAACAAAAATCATGACACCTTTAAATATGGTAAGGAAGGTTTTATTTAAAAGGACTACTACAATGAGTACTTGTAGTAAGGGAGAGAAATCAAGCTCAACTCTAAATATAACAAGGAAAAGTAAGAATTTATAGCCAAGCAATATAGCGGAAGTCAGTGGATGGAAAATTACTAAGAGGGAAGACACATCAAAGGTAGAGAGGATTCTGGGTAAACTTAATTGACAGATTTTTTTTGCTGAAGGCAAGCCAGGGTGATATGACATTGTGGGTAGGGGATAAGGAATTTGTTTGGATATTAATGATTAGGGATTTTCCCTAAACTGATTTAGCAGAATTCTTGCTAAAACTGGGTTCTTGAAGACAAGGAACAAAGATCAGGTCTAATGGAAAAATATTCAGAGCATCCTAACTAGAGTTTGGTCTAGGATTGACAGTCTCCAATGAAACTGGTGAAAAATATTAAACACAAAAACAACAACAACAACAGAACACTCAAAGCCTCTGGGAATTGTTCTAAGAGTAAATAGCAAATGAAGAAATATGTATCAATAAAATCTATTAAAACTCAGTAAGTGAGGCACCTGGGTGGCTCAGGCAGTTGCGTGTTGGACTCTTGGTTTCGGCTCAGGTCATGGGATCAAGCCCATGTCAGGCTTCACACTGAGCCTGGAGCCTGCTTGGGATTCTCTCTCTCTACCTCTGCCCCTTTCCCCCACTTGCAATCTCTCTCTCTCTTTCTCTCTCTCTCTCTCTCTCTCTCTCTCTAATAAAAAGAAAACAATAAAAATAAAATTAAGAATAAGAAAGGAAAGAAAAACTCAGTAAGAAAGAAGAGTCAGTAGAATGTGTGTCCATCCCCTTTATCCCTCAGTAATGTGCAGATACTACTCCAGACTGCTGTAGCCAAGAATACAGGACTCTGTCTCTCTCTCCCCAGTTCCCAGTGTGCTTTCTTCCTATAAGGAATAGTACTTCAGTATTTGTCATCCTATTCTCTGCTGCCTGTTGCTGAGGCTAAGTCCCAGGCAAGTCAGGTTAAGAGGAAGGGTCTCATTTCTTTACCCAACCCTAACTCTTGAAATGAAAGCTCTACCTTGGGTGTGGCATGCTGAGAATACTGTGATTACAACTGCCTTTCTCCAGCTCAGGAGATGGTGATTCCATGCCAGAAGAGGCAAGCTGAGAGGAGCCGACCTTCCACTAAGTGCTGAGGTCTTAGAGGGGAATGTGACTCCAAGAGAAGCTTGCCACTGTCTCTACCTCCAGCCTTTATCTTAGGTACCTTTATCCTATCTCCAAAGTCCTCGTTGACAGATTTTGACTGGGGAAAGAAACAGCCACAGGACTCCTAATCATTTCTCAAAGGAACTGACTTCATTTGTAGCAAAGCTTTAAAAAGTTTTAACCTCTGGAATCTCTCAAAAACAGAGGAAGTTATGTTAAAAGGAAATTGGGAAGGAGATCAATAAATCTATGGAAGATGCAGCCTAGAATGTTGGCCTGCCAGTTTGTAGAAGAATATCATGTTTTGTTTTATAAACAAAAAGTAAGATGGCAAACATAAATCCAACCATATTAATAATTATATTAAAAGTGAATAGACTTATAATTCCAATCAGAAGGTACAGACTGTCAGACTAAATATAATAAACCAACTACATCTTATCTACAGGAAACACACTTTACATTTACGGACACAAATATATTGTAAGTAAAACAAAACAAAGCAAAATCATGTATCTTGCAAGTAGGAACCACTGGAAAACTGGAGTAGCTATATTAAAATCAGACAAATTAAATTTGTAAAACAAATAAAATTATTATTAGAGCTTAAGAGGGATATTTTACAATGATAAGAGAGTCAATGCATCAGAAGAGTATTAAAATATATAGATATTATGCACCTAGCAAAAGAATACCAAAGTACATGAAGCAAAAAGTGACAGGTAAATGGAGAAACAGCTCAACAATAATAGTTGGAGACTTTACTATCCCACTTGCAATAATAGAACAATTAGACAAAATATCAGTAAATGTTTGAAAAAATAATATAAACCAGTTAGACCCAAAAGATTTGTTTAGAATACTTCATCCAACAGTACCAGTATATGTACAGATGTCAGGTGCACATGGAACATTCTCCAGGATATACTATATTTTCAATAAAACAAAGATCAATAAATTGCACAGGATTAAAATCATACAAAAATTGTTCTCCAATATAATGGAATGAAATTAGAAATCAATGGCAGGAAAATATTTGAGTTACTCATAAATATTTAAAAATTAACAATATAAATAACTGTTCAGACATACAAAAAAGAAATCAAATACTTTGAGATGAATGAAATAAAGATGAAACATACAAAATCTTATGGGATGCAGCTAAAAAATGCTTGAAAGCAAATTTATGGTTGTAATTGCCGTTATTAAGAAAGAAGAGGGGTGCCTGGGTGGCTCGGTCGGTTAAGCGTCCGACTTCGGCTCAGGTCATGATCTCACGGTCCGTGATTTTGAGCCCCACATCGGGCTCTGTGCTGACAGCTCAGAGCCTGGAGCCTGTTTCCGATTCTGTGTCTCCCTCTCTCTCTGCCCCTTCCCTGTTAATGCTCTGTCTCTCTCTGTCTCAAAAATAAATAAACGTTAAAAAAAATTAAAAAAAAAAAAAGAAAGAAGAATTAAAATAACCTATCTCCCTCCATAAGATATTGGGGGAAAAAAGAGAAAACTAAGTCAAAATTAATTAAAAGGAAGTAAATAATAAAAATTAGAGCAGAATTAATGAAACACAGAAATTAAAAAAAAAATAGAGAAAAATAAATAAAACCCAAAACTGGATCTTTGCAAAGATCAAACAAAATTGATAAATCCTTTTTTTTAATGTTTACTTATTTATTTTTGAGAGAGAGAAAGAATGTGAGCGAGGGGCAGAAAGAGAGAATCCCAAGCAGGCTCTGCACTGTCAGCACAGAGCCCAACATCAGACTCGACCTCATGAACCTTGTGATTGTGACCTGAGCCAAAATCAAGAGTCAGATGTTTAATTGACTGAACCACGCAGGCACCCCAAAACTGACAAATCTTTAGCTAGATTGACCATGAAAAAAGACAGAAACTCAAATTAGTAGTATCAGAAATATCAACAGATTAAAAAAAGTGACAAATGGTGATAAAACCATCAACACAGTAGGCATAGAAGGGAACTTCTCGGGGCGCCTGGGTGGCGCAGTCGGTTAAGCGTCCGACTTCAGCCAGGTCACGATCTCACCGTCCGTGAGTTCGAGCCCCGCGTCGGGCTCTGGGCTGATGGCTCAGAGCCTGGAGCCTGTTTCCGATTCTGTGTCTCCCTCTCTCTCTGCCCCTCCCCTGTTCATGCTCTGTCTCTCTCTGTTCCAAAAATAAATAAATGTTGAAAAAAAAAAAAAAAAAAAAAAAAGAAGGGAACTTCTCAACCTGATCAAGAGCATCTATAAAAAAAAAAAAAAAAAAGGGGCGCCTGGGTGGCGCAGTCGGTTAAGCGTCCGACTTCAGCCAGGTCACGATCTCGCGGTCCGTGAGTTCGAGCCCCGCGTCAGGCTCTGGGCTGCTGGCTCAGAGCCTGGAGCCTGTTTCCGATTCTGTGCCTCCCTCTCTCTCTGCCCCTCCCCCATTCATGCTCTGTCTCTCTCTGTCCCAAAAATAAATAAACGTTGAAAAAAAACAAAAAAAAACAAAAAAAAACCCACAGGTAACATCATAATTAATAGTGAAAGCCATAATACATTTCTGTAAGAACAAGAATAAGTCAAGGATATCCACTCTCAACACTTCTATATTAACATTGTATTGGGGATTTTATCCAGAGAAATTAAGCAATAAAGAGAAATAAAAGCCAGCCTGATTGGAAAGAAAAAAATAAATAAAAGGACCCTTATTCACAGATGACATTATTTAAATATAGATAACCCTAAGAAATTCACTAAAGTCTAAATTCATTAAGTAAGATTGTAGGATATAAGATCAATGTACAAAAATCAATTGTATTTCTATGTACTCGTAATTAAATAATCCAAAAAATAAAGCCAAGAAACAATTCCTTTCACAATATCATAAAAATTGAACACTATAAAATAAGTTTAACAAAAAAAAAATGTAATATCTTGAAAAGTAACAAAAAAAGTGCAAACATACCCTGTAAAGTATATAACATTGTTTAAAGAAATTAGATATAAATAAATGGAAAATATCCAATGATTATGCATGAAAACACTTAAAATTTTTTAAATGGACTTGTTCCCAAAATTATACACAGGTTCAGTGTAATTTCTTTGAAAATTCCAGCTGACTTCTTTGTAGAAATTAATGATGTGATTTAAAAGTCATATGGAATTGGGGCACCTGGGTGGTTAAGTTGGTTAAGCATCCAACCTCATCTCAGGTCATGATATCACAGTTTGTGGGTTCAAACCCCGCATTGGGCTCCTTGCTGACAGCTCAAGCCTGGAGCCTGCCATGGATTCTGTGTCTCCCTCTCTCTTTGCCCTTCCCCTACTCACACTCTGTCTCTCTCTTGCTCAAAAATAAATAAACTTAAAAATAAAAATAAAAATAAAAATAAAAGTCATTTGGGATTTTAATGGATGCAGAAACCCAAAATGATCCTGAAAAAAAAATGAACAAAATAGGATTTGCACTTTCTAATTTCAAAACTTATTGAAACAATAGTAATGAAGAACATGGGCTGCTGGCACAAGGATAGACATATAGACCAAAGAGAATACATAAGTAAACCAATACATCAAGTGTCAACTGATTTTTTGACAAGAGTGCCAAGACCAGTGGGGGGAAAAATAGTGTTTCACTAAATGCTGCTTAGACAACTGGATATCCAAATGAAAACAAACAAGCAAACAAAAACATTGTGCCTTCCTTTACACCAAGTACAAAAAATAATCAAAATGGATCAGATCTAAACTTAAGAACTAAAACTATAACTCCTCAGAAGAAAATATAAAGGTAAATAAATCTTTGTAAACTTGAGGTTAGCATAGGATTCTTAGATATGAGACCCAAAGCACAAGCAATAGAAGAATAGTTAGATAAAGTCGATTACATCAAAGTTAGAAACTTTTGTGCTGCATAGAGCACCGTAAGAAAGTGAAAAAACAATCCGCAGATTAGGAGAAATTACTTGAAAACCATATATTTGATAAGAGACTTGTATTTAGAATATATGAAAAACTCTTACAATTCAACAGCAACAAAAACAATTGTTTTAAAATGGGAAATGGATCTGAATAGACATTCCTCCAAGGAATATGTATACAAAACGTCAATAAGCAACTTAAAAAGTCCTTGACACCATTAGTCATCAGGGAAATGCAAATTAAAACCTGAACCTGATACTACTTCATACACACTAGGATGACTACAATAAAAAATGTCAGATAAGAAGTGTTGACAAGGATGTGGAGAAATCAGAAACACATAGGCTACTAGGAGGAGTGTAAAATGGCAGAGCTGCTTTGGAAAGCAGTCTGGCATTTCCTCAAATGATGAAATGTAGAATTACCATATGACTCAGTGATTCTACCCTTAATATATACCCAAGAGACATGAAAACATATTATCACACAAAAGCTTTTACCTAAATGTTTATAGAATCATTACTCAAAATAGCCAAAAGGTGGAAATATCCCAAATGTCCATCAAAAGACAAATGGATTTAAAAAAAATTGTGGTATATCTATGTAATGGATTATTCTGCAATAAAAATACACATTACAACAAGGATAAAACGTGAAAACATGCTAAGTGAAAGAAGCCTGTCACAAATGACTACTTTAACTATGATTCCATTCCTATGAAAGCACAGAATAGGGAAATCTACAGACACAGAAAGTAAATTGATGAGGGCTTAAGGCTGGGGAGTTAGGAGTGGGGGGGGGGGGAAGGGCAGGGGATGTGATAGCTAAATGATACAAGATTTCTTTTGGGGTTGATGAAAATGTTCTATGACTGTGGTGATAGTGCAGATATATGTGCAGAGTCTAAAAAGCATTGAATTGTATACTTTAAATGGATAAATTGAATGATATGTGAATTATATGTCAATAAAGCAGTTATTTATTAGAAAGGGGCTATGAGCCAAGAGCAGTGAGTGGCCTTCAACAGGTGGGGAAGAAGGAAGGGATTCTCCACTAGAACCACCAGAGACTTAAACCAACTCTACCAACAATTTGATTTCAGGCAAGTGAGACCCATTTTGGACTTCCAACCTACAGAACTATAAGGTAACAAATTTGTGTTGTTTCAAGCCAGTAAGTTTGTGGCCTAAACAAGCAGCAACAACAAAAAAACTCTATCTAGCCTTTCTGATACAATTGTAGCCAGTTAGTTGACAAAGTTTCTAATAGATTCACATACAATGGATTCTTTTGATAGAAATTTTTTATTAAAATAAGAAAAAAAATGGTGGTCAGGCAAATGCTCTATAAGAGTCATCATTTTAAAATAATATAAAGAATATAAGTAATGGGTAAAAGTATTTGCATCACATGAAGTATCAAATTTAAAAATGTTTAATAGGTATCATTGATTTTTACAGCATAAATAAAATCAATAGATAATGCATTTAATGCATTCTTTTTATTTCTTATTGATTTTACCAAAGTAATTTTTTTTTTGCTTCATTCTCTTTAAAAATTTATTTAAAAAATGTTTTCAGTAGTTATTATGTTTATCTAAGTTGTAAACTCTAAGGGTCATTTTCTTTTCTATTACCAATTAATGAAAAATTAAAAGACAAAACTATATTAAGACCATTCTCTTTCCTTTTTGCATGAAACTTTCTTTAAAATACTACCATATTATATGGCTAGTAATAAAGTTAGAAGCATTTAGCTAATCTTCTGGCTTTCACCAAATAAAGATAAATATTAAAAAATTAAATCCTAAATTAAAATTTAAATATGTTTCTTCATAATGCTTATTATAAATATTTTGCTCATCATAAAAAATTAACAATATAATGCTTCTAATTAAACAGCATCTATCCTATTCAATTTTTTATGTATTCTGTAACCTTTTACATGACAATAGTAAGAAATGGCTTAATTGCTTCTCAATTCTTGTTTAGGTGAAAACTTTGATACTTTACATTTTTCTGTGGAGAGGTTAGATCAGTCAACTTAGAAACTGCTATTTAAAAGTTGGTCCTGACCATTGAGTACAGGTTATAGTATGCTACTTTTTTGCATAGGATTTGAATGTTTCTCTGAAAAGGATATATTGG
Organism: Leopardus geoffroyi; assembly: GCF_018350155.1. NCBI lineage: Eukaryota > Metazoa > Chordata > Mammalia > Carnivora > Felidae > Leopardus > Leopardus geoffroyi. Next base: position 154,083,755 of record NC_059327.1, read on the forward strand.
CATTTTTTTTATTAGTGAATAGTATTAACCAAAAGCCCCAAGCAAACAAAAACAAAAAACAAAACACACACACACAAAAACAAAAAACAAAACTACTTGAGCTAAATGTTTTAAGATATGTTTCAATATGAAAAAACTACTATTTATTTTGAAGGGTTTCTCAATATCATTTTAGGTTTTGATCTGCTATGTGCAAGTTAATTCCCAGATAGTGACTTTGAAAATGTTCCAAATGCATTTTTTAAAGCAAAGTAATACAGGGCATCTGAGAAAAATTTATGATGTTTTAAAAAATGTTGATTTCTATACATGGAGACTAAAAGAATATTGAATATAGTGAATTTTCTTTGGTTTCCAATTAATGTTACTAAAAATGACATTTCTGAATAAGAGGCTATACCTATTATCTCCCTCGTTATTCACATAGTGGAATAGCTTGAGTGTGCAATCATTTTTATCCCTCTTGGTGGTAATTAAAGTCCACACTTCTTTCAGTCTATCTTCGTTTTCTTTAGCTCGAGTTAACACTGTGCCTGACAGGCTATATCAATAGCTGTTAAGCGGCTGTGTAAGCAATCCGCCATGGGCCTGAGATTCCCTGCAAGTTCTTGCTGACTCCACTAAGAATGTAAGCCCCTTGCCGCTCATTTGCTGGGCCATTTTTCAGTATTAGGCTTGCAACAAACAACCTTGAGGAATGAAGTTGTGCCTTCCTCTAGTAGAGAGCAGGGTTTTTCTACTCACTGTAAAATCAGAGACTGTTCCAATGCAGTGTTCCTTTCCTGTAGTTCAACCCATTGCCTGTAGAGGCATTCTTTATAGGCCACTTTAACCCCTGTGGAGCTTGGGAGAGAGGGGAATTGACACAAACTAATATGAAGTCCTGGCTGTTGTTTTTACCATGAGTAATAAAGTCCTTTGTCCCTGATTCAGGAGTCTTGTGTCTTCTGCCAGCACCCATGAAGCAGTCACAGGCTAGCTTAAGAACTTGTAAGTAGAATGAAATTCTAGACTATTCACAACTCTTAATATTAAGAAGGAGTCTCAACACAGTGCTATGCTACTATAATACTGGGGACCAAAGCAAAGAATTATAAGTGGATGGAATTTAAGCTTCTAAAGGTAGATTTTCCAGGAATTTACCTTTGCTACCCTGACAATGTCTGCTGTCTGATGTTTGTCATTTCTACCCAGTTCTGTTACACTTTGAATTCTGGACCATGGAACCTCTGGGTAAACCAGAGACTTATTAAATTCCACTTTCTTGATACATGACTGTAATCCTTGTTTCTCAAGATTATTCATTATACTAATTCCCTTTACCTCATATAGAACTGACATGCCCAATTAAATAAGAAAAAAAAGCCTTTATTAAAGGCTTATTAATAATTGTTACCCTTGCATAGACTGGAGGTCTGTCTCACATTCTTGAATTAGAAAGAAAATTATGGACAATACTGCTATTACCTTTTTTTTTTATTCAAAATGTTATGGGATCACTATTTATATTTTCTAACATTTGTCATACTTTACATTTTTCTTTCCTCTTTATCTGTGCCTCTCTACACCATTATTCTGACTATGGTACATAATAAATGCCATGAATTATCTTTACACCATCAAGAAGTAATTTCCAAATAGCTCCTTGTCTCCTCCTCAGCTCATTTGCATGAAAATTATAAAAGATGCCCTTAAAATATGGAGCTAAATTCAGTCATAAAAGAAATATTTTCTGAGCTCTTAAATCCTTTATTAGAAAATGAGAATTGTATTTTACTCCTGAGAAGCTTCTAGTCAGTTCTTTGATAAAATCCAGACTGTCTTCTGAAAAGAAGTTATAGGTAGGACGGAAAAAGTAAGATAATAGGTAGGTTGGAGGGAAGGTAGTAGGCAATTCTAGGGGAAAGCAAGAGTGTAGAAATATCAATAATAATAATAATAATAATATAATATGTTGCACTCTAAGTAATATAAGTTTGTAAAAAATACATTTTTTTTGTTTCAGTGATAAATACATACATAAGATATATATATATATATATACATATATATATATATATATATATATATATATATATATGTATGTATTTGAATGATTTCTAGCTCCTCACAGGCACAATTAAATAACCACCCACCCACCCACATCCTGTTTGTTTCTTTATGTCAGAACTAGAGCTATCAGAATAAATAATAGTAGGAGTTAACATTTATTGAGATCTTACTAAGTGATTATATAACATATTGTTATATATATGAGCATATATTACATGTATTACTGATATATGTGTGTATGTATACTCAAAAGCCTAATATGAACATGAATTTCTACTAGTATTACCCTCACTATGAAGCTGATGAGATAGAATCGAGAGAAGCTGTGTCACTTTTTCATAGTCAATTTTATATACTTTATGTACTTGGTCATTTTTCTCATATGTGTGGTTTGCAACAGGTGCTAGATGGTACAGTGTTTTTGTCCATTTGTAGATGGAGTTCCAACATGTATTGGAAGGTGTAACATGAATCTCAGAAGGAAATGCATGTCTAGGCAAATGGACTTCTTCCTTTATCATAATTTGAAACTTCTATCCCAGAAATATGCCAACTTATTTGAATTCAATTATTCCATCACTCATCAACTTTTCAACTTAAAAAAGAAAACACCCTGATTATCAACTCTGTATTTTGATGCAAAAGTTAAAAAAAATTTTTGATAACATGATTATTTACACATACAAATAAGCACATATGTTTACACATACATACAATATATTGCATTTAGAAAATATTATAAACAATCTTTTCTACAGTTACATAAGTAGGGTTGGATTCCTAAGTAAAGAGTAGTTTGCAAAGATGAATAATCTCCTTGATATAGTTTGCCTAAATTTATTAAATTTATTAAATTCTTTATATACTGATATTTATTTCAATTTCAGTAATCCATTATGTTGCTTGAAAACTCATGTGTTTAGTGCATATGATGAATACTATATAACTGTTCTGTTTCAGAAAACTAAAAAAAGAAAGAAGTCAAGATTTGTACAGTTTCATGATGAAAGAATAGTGAAGGTAATATTTAGTGAAACTAGGATTTGAATGCAGATTTGTCTTATATCCCAAAATATTTTTATTAAATAATAAAATAAAGTAATAACTTGAATTAATTATCTCTAAAAAATATCTTGTTTAATCTAAAGCTTGTAACTTCAAAATATGAGCCCGAATATTATCTAAATAGCAAAACAAATAAAAGCCATGAGTGGAAACAAGTGCAACTGATTCATGCCAGAGTCCTAGGTGACATAAGATCTTTCTAATAAGGGCAAAGTCATTCTTAGTAATGCTCCCTCTGCACATTACCGAAGAATAAGGAAATGCAAACCTAATATTTTGGGGAGGTTTGGGTGCTTAGCATTATCTTTTTATTGTGGTATAATATACAAGATATAAAATTCATCACCTTAATAATTTTTTTCTTTTTTATTGTGATAAGAACATTCATAAAATCTACCCTGTTAACAAATTTTTAAGTATAGGAACACAGTATTGTTAGGTCTAGGCACAGTGTTGTACAGGAGATCTTTAGAACTTACTCATCTTGCCTAACTGGCACTTTGTACCCATTGAAATGCAAGTCCATGTTGTCTCCTTCCCCAAACAACCTCCATTTACACTTCAAGGAACTAGAAAAGGAAGAAACTAAGCCTAAATTAGACATTGGGAAGAAATAACAAATATTAGCACAGAAATAACTGAAATAGAACCTAGAAACACAATAGAAAAAGAAATCAACAAAACTTCAAAGCTGTGTTTTTGGAAAAATCAACGAAACTGACAATCCTTTGGCTATACTAAGGGAAAAAAAGAGAGAATGCCATAAACAGAAATTTATGTATCCACAGTTCTAGAGACTGGAAGTCCACCATCATGATGCCAGCATGGCCAGGTTCAGGTATGTTCTCCTTTCAAAATGCAGACTGCTGATTTCTTGTGTCCTCACATGGTGGAAAGAGGAGAGAGTTCTGTAGGGTCTATTTTAAAAGGGCATTAATCCTACTCATGAGGGTTCCACCTTCATGACCTAAAAATCTTCCATTGGCTCACTTCCTAATACTATCACATTAGGGGTTAAGATTGTATCATATGGGGGCGCCTGGGTGGCTCGGTCGGTTAAGCGTCTGACTTCGGCTCAGAGCATGATCTCACGGTCCGTAAGTTCGAGCCCCACATCGGGCTCTGTGCTGACAGGTCAGAGCCTGGAGCCTGTTTCAGATTCTGTGTCTCCCTCTCTCTCTGCCCCTCCCCCGTTCATGCTCTGTCTCTCTCTGTCTCAAAAATAAATAAATGTAAAAAAATAGAAATTAAAAAAAAGATTGTATCATATGAATTTGAAAGGAACACAAATATTCATTCCATAGCAACTGACTTCTTTGGTGATGTACCCCAGATCTTAGATATCATCTCTGTGTAGAAAACTCCCAACTTTATAGTATACATCTTTGAAATAGAAGCACACATAGTCAAATGATTCTTTGATATCTACATTCTAATACCTGATAAGATTCTCAAAATTATTTTGTGTTAAAAGAAATGCCTAATCTCTGCAACATTCCTTCCAATTTGGGGTCTCCTACACCTTCGCCCATATTGGCAAATTGCAAAACCTACTTTTCCAATTTCTCAGAACAAAATTTGTGACTCGTTCTTGATGCCTTTCATTCTCTCTCACCTTAATTCCAATCGACCAGAGAAGCCAGGTGGCACTTCTTTCACGTTATGACAGAATATGACAGCCATTCAACACCTTTACCTTCACCTTCGCTAGTACTGTGGTCCAAGTCACCAGCATCTCTTGCAGTGATTATTATAATCACTTCGCTAATTATCTCTCTGTTCCACACTTTATTTATTAAAATCTATTCTTACTGATAATAAATGAGAATAGTTTTAAAAGGAATCATATAATGGAGGTAATCGTAGTCCAGATTAAAAGTTTTATACTTTATTTGGTAAATTAGAAGTCATATGAGCTTTATACTCTATTTAAAAAGACCACTCTGGTTATCATGAATGGAATATTTCTGGTTGAACAAATGTGGAAAGGAATATATGGCTATTGTCATTGTTAAATGGAGCGTGATTATGTCTTGGACTGGTATGTAAATTAAAAAAAAATCAATAGAATTAAGTGGATTATAATTTGGGAAGAAGACAAAGATTTACTGATGACATTCATGTGGAATAAAGGAATGGGAGTAATCAAAGGTTAATTAAATGGCGGGTAAATGACAGTAATTTCTAAAGAGACGGTGAAGACTGGAAGACAAATAGGTTTAGCAGCAGTGAATTAAGAATTCAGATTTGGAAGGGGACCTGGGTGGCTCAGCCGGTTAAGTGTCCAATTTTGGCTCAGGTCATGATCTCTTGGTCAGGTCTGCCTCAGGCTCTGTGCTGACAGCTGGACCCTGGAGCCTGCTTTGGATTCAGTGTCTCCTTCTCTCTCTGCCCGTCCCCTGTCCCCTGCTGGTGCTCTGTCTCTCTCTCTGAAAAGGCAAAAAAAAAAAAAAAAAAAAAAAAAAAAGAATTCAGATTTGGAAATATTAACTTGAGAACCCTATGAGTAAAACAAGTAGATGCATCAACCAGGCATTTTGTATCTCATGAAAGCAGTCAATTCTGAAGCTATAAATTTATATCAGAATATTTATAACCAGGTCTTAGATCTTGGAAGAAACCCAATAAATATTACCCATCTTTACTTCCACTGTCCTAAATATACGGACAAATAAAGCAGAAAATTTTCTGCTTTATTTTCATTGTTATTGATATTTTCATTTTTCCCTTTCATAAATTGTGATGGTCAAATTTAAAAAAATATTTAAGGTATCAAGAGAAATATCATAGAAATATTTTTTCACCAGTTTTAGTGTTTATTCTAGGTTCTGAATGGCCAAGTCTTGCCATTCATAAAAAGTTGAAAGATAAATTTTTATTTAAAAACCAGAGTTGTTTTTAAATAAAAAATAAAATACTATTGACATCAGCTAAATATTTTTAAATGTCCAATCATAACTGATAGTCTCACTGAATTCACATTGAAAGAACTTTTAAAAGTTAACTTAGTTTTAAAAAGCCACAATTTGTACATTTTCAATTAGATTTGGATATATCTAATGTAATAAGTACACTAAGAAAGATTATTTAAAGTTTGTTGGAAAGTTATTGAAATACTTAGCTTGTCAAATAATGAAAAAAATTAATCATCTTGACATAGGAAATATTTAACAAACAATATTCCAAAATTTAAAAATATTTGGGAATATAGGGACGTTTGGGTAGCTCAGTCAGTTAAGCGTCCGACTTCAGCTCAGGTCGTAATCTCGTGGTCCGTGAGTTCGAGCCCCGCGTCGGGCTCTGTGCTGACAGCGCAGAGCCTGGAGCCTGTTTCAGATTCTGTGTCTCCCTCTGTCTCTCTGACCCTCCCCCATTCATGCTCTGTCTCTCTCTGTCTCAAAAATAAATAAACGTTAAAAAAAAATTTTAAATTTAGAAATATTTGGGAATATAGAGCAAAACAATAATTAAAAATTTTAAATCCTTTGAATCATAAACAAATATTAATATCTCAGTTTGCCAGTAGTCAAAAATATGCTTGTAATCAAGCCTGTCAAAGCTTGGTTATATTGATAGGGACAAATAAACACTTGAAAATATTGAGAAATTAATTTGATATATATAACACACTTTAATATTTTCTATGTCTTTTCCATACATTTTTTATTTTTATTTTTTTTTTCAACGTTTATTTATTTTTGGGACAGAGAGAGACAGAGCATGAACGGGGGAGGGGCAGAGAGAGAGGGAGACACAGAATCGGAAACAGGCTCCAGGCTCTGAGCCATCAGCCCAGAGCCTGACGCGGGGCTCGAACTCACGGACCCCGAGATCATGACCTGGCTGAAGTCAGACGCTTAACCGACTGCGCCATCCAGGCGCCCCTTCCATACATTTTTTAAATTAAAAACTAAATAAATCTGAATAATCTCAAATTTAGAATTGCTTTGTGATACAAATTTCTTTCATGTTTTATGGGCAGAGTAGATTTTGAAAATTAAACTGCTAGTAGAATAGGTTTTTATTTTTTATTTATTTTGTAATATTTATTTATCTTTTGGCACAAAATCAGACACTCAGATCAATGGAACAGAATAGAGAACCCAGAAATGGACCCAGAAATGTATGGACAACTAATCTTTGACAAAGCAGGAAAGAATATCCAATGGAATAAAGACAGTCTCTTCAGCAAGTGGTGCTGGGAAAACTGGAAAACATGCAGAACAATGAACCTGGACCACTTTCTTACACCATACACAAAAATAAACTCAAAATGGATGAAAGACCTCACTGTAAGACAGGAAGCCATCAAAATCCTCGAGGAGGAAGCAGACAAAAACCTCTTTGATCTTGGCTGCAGCCAAGATGTGTATGTGTGTATATATATATATATATATATATATATATATATATTTTTTTTTTTTTTTTTTTTTTGAGAGAGAGAGAGAGAGAGACAGAGTGAGCAGGGGAGCAGCAGAGTGAGTGGAAGACACAGAATCTGAAGTAGACTCCAGGCTCTGTGCTGACAGCTGGAATGTGGGGCTGGTACCCATGAACCGGAGGATCATAACCTGAGCCAAAGTCAGACACTTAATTGACTGAGCCACCCAGGAACCCCTAGAGTTGGTTTTTAAATGATATCTTCAGTGAGAGTTACTGTTTTATGCTTTAGAGATTATTATAAAAGTTGAGAGCAAATTATTTCAAAAGGACAAGTGTTGTGTTATGCCCTTCTTTGAATTACATCCAAACACCAGATAAATTTTAGCATTCTTGGGATTGATAATTGGAAATTAAGTTTCTGTTCTTTATCACACTTTGCAGAGGAAATCCAGAAACTAGCAAATTTGTTTCCATTGCCAGTGTGATATATGACATTTGGATAAAAATTAAAAAAAAAAATCACTCAGTGATAGTACTAGGTAAAATGATAGTGTTTCACTGCATAAAGAACAATGATAAAATTTCATGTTCAAGTTTGTATTTGAACCAAAGGTGAGTTAATGATACTCTAGATAATTGTACTCTCATGAATTCCATCGATTCTACATCTTTATTCTTATAGTCTTGAATTAAGAAAATATTAAAAAATTCAATAGCTTTGAAAAAGTAAATAATTAAAAAAGATTAAAATAGTGTGCTCTATCTTTTTTTTTTTTCTGTTAAAAAATATTAAATGCTCTTTTTTTTTCCTTACTCACCAGCTAGGAAACAAAATGCTAAATCAAGTCTAAAACTGTTTGATACTAATCACACCATATTCTGTTAAACTCATCATTGCCACCACCATTTGGTACAATTAGTCATCCATATGTTATAGACTATTAGCTATATCTGGTGTAGAAAAAAAAAAATAATAGTGGGCCTGCTGAAAAGTAATTGTTTAGAAAGACTCAGGACTTCTGTAGTGCATCTTTGATTAGGTACAATTTATTTTTATATTTGTTCTCTAAGAATGTCTATTTATTCATTAAAAAGTTGTAAAAGAACAGATGATGTTTATATTAAGTGTATGCCCTGCTTGGATATGCTTGTTGGTAAGAAGTAATTTGTCTTCTTCCTCTTCATGTACTCTATACTACCTAGTGCAGTACCTTAAACACAATATTATTCAACATATATGTATGAATTTAAAATAGTCTCACATCATTTCCAAGTACCTATTGTGGTCATATGCTGTACCAATGCTTAATGTAATCCAGATACTATCTTAGTTGAAATGACTCACTTTCTCTTACATTATTTACTAACGTGAGAAAGTGAAATAAACAAGTATATTTAAAGTTTATACTGTCTGTTGGGCAGATTTACAGTTGTTTTGGGTTTTAGTAATTTCTTAATACTAAGCACCTAAGTGGTAAGTATTCTTTAATAAATTGCTAATTAATTCTGATGTTCTTTTTAGAGTTAAAAGAGGGAAAGTTTAATTTCCTGTTTTAACCTGTAATACAAGAAAATGATAAGCTTTATTTTTTAATGATACTGTAGTTCCTTTTATAACTCTAGATATGTTTAATGCTTTGTCTTATAGTTTTAGATGACATACATTGACCAATAAACAGATTAGGTAATGTCTTCTTTTGTTCTTAACAATTTGAAATAATTTAAAAATTTTGATGCCATAATTTTATAAAGTTAAAGATTTTTTTTGATGTTTACTTATTTATCTTTGAGAGAGAGCGCAAGTTGGGAGAGGCAGAAAGAGAGAGGGTGACACAGAATCTTAAGCAGGCTTCAGGCTCTGAGCTGTCAGCACAGAGCCCAGTGTGGGGCTTGAACCCATGAACTGTGAGATCATGACCTGAGTCCAAGTTGGATGCCCAACCAACTGAGTCACCCACGTGCCCTTAAAGTTAAAGATATTTTTAATTTATATTGATTTATTTTAACTTAAACTCTATGTTCAACACAATTTATGTTATTTTCTCTGGTGAGGTTACATTTACAGACTTCAAGGTAAGAGAAATGTCATTTCTAGCACAAAAAAAAAATAGCCTGCCCTGTCAACAGAATGCCTGACTAAAGGCAAGATGTGGAGAACATCAATGCCCCTCTAGTCACATTGTGTTCTAGTTACGAAGGGAGCTAATTATCACTTCCCTACTTTAAGCAAGGAATAAATCTAAGCATTGTTAAAAATGTATTACATTTGATTTTATTCAATAACTATGTTGTTTAATTATTACTATTATTATTTTTACTAGTTTTAAAAAGAAGGACAAGAGATTCTTTAAACTGCCCAGATATATGGCTAGCTTTTGCCAGAGCTTAGATTTGAAATTCAGTCAGATTTCCCAAGCAGAGTCTTCAAGAACATAGTTTTATTCAATTCCTTCTTTAGGCCACACTGTAAATTGAATTGGAACGTCCTGCATGTGAGCACAGTGTTGAGTTTTTTTGTTTGTTTCATTATTTAGCTGGCAGGCTGGTTCTTTTGGAAATGGCCAGACACCTGGTTGTTTTTAGAAATAACTAGACAAGAGCATTGAGAGAAATTTCCACACAGAAGTAAACCACCTCCACTTGTCTTGTGCCGTACTTAAAATTGCCACATTTATCATCGTTCCAAACTGTGTTTTCTCAGATTCGGTATGTCATTTGGCATCCATTAATCACAGGAACAAAATATCAGCTAAAGTGTTTACCGCTTTCCAGCCAGTTTGCTGGCCTTTCTTGTGCAGACCACCTCATCCAAGGCTTTTGCTCCCACCCGCCTTCTTATCTGCTTCTTACATACAAAGTCAACATTTCCCCTGCCCTAAATCCCAGGGCCAGGTAAAAGGCAACAAGATACCACCCCTATACCCAAAGCCCAGAGGGAATTATTCAAACCGGACCATAGTAAATTGTATACCCTGATCTGCCTTGCCTTTCTGTGGAAATCCCTATTAAGGCCCCTTTAGGCTTTCCCTTCACTCCTATCTACTGCCTCCTGACTCACATCTGGTTTTTCCTACGTGGCCCCGCGTGGTTATGGCATTCCCCCTTTTCTCAGGAAATGTAAATAATATATGCTTTCAAATGGCATTGGCCTTTCTACATTGGTACTCAGCCATAGCTTTAAAAATTAAAATCTGGACATAGAATAATCCTCCCATTAATTCGTAACATATATGACACTTTGGCCCGTTACATGATTTTGCGTATGTATCTTTATAAGAATAAATAATACAGAGAGAATCTAATACTTAAAGAAGTATCTCTAACATAACTTCTACCTTTCACCCCAGAAAAGGTAGACTACTGAGAAATTTTAAGTTGGACACCTGAACTGGTAGACATTTATTACTTAATGTTGCTTACTATCATTATAAGAGTAGGAAATGTCTCTTTACTTCCAAGAATGCATTTTGATTGGGACAAATTATATTTATCTCAGCTTGAAGAGGAACGATTATGCCTGAAATCAAACATTGGAAAGATTTTTTTTAAAGCTTAGATGAGAAATTACTTTTTCAAAAAGTAATAATAGTTATCTCTGATAAAGTAAAAAAAAAAAAGAAAAGAAAAGAAAAGCAATCTCTTCCCACCAATCATCAATGGGCATGGATTAGGTTATAGCGTGAACAAATTAGCAATAGTCATGTCATATTATGTTTCTGTAGTTCATTACAAAATAATTACATTTCATGCTGCATTTTCAAGTTTCAAGGTATTCTGTACCCAATTGTTCATCAGATATCCACACTACTCTTATCTCTATTATGAAGATCAATGAGACTACTTTAAAAAGTTGTCTTTGTCAAGTCCCTTGTAAATATTGTTAAAACAAGCAATAATATCAAAAACAAGCTACAAAATATGTTGCAATGAGTGGTTTTCAAATTGTCATATCTAGTTTGATTACCCTCATGGAACCAGGGGACAGATCAAAATCTCCTAGGGACAGTTGAAAGTGTGGCTATTATGTTTACATTCAGCATATTTTTAGAGAGGTTTTAAGAGAAAGATATTACTACACTAAATTCCTTAAATGTTGCTTAATGTGAACTAATTTTCTAGCAGTTGTGCTAAGGTGAATCAGTGCCAAGCTACTTTTATATTTAATAGCTTCTGGGACACTGGGATCCAACCTCCCAGTGGACCATCCTCTATAGGACTGAAAATGTTGCAGTAATATTTCTTTTCCTAGTACAAGAAAGAATTCCTGAACAATGGTTTCCAAATAGCAGGAGGGTTTAATTAACTTAAAGCACTGAGTCTAGAAAACAAGTATCATCCTATTATCATAAAGAGACAGGGTTTTGAACTTTGGTTTAAAAATAAAATCCTGCCCCTAGATTCTGGAAATAGAAGTCAGACTCTTTTAATAGATTAATATAAAATTACTCAAGGCAAAATATAATAATTTAATGGTAAAACTTACAGCAGTTATCATTTTGAGATTGTTTCAGATGGGCACAATAAAGCAAAATCATTTTCTCCTGTCATTACTGTTTTTTTACTGGACCCATAATTTTACACTTATTTAGAAGAAACAAAAATTTACCTACAACCTTTATATATGTTTGAAGTTAACATATAAGGGGTAGAATTACTTTCTCTAGTTTAATATGCTACGTCATCTCTGACATCTCTTAAAGTATTTTTGAAATAACGTGAATTTTTAATAATGCATGCCTCAATATTTTACCATCTCCTTCAAATGTAAATAATACAAATTCTGTTATCTAGAGTACATAGTTATTCTAAAATTTATTTTATTATTAAATTCTAGGTGTCATTTGATACCATTTTAATGAGAGGCGTGAGAATTGCCTTAATCTTATGTTTTCTTCTTTGAATGGTGGTCCTAATCTCTAATTCTTTTAGTGACAAAGCAAACTCATAGCATAAATAAACAGCAGTCACAGATGTAGTGCATAAACAAAAAATTGACTATAATACTATTTTTTTTCTTTGCTGTCAATGACTAAGTTTAGATGAGGGATACGCAATGTTAAAATTGATTTTATTCAGGCCATTGGGCATTTGACTCAGCATGATTTTTCAATTTTATAAACAGCAGGAGACTCAACAAGATCTAATGAGGTAAAACAAGACCATGAAATCACTAGTAGTGTTATTTTCTTTTTCCTTGGCCATTTAAGTTCAAAATCTAATGCTCTTAAATATCAAAGCTAGAGGGAAATTATTGGATTCCCAAGTAACTAGGCTTCATGTATGTATCATATATGGTGAGTGCCCAAGCTTATATTCATTTTAAGAAACTTCATAACATTGAAAAGTAGCAAATAAAAATATAAAGAAAGATGGATTGTGTACATTTTCCAACAATTTAAGCAAATTGGACTTAATCAGTAGATTAAATTTTAAAATACAATTCTGAGTCAAAAATATTGACTCCTAAAAATATCTTTCGGATATCGATGGAACAGTCACTCTGAACTATCATGCCTCTTTGAACATATCTAAAAGACTGACCATTCCCTAGATGCACTACAGTTAGCTGGTTACATATGTCTCTAACCTCTTACTCACCTTCATATCATTCATACGTAAGTCTTTTAGAATATCCATTAACAATCATGTGTGCCATAAATAGGTGTCTAGCTTTTAACCATAAACTCCTATCTAGTCTTCAAATTTCAACTCAAATTTAATTTTCACTGTGATTACCTATATATATGATGCTTACATTATGATATTATTTTTGTTATGTGCATGATTATTGCATAGTGGTCTACATATTCTTCGAAAGTAAACATGCCTTTCTTTTTCTTAAGTGCATTTATTTCAAGAGGAGGGGGAGGGGCAAAGATAGAGGGAGAGAGAATTCCAAGCAGGTTCCTGGCTGTCAGCACAGGGCCCGATGCGGGGTTCAAACCCACCAACCGTGGGATTGTGACCTGAGCTATAAAATATTAATGTATTTTATAATATTTTCTAACTGTAATCTAAGCCTTGAAAATCTATTGTTTATTTTGCCCTTACAGAACATGTCAATTCCACTGGCCACATTCAAAGTGCTTGAGGGGCACCTGGGTAGCTCAGTCAGCAGAAAATCCGACTATCAATTTCGATTCAGGTCATGATCCCAGGGCTGTGGGATCAAGCCATGCTCAGTATGGAACCTACTTATGATTCTCTCTCTCTTTCTCTCTCTCTCTCTCTCTCCCTCTCTCTCTCTCTCTCCCTCTGCCTCTCTCCCTGCTCATGTTCCCACTTTCTAAAATAAAAGAAAAAAAACAACCAAACAAACAAAAACCCGAAGCGCTTGAATTGTCTCATATGCCTATTGGACAAAGTAGATCATGTTGATATTTGAACATGGCAAGTATCTGCTAAATTGATGGATATTTATGTGTATGTGTACACATATACATATGTACATAATGATACAGTAATGATACAGTATATAATGATACAGATATAATGATACAGTAAACAGATACAGTTAAATTAATGGCCATTAAAAGCTGTTACAGGGAAACCCATTAGGAAAAGAAAGAACATGTGACTCTATAGCTATGCATACAGAATAGCTAAGTAAAGTGACATGAAAAAAATAATAGAACAAAATTTAAGAAATGAGAACAAAATTATTCTATAATAAAGTATAAGCTTTTGTAGTGCAATGTTTAATATGCAGTTGGCTTATAGATGTCTTCTGTTTTTTATATAAAAATATGTGTAAAAATGTTGGTGGTGGTTATGTATTATTTACATTCATAGGGGAAAAACAAACAAGCAGTGTATCTTGTAAAGCAAAGATGGCCAAAGCATGGGTTTTCATCCAAATAAATTATTTTAACTCTCTGACTTTTTTTAGGGAAATATTAATGCCAGTGATTGGGAAGTCATTCACAATATCCCAAGTTTATTATAAGAAGGTATACTTCATAGATCTAAGGAAACCCTGAACCGGTGAACAAGTGTAGAACCCAAGACACTTCCAGAGTCCCCATGCATGGAATCTTAACCTTATCTACTACCACTGTTATTAGTAATTAGATACATTTCATAGGGAAGATTGTTTTATGCTGCTCAATAAACTGACTCAGTTTCCTGGTGTTCCAGTTTCAAATACCTAGGAGATACAATCCAATTGAAGGTTGAACCAACTTGTTCAATTATATGATTAGGAGAGTAAGGTTGGTTACAAATACATAGAATTTCAATTTCAGGGATTGTTTCTTGAGTAAACTCTCTCAGGACAAATAAAGGATGAAATGGCATCTGTTGTAAACCTATGATATCCTACAGTAATATTTATATTACATAACTGCCGTGATGTAATTTATCATATATTTTTTTTCTTTTTCCCAGACAGAAATTATAAAAGAAAGAAATCTTATTTTAATGAATATTTTAAAAAATGTGTGAATATGCCAAACAATGTTTGGTTACTCCATTCTTACTTTGCTAAGTTTATATAATGCTTTTATATATTGTTAATGCAACTTAAAGCATCACGTTGTGCGTCAAAATAGTACATAGATAAAGAGTAGGTTTACTCTTGACATATGCCTGAAAAATTATGTGTTATTTCAAAAAGTATTCCGAAGAAGTGTCCTCATAATAGAAAGTGCTCTCAAAGTTAATGCATTTAAAACAACCAAGTTCTGCTTGAAGAAGTTTCAATAAGACATTGCAGATCTCAGTCATTTCTAGTACCGATTGCTTAAGAGGAATACCTGTTGGAATTGATTTTATAAAAAGAAAGTGCTCAATTATAACATAAATTTAATAGTTATTCATAATAATGTGAACATGCAGGAATTGAATTTTATTACAGATTATTACTAAAAGCAATAAAAATATGCTTAAAATACAGTTTAAACACCAGCAGAACAAGTGGAAATGTGTCTGCCAAAATTTTATGCAAATGTCTGCTTGTGGCATGGGATTAAATTCTCATCTGCCAAAAAAAAAATCTAACTTAAACAATTACACTTGACATGAAGATGATGTACTGTAGAAAATCACTAGATACGCAAATAGAAAGAAGCTCTAATGATGACAAAATCACTAATGTCAAAGATGCGTATTAGGAATTTTAACTAAAATCATTACATGAACTGAAAGAATAAAAAACAATCAGTGTGAATATATTTTTGTACAGTATATTTAAAATATGTACACATAAATTAGTATGCTTGATATTACAAGTAGATACCTAACTATTTCACCTATATGCCTAACATTTTATATCACCCAAATGTTCCCTCTAAGGACAAAAAAAATTAAAATATTCTTATTGTGAAATAGAGAGTTATCTGTTATTCAGAACTGTTTCAAATGTGTACATAAGAACTTGCCTTCTGTTTAGAAATGTTCTAAATATATGCACATAAAACAACTGTCAGAGTCTGAAGTGGAAAACAAAAAAAATAACTATGACTAGTTCAAAGGAGGAGAATTCAATGCAAGAATTTAATTAAAAGGGTGAAAAGTCAAATCAAACATGACTTGGTTATGAAATCATGAATAAAGCATGAAGCTAAGACAAAAAATAAAAAGGCTACAGGTACATGATAAAATCAGGAACCATAGAAGGGATATAACCACTGCTGGACACAATACACTGGTCAAAGCAGAAACCAAGACAAAATTACCCTGGCTTTTCCCTTCTTCATCTCTTGCTGTCTAATTCTATTCAAGTATCGTCTTTTGTCCAAATTCAACTGATGAAACAACAGTTGATCTGGTTGGATGGGAAATGAATCACAGTTAAAGATTTCAAAATAAATGCATATTCATAGTTGTGTAATGTGTTTTCCTATTTCCAATTTTAAGAGGTCATTTACACTTAAAAATTAGAAAATATAATGTCACGTTTGACCTAAACATGACAGTCTATAACGCTTTTAATTGTATTTACAACCAAGTATATCATATAATACTTATTTAAATTATATAAATTTCATTAAAAGCTTAAGTTTCAATAACTTTACAATATAAAAATCTATCATAAATATATACAAATTTCATTATTTAACTTTAATACACTACCTAGAATTTGCTCTTTAAATTGACAACATATTAAAAAAGAATGCTTCCACTAGCTTTCTTTTAATTAGCATTAACTTAATTGTTTTAAGTTCATTGTTTTAAGTTTTAAGTAATTGTTTACACACGTGGCAGGGATGATCAAGATATATCTATTATAGAATCTTTGATTTGCATTTGCCCATCCAGTAATTTGCCTCTATACTTAAATTATTTGTGGAAATTCTCAAACTAATTTCTGATGGCTTCTTTAATTCATGTCTTCCTATTTTATACTTTTATTGAGGATACCACCCACTGCGGAAAGTTGGCTTAACTTCCCTAAGTGAGTTGAACTACAACTCTTCTCGCGTCCAATTGATTTATGAGCTTAAACTTATTTTAGCATTTAATTATATATTATACTTTTCATTTTTCCCCCTAGCCCCATGCAAATTGAACTAAATGTGAAGTATTTCAGGACACCTTTATATCCCCAGCATTCTGTACCTTTTCTGGTATGCTAATTGATGCTTAATACATATATGATAAATAAATCAATGAACTGATTTAATAGTTTATGAATTTTATTTCTAAGACATTAAAACTAATTTTGGGGGTTTCAACTATGGTTCTTTATATGGTTTCTTGAATATATGATTCATATATTCATACACACACAGTAAAACAGAAGATTAGAGTTTAAAACTTCAAACAGGTTGGGGTTTGGGAATTATTTGAAGATTTGTTTATGAACTGCAATTAATTATGAGAGAGATATTTAGTAAAAGTAACTTGTGGGGAGTTTTCCTCATGACCATTTGGTAGTGAGAAAATATATTAAAGGTAATTTTGCTTAACACTTTATTTTTATAATTTACTTCTGTAACATATATTCCCTATGTAACATGTCTAGTATAAATGTTATTTCAGTTAAAATCTCATCTTTAAATTATTACAGTTTATTTTATATAATATATGTAATATTCTTGTTTGAAAAATGATATATATGCATGTTTTACACAAATATGCTTATTTCAAAATATCCTAAATCTACTATAATATATCCCCAAATATCCCAAATCGATATAACAATACAAATAGTAATTTTCATATTGTATAATAACCATTGTCACTTTTCTTACCTTTTTTCTTCTCTTCTCTCACTCCCTTTCATATATATCATTCATTTATTCATGTGCATATCAAATGTTTTTAGTGTCTGCTTTCTAGTAGGCATTGAACATAGACTATTTACAAAATAGATATAAAGCCTATTTACAAGGCCCACATTGACCTTATGGTTAATATTAGTTAGATATTCACAATGATATTGTAGTGTGACCCAATTTATTTTTGGAAGGATGACAAGAAGAATATTAACATCTTAGGGTTAAACAGAGTTTGAAAAAAAGTTTAATAGGCAATAAATGTTGCAAATATAGAGATGGAGATTAAATGCAGATGTGAAGGGAAGGACTAAGTATATATCACTAACACTCATTTTCCATATTAAATTTCCAAGGAAGAAATCTGAGGACAAAGCTTGTCCCTGCTTTCTCCCTCATAACCCACTTCCAATTTAATATGTGTCTTGTCAATTATACCACCATAACAAAATATCTATGAAGTGTTTCCATCTCTACCTTTGTATTACTTAGTTTTCAGCTGCAAACAAACAAACAAACAAGAACAAGAACAAAACACAAAATACAACAAAAAATATAGTGTTTTGAAAACAAAAACATTTATTTCTTGCTCAAAGGTCTGCAGATGATTTTATATTTGGCTGGGATCTGATAGACCTAATCCAGACTACAGGTTGGATTCAAGTCTGTTCCACATAATTCTTCAGCCTGGGTTTAGAGGCTTTCTAATACATGTTTTTCTCATGCTGATGTCTACCAAGAAAAAATTCACTGAAAATTTAAGCAAACAGACATTTATTTGGGTAATTTGAGTTACAATTTGGGAGACACAAATTCTTGTAGAAACCTGAACTATGTTCCAAGAAACACAGAGGAGCCGGTTACAAGTGCAAAAAGTTACAAATCTGGTTCTCATTTAGGTCTTCTGTGCAAAACATGGATTGAAATTAAGTTAACTGGGATTGGTTGAGTTAACATGCAAATGAGGGAGTAAGGTTTATTAAGCTGAATGGGCTTCTTTCAAATGAAGAATTCAGATTATTCAGATGCCATGGTGAAGGGAAAGTCCACTCCGAGGGCTTTGAGGATGGCTTGAAAGTTCAAAAAGTTTATAGTTATTCATGTTCACAAATTCCCTCTCCCTTAGGGCCTCCCAATACTATTTTTAAAAAAGACTCTCTTAGGCTTGCTTATTCTATTTTGAAAGCTCTTTTTACAGTGGTTGGCATAAACACTTGAAGGCAAGTGGAAACCTGTGAATTTTCTTAAGTTATTGGCCACAGTAATTAGCACACTGTTCCTTTGCCTACATTTCGTTGGTCAAGGTATATCATATAATATGGCCAAGCTCACTATCAATGGACAAGGCCAATATACTTTACTGGTCCTAGTGGGAGATACTTTAAATTCACAAGGCGAGGGAATGTATATATAATTCTTGTAACACAATCACAATCTAACTGCAAAAACTCTAGTGTTTCGTCAACTGAATTATCCCAGTTGTTTTTAACAAACCACCTATGTCCTGTTGTTCCAGCTACCACCTCCAACCAACTACCAAAAGACAATACTTTGAAACAAACAAACAAATCAACAAAACAACAATTTAAATTATTACTCTACTTAGAAATAATTTAGTGAGTTGCCATAATATTCAGGACAATGTTGTGCTATATAGCATTACCTATAAGATCTCTTTAATCTCTGATTCTGTTTACTTCCCAATTTGTCCTCCTGACCCAATTAATTCGCTATTTTCATGATGTTCACTATTCCCTAATACCTTTCCCCCTTTCTACATTTCATTTTAAATAGTCCTAAATCATTTCTTTTAATATGAATGTTATGCTTCTCCCAACCTAGGAAGATTTTATATTCCTCTTTATAATCTGAATTGTGATTTTCTCTTGACATTCACTTATACCATAGATTTTTCATGCCCTTTTCACAAGAGCCATCACATAATATTAAAGATATCTCTCTGTATCCAGTTGACCATAATAGACTATATGTTTTTTAAGCTTTTATGTTCTTCAAATTCTCAGAAACTGATATATAGGACATAATGGAAAAATAACTTGCTGGGCACCTATGAAATACATTTCCAAGTAACCATATTAAAAGATGTCCTGGTTATGAAAGTACACAACGCATGGGCCCTATCTTCAAGTTTATAATCTTGTAAAGATGACAAGATTAAGATATATGTCATGATGTGAAAGGATTTATATTAATGGTACAAATTGTGTGTGTATGTGTTTGTACAAGTCTTCTGTTATATGGGATTTTGCTTAGATATTTGCTAGATATTTGGTGTTGGGTCATTGGAGTTTTAAAACAGATCATTGAAATGACCAAAATTATGTTTTGGCCGTAATTAACAAGTGACAATAACAGAATAAGTTGAAAGACACATTCAGGATGGAGCTGAAAGCATCAATAAATTATTGAAGTATTCTAATTACAGGTCAAATTCCTTAGTGATTTCTGATTTTGAAAGACTGATAGATCCACAAAATTCATGGAATATGGACACTGGAAAGGACATTAGAGAACCTCATGCAATCTCTTCAGTATATAGGGAATGCTTTTAACATCAGCCCTAAAAATTATGATTATTAGTCAACCTATATCAGATTCACGAATTTGAATTTCAAAACAGAAGTAGTGGGTGAACTCAAGGAACCTCTAGATAACTATAAAAAGAGGCTACTGAAAATACATAGTAACAAAAAAAGCTATTATTACAGCATGGAAAGCTATTTGTCAACTGATGAATTTTGTGTGCAGAATTACAGAAAAGTATGTAAATATTCCACCCTTAAGAAAAGGGAACATAATTTCCCAATCCTTAATTTTAGGTGCTCATATTTATTTTTCAAAAGAAATAGTAGGGGACAGAATGAATAAAGTATAACTTTACAGTGGAGAAATCTGATAAATGATCAAGGTCAGTATCAGCAGTCATAAATCATATTGGTAAAAATTGCTATTGATAGATATCATGTGATAAAATTGGCACTTTCCCTAGTGTTATCTTCATCCCCAAAACCTTTACCCTCAGGCTAATTATGAGAAAAACATATGATAAATAGAGAAGCACTATACAATATGAGGCTTTGTAATCCTCAATACTGCCAAGGTCATAAAAAAAAAACAAAAACAAGGAAAGTCTGAGAAGTTGTCACAATTAAGAGGAGATTAAAGAGGCATGAAAATTAATGTACTGTAGTACCCTGGATGAATTCTTAGAAAAAAGAACAATAGGTAAAAAGTGATGTACAATTAAAAAAAAACTGGATTTCAGTTAGTAATAATGTATCAATAGTAGTACATCGATCATGACAAAATGTAACTTACTAATGTAATCTGTTAATAATAGAAAGAGTAAGTAGAAAGTATACAGGAACTCTTTGTATCATGTTCTCAATTTTTGCTGTAAACCTGGAACTGTTTTAAAAATAACTTCTATTAGTTAAAAAAAATGGACAAAACTAAACACTGAATATTTAAATTATGAAATGGTGCCTCATTGACTGGTGGACTGGGAAAGCCCAGGCCATGAGGACACCACCCAGCCCATCCCAAAGATATTGCTGAAGGCTCTTGGTCTTGTCACAAGAAAGATGTCAAGAACAGACACAACACGATGGGTGAGTGCCACAATCAGGGAAGTTTATTAAAATGAAATGATGAAAGTACACACTTGAAATGAGAGAGAGAGAGAGAGAGAGAGAGAGAGAGAGGTTGCAAGTCCAAGGGAGCACAGACACTAGGTGCTGCATGCTCTGGGGATTGGGTTTCTATCTTTTATAAACAGTTGTTAACAAGGGATAGGCATATTCATTACTTCAGGTGGGGATCTCATGTAAGCAGAGTTTTGCATCTTTTCTTCCTTAATTGATCAGAGGTTTCTGGCCTACTTTGCCAGCCATTTGGGCCTATCTGGTTTGATTCATCTTCTTGTGGCTTTGTTTTGGAGTGCAGCCAAGGCAGGCCTCTGACTTTCCCCATAGCTGGCCATGACTTTATCTTTGCTGGCCTCTAGGCATCCTGTTAGAACCTAACTAACTGTCTCCAACACCTCCATAATATTAGTACTATTAATAATAAATAATAATATTTAAAGAAAATAAAACCTATTCACTACAAAGGTATTATATAGTGGTCTTCCAGGAATCTTAAAACATCTCCTCTTCTTCCATT
This sequence comes from Leopardus geoffroyi, assembly GCF_018350155.1. Lineage (NCBI taxonomy): Eukaryota > Metazoa > Chordata > Mammalia > Carnivora > Felidae > Leopardus > Leopardus geoffroyi. Next base: position 154,105,657 of record NC_059327.1, read on the forward strand.
TGGTTATTTTAGATATTTTGTAAACTATTACATGGCATATGCATGTATATATTGATGAGGGACCATAAGGCAAGCTGAAGGCCAAGCACAAGCTAGCACACCACCACCTCTCCTCCCCACAGGTGGGATATGTATGATATTCTTCAGGTGCTTCTGGCTGCCCAAGAACAAAGAAAGGACCAAATACAAATGGTTTAATTTGACAGAAGTCTCCATCAGTATACAAATATCTTAGTGTAATTACAAAAAAACGAGCAATCTTATCAATAGCCTAAAGTCCAGGAACACCCTACTGTCTTAATGTTAATGCTTTGCTAGAGGGAAACAACCTTAGCTTAAAGATAGCTAAGCTTCTAGTAATCTCTGAGTATTCTTTAGTATATGCAAATCCCTTTAAGAAACCTCCTCTTGATTTTACCTCCCCCAACTCCATAGTATATAACCAGTCACTCTTCACAACCCCAGTGCAGCTCTTCCTGCCCATGGGTCCTGCCCTGTGCTTTAATAAAATCACTTTTGGCACCAAAGATGTCTTCAAGAATTCTTGGCTGTCAGCTCTGAACTGCCATCACCCCAAAACCTCATCATATATCACCTTTGTTGCCATATATTAAACTCTCTAAGGAAATAAAGAAAATTTGAAAATGAATCAGTACTTAAGTCTTATTAGTCAACTAATTATTTGATCAAAAATAAGTAATTATTTGTTAGTTGCTGAATTACTTTGGACTAATATATGTCTTTGAATACGATGAATAATTTACTGCAGAAGTTATCAATTTTGGATTAAACGTAGTAAAATTCTTACTGCATGTGTGAAGTGCCCTTGGATCATGTCAAAAAATACTTCTATCCAATCATCTTTAGTGTTTCTCTGCTATACCTCCAGAGAGTTTCTGATTAATTTATATATGTGTGCAAGTAATTCTAATTATTTCCCTTGGTGTGCATAATTATTCATTTCTCCATATTAAATCACATCTGTTCTCTAGCTCAATCAAAAATTTAGATTGTATATACTTGTATATACTTCTGAATTTTTCATGAATTGCCAATACCTGAATTAACATGAGTATCCCTCCCCATTTTCTATTAATCTTCATAAGTGCCTAACTATTTTTTCCTTAGTCAGTAAAGAGAGAATAAGTAACTTTGTCTCTCATATCAGTGTTATAGCTCATTTAAAGCACTGTGTTTTAGGCGCCTGGGTGGCGCAGTCGGTTAAGCGTCCGACTTCAGCCAGGTCGCGATCTCGCGGTCCGTGAGTTCGAGCCCCGCGTCGGGCTCTGGGCTGATGGCTCAGAGCCTGGAGCCTGTTTCCAATTCTGTGTCTCCCTCTCTCTCTGCCCCTCCCCCGTTCATGCTGTGTCTCTCTCTGTCCCAAAAATAAATAAACGTTGAAAAAAAAAAAAAAAGAAAAAAAAAAAAGCACTGTTTTCAGGGCACCTGGGTGGCTCACTCAGTTAGTGGCCAATTTTTGCTCAGGTCATGATCTCACCATTCATGAGTTCAAGCCCCATATCAGACTCTGCTGATACTCCAGAACCCAGGCCTGGAGGCCAGGTGCCCCCTCCCCAGTTTATGCTCAAGCTCTCTCTCCCTCAAAAAAATAAATAAACATTAAAAATATTTAAAAAAAAAACACTAAAGCACTCTTTTTTCAAAGAAGGAATATATTTTAAGTGTCTGAGTCATTTTCCCATTATTTTCTCCTTGTTTTCCCTCTGTCAGTGATTACTGTGGTTTTACTTACATAATAGGTAAGGTAGGATTCAGTAGGCAGAAAGAGACAGGCTAGGGCTTGAAGTTCTCCTGGTGGGGGAAAAACACATATTTTAAAACCTCTCTTCCGGAAAGTCTAACCTTGAGCAAACTCCTTCAGGTGCAAAATTCCTCTTAATGTAATAGATACCACCTACCCCACCGCCACCCCAGGTTTCCGTCAGGAATTTGACAAAAGACCTCACTGAAAATCAAGTAGACCATAAAACATGTGACCCACATGAAACCATATGGCTATAGACCACCCCGCAAAAGTCAGAAACAAGCCAATCAAAAAGGAGTGACTAGGCATTTAGCATTACCAAGCCAATAAGCGTAGAACCTGAGAATGAACAACGGGGAAGGAAAGGGACCTACCAAAATCCTTTAAAACACAGTTCCTTGCCTTTAGTCGGGGGTATTCACTTTTGAATGCCCCCTCTCTATAAAGAGAGCTTTTGATGAGGTTTTAGGGTGATGGTGGGTGGTCCGGAGCTGATGGCCAAGAAAGAATTCTTGAAGACATCTTTGGTGCCAAAAGGCAGTTTTATTAAAGCACAGGGACAGTACCTGTGGGCAGAAAGAGATGCACCAGGGTTGTGGAGTGACTGGTATTATACTATAGACTTGGGAGAGGTAAAGTCCAAGGGGAAGTTTCCAAAAGAGATTTTCTGGAGCCTAGCTATTGTCAAGCTAAGGTTGTTTTCCCTCTAGCAAAGCATTAACATTAAGACAGTAGGGAATTCCTGGGGAACAGTTTACTCTGCCTGCCTCAAATTTGTCAATGGGCTGCAGGTTAAAAGGAAATTCAGTTTTATCTGACATTTCCTTCTTGCCTTTGTTCCCCACATCACTATGGAGGGGAGGGTGATGTTGATGCTCCAGGAAACTGAGTCTATAAGTTTCTGGAGATTAGGCTATTGATAAGATTGTCTTTTTCTTGTAATTTACTATGATATTTGTAAACTGATGGAGATTCTTAGTTTAACCATTTGTTTTCTGTCCTTTCTTTTGTCCTTGGGTAGCAAGAAGTGCCTGAGGAATGTCACATATCCCACCTTGGCTGAGGGGGGGCGGGAAGGAATGCTAGCTTGTGCTTGGCCCTCAGTCTGCCTCATGGTGCCTCATCACTTTCATAATATTCTTACCTTCTGATCTTATACTATAATAAACTTTTGCCTGGTGCTCATTTAATTCTGTGTCCACCTTCTCATTCTTTGAAGTGGTGTGACAAGAACCCTGGGTATTGAGGTAAAGAGTCCTACAACACCTATCCCTGACTTAGCAGATAACAACTAAGGGATGATTATGGTTCTCAATTTTCTTTAACTGGAAAAGAAGAATAGTTCTAAAATTTCTTAAAACGATCTCAGTATTCTTTTTTTCTGAAAGCCAACTATAATAATGAAAATGTTTGTATTCTAGAAGACCTACTAGAGTGGCAAGGACCAAAGTTTGGCAAAAGTTCCTATCCTCTCCAACGTGATCTTGTGAACATGGCAAAGACCTGCAATTCCCTTTTCACATTATTACATTAACATGTAGTTAATTTTCAGGAGAGTGCATTTATTTTTTGTGCATTCTATTCTGTAATGCAGACAGGGCTGCAGCTGAAGTTCTTGGTAATCACAAGAAAAGATTCACTTAGGATAATGAGGGGAAGCTACTAACAGGAAGTGCTTATAAGATGGAAGTGCTTATAAAAAATGCATAATTTTACCTCAATCCCTGGTAAAAATTTTTCATTGCTCAGAAAGTTCATCCTGTTCTTGGTTATTTTTTTAACAAGTTTTTCCTCCATCTTGATTTCTCTGTTTTATTTATTAGCAACCATGTGTCAGAAATCAGGTGTTTTTGCCTATCCCCCAGAGTTAGTGATGAAGTTTTGAGGTGATGGGAATTTCATGGGGTCTGGGGCCAACGGCCAAGAAAGAATTCTTGAAGACGCCTTTGGTGTAAAAAGGTGATTTTATTAAAGCCCAAGGACAGGACCTATGAGCAGGAAGGGATGCACTGGGGTCCTGATGGGTAAATCATTATATACCTTCAGGTTGGGAGGGGTCAAGGATAGAGTAATGTCTATATATGTCAAGTATATGTCAAGTATAGAGTAATGTCTAAGGAATTTTGGAAGCAAGGTTTCCAGGACCTTGAGGGGCTAGCTGGTGCTAGGGAAACACCATGTATTACCATCTAATAAACACCTCAGTCATAAGACCCTTCAGATGTAAATCAGGGGACCATAATCTTGGAATATGATTGCCAGCATATATCTTGGGACAGTTGAGATAAAAGAAGCAGGCTTATAGGATCCTCAAGGTTGAGATATTGTTAAGCTAAGGTCTCTTTTTTCCCTGGCAAAGTGTCATCATGGAGGCAGTGGAGCTCCTAGAGGGAGGTCACTCTGCGGGTTTCGAGGATTTGTCAATGGGCTGTAGGCAGTAAGGGAATTTAAGTTTTTATTTGCCTTAGTTTCCCATATCACCATGGCAAGCACTGAAACCCCTTTCCTTTGTTCTTGGGTAGCCAGGAGTTTCTGGGGAATATCACATATTCCACCTGGGACGGGGTAGTATGCCAGCCTGTATTTTGCCCTCAGCTTACCCCACTCCTTCATCACTAGGTCTTATATTTAGTATTTAATTTTCTTACTTATAAATGGAAGTTCTGATTTTGTGCAATTTCCTGACCTCACTGGTAAACATTCCTCATAATATGCTGGGCCCAATATCTGACCTTGATCTCTGTCCATAAAATTCCTTCTAAAAGATATTTTAAAAAGTTACAGTACAGCCACTCTGGAAGATAGTCTGGTAGTTTCTTACAAAACTACACATACACTTACCATATGATCTAGCAATTACTTTCCTTGTTATTTATGCAAATGAGTTGAAAATTTACATTTACACAAAACCTGCAGATGAATGTTTACAGTAGGTCTACTCAAATTCATCAAAACTTGGAAGCATCTATTCCTTCAATAGATGAATGGATAAATAAATTGTGGTACATCTTATGAGATTCATCCTCTGACTGCAGTGGAATTGACAACTAGAAAATCCCCAACTAGATGACAATAGCACAATAGGTATCTAAACTATTTATGGTTTAAGTAAAAAAATCAAATGAGCAATATCAGAAAAAAATGTTTTTAAATATTTTAAACTGAGTATCGATGGCAGTATCTGTCAACACATCTTTGATGCAGCTAAAATAATGACTAAAGGGAAATTTATAAGTACAGTTATATATAATTGTGCAATTATTTGTAAATAATATATAATTAAATGTATAATATATAATATGTGATCATATATAATATGTACAAAAGTGTAATTACAAATAACAAAAAAGGAAGATTTTAAATAATTGATTTAAGCTATCATCTCTATAGCTAGAAAGTCTAGTAAATCAAGGCAGAGATATAAAATAATAATGATTACTCAGTGAAATAGAAAACAAATATTCAGTAAAGAAAACCAATTAAGCCAAAAGCTTGCTCCATTAAACAAATGTATTATACTCTAGAATGATCTAGAAGAAAGGCAGGAAGGCAGGAAGAGAAAGAAGGAAAGAAAGAAAGAAAGAAAGAAAGAAAGAAAGAAAGAAAGAAAGAAAGAAAGAAAATGGAAGAAATAAATAAGTCAGTAATTGTTAAGATTATCAGTAAAAACAGAGAGTGGGGGATAAAAGTGTGGTCACTATGGACTCTTAAATCATTTTGAAAGATAATAATGAGAAATGACAAATTTTATCCCAATAAAGTTGACAATTTAGATAAATTGGACAAATCCCTCAAAACATAAAACAAAAGAAGACTTGGCTATATCAATAGAAGGAAAAAAATGCGAAACTGAACACTCCTTTATTAAAAAATATTGAACTCATTACAAAACACCTCCCACAAAGAAAAGTAGTGGCCAAGAAACTTTCCCTGAAATACAGGGAAAATTCTTCCAAATATATAACAAAGCATCAAGATCATCCTAACACACTATTTTCTAGTGAATAGAATTCACTAACAATTACTTGTTTTCAATTGGCCTGGAAGTGAATCTAATTGTCATTTTCCATACCATTGGCTACATTTCTCTTAGTACTGAAGGAAACATTTCTTCTTCCTGGTATTTTCTTGATGACTGAAGAGAAAAAAAAAAGTCTAAATTAGATGTTAATTTTGCCTGTTGTCACTAATGTCTGTTTTCACACCTTGCTGTTAATGCAAATAGATTTTAATTTAAATGCAATTTCCTTCAGGAATTTCAAATCAGTGAGGCACAAGTGGTAGCAGTGGTCCAAAGACATTAACATTTTTAGTTATCACTATCCTAAGAAGAGAGCTGTAAACCAGCTGCCATTTGTCTTTCCATCTCTGCTGTATAAATTCCTCTCAGCTTCTCATACCTATTGGCCATAATAAATTGTATCATTTCCCACATGCTTCAAACTCCTGTGCATATAAAATCATGATTCTTTTTTTGTGAAGCAAGAGGTGGTGAATGGCAAGAAGGAAGGTTTGGTCTGATTTAAAAATGTGAATTCATTTTGAAGGATCTTCATGATGATGGTGAAGAGGAGGAGGAGGAGGAAGATGACAACATCCCGATGAAAAAGCCAATCCCATAGTCAATTAAACTGCAGGAAAAATAGGCCATTGTCCTTAGTCTTAATACAGAGATTCCCATAAAAACTAAGGAAAGCAGCAGCTCACAGGTGGCTGTGAATAAATTTGGATGCATTTGTAAAGACAGGTTTTGCTCTAGGCATAACCAACTGGAGCATTTTATACAACAGCTATGCTCCGTGGTTTCAATCTCCAGGCCTATAAGGGAATTCCTGATTACTTTATATTGGATCTCTTACTAATAGTACTCAAAACTTGAAGCTCTTACTCTTAGATATTGCCTCTCTTAATGATTCCCAGGTCTCCTTAGTGCCACCTAAATTATTCAGATATTGGTTTATCAAGTCTCTTTTCTATTGCCTCTTTGTGAGACTCCCCGCTGAGCTTGAATGTGCACAGAGGAATGCTCAGATAAAATAAAAAAGGAATTTAAGAGCAATAAGAGTGCTGTCTTTCTCCACTCCAATAAGAACATTTAAGACACACGTGAGATTTTTTACCCCTGTTGGCTCTCACTTTTATTACAACATCTTTTCTCAAATTGGCGAAGTAGACAAACAGCTATTCCAGTGTGATTTTTGTACTACTAAACAACAGGGGATGGTGATGCAAAGATACAGCTAAATGATTTTCTTTCTCCCAAGGTATCAGCCCACAAATAAACAGTATATCTACTGTAGAGACTGCTTTCTAGTTCAGTAGTCTTAAGGAATTTGGAAAACCAAAACAACAGAATGCAGTGTATTAATATGGTCTGTACAATACAGTCTGTGAGGATCTTATGTAAGATTTAAACATGTATCTAAATAACTCTAATTAGCTAAGCCACGTTTCTTTATTCCCACCTCAGCCTGATTTGTTAGTTTCCCTCAAACAGCAGATGCTATTAATAAAGACTGGCACCCTCATCTTCAAAATATTCCTACATTAAGAAATTGGAAGTATTCATTATTTCAATGAGTTGTTGGATCTTTGAGAATTTTGCAATGAAATTTTGATGGAGTTATTGAAAATATTATAATTCTTTCTTTCACTTACGAAAAACAGCCCAACTATTGCAAGATGAGCTTTAAATGTATTACAAGTGTTTAGCTCTTGTTATCCATTTTTCAAAATTTTGAGAAAATTGACATGCTATATGAAAAAAAAATGAAGAAACTGATCTATTTTGATCCCTCCCTTAATAATGCTCCCCTCAGTTTGATGAAATTTTAGACTGGCTCTTATATGACTCTAGGACTCTGACCTCCCTTTTCTTATAGCAGTAACTTAAAACAAAACAAAATGAAAACAAAAAACATGTAATTGTAAATCCTTTGTAATTATAAATTGTTTGTCTCTTTGAAATGTAAATCCTTTAAAAAGATCCTAGCCAGTTTCACAATCTGGGATCTCTTTCTCAAGAACAGAGAGGCATCTCTCTGAAATGAAATCAAGAAGGAAGTACCCAGATTTCCAGTCTTTGTGCCCTGCCCCAAGTTGTAAACTGTTACTTGTTATGTAGATAGGAGACAGTTTACTTTTCCTTCGGTTAGGGTCAAGATTCCTACAATTACAAACTCTCCAACCTTTGTTTAAGCAGAGTTGAGGTCTTGCCTCTGCATTCTGAGACTGCATTCTGGCCTCTCTACACTGCAGCAACAAATTCAAATAAAGTCTTCCTTGCCTGCTTAACCTTTTGCTGTGCATTTTTTGTTTTTGACATAAAATAAATCAGTTGATATACATGTTTAATATAGAAAGTGACAGGGCCTACAATAGTGATTCTTAATTTGTGCGGCAAGAGATCCGAACTTTATCTCCATATTGATTTGGGGTTAAGTAAATGATTAAAAATATTTCTCTTGCTTTTGTATTATTATACTTATTTTCTAAATATCTTTCCAGCTCTCACACACATATATATGCACACACACACACACACACACACACACAACACACACACACACATTATTAGAAGAAATTTGTTCAGGTGATAATGGAGGCTAAGAAGCCTCAAGATGTATAGTTAGCAAGCCAATGTTACAGTTCTAGTCCAAAGGCCAGAACAATGATGTCCCAGAATGAAGACTCAAGCAGAGCCAGTGAATTTATTCTTACTCCACTTTTTTGTTCTATTTGGACCTTCAGTGGCTTGAATAAAACCCATCCACACTGGGAAGGGCAATCTGCTGTACCCAGTCTACCAAATTAAATGTTAATCTCATCCAGAAACACCCTCAAAGACATACTCAGAATATTAACCAAATCTCTAGACACACACTGACACAGTGAAGTTGATAGATAAAATTAACCGTTAAATTTAGTGACTTCTATCCCATATTGTCCACTGAGCCTAAGGTTCTGAATGATTTAGCTTCTATTTTCTTTGTTTTTTTTTGTAAATATGTATCAATATTCATCAGAATTATTTCTTTGCATCATTAAACAATGAAATAACTTACTTCCATCTTATTCTAAATCACTATATCATTTAATGGTTTTTATGAAAAATATCTTGTCAAATTTCCACTTGACTCACACTTATTTTATTTCCATTAAAGAAATTTTTCCATCTTCCATAATCTTTCTGATGAATTACCTAAGTAATTTAATGGGGAACATTTTGCTGTAATTTTCTTAATGGAAGGAGGGATAATTTTCATAAAGAACTGGCATATTATACATTATTTCATAATCTGTATTTAGAATGTTCCATTATAATTCTATTTATAGTGGATGGAATATTTGTTCGGTAGAAAATTCTACTCATTGTAAATATTAAAAGGTATATACAATTTTTCTCTATAAGACTATTACATAATTTGCTTTAAAAACAAAACTGTACTATACTCCAAAACATAACAAAATGGTCCCTTCTTTACCTTTAGTAAAATATTTTTTAATTAATTATTTTTTTGAGAGAGAGAGTGAGCACATGTGCTCATGAGCATGAGTGGGGGAGAGGCGGAGAAAGAGGGAGAGAGAGAATCTGAAGCAGACTCTCCACTGTGAGCACAAAACCCTACATGAGGCTCAAACTCACGAACCATGAGATCATGACCTGAGCCAAAAGTGTCAAACACTTAACCAACTGAGCCACCCAGGTGCCCCAACTTTAGTAATATATATATTTTTAATTTTAATGTCTTTTTTTCTAGTATCAACATAGTTCCTTTAACCCTGTCATAGTTGCTGTTTGCATGGTATAATTTTTCCAAACTCTTTTTTTTAAATTTTTTTTAACGTTTATTTTTTATTTTTGAGACAGAGAGAGACAGAGCATGAACAGGGGAGGGGCAGAGAGAGAGGGAGACACAGAATCTGAAACGGGCTCCAGGCTCTGAGCTGTTAGCACAGAGCCCGACACGGGGCTCGAACTCACAGACCGTGAGATCATGACCTGAGCCAAAGTCGGACGCTTAACCGACTGAGCCACCCAGGCGCCCCATCCAAACTTTTATTTTCAATCTAAAAGTATCTTTGAAAATAAAATCTATCTCTAATATATGGCATGTAGTCCAACTTTCCTTTTTTTAACTTTTATTAATTAGTTAATTATTTATTTAATTGTGTTATTTGAGAGGGGGAGGGACAGAGGGGAAGAGAGAATCTTAGGCAAGTTCCATGCTCAGCATGGAGCCTGACCCGGGACTCCATCCCACAACCCTGGGATCATGACCTGAGCCAAAATCAAGAGTCAGACACTCAACCAACTGAGCCACCCAGGCACCCACAATCTTAGTTTTTATTTTTACTTCTAATTTTAGAAAATACCTGCCTTTTGTTTGTAGTGTTTATTATATTTATGTTTAAACTGATTTCTGATAATGTAAGATTTATACTAATCAATTTTCTATTTTCTTTCTATATGTTTTATGGGTTTTTGTTTCTCTATTTCTTCATTATTGCCTTCTTTTCTTTTAAATAATGTTTTGTATTGTGCCATATTTTTAAAATTGTTTTCCTAATGGTTGTACTTCCAATTATAATTAACATCTTAACTTAAAACAATCTTGTCCAGATTGATAACAAATTTCAGTAATATACAAAAACTTTGTTCTGAAATAGCTTCATTGCCTTCTCCCCCCCATGCTATAATTATCATACAAAGCATAACTTAAAGCATTTTAATCCCAAACATATATAATTATTACTTTTTGCTGTTTTCTTTAAAAACCATATAGCAGAAGAAAAGTGTCACAGATAAAAATACATTTGTACTTTGTTTTATATTCACCAGTGACCCTTACTTTTTCATGATGATTCAAGTTCTTTTCTTTTTTTTTAATTTTTTTTAATGTTTATTTATTATTGAGAGAAAGACAGAGAGAATGAGCAGGAGACGGGCAGAGAGAGGGGGGAGACACAGAATCCGAAGTAGGCTCCAGGCTCTGAGCTGTCAGCATAGAGCCCAATGCAGGGCTCGAACTCACAAACTGCGAGATCATGACCTGAGCCAAAGTTGGTCACCCAACCGACTGAGCCACCCAGGCACCCCTAATTTTTTTTAATTTTTATTTATTTTTGAGAGAGAAAGAGACAGCGCATGCGCAGGGAGGGGCAGAGAGAAGGGGGAGACACAGAATCCTAAGTAGGCTCCAGGCTCTGAGCTGTCAGCACAGAGCCCAACAAGGGGCTCGAACTCACAAACTGCGAGATCATGACCTGAGCCGAAGTTGGACATTCAAACAACTGAGCCTCCCAGGCACCCCAATTCAAGTTATTTTCTAGTGTCCTTTTATTTCAGCCTGAAGGATCCTGTTAATATTTTTTGTAGGAAGATCTGCTTTTGATGTTTTCTTTCTAATTTTGTCTTAATTTGTTTTAATTTTTCCTTCATTTTTGAAGAAATGTGTTGCTGTTATAAAATTCTTCATTGATAGGTTTTTAGAAATCACTTTATGGTGTCCCAGTGCTTTCTGGCCTCTGAAGCTTCCTATAAGAAGTCAGCTATTAATCTTATTGATGATTCCTTGTATGTAATAAATTATTCTTTCTTTGTCTTTGTCTTTCTACTATTTCACTATTTTGTAATTGAGGGTCTATTTGAATGTAGTTGAAGTTCGTTGAGCTTCCTTGATTTAAAAAAATTTTTCAAATGATCTTTTTTCTCTGTTTTTCTTATCTCTGGATGTCCCATTATGTGTTTATACTTGATGGTGTCTCACAGATCTCTGAGGGTTTCTTCATTTTTCTTTAATTTTTTTCCTTGAAATTCTTCAGACTGAATATTCTCAATTGACCTATCTTGAATTTCACTCATTTTCCCCTCTGCAAGGTCAAATTTACTGTCGTGCTTTCCTAGTGAACTTTTCATTTCAGTTATTTTACTGTTATTTTATTTATTCAACTTCACATTTTCTATTTGGTTGTTTTTAAGTAATTTGTCACTTTTTATATTTATTCTGTATTTGGTAGAACATTGTTCTCATCCTTTTGTTTAACTGTTTGGATGTGATTACCTACGGTTTTTTGAAGCGATTTATGACAACTGATTTAAGTGCTTTGCTTAATAATTCCTATATATCAGCCTTGTCAGGGTTCCTTTTTAATTGACTTTTTGTCCTAGTTTATGCACTATACTTTTCTGTTTCTCTGTATGTCTCATATTTTGTTGTTGTTGAAAACTGGACATAAAAATACATACATATATACAGACATACACAAACATGGCAACTCTGGAAGTCAGAATAATCTACCAGAGGATTTTGTTACTGTTGTGTTGTTATCATTGTTATTTGTTTGTTTAATAATTGTCCTGGACTCTTTCTATAATATCTATATTTTTGTCATGTGCTGCTTCTGAAGGCTCTGTTTAGTTATGTTATTCATCAGCTAATTATACATGCCTTTCACCAGTATATCTCCCGCCATTTGCCAAGGCGTTCTGTGTGTTTGTGGTATGGCACCCTTTCAAAGTTCCAACAGTCTGCAACTTGACCTTGACCTCCACTTCTTAATTTCCATGAGCCTCAAATCACCCAGAATTGAGAGACTAGGGCCTTCTTGGATATTTGCTAAACATGAGCACAGTGTACAAGTGCACATAGCCTTGTACATCCCAAGGAATATTTTGCAGCTTTCCAAAGCCCCCTACGGACATCTCATTCTCTAAATTGTCCTTTTAAATACTTTAGCCGCCTTTTTTTCTGTAAAAAAAAATAGTACCACCATCTAGGGCAGTTGCAATGCTAAATAATTTTAGGCTAATTATTTTCAGCAAATGATTCCGGGATAGCATTTCTCAGTGAAGAAGCTGATTCAGATCAAATAAAAGCAATTGCTGAGATTTTTTTTTTCCCCTGAGTGATTCCAGATCAAATAGTTATCTGGGAGTGGGGCTTTTGGGGGGATTTATAAAACCATTCTGTCATTTCCAGGGGCTGTTAGGCTGCTGCTTTTCACAGTTGCCATGAGACTGCTGTTGTTCAAGGTTAACACAGATCTGAAGAGAGTGGGGTACTACTGAAGCAAATTCAAGTGATACAAAGTTCTCTGTTCTTCCTAGGAGTCAGACACATTTCTCAAAGAAACACTCCTCAGATTGCTTAAAGACTTTGATTAACTTGCATAGTTCTGAAAATGTTGATTTTGACAGTTTTCATTTTTTTTTCCAGTGTTCTCACTGCTTTCATGGAAGAGTGGCTTTACAGAGTCCCTTACTCTATCACTCCAGAAATGTCTTTGTACACCCCAAGTTTTAAATATGGTCATTAAAATAATACATTCTATTAAACACTACATTATGTATAGTATAACTAAGAACTGAATATATTTTCATTCTTTTAAAAATGTTTTTTTTTTCCTTCTCTGATGGAAAAAAATGTTTTTTACTATATAATTTATGCCAAGAAGAAAAACAAATCCAGTATGTTTATCATGTGTATTTGTTATATTAAGATTACTCAATTGTAATATAGAAAATAGAGACACTATGAATGGAATCAAGTGGCTTATAGAATATATTTAAAATAGGTAAAATAAATACCTCATATGTGTTATGAACTTCGGGGAAATAAAAGAAGTGTACACAAGCACTCATGAAAATGTTTAGGGATGAGACACTAAACATTCCCAAAGACTGAAATTAGCCATTTATTTGTAATGTCCACTCACGATGCATGTACTTTCTGCTCTAAACATGTAGATAAAAGCAATAGCTGCTTAGCAGATCATCTGTGAGTTATGGTTATTGACAAAGAGTATTTTTCCTGCTTAAACCTTCTGTTCACTCATTATTTCTGTTTATTCACGGATTCCACTTGTACAAGGCTTCCACTGCTTTCTCATTACATTCTTTGTGATTTTTAGCTTTTTGCTCCACTAAAAACTTAAGTAAATCACTAATCCATATCTTGTTTTGGTATTCAAGAGAAGAAAGTATCGTTGATTCCATTAATCACAGTCATCATTATTTGGATAGACATTTAGTGCAGGACTTCTCAAAGACTGCTGATCTGGAAAGAATTAAGGAGTGTAATTGTTGGGACAAGCACTGGGTGTTATATGTAAGTGATGAATAAAAAACAAAAAACAAAAATCAAAAAACAAAACAGAAAAAAACCAAAGAATCAACCGCCTCAGATTGAAAGTAGTTCCAGAAGCTGGGGATAGGAGAGGTGTGCTGGTGGTGCTCAGTTGTGATCAGTGGACGGGATCAAAAGTCTATGGATCAAATAAGTCTGGCAGGCGACTTCCTGTCATAGTATCCTTACAAGTCATGTCACATTGTGGATTTTAATATTTCTTCCTTTCCTGTATTCTCCTCATCAGAATGTCATCAATGGACAGGCTCATCTGATAGCCACTATATTCTGAGAAAATTTGGGATTTTATAGGTAAATATCTCTTCTCAGAGAATTCCCATCCATATATTGTTTTGGGTAAACATGTGCCAGGTAAACCTGCAGGAGCTTTGGAAGGCAGAAGTGAAGCAACAACCCTATTAAAAAGATATGTACGGTCACCGGATTCTGTTGCAGCCCATTAACTTTTTGATGAAATGCTAGTTCACTCTGTTAGTGTGCAGCAGCATCTGGATCCACAGCCCCTCCAGGATCCCCCATGTTCTTCCTTTTCTCCAACTCCTGGACCATCTGCATATTTAGTTCATGATGAAAGTGTCCAGCCTGTCCTGCGGGTCAGCTGTATTACCAATGTTGGTAACCTAGAAGCAGGGGGACACCAACACAGTGTCTAGCTTTTTCTTACAGGTTTCAACTTTTCCTTGTTCTCTCCACTACACATCCACATTTCCTTTCCAATTGTCTGCTTTTCTGAATTCACACCTAGCCAGATGAAAAAGAAAATATGTTCAACTCGTTGGCACGATTGTGTAAACTCAAATTCCTATCAAATTCCATATTCCATACTTTGTATAGTTGTTGTTCTTTATATGGGTAGAATATTTCATTCAAGTAGATCTCCCTTTGTTCTATTGGTGTACTGCCTTAAGGTTACACTATGATCCTTAAGGTTATACTAAGGTTACACTAGCAGAAATTTGTTAGCTTCACTTCCATATGGTAACTCAACTCCTCTCTTTTTTTTGGCAAGCCTACTACTACCAATCAACTACCTTATGAAAACTGAAAGCTATCCTAAAAAACATAGCAAGGGGGACGTTTTAAGCAGCACAATCAATACGTAATAACGATTAAAATAGTCTATAGCTTGGGGGCACCTGGGTGGCTGAGTCAGTAGAGCTTCTGACTGGCTCAGGTCATGAGCTCCTTGTATGTGAGTTCAAGCCCCACATCAGGCTCACTGCTGTCAGCACAGAGCCTGCTGCAGATCCTCTGTCTCCCTTTTTCCCTGCCACTCTCCCACTTGTGCACTCTCTCTTTCAAAAATAAATAAAAACATTTAAAAACAGGCTAAAGTTGTAGAGTGCCTAAATTACAATAAATTCTGTAATACCATCATCTACAAAATTCTTTAGGAAAAATTACAATTTATTTCCCTCACAACTGTTCTTTGAGGTTTGCTGAAAGCTTGCACTAGCTTGTAAGTGCCTCTTGCATGTATCTCTTTTCAATTCTCCTTTCAGTAGTGCCCTTTATGCCACAAAATTGGCATACAAATCAAGGTCTTCCAACCAAGAGCCAAGTTCCAGGCATTTACCAGCATGCCACATCAGGTACATATCATTCCTATGTACACATCTTAAAATTAAAAGGTACCGTATTTATTTATTTTTCTCAGTATAAAACCATGTGGTAGAAGAAACACTACAATAGGTGTGATTTTTCACCACAGTCTTGTTTTTTCCAGTAAGGATACATTTTTGACAAAAAGAATGAAGGATGAAGAGACAAGGTTTTATGATTACTACTTTTGGGGAGGTAGTTTCTCAAAAAAAAAAAAGAAACAAGTTTAGGAAGCTTGTGTGGATAATAGAGATATAAACTGGAAAAGTGATTGCAAGAATATTTTGTGTAAATCGATCCTAAAGTTTTTCAAATCACAAATCACTAGATCATAAGTTTTTCTTGTGATACTGAAGTTATCTCCTTTCTAGTTCGATTAGTTAGCACCTTATAATTTACCACCTGCTATTTACATGCTTCTTATATACATACATTTTACATTTTTATCTCGTTGAAATGAAATGTATTCATAAACACAAATTTGAGTTTCTACATTTGTAAATAGGCAAAAAAAATGATATGGAGAGAGATAAAATTCTTTTAAATAATAGATTTCTTTTGACTCAGAATCTGCTAGGATAAGATATTTCAGTTAAATCTATCAGTGAAATGTCCTCCTCTTTCCCATAAAAAAAAATAAGGTATAATTTGTAAAGTTTTAATCAGCATTATTTTTCATTGAATTTCCAATTAAATTTGCATTTGATGGAGGATCTCTGAATATATTTCAGAGAAAAACTCAAGCAAGAATACAAAATGAATTTATTAGCTTATACTTTATATTGGTTTAGAAAGCATTGCATAGACTAACATAATTTGGGTTTTAGAATTATTTTACTTTTTATTTATTTTATTAAGTTTATTTGTTTATTTTGAGAGAGAGAGAGAGAGAGAGAGAGAGAGCACCCACATATGACTGAGGGGACTTGATCTCAGGAACCTAAGATCATTACCTGAGCAGAGATCAAGAGTCAGGTGCTTAACCAACCGAGCCACCCAGGCATCTCTAGAATTATTTTATTTTTTTAAAAAAAGCACCTTACACCTGCATTTAAGACAAAAAGATAGGATAGCAGAAGCACATATAAGAAAGAGTACATATTGTAGCTCTAAAATAGTCTAATTGGTAACTATGTTAAATTAGCAAAACACTTTTCTTCTGCACTAAGAAAATACACGTTAAGGAACTTGAAATTGACTTTGTATGAATTGCCTTTTGTTTTTTGTGTTTGTTTCTACAGGAAAACTGTGTTAGCTTCATGTAGCTATGCTTTTTAAGACATAAATTTGTCTCAGTGGATGACTACCTTTCAGCCTAAAGTGAGCAAATGAAATAAGGAAAGATATATTTGAGGTTGAAATATTTGATTTGTGTGTGAATAGTATTCACAAGAAGTCAAATTAGCTATTTAACTCTTTTTCTGTGGAGGTTATTGCCAAAAAGCATGCCAAAGGAAAGGTCAATTAGCTGCAAACTCTTCAACATTATCCAATTTACAACAGACATAATTTTTTTTTTTTTTAGAATGCTGGTAGAACAAGCAAGAGCAAAATGGACTTTAATGGCAAAATGTATCCTTCCATGTGCACTTCACAAAGGCAAGTCTCAATAAAACACAGTAGTGGCAAGAAACAGGTATTGTTGGAGTTATGTGCAGAGCATCTGCCAAAATAGAATGAAGTGAAGTTGAACTAGTCAGAAAAGAAGTCCTGAACTTAGCACAAAATCTTCTATGGAAAAAATTTATAGATTATACATGATTTGCTGCTGTGATCTTCTAGTGCAGGATAATACGGCATGTGAAATTTTACATTACATGAGTGTTCTAATTCTGACATCACTCTGCAATCAGCTGTCCCATAGAATATAATAGTTTTCACATAGAATATAATGAGTTCAATATCTCTGGTCACAATCCCTTGGTAGTAGAAAATTTAGCACTCTTCTGAAATTTTAAACAAAAGGGGGTAATTCCTCATTCTGATGATGATCTATGTTAAATCCTAATCATTTGCATACTAATAGGAAGACGTCATTAGATATGGGCAAAAAAGCAGAATATTAATGGATTAATACCATTGGAAATGTGACCGGGGCACTTGATTCTGTGAGAGGTTTTGCAGCTCCTGTCCTTCAGACACAAGGATGACAGAGGAAGCTGCTGTTGTGGAGTTGGGAGGCCTGATGTTCCTGGGGATCCTGGGGTCTCAGATTTCAGAGGCCAATTGTTTCCTTATGCAAAGCAGCCTAATTTGCGCACGAAGAAAAGGCATTCCGATGACTTGACCTAGATGGAGCTCTGGCACTGGTTAGGAAATAAATTTCCAGAACCAAGATACTTAATCAGATGACTAAAGTTTTGCTCAATTTGTAGAATAAAAAAAAAAAAAAGAGAGAGAGAGAGAGAGAGAGAGAAAGAGATACAGTAATGCCCCCTTATCCAAGTGGGATATGTTCCAAGAACAACAGTGGATGCCACAAACTACAGTTAAACCCTATACATACTGTATTTTTCCTATTCATACACACCTATCACAAATTTTAATTATAAATCAGGCAGAGTAAGAAATTAACAATAGCTAATAATAAAGTAGAACAATTATAATAATATGCTGTAATAAAAGTTAGGTATATGTGGTCTAAGAATCTTATTGTACTGTACTCACTCTTCTTTGGATGATGCGAGGTGGTAAAATGCTTACATGACGACATGAAGGAAGGTGAATGAGGTAGGCAGCATTAAGCTACTATTGACCTTCTCTTCTGACTATACTTCAGAAGGAGGATCATCTACTTCCAGACCATAGTTGACTGTCAGTAACAGAGATTCATATGCATGAATCAATCAAGAAACCTTGAAGGGGTGTCTGGGTGGTTCCATGAGTTAATCTTCGGAATGATGATTTGGGCTCAGGTCTTACTCTCACTGCTGGTGAGATAGAACTCCGTGTTGGGGTCTGCACTGACAGCCCAGACCCTGCTAGGGATTCTCTTCCCACGTGCATGAACTTTCTCTCTTTTGCTCTCTCAAAATAAAGAAATAAACATTAAAAAAAAAAAAAAACAATGAAAATCAGTATATAAGTAAGTCCCAAACTGAAATCTTCTTTTGAAAGTAATTGGATAATCTATCATTATTTTCTCACAGGGACCCAGTAATACTTATTATGTAATTGAGTCCGTAGACTTAGTGAAGGTTTTTTATACGAGATCTTTACTGTGAAATATTGTGTAACTGAAAATCGGGCTGCTTAATGTCATTTTAATTACAAATAGATACAAATTGCCTCTCTATGAGAAAACGTGGAAAAAA
The DNA here is from genome assembly GCF_018350155.1 of Leopardus geoffroyi. Taxonomy (NCBI): domain Eukaryota; kingdom Metazoa; phylum Chordata; class Mammalia; order Carnivora; family Felidae; genus Leopardus; species Leopardus geoffroyi. The sequence goes on from NC_059327.1 coordinate 154,124,487, forward strand.
TCTAATAAAAATATCTTGTTTGCTCCATTGCCTGACATTAAAAGGAAATACCTATATAAAGCACACAGCATGAGCACTAGACATTCTATTCTATCATTTACGTCATTAAGGGTATTTTCTATATTCTTAACTAAATTACTTTTTCCCCTTATGACCACCACTTTAATACTAACACTCTTCTGATATTTCCTACAGAAAGTTTAATTCATTTGTCATATATGTATCATTTTAATTTAAAATCATAGCATTTAAAAGTCTATGTTTTAAACAATAAATATGTTGAAGGTACTGCTGTGTTATAAAACCAACCTAACTGTATCTATTTGTGAAGTAATTTTTCTGTAAAGTGATTACCCTGAGAAAATCAGCTTATTACGAATGAAAGTAAAACACAGTGACTAAGCTGCTAAATTATTTTTAATGTTTAAGTAAAATTTCTTTTTCTTTTTTTTTCTATTTGTTGCTATTTATTCCTCAGGTATGAGTTAGACTTGGCTCATTTTTAAAGTATTTGCCCACCTTAACTTTCCATGCTATTTAGACCTTCCATGTTTGGCCTCCAGCCTACCTCTTCGCTTCAGCCCCAGGTGGGCTGTTTCCTTTGTTTCTTTCTACCCTAAAGCCTTGTTACATGCAGGTCCCATTTATTCTAGCCAGTTTCTACTCATTGCCTCTCTCAGTATGAGCAGCCTTTACCAGCACCATTTCCTGATGGCAGAGTTACCCTGAAAGCAGGAACAGGACTGCTCTGCTCAGGTTTCTATCACTTGTATTCTAGAATGTTCCCGGTACTCAATTATGTGCTGACTTATCTGAAGGGGCAGTTATGATCGAATGCAGCTTGGACCATTAGCAGTTTCTAATCTTCGAAGAGGCACTCCTTTGGCTCTGATTCGACCACCTCCATTACACTTATCTCCCTAAAATTTCCCCGGCCTCTACAAGAGCTGTCATCACCTGTCCTGATAATCAAGTCAAAGTTTACTCTTAATCTCCGGTTCATTTTTTTAGCAAATAGTATCAATTTTATTTACAAAGTGTGTCTTAAATCTGCCTTCTAGTCCTAAACATCCTCATCTGTTATGATGTCAAGAGCCTTCTAAATAGTATCTGAACTAACTTCTATAAATTATTCTCTTTATAAGCTATGGTTACTTTATTTTATTCTTTTCAAAATAGTGTTTGATTAAGTAGTTATACCTAGTTGGGTGAAAATTGAAATGTTTCAAAATTAAATTTGGCAAAAATTCTCCCAGCACTCATCTGTCTTCTCATCACCTCGGAGACTACCAATAGCAAATGCTAGCAGTTTTCTTTGTATCAGATATTTTGAACATATACAAGCAAAATATATATATTTCCATAATATACATAATAATTAGCACCCTGTTTTTTTCTAAAAAATGCTTATTTATTTATTTTTGAGAGAGACAGTGAGTGCAAGGAGGGGAGGGGTAAAGAGAGAAAGAGAGAATCTCAAGCATTCTCCACACTGTCAACACAGAACCCGATGTGGGGCTTGAACTCATGAATTGTGAGATCATGACCTGAGCCAAAATCAAGCGTTGGATGCTCAACTGACTGAGCCACTCAGGTGTCCCAATGTTTTGTTTTGCTTTGTTTTTTAATTTAATATTAAATAGTGGAGAAAATTTCACATCGGAATTCAATAAACTATTTAATATATTTTATTTCAGCAGCATAGTCCGTTAAATTGATACAATTTATTCAATGAGGTCCTGATTAAAAAAATTTAGATCCTTACAATTTATGATATTATAATCCATGCTTCAATCTTGTGGTTATGTTTACAGAAAAGACCCTAGAAGTTAAAATGCAGAATCAGAGGGTGTAACCCATTTTAATTTAATGGATGTCGCCAATCCAGAAGCTGCGGCAATTTAGTTTCCATAGCAATGTATATGTGGTTTCATCTTTGATATTCTAAGTACTGGAGGAAGAGTGTGGATGCTGGAAAGTAAAGGATGGCCGTCAATAGACATGTTTGTGCTGCTTTCTATGTTTCTTTAATGGTACTGTTCTCTTTTCCATGTCAGCAACTTCTGAATCAACCAGGGATGATACCTTTCCCAAGGAGTAGGAAATTGAGGTGTTGCCCCATAAAGGATGATGTCTCTTGGCTCAAACCTATAGTTTGTGAAGTCTCATCATTTTTCACCAGTCTAAACTAACAAATCCTGAGAATATGAAGCAGGGGGTGTTGGAAGCAGCATTTAAAAGGGTTTGATGTAAAATGAGGCAGGGCAGGACTGTGACAGGCCATGTGCGGGATGAAGTTATGATGCAAGAACACATAGTAATAAGCAGAAGGAGTAGATAGGAAAATAAAACTGAGCAGATGCACAGAGAGAAGTTGTGTTATGAGGTAAGCCTTACAGGCTGGATTGTAGAACAGTTTCAGATCAGAACAGCTTTGGAACTCCAGGCCTATGGTGTATATTAGTGTTTGTGTGTGTGTGTGTGTGTGTGTGTGTGTGTGTGTGTGTTTAATACCTTGTTTTAGAATTAAAATGAAGCGTTTTATAATATATCTGGTCATTGCCTTATTTCCCTGACAAAAACAAAACAAAAACAAAGACAAAATCTAGACTGTAGTGGCTTGCCAAGATAGCATAGCTATTCAGGGTGCCTTGGTGGCTCAGTTGGTTAAGCATCAGGCTTTGCACAGGTCATGATCTTATAGTCCTTGAGTTCAAGCCCCATGTCAGGCTCTATGCTGACAGTTTAAAACCTGGAGTCTGCTTTGGATTCTGTCTGTCTCTCTCTTTCTCTCTCTGCCCCTCCCCTGCACAAGTTCTGTTTCTCTCTCTCAAAAATAAATAAAACATTAAAAAAAAAAAGATAGCACAGCTATCCTGTTACAGAATCAGGTATATACCAACATGAGGTTTTTATTTTTATTCCTATTGTGATTTAATAAGTTGCCATTTTGTGACTGTGTTTGCTTGCTCCTTTATTCCTTTTTTCTTTATCTTTTCTTATAAAATAGCTTGACGTTTTAATTCTGGTCTCAATTTCCTTAGTAGCTTTTTCCTGAGATCTATAATCATGAACTCTCAACTTCATTTCTTATGTAACTCTGTCCAGCGACTTCTACTTTTGACAATGCTTTTACTGAATCTGTAGTTTGGAACTACATTAGTTTTATTGATAATGGAGTTTGAGTTTTTGTTAGTTCCTCCCCTTTGTTTTCAATGATCTCCGGGATGAAAAGTGGGAAAATGTTCCTTCATCACTATCTGCAAAGCACAGGTGGAGGTTTCTTTTCAAAATATAAAACATGTCATTCCCCAGCTTAGAAGTCTCCAAGAGCTTCCTCACATTCTCAGAATAAAACAAAAACTTCTAAAACTTCTTAGTCACTTTAGAATTAGGAAACTCATGATAAAAATTTCAACCTCGTCTTATAGATCGGAGTCCAGCAAATTTAAAATTCTTTGTATTCAGATAACACCACCTTATTCTCACCTTAGGTCCTACGATTTTGTTCTTTCCTATTCCTAAAGCACACATTGCCCAGCTACTTCTCAAACATTCAGATCTTTCAAATCTTTTGTGGGAGAAGATTTCTTGACAATGCCCTTCCTTGTGTCAGAATGCCTCTTCTCTAAATCATAATGCCCTTCCCTCTCTAAATACAGAATGCTTCCTCTCTAAATCATCATGTCCACTCATTTCTTTCCCAGCACTTTTCAGTTCAATGTATTTGCTTGTTTCCAGACTTTTTAGTTACACAAGATGAGAATGTAATCTATGTGGGGTTGAGCCATTTCTGCTTTATTCACTACCACATTCCTGGTACTTAGAGTGCATAGCAAGCAGGCAATAAATATCTTTTGCATAATTAATTGAAAAGTATAATGTATTAAAGAATTTTCAGCTGAAAATTAAAAACATCAATGTGCATATTAACTTGATCATAATGTTTTATATATTGGCATTAAAAGAAGATTCCATCTCTTCATCATCTTTTGGAGAACCCAACTTCAGACACGGATAAAAGCATGTAATAGAACAAATGGGAGGTGGTGTGTGTGTGTGTGTTTGTGTGTGTGTCTGTGTGTGCATGCATAAAATTTTTACCTTAGGGATATCAACATGAAGTAATATTAACTATATCTTTGGAAATGAGGTAGGTAATCTAGTAAATACAAGATGTCAGCAGCAGAAGAATGTACCAGGGGAGAAAAAAATGTAGGAAAATAATATTTTTATGATTACCTTATTTTATGATGTTAAGGGCTGAATTGTGTCCTCTCAAAATGATATGCTGAAATCCTAACCTCCAGTACCTTAGAATCTGATGTTATTTGGAAAAAGAGTCTTTGCAGATGTAGTCATATTAAGATTAGGTCATTAGATGGGCCCTAATCCAATGACTGGTGTCCTTATAAAAATGAGAAATGTGGACACAGATTGGTACAAGCACAGAGGGAGGAAAGCTCTGACTTCTAGCCAAACTGTAAGACAATATTTATTTTTTTTTCTTTTGAGAGAGAGAGAACATGAGTGAGGGAGAGGGGCAGAGAGACATAGGGAGAGAGAATCCTAAGCAGGCTCTATGCTCAGGATGGACCCCGACACAGGGCTGGATCCCACAACCCTAGGATCATGCCCTGAGCCGAAATCCAGAGTTGGATGCTCAACTGACTGAGCCAGCCAGGTGCCCCTGTAAGATAATAAATTTCTAAGCCACCTAATTTGTAGTGCTTTGTTATGGTAGCCCTAGGAAATGAACACAAATGCCAAGAAAAAATGAACAAAAATTAATTCATGCAATTCCAAATTTTGCACACCACAAGATCATACCAAATATCAAGTAACTACTTGGAACTTGTAAAAAAAAAAAAACAAACAAAACAAGAAAACAAAAAAACAAAAAACATCTCCAGCAATCAGAAATAAAACTGCTTTCTCAGAAACAGAGATACTCTAAAACAGAATTGCCTTTATTAATAGGTAGTGAAACAACATTTTTCAAAATTCTTTTCATTTCATAACACAACGTACCTGTGTATATTAATCCCCACCCCCACTTCCATCTAAAACTTAGCATTACCAAAATGCTTAAGAAATGCAGTGTTTTTATATTCTGCACGTCTTTTGGTATTCTCAGGATTACGTATGTTTCCAAATTCAGAAGACTCTACTTCTAGAGCCTTACATTTCATGAAGTAAAACTAAATATTTATATGTGCTATTTTATTTCCTGAAAAATATGTTTGATGATGGAAATAAAGGGGTTTCTTTGGTATAAATTACTAGAATTTAGTGAGGACATTTCAAAAAACAGCATTTTGATGTTAAGAATAACAACAAGAGACCAACACCAACAAAAAAAGGATTGTAGAAGAATAAAATGAGCACTTAGATCTTGTCAACTTGATAGTCATTAGAAATAAGGGAGGCTAATTTACACAAATTGCCAAATCCGGGTGCTAAAAACAGAATATCCTAGGTAAAACTAATTTGGAAAAGAAGCATGTCTAAATACCATTGTTCTTTAAATTTAACTAAATCTACCTAAAGAAAGTGGAGAATCTCTGATAGAGTGCCTGACAAGAAAATAGGTGGAAAACTCTTCCAACATCAACTACCATCAACACTGATCTACAAAAGTAGATCAGTATTTTGAGACTAATATTAGATATTCATAAGCAATAATGTTGAATCATTAAATAAAATCCTCTTTGTAAGTTGCTGATAGCATTATTGATGCATAAGAATGTTAAAATTATACATTGTAATGATGTAGCTTAAAAACAAAATAATTTTTTTCTTAAAAAATTATAAGCTTCTTATTTCCATTTATTGACTTTATAAACAAAGAATATTTAAAATGTCCCTTTTTAAAAGTTTCCATGAAAATGTTCATCATAATGATTTAACCTAACTGGCCAAACATTCCTAGGATGATAGGAATAAGTTTAATCTCCAACAAACAAACAAACAAACAAACAAACAATAAAACACTATAATTTGTATACTTAATGTAAATCTTAATATTGGGTGGCAGCTGAAGATCAAACATCAATGCATTTCAACACTAAATCCAATTCATTTGAATTTTACTTTATTTTAAAATGTATCTTCCTTTCCTTTCCATTATTCATTTCTCTTATTATTACCATCTTATTGTTTGTGTGTGTGTGTGTGTGTGTGTGTGCACGTGCGCGTGTATGGCACAAACCTCAGCCTTCAAATATAACTACTATGACAAGTTTGCTGTTTATAGAGCAAATATGGATATTGAGCAAAGAATAACAGTTACAGGACACAGAGATGTTCTTTATTTACTGAACATACTGGTGCACGGGTGTGAAAAAATAAATAGGAAGTTTTTTTTTTTCCAAAAAGTATATGTTTTATTGCAATGAAGACAGAATACAGAAGAAATAGTGAAAAAATAAAATCTCTTCAACTTCATTGATAATAACAAAAATGCAAGGCTCTATTTTGGTAATTGGCGTCACTGCAATAATTTCCTGCCATTTATCAAGTGGCTAGTCATCTGGTTAGTCATCCATCAATCCATCTATCCATTCATATCTATATTCATATAGAATATTGACTATAATCTTGAAAGAGCATTAATTTACCACAGCTGTTTTTGCTTAATATTGGCTTTATCTTTCAATCATGAGTCTATCATTTATTTTCTCTGTTGGGTATAATGGCATAATCTCATATATTAAGATTCAAATACATAGATACGGCAAATTTAGCTTAAAATTAACTTTAACATGTGAGACCACTCTACTCAACATTGGAATAGTTATTTCCTATTTCTTACTAATTTTTTTTCAAAATTTCATAAACAAAACAATCTTAATTGGAAGAGACTTTTTTATAATAAATTTCTGTTAGTACTTTTGCACTTTCCTTATTACTTGGTTGTTTTTCTTCACAAATGTTTATGTTTTCTTAAAATGTGACACTTTCCTTCCTTTAAGACCCCTAATAGTGGTGATTTACTCAAGGATTAGAAATAATGACCATGATCTATATCATTAAGATATAGATCGTATACATACACATATACATGGATAACTATATACATGGATAAGGAAACAAAAAGAGATAACAGCAAAAAGACAAAGGATGTATTAAAATGTATCTGTAGCTCTTAATTTTTTAAATATTTATTTTATATCTTATTCATATATTAATGAATCAGTTTCTAAACAAACTATATGTATTTAGGATAATGACATAGTCAGGAACGAATACACTTTATACCTCATGATAAATAGACCTAATTCTTATTTCTGTGTCAAATAATGCAGCAAAGTTAAGTGCAATTCTGAATTCCTTAAAAGTGTAAATACCTGCACAAGTGTTATATCAAAATTGAGTGGTATGAACACATTTACAGAGAGTGTGTTTACTAGTTGATGAATAGTGATACAGCAAGAGGATGGCGGGAACATCTATGAAAAAATGAAATACCATGATTGTGTGCCAAGAAAAGCAAACACCAAGGCATTCTGTTACATTAATAGAAAAACATGGCTCCTACTCTGGTACCTTTTCAAGCATCTAAATAAAACATTTGTCTAAAGGAATGATAAAGTCTGTTGAAAAGACCTTAAACAACACCACTTTGCTAGTCACATTTTTCTTAACAAACTTTTTCTAACTATTTCAAAAAAGCACAAGGGAAAATTTTCAATTCAAATAGACGCCAGCAATTTGCTAGAATGAATACTGTTTACTCAACAATGTATGAATCTCAAGCTTTTCCTAGTTTGTTAAAAACTCGCTCTCCTCTTGTCTTTGCAATATAGTGTCTTCAAAATTGCTTCTCATTGCATATTATGTTCCAATACTGTGAATAAGACATCAAATACCTACACAATTGTTGTCAAATGAAAATAGCAAACTCTTTTCAGTGATCATAAGTATATCCACAGCTGTTAAGTGACTTTAAATATTGCCAGTTTATAGTGTTCACATCACAAATTGCTGATAGCCAGTGATTTTAACGGATTACATAAAGAATATTCTTAAATGTATGGGTTGGCAATTACTTTCTCAAACTGATGATGAGAAGCAATGTTGTACTGTGGCTCAACATTATTCATCTGTGGGAAAAATTTTAGTGATATCTGTGTGATCTTGGCAAAATTGCCTTAATACCCTAGCTTTAGTTTCCTTAAATTTAAAATGTGGATGATAATTTATGCTAGATATTGCTAAAACAGTAAGCCAGCACCCAAGACATGGCCATAAGCCTGGTGGTGCGCTCTAAATATGTTAATAAATATGAGTTGTAACTATTTAAAAGTCACCAGTTCATCATGAATTGAACAATCCAGTTATTTGGGGGCACATGATATACTCATGGCCCCTCACCATATACAATAAAAATGCATAGCTTAACCAGATAGACTTATGGTTTTAAAAAAGACCCGGGGGAAAGATAAGTACCAACAATGTATAAAAAGAAAGTATGTCATCTAAATAGGGTTTATCTATAGAATATACATAATCTGCCATTATACAATCTATTTAATTTAACAAATAACTGATTTCAGAGGGAAATACATATTTTAATTTCAGTTTAGGTGGAAAATAAATTTGATACTATTTGGCAAGCATTCAACAAACTAAAAGTCAAAAGTAAATCTTAAAAAAAAAACTATCAGATATTTATGGTTGCTATCAGCAAACTGATTCCAACACAGTGACCTGCAGTACCATTTAGATAAATTTTTAAAAGGAAAAGAAAGAAACATTAAAAATAGATAAAAAGGAAGGAGATAATGTAGGTTGTCACAAATATATGATTGTTGACATAGAAAATACAAAAAAAATTATAGATAAATTAGTAGAATTAGTGAGAGTCACAAAATTCTTGCCTATTTAAAAACAAACAAACAGGAGTGCCTGGGTGGCTCAGTCAGTTAAGCGTCCGACTTGGGCTCAAGTCATAATCTCCTAGGTCATGAGTTTAAGCCCCGTATCAGGCTCTGTGCTGACAGCTCGGAGCCTGGAGCCTGCTTCGGATTCTGTGTCTCCCTCTCTCTCTCTCTCTGCCCCTCCCCTGTTCACCCTCTGTTTCTCTCTCTCAAAAATAAATAAACAATAAAACAATTTTTAAATAAAAAAACACACACGCACAAACATACACTTCTTTAGAACATAAAAGAAGTCTAAAAAAAATAACTTAAATTATAGTTTTTAATAGCCAACAAAAGCGTGAAATACATAGGAATAGTTGTAACAAAAGTTCTGCAACACCCTAATAGAAATCATTATAAACCATTCATGAAATATTTAAACAGGATATAAATAATTATTTATTTATTCCATCAATCATTCATCAATATTGGAGTTAATTCATACATTCAATCATTCATAGGTCACCTCTGTGGCAGTTTCATTAGTAATAAAATGAAAAGTAGGAATCAAATGGCACTTTGGTTGCTCTCTAAACTTTAATTGTTTAAAAATTCTTTATAATTTTGAAGGGGCTCACACCAACATATAAAAATAGTGTTGTAGCACCTGGGCAGCTCAGTCTGCTAAGCGACCGACTCTTGATTTCGGCTCAGGTCATGGTCTCACCATTCATTAGATGGAACCATGTCAGGCTGACAATGCAAAGCGTGCTTGGGATTCTCTCTCTCTCTCTCTCTGCCCCTCCCCTACTTGCTTTCTCTCTCTCTTTCAAAATAAATAAGCTTAAAAAAATTAATAAAAAAAGTGTTATGTGTTTTCTCAATTTCAAGATATATTCTTATATTATCAAACCAAAAACCATAAAATCTTTATTACTAATTTAAATTAAATATATACACAAATAACCATTAAAATATAAATGCAGGCACATCATAATTAACATCTAAGATTGTGTCTTCAACAGATATTTTTGAGTACTTGTACTGACACAGCACACAGAATGAAATTCAATCATTTTCCCCCCACAGAACCATTGGTAGAACTACATTTATTTATTTATTTTTGAAGTTATACTTGCTTATTACCCTCATTAGTTACTTTATGGTTTACACTTTGAATATTTTATTCAATTTGCTTCTTATAATCTGATGAAGGCTACAGAACAAATATTATGTTAGTTCTTAACAAATTTATGTTAATATGTTAAAATTATGACATATTACTGTTAAGGCAACTAAGGTCCCCAAAGAAGGAGTGATGGGGCATGATCACAAAGCTAATGAAAAAATTAATTTACTCCTCTGTCTGTTAACATATTAAGTAGTTGTCAAGTCTAGACTTTAAAACTATAGAAGGATCAGTTGCAATTAATCATAGTAAACATCTTTAAATAAAAGAAGTTATGTATTGGTCAGAAACCCATAGTTCATTCTTATTAATACATATGGAAACATTCCAAAGCATGCTTACAAAATTAGTTTAATCCATATTTTCACTTTCTATTAATGTTTTCTAGTTGTACCTATGTTTCTAGACTTTCACTTTATCATTAGCTCCTTTGTGACTGTGATTAGGTGATATTTATCTCTGTCTTTTTGACACTTGAATTTCTGCCATTCTAAGAAAAAAGGCCGAATAAATATTTATTCCAGTGAATATTTGTGATTTGCATGAAGGAAAAATGCTTAGTGGCTAAGTACTAGATTTTTTCCTCCCCCCCCCAACTTTATTGAGATATCATTGGCACATACCATCTATAAGTTTAAGGTGTGCACCATGATGATTTGATACACTTATATACTGCAAAATGATTACCACAATAAGGTGAGGCATTACCTCCATCACCTCACAAAATAACCTTTTGTATGTGTGTAGAAACACATTTAAGATTTATTCTCTTAGCAACTTTCAAGTATATAAAACAATATTGATAACTATAGTAACCACGTTATACATTAGCTCCCCAGAACTTATTCAACTTATAACTGAAAATCTCTACCCTTTGACCAACATCTCCTTAATTGTAACTTGTTGCTTTGTGGTTACCATGAGGCTCATATAAAATATCTTACAGATATAACAATCTATTTTATGCTGATAACTTTAATTGCATACAAAAACTCTACCATTCAACTCCCCAAAACTTTAGGTTTTTGATATCACAATTGACTTCTTCTTATATTATGTATTCATTAGCAAGTTATTATGGCTATGGTTATTTTTTTAATTTTTTTAACGTTTATTTTTGACAGAGAGAGAGAGACAGAACATGAGCAGGGGAGAGGCAGAGAGAGAGGGAGACACAGAATCCGAAGCAGGCTCCAGGCTCTGAGCTGTCAGCACAGAGCCTGATGTGGGGCTCGAACTCACAGACTGCGAGATCATGATCTGAGCCAAAGTCAGACGCTCAACCGACTGAGCCACCCAGTTATTGGCTATAGTTATTTTTAATACTTTTGTCCTATTTTTTTTAGTTAAGTGATTAGCACATTATCATACTATATAGTATTAGAGTATTCTGAATTTGACTATGTACTTACCTTTACCAGTGTGTTGTATATTTTCATATGTTTTCATGTCACTAGTATCCTTTCATTTCAGCTTGAAAAACTCTTTTCATCATTTTTTTGTGAGGCAGGTCTACTGATGATGAAGTTCGTCAGCTTTTCTTCACCTGGGAATATCTTCATCCCACCTTCATTCCTGAAGAACAACCTTGCTGAATAAAGCATTCTTGATTAACAGAAGTGTCTGTTTGTTTTTTTTGCTTTCCTGCACTTTTATTATCTCACTCTTTCCAGGTCTGTAAGGTTTCTGCTGAGAAATCTGCTGATAGCTTTGGGCAGGGACAGTGTGGGGAAGAGAGGTCTCTTGTTAGTGATAAGCTTCTTTTTTCTTGCTGCTTTTCAGATTCTCTCTTTGTATTTGATTTTTGACAGTTTTATTGTAATGTGTTTGGAGAAAAACTTTTTAAGTAGAATTTGTTTGGAGGCCTCTGAGCTTCATGAATTTGGATGGCCAAATCTCTCTTGAGATTCTGGGAGTTCTTGGCCGTTATTCTTTAAATAAAGAATAAATAAATTATTTCTGCCCCACCTCCTTCGGTTTTCCTGTCTTACATTGCTGTCTTTCCTTTTGAAGTAGCAGTCACCTTCTCTAGTCTTTACTGACTTAGTTTGGAAGAGAATTATCTTCCATCAGCCTTGCTAGGGATTCTGATACTTTCTTAGATCTTCTATGAATACACCTACCTGTTCCATTCTTTTTCCTTGCTCCCTCTTGTGCAGAATTTTTAAGATTGCAGGCTTTCTCTTGATCCTGTAGAACATCAGTCTGAGGGCTGACTCTCTCTCTGTCTTTTGCTTTTCCAAGGACAGGGCTAGATAATCAAATTTGCACTCTCTCCTTGGTCTGCAGATTTGAGCTAACTCCTTATGTGTTCTCATTAGCCATCTGACAAAGCCCCTCTCAGTGCCCCTGGAGTGCACAGCCACAAGGTAGTTGGGGGATGTGTGGGTGTGACAAGCAGAATGCTGAGGGTACCTATGGGCCCATCATGAGGATCCGCAGGTGAGACATTCTGACCGCTTGTGGGCTGGCCTACTGATGGAGATAGGTGTGGTTAGTAGAATATGCATTATTTTGATAACTTACAAGCCCTGGCTGGGATACTCCCAGCTGCTAACTGCCCCTAAGTCATGTAGCTCAGGACTCAGGACTCTGGATGGGATGCGAGAGCTTCCGTGGCTACAATGAAATAGCTTGAGAAATTGGGCACTTACTCACATGCTTTCACATTTCCCCATAGGAGAAATCAAGACCAGGAAGGGCTTTCTTGGCACTTAGCGGTGCATTGTGGTGGAGGGGGAGACATGAGTAATGTTAGTTTTCTTATTACATTTTCCAATGTGTCCAGTCTTGGATTTGTTTACTCTGATGATGTGCTAGACCTTTTCTGCTGAAATCCTGGACTTCTACAGAAGCTTTGTTATCGGTGGGTGATTTCTGAAATCAGTGTTTTCCAGGGGCTGCCAGGCCATGGCTGAGAGGGGCTGGAACCAGTTCACAGTCCATTCTATGGTCCACAGCTGGGACCAAGGTCTATAGGCCTATAATCTGATGCACGAGTGGGTGAGACTGCTCCTGGGTCCCCTGCAGAATGATGCAGGACCCTATATCTTCCATAAGGGCACTTTTGTCCATGGATAGATGCTAAACTGTGTTTAGTAGTGAACCAGGGGTGTCTTATTTGACTATGTGGATATTGTCACTCCAATTAAAACTTTTTTGAAAATTACATTGTTATCTCTTGTATGTGTATTTTATTTGAAAATGTTTAATCACTATAGAAAAACAAATATGAATATATTCAATATCCAAGCCTCTTCCCAGAAAAACAAGAACATACTGATCTGCTTAGATTTCATAATTTGTATAAAGACAGTAACAAATTTCAGATGAATTTTATAATGCTATTCACTTTTTCTCTCCTTTTAATACTTGACTCCTGCTACTTGACTTAGAATATTTTAAATGCTTTATTTCCTCTTTCTTACCCAATAGAAGCCATCAATCTACAAAATTTTATTTTGAAATGATTTCTAAAGTCTGTATAACAAATACATAATTTTTTATGAGGATGCAAAATGACAATATCTGCCTTTCCATTTTTAATCAAGTGCTTAGGAAGAAAATAAGCAATATTTTAAGTAAAATAAAATAGAATTTGTTTTTTACCATGTCTCATAAATGCCAGACAATGAAATGATTTAGTTTTAAAAGTTATTATGTCCCAATTGATCTTCCAGACAACGGACTTATTATCTAATTATGAAGATATGCACATTTATCAAAAGTTAGAGCCATCTGTCTCAATTCTGTTTAATTTCATTATGTATTCATCATTTAGACAGTTAGCTTATGATATAAGCCTCTACCAACGAGTAATTCTATACTGATTATCACTTAAGAACGTGCACAGGCAGACATCAGTCAGCTCTTATTAGCCTACTTTGAAATTAAAATTCTACTAGTAATAGGCTGCTGACTAGCCAGTCATCATTGATAAATTCATGAAAATCTCTGGCATTCCCCTAAAGGAACCTAAAACTATCAGTGTCTTTCTTTCAGCAAATCATATAAACTTAGAATTCATAAATTCTTCTTGAACTGAGATTCATTTACCTAATATACTCAAATACATTTAGGCCCATGTACATATATTCAAAATTCTCATTTTTAGAGAGAGATAGATTAAAAGAGAATAATTATAATGTAAGGTAACTTTGATTAAAATGTAACATTCATAAAATTTTATAATTATGGGGAATTCAACAATAATTTTGGTTAGTGACTTGGGTCAGAACATTAGATTACATATTGAATACAATTTCCTTCCCTAATATGTGTAATTTTTATTAACAAAGATGAGCTAAGAATATGGGGAATTATTTACTTAATACACTTTTTTAAAGTATTTAAGTGCCTATTTGTGTTTCTGGGATGAAGATGAAAAATACCTGGTGCTCTATTATAGGAATGCTTAAAGTCATTAGGAAAATGTCTTATGTCACCTCATAAGAATATAGAGGAGCGATGTCACCAAGATGACAAAGTAGTTCATTCCTGACTTTGCTCCCCCATAAGAAAAACAACTAACCGCTATTCAAGAATAAGACACCACTTAGAGAATCCTAGAACATGAATTAAGGCTGAAGCACTTGCACACACACCACGGAGACCAAAACAGACTGCACTGCAAAGGTAAACAAAACTGCTACATTGCCTACACCGCCCTCTCCCCAGCCAGTGCAGCACCATGTGGGGAGGACCCATTGAGCCTCAAGAACTTCTAGTGGGAAAAGAAAACCAAGGAAGACTGTCAGCCGCCCCCAGCATCGGGCCACGTTGTGGGGAGCACCTATGCTAATCTTATAGCATGGGGGTTCTAAGGGGATCTTTGGGGCTCAACCACTGGAAATCAAACTGTGATGGAAAAGAGGGGAAGGGCTTGCAACATCCAGAACATGGATCTTGTCAGATCCAGTAGTACCCGCAGTACCCAAGTAGTAATTCCAACCAAAGATTTTGTTCATCTGCAGGACCAAGTCAGAGGAACACTCTTACCAGAAAACTCAGTGGGATGCAGTCTGCCTGATTCATATCCTCAAATGAGGAGTTTTGCTGGCTGTGGAACCCAGTATGCCCATGCCTAGGCAAGGAACTGATTCACAGCCCCATCCACTGTGGAATGTCTTCCAGTCCCATCTGATCAGAAGAGTTGAAGACAACTTCTGGAACTGTGTGGCACAGCAGCACTTGAGCTGAAACACAGGTGGTTGTTGATCACCCACAGAGCAAAGCCCATATTGAGAGTGGATCAGTCCTGTGCTACTCACAGATGGGGGGATTAATTCATAGCCAAGGCTGAGGAACCTTCCTACCACTCCCTATTAGAAAGCCTATTTGGGAAAATGAAAGTAGCCTGGAGCGGCTCTGCCCCCTCCCACATAGCCGAGAAAGCTGCCACATAGCTCTCCATTGTTCTAGCCCTATCTGACCCAAAAGCCTGATAACTCCTGGAAGATGTGGGCCCAGCAGCACTGAACCAAGAGATGGGCAGGAGAGCCAATATTTTGGAGAGCAAGGCCAGTGTCCCTAATTGGTCAGGGAACTTAGATCATGGGTCAGCTTGTGTTACAAAAACAGAGATTTGACAGCTTCAGAGCTCTTCTCACACTTGCTTCAGGCAGATAATCTAATTCTTAGCACCACTTATTACTGAATACAGCCTTCAGTCTGTCTAGCCAAGAACCTAAACAAAGCACAGAGGAAGCTACATAACTCACTCCACAGCCCTTCTTTTTTTTATTTTATTTGTTTAAAGTTGATTTTATTTTGAGAGAGACAGAGAGAATGAGCAGCGGAAGGGCAGAGACAGAGATTCCCCAGCAGGCTCCACACCGTCTGCTTGGAACCCCATGCAAGGCCTGAACCCACAACACGTGAGACCATGACCTGAGCTGAAACCAAGAGTCAGAATGCTTCACAGAGTCACCCAGGTGCCCCCACAGCCCTTCTCACAGGGACACTTGAATAGAGAGCACAGCTTCTGGCTCCCCTCATCAATAGGGCAAAACTGGTGACTTCACCTGACCAGAGAATTCAGTGCATATTCTTGACTGGATTTGGGTCCCCAAACATGGAATTGTACATTTCTGGGCCCTGTCCTACCACTTACCATATCAGAGAAGCTAATTCAAAGCCTAGTTTACTACTGAATATAGTACACATTCCACACTGTGTGATTTCACTTACATGTAGAATCTTAAACACACATACACATACACAAGCTAAGATAAGACTTGTGGTTACCAGAGGCAGAGGGTGGGGGGAAGGTAAATTGGAGGAAGGTGGTCAAAAGGTACAAACTCCCAATTGTAACGTAAATAAGGAGTAGGATGTAATACACAATATGATGACTATAGCTAACAACCTATGTGATATACAGGAGACTTGTTAAGCTTTCCCATCACAAGGAAATTTTTTCCCTTTTATTCTTTTTATTGTATCTATATTGAAAACTGGATGTTCATTGACACTATTGTGGTAATAATTTCACAATATATGAAAATCAAACCAAAATGCTGTGTGCTTTGAACTTATATAACAATATATGTCAATTATTCCTGAGTACAACTAAAAAAAGATACCTAAATGAATAAACATAAATCTAAGCCAAAAAAAAAATTGTGTTACTTACGTAGGGCATATCTCTGCCTATCATTATGATCACTCACAAGTAACACAAATAGTAGGCTCAAAAATTGTCTAAAGGAGGGGCGCCTGGGTGGCGCAGTCGGTTAGGCATCCGACTTCAGCCAGGTCACGATCTCGCGGTCCGTGAGTTTGAGCCCCGCGTCGGGCTCTGGGCTGATGGCTCAGAGCCTGGAGCCTGCTTCCGATTCTGTGTCTCCCTCTCTCTCTGCCCCTCCCCCGTTCATGCTCTGTCTCTCTCTGTCGCAAAAATAAATAAATGTTGAAAATAAAAATTAAAAAAAAATTGTCTAAAGGAAAAATTATTCCTTTTAATAAAATCAAATATAATGATTATACATATATAGTATATCCATATATAATATATATAAGTGAGCAGCAAAACATCTGATAAAATTATTTTCATTTATTTATTTTTTAAATGTTTATTATTTTGAGAGAGAGACAGAGCTTGAGCAGAGGGGAAGCAGAGAGAGAGGGAGAGGGAGACACAGAATCTGGGGCAGGCTTCAGGCTCTGAGCTGTCAGCACAGAGCTTGATGTGGGGCTTGAACTCACAGACCATGAGATCATGACCTGAGCCGAAGTCACTCAACCGACGGAGCCCCCAGGCACCCCTGATAAAATTAGTTTTAAACATGACCTATTTTAATTCAACAGCAACTTACATGAAGTGATTAAGAGAAAGTCTATGTTTCTAATCAAAGATAAGTGTTGTATATTGTATGGGAATCTAATTTTCCCAACTTGTATCTCTTTCTGTCAGATTTACTGACAAAAGTAATTACGATCTCAACCAAGAAGTTTGCTAGGAAGTCAAAGCCAGTGAGAGTGGGGAAAATTTGGACCAGGCAACCAGGGAACTAAAACAATTAGAGTTAACCCAAAGAATGAGCAGCAAGCAGTGTTTTATTCGGCATCAAGGAGTGTGATGCACTTAGAATTGATATCAGCCAATTTTAGTATTTAAAAAGAAATAATACGTTGGGTAGGACAGCATTATAAGCAACGATGAAACATGAAAAAAGTCAGATATAATAGTCATCCCTCTTAATTCCTTCTTTGTATTTATTTATTTATTTATTTAAGTTTTTAATGTTTATTTTTGAGAGAGAGAGAGAGACAGAGACAGACAGAACGCAAGTGGGAGGTGGCATAGAGAGAGGGAGACACAGAATCCAAAGCAGACTCCGGGCTCTTAGTTGTCAGCACAGAGCCCGATGTGGGGCTCAAACACACAAACCCTGAGATCATGACCTGAGCTGAAGTCAGATGCTCAACCAACTGAGCCACTCAGGCGTCCCAATTCTTTCTTTTTAGAACAGGTTTTCAACCAGCAGCTGAATTTGTTAGTAACCAGGTCAGATGTATCCAATAGAAAAATATAGGTAAAAATACTATATAAGAACAATAGCAATACTATAAGGCTTACTAGGATAACCAAAACGAAACTGTAAAGTGTACTTTAAATATTGTTAATCATTTCACATGGTGTGGATGTAATTAGGGCTAACTTCAAACACCATTAAATCACCATTAAGTGATAAGAGCAATTAGAAACTACTATCAAGTGACACGGAAGCTCAAGACTCTGATTCTCAAGATTGATAGAGAAAAAGATCTGAGCTGTTGTTTGAAGTTAAGGTCTTTGGAATAGAATGAGGAAATGTTTATCTGAGACCAAAGGCCATAAAATTTTGGTATGTGTAAGAATACTTGGAAAAGTTGTAATAAATGCATATTTCTGCATGTTTCCCAAAGGAATCTAAGCAAATATCTGGAAATAGGCAGTAAATGGTTCATGCTTTGAGATTTACTCTTCTAGGCAGAGTAAAGGTCACAATGACTGTCTTAAGGTATTATTTCTGCACAGAATTTTGACTTCTTAGATTACATGCAAAATCGCAAAGGTGGCAGCCTGATTTAGAGAGGCTTCTGAAGATCATAATGGACATTTTTGATCTTAAGGTTTTATTTATCTTGAACAGACATAGGGAAAAAGTTTTCCACTTTATCTTTTTCCGAACCACACTGAGTCAACAAATCAAAGGAACTAATTACCCTAACTCACAGATATTATATGCTATCCAAGGAATCAAAACAACTTCAGGAAGGAAAGGGAAACACAATTAAATCAAAGCTCACAAAAAGATACACAGACACACAAACCAGTAAGTAATCTGCCCTTGGAAATGTTTAATTATTTGAAAATTGTGCATTCTTTATTTATCCTTATCTCTAAAAGGCAAGAGAATGTATGTACATTCCAGGATAATATTAGCCCTAATGTGGTGAATTATGAACTGCAAATTTCAGAAATGGTTGAATAAGTGTTCTCACTTTGGTTCATGGGTATATGAGATCTCTTCCATACCTTACTGAATCTATAAATCTCCTTAACAGAGAAGCCATAACACCATCAATTGTAGGCAATTTCAATTACCATTTCAAAGTAAAAAAATTTATTAATCCTGAGAATTTATAGTGATATGAGAGATCACATACTATCTTGAAAGTTGCTGTAAAATGAGCCTAAATTATAAAATCGTATATCCAAAACAACAACTTCCTAGCTTCTACCTGATCAATCTATTTAGAACCTCTCTCGACACTACATGGCAGCAAGCTGCAAAGAGATACTAATTTAATACTTGTGCATTGAAAAGAGATTTTATATTTATTTCATAATTTATATTAATACATACACATTCAATGTATACTTTTAGTTCATTTTAAGGAGAAATTATACCCTTTAATATTGATCCCAAATATTCAGTGTTACTTTGGACACTGTCCTGCCCATCTCAAAGGAAATTTAAAAGGTAGTGGTAAATATTCTAAGGATCATTTCATATTTGACATTATAAAATAAAATAAAATAAAATAAAATAAAATAAAATAAAATAAAAATGACAATAATTTCTAGCATATTTTTCTTTTTATTTTAATCCATAATAAAGATTTTATTTTTATGTATTTCTTTTTTTGTGAATAAAATGTACTTATGTCATTGCAAACAAGAAAAATATAACATATGCAAAGAAAAATATTTTCAATTGCTACACTTCAAGTGTTACCTTTAGAAATTAAATACATCAACCCACTGTTTTTTGGCTTATATTATTTTTGCAAAAGTCAGTTTTATCTCTTTTTCTCTTTTGAAACATAGTATCTCTTTTTTTTCTCCTCAGACTGTTGCAAAATATTTTATTTTAGTGTCTGCTTTTCAGCTGTTTTTCTATTATCAGCATATATATCAGCATATATACTGTTCTGGGAATTGCAAGTCTTCCTGAAGATGTAGATTAATTTATTTTTCAACAATGAAATATTTTCAGCCATTATTTAATCAAATAATACTTCTGCGTTATTAAATTCCATCTTCTGAGACTTAAAATGCATGTATGTAAACCTTTTTCACCATAGACATACTCACTACCATACTTCCCTCGGTTTTTTACCATTTCTTTCTTTCATGTGTTATTGTGAATCTTTTTTCCTGAACGTTACCCCAGTTGATGCTTTTATCTTTAGGAGTTTGAAACTAATGCTAACCATAACCATTGGGTAATTTACTTTTGGTTATTATTTTCATCGTTCCTATAATTTTAATTTGCTCTTTATTATCGTTTCCTGTTTTCCATTAAAGTTCTTATCATCTCCTCTAATAAAATTATCAGTCTTATTTCAATTCCTTCATTATAATAAGCATAGTCATTTGAAATACTTGATTGAGGAATCCAGTTACTTGATTCACTGTAGTTTTTCTTCCTATTTTCTCTACTTTCTTCTTAATATTGGTTATATTGTTCTGTCTTCTTTTATGTCTAGCTAATTTGGACAGATTCCTATGAATTCCAAATTGAAAATTACACAGTTGGACTTCTAATTTCAGCTCTAATATGTAAAGAACTTGGAATTTATTACTCCCATCACTGCAAAAAGAAATCTGTGAGCAAAATGAAAATTAACAATTTTGCTTGTACCTAATTTCAAAGAACTGAGATTGCAGGGCAGATCATCACTGTGGAATCTGGACAAACAGGAAAAGGACTTACAGCCTAGGTTTAACCTAGGGCAAGGTTTTACCTTCTAGCAAGTGAAGCCATAAACTAGTGGGGATACTTAACTGGTAATTCGGATAAACTGCTAAGGGCTGATTGTGGACTACATTGAGAATGAGAAACTAGTGGGAGTTGCCATCTTAGAGGGGCTCACATTTTCATGGATTTAATCTTCAAAATCTCCACAAATTTCTCACTGTGAATAGCCGGAAATGTTTTCTCAGTGGCCCTAGCAAAGATTGGGAAAAGTGCCCAGAGAATTTAAAATACCTTCCTTTCTAGGGTAAAACACTTTTCCAGAGCTTTATCACTTGTAAGCTAAAATAATTTCTCTGAGTCCAGCACCCTTTAACCTTCCTTTCTCATCTAAGTGTGGGGAAAAAAATACATGTGAAGATAATGTCCCAGAGACAAGCCCAACCAAAACAGTGACATTTAATTATAAGATACAGAACATTTATCTTCCCACAAACCTTACATCTATTGGTGTGGTCATCAACAGGGCACCACTCTAATAACAGTGGAATACAACTGAAGACCGGGAAGACAGAGTATTCGATAAAAAAAGGTTCTTATGGAATCCCAAAGACAACAGAGGGGCTGAAAATGAAGGATACTAGAGAGTTTGAAGCTTCTAACACACACAGTTACAACAATCAGTAAACAGTGCCAACTCCGAAAAATATTTACATAAATTATCATGCTAAGACCTATTTACCTCAGTTCTGATACTTTATGTTTGGCTTTCAAAATTGTAAAACAAAGCTACAAAAAAATATAGAAGGTGCTAAAAGACAGAAAAAAAAAAAGTCTGAACAGACAAAGCAGGCGTCAGAAGCATACTCCTAATAAGGCACAGATTACCAGAGAGAAAACATAAAGTAAATATGATTAATATGTTAAGAGCTCTGAATTTAGAAAAAAATAGCATGTAAAAACAGGCAGAAATTGTAAGCAGAGGGATGAAATCTCTAAAGCAGTGGATGGAATCTCTAAGACAAAAATCAAAAGAAAATTCTTTACACTAAAATGTCTTTGATGGGCTAACCAGGAGATTACATATAGCTAAGGAAAGAATAAGTGAGTCTGAACATATGTCAACAACAACAAAAATGTAGCATAAAAATAACTGGAATACCACAAGGAGATAAAAAAGAAAACTGAGCAAAAGAAATATTTGAAGTAATAGTGCTGAAATTTTTCCCAAATTAAAATGGGACAGACACCAAACAACAGCTCCAGGAATCTCTGAAAACACCAAGCAGGACAAATGCCAAAAAACCTACATGTAGACATATCATATTCAAACTAAAAATCAAACAGAGAAAATCTTGAAATAACTCCTGGCAGTGGTAACAAGGCTGAGAAACACCTTAACTTGAAAGAAACAAGAATGAGAAATCAGGGTATTTTTTGTCAGAAAGTATTCAATCAAAAGAAGAGTGAAGTGAAATATCTGAAGTGTTGAAAGGAAGAAAAAACTACCAATCTAGAATTCTATGCTGAGTAATATTATCCTCCAAATGTGCAGGAGAAATAAATACAGTTTTCAGACAAACAACAACTGAGGAAAATCACTGTTAGAAGTCCTGCCCTGTAAGAAGTGTTAAAAGCAATTCTTCAGCAAGAAGAAAATTATATGGGTCAGAAAATAAGCTCTATATAAAAAAGGAAGAGCATCAGGAAGAATAACAACAAAGTAAAGATAAAATAAATCTTACATTTTTCTTATTCTTGATGTAAAATTTACCTGTTTAAAGTAATAGTATTGAAAAATTGTTGGCTGATCACAGAATGTGAATAAATGAAATGACAATAACGATATAGTAATATAAAAGGGGGGAATTAAAATTCCCAATTATAAGTTTGCCTACACTAATAATATTGTTTTATTGTGGAAATAGATTAGTTAAACAAGGTAAAGTATAACAAAGTATATTTAACATGATTCCAATGGATATAGAATAAGTTATATATAATTCTCAATTAAAATCAGAGTAGGCCAAAAAGAGCTCACATGAAAATTCTATAAGATAGGCAATCTTTTGTGCCATAAGACACACTATAACATATTTTTAACGATAGAAATCATAAAAAGTGTCCTCCTGGACCATAATGGAATTATATTAGATTACATACAACAGATAGTTTGTAAAACATCTCAAAATAGTTAAAATTTGGCCCAAAATAGCAGTCAGATCAGTGCTTAGAGGGAAATTATATATTAGAAAATAGGAAAAATCTAAGATGGATCACCTCAAGAATATAGAGAAAGAAGAGCATTTTAAGTTTGAGGCAAATAGACGAACATAAATTAAAAATAGAACAGAAATCCAAGAAATTTTAAAAAAGTAAAACAATGAATAAAGCCAAAATCTAAAGTTGGATTATTTGGAAATGTCAAAAAATTGATAAACCTTTAGCCAGACTAGCCACTTAAATTAGGAGAAGACACAAATTCTAACAACAGTAATGAAAAAAGAGTCATCACTCTTTATTCCAAGGACAATAAAGGGATAATAAAGTAATACTGTGAAAAACTCTAGGCCCACAAATCTGATAACATGAAATAGTCTCATATATTCAAAGACATAAACTACAAAACTGAACAGAAGAAGAAATAAATTATCTGAAAAAGTCAGTATCTATAAAGAAACAATGGAATCTGTCACTACCCACCTTTCAAAAAAGTTCAGCAAGCCCAGATGGTTTCCCTAGTGAATTCTATCAAGTATTTAATGAAGAAATTTCGTTTACTCTCCACAATCTCTTTCAGAAAATAGAAGATGAGGAAATAGTTTTAAACTCATTCTATGAGGTAAGCATTACCCTAGTACCAATGTCATATAAAGATATTAAAACAAAGGAAATGTGTAGACCAGTCTTTCTCATAAATATAGGTAGAAAATGTCAACAAAATATTAACAGATTGAACAAATAATGCATAAAAGTAGCTAGTCATGCAAACAAGTGGGATTTATTCTAGATATACAGGCTAGTATAACATTCTAATATCAATTACACCACATCAACAGAGTAAAGTAGAAAAATAATAGGATCAAATAGGATCATATCAGTTGATGCCGATTTGACAAAATCCAACATCCACTCATGACAAAAATTATCAGAAACTAAAAATAGTTTGGGATATCCTCAACTCGATAAAGAATATCTATTAAAAACTGATGAAAAACTAGATTATTTCTAAGACCAGGTAAAATGTTGACTCAATACTACAAATCAACATAAAGAAAAGTAAATATAAATTGTGCAGATTGGCAAGGGAAAAATAAAATTGCCATTGTTTATAGATGATGAAAACCCTAAAGAGACAATAATAAAACTCCTTGAATTATTAGATGATTATAGCTAGGTCTCAGGATATAAGATTTATATGTGTGAATTGTTATAAATATAGTTATATAGTTACATATAATTGTTATATATATACTAGACACATATAAAATATACATAAAGTATTTGCCTACATACCAACAATAAGCAATTACAATTTAAAATTCCAAATTAAAATAATATTTTTAAATATATAATAAATAATATATTATTATTGCATACATAATCAAAAAATATATATAATGGCTAAAATAAAAAAAAAAATCTGACAATAACAGCTCCTGGCAAAGATGTTCGGCATCATTGCTGGTCAGAATGCAAAGTGGTATTACCACTTTGGAACAGTAGTAGTTTTTAGCAAGAGTAAACATAGTCTTAATTTATCATCAAGCAATCATGTTCTTATGTATTGCTTTCACTAATTTAAAAACCTATGTGGACACAAAAAGCTGCATGTGAATATTTATACCGTATTTATTCATATGATCCCCAAATGGATGCAACCAACAACGTCCTTCAATAGTTGAATGGATAAACAAACTGTAGTATAGCCATAGAATGTGATATTATTTGGCAATATAAGAAGATGAGCCATCAAGCAACAAAAAAACATAAAAGACACAAATGCATACTGCTTAGTGAAAGAACCCAGTCTGAAAAGGCAACATATTCTATGAATCAGCTATATAACATTCTAGAAAATTCAAAGCTAGAGTGATGGTGAAAAGATCAGTTCCCAGAGGTTTGGAGAAAGACATAATTGACTGGGTGAAGTGTAGGGAATTTGGGGGAACTGTGAAAGAATTCTGTATGATACTTTAGTTATGGAT
Source organism: Leopardus geoffroyi (assembly GCF_018350155.1). NCBI lineage: Eukaryota > Metazoa > Chordata > Mammalia > Carnivora > Felidae > Leopardus > Leopardus geoffroyi. The sequence goes on from NC_059327.1 coordinate 154,149,436, forward strand.
ACATGATACCATTTCCTTGCCAAAACCTACAGAGCAATAGAACAAGGAGTGAATCTTCATGTGTGCAAACAAAATTTATTACAAAACAATGTGATTGTATTACATGTGTATGAAACAATCTCCCTGAAGAGATTGAGAGGGAAATTTGCTGAGCTTAGTAACTTTGAAATTACTAAATTAGTAAAATAAGACTAAGGCAAAAGAAACTGGATAAGCACCATGCCTTAGTTTATAAAGTTATTTCCCAGGGATGTAACAAGGAGTCCATAATTCTAAAACTGCAATATATGTATACTTGAACAATTAAGTTAGTGGATCGCAAATGGTTACAGTTAGACTTCTCAGTGTTGGAACATGGAATTACAAATAACCAAAGGAAGGAATCTAGAATGATCTATCCATGAATAGAATAGAATTTGAAACATCGGTACGAACTCATGTTTAGTTTAATATGTGTGTGTGTCGGCGGCATGTGGGGGGTAGGGGGCGCATGGGTGATTCAGTCGGTTAAGTGCCCAACTCTTGGTTTGGGTTCAGGTCATCAACTCACAGTTAATGAGTTTGAGCCCCACATCGGGCTACATGCTGATGGTGTGGAATCTGCTTGGGATTCTTTCCGTCTCCCTCTGTCTCTGCCCCTCCCCTGCTCATTCTCTTTCCAAATAAATAAATAAATAAATAAACTTAAAAAATATGTCTGAGTGTGTGTATGTGTAACTATATGTAGAAATTTTTATGGATATGTGTCCATAGTAGTTTAATATATATATATATATATATATATATATATATATATTAAGTGTATATATATATATATATATATATATATATATATACATGTATTTCTTTGTTCTATCAGTTGAGATGGCCTAAAGGCAATGATACCCTTGTTAGCAATGAATACACCTAGACCACAGATGTTGGTTTCTAATGTTATTCTCAATAAAAGAAACCAGAGATTCTTAGAGAAATGGCTACTTCTAGGACTGGGGTAGGAAATACCTATGATGAACCCAGAGCATCTGGCAACCCGAAAGGGTAAGTAGTGCTCCAAAACAAAATAAAAAATCAAAACAAAAGCCCACAATGATTGAAGTAGGCCAAAGAAAGACAGAGGTCATCTCAAAGAGCTCCCAAAGACCAAATCTGTAACAATATAAGCAGTAAAATAAATACAGTAGCATTGGATTATAACTGAGGATATAAAATACACAACTATTAGTATATTCTGTTATGACTTAATAATTGACTTGATAACTGAATCATTAAATGCAGAAGAAGAGACAAGTATCCTGTGTTAGGGAAACCAAAAAAATTATGTGGATTCTCTATCCTAAATACACACTCCCCACTTCTTCATTTGAGTTATACATACTAACTTTCTTCCCAAAAATACATATGTAAAATGGAGTGGAAAAAGAGGTGGGAGATAACTTTACAGTAGAGAAACCTGACAAATATTATTTCAGCTATATGACCATGGTTAACATCAACCATTATAAACTATGTTAATAGAATGTACCATCGAGATAATGGTGATGAGAATATCACTTTATCTTTGTGGTCTTCCTCTCCAAATTCATAACCCCAATGTAATTATGACAAAAACATCAAACAAATTCTAAACTGAGGATTAGTCTACAAAATATCTAACCAAAACTTTAAAAAAAAAAATCAAGATAATCAAAAACAAAGTCTGGGAAACAGTCACAGCCAAGAAAAGCCCAAGAAAACATGACAAACTAAATATAATGTATTAATTCTGGGTAAGATCTTGAACTAGAGAAATGATTAGGTAAAAACAAAGTAAATATTAATAATCTATGGCTTTAGTTAATCATAACGTGTCAGTATCAGTTCATTAATTGTAACAGATATACCATGTTAATATAAGGCACTAATGAGAGGGGAAACTGGGCAGGAAATATATAGACATTTTTATACTATCTTCACAATTTATCTACAAACATTTAAACATTAAAAAATAAAGTTTATTATTAAAACAATTTTACAATTAGTTTAAAGTTATGGATAATGTTTTCTTTTTTTTTTTTTTTTTTTTTTTTTAAATTTTTTTTAAATTTTTTTTTTTCAACGTTTATTTATTTTTGGGACAGAGAGAGACAGAGCATGAACGGGGGAGGGGCAGAGAGAGAGGGAGACACAGAATCGGAAACAGGCTCCAGGCCCTGAGCCATCAGCCCAGAGCCCGACGCGGGGCTCGAACTCACAGACCGCGAGATTGTGACCTGGCTGAAGTCGGACGCTTAACCGACTGCGCCACCCAGGCGCCCCGGATAATGTTTTCTTTAATCCCAATGTATTTGCATTTCTTTCTGTCAAGCTCTCCAGCAATAATAATCACTTCATCCAAAGAGAATTAGTCTTGGTATTATTTCTGGTTTATTCTCTCTCTGTAGATGTATTCCTCTGAGGCATCAAAAGTCATTATTATTTTTTAAAGGAACTATTCTCATTGGAAATTTTGATCTATGACTTTTGTTCCTCTAGCCTTATGATTTTGTCAAGAATCAGAATGTTCTGATTCTGTACAGGTATTCCAGCTCTCAAAAGAAACAGGCAATCCTAGAAAAATATGGTCCCACATCTTCAGCTAACTTTTGTGAGATTCCCTTTTTGATTTACCTGGATCTTGGTTCCACAATTCCTGTTACTTGCATCTCTCTTACACACCTTCAAACAGATTTTTCAATAATGCCATTCATATATATTTTTATTCCTTCTCAGGAGGTTATCAGAACAAACCCCTTACCTACCATTATAATAAGTGGGTCCTTAGGATATATTTTTTCAGCATAAAACTACATTGCAATTAGTTCTCCATGATAATTTACCTTTGAAATGTATTACCTGGCTATTAGTAATTTATCCTATTTTATGAGATCCTCCAAAGCTATATATTTTGAAAAAAGGACTAATCTACAAATAACAAAAAAAAAATATGCATTGGACATAATTAACAATTGTGTTTTAGAACCAGGATCTTAATTCTAATCTATTGTTCTTCCCACTACATCAAATGTTGTCTGGCCTGAATAACAACTGCCTAGACTGATTAATATCCTTTCATCTGATTCCTCATTCTTTCTTCTAGGAAAGTATGATTTAAGTGATAACTGAATCTCACTAAATAGATCTACAGGTATTTCCAACTCTTTTCAAGGATACAAAATCATACAAGGGAACTATTTTTGAGTGTACATACCTCCTTGTGGATATTTGGGGATGAAATTAGAAAAGGAAGATACTGCTTATTTAAAATAAATAAGTATAAACTTTCTAGAAAGTTTCTCTAGTACAATTCCCTCGTAGATAATGGGTTTTATAATGCCTAATTTTAGCCTTGAGTAAGAATGCACATTATTATTATCATTTTTTAAATTAGTGATGGGATGCCTGGGTGGCTCAGTCAGTTAAGCATCGACTCTTGATTTTGGCTTAAGTCATGATCTCACAATTGGTTGTGAGATTGAGCCCCACATCTGTGCTGTCAGCACAGAACCTGGTTGTGATTCTGTCTCTCCCTATTCCTCTATGCCTCCCACATGCATGTGCTCTCTTTCTCTCTCTCTCTCTCTCTCTCTCTCTCTCTCTCTCTCTCTCAGAATAAATAAATAAACATTAAAAAAATAAAAGTAGTGATGGAAATATCTTGGATTCACTTGACAGCACAATTTTTAACATATTATCTATGATTTAAATAAAAAGAAATCAAATTTTATTCTGTAGTTAAGCAAGAAGTACTCAAATGAAGCTATCATTCTTTCCATAAAAATGAGAAAATGATCCCATTTCCTCATTTTGTCTGAGAGTAACATTTAAAACATCTTAAAATAGAATTTTCTTCAGAAAAATCATTCATAATTTTATAAATTATGTTTAAAGAATATACTTATATAAGGAAATCAGTAATTTTATGTAAATTAGTGATTTAAATTTTCATTTAAAGTACCAATTCCAATGCATTTGATTTAAATACATTGTTTACACTTTTTTCTACAAATAAAAGATTCTAAAGTGAATACATTAAAGGATTAAATGTATTCACCTTCATGGTGAGCTTCATGACATATTAGTTTTCTCTGTGTACTCTAAAAAATTACTAATATCTAGTTCCCTAAATAATTCTATGAATCTCTAAGATGAAAACAGAATCAGAAATATAATATATATATATTAAAATATACATATACAAATATATGTGTAGTTTGTATATGGATCATCTGAGTAGTTACTAGAATTTCTGACACATTAAGATTCTTATTCAGATTTGCTGGTCATAGCTTTTCATGGATGCTAAAAACATTCTTTCTGGAATTTATTCATTAAATTTATGATTTATGTTGAATTTTCTAAAGAAAAACTATATTAGCCTTTCTTCAATAAGGGATGGAAGGAAGGAAGGAAGGAAGGAAGGAAGGAAGGAAGGAAGGAAGAAGGAGAGAAGATAATATTACCACACAGCTTGTCCTTTGGGATGTTCTCATTTCTCATTTCCTCCTTAAATATAACTGAAGCAGAACTGTACAGTATAAATTATAAGGGTCATATAACTTTTATATACTGCTTCCTGCTAGAAAAAATTGGGCAATCTAACAGTTATTTTTGGCTTTTGTAAGAGAGGCTCATGTTTTCTTAGGAAATAGATTTTCCTCAGCACTTTGTAGGCTCATAGTAACTTTGCTTCCAGTCTGTTCCATGTACCAGTGACTCTTCTCCATGTTCTTTTTTATGCATCATGTTTGCATATACTTTTTTATTTTACCTACTAGCTCTGACTGTGTCAGGTAGCCTACAGTAAAACACAGCTCATGGTATTTGCACCCTTGTGTATTCCTCTCACAGTGACACTGATTCTGACCATGTGACATTCTTCGACCAATGAGATATTAACAAGTGTATTACAGAGTCCTAGTAAATGCTTACACATTGGGATTTGATCTCTTGGAATGCACTTCTTAGAATCTAGCTGTGATGAAGAAAAGAAGCTCAGACTAGACTTCTCAATGATGAGGTACTATACGGATAAAGATCCTTCAAGGGGAGGGGCAGGGGAAAGAGACTTTTGGATGTTCTAGCTCCAGTCAGCTGTATGCAGCTATATGAGTGACTTCTCTTACCCTTAAGAAAAGAATAACTCAGATGATTCCAAACAACCCAAAGAATCATGAGTGATAATAAATCGTTGTTTTAAGCTTCTAAGTTTTGGAGTGGCTTGTAACACAGGAAGATGCATGTTATACCTTTCTTTCTTTCTCATATTAGGACCATTAGCTTGAACTCACCTGAAATACTACGGCTGGGAAAAGTCTAGTGATCATCCTAATCTCCCACTTTTTGGATCCTGGAGAGTTGGACTTTCCAAATCTTTGAGTCCCTTGATCTTTAGATTCCATCCTCTTTCATCTTTCTGCAAATTGTGCATTATTGTTTTTGTTTGTTTGTAAAATTTACTAAATACCTTCATACTAATAGTTGATTGTGTCTACCAACTCCTTCAAAGCTATTGACATGGTAGGATTACCTTCCTAGTTCCTGTAAGTAGTTTTCCACCTGCAATTTCTGCTTCTTCTTTTTCTGCTGTTTAATTGCTAAGCCAGTGGAACATATTTTATATTATTGATGGACAGTCTCTCTTCCAAAATGTTGATCTGCTTTAACTAGAAGACCCAAAATACAATAACTCGCTAAAATGGAATTTTCCTTCTTTTATATAGAATGTTATCTAGTTCCATGTTAACATTCAGAACATTAGTTTTCCCTGGTTTTCTTGTTTTTGATGGTTTTTTGTTTGTTTGTTTGTTTGTTTGTTTGTTTGTTTTATGGTCATGATCAGCTTATAGGACAGTATCATTATCTGCATTATTGAAGCTTGGTCACATGCACAGCTGTACTCTGGCTTAAGGGAAGAGAAAGAAGATTTGCAGAAAGTGTGGCTTATTCCTTTATTTTTTAATTTTTTTATGCTTATTTATTTTTGAGAGAGAGAGACAGAGAACAAATGGGGAAGGGGCAGAGAGAGAGGGAGACACAGAATATAAGTAGGCTCCAAGCTCCGAGTGGTCAACACAAAGCCTGATGTGGGGCTCGAACCCACAAACCGTGAGATCATGACCTGAACTGAAGTCAGACACTTAACTGACTGAGCCACCCAGGCCCCTCAAGTGTGGCTTACTCCCAAGAATCTGTTCCTAGAAGTCATACATACCGTTTCTGTTTGCCTTCCACTGAAAATAACTTGGCTTTATTAAAAACTCTTTCCTCAATGAAATTTGAGTCAGGTTCGTTTAAGCCCTTTCCCAGTCTAAGCCTTGATAATTGGCCTCCATCCTATCTTCAGCCTGCCTAGCCCAGTCTTAGCAAGAATCCTACTAAATCAGTTTACTAAGAACCACCACCCACCTTGATATCCAATCACCTTTGATATTGGATCAAGTTCTTCATCCTCCACTTTTTTTTTTTAATCCCCCACTTTTTTTTTTTAAAGTTTATTTATTTTGAGAAAGAAAGAGAGCCTGAGTGGAGGTAGAGGCAGAGAGAGAAAGTGAGAGAATCCCAAGCAGGCTCTGCATTGTTAGCCCAGAGCCTGACATGGGCCTTGATCTCACAACAGTGAAATCACGACCTGAGACGAAATCAAGAACCAGATGCTCAACCCACTGAGCTACCCAGGTGCCCCATCCCTCACTTTTGATATCAAAGTCCTTGTACTGTCTTTAGCAAGAATACTGTTAGGTCAGTTTAGCAATAATCTTCCCTCCTTTGATATCTTCTCTTAGTAATTTTCCCTCCACTGATCCCCTCACCCTGTCCCTTGGCTAAAAAGCCCCACTTATCCTCATATTTCAAGTTGAGCTTGACCTCTCTTCCCTACTGCAATGGTCCCACTGCAGTAGACTTGAATAATGTCTTCCTTACCATTTTAACAAATTTCAGAATAATTTTTCTTTAACAGTTTCACACAACTGAAAATGAGATTCTAAAATACAGTAGCCATGTGACTGGTACATCTAGTAATATGAGTGAGAGGGAGAAATAATTTTGGTGGAGAGCTGGTTATCTCTGCTACATGAATAATGGATGCAATAAAAATCCACACTAGTCCAATTGTCACAAGATTAGCATAAGCATCAAAATGAAATAGGAATATTTCTACCCTACTACAAATATTTACTTCTCATTTTGGATAAATTATAAACAAATCATTTAAAGTAGTTTACTAAAATTTCAAGGAGTCTATTTATAAGTTTTATTTTATGAAATAATTATTATATAAAACCTATACTAAGTTTTACATAAAATGTAAAAGACACATGGGGAAAATAAAGTTATATCCTTTAGAAGTACAAATACATACTAAATAAGTAGTTAAGTAGGTCATTGAAGTACAAATATATATTAAATAAGTAATTAAGTTGGTCATAGTTATATTGGTTTTACAGAATTTCATTTCCATTACATTCTTTTTAATATTGGGGAGCTAGTGAATTTTTAACCCACATTTAAAAAAATTTTTTTTTCCAACGTTTATTTATTTTTGGGACAGAGAGAGACAGAGCATGAACGGGGGAGGGGCAGAGAGAGAGGGAGAAACAGAATCGGAAACAGGCTCCAGGCTCTGAGCCATCAGCCCAGAGCCCGACGCGGGGCTCGAACCCACGGACCGCGAGATCGTGACCTGGCTGAAGTCGGACGCCCAACCGACTGCGCCACCCAGGCGCCCCTTAACCCACATTTTTAACACACACACACACACACACACACACACACACACACACACACCCAGAAAGAGAAAAACATTTTAAACCTGGTAAATATTTAAGTAATTTTACATGATAAATGTAGACAAGATCTTTAATATGCAGAAAACTTCATATTGCTATTAAAGCAATATTGTACATTTTAATTCATATTCAAATATTTTATCTTTAATAACTTCAAAACAAAGAGAAAGTGATTTGAACAGATGTTTTCTTAGTAGGATTCCAGTCTTTAAAAAACACCATGTTGAGCTACCACCAGCTTAAAACTGAAGGAGAAGAATAAAGAGTGAGGTTTATGAAGTCCCAGAGGATGCTCAAAGCTGATTTATCATGTGGCATGCCTGGGCACCTCAAATAAGATGGTTAAAATAAATGTTTCATGCTAGTGAAAAACAATGAAAAGGAAACAATATACTATTCCTTTGCCTGAATACAAAGGAGTCTTTCTCTGAATTCAGTTCTACAGCAAAATAGGAGAAACTCATGCAGATTAAAACTAAAAGTTTTTATTTATATATTCTGAGGCAATTATGCCTTTATGTGTATATTTATTAAATATGCATTTTATTATTTAAATACAGATTTTCATCTCTCTCATTTTTTAAAAAATCTGCAGTTGTTCTGAGTCACTGTCTTGGTACAAACTTCCCACCTGAGATTCCTATAATGGTAATGCAACTACTGAAAATATGGTGCATTTTACATTGGCTGAGAGCACAGGCCCTGAATTCAGATCACCTAGTTTACTTTGCAGCTCTGTCATTTATTAGGTGGGGGACCTTGGGCAAATTACTTAATTTCTCTCTTCCTTGTTTTCTTCATCTATAAGTGGGGACAATATGAACATTTACATCATAGATTGGTGTTGTAAAAATATACATTTTAAAATCTCTGTGTCTATCTATTTATCTATCATCTAATCTATCATATTTGTAGAACAGTGTCTGACATATAGTAATACATGTTAGTTTTATTTATTTAGCACATATATTTTAAAAGTCTCTTCTTTGTTAGAATACTATGATGGGTGTTGAGTTTGCCACATTGTACGAACATAAAGCCACTTCACTCATGGAGCTTTTGGGGTAGTGAAGAAGCTTAACACCAAACACGTAATTGAAAGGATGATGCTGTGGAATGCTATGGTCCTATATAGTTGATGGTGCAGATGAAGAGAGGGTGGAGAGGGTGAAAAGGGTAGTCTTGAGTAAGTCCAGAGAAAACCTCTTCAATAAAAGCCTTTTCATAATTTCAAAGATGATTGAGCTGGCCAGGTGAAATGGAAAAGAAAATTGTGTTCTTAGAAATTAAATATAAGGGTAGGGGTGGGCTAAATGGGTGATGGTCATTAAGGAAGGCACTTATGTTAAGCACTGGGTGTTATATGTAAGTGATGAATCACTAAATTCTACTTCTGAAACTGAAAAAAAAGAAAGAAAGCAAAAAAAAAGAAAAGAAAAAAGACGAAGTGAAATGTAAGTAAAGACAGATCCATTTTATAAAGAGAAAAAAATGCCCCTTACAGCTGAACCAAAGAAGTAGAAATGTATGAGCCCAGAGTGAGGCTAGGTGGGAGACATGCCAGATCGTTTAGCCAGCAAAAGAGTTTGTATTTCATGTGCATTATTACTATTGCATCATTTTGTAGGAGGTTGACAGATCAGATTCACATATTGGCAGCATCACTGGGGAGCACGATTTAACAGTAACCCAATTTTGTAACAAATTTGTGATGTGACCTGGGGTAAGCCATCAACTCCTCTAAAAAATTAGGTGTTATTAAAATGAGAAAGGTGGCTAGGAAAACAACTTTCAGCTTAACCCTAGAGAAAGGGTTAAGTTTCCATTCATAGAGACTAGACCCGAACCTAGGAATCTATCAGGAACGTAGACAGCTCCACAAAATGGCATTGGGCTCACCTAGGGTCTGAATTTTTTTCCATGCATCTGCTCAGTTTTCTTTAATCCTCTGATTCTTCTAGTTATTCATGGTCCCTGCTGTCAAATAATCACAGTTAGCACAGATTACTCCAACACCCCCCCAACTAATCCCCTATTCATTGTAGCATGCAGATATCGTAACAGTAAGTGCTTTTCTTTTAGTATCTCTGAATTCAAATTCCTGAAAGAATATTTTGTTGAGACTTTTGACGTGTATATGGATTGCATATTCCCTTTTGTAAGATTTCACGCAACAACTTCACTTGTCTTTGGCTCCAGTGGGACAAAAGAATAAGGTGTGAGGTCATGTGGGATATAACATATTTATGAGTAAAACAAACATTTTCATTTAGAATAAGGGATTATAAATGCATAATGCAAATCCATCTGTAAAAATAAGGTATGTGTACTCTTCTAGGAGCTAAGGTTTCAAAGATACCCCTCTCTTATACAATGCAGATAAGACTGTAAGTTAGTAGCCCCTTTATGTAGAAAAATACTATTAAAATTTTGAATGTACATTTACTGTGACCCAGTTATTCTATTCAGGGATATTTGTCACACAGATACACGTACTCATGTACCAAATGAGGCTTCTACAAGCAGAGTCACCACAAAAGGCTTGTAGTAGCAAAAGGAGGCAAGCAAACTAAAAGTCTACCAACAGAATATTTAGTATATTAAATATAGTACACCCACATAATGAAATAGTATGTATCCATTAAAAAAGAATGAGTCCGCTCCACGTGTAATAGTAGAGAAATAAAAATTTTGTAAATGAATATGGCAAAAATAAGAAAAGACAAAAGAATGTACAAAATTGTATATACATAGATGCATGTGGTATTTTTGTGAAGATCTCTAAACAACATAAGAAACAGATAACAGTAGTTACCTCTGATTGGGTGGAATAAGAGAAGTTTGACAGTCCTTTCTCCCCTATAAACCCTTAGAAAGTTTTGCTATTTGTACCATGTGCCTGTATTGCCTACTCAAGATTAATAGCTATATAATTTTGAAACATTCACAGACTTATCTCTGATACACATCAAACTTGAAACACTTCTGCCTATTCCTAATAAATAGCCACTTTTATTAACAAGCAAATTTTATCACTGTTGGAAATATATTCAATGGCTCTTCATATCATGATTTCTTACTTCTCTTTCTCCCTTTCAGTAACCTTCCACAGCTCTAATCTCAATTAATACTCCTCCAGGCCTAGATAACACCTGAGTTGTAGAAACACAACTATTTTGATAAACACAATTTTATATCATTATATGTTTTTATTTTCACAGTTTATAAGAACTTCCTTGTCAATATTTGTGAATATTTTTGTGTATGCCTATGTGTTTGTGTGTCAAGAAGCATTATTAACATTTCTAAGGCACTAGGAAAACTGATTTAAGATTTAGTCTTTTATCAGATAATGTCATAGGTAATATTCCAGGATTTAGAGTAAGTATATTACTCTCTCATATCTGTTCTCAAACTTCTTAACCATTACAGGTCTTATATTTACCTCTTAACTCATTATGTCATATAGAAAAAAATTATATATGATTTCAAATTTTTCTTGGGAATGTCTCACCAATAAGGTTTATACATATTAATCTGAAAGTTAATACTTGTCTTCATTCAACTTTCTATTATCATTAAAATTTGCATTAATAAAAAGGAATATTAGAAAATTTGATTTAATCTCTTTAATAATATGAAATAATACATTCATTGTAGAGTTAAGGTAATCATTAATCTTAAAACATTTATCACACATTGTTAATATCAAAATAGATTTACAAATACCAAGTGACATTTACTACTGAAGGTGAGATGAACATCACCTATTCAAAATCAAAACCCTATTTTTAATGAATATAGTTGCCAGACCATATTGTTAAGTTAGAAGTATAAGTTATTAATTCAGCTCTTTAATTTATCACATATGTAAAAAACTATGCTCTGAAATTTCATTTCCAATTATAAATTATGAAATTACTTGTTGAAAAATAAGAACCCACATGAGAAATGTATTGTATTTTAATAGACTACCTGTGTTAGCTGGGCCTCTCTTTATCACTGATGTGACTCATGATATCAACAATAGAGCTAGAAATGAAATTGGCTTGAAGGTGAGAAGAAGGAACCAGAAACTGTACTGCTATTGGTTTTCAGGTTTGGAACCATAACTACAGCACAACTGTACAAAATACTAAAGAAATTTAGTTGCAATAGTTTTATCAATATCCTAATAAACTGATATATATAATAAAGCAATTATACCTACTGAGCTTTCCATCTTTAGTTTCCAGCTGTATGACTTGTGACAGTTCAACTTATCCATTTTGGTAAGTTCCCTCCTCTGCAAAATGAATACAATAATCACAAACCCAGGAGTTACTCAATGAAGTGAAGGTTAAAGAGCTTTGTATACTCCACAGTAATTACAAAAATCTATGTTACTGTCCCAAACCAAAACACCCTCTGCAGGTAGTCAGAGCTCTGTGTTAGGAGGGAGGGGCAGAAAGAGAAGACGAGAGAGGATCCTAAGCTGGCTTGGTGCTGGCAGCAGAGAGCCCAATGTGGGGCTCAAACTCAGGAACTATGAGACCATGACCTGAAGTGAGTTATTTAACCGACTGAGCCACCAGGGCACCCTGTACATCATCCTCACTTAAGTCTTCTGTGGGGAATCCAAGATGGAGAACTCCGTTCACACAGTGCAGGCTCTCCCACCAGTAATGTACTGCCCTTTCCATCTATTATGTTACCATGTCATATATTTTTTAAGAATAAATAGATGAAAATGTATACCGTAACTTGAAAAAGTGTGCAGTAAATTCTTTCAAAAGCTGAATTTTATATATTGTCTTTGTCTTGATTCTGGTCCATATATATGCATGGTATAAATATGTATGCATGGTGTGTGTGTTTTTGCATGCATGTGCATGTGTGCTCTAATTTTGAATATTGAAAACAATGACAAAAGAGACAGCAAAAAATTTACCATATTTTCACTAAAAGAATTGAACGCAAGCATTGCTTTCTTGTGTGTTTCAAGTCTTTTATGCTAAAAGTGATTAAATGATTTTAGATTTATATTTTGATCCCTTACTGTTCTTTCTTTTCCTTTTCTCTCTATTCTATTTCAAATATAATTTATATCATGTGTTCAATATGAAAACTTTCTAAATATTCTTATGCTTTTATATATGCATAAATGTATTCATTATAAATTAATATTTTTACTATTTTTGAAAATTACAAGAATGTGTTCATAATATTTATATCATCCATTCTTTTTTTTTAATGTTCACTTTAGTTTTGAGAGAGAGGGAGAGTGCACAAGCAGGGGAGGGGCAGAAAGAGAGGAAGATAGAGGATCCTAAGCAGGCTTCACGCTGGCAGCAGAGAGCCCAATGCAGGGCTCAAACTCACAAACCATGAGATCATGACCTGAGTCAAAGTCAGTTGCTTAACTGACTGAGCCACCCAGGCATCCCATATATGATCCATTCTTTTATTAGCTGTATGCTTTTTGGTATATAGTCATAGGCCATTTTCTCAACTACAGTATTTAGTCAATTATATCAATGTATCATATTTTATTTCTTTATTTATAAGTAATAATTTGGTTTCTAATATGTGCTATAACAAATGATGCTGTGACAAACACTATGCATATGTCTTGAGTGTTTCCTAAAGACTCTGTGCCTGGAAGTAGGATTTCAGACTCAGAGAATATACACTTTTATTTTTTTAATTTTCTTAACATTTATTCATTTTTGAGAGACAGAGCATGAGCAGGGAAGGGGCAGAGGGAGGAGACACAGACTCTGAAGCAGGCTCCAGGCTCTGAGTTGTCAGCACAGAGCACGATGCAGGGCTTGGACTCACGAACTACGAGATCATGACCTGAGCTGAAGTCAGACGTTCAACTGACTGAGCCACCCAGGCGCCCCGAGAATATACATTTTTAAATATCCCTCGGTCATGCCAAATTGCTTTTCAAGGTGAATAGTTTCATCATTTCCAGTCCATTGAGAAAAGTGTATTTCACTTTTTCCTAAAAATTGCAGATATATGTATATTTACTTCTTATTTTAGAAAGAGAGAGAAAGAGAGCATCTGAGTAGAGGAGAGGGGCAGAGGGAAAGAGAAAATCTTCAGTAGGCTCCACGCTCAGCATGGAGCAGAACACAGGGCTCCATCAATCTTACGACCCTAGGATAGTGAGCTGAGCTGAAATCAAGAGTCAGATGCTCAATCAACTGAGCCATCCAGGTGCCCTACAGATATATTTTCTTAAAAAAAAAAAAAAAAAGAAGACAGTGTCATATAAAATATTTTGAATGCTTATAAAAACCACAGTTCATCATGCTTTTTATTTTCTATATTCTGATGCTTTGATGTCTTAGAACCTTGATGACCTTGAAAGGACTATCTCTCCTTGGGTTAGCTAATTCCTAGAGACAGTAAACAACTTGCCTTTGAAGGATGCCTTTCCTTTGATATTCAAACCAATCAATACAGTGTCCATATACCCAACCATCTCCTTTATCAGGCTCTCATACTCTGGACCACCATCCACCTACCCTACTCCTCTCAGGGCCAGGTACTAGACAACTCAGGATAACTCTTATGACCCAGAACTTGCTGACATTATTTAAACTAACCAATTCCAAGTCCACATACTCGGCTTTGACTGTTTCTTCCACTAGAAACCACAATAAAGACTCTCGGGGCGCCTGCGTGGCGCAGTCGGTTAAGCGTCCGACTTCAACCAGGTCACGATCTCACGGTCCGTGAGTTCGAGCCCCGCGTCAGGCTCCGGGCTGATGGCTCAGAGCCTGGAGCCTGTTTCCGATTCTGTGTCTCCCTCTCTCTCTGCCCCTCCCCCGTTCATGCTCTGTCTCTCTCTGTCCCCAAAAATAAATAAACGTTGAAAAAAAAAAAAAGACTCTTGCCCCTGGTTTTCCCTCTCTCTCTGTCTTCTGGCTGACCCAAGTTCTTCTTTAGGTGGCCCTCTGGAGTGTGCCATGCCTAACTGTTTATAGGGAACTGTAGTAAAACTCATTCCTTCACGACAGTTTTCATGTTTGCATGTCTTACCACACCTTATGAAAAAAAACAAATCTGGGTAACTTTAGAAGACACACATAATTTGCCTTTTGTTTTTGTACAGATTTTGCATCTTGTATTAGCACTGTGTGATTTGGATATCAGGGTTATTATACTGGCTTCCTACAAAAGTTTGGAATTATTTATTCCTTTATCTTTCTTTTTTCTTTCTTTGTTTTTTTAAATCTCCTGGTATGAAGTTGTTTTTTTTTTTTTACATAACCTTTTTAAAATTATGAGTTAAATATAAATTTCTTTAACACATATAGAGCTATTTGTCATTAATTTCTTCTTGGATCGGTTTTGTTGTTTGTTTTTTTTATAGTATTTATTTATTGCTATCTGATTGGCTAATAATTTTATTGGTGCAGCTTTGTTCATAATATTCTCTTATTATTGTTCTGATCAATGCAGTTATTTTTTCCTTTATTATTTTATTAGTTACACTGAATACTCAAAATATCCCAAACTGCTAGTGTTGGAATGAATGATAAAGTTCTGGCTTGGCACATGTTCTTTTTGCTATCAAATTCTATCAGAACTCCTTTAGAATGTGATTTACAATATCCTCTTCACGTCTTGCTTTACTGTTGCCCTTAATACTAAATTATGAAGAAATCTATCTGAAAAGGAATACTGAAGTGAGGGAATATAATAATTCACATAATTTATTTAAAAAGGCATCCACAGAAATGTTGGCAAAAGGGGTGGTAATTGAGACAGAAAATGAAAAGAAGCCAATAAGGGGGATTATTAATCCAGTTACCATGGTAGGTAACTGAGACTTAGTTGCAGAGGACATTGGTGATCATTTAGAGCAAGTACTTCAGAGTTATCCTATCTGTCCTCTGAGGGACCATGGATATTTAATATATTAATTCCTATCCGCCACATTTCCAGCAATTGGTGGAGTGGGGTGCAAATATAGGCATTTTGGTTATAGACTATATGTGCACTTAGCCATTACTCTAACCTGTCCACATTGTCTACTATATTTGGGATAACATTAAGGATGTGTTTGGTGAAGTGGGGGACAGAGATTGATATACCAAATATATATCTAAACATCTGCCTGGGTATCTCCTCACACAATTGCAAATTAAATTAAAACTATATAACATACGTGGAAAGTAATAGTAATATTAATAGCACATATTTCTGGGCTAAATCATTTACATTTATTAATACAAAATACAGAATTTTGCAATCTAAATTTAAAGAAAATTATATCTGGAGCCCCAGAGTGGCTCATTCAGTTGAATATCTGACTCTTGATTTCCATTCAGGTCATGATTCCAGAGTTGTGGGATGGAGCCCCACATCAGTCTTCCCACTGAGCACTGAGCATAGAGACTGCTTAAGATCCTCTCTCTCTCTCTCTCTCTCTGCCCCTTTCCCCACTTGTGTACATGCTGTCTCTCTCTCTCTCTCTCTAGAATTTCCCTCTAGAATTAAAATTTTAAAAATAAAATTTAAAAATGCAGAAAATTATACCTTAAAACCAGGAAAATATAGGCAAATATTTTAAGAAAATATGAGAAAGTGTTTGTTAAATCATCATTTATCCTTAATAAAGTAAAATGTATTGATTACATACGTTGTAAAAGAATAAAATCATAATAGGTTGAAATATTTGGATCAAATGATATACATAGAACTGGCTGTATTGCAATCAATTCCAAATTCTTACTAAAATCTTTGTACAAATATAACACAGAAAACTAAAAACTCCTAATACAACTTACAATGTAAGACTGATAAAGACCATGAATCTGTGAATAATTGTCACAAGCTACAAAATTCAAAGATCAGGAATAGAGCAGGCTCTGGTTACCAATACTAATGTTCATTGAACAGGCATGGCACGGTATGGCATAGTAATAAAATAGAAGACATTTGGTCAATAGTAAGAACTGACGTAAAGTATACACCAAAGAGAATAAAGGCGCCATCTTTCTCCAACATGGGTTCTATATTTTTATTTAAAAAGTATAGTCTTTTTCGGATGCATGGGTGGCTCTCTCATTAAGCATCTGACTTAGGCTCAGGTCATGATCTCACAGTTTATTAGTTCAAGTCCCACATCAGGTGAGCTCCAGCCCCACTTTGGGTGAGCTCCAGCTCCTAATCAGGTGAGCTCAAGCCCCTAATTGGGTGAACACCAGCCCTGCCTTGGGTAAAACATGAGCCTTGGGTAAGCCCCTCCTCTCTCTCTCTCTCTCTCTTCCTCTCTTTCTCTGCCCCTCGTGGGATTCTCCGTCTCTCTGTTCCTTGCTCACTTGCGCCCCGCCTCTCTCTCTCTCTAAAAAAAAAAAAAAAAAAAAAAAAAAAAAAAAAAAAAAAAAACCAGAAAGGAAAGAAAAGGAAAGATACAAAGAAAAAGAAAACAAAGTGGGGCTCCTGGGTGGTTCAGCATACAACTTCGGCTCAGGTCATGTTTCATGGCTAGTGAGTTCAAGCCCCACCTCAGTCTCTGTGCTGACAGCTCAGAGACTGGAGCCTGGAGACTGCTTCAGATTCTGTACCTCCGTCTCACTCTGCCCCTCCGCATCTGGTGCTCTGTCTGTCTCTCTCTATCTCTGTCTCTCAAAAATAAACACTAATTTTTTTTTTTTAAGTGTAGTACTTTTAAAGTTAATGTAATCATTGTTTTAGTTTGTTTTAGATTTACCATTTTATTTATATTCCATTTTTCCTCTTATTTTTTTCCTAGGTTTTCTTTCCTTTTCCTAGGCTAATTAAAAAAAAATAGTATTGTATTTTAATTACTGTATTGCATTTTAAGCTATACTTATTTGCCTTATTTTCAGTGCCTGATCTAAGTATTATAATATGCATCATTAACCTATCAAGTTTGCTTAGAGTTAATATTTTACTACCTCACATAAAATGTAAGAACCATTTAATAGTACAATTCAATTTACTGCCCTGTCCTTTGTGTAGTTATTGTCACATATATTATGTTCACACATTAAAAAAAATACAATAATGAAATTTTAAATTCCCCATGTCTATTATTGCTCATCATTTCTTCCAGAGGAAGATTTGAGTTTTCTCCCTGTATTATTTTCCTTCAGCCTGAGAAACTTCCCTTGGCTCATTTTACAATATACAACTGAATTCTTACAGTAAGAATTATATGAAAAAAAAATTTTTGCCTTTATTTTTGAAAAATGATTTTTCTGACAGGGTTGATTTTTTTCTTTCAATTTAGTATTTTGAATATTTTATTCTTTTGACTTCTAGTTTCCATTATTCTGATTAGAAGTCAATATTATTCTTTTTAATGTTTATTTGTTTTTGAGAGGGGCACAGAGACAGAAAGAGAGAGAAAATCTCAAGCAGGTTTCGCACCATCAGTGCAGAGCCTGATGGAGGGCTCAAACTTACAGATGGTGAGATCATGACCTGAGCCAAAATCAAGAGCCTACACTTAACGACTGAGTCACCCAGGTGCCCCTAGATGTCAATATTGTTAAGGTAGTTGCTCCCCTGTAGGCGAATGACTTTTGCTTTTCTTTCTCAGCTTTCTGGAAGTATGCAAGATTGTAATCCTTTTTTTGTTCATTTGTTTTGTTTTGTTTTCAACAGTTTGACTATGATAAGCTTAGGGATGCTTTTTGTTTGTTTAATTCCTGCTTGAAATGGACTCTCGTAGACTTGTAAACTAATGCGTTTTTAAAATAGACCTTTGGAAATATTTAGTCAATGATTTTTTTATAATATTCTTTTGTCCCATTCACTCACTCTTATCCTTCTGGGACTCATTATATCTGTATCTATCTATCTCTGTCTCTATCTCTATCTATCTATCTCATCTGTATCATCTATCTATCTATCTATCTATCTATCTATCTATCTATATATATATTAGATAGCTTGGTATTATCCTGTATGTCACTGCAATTATCTTCATAATTTTTTAATTATTTTTTTCTGAAGAAAGTCTTCATCTTCAAATTCACCAACCCTGTCATCTGCCACCTCCAATCTGGTGGTAAGCCAAACCAATACATTAATTCTTTTAGTTATTGCATATTTTAGTTTTGGAATTCTATCTTCTATCATTTATCTATATATCTATCTACCTACCTATCATCTATCATCTCTCTCTGTATCATCTATCATCTATTTTAGTGTTTCTTCTCATGATATCCGTTCATTAATTATGATTTATATTTACCTTTAAGTAGCAAAAAACACATTCAGTAATTACTCTCACATTCTTGTCTTGTAATTCCAACACCCCAGTTACCTTTAGGTTGTTTTGTATTGTTATACTGCCCTTTCCTATTTTTTAACAAGCGTGGTATTCTTTTAACCTTATCCACTATATTGTGAGTAGTAATATATTTGGTTACCTTTTCCTGAAGTGCATGATTTGGTTCTAGGAAGAAAGCTTGGCTGGACTAAAACTGTAACTTGGTTTCCCCAGCAATAGATAGAAGCTGGAATCTTCACTCAGTATACTAGCTCATTGGATTCTCCCCTATAAATGCACAGTTTATGAGATCAGTCAAGAAATGTGAGTGGAGGGGCGCCTGGGTGGCTCAGTTGGTTAAGTGTCAGACTTCCACTTAGATCATGATTTCACGGTCCATGAATTTGAGCTCCACATCAGGCTCTGTGCTGACAGCTCAGAGCCTGGAGCCTGCCTGGGATTCTGTGTCTCCCCCTCTCTGCCCCTCCCCTGCTTGTGTTCTGTCTGTCTTTCTCTCAAAAATAAATAAACATTTAAAAATTTTTTAAAAGTGAGTGGAGTTTATATAAATATTGGGACTTCTCCATCTACAGTTCCTTTCTTTATATAATTTTCATCTTCACCTTTCAGTTGCTCTGACAACCCCTAATTTTAATATCTTGCTACCATTGCAAGAAAACCAGGGCATTTTGTTTGAGTTCCCAGCTTCCTTCTCTGACACCTGTGGCATAGGGAGCATTCTCAAGTAAGAATTCTCAAATATTCAACCTCGGTTCTCTTATGGTATATTTCTCTTTTAGTTTGTGTGTGTGTGTATGTGTGTGTTTCTTTTTTCACACAAGCCTATAAATGATTGCTTTCTAAAATGTCTCCCATGGTTTATAACTGTTCTATAGAGCTCGGTCTGATACAGTCTACCTATATTTCAGAAACAGAAATGATGAGATATTTTGAAATGGCCAAATAGTATTCCTTCCCCTTACATATATATAAATCAAGCTAAATTGTAAATTATTAAGAAGCAATTTCACAAGATAAAGTACATGGTCTAATGAATTCTTTAGCAAGACAGGGTAGCTTCAAGTATGTCACTTACAAGCAATTTATTTTGGAATGGCAGTTCTTTGGTTTATTTGCTTTTGTTTAATTAGATCAGAATATCAAATAACCAATAGTACAGTGTTGCAGAACACTTATTAGTCTATGTAAATTGGTCTGTAAGCTATGAACAGCAGCTTAACTACTATTGAAAACTCTGAGGAAAGAATTCACACAGTATAGAAGAGAGTGTCACTCTTTTTGCCTAAGTGTCCTCACCTATGCTCAGTGACTAAAATCATGCATTAGAGACAAAACTCACACTCACATTTTTTCCTTTGCAATTTATACCAACTTAACACAATGTTTTTTGTTTGTTTTAGCTTAGTAAATTCAAATCTAGCCATCTGAAAACCATCATGTCAAAACTTAACTCTTCATCTTTTCCCAAAACATTCCTACTCTTAAATCTATAAATGTTTTCTATGTACTACAACACACGCATACAATACACTACCATCTTTTATCTCTTACCTGGTTTCTTCAAATATCTATCTTCTTGGTTCCTTTGCTTTCAGACTTTATTCTTTCTAAACTTTGACCCGCATAATGCTCAGAATTTATTTTAAACCATAAGTTTAATATAGTTTCTTCCTTAAACACACAGACACACACACACACACACACACACACACACACACACACCCCCCACTAGGCAGAAATATGCTTTACTTTGTAAGAAGAAAAAAGAAAGAAAGAAAAACGTTTCCCCATAGTATTTTCAATTATTTTATAATTTCTTATTGTTTACCCTTATACTTTCATTTAATATGAAAATGCATGAATTTTATGTGAACATTGATCACAATTGAACAAATCTGCCTCACTGACAAGGAGTTAGAAAAATAAAGAATAAGAACAACAACAAATACGTTCAGAACCAAGTATTTTGCTGAAATCACATATAGGCACTTAACTTGAATTGAATAGTTAAGTTCTATTTGAATGAGTGTTCATTTTGAACATAGTATCCCATAGACCATTTTATCATTTGCCATATGTTATGTAATTGCATAAATGTTGGTATATGCTGTGAATATGCTACAAATTAGCAACATTTCTTGTTTCTGGAGAGAAAATGAGAAATTAATTTGGCAAATGTCAAGTTCAGTTCATGTCAAGATGCGTTTTGTGTCATGATCCATCATGAGAGATTAAGCAGATATATTCTACTAAATAGATCCATTGTGGGGCGGCAGCTGGGGCTTACGTTTGTTCATTTGGCAGATTCATTCCACCTGACTTCAGAGAAATTTCTGAGATGATGTTTTCACAGTCTGAGTATATTTTTGTTTCCTTTGCCCAATTCAGTTAGAGGTGGTAGTGGAAAGGAAATATTATGTTGTTTTATGTATCGTCAGTTGAAAATAGCTATTACAGTAGCTTTGTTCACACACAAATAATGAGAAAATAAATATAAATTAAAGCTGCATACCTCTAAAATTTATTTTAACAAAAAGTGTAATATCTGCAAGTGTCATGAATTCTTCTGAATGAGATATAAGTTTATAAGACTTTAAAAGCTCTCAACGAATATGGATATCAACAGTGTGCATTTTCTTCAATAGTATTCTAAACTACATTTACTAACATTGATTCAGGGTGGGGGAAACAGTTTGTCATACTCCACAATCAGGGGGAATTTTGTGTCTTGTTTCTGATTCCCTGTTGAATAAAAATGTAACGCAAATTTATCATAATTTTATACTTTCTCTCTCTAGCTGTGTGTTTGTCACAGTATCTGCTATAAAATTACTTCTTATGGAAACCATATTTTAATACATTTTGACCAAAAGCATACTTTTGACTAATAAGTTTAATTCGTGGCTTGAAAAAATATAGACAGGGACTTAAGTGCTTTTCCTTTTCTCTTAAACATTTGCATAACTTTGTAAGCACAACATATTCATCAAGTCTTTCAACAACTTAGTTGTCTTCCCTGAGAGATACTGTGTAACAGCTCAAGAACAAAACATAAGCTGGCTTTAAAATCTGCATGTGTGCCACACATTATACTAATCATTTTACATCTTTAATATTCATAACAGGCTCTACAATCCGTAATATGCACATCAAAAATATAGATCATAAGCTATTAAATGATTCAGTTACATATTGGCAGGCCATAGTTCGAACTAAGCACTGGGTCATTTACTCAAAACCTGTGTTCTTAATCTTTGTGACGAAATTGAACTAATAGGAATCACCTCATCCTTTCTACCTGTGACTGGAGTAAGGGACATACGCAATGGCCTTCTAATATCCAGAACAACATGAACTGCTCTTTGTTTAGAATAGAGACAATTATTTATCCTTTTGTTATATACACCTTTGAATCATTTAACTGACATATAAACTTCAGATATATCTAAAACCACATGTTTAATGATCTCTAATTGTTTACTTCAAGGCTATAATGTGGTAGTTTTACCCAAAGTTAATTTTTAACTAAAAGTGAAAGCACTATTATTACTGTGAATCAGCATAAATTCAGAGAATATTCATACTAAATCCTTTATTCAAAATCATTTCAAAAATTCCAAAGACCAAATTATCCTTGCAGGGGATTAGCCTACATTTTAAAGCTCCAGTGATCCAGATAATCTTTTTGGAGAATTCATCCAACTGTTTAGTGCTCCAAAGACAACATAGCATTTTCCTTAAAGAATAATATTATTATAACAAAATTGTCAAAATAAACATCATATCCATTTGTAAATATATTTTAAGAGAGTACTTTACTATTTTCAAAAAATAAACTGACTGTTCCAAAAACATCTACTGCTTTACTTTGTAGGTTTAAATACATAAACCAGTGTATTTACCATTTAAATGCAAATAGGACAGTGTTGTAGGTCATTGTATGCTACTCAATGTAAAATCCTTGAGAGATGCCATCCAATGAATTCATGAAAATGAAGGGCTCCAGAGGCATAAAGATTGACAGTGATTTTTTTTACCCTAGAAAATAAGCCACAGAGAAGAGGCATTTATATGATATGCCAAAAGAGAACATCTGAGTTTATTTTTCTTCCTTCTCCCAGAATCTATTTCTTTGAATATTTTAAATTCTTAATAACATAGCTAAAAATAAATCATCACCTTCAGAGTTCTGCATACGTTTCAGAAGCTGGATGTTGGATAATAGATGGATATTTAGAAATAGGACTGCAGAGGGTATGGTCCCAAATCAGAACTTTGCCTACAAATTCACCCACCAGTAAATGAAGAAAAATTTTTAAAAGGCTGATAATATGCTAATATGGAAAAAATTGTGGTATGAATAATGTCCATAAATTGTTTGCCTTCTCTTAAAAAACTTTTAAATTATTAAAACTATATTAAAATTATGGCTTACCTGATGGTCCAGTTTCTACATGGGTTAGCTTAAATAAATAATCCTGCTGATCTATCAAAAGTCATTAAGGAAAATGTGAAATTTAACTTGTTAGGTTGGATTTCCTGTGAAGCATGGAGATGAACACGTCCGAGTGTATTGGCAAATTCTATCAGGGTCAACACCTCTGAGGGTGTAACAAAAGTTGAACTGGGCATAGTGAAACTTGCACTGTGATGCAGACTTTACCTCATGGGCCATTCTGGACCTGAAATAACTTTTCCCAGTTGTCTGACCTTCAGGCGGGGATCTGGGCCTTTGCACCATACAGGTACCTGTCATTGTGTACAGGCAGCACTGTGGAGAGAGAGAGAAATGACCTTGGCTGGGTGTGTCTTTTCAATGAAAAACAATTCTCAGAGAAGGTCTCAGTTTATAGCACAAAATCAGCAGCACTCCCTGCAGATAAAGGAATGAGCATTTCAATATGAAAGAGGATCTGGGTTGAGCATTACAATATCCTCTGTGATCCTCCCTTGGGGCACTCAAGTCCATTTTCTTGAGTTGTGGGAAATGTTTCTCCAGAATACTGGTTGGACTTTTTCTGGGGAAACTTCAAAAAGTAAGATACACAGGAGAAACTATCACAGCAAAATGGCAATTAATACCTTTCACCTTTCTACTTCACCCATTGGAGATTCCTCTAATCTGGGCCACTGCCTCTATGGGTATTAGTTACCTAAGGCTGTGGTAACAAATTAGTGGTAACTTAAAACAAAAGGAATTTAGTATCTTGTAGTTGTAGAGGCTGCAAGTCTGAAATGAAGGCGTCAGCAGGACCAAGATGCCTACAAACGTTCTAGTCAAAAATTATCCTTTGCTCCTTCAAGATTCTGGTCGCTCCTGGCATTCTGGAGTAAACACTAAGTAAGTCTTCAGAAAGTGTTGTTAACTGAGGCCCTGTAGGCAGAAAAATAAATCCATATGCCAAATGTGTCTCATTCACAGTCAAGATAAATCATCCATTCCATGTGGAAAGAATCAATATAAGCCACTTATCACCAAGTGGCTCCTAGAACTTTTTGAGAGGTATTGTCATACTGATGGCTTCGCATTTGTATTTGTCCCTGTTGATGGAAAGTAGGACACTATGGAGTCTTATTAACTAGATTACCCTTGGATAAGAGTTTGTATTATTGGGGTCATAAATATTCCCCATCCTTGCCAACATGGTTCTACTGTTTATGAATACACTGCCATTTATGTAGGGGACTGATGACAGGGACATCATTTCTACTTGCATGTCTTCTATGTTCTATGTTGGATGTGTGATATTATGATCATGATTTGTGTACTTTTTCATATGTCCATCTGTATGTTTCCTCTGTGGACCTCCTAGTCACCAAACTCTCAATCTTTCTCCTTTACTCCATTGATTAACTTGCTAAGCTATTTACCAATGAGCCTGAATCACGTTATAGTCGTACTTCAGGTCACTTCTCTTTCTACACCATATTCATTACTTGGAACTATGCCCACTAGGAGAATTTTTTTTCCCTCACTGATCTTTCAGACACACAAATGAATCAAACTGTTGCATAATAGCAGTCCATTTTTTAGAAAACTGTATCTATACAATAAAACAAATGATGTATGTACCAAAACCATTCTTTCCCTTCCTCTGTCAACTGGTCGTAAACACCTGCATTATGTGGCTGTGTGACCTGAGGGGGGACCACTGTCAAAACTGTGGTGGATGACATGGTGTACTGGACCACTTGCTCATTGAAGATACAATATTCCCTGGATTTCCAATGCTTCTACATGTTTTCCTGAATATTACAAGAATGCAAAATCATAACCATTCTTTATTTGGGCCATTTCTCAGGGTTATGTTTACAATGAGAAACCTTGAAGGTTAAGATAATAATGTTTCTCCCAGAACAGGGACCAGGCTTGCTTTTAAAAGAATGTTTAAAAAGGGTGTTTTTAAAAGAGTGTTAACAATGTGAGTGTTTCTCAGCTGTGGTGTTGCACAGTAAGTGCAGTAATCATCTTCTTCTTTCGTTGTCATTCCTCCAGGACTTGGGGGATAAGAGGAATCCATGCTAACAAGAATCTCATGCTGCCTACTGTGCCATGAATGAAAAACTCCTTGCTATATGTGTCAGGAGTTTTGTGTCTTCTGTCTATATCAGTAAAACAGTAATGGGTTAACTGAATACATTGCAAGTAGTGTAAAATCCTAGCCTCTGTCATTTGCTCATGTAGCTCCCATTTCCCCTCTTTTCCTGCTTATAATAAGCCCTGACTGTACTACTTTTATCACATGTTAGATTGCTAGTGGGCCCAACTAAACATATCATTTATGGTCTACATCACTATTCTTTCAATAAGTACAATGGCAACATGGTCACTTCACTTCCCATAGTTAGGTGTCCCGTCTTCATTTGGAGGCAGTTGCATACCAGGTTGTGTTAATAAAATAGTATTTATATATTTGGCATAAATAATTTAGACTTATCTGCAAACCTGGATTAATGGATATATGGTGTGTGGGTATGGGATAACGGATATATGGATTAATGGATATATGGTGTGTGGGTATGGGTGTGGGTGTGTGTTTGCACGAGTACGCTGTTGAATCTTCATTTAGGAAAAAAAGTGTTTATAAAAGGCACACATTAAAGAACTTGAAACTGTGAAGTTTTAAGTGTTGAGTTGATCAGCATTCTAAATTTCTCCCAAGACTTTCCTGATTCATTAGGATATATTTAAGCTAGCAACTTGTGGAATCAATGAATCTTCAAAGCAGAAATTTCAATAGATACTCTCCAGGAGTTCTCTGATTAATATGTATATCCTACTTCAAATATATTGAAAAGCAGAAACCTGAGTTCATTTTATAATAAAGAAAATTTTCCTTCAATAGAAACTCTGCCATTTCATCAATATAATGAAATTTGCCAACTATCTCTACAGTGTTGATTTCTGAAAGTTATACTGCCTTTTCTTTTTTTCAAAATCACGTATCTACTTTTACATCAAATTTTGTACCTTCTCTAAGAAACCTTTCATTCCCAACTAATTTTCTATTCACAATTTTAAGTAAAGATGACAAATAGTAAAGTTTAGACTAGTACTACTAGGAGAAGGAAATTGAAACAATAACAATAAGACAGTAGGAGAAGACATCAAGTAGTAAACAAATAGAGAGGACAAACTGCATGCTTCCAAATACATAAAATTCTGGAAAATGCAAACTAATGTATAGCAACAGAAAGCAGAATAATGGTTGCTTGAAAATGTGGAAGGGAGCAGGGAGAAGTTAGAGGATGGAGGAACTTTTCAGAACATGATAGATATATTTCTTGTTTTGATTGTATCTATGATTTCAGAGATATATCCACATCTTTATCTATACTTGCATATTATTATTCAATATGTGCAGTTTAGTTTTGACATTTTAATTTACTACTAATGTTTAAAAATTAAAAAAATTAAACATTTACAAATTTAAGGAAAAAACTCAAGGTTTTTTTATACCTAGGCACTTTTTTTTCCTCAGTAACCATAAATCAAGTGATAACAAGAATGTCAAAGATAAATGATCTCTTAATATTGAAGTTGAAAGATAAGTACCAATCAGTGTGCAGATAAGGTCAGCTTCATTTCAGATGCTTAATGAAGAATAATGGCACTACAACTCAGGACAGCATGTAGATACAGAATACTGTGCAAACTCTGATAAATACAGCTAAAAAACAGCAATGTAAAATTTGGAGTTCAACTGAAAACTATTAATTAATGGATCAATAATACCAATTTGATCCACCTAAAGTAAGTTCTGAATAAGTTTTTACTTGTAGGTTAAACTTGCAAAATGATACAGTACATATACAGAAAAGATTGATAATTTACTGTATTTTTTCTTAAAATGTAATGTTTACTACATGCCAGGGAATGTTTTAAGTGGTGGAGATAGCAAAGAGAAAAAAAAAATATGACTTTACAGATTTTAAATAATAACATCATCCTGGGGCGCCTGGGTGGCTCAGTCGGTTAAGCCTCCAACTCTTAATTTTGGCTCAGGTCCTGATCTTATGGTTCATGAGATCAAGCCCTACATGGGCTCGGTGCTGGGCATGGACCCTGTTTAAGATTCTCTCTCACCTCCCCCTTTTGCCCCTCACTGCCCTCATTCTCTCAAAAAGAAAGAAAAAAAAAATCTATCCCCAAAAAACATCATTTTGGTTATATTTCACCAGGAGAGATATATTTCATTAATAAGTACACTTGATATCTCTTAAATATTTTCATATTTGCCTCTGTATGTAATTTTTAAATTATAAATGAATATGAGTATATAAGGTTTAATTCATCACTATTAAACCATTCTTGATATTATTTTGGTTGTGGTACAACTCAGTGAATAAAGAAAATACTTTGTGGTATCATTGTGTGCTATTTGAGGGAGATCTCACCAAGAGTCTTACAGTTCTGTAGATCACCAAAAGGACTGATTTTGAAATCATTTGTATGCTCACATGTGCCTAACCTTTCATATCAGTGTGGTGTCTTTTATTTTGTAATGAAAAGTAATTTTAGATTATCTGATTTTCTTTTTATCTTCCATATGCTTGCATTCTAAAATGTTAATTATATCTTAACAATCCAATTAAGCAACCCAATTAAAAAATAGGCAGAGGGGCGCCTGGGTGGCGCAGTCGGTTAGGCATCCGACTTCAGCCAGGTCACGATCTCGCGGTCCGTGAGTTCGAGCCCCGCATCAGGCTCTGGGCTGATGGCTCAGAGCCTGGAGCCTGTTTCGGATTCTGTGTCTCCCTCTCTCTCTGCCCCTCCCCCGTTCATGCTCTGTCTCTCTCTGTCCCAAAAATGAATAAACGTTGAAAAAAAAAATTTTTTTTAAAAATAGGCAGAGGATCTAAATATACGTCTTTCCAAAGAATACATACAGATGGCCAACCAAGTCATCATCATCGTCGGGGAAATGCAAATAAAAAGCACAATGAGATATCATCTCACCACTCAGAATGACTAATACCAAAAAGACAAAAATAGCAAGTGTCAGGGAAGATGTTGGTGAAAATGTAAATTGGTGCAGTCACTATAGAAAATAGTATTGAGGTTACTCAAGAAATTAGAAATAGAAATACTATATGATCCAGTAACTTCACTTCTGGGTATTTACCTGAAAAAAAAACTAATTTGAAAAGATATATACACCATTATGTTTATTGCAGCATTATTTCTGATAGCCATGATATGGAAGAAGCCCCAGGGTCTTATCGATAGATGAATGGATAAAAGATATATGGTGTTTATATTTATATCTGTATCTATATCTGTCTTGTCATTCATGACAATATGAATGGGCCTACAAGGCATTATGCAAAATGAAATAAGTCAGACATAAAAAGATAAATACAATATAACTTCATTTATATGTATATTTAATTATATGCCTTAATCATCTGATTATCTTCCCTCTGATTTATATTTCATACATTCCCTAGCAAAATAATTTCTAAAATAAAAAGGCAAAGCAAAACAATATAACATCTTAACATGGGCATGCTGACTTTTAAAGATACAATATTATTTCTATGCCTGTATGATATATCGCATTTTCTACAATTTTCTGACAAGTTGTGTACCTTATTTTAATCTCTTTATTTCCACAATTTCTTTAATTCTCTTTATGTCCACCTCATGGTTTGCTTTCTTCACCTATTTCACACATATTTCCCAGAAAATGCTGTAATTAGCTGACACAGCGTTTTATTTCTTTATATCATTTCCACAAATACTTAAAAAATAAAGTAGAATATGTAACCAAGGAGGAAACTTCTTACCTGCTTTCCTATAACGTACTAGCACTTTAGATCTCAATTTTCTCTTATGTTATGCTTGAAACAGAGTAATTGAATCCCTCCTCCAGGATTGCATTCCATTCATATTGAAAAGGTAATGAGAAACTGTCTGTGAGATCAATTTCTAGATTTTCTATGAATAAATGCATCCTTATGATTTTATTCTACAAAAAAAACCGAATTTAATTTTCAATACAAACACACTTTGGGAATTAAATATAATATGTTTGCCTAAAAATATTTCTATATAGCGTTGGTGGTTATGAATATTAGTTGATTGTCCTTTATCTTGGATTAGCCACTTATAATTGACTGTGGGCTATAATTGTGAATACTAATAATATCCCCACATTATAGAGAGTTCTGTATGAAAAATATTAACAGGTTTGGCTTGGCTACCAAAAATAAGTAGGAGAAAATTTTATATCTCTTTTTAAGACTATGTGATACAATGGACTTTTTTCTTATAAAATACACAGTCACGTGGCCAATTGGAAAATGACCACTATTTTTGTATTCCACTTTTGCAATGTAACTTTGCAACATCTTACATATAATAGTGAAGTCTACTGTTCTCTCCCCTGACTCTAGACTTGACCATCTGATTGGCTTTAGTCCGTGGGACAGTAAAAATATATATTATGGGACAGTAACATACAAATATAGTAAGTGCTGGCATATTCATTGGAGTTTACACATTTGCTGCTTCTTAAATTCTCCCACTACTATGTAAAGTAGCCCTGACAGCATGCTGGACGATGTGAGATTAAGTGTTCCCAGTTGAGGTACCAGGTAACAGTTGAGTTAAGCTCAGACCAGAAGAAGAATCCAGTCCAGCTCAGACAAAATTAGACACCTACAGATCTATGGGCTAAAAAGTGATTATTATTTTAAGATGTTACTTTTTGGAGTGTTTTTAGGCAGTAAATGCTAACTGAATCAATTATTTAGGTGAATTAATTTTAAGACTGTACTCAAATTCCGCAATAACATTTTATTTTATATATTTTTTAAAAAGTTTATTTATTTATTTTGAGAGGGAGAGATAGAGAACATGAGCAGGGGAAGGGTGGAGAAAGAGGGAGAGAGAGAATCCCAAGCAGGCTCTATGCTATCAGCACAGAGCCCAACGCAGGACTCAGTCTCATGAACCATAAGATCATGGCCTGAGCCAAAATCAAGAGTCACATGTTTAGCCACCTATGCACACCTGCAATAACCTTTTGAATAGTGACTTTTCCTAGATTTCTTCCTTACTATTGATTATAATACTATGTGATTATAATCACACAAAAATCCAGGAGATACAAGAACATTACAAATTTGGGAAATCAAAGATACCAAGAACTATAAGCTAGAAAGACAGCATTGACTTCCAGTTAAAAGTGGGAATTGAACCTCTGTTCAATATGTTTACCTTTCACTTAAAAAAATGAATAGAGAAATAAAAGTTATAACCTAAATGACAAATACTTAGAAAATAAAGTTTATAAGATTCTTGACTCTTAGACAGCAGATGGAGTAGTTAGCAAAATTAAAGAACTAAGTATAAGTACCTATAAAGGAATGCCAATAAGATTATGCCAATCTATATCACAGAACCAAGGACAGGTGCAGATATGGAAAACATCATGAAATGTGAACGGTTGAGGCAAGGAATGATACAGAAAAGACAAGAATTGGTAAAAATTCTCTTAAAGAAGAGTTATGCCCCCAAATGCTTTTCCTTGTCCAGTTTACTGGTATAAATAAACCGACTCTAACCGTGCAGGTGACAGAAGTTTTATTCTTTGCAGTATTGAAAAAGAAACGGTCCATTCCATGAAATAACAGTCAAAAGAAGAGGACAGGGAAACACATATTTCCTAAGGTTACTGAAATATTTCTTTTTTTCTTTCTTTTTCTTTCTTTCTTTCTTTCTTTCTTTCTTCTTCTTCTTCTTCTTTTTTTTAATGAAATGTTCTTAGTGAAAAGTATGATGCCCAGGTGCCTATTCTCTCAGAAGGGGAAGAGCCAAAATTTGTTGATTAATTGTTACAAATAACATACTCATGACTGTATCAATAATTGGTTCTAATGCTTCTTAAAGAAAAAAGCCGAAAAGGAATGCTAAAGATTTAATGAAAGCATTTTCCCCATATGAATTTTGGAAAACAAACATAAAATAAAATAAAGAAAATGAATTCACAAAAACAAAAAAAACCAGGAATAAACTGTTAGTAATAGTTGTAATATTCTCAGATATATAAAGTATTGAATCCATTAAAAAAGATGTAATTTAACAGGGACAATCAGAGAGGAGAGGTTGCTGTTTGTAAACCTCAAAAGCACAATCAGTGATTTAGAAAAAAATGTTGATGCTTCCCAGAGTAAAATTACAGAAAAGTCTAAAACAGTAAGAATTAGATGTTCAGTGTTTTATCACATGATTAATTGATATTTCAAAAAGAAAAATCTATAAAAATTACAGTTTCCTGTTTCTTTTCAAAGAAAGAATACAAAAAATCAATTCCTAAAAATAAAACGCATGATTTGTTTTAAGAAATTGGAAACATCTAACTTCTTCACAAAAAATTGAGGTGAGGAAACACCATGCCAAGTCACTCCTTAATATATTTTCAGAACTTTATTGCCAGACAAAAAATTCAAAATCTACCAAAGGAAATATTATAAATAACATGCATAACACACAAAGTTTTAAGGTACATGTTATGATAAAATTATGTCTTGAAACTTTGTAAAGAAAATTGTTTCCAAATTGAAATTTTATAATTAGAAAACCAGTCTCTCAAATATTATACTTATGATATTTTAGACATATAAGACTAAAAGAAATATATCTTTCAGTAGTTATTTCTCAATGGTCTACCAGAGAAGAGCCCTATTGTATGGAAGAAGTAAATCTAAAAGTAAGAATCAGACAAAACAGACTACAAGTTAGTAAATTCACCATGAGAGTTAAAATCAGGTATGGAGAACAATGGTCCAATTGTTCCAATGGTCCAATGGAACAATTGGTCCAATGACCAATACAATCTTACCAAAATCTTACCAGTATTTTACCTGGGATGTCTCCATGAGTTAAGACAAAATAAAGCCTGAGAGATTGACTTCTAATATTATCAAAGATGATGATCAGTAGCTTTAAAAGTTATGTCTGAGAATCTTGGAATTAGTATTGGTAAGTACATATGGAACTAAGTGAATAAATTAATAAACAAATAAACAAATCCATCCATCCACCCATCCATCCATCCATCCAGGGGGAGAGTTATGAAATGATAAATTAGTCAGTAACCACTAATTGGAACAGCAATAAATAACTGATTTGGCCCAAATCTATGATTCATCTATATTGGGCACTGAAAGAGATGGCATTGCCTGGGTGTGAAAATGACTAAGTTCTTATATTCTATGATAAAAAGTTAATAACAATATTTAAAATTATAAGTTAAAAGAGTAACTTTTTTTTATGTTCAAATATGGTGGTAAATATTAGTGAAAAAAAGAAGTGCTATGTGTATATGCCTTTAGAAAGTTACTCTGATGAGAAGATAGGAGTGAGTTTCATGTCTGTCATTTTGCATATAGTTCCAAGACACCTTCAGATTTATGGACATACTTTGAAAGAAGTTTCAAAAAATGACTTCTTATTTAGTCTCTTGAATTTAATGCCAACTAGGCTCAATTAAAAAACAGATTTTTTTGAGCATCTACTTTAGAAGGAGAATCCTAAGCTATATCTACATAAAGGGATTTCCAAAAAGGAAAGAAGACTAAAAATATAAATAGGAAATGATTTAGAACAAAATCACATGGAATTCTTTCTTTCCAGATCTTTTGTTTCGAATAGTAGAGCTATGAAGTACATATTTTTCATATACATATATAAATAGAAGTATATCATAAATTTTTATTCAAATTTACCATTTTCCAATAACCATTAACAACAAAGATTTTTTTTAGATTCTTCTATCTTACATGGTATGTTTCTCACTTCCATGCTAGAATTTTTAGTTCCCAGAAGCTCTTGGTATAATAGAATAAAATAATATTTTGCTGCTTTATCTCACAGTTTATTCACAATTAATACCCGCAGAACAATGTGTTTACTAATAACAAATATCTTATACCTAGAAATAATTTAAGATTTTATTTTATATTTTTGTTTGTTTATTGACCAGACTAGGTCCCCAAAAGACATTTAGTTTTTTTTTTAATATTTTCATTTCATTCTTATATTTTTTAAAACTATAAGCAAATATTCCTATATGTACATATCTGGCCCTAATTAGCCGAACAGTAATATACCATATACGTTTCTTTCCTGCTTGCATCCTTCTCTTAAGAATGATAAGTCTGGCAGCAATAAATCCTGTAACACCCATACAATGCCTTGAAATACAACTCCTCATAGAGGTGGAGTAAGAGGTGTAGAAGAAGAACTTGTAATGTATTTCATACTGGATTATGAGGATGAAATCAATGACCAATACAATCTTACCAAAATTACCCAGGAGCCAAGGTTATAATGCTTCATTGGCTAATAGTGGAAAATTTGTGTTACTAAGCTGTATAATAAATGCAATAGATTAAAAGACATCATATAATGAATCCATAATTTCACAATGAGCAAACAACTAGTTGTCACTGCCATGCCTGATAGTGAAGAACAACTTTTTGAAAAATGTTTAAATAAAACAACAACAACACTTTTTTTTCTTTTGAAACTACTAGCTAACCTATAAGTACATAAAGACTAGCATTCCAACCAGTAAATGGAGAAGGAATGTTAGAATTAGAATATTACTATTTATAATATATATGAATTAATAAATCTGACACTGATATTCAGCAACTGCTATCACTTAACATAAGCAGGCAAATTTATCTATTGATGGAACAATTAAGGACCATTTATGAAATAGACTCACCAAAAAGTTAACATAAGCTAAATCAGGCTTCTATTTTCAAGTACAATTTGTAGGAAATACAGAAGGCAGAGGAACATGCTCAATACTTTAGCACCTGGGCAGTGATGGGGGAAAGGTGTTATTTGCAGTATTTGTAAGGTGGGAGACTCTACAGGAAAAATGACCTCATTTCTTCAAAAAATAAATTGAAAATTAAAAAAAAAGAAGAGATATAGTGAGAACCTATAGATTAAGGAAATTTAAATGACTTATCAATCTATCACAATATATGGACTTATTTGGATTAAGATTTAGCCAAACTTGCTTTTCACAAAGATGGTGCTAGAAGATGATGAACGAAGCCCCTGCCCCTCCCAAAGCCCAAGTCAAAGCAAACGTTTTGAAGGCCAAGAAAGCAGTGCTGAGAGATGTCCACAGTCACACACAAAAAAGAAGATCCACAGGGGTGCCTTGGTAGCTTAGATGGTTAAGCATCTGACTCTTGATCTCAGCTTAGGTCTTGATCTCACAGTCATGAGTTTAAGCCCTGGTCATGAGTTCAAGCCCTGTGTTGGGCCTGGTGTTGGGCCCTGCATTGGGCATGAAGCCTACTTTAAAAAAAAAAAAAAATCACCTACCTTCCAAAGGCCCAAGACACTGCAACTCCAAAGGAAACCCAAATATCCTTGAAAGAGCACCTCCAGAAGAAACAAGCTTGACCACTACGACATCAAGTTTCCTCTGACTACCTAACCATCCATGAAGAAAGGAGAAGACAACATATTTGTGTTCATTTTGGATGTCAAAGCCAACAAGAACCAGATTAAACATGCTGTGAAGAAGCTCTATGACACTGATGTGGCCAAGATCAGGTCAGATGGAGGGAAGAAGGTATATGTTCTATGGCTTTGGATGTTGCCAACAATATTGAAATAATCAAACCTGAGTCCTGCTGGTTAAATCTAAATTCCCCCCCCAAAAAAAAATTGAACTTAAAATAATAATCACACACAAAATACCTTGAGACAATTACAATTTTGAACATTGCAATATTGATTGCAAGATATGAAGAAACTTCTGTTTATTTTTTAGCAGTGATAATGACATTGTGGATATGTGCTTTAAAGTTCTCATTCTTTAGAGGAAATTCCAAAATATGTTTTAATGCCAAAATATTTACTAATTACATGATAAGGTGTCTATATTCATTTCAAAATGTATTTTCTAAAAGTTATTGAGAGTTTGGATAAAATACACGAATAATACACTAAAGCTAAGTGTTGATTACATGAAATTTCAATACACCAATATATTCAAGATACCGTCAATACAGTCAATATGCCAAAGTCAATATACCAAAAGTATACACATACACAATTTTGTATATATTCTAATTTTCCATAATAAAAATTATCTTTTGTTTCTTTGTTTCTTTTCTTTCTTTCTTCCTATCTAATCTATTCATTTCTCTATTTTAATTGTATATAACATAAAAGACATAGTAAAAATAGTTAAAATATAAACATTTAGAGGAGCATAAAAAAAACAATTTCATTGACAATGACAAAGTTTGAGGTAGTGGCAAGTTAGATTTAAAGATTAAATTGATAGTGTAGAGGGGCACCTGGGTGGCTCAATCTGTTAAGCAGCTAACTCTTAATTTTGGCTAAGGTCATGATCTCACAGTTTGTGAGATCGAGCCCATCTTGGGCTCTGCACCAACAGCATGGAGGCTGCTTGGGATTCTCTCTCTCACTCTCTCTCTGCTCCTCCCCCACTAATTCTCTCTCTTTCTTTCTCTCTCAAAATAAATAAATAAACAGAAAGAAAGAAAGAAAGAAAGAAAGAAAGAAAGAAAGAAAGAAAAGAAGGAAGGGAGGAAGGAAGGGAGGAAGGAAGGAAGAAGGAAGGAAGGGTAGAGAAGAACACAGTCAAGACATGACAGTAGAAATAGAATTTAGGGAAGTATTTAAAAGCAAGATGATTTGGAGTGAGGGGCAGTGGGGATAAGATTCAATAACACTGTTTTCTCTTAGTCAAATTATAAAACAATTGAGGAATAAGACAAGGAAGATGTCAGGAGCCCACATATTCCTTTTAACGCATATCAAGTGAGATCTGTATAATGCTTTTTGTGAAGTTCACTGCTGTATCTTTCATCTCTAGAACAGTGCTGCACATAGTAGATATTTGATGAATATTTAATGTGTGAAAAATGACAATACTAATGAATTGAGTACGAAAAACAGCTGGATTTGAAGCTACCGCCTCTAAGATTTCGAATACTAAAACCCATGATTGTATATACTTACTTATCAAAATAGAGGCCACAACGAACTGGAGTTAAATTTCATGATGTATAGGAGCAAAGGAGAAAACCCAATTTCATGTCTCCTCAAAGAAGAAAGAAGCTGCTGGTCTATATACAATGAATTTATCCTACCAAATGTATCAAGGTAATTCATTACTTAACCCTGGGAAGTGTGTGTGAGGAGTGGAGAGAACAGTCAGGAGATATAAATTATTCAGTATCTCTCCACATGGAAGAAAACATCAGGTTAACACCACACATCTTTGTTTCAATTGTTAAAAATAAAATACTGTGGCTACGTACGTGAGTTCTTATGTGGTAGGGGAAGAGGTGCGGTACTGGGTTGATCTATTTCCAGAAGGCAGTAAGTTTCATGCTAGACTTTTATGCTTTATTTAGGCAGGAAATAAGATGCTTTTCAAAATTTTCTGAAAAATACCGACTCATGATCATTATTATGACATTAATTCTATTTGCAGTAACCTTTCAATTTCTAAATCTAAAGGGCTCCTCTAAGTTATTGCATATATTTTTCTAAAGAAATAAAATTTGGTGAATTTTTTGTTGTTATTTTTTCCCCATTCTTTCATGACATCACAATTTGGTAAGCCATGCCCTATTGATTCTACACATGAAATATATTCCCATATTGTTCTTTGCCTTGCCACACTGAAGACTGCAATCTCTAATCAGACCTCCATTTACGCTTTCTTGTGTTAACAAAATGGTCTTTTAACCTACCTTTACTTTTTAGAATCTCCTTATGGTGTATGCCTTGAGTTATATTTTTAAAACTCAATTCTAATCATGTAATTTTTTTTTTTTTTGAGAGAAAGAGAGGGAAAGAGAGGGGGAGGGACAGAGAGACGGGGAGACAGAGAGTCCCAAGCAGGCTCCACATCCAGCGTGAAATGCTACCCAGGGCTCCATCTCACCACCGTGAGATCATGAACTGAGCCAAACTCAAGAGTCGGACAGCTTAACTGACAGAGCCACCCAGGGGCCCCTCATGTAACTTTTCTGACTTACAACTTGTAAATACTTCCTATTGACTGCTGAATTGTGCCCTAACTTTCTACTTGTCATGCAATTACATGTGTGAGAACTTGTATTTTCTCATTCACCTTCTGCTACTATTCCTTCTACATGTTAAAATATAAATGTGTTTGTTCTATAATTGTAAAAATGATATGTTTTTGTACTCTCCTTTTCGGATTAAAAAAACTTTTGCTTAATCAAATACTTCCGCATTTTGCTAGGTAAAGATACATAACAAAATACTGGGATGTTTTAGAAACAAGCTATTATGAAAGTGGTTATTTTTAAACTGGACCGTCTTTTTTTGACATGCATTTATATATTTTTATGTGTTAGGAGCTTGAGAAACCATTCTGTGTCTGAGAGGTTATGTCATTTAATGGCATCCCCTGAGTCTAGATTCCCTTAACTATTCTGAATCAAAAACTATTCTGAAGCCATATAGTTTGAAATAATCTTTGCAAAGAATAACTGAATTACCCTTTTATTTAGTCAGAACTGCTATAATGCTTTTACATATGGATTCTTTCCCACTCTTGTTAGACGATTACCCTGGGTAAGACAGTTTTTGGAAAGTAGTCATTCAACAGAGCACCCAGATGATACTGACTGGTATAGAAATAATTGGATGAACTGATAATAAGAGCAGAATGATGCATGAAGGAGGGTATAAAGGTGGGGCTATCTCATTAAAAGCATTTCAGATGAAAGATCAACCAAGAATCATGTTGGAGGGGTTTCTGTACCATTTCAGCCAGTCCCTAAAATTCATCTGTTTAGGGAAATATTGAGAAGAAATAAGTATATTTAATAACTACACCCTTTATTCAGTTAAAGTTACCTGAAAAGCCAGGCAAAGACTTGCAAAAGGAATTATGAGAGTTATTACTTATGAGAAAGGAGTTTTGTGTGAACTTTGGCATTTGTGGAAGATAGCATAAATAATGTATGACTTTTAAGAAACATATTTCACTTTTTCTTCCATTTAGACTAGTAATTTGGAAATAGCAAATAGAAATAAATAACTTTAAAATTGGACAATGAGGAAAAGAAAACAAACAAAATATGAGCTTTGTTTCTCAGACATTTTACTAATTAAGTATGTATTCCTAACTACTTAGGAAGTTTCCCGGTCAGGTCATGATCTCATGGTTTCTGGGTTCAAGCCCCGCATCAGGCTCTGTGCTGACAGCTCAGAGCCTGGAGCCTGCTTCTGATTTTGTGTCTCCCTCTCTCTCTGCCCTTGCTCTGCTCACAATCAGTGTCTCTGTCTCTCTATCTCAAAAATAAACATTAAAAAAAAAAGAAGCTTCCCTGTCATGTAAAACACAAGAAAATGGTCTTCCTGTGATTAAAAGAAAAAGAAAAAAAAAAGATTACATGTATTCAGAATTAGATATCTTCAGTTTTTTTTAATATCAACAATTTAAAGTATTTTTCAAAGTTATAAGAATGGGAGGGAGTTAATTGGAATGGTTACTCACCATGTATAGATTTTCATTAATTATTTTCTGTATTCCAATTAACCTTTTTATTTTACATGAGCCATCACCACTATTCAGAATGAGACTTCATTTTAAGACCTCAAAACAGAAAGATTGAAAAAAAATGCAACAAAATCTCATTTCGATTTCTCCCCAAAGCAAATGTTATAGCTGACCTACTAGTATTTAATAACAATTAAAAATAAAAATTGATTCCCCCTGTAATAGTTCAAGTAAGCATCAGGTTATGTTTAATACAGTAGGGCTTATCAGACCTTCTATTTCCTTTTTTTTTTTAGAGAGAGAGAGAAAGAGAGAGAGAGAATGAGTGGGGGTAGAGGGAGAAAGAGTCTTTTTTTTTTTAAGTTTTCAAATTTATGTTGAAAGAGAAAGAGCAAGGGACAGGCAGAGAGAGAGGGAGAGAGAGAATCCCAAGCAGGCTCCATGCTATCAGTGCAGAGCCCCATACGAGGCTCAAACTCACAAACTGTGATATCATGACCTGAGCTGAAATTAAGAGTCAAATGCTTAACCAACTGAGCCACCCAGGTGACTCAAGGAACAAAGAATCTTAAGCAGGCTCTACATCCGGTGTGGAGCCCACATGGGGCTCCGTATCATGACTGTGAGATAATTAATGACCTGAGCCAAAATCAAGAGTCAGATGCTTAACCCACTGAGCCACCCAGGCATTTTAGACCTTCTATTTCCCAAGCCTTCCCTCTCTATTACATTTTACCCACTCCTTAACTTATTAGACAAGTTTAAGTATGTAACAAGTTTCACATACCACAGACATGTATCATCCACTATGGTAGCCGCTAGTCCCACCTGGTTTTTGGTCACTCAAAATGTGGCTAATTTCAATTAGATGTATTGTCTTAAATACACACAGAATTTTGATGAATTAGTATTAAAAATGAACATACACTGGATTTAAAATAAAAAAAAATAAATGCAAAATAACTCATTAATATTTTATATTCATTACATGTTTTATTAGGATTCACCAGAGAAACAGGAGAGCTGGTGTGTGTGTGTGTGTGTGTGTGTGTGTGTGTGTGTGTGTGTGTATACTTGAGAGAGACAAAAAGAAAGAGAGGGAGATTTATTTTAAGGAGTTAGATAACACAATAATGGAGGTTGGGAAGTCCCAAATCTGCAAGCTTGGCCATCAGGCTAGATATTCAGGGAAGAGCTTAATTTACAATTAAGGTCCACAAGCCATCTGATGGCAGAATCCCTTCCTGCTCAGGGATCAGTCTAATTCTATTCTGGCCGTAAAGTGTTTGGATGAGGCTCACATCCTAGAGAACAATCTGCTTTACTCAAAGTCTACTGGTTTAAATGATATTTTCATCTAAAACCACCTTCACAGAAACATCTAGAATAATGCGTGGGCAAAAACCTGGGCACTGTGGGGGCACCTGGGTGGCTCATTTGGTTAAGCTTCTGGCTCTCAATTTCGGCTCAGGTCATGATCTCTCAGTTCATGAAACTGAGCCCCGCATCAGGCTCCTTGCTAATAGCAAAGGGGCCTGCTTAGGATTCTCTTTCTGCCTCGGCCCCTCCGTTTGTCTCTCTCTCTCTCTCTTTCTTAAAATAAATAAGCTAACTAAATAAACAAACAAATAAATGTCACTAAAAAAAATCTGGGTACTGTGGCGTGAGGTTCACATAACTAACCATCCACATGTTACATATTTTGTACATATTAGGTACAATAAATGTTATTAAAATTGATTTCTCCCATCTCCTTTTACATCATTCAATGTATCAGAAAATTAAAAATTACCTAAGTGGCATGCATTGTATTTCTATTGGCTAA
This sequence comes from Leopardus geoffroyi, assembly GCF_018350155.1. Lineage (NCBI taxonomy): Eukaryota > Metazoa > Chordata > Mammalia > Carnivora > Felidae > Leopardus > Leopardus geoffroyi. The sequence continues at coordinate 154,190,389 of NC_059327.1, forward strand.
TATTAATGTAGGCCTGATCAGATATAGAATTTTCAAAAGGAAATATAAAAATTATGCACAGCAACTGATAATAGTACTTAGTTTTGCTGATTGTGGGCAACTTTTAAAATTGTATTCTAAGGGCTCCTGGCTCAGTCGGTTAAGCATCTGATTCTCGGTTTGGGCTCAGATCAGAATCTTACAGTTTGTGAGCTCATGCCCTGTGTTAGTTAGGCTCTGTGCAAAATAAATAAACTTAAAAAAATATTCTATAAAATCTACTGTTTACTAACAGATATTAATATTAAAATACAAAAATGCATTTTCCATTTTATATAAGTTAAATAATTACATTATGATAAAAAGTTTTGCAAATTGACAGGAAGATAATGCTTAGAATTGAATTCCATGATTCCACGGTGAAAGAAAATTCAGTTGAGTAAGCGAATTTTATATAAAACCTCAGAAATCTTTCCCAGGTCTTGTGCCCTAAGTAATGAGTTTCAAACACTACATGCTGATGTTTCATAAAAATTTTATTATTTTTAGATTGTGCCAAATTATTGTGACATTTGAGTCTAAAAACTAAGCAGTGTGTTTTAAAATTGTGTAAATATGTGTGAGTTGTGTGAGTGTGTTTATCTCACATTATGAAAAGAAAGACACATAGTGTGAATTTCAATTTTTTTTTTCAATTTTGTATAGGTTCTCCATGTGGAGCTGTATATTTTCCAAGATTCTTATCCTTCCCTTTCTCCTAACTTTATGATGGTGGGGCTGGATTGCTGTTGCAGATGTGGTATTCTGTATGCAAGATCTCACTTCAGAGTAAAATGAATTTTAAATGTGTAACAAAGCCTTCATCCTATAATGATTGAAATATAACAGCCTGAGAATAAAGCAAAACTAGGCTAATTAAATCAATTTGCAAGACTCAATTAAAAATAATACCTTTGAGAAGGAGAATTGAAACATGTACATTGAGTTAGATTTTACCTTTGTGAAAACAGACAAATGAAGTTTTCAGTAATAAATACATCAGTTAGTTGAAAGTTTTATGTCTACTATATTAGTTACTCTTTAAAATGCAATGAAATTAAGGAGATACAACATCAAAGGTAGAAGCAAGGAGAGAGATTCATTTAAATAATTGAGTATTAAATCGTTTACTCTTGTGTTTCATGATGAACACCATAATTAGAATGTTTTACTATAGACTCTAACTGTGGAACTTGAGAGATATTCTCTTTTTCACACATTTCAAACAATTTTGATAATGTTTTAAGTGTTTGCTATTTTCAAGTTGTGTTAATGTATAAGATATATGAATTATAATATCAATCATAAAATACATTAATTAGAGTATATATATTATAGTAGTAAGCAGTACGAATAGTAGTAATAGCAGCTGGATTACTGCTAAGCACTGCAAGTGCAAGGCTGCTAAGTGCTAGATGGGTTCAAGGTTGAATTTTCTAATACAGGATTTTCTCAATTAAAAAAAAGCCTATCTGTTCCATTTTCATCTGAAGCATAAATATATCTAAATTAAGTCCACCACATGGAGGAAAATGACAATTTCTCCACTGTTTACTTTTTTGTATTAACGTGTATTTATTTCTGAGACAGAGAGAGACAGAGCATGAACAGGGGAGGGTCAGAGAGAGAGGGAGACACAGAATCCGAAACAGGATCCAGGCTCTGAGCTGTCAGCTCACCTCCCGATGCGGGGCTCGAACTCACAGACTGAGATCATGACCTGAGCCGAAGTCAGACGCTCAACCGACTGAGCCACCCAGGCGCTCCTCTCCACTGTTTAAAAAAGACACACATAAAATGACGATAGTGTATGCTCAATTAGTAAAAGCTAAACAAAAGCTGAATTAAGTTTTTCTGCAACAAAATCTAGTATATAGTTGACCATGGAATAATAGCTAAAAATAGTTCTTGATTATTCAGCACTGGATATTGTTAATGCTCAAAGGTTCATAAACAAGAGTAAGGTCTTCAGCATAATCTTTAAAGAAAAATATGGGGAGGGGTGCCTGGGTGGTTCAGTGGGGTAAGCATCCAACTTTGGCTCAGGTCATGATCTCGCAGCGCATGAGTTCAAGCCCTGCATGGGGCTTTGTGCTGACGGCTCAGAACCTAGAGCCTGCTTCAGATTCTGTGTCTCCCTCTCTCTCTGCCCCCCGCTCACACTCTCCTCTCTCTCTCCCTCTCTCTCTCTCAGAAATAAATAATAAATATTTTTTTTAAAAATAAAAGTATGGGTAAATTATAGAATAAGTGGGGGTTATTGAATTAGAGCAGAAATTTATATTTTCATAAATGTGTATAATACATTTGCCATGTGGATGCTAATGACTACAGTAATGCTTGAATATTTAGATTTAAAAGAAAAGTTATTGCAGACTATTGGATGAAAGCATTATAGCTAAATAAAATTAATTTAAGAATATCTGTATGGTAGATATTGTAGAATGGTTCTCTCGTGTGCTTTACCGTGTGTGAGAGAATGGAATGCAAAAGCTCGGGCTTCCCACATTGTCAAGCAATTCTGATCTTACATGGAAAATAGCTTCCACCCAAAAGCTGCATGTGGGCCAGATTTTGAAGACAGACATGGATATTTTGAGGGGAGGGCTATGAATGTGGATGTCACGGTGGGATCAAGCAGTTTGGTTGTGGGGACTGTAGAACAAGTAGTGTGGTCTTGGAAGCAGTACTTTTGACATGGCTCCTTGATTACTCCACTTTGAAACCCTGGAATACATCATTGTTCCTCTGACGGACTGCTTTGCTGTTCTATGACAAGTAGGGTCTTGTCATATGCAAGCTCTCCCATTCTCTAAATTAAATGACTTTCTGCTTGAATTAGAATGGATCATTGTTATTGGAAACTAATAGAAAGCATAATTATTCAGGGGGCGCTTGGGTGGCTCAGTTGGTTAAACGTCCATCTTCGGTTCAGGTCATGAGCTCACCGTTTGTGGGTTCAAGCCCCGTGTTGGGCTCTGTGCTGACAGCTCAGAGCCTGGAGCCTGCTTCGAATTCTGTGTCTCCCTCTTCTGCCCTTCCCCCATTCGTGCTCTATGTCTCTCTCTCTCCCAAAAATGAATGAACATTAAAAAAATGAGAGCATAATTATTCAGAAGTAACAGTAAAAAATAAACAATAGCATCTATCATGCAAATGGATGTCAAAAGAAAGCCAGAGTAGCAATTCTTATATTGGACAAAATAAGCTTTAAAACAAAGAGTGTTAACAAAAGACAAAGAAGGACACTGTATACTAATAAAGGGGACAATCCAACAAGAATATAGAACAGTGGCAAATATTTATGCACCCAAAATAAGAGCACTCAAATATATAAAACAGTTAATAATAAACATAAAATAACTAATCTATAATAATACAATAATAGTAGGATATTTTTACACCCCACTCATATCAGTGTTTAGGTTTCCATATAACCTTTTCTGCATATAGCTGTCTGGTATTAAGTTGATGGTCATTTAATTTTGAAACCATTTTTTCTCCTCTGCTCCCCACATTTTAGGGGTATGTTATTACATCCTTTTTTGTGAGTTCCTTGACTGATTTTTTTTGCAGAAATATTCATTTTTATTGTTTTCATTTTTCCTACCTCTACACTGTCACTTTTGGTCTTTCCTTTTCACTCACAGAGTCCCGTTTAATATTTCTTGTAGACTGCTAGGAGTTTACCCAAGGGATACAGGAGTGCTGATGCATAGGGGCACATGTACCCCAATGTTTACAGCAGCACTTTCAACAATAGCCAAATTATGGAAAGAGCCTAAATGTCCATCAACTGATGAATGGAAAAAGAAGACATGGTTTATATGTACAATGGAATACTACTTGGCAGTGAGAAAGAATGAAATCTGGCCATTTGCAGCAACATGGATGAAACTGGAGGGTATTATGCTAAGTGAAATAAGTCAGCCAGAGACAGACAGATACCATATGTTTTCACTCATATGTGGATCCTGAGAAACTTAACAGAAGACCATGGGGGAAGGGAAAGGGAAAGGGAAAAAAAAGTTAGAGAGGGAGGGAGGCAAACCATAAGAGACTCTTAAAAAGTGAGAATAAACAGGGTTGTGGGGGGTGGAAGAGGGGAAAGTGGGTGATGGGCATTGAGGAGGGCACCTGTTGGGATGAGCACTTGGTGTTGTATGTAAACCAATTTGACAATAAATTATATTTAATTAAAAAAAACAATTCACCAGTAAAGCTACCTGGGGGGGAGGATAAATACATACATACATATATATATATATATATATATATATATATATATATATGTATGTATATATATGTATGTATTTATTTATATGTATATATATAATATTATAATACATGCATATATATATATATATATTTCTTGCAGAGTTTATTTAATAGTCATGAATTCCTTTAGTTTCTGTTTGTCTGGAAACTCTTTATCTCTCCTTCCATTCTGAATGATAACCTTGCTAGATAGAGTATTCTTGACTGCATATTTTTCCCATTCAGTACTTTGAATATATCATATCACTCCCTTCTGGCTTCCACATTTTCTGTTAAAAAATCTCCTACTAGCCTTATGGGTTTCCCCTTGTAAGCTAATGACTTCTTTCGTCTTGCTGCTTTTAAAATTATTTATCACTATATTTTACACATAATTGAATATATCTTGGTGTGGATCTGCTTTTGTTGATTTGTTGAGGGTTCTTTGTGCATCCTGGACTTTGATATCTGTTTCCTTCCCCAAATTAGGGAAGTTTTCAGCTATTTCTTCAAATAAATTTTCTGCCTCCTTTTTTCTCTCTTCTTCTGGGATTCCTATAATATGAATGTTGTTATGTTTGAGGGAGCCACTGAGTTCCCTAAGTCTATTATTACTTTGTGTAATTCTTTTTTCTCTTTTTTGTTCAACTTGATTACTTTCCATAACTCTGTCTTCTAGGTCACTAATTCTTTTTTCTGCTTATTCCATCCTGGTGTTCATTCCATCAATTGTGTTTCTCATTTCATTTGTTGTGTTCTTTATCTTTGCTATATTATTCCTTATCTTTGTGTTAAGGGTCTCATTCATGTCTTCCACTCTTTTCTCAAGTCCAGTGAATATCCTTATGATCATTGCCTTAAATTGTCTGTCAGACATGTTATTTATATGTTTTGCTTAGATCTCTGGCTGTGGCTTTATCCTGTTCTTTCAACTGAGATTAATTTCTTTGCCTCCTCATTTTGTCTGCTTCTCTATGTCTGTTTCTGTGTATTAAGAAAGTCAGCTCTGTCTTCTGCTCTTGAACATAGTGACTTTATTAAGAAGAGGGCCTGGAGTGCCCTGGAGTGCAGTGTCCCTTGTTCACCAGAACCTGATACTTCAAGAGAGTATCCTATGTGTGTTGCTTATGCCCTGCTGTTGTGTCTGAGTCACTTTTTTGTTGTTGTTGAAGTCTTTGGCACTGTATTTCTGCCTGTTTTGGTCTGTGCTTGATCTTTGTGGCATTAACAAGACCCAGCCAGGCCAGTGCTGAAGGGTGTGCCTGCCAGGGATCTTTGGATTAGACCAGCAGTGTTAGCCAAATTTGTGCTGGACCACAGTCCTATGCCAGATCCCCTGAAGTGCTGTATCAGCTGAAGGCTGCATGCCAGGGCAGCTAGCAGTGAAAGGTTAGGCACAGCAATGCCTGGTTGTGGTGCACAAAGGTGATTGGGGGCACTCAGCTGGGTGCAATGGATGCATATGGTCTACGGTGGCAGGAGAACTCATGGGCATAGTGCACTGTTTGCAGGTTAGATAGCAAGTTCTGTGCAATCCTGCCTCCCACAGGTGTCTTTGTGTTTATTTTATGGTGTGAGGGAGGAATATGGTGACTTCTAGCTCCCCTGTTTTTGGAGAAGTCCCCAACATGCCTTGAAATCAGTATGAACAGATCTCTTTCTTATTTGCCCGGTGGTATATAAAATGCCATTTTTATGTTGCCTCTTCTCACAGGTTTCTGTCTTGTTAAGGGTAGTAACCCAGTCATCACTAGTCCTCTGGGCTCACCCAGTGCTGAGTCAACTGACTTTTAAAGCTCCAGACTCCAAATCACACCACTTTACAGTCACAGACTCAGCTCCTCTGTTTTTAAAGACAAACTTTCTGGGGCTTAGTCTTTCCCATGTGAGCTCCCTGATGCAAGGGCCTGTTTCTCTGCCCTCTCTGCACTCGTAGTTCCCTCCCTCCTGTAGGCAACCTGTCTCCACCTTTCTGACCTTCCTAACCTTTCAGATGCAGCTTCTCTACATTTAATTGCGGAGTTTTCTCTGCCAGTGTTCAGGTCACTCTCCAGTTTATTGACTTGAATGTGGTTAATATCTAGTTGAAAATGTAGGAGGAAGTGAGCTTAGGGTCCTCCAACCCTGCCATCTTCCCAAGCTCCCTTAAGCAAATGACTTTTTTAATATCTAAATTTAGCTTAAAAAAAAAGTTCTAGAAGAAAAGAGAATTCTTCTGAATGGAAAAAGTCTATAGAATTGTGATTTATACCTTAGAAACCATTAGTGAAAAGATTGATAAAGTTGACCATATATTTTAAAAATCACATGAAATAAAATATTTGAGTGAAACAACAACAAAATATATCAAATGTTGGGGACACACTGTTTGGATATGGTGCATGTGTTACCAATGCTCCTATTAACAACTGCCAGTGCATTGTCTAGCCACACAATGGTCTCAAGTCAATGTATATATTTAAGCTCCACTTAGCTTTCCTTATTCTCAGTAACTGGAGTTATTCTAATCTTGACCTAAGGTATAACATCAACCAATATTTAGAACACCAAATCTAACAAACCTCATTTATATGAGCTCAGTTTTAGCTTTGAGCGTTTTGTTGTATGTGTGCATATGTACCTCCAAAGCAAAGCCACCTAATCCTAGTTCAGAGAGATAACAGGTTTACGTGTAAATATAAAAATCCAATTTATGGCTATCAAATGAGATGATTAGGGAAAAACCCAATATTCACCTATTTCCCATTTGTCATTCACTTTGTAGACAACAAACACATTGGAATTTTAAAAATGACCTAAAATGTCCCCTATCAATTCTGATATTGGGTCATTTCTTCATGAAACAGTATTTACGTAACATAATGTTAAAATACATAAATATATTCAGACAAAGTTCTTTTGATTGGCAAAAGTAATGAATTGGTATAGGAAACAGTAAACGGAAATAGAGAAATAAGTTGAAATCCAAGTTACTAGAAAATATACATATACAGATTTTTATTCACATTATTTTAAACTAAGTTATTTAAATTCTTAGAGATTTCATCTACATCAAATTACCAAATTGAGATAAATATTGGCAAAGTAAATATATTGCAAATGCTCAAGTCCTATTTCATCAGTTTTATTCATCAGTTGTGTATGTGTGTCCATAATATTTCATGATGACGCACCATTATCACAATGTTACTTTACTTTTCCTTCGTTAAAATGTCAAAGACAACACTTGTAACTTCATTTAAAAAAAACAAATTTTGTGGAAATGAAATTGGCGGGAAAGAATTGAATAATGGCTATATTATTTGTAGGTATGCATTTTTAATTTATGAGAACTTTGAATTTCTCAACCCACCAATTAAGCCAATTTAATCAATGATAGTGATGATCCTACTTTGAATATTAATTCCTTCATCTGTTTTACAACTAAAAAGGTAAAATGAATTTCTTGTTATTTGGTCACTTCAATATAACTTTTTCAGTTTAAAAAATAATTATCTATCTTTTTTTTCTTTAATGAACATCAAACATAAGTGATAAAAATGTTCATTTGAATCATCTTGAATAACATTATGCTAGCATTGAGGCTCCTGGGTGGCTCAGTTGGTTAAGTGTCTGACTCTTGATTTAGGTTCAGGTCATGATCTCACAATTGTGGGATCAAGCTCCACGTGGGGCTCCGCACTGTGTGTGGAACCTGTTTGGACTTTTTCCTTCCTTGGCCGCTGTGCTCTCTCATTAAAAAAAAAAAAAAAATTACAGTAGTATAAATGTGTGTACATGTCTATGTGTAAAATCTATCTTGGATATTTAAATAATATTTTTTAGAAGGGTACCTGGGTGGCTCAGTCGAGTAAACATCAGACTTCGTCTCAGGTCATGATCTCACTGTTCATGGGTTCAAGCACCACATCCAGCTCTATGCTCACAGCTCAGAGCCTGGACCCTGCTTCAGATTCTGTGTCTCCATCTTTCTCTGCCCTTCCCTTGCTCACGCTGTGTCGCTATCTCTCTCTCAAAAATAATATTTAAAAAATTCCATTTTTTAGCATTTAATAAACATTACATTTTATAACATTTAATAAACATTAAAATTTTAAAATATTTTTATAAAATATTGATTATCTTCTCCTGCAATTAAATTTTTATATTTGAAAAATGATAAAATATGAAATGCATGTAAAAGTTGTGAGGATTATGATTATATTCCATGAATTTTAATCATAATTGAGAAGTGTTTTTTAATCATCAATACTGAAGAGTAATTAAAGAAATCTATCAAATATATCTGAAATTCACTTATAGACTGAATTTATTTTCGGATAAATTATCATCAAAAAATATTGCATATCTTACCAAAGAAAAAATATAATTATTCATTATCTTTTATTATTTATTTGAGAGAAAGAGAGAGAATGAGTGTGGTAGAGGAGCAGAGAGAGAGAGAGAGAGAGAGAATCTTGAGCAGGCTCCACTCTAAGTGTGGAGCCTGACAGGGGGTTCAATTCCATGACCCTGGTATCATGACCCAAGCCAAAATCAAGAGTTGGACGCTCAACCAACTGAGCCACCTAGATTCTCCTGATTATTCATTTTTTAAAAAACTATATAGTAATCATTTGAAATCAAGATTTTAGGGCACCTGGGTGGCTCAGTTGGTTGAGCGTCCAACTTTGGCTCATGTTATGATCTCATGGTTTGTGAGTACGAGCCCCTCATCCGGCTCACTGCTGTCAACACAGAGCCTGATTGGTCTTCTGTCCCCCTCTCTCTCTACCCTTCCCCTGCTTGTGCTCTCATCCTCAAAAATAAATAAATCTTTTTTTTTAAGATTTCATGTTTACTTTACTAATTAGAGTTTCTCAAAATTTTATACTAAATACTAAATAATTTATTAATTGGTCATAGAGGTAGTATCTTTAAAAATAAAATATAATGTATCCTTTTAAGGGAAGTAGAGCCATTTTTATCCCCTAAAATTTATGTACTAATGTTATAAGTAATATTAAACACATATATTGCATATGAACACCAACTATATTCATATAGAAATGCAGAAGTATAAGGAAAAACACCAAACATATTAGACTGAACTACATGAAGTTACTAACATTACCACTTTAACCTCTAAGAAAGGTCACTACCTACTAACTTATTACACTAATCAATTAGAAATAGTAAATTTCAAGTACTGGTAAGAGTTAGTTAACAGAAGGATAGCAGTTGTTCCTTTCTTTTTTTTTCCAAAATAAACTTAAAAGAGACGGTTGCTCAGCTCTGAGTCTTTAATGTGTCTCATGTAGGTCAGTAAATAGATATCAGAGTGAATTCTGAGAATTATATATAGTTTCTCTCTCAGATTCCATCCTAACAGCATCTGCTGTCAGAAACCATCTCCTATTCAGCCAATAGTTTCTTCAATTGTATAAGTCTATAGGCTAATAACATCATAATATTTGCAGTATAAAACACAATATAATGGCCAAAGAGTTGTCTCTCAAGTTAAAAAAAAAATCCCTCTGATAAAGTTTTAGATGTACTTCTGATTTTCATAGATACTTGCCAAATAATTTCCCAAAGGCTATGTCATTAAGTAATAAAAATATATTTCCATTAAAAACCCACACTGATGCTTTTATTCACTTTTATTCAGAATAATGTTGAGCTAAGCACATGTGAGGCTTAGGTTTATTCTTTAATTACTTGTACAGTTTTTACCCTATTTTACATAATTATTTTAGTTTAATAATAGCTGCCTTCTGAAAATTTGACATGATGGAAATTATCATCTATTTAGAACAGATGATGAAAATTAACTTAGTAATTATTCATTGGCTGACATATTCCATAGAGACAAAACTTTACCACCTCTAATGGGAAAAAAAAAAACATTATAATCAGGTTCACTCAAATTCATGTTTTATTGCAGGCAAAGTCTTTGCCAATCTGTAATAAGACTATTGAAGGTAACGAACTTTATATTTTATAAGAAGGATGTGGAGAGCTATGTCAAAATGTTTCTGGACTCACTAAAATAAAACAATAATGAATTACATTGTATGAAAAGAGTCTTGATAGATTATGTATCTTCAGTTTGTCACAGTGGCCATGATTATACTTTACACTTGATCCTAAGCTTACTATCTGTTTGGTGGCTATATTAGAGATGCCAGTGATAATAGGAAAATAATCAAAGGACAAAAAAATCTCTTAAATTTCCTCTTCCTCTAATCTCAAACAGCCATAAAAACTAAGTCATAAATTTCCTTTTGACTTTCTTTTGCTGATGACATTATGAGAACTATGATAATTCAGGCTGCTCTAAGATAATTCAAGGAGGGGCGCCTGGGTGGCTTAGTCGGTTGAGCGACCGACTTCAGCTCAGGTCATGATCTCATGGTTTGTGAGTTCAAGCCCCGCATCGGGCTCTGTGCTGACAGCTTGGAGCCTGGAGCCTGCTTTGGATTCTGTGTCTCCCTCTCTCTCTTCCCCTCCCCCACTCATGCTCTATCTCTGTCTCAGAAATAAACATTAAAAAAAAAAAAAGATAATTCCAGGAAAACTACATTAGGATTCATAATGTTTGTAAGATTGTAACAGATAATTTCAAACTTGCTTGAACATATGTTTTTACAGTTTGTGAGTTGCTTTGCTCAAAATCATGCTTTTAACCTTTGTCTTTACTAATTTATTTCTATAGAAGTCTTATGTCCCCTTTGACATGCTTTATGTATTGGCATTAACTGGATTATCCTGGATCCTTTTCTACGGGTGGCCCATGTGAAGAATTGACCAGTGAGATATGAGAAGAGCCTACTATCTTCTACAAAAGATACTCTTTTTAGGGGCACCTGGGTGGCTCAGTTGGTTAAGCATCCAACTTTGACTCAGGTCATGATATCGTGGTTTGTGAGCTCGAGCCTGCTTCGGATTCTGTGTCTCCCTCTCTCTCTGCCCCTTCCCCGCTCACACTCTCTCTCTCTCTCTCTCTCTCTCTCTCTCTCTCCAAGATAAATAAAGATTTTAAAAAATACTCTTTTCAGATGAAAAGAGCAGACACTTTTGCCCTTGAACTTACCCTTTCTCCTTCCTGGAAAAGTCAATGACTATGGTGATAAAAATTTCTTTCTAAAGAAATGGCCTGATTCATTGATAGACTTTTACAGATCTGTATTACCTACCAGCAAAATCCTTGCTAGGTAAGAAAGTAAATCCCTTACTTGTCTAGACTACTCTAGGTGCACTTTTCATTTAATTCAATTTGATAAAATGTTGACAGCTTCCATAATGTTTTATTTTATTTATTTTTTTAAAAGAATTTTATTTAAATTCCAGTGTAATACTAGTTTCAAGGGGTACAATTTAGTGATTCGTCATTTCCATACAACACCTGGTGCTCATCACAAATGCACTCTTTAATCGCCATCACCTCTTTAACACAATCCCCCACCCACCTCCCCTCTGATAACCATCAGTTTATTCTCTTAAATATTTTTAACAATTTTTAGTATATTTGCTACATGTCAGTGTTCTCTGTATGATCTCTTTCTGCAATAGTGAACATTTTCACAAATAGTACCTCTACTCTTCTCACAGATAACTCCTCTTTTTTTAGTACACTACTTAAATACCCCTTCTTCAGAGAAGCATTATGAAAAAGGCACTGTTTGTTTGTCTTTTACATTTTTACCTTATATCATCTTTATTCACTTTTGCCCTATGGTATTTCTTCAAAACATTTAGTAAGACAAATACCTCTAATTTTTCAGCTTACTTATTGTAGGTTTAGTTACTCCGTTAGAATGTTATGGACAGAGGACACCTATCTTGTTCTTTTTGATTCCTTATTGCTTATCACAGTTGATATTATATAGTAAGCATTTAATAAATGATTTTGTAATAAATAAATGGAGGATAAGAAAGATTTTGACCTAATAACGGAGTTCACCATTTCTTGAATTAATGAAACTATGGTTCACGATGAAGGAAAGCTAACAAAACCACAACCACCCAATCCCATGTTCTATTGAAATAGTGTTGAAAGCAAAACAAAAGAGACAAAGAGCACTGCACTATTCATATTGATCAACATTTGTGCGATGCCTGAATAAATTTTTACTAATAATAGTTCAGGGAGAGCCATAAATCAAAGTATTGGAACTATGTGTGAGAAATGAAAAGTAGGACCCACCTTTAATGTACAGCTTTAAAAACAAAACAAGACAACAAAAACAAAACCATGCAAGCCTGGTTTTCTTTTGTATGATATTTTCAACTCATGGATCATTTTATTTCATAACTAGATTATTCAATAAACTGCCCATTTCTGGCCTTTTTTGTAGCAACTCTTTATGATTAGGTACAGAAGTGATCAAAGAATAGAACCTTACCTTGACAGTGTGATTCTGGTAGTTAGAAGAAAATAATCCTGGAAGTATCGTGCAAGTAAAGATTGTGTTGAAGGGGGAAAGGCCTTGCATAATATTGTTATACAAAAACTTGTTGAAACAAATGAGGAGGCAGCAGGTAGAGATCCAATGTGCCTCAAAATATCTGTTATGAATAAAACACAAAAGAAAAGAAAACAAGAGTAGAAGTTTTACAGAACAACCAGCACGTTACCTCTAAATCTGAAATTGTCTTTCTGCCAACAACTGTGTGGATGGTTAAGATTTACAGGAAGAATAGTGGTGCCTGAGTGGCTCGGTCGATTAAGCGTCCGACTTAGGCTGGGGTCATGATCTCACGGTCCGTGAGTTCGAGCCCGGCGTCGGGCTCTGTGCTGGCCGCTGAGAGCCTGGAGCCTGTTTCAGATTCTGTGTCTCCCTCTCTCTCTGCCCCTCCCCTGTTCATGCTCTGTCTCTCTCTGTCTCAAAAATAAATAAACGTTAAAAGAAAAGACTTACAGGAAGAATAAATCCATGTACATTTTTTAAAAAATTGGTATTTCCTTGATATTAAAAGTTCTCTCAAGCTACAAGAAGAATATACAGAATAAAGACCACAAATAATTGAAAAACATTACCAATTTAAAAGTCAAAGATTTCAGAAAAAATAATTTGAAAATATTTTGTTCACTTTAGACAACTGTGGAAATCATTTGTATTATAATGTTATTAAACTTGGAAAATTATGCATGCTATAAAAGAAGCAATCAAACAGGAAATGTAAAGTGACTAAGACCAAAAAAGAGTAGATTATGGAAACATAAAGATACTACTTAAAGTAAGCTGTTCTGTACATACAATGCCCATTGTTGGAAGTTGTTTCTTTGCCTATGATCTTGACTAAACTCTCCAATTTACTTTGAAAACACCCTTTATTGCAGTGTTTTATAAACTGCTTTTATAAACTGCTGTCAGTTTATGCATGGAATCTACAAGAAGCTTGCACTTTCCTTTTAGTACAATTCTATTTCTTTTGTCTTCCTGTCAGTTCAACTATTTTTGTTTGTTTTAATTGTGTTGGTACTTAAGTGTATTATTTTTTTGAACTCAAACAAAATTATATTAAATGATAAAGAATTGTCAGCAAGAATTGCAATGATATTAGAATACTAAATGTCTTTTCCAACCCAGTTTTTCCCTGCAAATACCACATGCTATATGTCAAAATAATAAACTAGTTATAATTATTATAATAAAAAATGCACTAGAGACTTGAAACTCTGCCACTAATTTGCTCTGTAACTTATAAGTCTGCTAATACTTCTGGTCATCACTTACCCTAACTATAAAATAATAACATAAACTAGATTATCATAATGCTCCATGCCGGTAGTATCATTTAGCATAAATGTGCCCCTCACTGATTAGTTTCAGTTCCTGAAAATTATTTTTTTCCTATTTGAGCTTTTTGAATATATTAGATTACTGAAAAATCAGTAGATACAGATTTTTAGTAAAGAAGACTCATAGAAAAGCTCATAATTAATATCATAAACACGCAGATTTCTAGGAAATACAGAGTATACAGCAGATGTACAAATTCATCTTTAGATAACCTTTTAAAATATGGAGTTATAATCACTATTCATTAAACCTTTAAATTGTAAATTTAAGGGCAATGATTATTTTTTTCCCAATAGTAGTGAAAACCCACATCTGGATTTTAAATAGTTTTTTTTCCTCTAAAATTCAAGGCTATAATTTACTATAATATTGCACCTGTGAATAATCCATATGAATTATAAAAGCATATCATTTCTAATTCTTTATCATTCCACAGTTATTCACCAATAGCTTGATCTTATGTAATAAATAGAGAATGATATTGAAAAGGATGTAAACTTTGGAGTAAAGAAAAACACAGATTAGTGTTCTACAAACATACACTAATATCCACTTAATCCATCCAGTGTATTATGTGGTGGGCATATAAAAGTAAACTAATGTCACTAACTTCAAGTTCATATGATAGTTGGTTAGGGGTGCCTGGGTGATTCAGTCAGTTAGGCATCAGATTTTGGCTCAGGTGATGATGTCACAGTTCCTGAGTTTGAGCCCTGCATGGGGCTTTGTGCTGACAGCCCAGAGCCTGGAGCCTGCTTCAGATTCTGTGTCTCCCACTCTCTGCCCTTCCCCCACTCGCACTCTGTCTCTCTCAAAAATAAATAAACATTAAAAAATTCATATTATAATGGCTAGAGACATAAGCAAACTAACTCTGGTTCCTTTTCTCTCTTTTTCATTATTGTCTTTTTTTTCTTTTTTAGATTTTTAAATATGTGTAAAAATGTCTTCAGTGTATCGTATTTTACTGTTAATGTGTGTTTTTTTTAATGTTTACTATTTTTGAGAGAGAGAGACAGAGAGCAAGGTCTGAGCTCGAACTCACAGACCGCAGGATCATGACCTGAGCTGTAGTTGGCCACCCAACCGACTGAGCCACCCAGGCGCCCCTGTTAATATGTTTTTAAAATAAAATTTATAAAGACATTCATAAAGTTCATTATTAATATAAATTATAAATCATAGCAGCTTTCATTTATTTGATATTTATGACAGCACATAAAGCTGAGGTTTTTTTTTTTCACACATTGTATTAATTCTTACAACAACTAGATGACTTCTGTATTAATAAGTGAGGAGACAGGATAAGAAAGAATATTCAACTTGTCCAAGTATATAGTAAAAGTAAGTTATATTCAGAGTTTGAATTTTTTTTTAAGTTTATTTATTTATTTTGAGAGAGTCAGAGACTGCAAGCAGGGGAGGGACAAAGAGAGAGAGGGAGAACCCAAAGCAGGTTCTGTGCTCACAGTGATGCATGGTTCAATCTCACCATCAGTTAGATCATGACTTGAGCTATAATCAAGAGTCAGACACTTAACCAACTGAGCCATCCAGGCACCCTGAATTCTGATGTTTTCTTTTCAAGTTTTTCAAAGCTGTTGACATTGTACTATACCATCTGTCATTATAGTCTTTGTTTAGTTAATAAAAAATTATATGTGATATGTGATATTAATATAATCTGCATGTTAGCCATTGTTTGCTCACATCTTAAAACATATATAAAATGCACAGTAGAATTATTAATTGGGGTAGAATTATTAATTGTAAATATACTATGAAACAAATTATCTTAAGGTTGTTTGAGTTCCACAAGTAAATATTTAGAAATATTTTATAATTGGTTTGATAAAGGAAACCATTGATTCATGTTGTATGCTCATTAATTATAGCTTTCATAATGAGATAAAAGGAACAAAGGAACATACCTTTTGTGTTTAACACAACTGGGGGAATTTGGGACTAATATTAGGAAAACAGGTATCAAAATTTTTAGAAAAGTTGGATATGAACAATGACTAGATATTCTTAAAGACATGGATAGAATGGCTTGAGACTTCTGAGAAAAATAAATTCTGCTCTCCTTTTATGAATAATCCTAATTTCAATTTTTGAAAGCAGACTTATAAATTACCAGTAGGAAAAAAAAAAAAAACAACAGAATAGGTATCAAAAGGAATATAAGCCTGTAAATAGGCTTAAATAGGTTCTGGAACAATCAAGTACAGATAGAGCAGAAGATTTCTAATAATGCTGAGAAAAAATATACATAATTGTAACTCCACTTAGAGTCAGGTAAAAAGCAAGGAATAAATGAGTTCTTACTTTACATAACTGAAATTTTTAAAATTGCAGAAATTATACAGGTTGTAGTTAACTTAAAATTGTGCAACTAGAAATTATTATATCATGTGAAAAGTTAAACAGGGGATATTAGCAGATTAGAACCAAAATTTAAGAATTACAAGAACTTAGTAGAAGCTATATAGTCAGTTTTTATTAACTAAATTCTATAGGTTATAATTATTTATGTATCATGATACTAAGAAAATTTAAGCGATAGGTTATTTCAGATAAATGTTGATAATGTTGTATATCATAATAACCTATGAAGACAATCTGCCATAAAATAAAAGAATCCTAAAAATATTCACTTCCCTATATGCATACCTTTCTAATTGGTGCCTAGTATTAGTGTCATTAAGTAAATGAAATTAAGTTGTCATGAATGTAAACGTATATTAATTAACTGTGAGAAACTCAGCTGAAGCGGGCAAGAGAGAGCTTTAAAGTTTTGGAGAAACTGATTTTAAAAAATGAGAGAAAAAGAAAATAGAATGGAAAAAGTTAAGCCTTTAATCACTTACTGCAATAGTACAAGTGAGGGTCTAAAATCAGAGAACATACCAACTCCTCCCTGATTGATGTCCCTTATGAAATGTGTACTGGTTCAAGGTCAGGTGTTTGGGGTCACCTTACTGTTTAGGAAACCCCCAAACGAAAAACTTTGAGAATTTTATGAACCCTGGGGATGTAGGGAGGGCAAACAGGAAGGCCTAGGAGTGAAGGAGTACTGAGTGGGAAGTGTCCTCAAGGTATCTTCCTCCTCCCTTCATTAGGAACTCTCAGCAGAGGCTCTTGAAAAGGACCACCATGACATTCTCAGGTAAACAGATTTAAGAGTGAACACCCTGTCAGGTAAAGGCTTTGAAATTACCTGTGTTCAGGTCTAAAAAGTCACACGGAGGTTTTTAACCAAGACCTGGACTCCTCAGTAAGCATATACTTGAACTGTTAATCAGTGATTGACAACCAGTAAGTATCTTCATCAGTGTTCAAAGTTTGTGTTCTGACAAAAAAAAAAGTAATAATCAAGAAATTATTATAAGTGAATATTTATTATTGATATTCCAAAGATATTCCAAGAGAGAGAATATAATAAATGACTTTTCTTGGTCTATCTATGTCTTTAAATAGGACCCAGGCAAGGAACTAATCAATTTGAAACTCCCTAAATGTGAAGAATCAGTGTAACATAGTATAAAGCCTCAGTTCAAATTAAGGGAGCAAAACTACTCTGAGCAGAGCCTTTGATGTTCCCGGCAACTGATACACATGACCACTGATCTTTCATATCTCCTCCAGATGACTAACCATGGCATCAAACTGAAGTCCATTCTTACCACTGTGAACCATTGTCCATGAGTAACCCTCTATCAAAAGGAGGGAGAAAGGAATTATTGCATGTATTTCCAATTTAACTGCTACATGTCAACAAAGGCTCACCTATTATTATTTTTATTATTATTATTAGTTTTAGTTTTAGTTTTTGCTTTAGTATAATCAATGTTTAAGAAGTGCATTCAGGATATAAAGAACATTGGGAAATTTTAGTAAGTTTTGAACATTATTCACTCTCTACTTGAGACTTGGGATAAAGCTGAGACTACTTTGAAAAGTAAAATGTCTTAAGAAATAAAATAAATGAGGGGTGCCTGGGTGGCTCAGTCAGTTAAGCGTCTGACTTCAGCTCAGGTCATGATCTCACCGTCCGTGAGTTCAAACCCCACATTGGGCTCTGTGCTGACAGCTCGGAGTCTGGAGCCTGCTTTGGATTCCGTGTCTCCCTCTCTCTCTGACCCTCCCATGCTCATGCTCTGTCTCTCTCTGTCTCAAAAATAAACATTTTTTTAAAAAAAGAAATAAAATAAATGATAAACAGGTAGATACTTAAGGTATAATGGGTCACCTGGGTGGCTCAGTCAATAATCATCCAACTCTTGATTTTGGCTCAGGTCCCCATCTCATGGTTTGTGAGATAAAGCCCTGCGACAGGCTCTGAGCTGACAGCATGGAGCCTTCTCGGGATTCTCTCTCCTTCTCTCTCTGCCCCTCCCCAACTCGTGCACACATGCATGTACTCTTTCTCTCTCTCAAAATAAATAAATAAACTTAGGGAAAAAGTTTAAGGTATAAAATATTTGAATTGATGTGGTTATTCCCTTTTAAAAATTCCCTTCACTAACAAACACTGAAAAAAGAGAGAAATTGAAGAAGGAGAAGGAAATGCCATTTTGAATAAAATTACCACAATATAAAACATAAATTATGGAATGTACCTGCCTAATATCTTAAAATAGGAACTAGAATGAGAGTGCTGAGAGCTGATATACAATTGCTTAGATACAATAGCTTAGAAAAAAATCCCCTTAAGTATTCATTACCCATAGTAGCAATAGAAACATGGTCAAGATAGCATAGTGAAATTGAGGTAACATTCTTTGGAATAGGCCACTTTATATTAACAGTTGATTGTTGACATTGTATGGAGGATGGAAGTGATAATTTTCTTTGAAAATATGGACTTAGAGGCATATGTAGAATATTCAAAGAGAATATTCAAGTAGCTTCCTTGTTTATTTATCAGAATAATGAATTAGAATTGTTTTCCAAAATATTTTAGAGTTTTTGTAATTTTATTATTTTATTTTATTTTATTTTATTTTATTTTATTTTATTTTTTAGAGAGAAAGCATGAGTAGAAAAGAGGACCAGAGGGACAGAGAGAGAATTTTAAGCAGATGCAGGGCTTGATCCCCCAACCTTGGGATCATGACTTGAGCCAAAATCAAGTCAGACACTCAACTGATTGAGCCACACAGGAGCCTTTATATCTTAGAATTTTTAAGGAAAACACAATGTGAAATGATATAATAGAAAGGCAGCTACAAGGATCAAAAGAAGCAAAAAAGGTACATTACATTATTAAATGTTTATTATTTAAATTAAAAAGACTCAAGTACCTGAAACATAAAATTCTCAAAATGCTTTACAATAATTAAAAATAGTTTAATTTACTAATATTATATTTTTCTACAAAATTACAGCCAGTAAGGATAGTGATTTCATCAATTAGTGCGCAGGATTTTTGTAGCTCATCAGTTGTTCAACTGCATACTACAATAGTATTTTCTTGTGATAATATTTTGTAACAAATATAAAGTTCAATGATGTGAAATATTTCATCTAAAAAATGTTTTAACTGATAAAAGCATATTTCTTAATCTGAATAGTTTATATCACAAAGTATCCAACGGTTTATAACAATTGATTTGAATTAGAAACTTTGTTCAAAATTGGAGACCCTGTCACAATTGATCTCATCAATAGTTCTATTTGTTACTTACTTCTTTCAGGAAAATGAGTTTTAGTAGCTGTCTAAATTTATCAGGATTTATATATTTGTCCTGAATTCAATTCGTACAGTATTTTCAAATTTTTTTCTCAGAAATTATAAACTAATTTTAAAATCACCATCAAAGGTAGTATTTTAAGAATGCAAACCTTTGCTTCGGGCAATTCCTTAAATCAGAAATGCAAAAAAATATCTGAGAAATGTTTATATTCTAATTAATTTTAAAATGTTATTAAAGTTATTAAAAGTTAAAAAACAACACAAGAAAGGGGAGAGAAAAGTCTTTATGTGGAAATTTCATCTTTTGAGATAGTTTTATTCTGGGAATGTCTTAAATAATATTAACTTCAGAGTTTGATCAGTGTATATGGCAATATTACATCAGACTTAATACATATATAAGGTTTTCAAATTAATAATTATAATATCCACAAAAATAGATATAACGAATATAGAATTTACAAACTAGTACCAATATTGAAAAATAAACACATAAGATATATTCAATTAACTAATAATAAACTTGATGCTACAAAATTTCATATATATTTTAAATGATTATTGTCAACGCAAGTAGAATAAGACCATTGCATAAATTAGTGACAAGTGACATGAATGTTATGAGGAAAAATGTGTCACTATATATTTGCACAAAAAAAGAGTCATAATATACCAGAAATGAACAAGTAGAAGTTGAAATTTATAACACATTATCATTTATACTAGCATCCAAAAAAAAGAAATACTTAATGTGTTAATCTAACAAAATATGTACAAGATCTATATGACGAAAATTAGGAAACTGTGATGAATGAGATCAAAGTAGAACTAAGTAAATGGAGAGATATCCAACGTTCATGGATAATAAGAGTCAATATGGTCAAGATGTTCATTCTTTCCAACATGATTTATAAATTTAATGCAATCTCAGTCAAAATCCCAAAGATTATTTTGTGGTTATCAACAAACTGATTCTAAAGTGTATATGGAGAAACAAGAGATCCAGAATAGACAACAAAAAACTGAAGAGGAAAAGCAAAGTTGGAGGCACTACCTGATAAGTAGATTTATGGAACAGAATAGACAGCTCAGAAATAGACCACATAAATGCAGTCAACTAATAGGTGACAAATGAGCAAAGGCAATGCGATGACACAAAGAGAGCCTTTTCAACAAATGCTGCTGGGACAACTGGACATCCACAATGCAAAAAAATTAATCTACAGGTGGACTCACATGCTTCACCAAAATTAAATCAAAAGGATTTCCTAGACCTAAATGTTAAAGGTGTAATTATAAGATTCCTAAAAATAAAATAGGAAAAAAACCTAGATGATCTTGGTTATAATGATGACTTTTTAAAGTCATTTTTAACAAAACAAATTAATGATATTAGCAGATAGCTTACAGAAAAGTAAATACAAACAATACCTAAACAAATGAAAATATTCCCAACCTCAGATAAGAAAAGAGAAATGCAAATCAAATCACACTGAAATATACTTTTTCGCCTATTGAGCTGGCATAAACAAATGTGTGGGGAATCTCTTTTGCATTACTTATGAGAGTACAAATTGGTAAAACCTCTCAAGAAAGAGATTTGTCAATATCAATAAAAATTATAAATTGTCCTAACTCTGTATTTCTAATAGTTTTTCTACAGATTTACATGCATATCTGCAAATACCCAATAATAAATCACAATCCTACTATAGAGAGTAAGAAAGCTCCTTATATATTTATAAGTCTACATATGATCTATATATAATGATATCCTGTCATGATTGTTCAGACTTAATATTAAATAGTAAAAGCAAGATACAGAGTATTGCATTTAAATACATATATTACCTCTGGGAATGTGCACAAAAACCTAACATTGTTTTCTTCTATACTGGAGATTTGGCTAATTTCTTTTGTTGGGAGGGAATTCTCATGTAATACTCTCTTTTAATTATCTTGATTCTCAAACTGTAAAGTATTCAAAATAATTGTATAAAATAAAAATTAAAAAAGTAATTTCCAGCATTTATTTCCACATGATATAAAACTGTCACCACTAAGGTCATTCTCATATAAAACAAAATTTCACATAAAGAACAACTTTTTTATTACTCAAGATTTTTATGCAAGATATTCATGTGGTGAAGAGAAAAGAAGACTTGAAATTATGCAACTATGCTTCAGATATAGTTGTTTGCTTTCAGAAACTTCATGAGATGTGATTTATTTTTAAAATAAAAAGATAATGTATAGTAGTTAAATGCATAGGTTTTAAAATCAGACTATTTATTAAATTAATTTTATAGTTTCCGTTTACCTGACTATTATTTTTCTCACTGCTAAAATGCAGGTCATAATTTACCAACAAATCATAAAAATTAAAAGAAACAGTTTCTATAAAATATTTGGCATGACACTGTACAGAATTTATACACTTAGCCTCGGTCAATGTATACTGAGATAACAAATGACCCACAGAGTTGGTAGCTTACAACCAGACTTATGTCCATCATGGTTTTTCTTTTAATTTTCCAAACAAGCCTGTAGGATCCCTATCTGGGATATTCCAGTCTCAAAGCAGAGCAAAAGGCAACTATGGAAACCACGCAATGGCTTCATTAGTATTTTGGTGAACATTTACACACACATTTTACTGGCCAAAGCAAATCACATGGTATAGCAAAAAGTATACTCTTCCTTCTAAGGGAAGTTTGATAGGAGATGGAGCATATGAGAGCGCAGTAAGGAATATTCTGACAAGAGTACAATTTACCATGTACAATCAACAAATAATTATTTTGGCACTTTGGTATACTTTCGAACATTGTATTTATTCTAAATTATATACACCTAGTCTAAACTATTTTCATTCATTATCTAGATTCTTTCTAGAGGGAATAGGAAATATAAAGTAAAAAAAATACAATGGTAAGAATTTTCAAAGCGTATCTTCTAAATTGACATTGTAGCAGTATAGATTAGTGAAAAACTCATACTGACTCAAACTTTGTAAATGTCCCTGTTGCATAATTTTCAGGCTTATTAAAACTCCTAGTTATATAAAAGTTAGCTGTCAAATTCATGAATTTTAAGAGAATATAGGTTATAAGTCATGCCTCTGGTGGTTTGTAAAGCACGTATTAATTAATATGCATGAAATAATGAGAAGAGGAAATAGTCAACTGGCACAGCTATGCAACATGTAGGTGGAATTTTGGTCATCGAGACTCAGAATTTTGCAAATGAATGAAGCCTAATAGAATGCTGAATGGGTGAAGGAAATAAATGAAGATGTGGAAAGTATCTTTCTTATCCTTTTGTTTAAGCCAAAAATTAAAGGTGTCCAGTGCTAACATTTTTGTGCTCTAAGGACCCTTGGGATAGTGTCTTCCGGTCCTTCCTTTACTATCCAGTTCTTTATAATGATACCCTTAAGACACCCAAATAGAGAGAATATATTTTGATTCTGTTTATGGAAAAAGATAAATTGCCTCTGGTACTATTTTCATCTGTTTATGTTTATTTCCCATCCTGCCTCATTAGGACTTCTCTCAGGGTTTCTAATTTTATTTCTTTCAATTAGGCCAAATAGTATATCAAATATACCTTATGTTTAGTCTCAAATATCCCAACAGATCTGATTTATTTTTCATGCTGTAATGTAGTTGCTCATGTTGTATTATGCAATTTTAAAATGAATAAATTATATATAATGCCATAATGCCATTCATTAGAAAGCAGATCATAGCAGAACAAAAGACCCACTGCGCATTACTTTTAAATGTAATTTGTGTTTCGTTTTGCTTTTCCTCATTGTTTTGTGTCAGTTGGGATACATTCATCTTCAAATAATATGTAACCTAACTAAAAACGTCCACAAAATGTATTGGATCATGATGTGGTAAGATGTCTCCAGCAAATTTGCTCTTTACTTCCATACGTAACAGATTCATTTTCTGAACCTTAACTGGAAGCACAAAGGTTTGCCGATGTTTCTTAGCAAACCACTGCTTTCGACTCATTGGTTCAGGTAATATGATCATTATAAACCATCGATTGCCTAGATGAATGGAATTAGTTATACACCAATCAGCCACCTTAGGAAATGAACGTACAGGCATCTTTAACTAAATGCATGAGTAAACGCAAAAACTGAGCTGAGTAAACACAAAATTGAAAAATGTTAGATTTATGAGAAAATAAAGAGAGGTGAAGCCATGCAAGGGAGACAACCAATAATAGCCACTCTAATATGTTTTAAAATATTTCCCATCTTTACTAATACTTTTATTCTGATTTTTGTTTTAAATGCTTTTGTGGTAGTGGGGAGTTGTGTCATATATTAATCCAAATACTCTGTGGTGTAGAAGGCTATTAGGTACATTTTAACTGGCCCATATTTTATTGTTCAGATCTCTGCTGAAAATAACATTTTATTCTTTTTTTTTTTTTCAACGTTTATTTATTTTTGGGACAGAGAGAGACAGAGCATGAACGGGGGAGGGGCAGAGAGAGAGAGACACAGAATCAGAAACAGGCTCCAGGCTCTGAGCCATCAGCCCAGAGCCTGACGCGGGGCTCGAACTCACAGACCGCGAGATCGTGACCTGGCTGAAGTCGGACGCTTAACCGACTGCGCCACCCAGGCGCCCCTGAAAATAATATTTTAAAAGAGCATTCCATCAACCTTTTATTCTGTACCAGAAGAATGTACATCTCTGGAAAGAGTGCCAAAGTCATAGTCTTCAATAAAAAAAAATGGTACAAACATGTATATAACACTAAAATTATACAGGTTGCAATTCTGCCATGACAGTGACACAGACTTTGTAGAACCGTTTCTTTTGTGTTTCATCAAAAAACACTAACAACTGTCTACAACAGTTATATCACTTGCTTCTCACATGACATGGATTGTATCAAGTGAAAATAAGTCAAAATATTATATTCTGCTTTTCGCTTTTCAGTACTAGACATAGGGCTATTTTCATTGTTAGAAATACATATTATATACCATATATGTTATCACTCTGTATACATTTTAAAGGTGTATTATTGCAAAGATAATTGTTAAAATTATGTGAAAACTACAAATATGAAAATGTCATAATTTAAATGAAATATATAATACGGCATAATAGGTCAAATCAAAGCAAATTTATTGACATAATATCTCAATATTATTCACCATAAGCCTATGAGTTAGATGAGGGTAAATGATATTATGGATCCCATTCTTCCAGTGTTTAAACAAATTCATATATGCTAATTTCACATGATAGGTAGATAAAAGGTCTGGGGTTAGAATAATCTGACTTTTAATTCATTTTGCTTTCCAATCAAGAAAAAGATATTTATCTACTGGAAATACATCAAAATAAAAAGATTTTACACTCAAAAAAATCAACAAAACAAAAAAGTAATGCACTAAATGAAAGAAGATATTTGCAAAAATAGATCAAATAAGGGTTAAGATCCAAAATATATAAATAACTTATATAACTTAACACACACACACACACACACACACACACACATGCACACACACAAATGCGCACACACACACACACACACACATCAAATAATCCACCTTAAAAATAGGCAGAGGAACAGAATAGACTTTTTCCCAAAGAAGATGTACAGATGGCCAACAGACACATGAAAAAATCTCAACATCACGAATTATCAGAGAGATGAGAATCAAAATTACAATGAGATCTCACTTTACACCTGTTAGAATGGCTAGTAACAAAAAGATGAGAAATAATAAAAGTGTTGGTGAGAATTGAAGAATAAGGTATCATTGTGCACTATTGTTGGGAATGTAAATTGGTGCAGCCACTGTGGAAAACAGTATGGAGTTTCCTCAAAAAAATAAAAATAGAAATACCATATGATCCATTGATTCCACAACTGGGTATTTACTCAAAGAAAATGAAAACACTAATTTAAAAAGATGTATGTACCCATATGTTTGTTCCAGCATTAGTTATTATAGTCAAGATATGGAAGCAACCTAGATGTCCATTGATAGATAAATGGATAAATAAAATGTGGTGTGTGTGTTTGTATGCTATAACTCTGACATAAAAAATAATGAGATCTTGCCATTTGTGACAACATAGAGAGACCTAGAGGGTTTTATGCAAAGTGAAGTAGGTCAGACAGTAAAAACAAACAACAAATATCATATTATTTATACGGAATTTAACAAAACAAACAAAGCAGAAATAGACTCATAAATACAGAGAATAGACTAGTGGTTGCCAGAGGATAAGGAAGTGGGAGATGGGAAAAACTGATGAACGGGAGTAGGAGATACAGGCTTCCAGTTATTGAATGAAAAGTCATGGCAATAAAAAGTACAACTGGGGAATGTAATAACTTTGTATGGTGGCAGTGGTAACTACACTGTGGTGAGCATAGCATAATGTATAGACTTGTGAAATCACTATGTTGTACACAAAGCTAACGTGAGTGTGTGTCAAATATACTTCAAATTAAAAAAAAAAAAATTAAATGCCCAAATGGTCATCAGGTCAAAGGTGTTTTTTTTTCTTTACATAGATCCTTTTCTTGATTATTGATACAGCAAATATTCATTTAAAAATTATTGGAAAAATGGAGAAAAAGCATGAAAAGGAAAGTGAAGTCAAACAAAATCACTAACCCTAGACAAAATCACCTTTTATATTTTTGTGTGTTTTTTCCTATGCTATCCAAATATATATAATACATTTGAATTGTCTCTTTTTACCTGGTGTAGTGACTAAAATGTAATTTGGCATTGCTTTTGTCTTTAGATTTTGTTAAATTAATTATATCATATCTATGAAATAGGATATTTAAGATATTTCAGTCTTGAATTCACACTTTTTATATAATAATTTCACATAACATTGTTATCAGCTATGCCTCTGATCATGTCTGTAAAATAAATAATTAAATATATAATTATTTGTCATATATGTCTAATTTTTAAATTGAAACTTCATCATTTAGAATATTTTAGGTTCATAGTCAAATCAAAAGGAAGGTACAGAGATTTCCCATATACCTTCTGCCCACACACATACACAGCCTCCCCATTATCAAGATTTCCCCATCAGAGTGGTAGATTTAATGTTTCTGTAATTTTGAATGAATATTTTCTGAAAATATCAACCATTTATTCTGTGTGTGTGTGTGTGCATGTAGGGTGATATGGTTATGAATCGAAAATAAATTAATAATCAGAATATTAGAATATCTGGATAGGTAGAATATGTAGAATAATTGAAGGCACATCAAAACAAATCTCATGCTTCATGGCAATTTCAGATTTCTTTTTTAAGACTTCTTTCACAAGATAAAGAGCCATTGTTTGTTTAGACTGGGAGTTGGTGGCAAGAAATAGTAAAAACACAACAAAAATCGATCTTGGCCAGTTTAAAATTGTGTGTTTTAATAATTGTGTATTTTAGATATCATATATTTGGAGCACGTAGGTGGCTCAGTTGGGTAAGCATCGAGCTCTTGATTTCGGCTCCATCATGATCTCATGGTTGTAAGCCCCATGTCGAGCTTCATGCTGGGTGTGGAGCCTGCTTCAGATTCTCTCTCTCCTTCTGCCCCTCCCCCTCATTCTCAACAAATGTAAATAAATAAATAAATAAATAAATACATCTTGTTTTGCTCTTTAGAATGTAATCTGTAATATTTATTAAAGCTTACATTATATATATGTATATGTGTATATATATATATATATATATATATATACACACACATATATATTAATGTTTATTTCTGAAAGAGAGAGAGACAGAGTGTGATTGGGGAAGGCCAGAGAGGGAGAACAGAATCTGAAGCAAGCTTCAGGCTCTGAGCTGTCCACACAGAGCCTGACACGGGGCTTGAACTCACGAACCGCAAGATCATGACTTGAGCTGAGATTGGCGCTTAACCAACTGAGCCACCCCAGGTATCCACCATTTTATATCTTTTTAATTTGAAATATAGTTGGCATATAAAATCCCATTAGTTTCAGGTGTACATCATTGTGATTTGATATTTTTACACATGAAATGATCTTCATAAGTCCAGTTACCATTTGTCACCATAAACAGTTATTAAAATATTATTAACTATATTCTTATGCTGTGCATTACATCCCTGTGACTGATTTATTTTATGTCTAGAAGTTTGTACCTCTTAATCCCCACTTCTGACTATTTATCTGAAGACAAGGAAAATACCAATTTCAAAAGATATATGTATCTGTGTGTTCACTGCAGCATCATTTAAAATAGTCACATTTAATATTAATATTCAAAGTCTCTCATCATTTTGCAAAGAATACCCAATATATTCCTAGAGATACTGTGGAAACTATGACAACTCTTTTAGCCAGTAATTATTTTAACCTTGTAAATATTATCCAGTTAACTACAAAAAGAAATGTTATAGAAAAGTTTTACTTTGTTCAATATTTTGTCTGCAAACAGTTCTGCTGAGACTCTTTTAGGAGCTTACTGCCAGATATGTTCTTCAAGTGTTTTAAAAATGAGTGGCAAGTTTATATAAAAATAATATATTTTGTGACGTGATTGTCAATTTAAACAATGTGAAGACAGACAGAAAAACACCGAACATATTATTTTCGTGAGAGTTGCATTGTTTTATTTCATTGGCCCATATACATCTGTTCACCAAATCTATAGGAATTATAGTAGAAACAGACACAGAAATAATCTATATTTAAAAACATTTATGGCAACACATAATGAAAGTGTCCCAGTTCTGGTGGCCAATGTGTACACACAACACAAAAGAAAGAGAACATTCTGCGAGGTCAAATGGGTAAGGATTTAGCAAGAAAGATGATATATTGTCAACTCATTCCAGTTTGAACCATAATGATACTCATTCCAGTTTTATCTATAAACATAAACATAGTGATGTTCCCTCCCTTGGAGGAACATTGTGTTAGAAAAAAATTAATAATAAAAGAAAAGCATAAGCAAATGATTCTTTTATGTAAAGCATCAAAGAACACTGGAAAACAAGGACACCCTTATTTTCTCTATTTTTAGCTTCTTTAAAGGTGTACAGCTTAGGAATTGTTTCCAGAAGGAAATGGATTAGGATCATTTTCTCAGTTGAAAAATAAGAAAATAAAATCATAAGTGACTTTGCATCTGAGTGGGTTAATTTTTTCAATATTAATGCAGTAAGAAAGTTTAGTACCTTTTGAAATGATATTTATTTAAAATGATGGTTAATTTTATGTTTTAATTTGGTTAGACCACAGTATTCAGCTATCTGGTCAAACACTGGTCTGGATGTTGTTAAGGTATTTTTTAGATGGAATTATATCTGTTTTAGAGAAAGAGATGGGGGTGCGAGTGGAGGAGAGGGTCTTGGGAGACAGAGGGAGAGAGAGAGAGAGAGGGAGAGAGAGAGAAAATCCCAAGTAGTTTCCACGCTCAGTGTGGAACACCACGCAGGGCTGGATCCCACAACCCTGGGACCATGACCCGAGTGGAAATCACAAGTTGAATGCTCAGCCAGTCAACTGAGCAACCCAGGTGCCCCAGATATAATTAATATTTATATCAGTAGACTAATTACCTCCATAATGTGAATGGGCCTCATCCAATCAGTTGAAGGTTTTGGTAAAAAAAAAAGACAGACCTCCCCAAACTAAAATGAAATCCTACCAGCAGACTGCCTTTGGACTTGAGCTAAAATATCAACTTTTCCTTGTGTTTCTAGACTACCAGATTACACTGCAGATATTAGACTTGTCAACCATCACAGTCATATGAGTCAATTCTTTAAACTCTTTCCTTTTCTCTCTCTCTCTCTCTCTCTCTCTCTCTCTCACACACACACATACACATCCTATTGATTTTGTTTCTCTAGAGAACTCTGAATAATACAACAAAGATGTGATGAAACTAATCATTTATTCTTAAAACAATTCACATTAGATATTTTAAATGTAAGATAATTCTACAGGTACTTGAAAGTTTAATGAGCAAGTGTCACAGAGTCCCAGGCTGACTTGTACTAACAGATTGTCATTCTTCCCTCAATATCCATGTATCATGGGTAAATCCTTTTGAATAGTTAATTAAGGTGGGACACATTACCCGAGTTAGAGATAGCTCTAATTTCTAAGCTGGCTACTATTTTTAAGTGGATAGCTGTAGGGTTATTCATTCACAGTAAGTGGTTGTAATGAGCAGTAGAGAAGAAAAATCTCAATGGACAGAATTTCATATTTTATATCTCTTGGTTTTTGGTTTATGGCATTTCTTCGCCTACTAGAATAAAACTATTGTAATAATGGGTGCACTCATGCCTCTTGTTTGAGACTATCCTTACAGCCTAGATCACCTGGCAAGATTCATATGGAAATACTATTCCGAACGATTTTTATTAACATTTTTAAACAACAAAAAGTTGAGTAAGAACAAACGTAACTTAAAAATGCAATTTGAAGAGACAACTAGCCCATCACAATCTAACAATATAGTTCGAGATTTTTACTCCAAACTACCTTTTGATTGGCTACTTTAGCCAATCAAAAATTACCAAATATTATACTGTGGTATTCATATAGTCTATACTTAAGTTTATTTCAGGGGTCATTTGATTATTCTAACCAGCTAGAATATGAGTTCAACACTCCTAGGACTATAAAAGTTTTAACCACGAATATATTCCTCATGTATAGCAGAGAGTCTGGCACATAATAGATATTCAGATAACTTAGAATGACTGAATGGGTAAAATATTTGATAAAGACCTATCATATATTTGAATAGGCATTTATCAAAATAGTTGAAACTATTGTGTATATGGGTGTTTACTAACTATGCTATTTATTAATTTAAGTTGTAAGTATTTATTTGTACCTTAAATTTTTTAAATTTTTTTAATATTTATTTATTTTTGAGAGAGAGAGATAGAGTGTGAGTGAGGGAGGGGCAACGAGAGAGGGAGACAGAATCTGAAGCAGGCTCCAGGCTCTGAGCTGTCAGCACAGAGCCCAATGTGGGGCTTGACCTCAAGAACTGTGAGATCATGACCTAGCTGAAGTCAGACACTCAACTGACTGAGCCACCCAGGCACCCCAGTTTGTACCTTAAATTTTAAGAAAACGTAAACACTTCTAAAACACCTGCTGTGTGTTAAACAGCATACTGTGAATCACACATACACATATAATTTAATCACTTTAATACGCTAGTTTAACTACTGTATTATATCTTATTAATGCATAAAATATCAAAAATAATAAGCAATATAAAAGTGAAAATAAAATAATTTAAATTATTAATGTTGAGAGTTTTCATTTTCTGCATTATCACAAATTAAAGTCTGTTGGAAGAGATAAGATTTAGAAGCTATGTATCCCATGAACATATATGTCTAGGCATAGCTTTGTAAAATAATTTCAAAATTGAGGCAATAAATAATTTCATGGAAAAAATAAAAGAAAGTAGAAGTAAACTTTTTCTGAACAAATTATTTGAAATATAACTTTGGAATTATTTCATGGACATGAAAACACGCTTATTTATTATATTTGTCATGTTTCAGGCAATTACTAGATTTGTTATGGACATTATTTTGTTGTTGTTATGGACATCATTAAAAAACATTAAAAACAGGAAAATTCTATTAAACTTCATCTTTGACAGGTTTATTTCTGTAGCACATTGAGAATGGAAAGACACTGAACAACTTGCTATTCCTGTGATAAATCAAATATTTGACTCAAGAAGATTTAAAAATATTTATCTTTTTTTTTTAAGTTTATTTATTTTGAGAGAGAGAGAGAGAGCATGCACGCAGCAGGGGGAGGGGCATAGAGAGGACAGAATCTCAAGCAGGCTCAGCGCAATCAGTCCAAAGCCCGACCTAGGATTTCATCTCATGAACTGTGAGATCATGACCTGAGGCGAAACCAAGAGGACTTTTAAGTGACTGAGCCATACAGGTGCCCCTAAAATTATTTATCTTAAAGGGAAAATAACAGTATTAAATTAAGATGGTTTGAAGAACTTTTTCTTTTCTGTTTTTTTTTTCTGCAACAGGAAAGATTCATAAACTATTTCCTTTACAAAGAAAAAGGATAAATACTCATATAAAGTGGAAACAAAATATTAAATATATATTTTTTGCAATCATTGCAAAAGTTTGTAGCTATTTTGATTCCTGCAGAACTTTAATGAGTATTATTTCAAGTGTAAGCCATACTTATATCTATTCATAAAATTAAAACAATGTAATGCCAACTAAATTTTTAAACTAGTCTCTAATTAAATGATATTCTTGCCCCAAATAAAAACATTATATATCTAAATAAGAAGTGTTGAAAGAAGTAGCATTTTTTGTCATGAAGCAAATAATGGATTTCTTGATTTCTGGTAAATTAGCTTTTTTGGGAATCATGCACAAATATTAGTTAGTTAGAATGAAATGTAAAACGAAATGTTAGGCATTTTTACATTTGTTTTCCTTTTTAAGGTTAAAAAGTAATTCATATAATTCTTATACCTTTGAGCAAATATATATTTAACATATATAAGTGAACATGCATGTTTCAGAATAATAATATTCTGAGATTTTTTTCCAAATTTTCAAAAACACTAAAAGCTAAATTATTTCACTTCTTATTAGATAGTCAATTAAAATTTTTGAGAGTCTTAGTCTCAGTAACAGGCCATGATATTCAGTTGCAGGCCTGAAAGATAAAATCAAATGGAATACTTAAATATAAAAACTGCAATAAGTTGTCAGTTGTTCAGTTTGGTTGACTAATGTAGAGATATCTCTGTTTTATCATTCATTTGCCTAAGTACTTCACTCCCTTGTCATCTGAAACTTAATTTGTCAACCTCTTGCTCTCTATCCGATCACTGTCATTGGCTCAAAAACATGCATTAGTGTTGCCAATCTTAAAAAAAAATAAACAAAAATCAAATAAATACAAATAAAGTAAGCCTACCCTCCTCCAAATATTGTCCCGTTTCTCTATTCCCCTTAGTGATTACATTTATCAATCTGTTGTTTACTCCTGGTGACTGCATTTCAGCACACTTTACCTATTCTACGAACAATCCAATCTTTCTTTTGTCCACACTCCCTTGTTCTTCGTGACATCATAAAGCCAGAGTATATCATCCAAATTTTAAGAAAAAAGGATAGCCAACACATTGAATTTTGTGTACAGAGATGGAACACTGTCTGACTCTTTACATCTGACCCTTCCAGTCTTCTTTGTTTACTCTTTCTTATTCACTGAATCACCAAAGAATGAAACTCTTTAGAGCCCAGTTCTAGCTTCATCTTTTCTCTATATATACTTTATTCACAGACGATCTCTTCCATTCCTGTGAATTTGAATAACAATCTATCCAATGATGGTATTTAGATATAGATCTCCAGGGCAAATATATGTGTTGAGTTTAGTCATATACCTAGTGGCTTACTAGATACTTCTACCTGTATGACACAGAAGTATCTCAAACATAACACGTGTTGAATTCTTGATTTTTTCCTTCAAGCCTTCTTTAACCTCAATCTTCTTTAGCTAATATCAGTTTTCTTTGACCCAAATCAGTAATCTAAGCATCATTTTTTTTATTTAATAGTTTGTTGATTTATTTCTTTGTTATTGCCTTCTTCTATTCCTTCTAGACCGGAGTTTCTTAGGCTTGGCCCCAGTAGTATCGTCCCTAGCTGCAACAACTAAAAATGTTTTTGAACATTGCTAACTGTCACCTGGGGGCAAATTTCTCCTAGGAGAGAATTACTGCCTAGATTGTGAATTCCATAAGAATAAAGATGATTTTACTTCCCTGCTGTATCTCCAAAAATCTATAATGGTGGCAGATATATACTTTATGAATACATTTGCTTAATTAATTGTCTAGTTTTCTTGATACATTGTTGCCATAGCATTGTGCATAGAATATAGACTGCATTTTTGATAAACAAGAAAAAAATTAAATTCAATGCAGTGTTAAATGCAACACGTTTTCAGTTTTAGTGCCTATCTTTACCAGTTATTTCTATACCTTATACTGTTGGTAGAAATGTGACCATAGGAATTTGGGAACTTTTCACTGTTTACTTCAGTATAGCACCTAATGTGTACAGATTTGTATCAACATGAGAACTGGTGGGGCTTACCTAATGATTCAAATGAAATCAGTGTACAAATTATTATTTGTGAAATATAATTCCGAGGGACCTTCTCTTTGTTACTTGGCAAAACACCTAAATTTTAATATTATTCTTATTTTTTTTGTTGTTGTCATTTCTGCCGATGTTTTTAGACTGTAGAGTAGGCACTCAGCCTGTCAGTAAAGACCATAGACTTCTGCAAAATGAATTTCAAATATTGTGTGACACATATTTTTACCATTTTGTTCTATTTTTGACAATAACACTAACTAGAATAAATTATTGTATCTTTTGGAACTTAAAACTACTTGTAAACTTATGTAATCATTACTATAAATTTATAAAATATTTACCATTATCCCAAATATAAAAATAAATAAAGAATGCACAAGGTCAAGCAATGGCTAAGGTAGATAATGCTGAAGAAGTTAGTGAATGATAGAGTCCAGATTCAATTCTCTTTGACTTCAAATTCCATGTTTTAAATTATTATATCTATACTTCTTCATGTAAGTGGGCACTGAGTCATGACATGAGGGATACTATAATCAGTCAAAAATTCAAAATGGCAGGCAAAAATGCCCAACATCCAGAGACCTATAGAAGTGACAAAGGGAATATAATGTTTCTCAGAGACAGATAGATGGACAGCACACAAAAGACTGCAATATTATATTTTTTGGTTTTTTAAAAACCAGAGGTATGAAGAACAGATGTAATCACATGATCATTTCAATAGATGTGAACAATAACATATAAAAAATTCAATACACTTTCATAATAAAAACACTCAATAAGCTAGCTATAGAAGGAAATTATCTCAACATGTAAAAGGCCCACAGCAAACATACTCAATGGTAAAAAACTAAAAGCTCTTCTCTAAGATCAGAAACAAAGCAAGGATGCCTACTCTCACCACTAGCATTTAACAGAGTACAGAAGTCTTAGCTAAAAGAGTTAGAAGAGGAAAAAATAAAAGACATCCAAATTGGAAAGGAAGAAGGAAGTGGTCTGTTTACAGATGACGTGCTTATAGGTATAGAAAACCCTAACTACTCCACAACAACAACAAAACCTTTTGGAACTAGAAAATGAATTCAGTAAAATGTCTAGTTTTAACTGTAAATCAGCAAATACAGCAACCGTTGCATAATAGGGGCATGGGAATAGAAATTTAAAGCGCTCAGAGATGAGAATCTGGGTCAACTCACCAGAAATGCCACCTAAACCAATGGAAATGCAAGTTGAGATTGAAAGTTATCAAGAATGGGTGGTAGAAATAGTAAAACAGTGATGAACATTAGCCAAGGCTTTGGGAACAAATAGAGTAGTGGGGATTACTGTTTGTCTAACTAGCCCCCTTGTAAGTTTCCCCCAAATTGTGGTCAACCATAAATCTATAAGCCTGGAGAAACTTTGCCTCAGTTATGTAATTTAGTATAAGAAGCAAATGTATCTTGGTGGTGCAGGGCATGGGTTATCGTGGGTATTGTTGATGCCCCACCCAGCTTATGCACCTATACGCCAGCCATCGTGAATAAATCATAGTGCTGTCTTTTCTGGAGAATGGCCATTTGCCAAATGGGAGGCACTATTCTCACAAGACTATACTCCCCATAATGACATACCAGGGCATCTCTCAATGACTGACTCTCATGGGGTATGTAAGACTGGTCATATGTCCTTAAACGTGAGCTTAATTCCTTGGTGTAATTTGTATCCCAGATTATTCCCGTGGGATCAGCTAAACATAGTCTCCAGCTGAGACCACATTATTGCTTAGTTTCTTATCTTGCCCTCTGTGCTTTCTTTTATTATTATTATTCTTATTATTGTTATTATTTTTAGTAATCTCTTCACCCAATGTAGGGTTCATATTCATGACTCGGAGATCAAGAGTTGATGCTCTTCTGACTGAGCCAACCAGAAGCCCCATCTTCTGTGTTTTCTTTATTCAATTTCCCCTAAAGTCACTTCTCCAATACGTTGCCTAAGAATCCCAGTCTCAGGCTCTACTTCTAGAGAACTACCCCTGAGACAGGGTGAATAATGGTATGAGCTTGTAAACACTAAAGTCTCGTTTTCAGGGTATTACAAGCAAACTTTGTAGTTGGTTTTATTACTATGAGTATTGAAGTATATTTTGAATCATTCTTGCTAATATATTGTCTCTCCCCAAGATTAGTGTTTTATAATCTCACTTTATTTCCATAGGAAAACCGTCAGTGTGTGAAAAAAATTAACCATAAAAAATGGAGGTTATATAAAAGTAAATAGCTTGCTATGGATGTCAGTGAATACTGCTGATTAAATATTGATAGGAATTTCTTAAGATGGAGTTTGCAAATGAAAAGGGTAAACACTGCCAAAATCCATTTTTCTCATCATGCATTGTAGGACCTGCCGGGTACAGACACATTTTTGTAAGCTTGAGTGAAGATAATTAAAAATGTAAAAACAAAATAAACCAAAAACATAAAATTATTTGGCATTTTATTTGGATGAAACATTAAATAGAAAAAGAAATCCTATTGCCTAGAGTTAGAAGGCTTGAGATATTCTAACTGCTAAAATGAACTCTCACAACTTGGCCCAAATCAAGTTAGCCTATTTTGACCCGGGTCATCACATCTGTAAAATATCAAAGTGGTTTTCCCACTTTAGGAGCAATTCTATGAAAATTATTATCATTGTTTGCATGACATTTTAAAAATTGCTTTTAAACCATGGGATGCAAAATAGAAAACTAACTTCAGAATTAAGCTTCTATAGTTGGACTACTCTCTGTAGGCACAAACAAAATATCAAACTTTAGCGTAAAGGAAATATGTGGTAGAACATCATACCTGACACTGCTTAGGTGGGTCTTCATTTTCAGAAAGATACATAAATACCATTCAATTCTTTCGGCAACAGGAAGAAAGAATAAAATGAATCATAATAAATTTTACCTCTCTTTTTTTTTTTACTTTCAAGACTCACAGGTTACCAAAAATAATCTTTTTTTTTTAAATATATTTGTTAAGATATTCTTTTCTTTTGAACATAACATAATGATAATGGTCAATGTGCAAAATGTGACAACCAGAGTTATAGCAAAAAAAAAAAAAAATAGAAGATAAATTAAGCAAAATCAATTTGGGAAACAAATTTAATTATTTTAGTGACTCTCCACTTGTCACAACTGGCAATACTTAACCAGAAAAGATATTATGATACTACACGAGGATAATTAATACTAATAAAAATTCAAAGAAACCAAATAATATGAATGGATTTTGTACACAAAGAAAGAAAGCAAGCTTGTAAAAATTCTAAAGAGGAAGAGCCCGGACTTGTGGATTTTATGGCAATAATTATTTTACTGGGCCTTTTAAATGTCTGTGTCAAAAGTTCAGACATGTACTTTGTAATTTTAAATGGAGTTGGCTCTTAAATGTAAGATCTGCCATTTAGTTGTAAAACTATAATATTGGGATATCAGAGAAAGTAATTATCTGCTCAAAAGCTTTAGAAAAGTCTTCCACTTATTCTGTCAGCTTGTGGTAACAACACAAAGCCACCCGGGAGAAACCTAAATTCTAAACCCTGTCCTTCCACAGGAAGGAGCTACAAAAGGAGGAGTTCCTTTGGTCAAGGTCTTATCTTTGTTGATTTGTGTTTAACCAGTAAGTTGGAGACAACTTTTTCCCTAAGATCTGTGTAGATGAAATGTCACCACTGTCTTTTCCCTAAGCCTTATCTTTCAAAACAGCCCTTCCCTGGCAACAGTAAGAACAGGATCATACAAACTGCTCAGCAAAAGTGTTCTCTTCTACCTCCTATTTGTGAGGAGGGAAAAAAAAAAAGCTATTTGGAGCGATAGAGAAGATCACTGGCGATAACAACCATGTATACCTGGAGGTATATTTGCTAAAACCAATAAGAAACAGCACCCTCGCTCTTCATGAATTATGAAATTATGTCTAGCATTCTAATATTCTGGAGAAGGTAGTGATGGTAGAGACTCAGCTCACACAGTAACAATCGAAGTGTGTTTCAAGATGCCTCATTTTATATATTAGATTTGATGTTCTCCCAAAGCCCTTGCTTTTCAGATAGATCTTGAAATCTTTTCATGCAGTGTATAACGTGTGGCGTTCATTTAGTTACTAAGTTGAAAAGCCAAAATCTTCACTTGATCACTGTGTGGTTTTGGTTCTCTGTCTCCACTACACTGAATCTCAGTTTCCTCACTGGCAAACTGGAACTAATACTATCCTATTTCCCATTGTATTCCTACCCTTCCTACTTAAGGGTAAATATGTATATATATATAATGTAAAAATATATAATTATGTAATGTAAAAATGTGCTTGATGAATATCACTCAGCTGTGTAAACTGTAAGAGTATCTTGTAGCTTGAACCAGTTTATTCCCACAGGTTATTAGTTTTGTGGCATTATGTTTGCATCATTCTGATCCTTGCTGTTTTTGTTCAACCATTTCTCTTGCAATTCTTTCTGTGCCAGTCCACAAAGTTTTTATTATTTTTAACAGTTGAAGAATATAGCAAAAATATACCATTTTTGTGCTTATATACCAGGTTGTGCTTAGACAACTCTCTATCTTACTATTACAAACAATGCTAAAATAAATATCCCACTACTAAGCTAAAGGTAATAATCACTTTGAATCTGATAGATTATCTACATTATTGAACAATGTGGCCATACCAATTAAGAGAACCTCCAACAGCATATATACATACCGGTTTTCCACACT
Organism: Leopardus geoffroyi; assembly: GCF_018350155.1. NCBI lineage: Eukaryota > Metazoa > Chordata > Mammalia > Carnivora > Felidae > Leopardus > Leopardus geoffroyi. The sequence goes on from NC_059327.1 coordinate 154,229,102, forward strand.
TTTGCCAAAAATTGAGACTACCAAGTTTCAACCTGGTAATAATCTGATATGCAAAAATGATGCCATTTTAATTGATATATAAATTACCTGCAGAAACTTGTACAAATCATAAGAATTCAATGAATTATTACACTCTAAACAAATGCAGGTAGGCAATTGAAATGTTGCCAGCACTCAGTTGGTCCCCAAGGAATGGTTTCTCCCAGAGATCACAACCAACACTGCAGAAATACAAATAATAATAAAAGAATACTAGGAGCAATTATACACCAATAAAATGGGCAATCTGGAAGAAATGGACAAATTACTAGAAACATATAAACTACCAAAACTGAAACAGGAAGAAATAGAAATTTGAACAGACTCATAACCAGTAAAAAATTGAATTAATAATCAAAAATCTCCCAAAAAACAAAAGTCCAGGGCCAGATGGCTTTCCAGGGGAATTCTATCAAACATTTGAGGAAGAGTTAACCCCTATTCTCTTGAAACTGTTCCAAAACATAGAAATGGAAGGAAAACTTCCAAATTCTTTGTATAAAGCCAGCAGTACCTTGATTCCAAAACCAGACAGAGACCCCACTAAAAATAACTATAGACCAATTTCCCAGATGAACATGGATGCGAAAATCCTCAACAAGATACTAGCCAACCGGATCCAACAATACATTAAAAGAATTATTCGCCATAAGCAAGTGGCATTTACACCTGTGATGCTAGGCTGGTTCAATATCTGCAAAACAATCAATGTGATACATCACGTCAATAAAAGGAGAAGACCACATGATCCTCTCAATAGATGCAGAGAAAGCATTTGACAAAGTACAGCATCTTTTCTTGATAAAAACCCTCAAGCAAGTAAGGATAGAAGGATCATATCTCAAGGCCATAAAAGCCATATATGAAAGACCCACTGCTAATATCATCCTCAATGGGGAAAAACTGAGAGCTTTCCTCCTAAGGTCAGGAACACGACAGGGATGTCCACTATCACCGCTGTTATTCAACGTAGTATTGGAAGTCTTAGCCTCAGCAATCAGACAACACAAAGGAATAAAAGGCATCCAAATTGGCCAGGAGGAAGTCAAACTTTCAGTCTTCACAGATGACGTGATTCTCTATATGGAAAACCCAAAAGATTCCACCAAAAAACTGCGAGAACTGAACCATGAATTCAGCAAAGTCGCAGGATATAAAATCAATGCACAGAAATTGGTTGCATTCCTATACACCAATAATGGAGCAACAGAGAGAGAAATCAATTTATAATTTATAATCCCATTTATGATTGCACCAAAACCCATGAAATGCCTAGGAATAAACATAAGCAAACAGGTGAAAAATCTATACACTGAAAACTATAGAAAGCTTATTAAAGATATTGAAGAAGACACAAAAATATGGAAAAATATTCCATGCTCCTGGATTGGAAGAACAAACATTGCAAAATGTTGGTACTACCCAAAGCAATCTACATATTCAATTCAATACCTATCAAAATAACACCTGCACTCTTCACAGAGCTAGAACAAACAATACTAAAATTTATATAAACCAGAAAAGACCCTGAATAGCCAAAGCAATCTTGAAAAAGAAAACTGAAGCTGGAGGCATCACACTCCTGGACTTCAAGATATATTAGAAAGCTGTAATCATGAAGACAGTATGGTACTGGCACGAAAACAGTCATTCAGATCAATGGAACAGAATAGTGTACCCAGAAATGGACCCACAAACATGGCCAACTAATCTTTGACAAAGCAGGAAAGAATAACCAATGGAATAAAGACAGTCTCTTCAGCAAGTGGTCCTGGGAAAACTGGACAGCGACATGCAGAAGAATGAACCTGGACCACTTTCTTACACCATACACAAAAATAAACTCAAAATGGATGAAAGACCTAAACATAAGACAGGAAGACATTAAAATCCTGGAGGAGAAAGCAGACAAAAACCTCTTTGATCTTGGCCGCAGCAACCTCTTACTCAACATGTCTCCAGAGGCAAGGGAAGCAAAAGCAAAAATTAACTATTAGGAACTCATCAAAATAAAAATATTCTAAACAAGGAAGGAAATAATCAGCAAAACTAAATTGCAGCCAATAGAATGGGAGAAGATATTTGCAAATGACATATCAGATAAAGGATTAGTATCCAAAATCTATGAAGAACTTATCAAACTCAACACCCAAAAAACAAATAATCCAGTGAGGAAATGGACAAAATACATGAATAGACACTTCTCCAAAGAAGGCATCCAGATGGCCAACTGATGCATGAAAAAATGCTCAACATCACTTATCATCAGGAACATACAAATCAAAACCACAATGAGATACCACCTCACACCTGTCTGAATGGCTAACTCAGGCAACAACAGATGTTGGTGAGGATGCAGAGAAAAGGGCTCTCTTTTGCACTGCTGATGGGAGTGCAAACTGGTGTGGCCACTCTAGAAAACAGTATGGAGGTTCCTCAAAAATTTAAAAATAGAACTACCCTATGACCCAGCAATTGCCCTACTAGGTATTTATCCAAGGGATACAGGTGTGCTGTTTCAAAGGGGCATATGCACCCCAATGTTTATAGCAGCACTATTGACAATAGCCAAAGTATGGAAAGAGCCAAAATGTCCATTGATGGATGAATGGATAAAGAAGATGTGGCATATATATGCAATGGTGTATTACTCGGCAATCAAAAAGAATGAAATCTTGCCATTTGCAACTACGTGGATTGAACTAGAGGGTATTATGCTAAGCAAAATTAGTCAGTCAAATAAAGACAAATATCATATGACTTCACTCATATGAGGAATTTAAGATACAAAAGAGAAAAACATAAGGGAAGGGAAGCAAAAATAATATAAAAAACAGGGAGGGGGATGAAACATAAAAGACTTAAATATAAAGAACAAACAGAGGGTTGCTGGAGGGTTTGTGGGAGGGGGATGTTCTAAATGGATAAGGGGCATTAAGGAATCTCCTCCTGAAATCATTCTTGTACCATATGCTAATTAATTTGGATGTAAATTGAACAATAAATTTTAAAAAAGAGAGAAAAAAAGAAACGGTTTCTCCAAAACATCAATCTTTCCTCATCCCCCAAATTAAATTCTATCCTGATATTTTACACCACATATTAATCTGGGATGTTTGCAAATTCACTTAAATGGAATGTAGAGTATTTATTCTTTAGTTCTGGCCTTCTTTTGTTTCATAGTATGTTTGTGGGATTTACTTATATTACTGCAATATTATGGCACTCTTCATTTGTAATTGCTGTATAATATTTCATTATATGACTCTACTATAGTGTATTTATGTATTTTAAACTTGAAACACATTTGCATTCACAGAAATGAAATTGAATTTTGTATATGCATCTTGTAACTAGCAAGTTTGAATTATTCATTTAGTAACTCTAAGTATTAAACTATAGGCTATTTGGTGTTACCCCATCAAATTAACTTGGCATCTTTACTGAAAATCAATTGAAAATATAAATGTGAGTATTCTATACTTTATTTTGTTTGATTAAATATTTGTATTTACTTACACCAGTACTACATTGTCTTGATTATTACAACTTTATATTAAATCTTGCAATCATATGGTACATATCCATCAACCATGTGCTTCTCTTTTTAAGATCATTTGAGCTTCCCTAAGTCCTTTGTATTTCCAAGTAAAATTTGAAATAAGATTGTCAATTTCTCCTGAAAGGCAGATAGGGTTTTTAAAACAATTTTATGTGGTTGTCAAGGAATGTGATAAGATTTGCACTGAATCTCTAGGTCAGTTTGTAGGGACCTACCTTCTACAAAATATTGTCTCTCCCAACCCATGAGAATGATACTGTCTATGTAGTTAAGACTTTTACATTTCTTTTTGCAATATTTTGTAGTTTTTCAAATTATGCCATTCACAATTTTCTATTTATTTCCTAATATATACAAAGAATGACAATTTCTACTCCTAAAATATTATATATATATAATATATACGTAAATATATATTATATATAATATATATATATGTTTTAAAGGCTGATAAAATAAATTTTAAATGTTCATATATTAGGCCTTAATGAAAGTCCAATGAATTCCATAATGTAGTAATCATTTAGGTTCTGCTCATGTTATGAGAGGAACAGGATTATTCACAAAAGAGTTGCAAAACCATACTAGTGTGCAGAATCTGGAATTAGCAGAACCTGGGACTGAAGTTCGAAAGGGCTAGAATAGGTGGAGTGGCACAGTATACAACTGTATATGAGAATTTATTTAAGAGGCATTCTTAAAATTCAACATTTAATAACCCAGTAATGTCACTTTGTGTCAACTCTAATTTGCTACTGGAATAGCTCTTTGAAAGTTGGAAAAGGATGCAAATAAAATGGAAATTCTGTAACTTCCTTGGTAGATAAAAAATAAAGGGTTTTTAAATGCCAAGGGAAGTGAGGAGTGCCTGGGTGACTCAGTCACTTGAGTGGGTGGCTCAGTCACTTGAGTGTCTGACTCTGGCTCACATGATCTCCTGGTTCGTGGGTTTGAGCCCCACATCAGGGTCACTGCTGTCAGCACAGAGCCTGCTTTGGATCTTCTGTCCCCTGGTCTCTCTGCCCTTTCCCCACTTGCGTTCTCTCTCTCTCTCTCTCTCTCTCAAAAAAAAATGAATTTAAAAAAAATTTTTTTACAGTCCAGGGTGGTATACATGTTATGCTATAAGGCCAGAAAATCCACAAAAAAAATGTTTCCAGAAAGAGTAAAAATAATACTCCCTTTACTAGATTGATAGGGAATTTGCTAATGAGAGGAGCAACAGTATTATTGAAAATCTTGGTGGTCCTCTCTGGGTCAGGACTGATTGTAGAGGATGCTGCTATGAACTTGACTCCCAAGTACTAAAGATAATAGAGTCCTGTTAATTTCACTTGACACAGGAATTTGTCAGTGGTTAAGAAACCATTGTCGCTAGGAATGAGATAGATAGGAAGTCATTAAGTGCATTGCTTAACTTTTATAACCAAAATATAAAGAGTGGGTAAGCAAAGGATGATGTCAATTGTGGCAATGAAAAATTATCTGTAAATTAGTTTGCTGACAAGACCAAGTTCTCAGTGTCAGTAACACTGAGATTAAAAAATAAAAACAAAAATGTAGTCCCCATATTCCTAGGAAAGACTGACAACTCATTATAGCCAGTGGTATTAGGAATGTTTTTCAAACTATTTAATCAATCAAAGACAACTCTATAGTCATAGTAACAAGTAACAAGTAGGCACCAGGATGGATTGTAAACCGGTATAATCAATCAATGACAGCTTGCTTCAGTAACCATACCAGCCAATTGGTGCGGCCTCACACTTTGAACATCAGTCATTGTGGTAGACACTCCAGTGAACACGCTTCTAAGACGGAATATCAACATACATCTGCTTTAAACCAACACTAAACACATCTTCTCTATACAACATAAATCATGATTTTACACTGATATCAACCACTCCTGTGTTTTTAAGCAATATAATCCAAAACGAACTCTTTGTCCAATACATATATACAATTAGCAGTTTGCTTTGCTTAATGAGTTCACATCCAACCAGCTCTCCTTTATCCAAGTAAGCTATAAATACAACCCTATCATTTTACATATTGAGATATACTTATTCCTTGATAATTCTGGATGTTCCCTCAACATCATATTGGAGACCATTGTTTGGCATCATTCCATGATGCCCTCACATAAACTGAAACTAGGCATGTTCTCCAGCCCCTATATTCAAATGCCTTTTGTCCTTTCAGTTTGCTTATGAGTTGCTCTAAAACGTGATCTATCAGTTTGTTTTCTTATTCTAGACATTGTCACTAATAGATTATAAAATTTGTTTGTGTTAAAGTGATTTGATTTTTTGTTGGGAGGTGCACTATGTTTAAATAATTAGAACTGGGTCTTTGTGTAGAAATTTACATTTGTATGTGTAGCATTTGGTAAATATTTGTGGGCTATTAACCTGCTTGGTCTAATATTGTTTGCCTTGATTTTGCTCTTTGTGTCTCTGGTATGAGACTATTTGTACAAAGAAAAACACCCTGCAGTTCAGTTTTGTCTTGGATTTTTTCCTGTGTATTTGGATTTTTTTGTCTTTTTTGAATGCTTACACTCCATAGAGAACAGGTAAAAGAAAATTATTAAATCTACAATCCAACCTGTCCCTTAAGACTAACAGCTAAAGGCAGACTAGACCAACAAACAATTCATGCAAAGGTAATTGGTCGAGTTTGGCCTCAGGTGTCTAAAATACTATAGTGAAACATTCTTGTTTGACAAATTTTGCAAGAAAATTGTTTTATTTAGTTCAGATTTCAGAATCAATAGTAGCTAAGTCAATGATCGTATTGTCCCGCTAAAGCCTGTTTGGTGGGCAATTCCCAAAGAATGTTTATGAGCATCAATTTCTGACATATTTTTCCAGCCTTTTTCCTTTTTGTTATGGATTTATCTATGTGAAATCTGTAACTCACTCTTGGTAGAAATCATTCTTCTCAGATGCATTTTTAATAGAATGAAAACTCTTACACTTACCTTGGAAAATGGCAAAGTTATACTTTGAATAACAATGGTCATTTTGGGGAAAGGTTGATATGTCAAAATTAACACACTTAAGAAGAATTCTAAAAATCTCTACAAGTCATATTCCACATTTGGTAGAACCTAAAAGTTCTAGTACTCTATTGAATAGGAGTAGCAGTAATCTTTGCCTAATTCCTGATTTCATGGGGAAAAACATTGAATCTTTCATTATTAAATATAAAGTTAACGATAGGATTTTTTAAAGGCAATGGTGTTTTTATTGTTTTTAAAATGAATTTATGGGGACTAAATAGGTAACAATTTCTGGTAGTCACATTGATTAGTGTAATCTAAAATATGAGATCCATACATAGTTCCTTTATGAAAATTATATTTTGAAACTAATACCATGACACCACAAGAGAATATCTGGTCACAAAGAAAGCCTCAATATCTGAGGATAAGTAAGGTTATCTTCAATTAAGTGTATAAATAATGTATTTGTTCCAGGGGAACTTTATAGTTCAAGAAAATGTCATTAATGTACCTTCTGGAAGTTTTCGGGCAATGGTGTTTTCCTTAGATCTAATAAAAATGAGTTTCTTAATAAATCAATGTATATAGAAAAGTTAAGTATTTGTGAAATAGACTATTCCTTTTTACTATCTGCTCCAAATTTCCTTTATGTTTTTTCACACATTTTACCACTCTTCATGATATATTTTGTTTCCTCTCATTACAACATAATGTAGCATAACCCACTAGAGTTTTCTTTTGCAGGCTGATCCTACATATCTGCCCAATGTGGATAACAGTTTTTATTCTGATATAATTTATAATACAGTCAGACTGTACATACTCAGAAGTGCATAACCTTAAACTTGGTAACTTGTAAGCAATATTATGAGGGAAAAAACACTGAATTGACAAGATTTATCTTTAATCTCATTTCTCTCATGATTTATTCAAAGGAGAATATTATGCAAAAACATTTTTACAAGATGAATATGACAAAATAATCTGGCAAAGATATAGCCATGTCTTTTACATCTTTGCCTAGCTCTTGATTTTTTTTGGGGGGGGGGGGCATTGAATCTATCATTATTGGTTATGAAGTTAGTTGTAGGATATTATTGTAGATGCTTTTTCTCAAATTAAGTAAGTTTCTCTGTTTCTAGTTTGCTGAGAGTATTTATCATGACTAGGTACGGTATTTTGACATATTTTTTTCTTATCTTATTTTTCTTCCTAGTCCCTTAATATGTTGGATTAATTAACTTTTGAAGTTGAACCAATCACATAATAGCTTACAACTGTTTTTTATACATTGTTGAAAGTGATTTGATAATATTTGGGTGAGGATTTTTGCACAGACCTGTAGTTTTCTCCACTCCTTCCTTCCTTCTTTCCTCTCTTTGTTCCTTCTTCTTTTTTTTCTTTTTTTCTATTATCTTTGATTTTGTATCACGGTAACATTAGCCAGCTAAAACAAGTTGGAAATCTATCTTTTGGAAGAGAATTTGCAATATTCTCCTTTAAATGTTTGGTAGAATTCTCCAGTGAAATCATCTGGACATACAGATTCATTGAGAGCTTTTGAGTTACTTATTCAATTTTCTTGATAGTTATAAATCTGTTCAGATTGTTTATTTTATCTTGATTTAGTTGGTAGTGTATTAACCTCCTATTACTATTAAACCAAATTATCACAGACTTAGTGGCTTAAAAAACCCACAAATTTGTTATCTTACAGTCTTGACAGATATTATCAGGACTGCATTTCTTTTGGATCCTCTACAGGAGAGAATCATTTTTCTTATATTTTCCAGCTTCTAGAGGTCTCCTGTATTCCTTGGCTCATGGACCTTTCCTCTTGCTGCAATCCAAAATTATAGTGTCTTCAAATCTCTCTACCACCTCTCCTTCCATTGTCACATTGCCTTTTCTGAAACTGACACTCCTGCCTCCCTTTTATAAAGACTCTTTGAGAGTGACTGTGACCACTAGAATAATTCAGGATAATCTTCCCATCTCAAGATCCTTAAATTAACCACATCTTCAAATTTCCTTTTGCCATGAAAAATGATATATTTACACACTTCAAGGATTAGAAGGTACACATATTAGTAGAGATGTACTATTCTGTCTACCACAGGCAATTTGTGATGTTCAAGGAATTAATCCATTTTTTTATAAACTGTTGATTTTATAAACATAAAGTTGCTCATTGTATCTCCCTAGGGCTTCAGGATCTGAAGTGAAATCCCTATTTTTATTCCATATTGGTGATTTGTATCTTGTCTTTTTATTTTTGCCAGTCTAGCTAGAGATTTATTAATTTTAATATTTTTAAAGAACCAGCTTTTTGTTTCACTGATTTTCTTCATAGTTTTCCTGATTTAATTTCTTTGATTTCTGCTCTCCACTATTACCTTCCTTCTAATTGCTTTGAGTTTAGTTTACTTTTTTTTTCTAGTTTTTTGAAGTAAGGTCTTTAGATATTAATTTGAATCCTTTCTTCTTTTTGACTGTAAACATTTAGTGCTATAAATTTCCCTTTTACCATTGCTTTTCCTGTGCCTCACATATTTTGATATGTTATTTTTATTTTCGTTTATTTCTATATATTCATTTTTATGAGACTATTTCTTAGACACATGGGTTATTTATAATATGTTGCTTAATTTCTACATGTTTTCTGTAGTATTTCTTCTATTAATTTGTAGTTTGATTCCATTATGATCATAGATATCATACTCTGTATAATTTTCTTTATTTTAATTGTTAAGGTTTGCTTTATGACCGAGGATATGGTCTGTCTTTTTAGAAGGTAAATCCTAAAAAGATTCTAAAGCCTGTGACACTGTTGGAATGTTAAGGGTCTGGTGGTCTGAGTCATTCTAAGATATCTTTTCCAAGATAAAGGACAGTTTTTTATCTTGCTTTTTTGATTTTTAGGAAAGTGGCACAGAATTTGGTTGGCATACTCAGATTTTGGATGTAGTATACCTGGGAACGTCACTCTGATTCATTTACTAGGCAACTCAGAATGCTATCAACTTTAGAGTGAGCAATTATATCTGAAAACTCTTCAGACTTTTTAAAGGATTCAGGCTATAATATAAACAGCCCTACTCTGGTATATTGATGGTGCTATAGATTTCTTTTGTGGATAAAAACATACTATGGAGAACACTAAAAGAAAGATTAAGTCTGGACTTAAAGTATTTTGGAACAATGTTACACCTTCTACAGTAGAATGGTATTCATCAAGAAAGAAAGAAAGAAAGAAAGAAAGAAAAGCAAGAAAAGCAGCTCCTGGAATTCCTGGAATGTCATAGCACTACAGTGGAAAACAAGCATTAGATCATGAACTATGATGGAATTATGTGACCAGAACTGTAATCTTAATTTGAGTCTTGTGAACCCCACAAATAATTATTTACAGCAGAAATCCACTGTACAACAGAATTTGGTCCTATTACATATGGAAGGAACAATATACATTCCTAGATAGTGGTAAATGACTTGGATGGCTGGTCAAAGGTCTGTAAGGGTCAAGATAAGAAGTGTCAAGACCAAGAAGTTTCAAAATAGAAATGGACTGGATACATGGAAATGGACCTAAATTGTGCATATCTTTTTATCTTATGACAATATTCATTAGGCGGTATTCACTACCAAGGAGACACTGATTAACCAAGTAGAAGAATCAACAAACTTCTGTCCTTGCAGACACTAGGACCTGCACAATGAGTCTATATAAATTTTAGCCATTTTGGTAAAAATTTACTTATAACATGAAGCCATTAGCATAGATGCAATTTTACCACAGCTGATTTATCTACTGCTATGGCTGAATGTCCAACCTGTTAGTACACAGACTCATGCTAAACCACAGCCAAGATTGTGCTATTGTGATAGAGCCATATCTTGGCCCATGATAATGTCAAAGGAGCCGTCAATACTATTGTACTGATTAATACAGATTAAACGCCAATAGCCCAAGGTTCCCAACTTCTCTCCCAAATATGTCTGGAATTTTTAGGCTATAGTGTGTTTCTAATGATTGTGATGTTTGATAAAGAAGTTCCATGCATACCTGCTGCTGATTCTGTTTCCATGAATTTTTCTCATAAACAATACTCCGGCACACTGGGTGTGTTTGTTAATTTTTTTTTTTTTTTGCATGACCCTTGTGAATGCCATTATAAGGTTGTTTTCTTTTACTTTCAGCTATGCAAAGTCTTCGCTGATACAGTTGGCATGTTATAATTTCAAGTCATAATAACTTCTTTTACAACAGTAATATCCAATTAATAAATATAATTAATATATCTTAGTTCACAATAACAATTTAAAATAAGAACAGTCACAGGTGTGCCTGGATGGTTCAGTTGGCTAAGCATCCAACTTTGGCTCAGGTCATGATCTTGCGGTTCATGGGTTCAAGCCCCGCATGGGACTCTGTGCTGACCGCGAAGAGTCTTTGTCTCCTTCTCTCTCTACCTCTCCTCGCTCATGCTCTCTCTCTCTCTCTCAAAAAAAAAATAAAATAAATATTAAAAAACCATAATAAAAAATAAAATACAGTCACAAAGAATAAAATTGGTAAGATGCACAATACCTACTTGAATTATGGTCTACAAAATGTTATTTGACCTTCATGTGTATGTACGGGCATATGTGTGTCTGTGTTTATATTTGTATATTTTACCGGCTCAAGTTATACCCAAATTAACCTGTAAACTCAAAGACCCTGTCCAATAACAGCATTATATTTTATGTAACTTGATAGAGTATCCTGACATTCATTTGGAAGAGACTATTTGAAGAAAATACATTGTTTTTTAAAAGAGAAAGAGTTACATTACCAATTAGCAAAATTAGCATTTGGTCAGAATTAGCATAAGAATACAAAATATTACATCTATATAACAATTTCTAGTTTAAAAGAGATAGATCCTATAACAACATAAAAATTGACTACCTTATACTTTTTTTTTTAATTTTCTAAGGTTTATTTATTTTTGAGAGTGAGAGGGAGAGAGAGAGAGAGAGAGTGAGTGGGGGAGGAGCAGAGAGAGAGACATGCAGAATCGGAAGCAGGCTCCAGACTCTGAGCTGTCAGCGCAGAGCCCCACGCGGGGCTGGAACCCATGAACCGCGAGATCATGACCTGAGCCAAAGTCAGACGCTGAACGGACTGCACCACCCACACGCCCCCCCTTATACTTTTTTTTAATTTACTTTCCTATACTATATTATTTCCCATAACAATGGCATTTAAATCCATAGAAAGTAATGATTTGTTCATTGTTTTGAAACAATTGTCTTTCAATTGGAAGAATAATGAAAACTAAATTCCCACTTCACATCAGTTAGAAAAAAAAATGAGTAATAGATTTGAGACCTCAATATTATTAAAACAAAACAAAACAAAGCAATCTATGCAATTATAGTGGAACACATGATGAAAATATTCTATCAGTTAAGTTAGACCTTCCTGAGAAGAACAGAAAATGAAGAAATCATTAAAAATAGATGACAGATGGATGAACGGATGGATGGATAGGTAGATACACACACATATTTAAAGGTAGATGTATACAGACTTTTGATATCATTTGTTATGTGTGTTCTTAAAAATTTTTGAGTTTAAAAAATCATGAATTAAAATTACAGAGCTTAAGAGAAACAATATATACTAATCAAATGCTATGCAGTTTTGTAGCAAAAGTACAGTACTCTCCTATTATCCAGGAGGGATACATCCCAAGACCCTTAGGGGGATGTCTGAAGCCACAGATAGTACTAAACTTTATATATACTATAGTTTTTCATGTATTCACCTACCTGTGATAAAGTTTAATTTATAAATTAGGCACAGTAAGAGTTCAATGATAATAAATAATAAAATAGTACAATTATAGCAATGTACTATAATAAAAGATGATTGTGTTCTCACGCTTTCAAAATATATCATTGCACTGTATTCACCCTTCTTGTAAGTGAGATGGTAAAATGTCTGTGTGATGAGATGAAGTGAGGTAAATGATGTAGGCATTGTGACATACCATTAGGCTACTATTGACCTTCTGATGATTCTTCAAAAGAAGGATCATCTGCTTCTGGACCACAGTAACGGAAAGGGCACAGAGCTAATCAGCTGAAAGTGAACCTCAGATAAGGAGGGGGACTACGATACTAACAAACACACTGAAACTTTCATAACAAAGGCAGTACTAGGCATTGGGAAGATAACTTGGACCATCCAGCAAGGCTGAAAATTGCTTTAATAGATATTGACAATAAACAAAAGAGTAGAGCGGAAATTCTGGCAGTCCTTTAACTCAAGCAGGGTAAATTCTTGGGCAAGGTAGATGGAGCTAGCCTCAGGACAGTGGGGCTATCATTAAGATGGGCAAGTTCGGTGTAATCTCCCGAGTCCAAAACTTTCTAAGATTATATAAACATCTCTGAGGTAGGACTTCTGGATGCAAGCATGTGACTGTAATTTCCTTAAAATATAACCCAAATAGTCCCACTCCCAGTGCAGCAGTCAAGATGTGTTGTTGTTGTTTCTTTCCTAAAGGAGAGTATATGACTTCTGCTATTTTACAAAATTGCCCCTTAAAAACCACCTGAGTTCCAGGTCCTCTGCTTATAATGACATATTTTCCACAACTTCTAATCATTTACATCGTAGAAATACTGTATTAGAAAAGACTGGAAAAAAATAGAGACAGAGATAAAGACAGAATATATATACTTGTATATACCTGATAATATATCTGATATATACATGTATCATTAGATGATAGATAGATAGATATAGATGAAGGGTCCCAGCTGCAAGGAACAGATGAAACAACAAAATTGGATAATTAAGGATAACATAATTAAAAGACTATTTTCATTTTTATTATTTAATTTTTTTAATGTTTATTTTTGAAAAGGAGGGAGAGAGAGCACGCACGCAAGTGAGTGGGGGAGGTGCAGAGAGATGGAAACACAGAACCTGTCAGCACAATCTGATGCTTAACCAGTAAAGCCACCCAAGTGCCCTGAAAAGACTATTTGTAAATGTGCAGGAAAATTTGGGGAAGCAGTAAAGGAAGGGGCAGTAGGATGCTTACAAGAAATTGTTACCACAAGAACCTTTAAAAAGAACAATAAAAAAGGCCACATGGCAGAATGGTGGAGGTTTTTACAGAGGGAGTATGCCAACTCTTGTCCACCTGACAGGGAGGATATAGTGAAATATAAAACTCATCTTACTCTTCCCAGTCTGTGATCAACATACTATAGAGCAGGCTAGTGACTGACTGATGTGGTCCACTTACATTATCCTCACGGGTTAGAGAGCCAAGTGTTGAAAGATGGAGAGGGCATCATATCTATGAGGAAAATATCTGTGTGTATGTGTTTGGGTGTGCTGTAAAGTTCCTTAAAGGTTCATATCAAAATGGTAATAGTAATTACTGCTGAATCTGAAAAAGAGGGCACACTTTCTCAGTGGACTTTTGAAAGTGGACTTTTCACACTTTTGAAAGTGGACTTTCAAATGTTGCCCTCCAAACTAATGTGTTGTATAATTCAAATATTTATGAGAAATTAATTTGTACAACCTTTTACTATGAATACCCTTTTTAAAAACAATGCTGGATAATACTACTGAATTGTTTTACATAGTCTCACTGTGAAAGGTTACACACTTCTTTAATCCATAAAATTAAAGAACAAAGCATGTTTAGTCTAAAGTATTTAGTAAAAAGCCTTTAAATAGGATACAGAAAAATTTTATGTGCATGATCTAAACTGTGCTTTCCAATACTGTTTTTTTTTAAGAAGAATTTACTATCTTTGTATGGTTTTAAAACTGTTTGCTTGAAAGAAAAGGAAATCTATAATTTTACTATTTATATTTTTAGGAGCATATGCACATTGCAGTAACTCAGTGGAAATGGAAGCTATAAAAATCTGTGTTACATCAAAGAATTACATTACTGACATCTGCCAGACCCTGACTTTCCCAGCTCTCTGAAACAATTATTGTTCAAAGCACGTTATTTCCAGTAGTGACATCAACAACAACAAAAAATGCACCTCTTTGATAGAATCTTAGTGTTTCATTACTTTTCCCAAAGCAAAAACAGTAATGCTACCTCACTATTATTCTTGCAAACTTCTTTTTATCACAGTATGACAATCCATTTGTTCAAAAAATATTTACCCAGTAACACAAAGGAGATTTTATCCCCCTCACATTATTAAATCATGCCAACTTTTAAAGTGTTTAATTGAAGGCTACTGCAGGAGACAAGACATTTATACCCTGAAGAATGATAATTGTGTTTACACGTAGTTTATTCAACCTAATCCACAAGGGGAAAAAGTAACTTCCATGAAAACAAATTTTTATGGAACTATGTAACTTAATATACATCAGCTATTTGCAGCTTTATAAAACTCCTCAAGGGGCACCTGGGTGGCGCAGTCGGTTGGGCGCCGACTTCAGCTCAGGTCACAATCTCGCGGTCCGTGAGTTCGAGCCCGGCGCCGGGCTCTGGGCTGATGGCTCAGAGCCTGGAGCCTGTTTCCGATTCTGTATCTCCCTCTCTCTCTGCCCCTCCCCCGTTCATGCTCTGTCTCTCTCTGTCTCAAAAATAAATAAAACGTTAAAAAAAAACAAAAACAAAAACAAAACTCCTCAAGATGGAAATAATGATTGTAATATAGTTCTTACTTTTGCTGTACTCCCAAGCTACACACCAGCACTAAGTAAAAATAAATATAAATACAATCAGTCATATATTATTTGCATGCAATAAACATGCAGTTGATTTAGACACTGAGACCACAATGCACCTATCAATCTACAACCGTATTTTTCAGTAAAAATATAATGGACATTTAGTATATCCAAAAAAAATTCAGACTGGAACAAAAGTAAAATGTAATTTCTAACCCAATATATTGTTTTGGTGAATTTTAAAATATTTATGATGTTAATTGTAGGTAAAGGTTTTCAGAAAGAAGCACCTTTATTCATTTTCAATGAGTATATTAATAGTTAAATATGAAATAATTTTATTATACATTAAATATGATTTTACCAGTTGTTGAAAAAAAATCAAATAATGGTAATGAAAGCAAAAATATTGTTAGACCCTAATATAATA
This sequence comes from Leopardus geoffroyi, assembly GCF_018350155.1. Classification (NCBI taxonomy): domain Eukaryota; kingdom Metazoa; phylum Chordata; class Mammalia; order Carnivora; family Felidae; genus Leopardus; species Leopardus geoffroyi. The sequence goes on from NC_059327.1 coordinate 154,244,862, forward strand.
GAATATAATGGGATTGTTTTTAGAATTTTATCATTATATATGATATTATATGTGTGCGTATAAATGCATACATATTTACAAATATTGTATATGTGTATGTATACACATACACACATATACATGCACATTATTTATCAGAGATTTTACCATATATATTATAAACTAAACCCTTTTATCAGAAACAGACTATGTATTTAACAAATAGCTCTGACATTAATAAAGCTAGGTTATTTTTCCTCATTTTGACTATTAAAACTATAAATTATGATTTATATACCTAAATTAATACTGTTAAATTAACTTCATATGATTTGCACACTAATACTGAAAATATTATCAATAATGTTGATACAGGCACTCATAAATTGCCTGTATTTACACTTGGTCAAAAGTAAGCTATTTTAATAAATTATTTGATTTAATTTGCCAACTTTTTTCTTGTTTTAGTACTTGAGCAGTTATATTCAAAAGTGAGAAGGGCTTTTTGCCTTACTGATAACATTTTGACGTCAAATATAAAAATAAATATTTATAATCTCTGGTAGAGAAAATATTAAATAAAAAACACTCCAAACCAGATTATTTTTCTCCTAAGACTCTATTTAATGGATTTCTCCATTTTGTCTATGACTCAAAGTCTGTATCCCTATCTTATCTTGAACTAAATTTTAGTAATTTATATGTTCCAAGAAAGCCATCCATTTATGCAGAATTGAAATACATTAATATGGATATGGCAGGGATAAATATAACTTAATACATAACATATTTGTGGCTGTTTGATTTTTGTTGTTGTTGTTGTTCTTAAATTGTTGTTTGTTTTGTTTTGTGTTTGTTGTTATACCTCATGTGTTTGTTTTTATTTGGGGATTTGAGCTAATTTTTTTTATTTCTTTTCCAGTCGCTTATTGCTTTTTTATTTCATTGATTTTATTTTGTTTTGTTTTGTTTTGCTTTTAGGAACCTGATCAGTTTTATTATTTCAACACTTGAGGATATGTTTGTTTTAATATTTGTTCCTTCTCTCTTCTTTCCTTTCTTTTGGATGATCTATTACTCACTTCTTACCTTCTTGTATGCTAATTCATTTTATTTTGTTTTACCTCAATTAGCAATGAATGTGTTTAAAACTATGAATTCTTCTTTAAGTGAAGTCTTAGTTTCCTCCTATGCTCCAAATTTTAACAAGTAGTATTCTCACTTCCATTCATATCAAGATTTTTTTCAAGGAAGCTTTGAGGTTTGTTTGTTTGTTTCTGCCTGACTCACGGATTTTTGAGATATTTTATTTAATTTTTAAATTGTTTATGTTTCTTTGGTTTTGAAGTCATTTTCTGATGAATTCATTTCTAATTGTACCTTTGATTTTTTTGTTTTAATTGATGCATAAACTGAGAGAAAAATGCTGAAAATAAGAACAGGGACTTGGTGACTTTGGAGACAATATCAAGCAGGTTAACCCATATGTACTTGGAGTTCCAAAATAGGAGAAAGGTAATAATAACTTTGTATGATGACAGATAATAACACTTATCATTGTGAACACTGCATAATGTATAGAATTGTAGAATTACTGTGTTTCACACCTGAGGATAACATAACACTGTATGTCAACTACATTTCAAATAATGTAATAAATAAATAAGTAAATAAATAAATAAGTAAATAAATAATAAAGGATATATAGCTCCTACCTTCACTACACTCAGAGATTATTAGGTCTCAATTCTAATAATATCTGGGAAATGCTAAGGCAGAGAATGCAGGGATCCACAGCACCTTGTAGAAATTGCATCTGGGGGGACCTGGGGAGCTCAGTTGTTTGAGCAGCTGACTCAGTTTCAGCTCAGGTCACCATCTCACGTTTTCGTGAGTTCAAGCCCTGCATCAGGCTCTGTGCTGGCAGCATGGAGACTGTTTGGGATTTTCACTCTCCCTCACTCTCTGCCCCTCACCCACTTGTGCTGTCTCTGTCTGTCTCAAAATAAATACATACTTAGAAAAAAAGTTGCATGTAATTAGAACATGAGGAATTTGAAAAAACTTTCTAGAAGTGATGTCTAAATTGAGAGGTGAAGAATGTGAGGCACTGTCTAGATAAAGAAAGAAGGAAAGAAAGAAAGAAAGAAAGAAAGAAAGAAAGAAAGAAAGAAAGAAAGAAAGAAAGAAAGAAAGAAAAGAAAGAAAATGGGAGGGAAAAGGTTCCACGTTGGAAACAACAGACTTGATGATTGAGAGACAAAACACAACATAGGATATTAGATGAATAGAATCAAGTTCCATACATTTGGAGCATACATTTTGGATGATGTAATTTGTCTAAAGAGTTTGGAGGGGAGGGGAGGCTTTAAAACTGTGGTAAACACTCTCTAAAACATTGTGAAGTTAATTGGAAGTAATTAAAGTATTTATAATAAGAGAATATAACAGTGAAATTTTCATTTCATAATAGTGACTCTAACTGCCTATAGAGTAGGGGTAGAGAGAGGAGTGAAAGTGCTCTGCTAATAATTTAGGCAAAAGTATTCTGGATTAGGGTAGGCCAACTGGTGATGGAATGAAGGGGGTGAATTCAAGATCTATTTAGGCTTCGGTGAATTTCTGGATATTTGTTGGGTAAAATAATGAAGGAGAGAGTTATGAATAAAATTGTATTTCCCTACCAAAGTCCATATGTTGACATCCTAACCCCGCATGTCTGAGTGTGACCTCACTTGAATATAAGGTTGTCACAGATGTAATTAGTTAAAGTGAGGTCATTAGGGTCTCCACTACACAAATACGACTGGAGTACTTATAAAAAGAGGAAATTTAGACACACAGACTTGCACCCAGGGAGAACATCAAGTGACAATGAAGGCAGAGATCAAAAATGATGCTTTTATAAGCCAAGTAATTCCAAAGATTGCCAGTAAAGCACCAGAAGCTAGCAGAATGGTGGAACAGATTCTTACACCTTCAAACAAAGCCAGCCCTGCTGACAGTCTCTGATCAGACTTCCAGGCCCTTGAACTGAGACAATAAATTATTTTATTTATGCCACTAGTTTGTGTAATACTTTGTAATGGCAGTTTTAGCAGACTAATACAGACATAAAAAGCTCAAACGTGATAACTATCATTTTGGCTTGAGAAACTACATCAATAATGGTGCCTCTCACTTAGGAGTACTAAAGACAAAAGAAAAGATTGAAGAAGAATGTTAGCATGTTTCATGTGAGTTTCATATGTCTGTGGACGAATCAGATGCAGGTAACACTGTATTGAAATATATATTAGAGAATTATCAGCATAGAAATGTGCATTGAGTTCTTGAAAGTGGCTGAAGAGAATGTGTGGAATTGAAAGAGAAGAACATCCAGGATATGTTCCTAACTAATAATATAGGAGGTATTAGAAATGTAAAATTAAGGGAAATGTTTTGTGAATTCTCAACAAAGAATGGGAAAACAAAGGCATAGGTGTAAGAAAATTAAATGTTTAGAAAATTGCTACAAAGAAAAGTTAAAGAAAAAACCCCGAAGTTTAATACATAGCTTCAATAATAGCAAAGTAAAGATGTTTTTATTTATATTTTTCTTTGTGACATTGTTAAAAAAAGTATCTGTTGAAAATAGAGTTGAGTTATGCAGCCTTCGAATATTATGGATTTCTAGACTTACTAGTTTATGTGATTATACATCTGAGATTTAGGCACATGTTAGATAGCCCAGTAGGCAAAACAGTAGTACTACAGGGGAAATAAATTAAGCATATTTGCCAGGGATAGATCCATTACAGTTATGAAACATGGAATCTATACTGGGTAATGTCAATAATAAAAGAGGTCACAACTAGGGAGAGATTATCAAGAGATTTAATAATATGCGATTTTTAAAAGTAGATGAAACCTAGTAATGTGAAAAAATTGGAAATCAAAGAAGCAGCAATTAAAGAATAGAATGACTGAAGTAATCGTTTCCAGGTTGAAGAGATTCAAGTGAAGACAAGATCCATGTTATTGCTAAGGGAATGGGGGAAATGTGAAATTGAAGTGAATATAACTTATTTTAAAAGGAGGCGAAGGAACTGACACAGCTGAATTTTGAATTTATCCACATTTGTAGAACCACTTAGGATGACTGACAGACTTGAGCTGGAGAGGAAGATTACAGTAAGTAGCAAAATTTTCAAGTAATGTAGTAGATAAAAGTCAAATAAGGGAGATGTTGTATATGAACTGCCTAAGACATGAAACTTTTTGTTTGTTTTACTCAAGGTAGAAGAGTAATGATTAGACATAGAAGAGATTTAGACTTCAGAAAAGATCATAAAGTGAAAGGAATATACAGAAAGAAAATGAGATTTTTAAATTTGACATTAATAACAATGAAAGGAAGTTTCCAGATGGCACAATGCAAAGTTTTGTAAATGGAATTAATGTGGAATTGGATTAGAAAATAGTAAATGCAGAGTAACATGTGAATGAGGTTAATGGAGGGGATAAATAAGATAGTAAAGGTGAGAACTGCAGCAGTTAATATCATCATCGTTGATGGAATATGAGGCCTGATGAATTTAGGTGGCTTTAAGATTATTAGTCAGGACAGTCTTCTACTAGAAACCATATGGGAGAAGGATCAAACAAGCAAGTTTCTAAATTGGAGTTCTGAAATGTACAAATACTGTTTAGTTTAAACATGACTTCATTATTCCCATCATTTCTAGCACTGGATGCGGTGGTACAATTATTTCAGTATTCAGATAAATAAGTTTTTTTTTTTCTTTCATTTTTTCTGTGGTTAAATTTGTATCTCTTTGATCTATCATTCTAGATTCTGATGTTACCAGTGAGTAATGTTTCCTATTACTTTTTTTTTTTTCTTTTTTTTTCCCCCCTACCAGTTGTTAGTACACATCTTCTCTTAAAAGGCCTGGAGCCTTACTGTTAAATGCAATTACTTTTTTTCACATTCTATATTTTAATTATGTTTCAGATATAAGAACATTTTCTAAATCCAGAGATATGGGATGCTCAAGTGAATATTATATTCAAGTTGAGATTATATTTAATTTGAGAAGAACATTATATCCTTGCTAAATGTCACACCATCCAGATATTGATATAGCTTTGATTGAAGTGCAAAAATACTAAATAATTATGTCCTGTTTGAAACTAAAAATTGTCTGATTGCCATTTCAAAAAAAAATAATAATCTTTGAGCAGGAGCTACTCAGTGCCGTTAGTTGAAAAGCAAAACAGACAAATAAACAAAACCACTATGGAAATACAAGCATCTGGAAGTAAATGGTATTTTTCTTTAAGGAGAATATAATGTGATTAGTGACTCAGTGCTCCCTCAGATAAATCATTCTACCACTTATCAATAATTACATAAAATGTTTTAAAATTAGAGGTCTAAATATGATATTTCCTTCAATAACAATAATTTCTTGGCCATTAATAAATAGCTATTCATTCAACTACTGGCCTGATGATCTCTAAAGAAAATTTAAATCACTCTTAATTTCTAAAAATCTTTCTCTCTCTCTCTGTCTCTTTCTGTCTCTCTCTCTTTCTCACACACACACACACATACACATTTAGATGGTGTTTTAGAATTGTGAAAATTATAAAATGCTCATAAACAGAAACAATTTATAACCTAAATTCAACAAAGATCCTAGGCTATATTTTGCTATAATTTCATAGAATGTATTCTGGTAGCATACATCAATAATTATCCATAATTCTATTTCATAAGGTGTAAACTTCCCTCTCTTATTATGTTAATGGAAGATTATCATTTTTGGCTGCGTAGTAGTCCGTTATCTGGATATTCAGAAATACATATAATCATTCTGCTATTGGAATAAAGAGTGTGTGCATGCTTTCAACTTCGTAAAAAAAATTGTGATAAACATACTTTATTCCTATTAAAATATAATGTTTATTATTAAAGAAAAATGTGAAAAAAGGTTTCAAAGCCAAATGATCCTACAAGGTCTATTATGCAAACACAGCATTCCTGTTCTCTTTTCTCCCCTTTGACCCACTCTGCACAGTCAAACACTTCCAAACCTGTTAGCTACATTTCTGTATTTTCTGGTTATTTTAACTAGAATTTAGAAAATATAATACTGTTATTTTTTGATCTTTCATTTTAAGAAATTATCTAAGTTTTTCTCTTGTCACTCAGAGCGTAACTGTTATAATAAACCATCCCCAAATCTCAATAGTTTAACAAAAAAATTTTTTTCACTGTATTGTCTAAAGCAGGATTGTCCAAAAATGATTCTTGGAGCTCACTGTTGATTGGCTACACAAAGAGCCAGCTGGGTGTTGGGCCCCCACTTTTCTTCTTATAGCAGAAAATGCGCTCAGATTCAACTTCTCGCACTTTGACACTTGCTAGCTTTCTGTGGTGAAACGAGCTGCAACATCCACAGTCCTTCAAGTCTTGGAGAAACTAAGCAGCAGGATTAGGGCAGTCAGCTACCATCTAGGAGCTGGTATCTTAACCCAGACAGTTAGATCCAGTCAGTTTGTACCCCAGCTTCCCACTTTGTTCCCATGTTTCCTTTTAAGAAGCGAAAGCAAGGTGGGAGAAGGGAAAAGGCAAAGACCCTTCACTGGCCAAGAAAGGTCACAGCTGCCAAACAATTCTATTTCCAAAGACCTCTTACGCTGCAGCACACCTTTATGTAAAATAATAGGTGTTGGGCCATTAACATGTCTCCTTTGGTGGGACTTTATTTGGCAAATCGCCACTACCACCAAAAGATCATTTTTTTTTTTAACCCTTAGAATCCAAAGTCTTATGCATGTCACCTGTGGATGAAGGGTATCATACTCATGCATTGTCTAAATCACGCAATCCTAGCTGAATATCTCCTGGCTGGTTCTTTACTGAGATATGAGTTCAAGCAAAAGTTCAAAGCTTTTGCTGGATTGTCTACAAGGCTGACTACTGTAGGAAGGAAGGGAGAGAAAGGGTTGTAAAGCACGAAGTGTTTTCAGGGGGAAAGGTCGGGACGTGTAGAATGTCACCTCAGGCCATGTTCCGATAGATAGAAACAGTCAAATGACTCCCTTCTAGCTATAAGAGGACTACAAAACTGCCTGTTAGCTGTTTGCCAGAAAAAAAGTACGTGCTTAGTAAAGATCTAGCCAGCCTCTGTAGTCAGGTTATACACGTCGCACTGCTACACGTCTAGAACTCCTTTCACTCTAACCAAAGGAATCACTATGTATCACACATCTTCTTTTATTCACTCCCACTATCTCTAATGGTGTTATTTTGTAAAAGTGTGTGTAAAAGCAATTATTTTTAAAGTTTTCATTTCTTTAAATTCCTTTATATTATCTTACACTTAATTGATATTTAGCTTAATAGGGACTTCTAGGATGAAATCATTTTCATTTAGATCATTGAAAGCTTTGATACTAATATACTTTCAGCATTGATATTAAAATTCCCATAATTCTAGCTTCTTGTTTTTTCTACTTGATTTTTTTTTTTTTCCTGGAAGCTTAAAACAGACAAAAATCTGGCAGTTTAATTGGATTCCAAATTAAATCATTGAATACAAATTATCATCCATTTCTCTAATTATTTACATAGGCTATATTCCCACTTGTGGAATAACTTGACAAAAACCTCGTTAGCAATCTTGGTACCTTATTGCCACATTACTTCTGAACTAGTGTAACAATTTGCATCCAAAGCTAAGGATATGAGGACCTCTACTCACTAGAACCACTGTAATATTGCATAGTATTGTTTACATAAACATTTTCCCATTTAATATGATGACATATTATAAGATGACATAATTTTCTTTTACTTTCTTATTGATGACTTTGAATATCATTTAATGTTGAACATTCTTTCATATTTTATTTTTTTCAATTTTTTTTAACATTTATTTATTTTTGAGACACAGAGAGAGCATTAACAGGGGAGGGTCAGAGAAAGAGGGAGACACAGAATCTGAAACAGGCTCCAGGCTCTGAGCTGTCAGCACAGAGCCCAACGCGGGGCTCGAACCCATGGACCGCGAGATCATGACCTGAGCCGAAGTCGGACGCTTAACCGACTGAGCCACCAAGGTGCCCCTCTTTCATATTTTATTATGTAGTTGTATTTCCACTTTGTACATAATGTATCTTTTTTTAACCTATTAAGTTTATATTAAACCTATTAATTTGTATGTTTCTTTTGTATTTCTTGTATCATGTATTTATACATTTTGTGATATATCTCCAATTTATTGTCTGCTTTTTAACTCTTGCATGCTGTATGTTATGTACAAAGATATTTTATTTTGCTTTCTATTGAAGTTCCCTATTTCTGCATTATCTTATATATTAGGTTTGGTGTTTCACCTCCTCCCCTTCTGTTTTGTGTCCTGCTTTTCACCATCTCTCAAGGCTGATTTTTATCTTTGAATGCTTTACTCCTGGATGATCAGTTAGAGCTACATGCTAACTAAGCTTCTGATTTAACTGGTTTCTCTACACTGCTCAGTCAATAACAACTATCCAAATGCTTTTGACCATGGGTTATTTATTTATTTACTTATTTATTTGAGAGAGAGAGAGAGCATGTGCATGCATGCACACTCATGAGCAGGGAAGGGGCAGAGGGTGAGGGAGAGAGAGAATCTTAAGTAGGTTCCACATCCAGGGTGAGCCCCACGTGGGGCTCCATCTCACAACCCTGAGATCATGACCTGAACCAAAGTCAAGAATCAGATGCTTAACCTAACCAACAGAGTCACCCAGGTACCCCAACTATGGGCTATTTAGATGGACTACTTAAGATGCTGAAAAAAAGAGTTAAAGAATTTTTTCTTTTTCGTAAACAGTACCATTTGTTACTCACGCTGTGTTTTATGGGTGCCTTTGATGACTTCACTGGTTGAATGAACAAGGGTTCCATATGATCCATTTTGTCTTTTGTCAATATCGTAGTTAAAATGATCTTGACATTTTTCTCAATTATTAGTGATAATTCATGCAAGGCAATTTTCATCATAACTGGGACGTAATGACACTCAATAAATTATTGTTGCTATTATTATTTTAACTCTTGCTATTATTTTTTAACTGTTGATATTATTATTTTAATTGTTGCTATTATGAATTATATGGTCACCTTTGACAATATCTCACCATGTGTATGAGTTAAGGGACAGTAAACATCTTGGGTAGAATAAGAGATACTGGAGTCTGGGACTTCAAGCCCTAGTTTTTGGATGCTCGTTTTGTCACTTAATATATGCAAACTTGAGCAAAAACTTAGGCCTTTTTTCCCCTCGTGTTTAAAATGCAGATGGGGGGTGCCTGGGTGGCTCAGTTGGTTAAACATCCAACTGTTGATCTGGACTCAGGTCATGAAGTCCTGGTTCAGGGGATCAAGCCTCACATGGGGTTCTGTCCTGGGAGGGCAGAGCTGATTCTCTCTGTTCCTCCTCTACTTGTGTGTGGACTCTCTGTCTCTGTCTCTCTCTGTCACTCTCTCTCTAAATAAGTAAACTTAAAAAAATAAAATAAAATGCAGATAGTAATAAATATCTCATAGTATTATCACTTAATGAATTTAACCAACTCATTCATCCATTAAATCACAGTTATTTATTAAGAGTATGTCATGTGGGTATAGAGGATAAAATAGGAACCAAGACAAATATAACCTTTGCCATTATGGAGCTCAGAATCAAATAGAAAAAAAAAGACATTGAACAAATAATCAAAAATTAGTTAATTTTAATTATAATTATTATGCTTAAGGAAAACATGATACTGTACTTCCCCAGGTAAGAATACTAGTTTCACTAATTATGGTGACATTATTTATTTGTGTTTTAAGCCAAGCCCTGCACTGCTGGAAGGGAACTTTTAGCTTCAAATGTTTACCAAAATAACTAAAATGGTTTGTTGTGAGAAACAAATAAAATAATGGATATACTTTGCTCCTAATAAATATGGAATAACTTTTATTTGTTATTTTTGTTTACTGTAAACCAAATCACCCTTAATAATCTCCATTCATATATGAACACATATGATCTCCCTTCAAGGATCCCCATCTAGTGGTACAATTGGAATGAAAGGAATTAAAGGCTTTGTCCTGGACACATTCCTGTATTCTGATCTTTTACTCTCACTCTGCTAATAATTAATACTTAGGATTGTTTGTTAACCCAAGATTAGCAACTTTTCTTGATAAATTATGATTACCACTATCCCTGCCTCTAAAGAAAGACAGTGACCACTCAAGCACATATACAAATGTTCTTCAATTATCCATAGCAATCCCAAGGCTGTTTATGTTTGTAGTGATGAAGCATACTATAGTGAAGGTATGCAGAAAAGTAAGATATATACAATATAAAGAAAAATAAGCAATTATTGCATGGTAAATGTGCATAGCTTATCACTTAGGAAACTACATTAAAATGATCCATCAATAAGCCTGCTTTCTGTGCCTTCTCTTGCTATCTATTGATTACAGGTTCATAAGGTCAGGAAAGATGATTCATTTTATTTGTATTCTTAGCACATAACAAATATTTTATCAATAAATATTTAACTGAATTAAATATCAACCTAAATAGGACCTGAAGTGTTTATCCAGCGATTCATCAGATGCTTCTAGCATCCTATGAATTTTTCCTCAGACCCTCATGGTCATCCTCATGAGACCTGTCACAACATCCTCTGCCTACTCTCCTCTAGCCCAGAACATTCCCTATATTCTTCACTATCAGCAGTTGGCTTTTTTCTCCCCCTCAGCTATCATTTTTTTTTGATTCCTTCTACCTTCTTTTTTCTTAGGAAGTAAAGGATCAAAGAATTTGGTATAAATAAAGCTTTTGTACTACGTGCTTTCCCTAAATATTATTAATTTTTTTCACAGGAAAGAATTATAGTATATGTGAAATACAGATGTTTTAATATCTATCATTCATCTCTATTGAAAATACATGAGAAAATATCTGCCTAGAATAATTATCAGATTTCAAGAAAGACATGACTTAGGCAAAAAAAAAAAAAAAAAAAAAAAAAAAAAAAAAGCAACTGGTATGTTGCTTTCAGTACATATTTTGAATGTGCGTGTATGTGTTATCTTGATAAATCACTTACCTCAAGTATTTTTAGACAAATGAACTCATCAAGCTACAATTTTTGAAATCATTCTTGAATCTCATTTTCTTTCACAGTCTATATTCAATCCATTAGAAAATTCTGTCACACTTATCATTAAAATATATCCTAAATCTGATACTTTCTCAGCATTTGCCTTGCTGCTAACATCATATCTATTCCTTGACTACTTCCTTTTCCTTCTGGTTCACTAGCTATCATACAAAACCTTTTATACAAAGAGAAGCCAGGATGATCCTTTAAAATATAAATCTGATTTGTTGACAACTCTCCAATTGTTAACAGCCAGCATGTGTTTTAAATCCATACAGTGTTATAAAATATGTATATTTGATTATTACTAAAAATGAAGGGTTTAGAAAGCTTTGAAATCAGCCTTATAGTTGCCATTGGTAAACTTTGTTCAAGATTGAAAAATACTGTAATAAAGGTAAAGTTTTACTTTCTTAAGTTAACCATAATGGGGGAAACTGGAGACAATAAAAAAGTGAAAGAGCTTATAGTTTATACATTTTGTATTCCATTAAGAAAGGAAAACAAAGCTAGCAACAGAATTGGCATTACAAATTCTGGCTAGAAGTGGAGAGGAGGTAAAGATATACTCATTGATAAGATAAATAACTATGACAGTGATCCATTTATTGCTTCTCAGCTATGCTATTTCTCCTTTGTGAGCTGAACTGATGTGAAGGTTCACCAGTAAAGCACTTTGCCAGTAGATATTCTATAGGAGGAAGGGGCTTTCTCTTCCTGGTTCTGATGTGTTCCTCTCAGCCTGTAGCTTCCATAGCTCCTGGCTCTGCAGCTCAAGGCAGCCAGCAGCACTCAGCAACAAACAGTTTTCCCTGGCATCCATTTGTTTGGGTCACAGAAAACTCTGAGAAGTGGCACTGAGGTAGGAAAACTAAAGGATTCTATAAAAATCTGCTTTTTCTCCTTTTCTAGTTTCTATTCTTGCCAGGACATTCACCTCCATTTTACACATGCCTCATAATGCAAATCGTGTATGTCCTCCTTGTAAGGGGCAAGGACTTAATGATTTCTTTAGAATAGATAATGTCTAAGGAAGAACCAGATAAAAATGACCAGATGGAATGACCATGTGTGTATTTCAGACCACCAGTGATAGACTTCTCAATACCAAGACCCCTGGCTCTAAGGAAGAACACCTGAACCTTCGCATTTGTTTTAACTGGTTCTTGGACACCTGAGAGGACTGGTACACCAGACTACAGTCCTCAATAAGAACTCCCAGGCCTCAAGCAAAGATGAGACTCTCTCCTTTCTTTTCTGAGTCTCCCAGACACTGCCCGCACCTGCACTCTCTCTATACCTTCAATAAACTCTGCTTTCACCTCCTGCTGACTCATGTTTGATTTCTATTTTGCATTGCATCCAGGACCCCTCTTGGCTGATTCTGTGGAAGCCCTCTGGGTCCCCAGACCCAGCCTGCTGGCATCAGCACTTCCATGTGGGTGGCTTCACCAGGCACCCCGGAAGACAGGTTCCCAGCAAGTTCCAGAGCAAGGACTTCCAGAAAGTTCCTCCAGCACAGCACAAGCACAACTTCTCTTCCATTCAATGAGTCATGGCCATGCCTTCTCCAAGGAGATTTGGATCTCACCCCTGGACTATGAGTGAGGGAACACTACACTGGGTGCTCTCTCTCGGCCACTGGGGATAGTGGCTATCCTAGTTCAGGCTGCTATAACAAAATATCACAGGTAGAGTGGCTTAAAAAACAGAAATTTGTTTTTCACATTTCTGAAGTTTAGAAGTCAGACATCAAGAGTGCAGGCATGGTTAAGTTCTGGTGAAGGCTCTTGTCTGGGTTTAAGACTGCCAACTTTTCCTTGTATCCTCATGTGGTCAAGCAGGGAAGGGATTCAAGGTCTTTCTGTGACTTGTAAAGGCTAATCCCATTCGTGAGGGCTCTACCCTGTGAACTCGTGCAATCCTAATTATCTCTCAAAGGCCCCACCGCCTAATACTAGCCCATTGCAAGGTAGGGTTCCAACATAAGAATTTTGAGGGAGATAAATTCATCCATAACAAGGACAGGAACATGAGGGTCATATGCATAAATTGTGATAACATATGGAGCCTGTTTTAGATAGGGCAAAAACAGAGCAATGAATAACATGTTTTCCAATATTTATATTCGTACTACTGTTAGAGCAGTCATTATTTCTTAGCTTCTAGTTTTATAGTTTGCCTTTGATGCTGCGCTTTCTGTTTGCACACAGCATGCACCCTTGGGGTTCACCTTGTGTTCTGTGTTTTGCCTGAATAGGCTGAGGTGGTAGAAAGACATTCAACTTTTCACTCCTCTGATAAGCTGTATATCCTCTGTACCCTCTGTGATCCTCATCCATCAATGAACAGATAGATCTGAAGCACGGCAGGGTTCAGTGCTGCTGTGTTGGAGCTGAGGAAGCATTATTTCCATACAAAGGACCACTTTACTAACGAGTGCTACAGGGAAAGAAAAAGCATGCCCCAAACCACTGAGAACTGGGGTTGTAGAGTAAACCACCTAATGAAAATACTTCTTTAATGTGATTAAATTCCTTGTTTTTAGTCAAAACTATATTCTTTAAAAAAAAAATCAAGACCTTATATTTATTGAGTACTTAATATAAGCATTGTTCCACATACTACAGATTTTGGCCTTACCTTACTTAAAAACTCTAATATTTTTTAAATAGTTCTGATATTTTAGTGTTAATTAAGAATATTCTAAAAATTGATATGGATTGTTTATTATGAAGCCTGAGACAAATTTTCTTAATATGAAAGAGATACTTTTTCTTACTTATATTGGATACCTTGCTGTAACCGTATCATACAAAAATAGGAAAAAAAACATTTAGAGTACACAGTGATTTCAATTTACTCATTTATTCAACAACTACTGGCTGAGGTTTAAAACATAAAAGACACTCTGCTAGTTATATCAGAAAATGATAAGCAAAAGAGACAAGATTCTTTTTATGAAGTTTTCAGTTAGGAGGATGGGAGATGTCAAATAATCATACCAAAAAATAAAAAATGAAATAAAAATAAAAAATAAACATGATCAGTGCTATAAAGAATCTTGTAATGTACCATAAACACATTAATAGGCAAGCTGAGTTAAGCTGCAGCACTATGATAAACTTCGCTATGAACAGAAATGTTGCTTTTAAATATGAAGGCTAAGTAGAATAATTAGGTCAAGAGGGATCTGGGGATGATGGACCCAATGGGTTTCAGGTAGTGGGAAGAACACTTGGAAAGTTCATGGTCCTGAAATAAGCACTGACATTTAACAATTTCAAATATTATTATTATTATTGGAATATAGAGAGAGGCATGGTGTGAATTAAGATGGGGCTAGAAAGAGACACAGCCTAGGATGTAGAAAAGTCTCTACCACCTAGGATTGACCATATTGAGAGCCCTTCTTAAGTTTTTTTTTTTTTCCCCTTAAAGCAGTGAGAAGACACTAAGATTTATAGCAAAAGAATAACATAATAAGGTCTGAAATTTTTAAAAAATTCCTTTCTATAATGTGAAAAAAAAATTGCTTTGAGGGGAAATTTTTAATGTAGTGAGGGCATTTGAGTTAGAACACTATTTCCAGTAGTTTAGATAATCAATAATCTCAACCATCGCTATGTAATGCAATTGTAAAAATGAAGAAAATTGTAGAAATGAAGAAATCAATGGGGAATTCATATGCATGCAGTTCTCTTTCTGAAGAATGTTGGAGGTAGGGAAAATATTGCAATACTGACCAAAGCAGCAAAAACAATGAGTCAAACCATCAGATTTGACAGCATTTAGTGAGGAATAGACCTGAAATCTAAAAGTCAAAATTAGAGTTACAGATTTATAAATCTCTTATATTTTTCATTAATAAATGCAGGTACTAAGTTCTAATGATTTAATAAGGATATTGGATTTATAGATCAACTCGATGTTACTAAATTATGACTGGCATATGTATTCGTAAGATAAATGTGTCCACTCTATAAGTAAAGACCAGACAGGAAAATTGATTGATTATTTTTTTTTACTTAAAAGAAGTCTCATTTATCTTTAAATAAACATTTTTGTTGAATAACCCCTCTAGTGAAAAACTAATCAAATGTGGAAATAATTAAAGAGTTTTGGGGCGCCTGGGTGGCTAAATCGGTTAAGCGTCCGACTTCGGCTCAGGTCATGATCTCACGGTTCCTGAGTTTGAGCCCCGCATCCGGCTCTGGGCTGACAGCTCAGAGCCTGGAACCTGCTTCAGATTCTGTGTCTCCTACTCTCTCTGCTCCTCCCCTGCTCACGCTGTCTCTCTCTCTCAAAAGTAAAATAAAAAAAAATTAAAGAGTTTCAACCAGAAAAAAAAAACGATTTATAGGTTTTAGCAGTAGGTTACAAAAATGGGATACATATTAAAGTAAATAGAGTGACTAGCTATATTTTGGAAGAATTAAGAAAGTGTTTTTTACTTATATAACAGCCTTCTTTTAAAAGTATATACTTTTAAAAGTATATCTATATATATCTTTAATAACCAGCAGAAAAAAAAAAAACTAATTGGAAACTTTAATAGTCCATAATATGGTCATTCTAAAAAAAAAAATAAGAGATGAGAAAATATAAAAAATAAGGGGGGAAACTAATATTTTAAATTGCATCAGAGCTTATCAACATCATGAACAAAGCTTTTGGGAAATATTCTACTGACTCCTGTTCTAAACAAAAAAAGATCTTTTAATTATAAAATATTTAAATAGCAATAGGCAAAAATCATCATTCTCCACAACCCATTCCTAAAATATATCTATCACACAGTAAGATCAGTGAGGCAGGCTGTCTGCAGCTAACACATAGCTACGTGAATTCAGATTTTGCACCACATGTTCAAAGAATTTAAAGATAAGTTGTTGATTTCTAATGAGGTGCTTTTGTGAAAAAAAAACTTTGGCCAGCTATGCAGTGTTTTTGATAATTTATCACAAAAGATATAAGCATACTAAGCACATAACTAGGCAAACAGGAAACTTAATTACATTGTAAATGTAAATTAAGTACCAGAATATATTAGAATATATATGCTATAAAACTTGGAATTAGGAGTTGTTTTTACCAGTTGTTCGTCTTTTTTATCCATTTCATATAAGTACTCATTTTGGGAAATAGCAAACAAAAATGTAAGAACCTCCTACTAATGTTTACTATTCCTCTGTGTTAAAAAGTTCATTGTCTCTATTCCCTCCTCAACCATCCCATATTGAATGTGCATTTTATTTCACCTGCCTAACCCATGCCATCGTCCTACAAAATTCCTGACAGTACCATCTCAAAATTACTTTACGAATCTTCCTACTTTGCTCCATTTCTGTTGATTTGTTATTCAATGTAAGCTACCGTATACTGTCACCTGGATTGCTACTAGAGTTTCTCAGTTTGTTTATCTACAATCCATTCTCTATATGGCGTCCAGGATGGATTTTTTTATTTAGGTATATTGAGGTATATAACACATGAAGGTGCACAAAATTAAGAGTAAAACTACCACTCTGGTCAATATATGGAACCTACATAGCACTTCAAAGGATGCCTCTCTACCGTATTCTTATTTAGCATCCCCTGAGGTAAGAACTACTCTGACTTCTATCATAATATATGAATTTTGCCTATTTTTGAAATCCTTGTAAATAGAATTATGTTGCATGTATCTTTTTCCATCTTTCTCCTTTTGCTCGATACTAGGTACATGAAGCCTACCAATGCTGTTGTGTGTAGAGTTCTTTGTTTTTATTGCTATATAGTTTTCTAATAAATATACCACGATTAATTTATTCCATTGTAAAAAAAAATTGGATGGGGCAATTTTGAATAAAGATGTTGAGGTCATTCTTCTACAAGTTTGTTAGTGGATGCTGCCATTCTTTCTTGAGGCATCTATCCCTAGGAGTGAAATTGCTATGTGATAGGATAAGAATAGCTTAAGCTTTAGTAAATACCAACAGAAAGATTTCCAAAATTGTTTTACTCATTTGCATTCCTACTAACAAAATAAGAGTTTGTCTTGCTCCTCACATTGACACTTAGCATCGTTGGACGTATCTTGTACATGTCAGTGAGTGACTGGTACCTCACTGCAAGTTTAGTTTTATAACTCTTGATGTTGAATAGTCTTTCCTATGCTTATTAACTATCTGTAAATATATTTTTCTGAAGTTACTATCTAAAATTTTGCCCACTTTTCTTGGGTTTTCTGTCTCCCTATTCATTAATTACATGTGTTTTAAGAATTATAAACAGAAGTTATTTGTTGGTTTTAGATAGGCAAGTAGATAATGAACGTAACCACATTAATATATGCACATATATAGGGAACAAATATATACATATACATATTAAAATATGTGGCAAATATATATTGTCAGTCTGAAGCTTAATTTATCAGTATTATGAACAAAAATTCTTTATCACCAGTTTCTTCCTCCAGTCCTCATTTTTCTTTTCCCAAAAATATGAATAAATAAATGTAATATAAACAAACATATTTCAGATATTGTTGCTGTACTTAAGAAACTAGAGGGGTGTCTGGGTGGCTCCCTCGGTTGAGCGTCCCACTTCAGCTCAGGTCATGATCTCACGGTTTGTGAGTTCAAGCCCCGCGTTGGGCTCTATGCTGACAGCTCAGAGCCTGGAGTCTGCTTCAGATTCTGTGTCTCCCTCTCTCTGCTCCTCTTCCATTCACACTCTATCTCAAAAATAAATAAAAACATTAAAAAAATAAAGTAAAATACATTTAAAAAAAAAGAAACTAGAAAAAAACTATCATTTCTTCTGAAGGACTTTTTGTTCTTTGTCGAAATGAATTTATTGTTCTTTCAATAGCCCTTGAAGAAGTTTTTGCTTTGCATCCTCTGTATTTAAAAAAATCTGGAAATATGAGATACCTTTTTAAACTCTATTGAATAAACTGATTCAATTTAATCACCATTGAATTTTAATACATCGTCTTGATACTGAGTAAATACTGATAAATTATGCTAACTTCAAAATATATGATGGTAATTATGTACGTGAAGAATGGAAAATTATTAAACTTTTCTCAAAATTTCTTGATTACTTTCAGTTTATTCAATGAGAACTGGAACACTTTATTGATTAAATTACTCTTACTAGTCACCCAAAACACATGAGGAAAACATGCAGTTGATTTTATTTAACACTGCATAGTCCGTGAATATCTCAACTGTGAATCTAGAAATTTTAAGTTGAGAGCATTTTCTTTCAGAAGCAAAGATACTTTACTTTTCAAGAAGCATACATTTTAATTACCACTGGATTCCTGTATTGTATTTGACTTATGCTTTTCTTCTTTAATCAACTAGTACTGTATCTATTTCATAGGAATTTGCCTGACATTTAAGGAAAACCCTCTTCCCCGCATGTTAGCAACACACATTGGTGGGCAGCTAATACTTTAGTTATGAAAATTTAATACTAATTTGTATATTTACCTTGAGCATTAAATATCTCTTATAATATTTGCTCAATATTATTGTAAAAAGATAAATGAGTCCCAGTTTGCCCTCCAGGAGTCTACGGGAATTATAATGAAATAGACCTCAGTCTGTTCTCTTGGAAAGAAGTCGCAAAAAAGGAAAGGAATTGTGGCAGAGCCGTCTTTATTTCCAGAAAATGAAACATAGTAAACACTCATTAAATATTTAGTGAATGAGTTTCTAAAGGATAAGCATAATAACATAATATAGGTATAATGCCCAAAAGTGTATTTAGTACAGTTGGTATATAAGATTAATAAGTGTTCATGGTTATTAAAGTTATTAACTACTGTTATTAATTAATAGTCCAGTATAGGGTTATTGACTCCACCTAAGGTGATACTGAGCGATCTTGAAAAGTTAGTATTTGTTCACATATAGAATCTAGAACACTATCCAAGAGAAGTATAACATGAGTTACATACTATGCAGTTTAAACCCTTATATTAAACACACTAAAAACTTTAAAATAAACAACTAAAATTAATTCTGATAACATTTTATTTATCTGTACATATCCAAAATAATAATATTTTCACATCCAGTTAACATGAATCATTTTCAATTAGGTATTTAGTCTTTTATTGTTTCTGTACTAAGTCTTCAATCCAGGGTGTCTATGATACTAATGGTGCATCCCAATTTGGATGCAAAATTTTTAGCAGAACTCTTTTCTCTTTCTTTAGAGGTCAAATTTTTCCAGGGAATAAAATAGAATCACATACCCAAGTTTCTCCAACCACACTTAAGTTTTTAAATTGCTGGATAAATGAGTCTGTAAATGTAAATTTTAATTAATTAAAATAAATAAAATTACAAACACAGTTACTCTTCTGCCCTAGACACACTTGAATCTCATATGTGGATAGTGACCATCATATACTGGACAGTGCAGGTCTAGAGAAGATTCATGATAAACTAAAAACGGTTTAAAAGAATGTGGCTCAAGTAAACTATCTTTATTTCACACTAAAAATTAAAATGATTCTAATTTAATCTTGTCAAAATGACAGTACTCTCCAAATTGATCTACAGATTCAACACAACCACTATCAAAATCCCAAAAGAATTTTTGTAATTATTGACAAGCTGATACTAACATTTATATGAAAATTGAGGGGACCCAGAATTGCGAAACTCTGCCCCCAAAAGAAGTAAAAATTGGAGGAATCATACTTCTTTGACTTCAAATTTAGTATAAAGCTATGTCACTAGTCAAGACATAGTGATAGCAGGAGTAGATAGATATATCAATGAAATAGAATTCAGATTCCAGAATACCACTCTTATATTTATGGTTAATTAATTTTCAATAACATATTAAGACAATTCAATGAGGTAAGAAGAATCTTTTTAACCAATGATGCTGGAAAAACTGGATACTCACCTGCAAAGCAGTGAAGTTAGAGTCACATTTAAAGATTACATAAAATTAACTCAAAATGGATCATTGATCCAAATGCAAGAGATAAAAAATATGACTTAGAAGATATATCTTACAAGAAATATTCTCAGAAAAATATTTCCTAGAAGAAGGTTTATAAGGAAACTGTGACTTTGAGTTAGGCACTGGCTTCCTTCCTTCTTTCTTTCTTTCTCTCTCTCTTTCTTTCTTTCTTTCTTTCTTTTAATCTTATGTATTTATTTATTTATTTATTTATTTTTGAGAGAAAGAAAGAGAGAAAGAAAGGGAGAGGAGAAGGGGCAGAGAGAGAGGGAGAGAGACAGAGAGAGAGAGAACCCCAAGCAGGTTGTATGCTGTCAGCACAGAGACTGACATGCAGCTTGAACCCACAAATTGTGACATCATGAACTTGCCAAAATCAAGGGTCAGACGCTTAACTGATTGAGCCACCTAGGAGCCCTAGCACTTGATCCTTAAATAAGACATCAGAAGCACAAAAGACAAAAGACAAAAAAAAAAAAAAAAAGACAAATTTGACTGCACTGAAATAATAAAAACAAATTCTGTGCTTCAAGCCATACTATCATGAAAATCAAAAGAAAACCAACAGAATGCAACAAATATTTGCAAACCATATATCTGATGAAAGACTTACATTCAGAATACAAAGTACTCGTAAGTCAATAATAAAAACAAGCAACCCAATAAAAACAGAGACAAATCACATAAGTGGTCTTTTGCCCAAAGTAGATAAATGGTGAATAACCACATCATTAATCATTAAGAAATGTTTGTGT
This sequence comes from Leopardus geoffroyi, assembly GCF_018350155.1. Lineage (NCBI taxonomy): Eukaryota > Metazoa > Chordata > Mammalia > Carnivora > Felidae > Leopardus > Leopardus geoffroyi. The sequence continues at coordinate 154,265,780 of NC_059327.1, forward strand.
ACAGGCTTTGTGTAAATATAATTTTCTCAATTAATGTGGGATTAAATAAGTAATCACCTAGTTACATGGGTGTAAGATTAAATCATATGGTAGATATATATTTAACTTTATTATGAAGTACAAAACTAGTTTCCAAAATAACTGTACCATTTTATGAGAATTCCCATTACTCTTCATATTTGCCAACACTTGCTATTGACATATATTTTAAATATAGCAATATGTATGAAGTGATACTTTTTGTGGTTTTAGTTCATATTTCCCTAATGACAAAACAATGTTCAATACATGTCCACATGTTTATTTGCCATTTCTTTATCTTTGGTGAAATGTTTACTTTTTTTAGACATTTGCTCACATTTAATTGGGCATGAACGAATCTTAAATTATTTTCTCTACAGGTTGAATGGAACTAAAACCACTACATGATAAACTCACATATGACAACTAGAAGTGTAGTGTAGTATATTCTGTAAAATGGGATTTGGTATATCTAACAAAACTATATATTAATTTACCCCTTGAAAGAGTAATCTTTCTTCTAGAAGTAAACTTTGGAGATATACTCTATCGAATACACACACCCACATGTATCATCAATGAAATTATTACTTGTAATAATTGAATATTGGTAACAATCTTAGATACTCATTTATGGAAACCTTGCTATTTAAACTGTGAAACACCTATATAATAGAGAAATATACAGTTATAAAAAACAATAAGAAATATGATGTGATATCAAGGATATACCGGTAAGAAAAAGTAACACGATGGTTAGTATAAAAATGTATACATAATATGTAATACAAAACCTGTTGTTTAAGAAAGGAGAGAAAATAAAAATACATTTGCTTATTTTCAAGAGTAAGCATAGGAAAGATAAATCAGAATCAAATGGAAATACTTAGCCATATAGGGTGAGTGAGGATAGGCTAAGGAATGATGGAGATATCTATAATTTCAATGTAGTTTTAGTTACATGTACTTTTGTTTTGATCATAATCTTATACTACATATAAGACATAAAATAAAGTTAAATTAAATATAAATAAAAATTAAATTAATAAAATTAAATAAAATTGTGATAAACTCTAAAACTGGATAAACTGTAAAATTGAGGAAAAAATGAGTTTCCTTTTTTATCAAATTAATAATGTAACTACACAGAAAAATATATATAACTCAAGTAAAATTTGAATACATAGTCTTCCAGAATATACATAGTGTGAATCTATCTTATGGAAAAAAATATATATATAATATAAAATATTTTGCGTGTTAACAGCTTTTTCTTTGTCATAGCATTACTATAGTATTTTGAAATTTTGTGTTGTTGTAGGATAAAACAAATTAGTAAATATATTGATATTTTGGGGAATCAAGTTTCTTATTCTGAGAAAAGAAAGTTACAATAATGGATATGAGGAAGACAAGGAAGAATACTGTGATTTTTATATTTGAATTGGAAATAGTGGTATGAATTCTCCATATTTAAAAGTATATATTTCTAGCTTTGTCCTCTGAAAGGACTTGAAGTTATAATACTCTAATAGCATATATAACCTATATGTTTGTTATCTTTAATTCCTGACTAAAAGAAATCAGGACACTTTGAATATATGGCAAATTCCATGTCAGGGGCAGGGAAAATATAAGATGGACGTGGCCTACCTTGTTCTGTCAGAAAGCAAAGACGTGTTAGAAGACTACAGAAAACATATAAACAATACGGGAAAATACTTGTACTGGTTCCCAATTTTGAGGCTTTTGACCATTAAAAAAAGGGCCGTGTGGATAATATATTAAAGAAAAAGCCCATGAATTCACAGTGACACTTGAAAATTGGGAAGAGAGGGAACCCTTTATAGAAGGGTGTTAGTTACTAAATGTAGAAGACAGAATGTAATTAGAAAATCATCATTGTAAATTTTCAAAATTATTACTCCTTCAAATACTTCATGTAACACAGAGAATACAAAGACAACTTTTTGATAGAGAGCTCTGGGGGAGACCACTCTAATCAAATATTCAAATTCAACATTACCAATAATAAGATAAAATGACACAGTATGCCTCCTAATGTGATGCTTTGAAAAGTAAATAATGTTAGGGGAGAAAAATGTTTAACCTGAACATAATCATGAGCAAAGATTTGCTCAGCTTCAGATTGTGACATTCTACAGAACAACTGGTCCCTTAAAATATCAATGTCATTAAAGACACACACATATATAAGCACACAGTGAGACATTTCAAGCATTTCTATATTAAAGAATATGAAAAAGACACGACAAATAAACACAATGGCTTAATAGGTGGATCCTGAATGTAGAAAATAAAAACCATGTATATTGACCTTGTTTTTTAGGACCAGGAGTTTTTAGGATGATTAGAGTAAATTTAGTAAAGATTTGTGCAAGGTCAAGGATTATGACATGTAAGCATAATTTAAAATAATACAAAATACATCATTTAAGTACATCTTAATAAGTAGATGATGATGTTTCTAAAGAGGTTCAGGAAATAGATCAGTGGATTGTTATTTACTTCCCTCTCAGTAGCATGCATCTATTTATTGGAAACAAAATAAAATTGCCTATACTGAAGTTTCCATAACTGACTATATTTATTTCCAAATAGCTTGTGAGTGCTAGTAAAGTTTAATAACACATAGCTAGATTTATCTGTTTTTTTATGAATTAGTCAAGATGTGGGAATTTCTAGACTCAATCCCTTTTAGGGAAAATGAAAATGAAAGCAAATGCTCCAAAGGGAAACAAATAGATTAATGGAAATCAGAAAAAACAAAAAAACAAAAACACAATTTATTTTTATATTAAGTAATGAGAATAGTATATATTACATAAAACAGAACTTTTTTTCCCTTTAAATGAATATACTTTAATACAGAAAACACAGTATATTCATCTTGACTAATATTACATTCTATAATCTTTAGAAAAAATGACGAGTGGTAACGTGCCAGGTACTGGCAATGAATTTAAAGGATTTAGCCATGTTACTTTACATTAATAAACTAAAACAATATTTCTCAGAATAAATATTTTTATTTATTGCTCTCAATTCCAATATGTATGTTAAAAACAAAAGGCAAAAAACTGAGGATCATAAATAGAGAAAGCTAAAATGGGATCTCGGCTATGTTGAAATACATACAAATAAAATTAAATAAGAATGGGAAGTAAAGCTCTTATTTTCAAATATGCCATATTTTGTTTCTCAAAAACTTCTGTGTAATGCAAAATAGTGCCAAGAGCAATATAGATAAAAATTGAATCTAATATTGAAAATACCAATTTAATGCAATATTGTATAGTATTTGTGTATAGAGATTTTAAATCAGATGAAGATTCAATAAATGGTAATTCTCACTTAGAATATTGGAAAGAAAGAGTTTAAATATATTTAATGTTACATAAGAATGTATTAAAGTACACACATGTGCACCTGTGTGATTTTAGGACGTTTCATTTTCAAATGACCCAAGCTACGACCTACGAATATCCTTCTTAAAATGTCTGTCCCTCTTCTCCCTGGAGAATTGCTCTCATAAACTTTATCAACTGCTCTGTAATGTCTTCCATGATGCATTCAAAAAGATTTAAAAAAATTGATTACTCTCGCTACTAAAGTCTCATATTTTAACATATTTTTATTATTTAATATTATCTTATGTTGTTCATTTCAGCTACGTGTCCAGGAAAGAAATTTATAGATCAGCATTTAAAAAGGATAATTTAGGGGCGCCTGGGTGGCTCAGTTGGTTAAGCATCCGACTTCGGCTCAGCATCCGACTTCGGCTCAGGTCACGATCTCACGGTCTGTGAGTTCGAGCCCCGTGTCTGGCTCTGGGCTGATAGCTCAGAGCCTGGAGCCTGCTTCCGATCCTGTGTCTCCCTCTCTCTCTGCCCCTCCCCCATTCATGCTCTGTCTCTCTCTGTCTCAAAAATAAATAAACGTTAAAAAAATTAAAAAAAAAATAAAAAGGATAATTTACTGAAAATAAACACAATTGTGATAAGGTAATATTTACAAGTAAATCATCAAGCCAAGTACTCTTACTTCTGGGCATATCACTAATCAGGGTCCTCAATCCAGTGTCAGTCACACATTCTACTGGGTTGTAGTCACTTTATTTCCTGAAGATACAATCACCTCTGATTAGCTTGGTCAGGGCCAATAGCTCCTAGATACAATACTTTTCAAATTATTTACAGAATACCACAAAGAAACTAATTTAAAGCAATTCTTTCAGTTCTATGTTGCTTTCTGTGCTTCCATCATGCGTTACAAAATTTCTCAAAGATCCACAGTAACCCATAATGGACCTTAATCAATCAGCAAAGATAGGTATATAGATAGAGAGTTCCATGGTCCAAAATTGTTAGATTATAGTATAACAGTGGAGTTTGTTTCCATGTATATGTGGTTTGTATGCACACACAGAAGTGTGCTTGAATGGACATGTGTTAAGCACTAAGCAGGCCTTTGTTAAAAGCAAGTGACGCTTTTTACATGTTTTATACTTTTCTTCCTCATAATAGTATGAATGTTAAAAAAGTAAAAATCATATGGGGGCGCTTGGCTGGCTCAGTCAGAAGAGTTTGCTACTCTTGACCTCTGCATCGTGAGTTTGAGCCTCACGTTGGGTGTAAAGTTTAGTTAAAAATAAAAACTTTACAAAGTAAAAATAATATATACTTCTTTTTATATCCATTTCTCATTATAGTGAGAAGTATACAAAACTGGCGAATAAATGAATAATATATTTCAACATTATTAACCATTATAATTAATTGAGAAATAAAAATAAGTAAAATAGTTCTAAAGATAGATAACTAATAATATTGTGATATATTTCATTAAAGAGAGACACAACCTGAAGATATTATTTATTTTAAACTCTCCGCTAAGAAATTTGTCAATCTAATGAATATTTATTGCTAACAAGATACCAGAGATCATCTACTTTAAAAACAAAACAGTATTTCAAGTGAAGATACTGACACTCAGAATATTTAAGAAAGTGCTTAAACATACATGGGTAAAAAATTGCCAAATCAGAATTGCCACATAGGTCTTCTATCTCTGCAACCCTTAACTTCAAGATAAAATATCTCAAGGTCTTAGATGGTTAAAATGAATGCATTAGAAAACAATCACTAAATGTAGATACACTATTGATAGGAATAAACATTAATTGCTAAGAATAAAAGCAATTAACAATTAGCATATCAATCATAACAAAATTAAAAGTCAAATTTATATAATAGGGACAAAGATACAAATACCACAATAATATCCAAGGACTACATAAAAATAAGTCAGTTAAGGGCGCCTGGGTGGCGCAGTCGGTTAAGCGTCCGACTTCAGCCAGGTCACGATCTCACGGTCCGTGAGTTGGAGCCCCGCGTCAGGCTCTGGGCTGATGGCTCGGAGCCTGGAGCCTGTTTCCGATTCTGTGTCTCCCTCTCTCTCTGCCCCTCCCCCGTTCATGCTCTGTCTCTCTCTGTCCCAAAAATAAATAAATGTTGAAAAAAAAAAATAAGTCAGTTAATTCTTTTTCAGTTTACTATTTAAGAAGAAAGGAAATTATTTAGTGGGTTTTTGGCAGCGTGGATAAAATTTCAACATACTTAAAATAACTAACTACCCAAACACTGAAACTAACAGATTCAGTTACCTAGAAAAGTACACTTAATTTGAATAGCTCATTTTACGTTGGAAATGCGTAGCATGGCAAGTTAATTTATCTTCCAAAATGACACTTTCATGAAAGTGAAGGGGGCTCTGAATAACTGTACAGGGAGAAGAGGCATAAACCAAGCCTATCCAAGGCCAACCATGGCAAACATTCATGCCAGGAATAAATACACAGTTTCTATGTATTTTAGAGATGCATATTTGTGCATAACATCTCTATGTAGCACAAAGCCTATACTACTACCTTCTGGACATCAGAAGTGAGTAAAATAAAATACGTATTTTGTTAATAAAACTGTAGCCAAGTATCCAGTGCAAGTTGTTTGAACCCAATCTTAGCAAATACAGGGCACCAATGAGGATATTTCAAAAAAAGAGAACAGCGTGTAAAATGTATCATGGAAATGAGAATCACATGGCATATATGTGAATAGGGCAAGTCCTAAAATAAATGATATGTAAGCAAAGAACATGCAAAATTATTTCATAAGAGAAAACTTTGAGATTACAACTATGACCTGAAATCCTTTGTATTTGACACTGTAGGTTGGAGCTCTGGAATACACCATCAGGGCTCTGCTATAGGAAGATTACTCTTGAATTATTTTCGAGGGTAGTTCTGAGGGGTTGTTTTGTTTTGTTTTGTTTCGTTATGAGAAAGACTACTGAATTGAGATTAAATTGAAATACAGACAACTTACATTAGGGGACTGGTCAAGTAGATGGAGATATAAGACATTATGCATGGAATAGATGGTCCCAAGCAAGAGGTTAAATGAAAAATGAGTATGGCCTGGAGAGGAATAAACACTCAGGAGTCAAAAACAATAGTGGGATATGACTGTGTTATTAATAGATACAGGAAACACATGGTAAAACAGGTTTCAAAAGTAAGATGAGTTGAGGTTGAATATTTAGGTTAATGTCACACAAACTACATGTTTTGTAAGTCATAATGAACTTCAGTCTATTTTATCAATAAAAAAAAATTAGAATCAAGACAAAATTGACAGGATAAAGTTGTGGATGTAGTCATTAACTAACTTTGTTCATCAAAGATAGATATTCATTGTAATATTCCAGAGTAGAAGATAAAGCAGTAATTGAAGTCCTTAAAATACAGAATCAAATTTTAGTAAGGATAAAATAAGGCAAATCTATTAGTGAAATTAATCCTTTTTAGTATAATCTTAAAACATGTTGTTTTTGAATTGTTCATGCTTCAGATGTATATTATTTTAACTTTATTACTTTGATTCTTTCAAGGGAAACTTTCTTCTAATAATCACTTCCAGTGTAAAGAAATTTAAATAATTGTTCTTCAAAGCAATTAAATCTGCCAAGATTGCATATCGCACACACTTTTATTAGTCAGACTGCAATTGTTGAGAATGTGCTGAGACCCAGGCAGGTTAAATTCAAGGAAAAGACAATCAGTCCTTCAAAACGATTAAAAGTGCAAAAAGTTTTATTTCATGCTTTTAAGAGCTTGTAGGAATGAGTTTGTTCTGATCTACTAGTCTGAAAACAACATAAAGGCCCAGAAAGGAAGATTTGCAATATACATTATAATTTTTTTTATGTTTATTTGTAGAGAGAGAGACAGAGTACAAGTGGGGGCGGGGCGAGGGAGAGAGGGAGGCACAGAATCTGAAGCAGGTTCCAGGATCTGAGCTGTTAGCACAGAGCCTGATGCAGGGATCAGACTCACAAACCATGAGATCATGACCTGAGCCGAAGTCAGACACTTAACCGATTGAGCCACCAGGCACCCCTGGAATGTACACTTTACAAATGGAAACCAACAGTATCATTAATTTATTGACTTTTACAAAAACCGATAATATAAAGTGAAAAGATCTCTTTTCCAATTTATCTTGTCGCTCCTCATTTTGCTGGATATTGTTAAATTTTTAATAACTGGAAAAATTGCCACAATAATATACACTGTTCAATTACAAGAAATTCCTCCAATTTACTTTAAAATCCACAAAAATACATGAAAATTTTCATATTTTATGGCCTTTATTATTTCTTAGACAGTTTAAACTTAATACCATTTACCTAGTTTTCTTTTGATCGAGAAAACTTTTCTCTATATTTGTATAATAATTTACACTAGTTCCATTAGTTTTCTACAGTTTTAATATTTTGCTAGATATTATTTATTAACTAGGTTAGGCAAAACAGAAAAGCAGAGAAAGAAAATCTATTTTTAAAATCTTTAGTGCAATTATTTTTAATAGATAAATTGTCACATATCCAATGGTATTTCCACAACCATGCTTCTCTTTGCTTTATTGAAGTCTTTACTATACCTGAATATTTTACTGACATATTCAGGACTCCAGTTTTCTTCATGCCTCTCCATGTTTCCTTCCAGTGACATCTCTACCTCTTACACCTCCAAAATGGATTACACGTTTTGTGTATCTATCATGTTTATTGTATGCCTCCTATGTCTATTATTAAATTTATTAATAGGTGAGTATATCTTAAAATATCTACATCCTCATTCTTCCTTTGCCTAATGAGCACCTAACATATACAGAAAAGCTTTCTACTTAGTTTATTTGGCTGTCCAAATGTGCCTAAAACCAAAGGCTAAAACTGTTCTTATTCTTTAACCATAGTTATGCCCATGTGTTTAACCGTTTATTCCCCAAACTGAAGAATCACCTTTGAATTCTCTTTCCCACTACTCTAATATATGCAGTCTTGTATCAAAATCTGAAAGTTCTGCTCTTCCAACATCACTCACATTTGTCACTCCCTTTCCAGTCTAACTCAGTTTTGAAGGCATTAAGCTCTTCATATATGCATAATTATAGAACTTTCCTAAGTGTTTTATTGGAGTCCATTCTAATTTATCACAAATGACACTACTGGATCAGTCTTCATTAAATAACATTTTCATTACAATTACTACTCACCTCGATGTGATCAGTTTTCAGTTATCGTGGACTATCAGAAATCCAGTACCTAAAATGATCCAGTATTTACCACAATTTTATCTCAAACTTTCTGTCTCACTATACTTTATAACCCACTGTTTTTGAACATCACCCTTCTGAAACTGTCTTTAAAATGCTACTTACTTTCTCCTGATCATGTCTCATCAATGTAATTTTTGTACAAGTGGCAATCTAAAAGTGATCTGTGACAGTAAATGTTTTGACATTTAAAATATGTTTATGTATTTATTAAAATCTATATAAACTAACACATTAAACTATGATTTCACAGATAATATATTAGATAACTGGATTACAGTTCAATTCTCTGATAAAATCCCAAACACAGTAAAAAAGCATTGGCAGTATTCACATTCTAGATGTTTTAGTGTCTTCCTTTGTATTCTTTTAATGGAAGTTCAGCAACAGTAATTGTATTCTTACCTAGATTAAGACTTTTTCTATAACCACATGCATAGAAATGGGAAAAAATTATTCTTTTTCTGCTTAATATCTCCTTATTTTGCAAATGATAACTCTGTTCCTGCTTTCATCATGTTACCACTTGAATAAACTCCTAAGATATATACATGATGACAGAATTTCCTTCACTTTTTAACAGTATCCAATCCAGAACTGGTTCTTAATTATGGAATCCTCCTGAGTGCAGCAAAAGCTCGAGTTCCGGCAAGAGGCCTGGTGTTAGGCAGAATGATGACCCCCTCCAAGAGGTCCAATAACTAATCCCTGGAACATATACACATATTACTTCACATGGCAAAAAAGACTTTGTAGATGTGCTTAAACTAAAGATTTGATATGAAAAGGTGACTTTGGATTATACAGTGTTCTCCATGTAAGCACAAGGATGTTTATAAGCATGAGGGAGGAAGCAAGAGAGTTCGTGTCAGAGAAGATATGACTGCTGGCTTAGGAGACAGAGGAACGATCTCAAGCCAAGGAATGTAGTTTACCAAAAAGAATGGAGGAGACAATCACATGAATGTTTCAAGAAGGAACACAGAGCTGCCAACACTTTTATCCCAACTCAGTGAGGCCCATTCAGAATTCTAATCTATAGAAAGCAAAGGTAATACATTGCATTCTGTTAAGCCACCAAGATTGTGGTGATTTATTAACATAGAGTTTTTCTCTACTGCCCATTAACAAGATGCCGCCTTTATTCCCCTGCAGTGTATCATCCCTTACTGCAGTAAAATTATTAAACCTGGATTTTTTTGAGCACACATGTGTTCCTACTAAACATTTGTTGGTTAACTTCATGAAAAGTGGAGGTTATACTGGCCAAGATTCCCACGGCCATGGACCAAAACCATGGACCCAACAATTCTGTGCCCATCTAAGATCTCTTGAAGCTGCCTTACCTGAGGAACAAATTAAATTTTCATTTCATTCATTATACCTATATATATTTTAGGTTTAAAAAAATCTTGATTATTTAATTGTTGAAAGTTGTACAGCATATAACTTGTTGTGAACATAGATGCTTCTTTAAATATATTGTAACATAAAGAAGAATATCAATATAGGAATAAACAGTAATAAATTAGAATAAATGTGTGAATCCAAGATCATAATGTATTATAATTTTTCTATACTGAATTCATTTATTGTTCAGCATTAATTTGGACATGACAGCTGATGTGTAGAACAAAGGCAAAAGAGAAAAATTAAATGTCTTACAACTCACAGCCCGTTGTCAAATCCTTGAGACAGGCAGAGTGACCTTCCTCTAGGAACTCAACTGCCTCAATGTTAATAGTTTGCCTAGGCCAAAAGGCAACTTTAACTTATTATTAACCCTACCTCCAAGATCCTGTAAGTTTCCTTTAATATATAAAAATTCTTTTGGAAACTTCCTTTGTCTCTATCCTTCAAGATATATGCTAGCAATTATCCTCCAAGCATATGGCCCACCAATATATATCTGAAGGGTCTCATGATTAAGGTTTTACTTGACAGTAGTAAATAACATTTTCCTAACAACACCCGGCCACTCAAGGTCCTGGAAACCTTGCTTCCAACTTCCTTGGAGACTTATGCTATCCCTACTCCCATCCACTTGAAAGAATAAAATCAGCAACTCCTCGCAACCCCAGTGCAGCTCTTTCTGCCCACAGGTCCTCTCCCCAAGCTTTAATAAAGAAAACACCTCTTTGCACTGAAGACACCTCCAGGATTCTTTCTTGACCGTTCACTCCTGACCCCAACATTTCCAACGAACAGCTATTTGAGACAGATATCAGTTTAAGTTTGGCAACTACTGTGGACAGTCCTGTGTCTACATTTATATGGATTAATGTTCTTAAGTGAAAGTAAGATAGTTTGTCCGATTATCATAAATCTGTACTTAGCCAAAATTAGTGATTAATCAGTATGTATTCTTTTTGCTTTAATTCTTGTACCTTTATGTTTTTAAAAAAGGGGGGGATAACCGATGTTAAAGTCCATTTGGAAAAAAGGAAATTCATAATTCTAAAACAGAAATAAAAACACTGGTTATGCCCATACAATATGTTTCCTAATTATGGAACTATGGAGAAAATTCCATCACATGAATTTTTCTCTTTATAAGAGAAAAAGGAGAATCATAAATGTGCTGGGCAGACATGGCCTAGAAGAAAGTGTTTCTTGAAAGAACATATTTCTCCTATACTCTTTATCAGTCCAGATGAAAAATATCATCTATTTATCCTTGAATGTATCTACACAATGTTTATATCTTTGCATTAGAGTTTTTTTCTCTTACTTTTTTTTTTTTTCTTTCAGATGACAGCTTTGGGTATACATTCAAATGGAAATAGAAAAGCATTAAAAAGTGCAGGTAAGAATATTGCACAATATTCAGTGACTTTCTCTAAATGGAGTCGGCTCATTTTCATCAAATTTTAAAGGGAAGTGATTGCATTTATACAGCAATGCTTTTTTTTTTCCTTAAAAAGATACTGAATACGGAGAAGAGAGTATAAACAGGTAATCAGAAAATATCTGTTCAGAAAACTATTCTCAAATTATTAAGGAAAGTAATCTACTTGAAATAAAATACATACCACTCATGAACTAACAAGTGTTATCATTTAACTAAATTTGAGAGCACATCAATAATGTTTAAGTAGTGAAAGTATTTTAAAACAAGAAAAGTGTGTATGGATGATGTTGCCTCACAAAATAATACAGACAAGTGTAGTATCTGTATTAAAAAATAAAAATAAAATAAAAACATATCCTTAAATATTCTTATTTAAGCACTACAAATATTCCAAAAATATTCCATCCCCTGCTCTTGATTCGTCATAGTTAATAGTTTCTATACAAAAAGTCAATATTGAGACTGTTCTTCTCAGTGTACAAGAAGGACTAGTCCTGACTGAATCCTATTATGTATTTCTAATGATCAGTGGAATATACTCATCATGATCACAGTCAGATAATATAAAAGGATAGGAAAAAAGGAACTATATGGAGAAAATAATAAATACACATATTCTTACAGGTTTACATTCGATTCCTCTTTTCTAAATACCTTCTTTGTATACATTGTCTTATGCTACTTGAGATTCAGTTTCTTTTGTATTTTCATTTCAAACCTTGAATGCTGTCTGAAATTTATATATGTATTTATTTATTTATTTATTTATTTGTGCATATATTCCTTAAATAGAAACCTTAGGTCATCTGATCCTTTAATTTCAGCTTCTCTTTTATCATCACTGACTGTACTGAAGATCATTTGTCTTCTGGCTTTACTAACCAACCATTGCAGGGGTGAGTGTAGATATAAACTAATCGTTACATCACTTGGATGAGACTACCTGAGGGCTAACATGGTGTAGTAGAGATATCGCAGTACTTGTAGTTGGACCACTCAAGTTTGTATCTTTTATACCTTTATTGTCACGTTCTAGCTACATTATTTGGACACGTCACTTAAGTTTCTTGAACCCCATTTGTGTAAACTGATAATAATGCCTAGACCAATGAGTTAGTGTGAATATTATAACTGATAATATTTATCTAAGGGGTTAGCACTGTGTTTCATTCATTGAATTTTTCATTGATTTATTAACGGCATAAACTACTGTGACACAGAACGCAAAGTGTTATTTACTCAGGTTCCTTTATACACATTCAGGAGTTTTATATGATAAATAACAGAATTTTCTATCTTCTTTTTGTTGTTGCTGTTAGCACAATACAAGTAAGAATGCTATATAATCAAGATATATAAGCTTTATTTTTCTTTTTGTTTTTTTTTTAATTTTTAAATGTTTATTTTTGAGAGAGAGACGGACAGAGTGTGAATGGGGGAGGGGGCAGAGCTGTCCAGGAGCCTTGATAAGCTTTCTTTTTAGATGACTTTCTTGTTTTTCATTTCAAAAAAATCTTTTTTCTATAGTCATATTTGATAGAAACCAAAGCAGTGCTTAGGTCAAGGACTTTATTTTCTTGAAGTTTTCAGTGTTTTAAAACAGCAAACTCTTTCCTGTTTATTCTAGGTGGAATTGACAACCAGATAACGCATTCATAAGAAATACCATTACAATAAAAAAAAATTCTGAGTAGCATTAGAAAAAAATCCCTTGCTTATTGAAAAAGTAAATTTCCAAAAACTGTCAAGCATACCGAGAATACCAGGCAATATAGTTATTTTGTCTTTAGAAATTAAAATTTAAACAATAGAAATAAATCTAGCAATGTGAAAAAATATTTGTCATAAGACTAATATTAGCAGACAAAATTGTTTAAAATGTCTCATCAGGAATATAAACTTCATTTAGCTTGAATGTTATGACTGATGCTTAAAACAGACCATAGGAAAGCAGTTTGGAGCCTAATTTCAGAGAAATCTCAATCCATGGTAGCTGAGCAAAAGAAAAAATAAAAACCTCGTAAGAGTTTTCTATTGTAAATTACCACACATGGATATTTACTTACATCAAGTTTATAAGAGTTCTACTCAGTTGAAAAATTAACTTATGTTGGGCATAAAATATTCAATTTATTTTAAGAAGATATGTCGAAAAATAATTCTTGACCTAGTTTCTAAGTTACAAATCTATCTGTGATACTTCAACAAATTCATAACTTTTATACATTGAAAAAGAATTAATTCTATGTCCTTAAAACATCATTACTTGGTCTTACTCTTGATCTAGTCATATAGAAAGTAAACTTTTTTTCTAACATCTTAATCTCAGTCAAATATAAGAACAAAAGTGATGGTTTTCACAGATTTTTTTGTGGGGGGACAGAAACTGTAGATACAGATTTTATTGAAAAATAACGTCACCATTTCAGAGTGGAGAAAAGCAACATTTAATTATTAGGATGCTGAATAGAAAATGTACTTGCTTTGATTTTAGATATAGTTAACATATTCCTCTTATATTCAGAAGTTATAGAATATTCATAATATAAAGTAACTTCGGTTCCTAAAGAGTTTTCTATAATAAATTCCATAACATAGATATTAATGTTCAATGTGCAGTCAGGAACATTGGGGGAGTCTCCCCTTTGGTACTGGGTTGGTTAGCAAAGATCTCTCATGTTCTATTTCCGTATTTGTAAAATAAGGATTTTATGAGCAGCTTCTTCAAATATGACTGTTATGTGAAATATCGTATGCAATAGCACTTAGAGTACAAAACATCTTTCCTCTAGTTCTTTTTATGCTAAAATAGTTTTGAATAAATATCTTAATTCTTCAAGTCAAAATTAAATTACTACAAAATTGTTATCTCATGAGAATACAAATAGCATTTTTTTTTTCTGAATTGGATTTATACCCCCTCTCCTTTTTCCTTTGTATCTTCCTTTATTTCAAAACAACCTTAAGGGTTCATTATTCTGAACATTTTTTTAATCAGAAATTTCATAAAATGGATTTTACTATTACATAGAAAATTTAGCATTATAGGTCAGGGGAGAGGTTTCTCTGGCTTTTCAGACTATCTTTTGGTGTGGGGCTATGTCATTTATCTAACTTTAACAGATGAGATAGGAGTGAACAAACAAGACTGGATTTTTTTTTTTTTCAACGTTTATTTATTTTTGGGGACAGAGAGAGACAGAGCATGAACGGGGGAGGGGCAGAGAGAGAGAGGGAGACACAGAATCGGAAACAGGCTCCAGGCTCTGAGCCATCAGCCCAGAGCCCGACGCGGGGCTCGAACTCACCGACCGCGAGATCGTGACCTGGCTGAAGTCGGACGCTTAACCGACTGCGCCACCCAGGCGCCCCAAGACTGGATTTTAAAAATAAAAACAAAACATCAAAGGCAAATTAAGTGAATGTGTAAATAGATATATCCCACCCAAAATAATAATAACAACAACAATAATAATAACAATAATAATTCTTCAGCATCACCCAATGAGTGTATAAAATTAAAGAATTGTTTTTTTGCCCTAATATTTTAAGTTCTGCCTCACAAACGTATCTTAATGAACCCAGCAGCGCATAGGTCAGGTCTCAAGTTTCCACACACGCACACACCCCAAAAACAGACAAACAAAAAACCGTGATATTGTCAGAAGATATTCAAAATGACTTAATTTTTTGAGTTTTAGGATTACACAGGAGATTCACTTTATTCTGCCATATTACTTCTTTGCCAAACAACTTCCTGCCTTTACCAGTTCTCTTAACTTCAGAGCTGCTCAGATGGCATCTCCCGTAGGCCTCAGTGGAAAAGACTCCAACCCTTCGTTAGTAATTCATTAGGTCTAATGAAGTAGTTTCTCCACCGGTAAGCAAGAATTTTTCTTCTTTAAAGAATATGGAAAATGAAATAGATAATATTTTTTCAATTAAAATTTATTTTATTTAGTGGACAGATAGAATATTTGTCCATTATATATATATATATATATATATATATATATATATACACACACACACACATATACATATATATATACACATATGTATATGTATATGTACATATATATGTATATATATGTATATGTATATTTATTTATTTATTTATATACACACATTTAATTTTTTTTAATATTTATTTATTTTTGAGAGAGACAGAGACAGAATGCTAGTGGGAGAGGGACAAAGAGAGTGAGAGAGAGAGAGAGAGAGGGAGAAACATAATCCAAAGCAGGCTCCAGGCTCGGAGCTGTCAGTACAGAGAGCCCAACCGGGGCTTGAACCCACGAACCATGAGATCATGACCTGAGCCGAAGTGAGCCGCTTTAACTGAGCCACCCAGCTGCGCCTAAAAAATATTTCTGAGGGAACGTTTTGAACATACTGGGGAGTACATTCTTCTTGGGTAATCACAAATGAGAAAAGTTGTCCCAGAAAACTTATTGAAAGTTATGACCCTCACAAAAGTTACAATTCTTGCCTTCTCCAAATGTAACTTAGCAACTCTGAAAAATTAACAAATGCCATGAGACAAACAGTCCTAACAATGGGGACATAACCATAAAGTAATGTAACATGAATGTGTGTAATATGCATAAAATCTTCAAAATGTGAAAGGTAAGCAAAATTATACAACTCTTCTCTCTAAAGGATATAATTAGTAATAGAAAAGAAGTTCATATCAAGATACTCATCACAGCATTCCTCATAACAGAAAATAAATTTAAAATCCTATGAAATCAGAGAATACTAATTAGATAATTATGGCTCTTAAAGTGGGATTGTATACAAATTTTAAGAATTACTTTTACAAAGTTTTCATAAATAGAGGGAATTAGGCTACATCTTAAATGAAAAGCAAGTAGGAAGTGCTATTTACTATGAAGATGTATTCAGTCTCCCGTTATTAGGAAACATGATACATGTATACATATATGATATCATATATGCTAAAATAGTTTATGCTAAAATATATAACATTATATCGTATCACACACACACACACATTCATCTCTAGATGAAGAATAAAATGTTAAAAACTTGGAAAATTTGAAGGGATGATAGCAATATAGAGAAATGAAAATGGCATGCATGGTTGGTGGAGTGTAAAATAGCACAGCCATTTTAAAAATTGGAGTCAGCAGCTAATAAAGTTAAATTTGTTAAAATTCCATATATCGGTACGTTATTATCCTATTTGTGATTATATCTCAGTATAACTTTCATACAGGCAAAGAAAGAAACTTACATGAAGATATTTCTCTCATAATTATGTTGGAGGTGGTGGTAACCTATACTTAATACTGGATATATAAATACTTAATACTTAATACTTAATGCTTAATACTAAATACTAAATACTTAATACTATGTTGGTGTTAACCTATACTTAATACTGGATATATAAAATTAGCTATAGTTAAGTAAATCAAAGTAGTGTTGTGCAGCTATTAAAGATTTTAAATTGGTGTTACAAGCAATTAAATGAGTAGGTTTTTAAAGGCAAGTGCTTTTTATAAAAGTAATAAATAAAATTTATCTATAGAGCAATAACCTTTTTGTAAATTAAAACCACATCTGCTCATAAAGCATTTTATATTTTTAAATATGACACATGTTGAATGACATTTAATATACATGACTCTTAAAAGAAAAGATAAAGAACTTCACTCTTCATTATAGATGTTGATTTTGTAGAAATAAATTACACCTTCTGAAGAATAACAGATGAAATAGATAAATGTACATTTTAGTTACAACTGTAGTTTTGTGCTGTACTTAAAGTTCATATACAATATATCTTCATCTACTATCTATCTATGCATGCAGCTTTATAATTCTTTTAACAACACTTAATTTATGCTTCAACATTTTGAGCTGAATTTACATTGCCTTAGTCTTGGTATCACATTTAATTCAGTTTGTAAATGTTGGGATTCTTGCCAATGCTGAGAACAATTAGGTTACTTAAACTAAGTGATAATTTCCTAATTAATTCAATTAAATAGTCATTTAAGCTTACTTGGCTTGGGGGAGTATAATGTTAAAAATCTATAGCTGGACTTGTAATCTGGCTGTGTGCCTAGAAACACTGAACTGTGATATTAAGTAGTCACATGAGTAACTCAGAACAAATGGTAGGAAATATTAAGCCATCGTGTCTAAGAGCAAAAAGCTTACACAGTGAGTAGGAGAGATATAATTTGTCTTTGACTCACAGTTTAAAAGCTTAAAAAATTCGTGACTCTAAAACACAAGGATTGAGATTTGGAGTTTGTATCCTAGAATAAAATTTGTTGTAGATGAGTATCGCTGGGGGTCTAACTTGGAGTTAGAGATTTGCATGCAGGGGCGTTTGCTGGGGCAATCCTTGGGATTAACACCAGTGAGCAAGGGTTAGAAAGTAGCTGGGGGGTTCTGGAATTGGCATGACCCTACAGAGTTGTTCTGCACTGAGCCTACTAGGTTAGACATTAATAACCAGTCATTGGTGCAGATTGTTTAGCCCAGGGCATTTCTTAGAGAGGCACTCAGCTGGGTCCTGGCAGCAGCTAGCACTTCCAACAGCTGGGGGAATGATTTCCAGGAGTCTACAAGGTGTAGTCTCTGAATGCAAGTTTTTAGAAGACTGTAGGAGATTTTGAACTTAATAATAGCTATTAATGGCTATTTGTGTTTTAAAGTAATTTTTTTTCAAATTTAGAACCTAGTTTTTATCAACCAAGAATTCTAAGCTTCTTTTTAACTTTCTGCAACTCTAGTTGTAGAACTCTAATAAAAATAATCACATTTAAGTTTTCTTTCATTAAACAATATAATTTGACATCGTTATCAAAAATACCCTGACTTCCTAAAAGTGAGTCTATTTCTGAATTTTATAATCTATTTATTTGGTCTATGAATCTATCCTCTCACTAACTATAATGATTTGATTACAATAGCCTTTCTCTAAGTGCCAAAAACAGGGGTATCATTCCTTCCAGTTTATTTTTATTTTTCATTTTGTTTTGACTATTCTAGATACTTTGCCTTTACATATACATTGTAACATTAGCTTTGCATCTTAAAAAATAAAAGCCTATTAGCATTGGAGTGTAATTACATTGAATTCACTGATCAATTGGGAGAATTTCCATCTTAATATTGAGCCTTCTAATACATGAAGCCTTCATACCGTTCTTTAATTTTCCTTGATGACATTTTGTAGCATTTAGTTTCTAAGAGTAACACTTAAGTGTGTACAATGTTTGCATATATAAGTAGTTAAAATTATCAATATTTAATATTGGTACCAAGAACAGATAAAATTAATTTTGAAATGTTTTTCTATATTGACCTCTAAAAGGTCAATTATTGTTATCATTTGCTATTGCATTAACATTATGTAATGTTTACATATTTTGTTCCTGCTCAAATTTCTAGAATGGATAAGATGGCTGACTTTTCTCCCCAGGTTGTCTTCACATAGGATCACATCCTTAAGATAGATTACATTAGTTCAAAAGGTGGCAGTGTTCTAAGAGCTAGACTTATCAAGCTTGTTTGCATTATGCTTGCTGATTTCCTGTCGGCCGAAATCATTGAGCCAAGCCCTGAGTGATCTGGAAGGGAATTACACAAGGGCATGGACATCAGTGGACATGGGGTCATAACAAACCACATCCAAATCTCAGGAGTTTACAACAAAAAAAATCTCTTCCTTATTCACATTACATACCCATTATGGTATGGTTGTGGCTCTACTCCATGATAATATCACTCTGGGAATCTAATGGATAGAGTTGTCCCAATCTTAAATTTCACTCATATTTCATAGGCCAAAGCAAGTCACCTGACCATACCTATTACAACAGGAAAGGGATGTTTTATTCTACCTTGCAGAGGGATACTTCACACCAAATATGGGTGTAGTAGCACTATAACACAGTTCATATTATCCTTGACACTTAATAAGATCTAATTTACTAATGTTTAAGTATCTAGATGGAATAAAATGGTATCACACTATGCTGATACTTTGTATTTACCTGATAATTACTATGTGAAGAATCCTTTTATAGATTGACTTGCCATTTATGTTTTCTTTACTGTTAAATGCTGACTGGAGTCTTTAGCCTGGTTTTATTAGGTTTGTATCTTTTGCTTATAAATTCTTTATTATTTTTCATTATATTCTTAATGAAATTTATTATCAAACTATAGTTGATATGCAGTGTTATATTAGTCTCAGGTGTACACTATAGTGAGTCAACCATTCTATTCCATTCTTTAATGCTCACCATGATAAGTGTAGTTGCCATCTGTCACCATCCAACACTATTACAATATTCTTGGCTGTATTGGTTATGTTGTACTTTCCCTCTCCATGAATTATTTTATAACTGGATGTTTGCACCTCTTAATTTTAATATTACATAACACTTATGTATTATTTAATACATATGTATTATTTAATCCATATGATTTCACTTAGATGTGGAATCTAAAAACAAAACAGTCATAAATACAAAGAACAAACTGATGGTTGCCACAGGGGTGGTGGGTTGGGAGATGAGTGAAATAGGTGAAGAAGATATACATATATATGTATATATATACATATATACCACCTCTTTATCCAGTCATCTATCAATGGACACTTGGGTTGCTTTCACATCTTGGCTATTGTGAATAATGCTTCAATAAACATAGGGATGCATAAATCTTTTTGAATTAGTGTTTCATGTCCTCTGGGTAAATGCCCAATGGCGGAATTACTGATACAGTATTTTTTTTAATTTTTTTTTTTGAAGATACTCCATACTGTTTTCCACAGTGGTTGTGCCAACTTACATTTCCACCGATGGTGAATGATGGCTTCCTTTTCTCCCCATCCCTACCAACACCTATATATTTTTTTGTCTTTTTGATAGTAGCCATTTCTCACTGATGTGAGGTGATATCTTATTGTGGTTTTGATTTGCATTCCCCTGATGGTTAGTGATGTCAAACAAATTATATAATTTTGATATCAATTATTTTTCAGATGTATGGCTTTATAAATGTCTATTATATTTACTTCACAATGTGTTTTATTACTAATTTATTCATTTGGATTAATTTTATTATATTTTTTCATGGCTTGAAAATTTATGCCCTGTTTACAATACCTTTCTCTAACTTGAATTTAGATTGTGGTAGGTTATTTAAAAAAACAATTACAATTGTTCTTCTTCCCATATCCATGCACTTGCAATATGTGTAACTTTGTAATTGCTCCTAACAAAAAGTTCAATGTATATTCCCACTTCTCAAATCTGTGCTATCTTAGTTTGTTACTTTGAAAGTGATACTATGTGAGTTCCATATTAGGGCCTTAAGAGGCTTTGAGTTCACCCAGTCATTTTCTTGGGATCCTGCCTTTCTGCCGAATGAACATTCTCAGCATAAATGCTGGATGTTGAGAGACATGTAGCTTAGTCATCCCCTCCTTGACCCAGTTAATATTTCCAACCAACTTCCAAAAGTATAGCCACTTAGCTGACCAGTAGCTGACTGCAGATGCACTGAGTTTAACTAAAATGAGAAGAAAAAACCATTCGTGCCCAGTCCAAATTTCTGACCAGGAAAATGATTAAACAAACACATCACTCTTGGTTGAAACCACTAAGTTTTTCTTTGGTTTGTTATATAGTAAAATATGACTCTAGATCCTAAAGACATTCTTCTCTATTTTCACATTAAAATTTTATGCAATGTAATTTTTCACTTATACACGTAATTTTTCACTTAAGTTTTAATTTAATCATCAAACACAAATTTTCTGAGCATGGTTACATAGAGTTCTGATTTTCTTTCCAAGTCATCTGCCACCTCTCATTTCATAATCAGGTGCATCATACTGCAGTCCCATGTATTCATGTATTTCTGAGACTATTTCTGGAACCTCTGCATTCTTTTGCAGATCAACTTGTCTATCTTGAATCCTTCTATACAGTCTAAATAAATATGATTACAAAATATTTGAAATCTGATAGAACAATTCCCTTAGTTTTGTCTTTATTCTTCTTCAGGACAACCTTGGTTATGATTAGGCTTTGAATTGTATCAAATCCACCCCAAAATTATTGATATTGTTTTAATTTCATCAGGCTTATAAGTTAATATGGGGAGAAATGTTATTTTTGTGATAATGGAGACCAGCACCTTTAAATATGGTCTTCTGAACATCAACAGATATCATATAGTTTTCTCAATATTAAGGTTCTTATACTGTTTCTTTAAAACAATGTTTAAATTTCTCCATAGAGGTCCTATAAGTATATTATCATATTTATTCTGAAAAGTTATTTTGCATTGCTTATGTAAAGAGTATATTCTTGTAATTTATTTTCTGAGTACAAATAGATATATAATAATTAATTTTAATGTTTTATTTTTATCTAACAAAGTTGTTGATCTCTCTTCTTAATTCTAAGTCTTTTGAATTTCTTGTGTATGCAATATATTATTTGAAAATAATATACACTTATTTTATCATAATGATTATAATTTATAAAATAATCTTATCTTTCCAAACAGACTGTTGGTGTGATAGTAGTAATATTCACTTTATTTTTAATGTAAAGAGAAGGTTTTCAATGTTTCACTGGTAAACACATATGCTTTAATTATTTACATATTAATTTGCCAGATTAAAGAAATTTCTTTTCATTTCTAATTATAAGGGTTTTCATGCATAAGTCTTCAAATCAGTTAAAGTATATAACATGTTGGATGGCAGACTTTAATCATAAATGTAAGCTTCTATTTTCAATTTTCCTTCAGCCTCTGTCCTTTTGGAAATTAATGTCTGACTTTTTATATCATAGATTTAACATCACAAATTTGAAAACATAATTTGAAAATCATTAGGACCTACAGAATATTTTGTTTGCATGCTCAGAAACACAAACAAGTATACTGTTCCCCACGACAATTGTATTAAAAATCCAAACAATTGACTTGTTTTTGTGTTTTTGTTTTTTAATTTTTTACAAAGACTGTAAACTGTAGTTCAGCTCTTATAACACCATTGGCAATAGAATTACAGGGGAAAGGGTGCTATTACTGGGAACAAACGAAACAAATCAGAAAATAGAACTTTGTATTCCTCTATTTTCTCATCTGTCTTTAAATCAGTATCAGTTGGTAATAGTAGTAATAGTAAGGGCACCTGGGTAGCTCAGTTGGTTGAGCATCAGACTCCCAGGTACAGCTCAGGTCGTGATCCCAGGGGCATGGGGTAAAACCCTGCATTGGGCTCCATGCTGAGCATGGAGCCTGCTTAAGGTTCTCTCCCTCTGCCCCTCTCCCCTGTTCATGCTCTCTTTCTCTTAAAAAAAAAGGCAGTAAAAGTCAAATTCTGCTTTTTATACTAATTTTAGGGGTTCAGAGAAATATAACAGTTCCTAAAAGAAAGTTTTTCTAAGACATCCACAGTCCAATCAGTATGTATATGTAGTTAGTACTATGTATACTTCTATACATAAATAAAATGAATCAAGGGAAATTGTGACTTGGTCAAGGTCACAAGTATATTACTGTATTTTATATTTATGATGTGAGATGTGTTTATCACATTTAAAATGTTTAGGAAACATTCTATGTTGGTTCATGAAAAGAATGATCTTTCCTGGTAATCTTCTACAGTAGAAGGAGAATAAATGTTGGTTGACCTCTCTTAACTGTGCTACCAGTGTATGAATAATCGTGAACAGCTCAGAAATTGAACTTAAGCAATGGAGATGCTGAGTCACAGCTAAAAAGTGATATATGAAACACTTAATGGCCCTCAGCAAGACTATCTCTTTTTTTCTGGTGCCAATAACCCAAAAGATGAAATGTAACTCACTGTGAAGGACAAAAATAAATGTGTCAGATATGATATGTTAGTCCTGAAAATGAGGAAAAAGGGCACTTTTTTGAATATCATATTAATAAAAATGATTAATTCCTCTCATCCCTTCTCTACCATATCTAGAACAGTAATTTCAATGCATACAAATTCAGAGGTTTTGGATGGTGTCAGTCATTTTTCTTCACAAAATGGATTCATTGTAATGGAGTTATTCAGTTTTGGAGGCACTAATGACTCACTGAATTGTATTTTGTTTACAAAATGGTATTTCCATCACTGAAAGAAACAATGACAACCTAAACTCTTGTTCATTATAGCTACTATCTAAGACCAATTGACAAAGAAAAATTAACTCATTATGTGACCTTGGATAAAACATTCTTCTCTCTGTAAAATAGACCTGATTTTCCAGTTTCCAAATTTAAAGGAAATATATGAAATTGTACATTAACTTATAAAAAATTGATCAAAGTTTTAGGCAGTGTTCCATAAATGTACTTATGTCATATATTAATAGCAGTATAAATTAATAGATTAGAGCTATCACATGAGAATGTTAATTAACCATAATCAATCACAGAGCAGTTTTTCCCTATAAGAACAACAAGATGGCTTAAAACAGAGTAAAGAAGGGATTCTGAGAAGACTCTCACCAGAAATTGTCTCCTTTCTTTCCCAACAAGAACACATTCTTCTGAATCACATGATAATTTGAGCTCACAGGCACATTAAGTCTTGAGTTTTAGGTAAAAAAGAGCAAGTGATTTGTTTTCTCCACCAGTTTTTTGGGGGGCAGTTGCCTGGAAAACAGTTTAAAGAGGTTTCCCTCTTGTCTATTCCCAGTTGACATTTTAACAATATTTAAAAATAACATTAAGTAGTTTCACTAACCCATAAAAATGAGTTGAATAGTTTGGCTGAATCCTCTCTCTGTGATTCTTGGCAAATACAACACAAAATGTGGGAATATTCCAGTACATCCACTGGGGGATATAATCTACCTTATTCTTCTGGTAGTTGGAATTCTACCACTGCAAAGCCATCAAAACTTTAAAATTAAACTTCAGGGGTGCTTGGGTGGCTCAGTCAGTTGAACATCGAACTTCAACTCAGGTCATTATCTTGTGGTTTGTGAGTTCAAGCCCCATGTCGGGCTCCGTGCTGACAGCTCAGAGCCTGGAGGCTGCTTCGGATTCAGTGACTCCCTCTCTCTCTGCCCCTGCCCTGCTCATGCTCTGTCTCTCTCTGTCTCTCAAAAAATAAATAAATGTTAAAAAAAATGTTTTTTAATTAAACTGTAACAGAGAGGCAAAAAATAGTCACAGCAATTGAAAAAGAGACCAAACAACAAAACGAGACATAGTAATACAAGTTTACATAAATATTAATAACAAATGTATGGCTATGGAAAATATATTTGTATTGTAGATAATAAGTAAAGTAGCCTTATACATTGAAAAGAGAAAGACAAAATGTAACAGAACATAATTGTCAAGTAATATGCATCAGAAGTTCATCAAAAAATATCCAAATCATTAAACACAGTAGTATTCAGAAAAGTGCAAATAAAGATAATAAACATTGACTCATTATTATATTTGTTTATATTTACATGTATCAAATTATTACAATTTATATGTCAAGCTTAAAAAATAAAAATATATATATATATATAGGTGTTACTTGTATTTTTTGATTGCGGGGTAGTTTTACATTTTTTTGTTTTTGTTTTTGAGAGAGAGAGGGTGCGTGAGCAAGGAAGAGGGGCAGAGTGAGAGAAGGAGACAGAGAGAGAGAGAGAGAGAGAGAGAGAGAAAGAATCTTAAGCAGGCTCCATGCTCAGCACAGAGCCTGATGTAAGGATTGACACGGGACTCAATTCTACAAATCTAGATCATGACCCAAGTGGACACCAAGAGTTGGACACTCAACCAACTGAGCCATCCAGGTGCCTGTAGGTGTTACTGTTTTTGGAGATTACTAGAAAATGACACTCTCATAAATTCCTTGTAAAAATGTGTATTGTTTTTAAGACAAGCAAATAAGCAACACAAAATAAAAGTTATTTATTAAAATTAAGAAAAATAAATTTTAAATTAAAATAAATTTTCTTTCAAACACAATCCTGCCCCAGGATAGTACTCCACAGAAATAAGACAACATTTTATAGTTACATATGTATCAAAAGTTTAATTGCAAGAATTTTTAGTGGATGGAAAAAGTGGAAATAAAGTAAATGACTATTATATAAAGAATAACTGAGTAAATTGTGGTATTTCTTCACTTTTAAGTATTACTCAGTCGTTAAAAATAATTAATTGCACATAGACCAGTATACTTGGAAGTATTTGCATAAAGTATTATACACTGAGAATAGCAAAAAGATTGTGAAAATGACTCCACTTAAAAGACATAAGATAAAAACCCTATGTATTGTCTATATAATTAGAATAATTAAAATATACTTATAAAGGTTTAATGCTAGATAGTTTATAAGAGTTATTTGGTGGAGTATTGGTTGGATAAATGGATAGGAGGTAGCAAAGAGAAGAAAAAAGGGGGAAAAATAAGACGATAAAAAAATCAACAAGTTTGGTATTTAAATGTATGTTAAATATATATCAAAAAACAATTTTTACAGTACATAGTTTTGAGAAGACTCATTTTCAAATATTTGCTGGTACTCATTTGATTAGCAAGTGAGGAGATGTGGCCTTTTAAAATCCCCAGTACACATGGGGATGCCTGGGTTGCTCAGTTAAGTGTCTGACTCTTAGTTTTGGCTCAGGTCATGATCTTGTGGCTCATGGGATTGAGCCCCATATCAGGCTCTGCACTGATAGCATGGAGCCTGTTTAAGATTCTCTCTCTCTCCATCTCTCTCTTTGCCCTTCCCCACTGTCTCATGCATGTCCTCTCTCAAAATAAATAAACTAAAAAAATTTAGAAATTTAAAAACAAAATTAACAACATATAAATAAAATTCCCAGTACACTTGAAGAATAAGCCAAAAAAATTGTTTTTGACAACCAGAGGGACAGTGAAGGTAGAAAGTGAAACTCCAATTTGACTACTTAAGTGGAACTGACCCATGGTGAAATACATTCTCAGAATTTACAGATTTGTCCACAATTTTTTCTCAAAATCACCAGGCATCATTTTTGTGAGCCCCTAGACCAATTACAAAGCTATAGACTATTGAAAGTTATCATGAGGCCAGGAATTTAACTCTTAGGCAGATTTAAAAAGTAAGAGAAAGACACAAGGCAGCCAGTAGAGGGAAAAAAGAAAAACATGGGAATTTGTTTAGGTCACCTATAGAACCCACATGTCCTAAGAGACTGAACTGCTTTCAGAAAAGGAATCCATTTGAGTCCCAGTCTCAGAGTAATTCAAGCTACAATGTATGGCCCTGGGATGTGATAAGGATGACTTTGCTTTGGATAAAGATCTTAGATTTGATATATCTAATATATCAAATTAGAAATTAGAAAGATGAGAGAGGGAGAGGAAACAAGGAGGCTGAGGAGAAGGAGAAGATAAGAGAAAGGAGAAGGATAAAAGTTAAAAGAAAAAAATTCTTATTGTGGTATTTAAGGCCAAAGTTCTAGACAATTATAGAGTAAAACTAGGCTAGCACCAGTTTCTTTGTTAAATCAAAAGCCTAACACTCGTGTCTAAATATGGTTTTTTGAGTCAAAAACCAGCAAACATTAAAAAAAGGCATATAATTGGGGTTAGGAACTAACACAACTTTTCTGCTAAGTTTAAATATATGCAACTAAGCAAGATATGCCTAATGTTTTTCCTGGATTTGACAAATTTTTAATAATATATGTGGATGTGTTTGTGATGTCCAAAGGTTGAACTTCTAGTCACATTGGAAGTACAGGAGGAAGCCAAGTGCACTGAAGAGTCCTTTAAAGGGGAGGAAAAGATTTAAATGCTCTTTTAATCAAACTTATATAATTTATGCCAAAAGTAAATGCTAAAATGTATTTAGTACATATGTGCAAGGCATCATTCTATGCCATTTATTTATATTAACTCATTTTATCTTGTCATATCCCTATGACATAGGTACTATAATCATGTATAATTTATAGACAAGAAAACTGAGTCTCAGTTAAGTGACTTGGACCTAGATCATATATATAATAATTGATGCAGTTAGAAATCAAAACTAGAAAATCTGGATCAAAATTCTGTGCTCTTCATCATTACAGTGAATTCCATCAGCTATGGTGGCACAAAAGTAGATGGAAAAATATAGTGTATTTAGAGAAGGTATTAGATAGGATAAGAAGGTATTGGGTATGAGAAGAACAGGGGAAAAACTACTCTTTCTGACCAAAATGATTTATGAGAAGAAGGGAAACAGTGTTGGTGACAGAGATCAGATCATCCTGTCCTAGCTTTTTCACTTGGAATTCTGAAAAGATATGCAGGAAGCTCATGAACATTGGAATGGAGGAGAGGGAGCTCGAAGGGTGTATCTCCTTGTATGTGTCTTGTGGATATGCCAGCTTTCTGGGGACCCAACAGGGAAACGACTAGCCTGAGGCAGTGACAGCGGTGCCACAATAGTGAAGAAACATGTATGCATAGATGAGATTGAAGAAGTGAGCCTGACTTCCCAAAGGACTAGTTCAGAAATCTCTGAACCCTTGGTGAGGGTATAATGAGGTGCTATCAGAGTCAGGGTCCAGTAAAAGCCATAAGTCACAGCGCATAATGAATATGTCACATGTGGGGAATCCAAGATGCAGACAATCATCAAGGCCAGAGATTCCAACAATGAGGGTTAATAAAACAATCCAAAAGACAAGATGACTCACAATTTAGAGATCACCAATCCAAAAAAGTAATCCTATCAGACATTTTCTGACAAACACTGAACAATCCAGAAGATACCACAGAGGTTCATGGTCTTTGTCTCCCTCCACTGCCAGATTCCTGACCTCTTCATTAAAACAAACAAACAAACAAACAAACAAAAGATAATTTTGGAGAGGTAACATGGTCAGGTCTTAGTGACATAGCTTTTACCTAAACCAGAGGAATCCATCAAAATAAACTATTTAAACTAAGACGCACTAAGATCTTGCATATTGCAAAGTTTGAAGAACTGTATTTGTTGTCTCCCCCTTCTAAATAGCCAAATGTTGGCTCATGAGAAGATTAGCATATGTATGGATCTGGAGAAGGTATATGTATTTTATACAGCAGAGTGCAATGTGAGTAACAGTTGTAGTCTTGCTGTATATGTTAGCAAACTTATATTTCAAAATAAACATTTAGATACAGAAAATTAGGAGATAAGTGTGTTCCTCACATTTAGCCAAAGCAGATACAAAGCACATCTGGGACTCCATGTGTAAGTTTATGCTCATTTCAACACACTGCAAGTAGAAAAGTATGTAAATAAGGTATAATGTGTGAACAAGGGATAATATCACAGTAAACTGGGATCCGTAATGTCTGTATCTCTGTATAGATCATCCATCTATTAAGTGGAAAGACAAGCAACACCTCAATATTAAGTGTAGGCATAGAGTAAGGTTTACATAAAAGCAGTGCGGATGAGGCATGCTGTCAGGTGAGTTTGCATTCCATAAAGAAGCGTTCGTGAGCCAGGGAAGATTTGGACCCATTATAGGTTGTATTCCAAAAAAAGAACTCTGTTTTACATTTTTACCTACTTAGAAAATAAACATGAATGAGGTAAATTAGGGGGTTTACATATTTGCATAGTTTGTCTCGATACCTTTTGGGAATAGAGGAGAATATGCAGCCCCTCTTTACTGAGGGAGAAGGAGTCATCTGTCACCACAAAGAAAGAGAAGTCATCATCCTTCAATGGGAATCCCCAGTACTAAAGTCTTATTCCTCCCTTTGTCAAAGCATTATGATAACCCTGTATTTCTTACCTATGTATAGAAATTGGTGAATTCCACTCAGATAGTGGAAAAGATCACCATATCAGTTTTCCTAATTATTAAAAAAAAAAAAAAAAAAAAAAAAACTACCTCAAACTGTATTGCAGTTGACTATCAAGAATCTATACTCCAGGAAACTTATCTTGATGGAAAAAATTTTGATTTCTATATTATAATCATAAGCTTTGAAATCAGACAGACCCAGGAACAAATGTTTTCACATAGTAATTATTAGTTATGTTTGTTCAGGCATCATTTTGATTATCTACAAACTGAGAACAATAACGCACATTCAGTATTATGTTGTGAAATACAAGAGGTAAATGATGAAGTACTTAACACTTGAGAAAGTTATTGATACGTTCAATATATGGTACTTATGTATTTAAATACTTATCTTTATCTGTCTATATAACTAAAATATTTTCTCCTGTGGCTTTTGAGAAACTGAATCCACAATCACACATTTTCTTGGAAATGATGAAGAATTTACTTAGAGGTCAACCATATTTGAATACTGTTTCATTCACATGTTTCTGAAAACAATATAAAAGTATTCATTTCAGGGGCGCCTGGGTGGCGCAGTCGGTTGAGCGTCCGACTTCAGCCAGGTCACGATCTCGCGGTCCGGGAGTTCGAGCCCCGAGTCAGGCTCTGGGCTGATGGCTCAGAGCCTGGAGCCTGTTTCCGATTCTGTGTCTCCCTCTCTCTCTGCCCCTCCCCCGTTCATGCTCTGTCTCTCTCTGTCCCAAAAATAAATAAACGTTGAAAAAAAAAAATTAAAAAAAAAAAGTATTCATTTCATCCCTTGATTTTTTTTCCTTGATAACTACCACTCCTTCCCAGACTCACCTCTAACTAGAAGGAGAAAAATAACTTATTTTTACACTATGAAAAAATAATTGTATGATGTTTTACTTATTGACACATGTTTGTTTATGCAGTCAATGATTACTCACTAATCATCCTCTACCAAGGGTTTTCAGTGGTACATTTTACAATAAAAGAACAAGGTAGAATAATCTCTTCTTCAACGTAACTCAAATTTGGGGCACAAAAAAAGACATTAAAGCAAGTTAAACGGTTACAGTAAAAATATTACAGAATTCTATGGGAATATTGAAGAATAAGTTTGAATCTAAATACTCCACAATAAATCCTTCAAGTCATGACCTGAAGTGTGAATACATGAATAAAAGTTGACTACCTAATTGGGAGAATGGGAATGGAAAGAGTATCCCTAGCATAGGGAGGAAGGATCCAGGAATAACACTGGGTTATGAATGACATTCGTATTTATTTTTATTTCAGAGATCTAAAAGGGTCTCTACAACCATAAAATCGAAGTGAAGAGTGGTGGAGATATTGACAGAGGAGCTAAAGAAATAGGCAGAATTTTAAGAGTTTTTAAGGAATTTGAATTTGTAGTAAGAGCAGTATGAAAGATTTAAAGAGATATGACATAAACATAGTTACATTCTAAAAAAATCATGTTCTCAACTTAAAGCAAAGGTTAAATCACAGAGGAATAAAAATATCTACTGCCAGAGATACAGTGAGACCTAACTGTGCACTGAGCTAGAGTGGAAGCAATGGCAGTACAGGGAGTTGGAAGTTTTTGAGAGATATGTAAGAAGTAGTATTTATAGAATCAATTATATGTTGAGAATGAGTGAGAAGGGAGTTTCTCACTTTTGAAATAAAGAATAAATAGAAAATTGTTAAGAACTGTAAGTACTATGTTTTATTTTGTTTGCTTATTTGTTTTCTTTTTTTTCTCACAAACATAAGGAATGGGGGGGGAACATTGGTTATAATAAGTATTAGTTATACAAAACTTTATTAAGCTTAAATTCCTATCCTCACATCCTTCAAAATCCAATTTAACAGGATTGTTTTGTCTAAAACAATACCAAAATCTGATATGTTACCGGAGCCATTGTAAGTTTTTAATGTATTCATATTAGTATTCTTGTTTGCATTTTAATATACCTTATAGAGAGTTTCAACATATATTAATACAAAACTTAACAACCAACTACTCTTCTACTCTCCTTCACAAAGATCTGTTTTATGGTTTAGTTTTCTTTGAAATTCCAGCATTGAACTATTTGTTTGCTCACTGCATCACAATCTTAACTGTGACAGCATAGTATTATTGACTCCCCCACTGATTCTTACTTATTCTGGCTAAAATTACCACCCTATTATTCTGGAGCTCATTTTAACCTTTTAATATACTATGTTTGCTTTTATATTCCTCACATGTGTATGTGCCTCCCCAATACGTTCATCTGTCCAAATCTACTTTCAATGCCCAGAAAACAGCCAATAGAAATAAACATGGGAGATTTATTTACTTCTCTGCATAAAAAAAAATAAATTTGTCTCCAAGTGGAATGTCAAGGGATGGTAGAACAATGCAGGGATCACCAATTATGGTAGGCTGTAGGTTGAGTTGTGTTCCTTTCTAATTGTGGTATTCTATTAATTCCTACTTAGGTCATCGATATTAAAAGGTCTTCTTGCAAAAGTTGTTTACTGTTGGGGCTTATATCCATAACTTTAATAATAGGTTAAATATTTAAAATTCAAAACTACTTTATCTCCTACCTCTTTCAGTTAGAGAATAAAATACATTAGTGTTTGAAAAAGTGCAATTTCATTAGCACCTACATAAATTTAGTTCCTATTTACATTTCTATCACCATTATTTTCCCCATTGATTTTAGATTATATGTGGGAAGGATTCTTGTGTAGTGATTGAGTGTAGAGATTAGAGAGATATCTGCCTCCAATTCTTCCTGTGCCATTGTGGGCAAGTTATGTGACCTTTCTGAGGCTCAAGTTTCACATCTATAAAATAAAATAATATATCTAACTTTGGTATAGTTAGAAAGCTTAAGCCAGATTATTTATATAAAACTGGGCTCTCAAAATGTTTGATGAATCTTGGCATAGAGTGAATGACCAAAAATACTAGGTGGAGGATTTCACCCAATGGTCAGAGAAGACAACAGAACATTTGAAAATCTCATGGAACTTAACAAGAAAGAGGAAAATCAAAATTTGAGACTACCAAGGTAGCCAGAACTTGCCTGGCTAAAATCACAGGGAGAAGGGAGACACAGGGAAGTAAATCCAATGTTGGATCCTTGAGCTGTGCAGATTTTAAAAAAGCAAAGAAATGAGCAGAAAGTGAATGAAAATTAGAATGAGATTTTTAGTGGAATCATGGTCCTGTGGGATTTATTTTTTTTAATTTTTTTTTCAACGTTTTTTTATTTATTTTTGGGACAGAGAGAGACAGAGCATGAATGGGGGAGGGGCAGAGAGAGAGGGAGACACAGAATCGGAAACAGGCTCCAGGCTCTGAGCCATCAGCCCAGAGCCTGACGCGGGGCTCGAGCTCACGGACCGCGAGATCGTGACCTGGCTGAAGTCGGACGCCTAACCGACTGCGCCACCCAGGCACCCCGGTCCTGTGGGATTTAAAACTGTCTAAGGAAGAGAAACAGTAGTAAACACCATCAGGCTCTCAACTGGAGAATTACATACCACCCTAGGAAGACCACATGTAGATTAAGACCCAGCAAAAACTAACACAAAGAACCAGGTCACTTAGAGAATTGGGAAAGTATTATAGTCCTAGGAAAATCTTCCTGTCTTGGTATCTTTGACCTCTTTACAATATTTTCTGCCTCCACAATTAGGGCAAAATTCTCATAAATGTCAAATCACCAGGTCCTCTGAAGGATGGGTTCTTGAATCCACCTACCTGAGTTCCAGTCCTGATTCCTTCCACTTACTGAACCTGAGATGGTACAGTTTACTTAACTTGAGATATTAGCTGAGTTATCCCTGTGCCTCATTAGTTCATCTTAATAACTGTAAATTTGTTGTAATGATTAAATAGTTACAAAGAATTTAGCACAGGATCTAGCAAACAAAAGCTCAAATAGCTTTTTGTTTTGTTTTGGTTTGGTTTTAACATTGTTCTCACCTTTATGGGATTTTTAAATAAACTACTCAAAAATTAACGGGTCTTTAATTACACGTCATTAATATAGCAATGGGAAAGTTCAGCTTTTCCTTTCTCAAATTATTATTGCTTTAGTTTAGGCTCTTTTGGAAAGATGAACTTATTAATAGAAGAAGTGGCTGCGTAAATGATGTAGATCAGTAGCTTAAATGTGTAAACTTTATAAAATTGAGGAAAATAAGTGGCTATTTCAGAAAAGTTCAGTGGAACAGCAAACACTGACATAACACAACACCATAGAGAAAAGGACTTGTACTAGTGTTTTACAGGTGTTAACTAATTTTATCCTCAGCATAAGCCTGGGAGGTCCATACTACAATTATGCTCATTTTATAGGCAAGGAAACCAAGGTACACAGATGTTAAATTACTTGACCATGGTAATCCAGCTAATAAATGGCAGATTTATTGGCTTCACTGTGTTTCTTAAACACTGTGCTAATATTAACTTTCTTAATGACAATACTTTTTACCTCCTGAATATATGAACAAAAATTTTTTGAAAAGTTTTCTATGTAGCTCAGGGATTATAAACACCTTTCCTGTCCTGAGCTTTAATCCAAGACTGTATTACTTTCACTAGAGAGAGAGAGAGCTAAATGTTTAATGGGGAGAGTTAGTGCCTTACTACTGCCCACTACACTACATGGCATTTGTCACTTTCTCTGAGATATGAGCAAATGTGTCACTGAAAACAATGAGAGTCAAATATACCATATTTAAGATTGTAGGAATAAAATAATCTTCAGGTAGCCCTAGTGAAAAGGTGGTCGTGAAAGAAAGGGACCCCAAATATGTGCAGGGCTGCAGAGAGTCCCTGCACGGTGTGTGAGCAAGAAAAAGAAAACAAAAACAAAAACATGAGATAGAACCCTTAGCTTCTGGATGAAATTGCCTAGATATTATGAGAAACTAGAAGACCCCTTTTCCCTCTCCAAAGCTTCTTATCTTCCTTACTCAACAAATTCATTAATATTGGCTTTCATTCAATGGGAAATCGATCTCAAACAAGAGCAATCCCAGGAAGGTCTTATTCCAAACATATTGCAATGAACATAGATAAGAAGAAGGACAAAAAGGGAGGGAATATCTGAATGATATATATTCAGAACTAAGAACATTTTTATTTTTAAAAAAAAATTTTTTTCAACGTTTATTTATTTTTGGGACAGAGAGAGACAGAGCATGAACGGGGGAGAGGCAGAGAGAGAGAGGGAGACACAGAATCGGAAACAGGCTCCAGGCTCTGAGCCATCAGCCCAGAGCCCGACGTGGGGCTCGAACTCACGGACCGTGAGATCGTGACCTGGCTGAAGTCAGACGCTTAACCGACTGCGCCACCCAGGCGCCCCTAAGAACATTTTTAAATATTCCAATTAAAAATGGTTACACACAATTTTAAATTATTCATGTGCCATGCAAAATTATTATATCTAGTACTACAGTCAAATGAAGATGTTGCCTTTAGTTTTCATCTTTACAATGTTCCCAATCCTTGAGGATTAAGAGCAAAATCTACATTAATTTCTACTCTGAAATCTTTTTTTAATTTTTTTTCCCTACAACTTGTCCCTCCACATTAGTGTTTGCTGAGTTCAGGGATTATCTTTATATACTACTTCTATCTCTTGTCTTGATTTCAGAAACTATTTTTATTGATATAAGTGTACCTCCAGATATTTTTAATTTGTTGTTCCAATTTGCCATGTTTGGGGGCAGGTGGGGCATAAACACATGGGGTGTATTACTGGGACTACCATAAGTATAGGCCTTCATGGGTATCTGCAAAATTTATCATCTGTGTTCTGTATAGGGAAGGTTATCTCCTAGGTAACTACCAGATAATTGATGTTTCTGTAACAGTTTTTGAATATTTATAGCTAATACCCAGCACCCAGGAAGGGACAAGTGACACGTACTCCGGGAATCAGAAAAGACTGTTTATTTCGCACAGGTGCTGGGCCAGCAGAGTCACCTTTAAAGACTGTGCATCCTGCTATGGTTTTACTGGTTTTTTATACATACGTGCTTCCGGGTTGGGTGGGGCTAGTACAGTTCCTGGCTTCTGGCTGATACAAGAGGCAAGCAAGATTGTAGAAGCCAAAAGCATGCAAGGGGAGTATCCTGCCCCAGACATCTGGCTGCCCCTTTTTATCTGCTTTTTACCAACTTTCCTTCTCATCCCTACCTCCCACCCCCCCATTCCCATCCCACCCTTGATTCTCAAGCTGCTGTAGCAGACTTAGAGAAAATCAGTTTGTGGAGGCCAGGGAATCCTTTGTGGCCATGGGAGGAGGGGTGAAGACCGTTCTGGCTTCTTCCTGCTGGACAGGGACGTCGAAGGGAGGAATGTGACAGCTAGGGTCCTTTGCCATCCAAAGGAGAGTAGCAACAGCTAGAATGGTCCAACTGGAGCATCATCTGGAGTATTATAGCTTCTAGGCAAGAAGAAAGAAATCTGGTTAGCTTGTTAAGAATATAAGGACCAAACAGGAGGGTTATGAATTAGTCCATTAGGTCCATTAGGGGAGGACCAGATAAAGGGAGGAGCCAGGATACCCAGTTCCATATATTGCTGCAAGAGTTCCATCAGTCTGTTAATTCTTTCCTCTATTTGATGAACCATTCCTTTAGTTGTTGGGCCATACCTCTATCCTTGATTGGTTAACATAGAAGTAGCATCCTCATGTTAGGAAGAGACATGTTCTCCCCTTCTCAGCAGTTAGCAGGTATAACTGTCTTCTATTTTGTAATACTACTACCGCTAAAGAGTCTACTAGGTCTTGTAGGGTTACTGAAGAGTTTGCAACTTGTTCTATGTCATCTGTCAGATCTTGGGATAGTTCTTGGTAGAAGGAAATAGATGAGTCTACTCCCCCAATTCCACTACTTACTCTGGCAGTGATTCCCAGTCCAATTAGTAGAGGTATAGCTTGGATAGCTCGTTTAGACCAGGTATGTGTGGCCAAGGGAATTATAAGGGATTGGTTGTTGGGGAGAATATTTATTTGGGGGGTTAGGAATGCAAAGGTGTAAATTCCTACCCAGTTAGCAGGCAGGCACAAATAAGCAATAATTCCACAAACAAAGAATATTCCCACAGCAGGAAGGAAACAGGGTGACTCATGGTTTTTCCCTGTTTGTATATCTCAGCTTGGTTTCACTGGTTGTTAGTTAAGTTATGTAAAGGGGTTGTTCCCCACTGGTCTTTAAAACATAAGGAGGCCCACCCTATTGCCTTCATATCAGTAACCACGGGCCCTATTGTGACAGTTATGTTATCTGTAGACATGTTGCGGGGGATAGCCATTTTGATTACATTACCTGGGTCTGGGGCAGCCTCATAACATAAGGGGGTTAGAGAGAGACAAAACCAACAGTCCTTGGCTAATTAGGGTTAGAGGAGTTGAGGAGATGATGGGTTGAATTTAGAATCTGGTATGAGCAGAAGTTAAAGTCATAAGGGCCACTGAGTCTGATTTTTGGAAGTTTGGGTCTCCTGGACGGACTTCCAGAAGTTTGCTTTATGGAATTTTGTACCTCCTGTTGGGATGACTCCTTACAGTCCTGGTCTTGGACTCCCCCTCCATCAGACAATCCAAAGTGGGTTTGTTGTGTCTAGCAGGCATATTTGTCTGGGATTCCATGACATAATTGTTCCCTGTGAAAGGTGTCTTGCTTTAATTCTTCCTTGCCAATAAGTTTTTTCATTGTGGGAACAGAGGGAGGCTGACTGATAACATTTTGCATGTTGATATGTGTATTTGGTGAAGGCCTTGTGTGTAGTTCCCTGTCCTAGGGGTTGTTTTAGGCTATTTAGGGCAGGGGAAAGGGAGGAGCTCATGTGCTGGTCTTGAAACAGTCATCATTACATTGAGGAGGGACATCAATTCTTATGAGAGAACTCAGCATTAACAGTAGGAGAAATTTTTTTGTGTGTTAGGGTAGGTTCCTGACAGTTTCTTATTCCAAATAGGGGACAGCAATCATAACTCAGATCATATACATCTAAGGAGAATAAGACATCCTGACACTAGTAAGTAGAGGAAAGCTAACAAGAGTTTGTGACTGAGGCGCCAGTCTGCGGGAGTAACTTGGGTAAGCCCTACAGCAAAGAGTATAGCAACAAGTATAGAAAGAGAAACAGGTAGGGGATGACAATGAAATTTGAGAGAGAATGATTTGTTATAGTTCATTTAAATTGCTTGGTGATTTCCTCAAGCTTCTGGTTACGGAGAGTTCTCAGGTGTTGGCTGTAGGCGGCTTATCATCTGCTATCTTCTTAAAGATGATCTGTAAAAGATTATTCTGGTTAGCAGTCACTTTCCATTCCAAGTGGTTGTCAGGTGACAGGTGGGCTGCCTTTACTCAAGGATGGTGGATTCAGGCAGTTAGTCCTGCAATCTTGAGGGCTGTGGGTGTGGTTCACAAAACTAAATAGGGTTCCTTTCAGGTAGGTCTGAGTGGTTCCCTTTCCTAATCTTTAATCCAAACCTGATCCCAAGGTTTGTGGGGTTATACAGTTATTCCTAGGGAAATAGGTATCCTGTCTGTCACCCATCTATGTATCTCAAATATGGTTTTTCCTAATCCTTGTAGTTGCTTTTGTATTTCTAAATTTCCTAGCTCTGTCAGGTCCCCTTGTTTTGACTAGTGGAGGGGGCCTTCCATATAGGATCTTGAATGGGGAGAATCCTATTTTTGCCCAGAGTGTATAGCATATTCAGAGGAGAGCTAGGAGTAGTATATCTGGCCAGGGCAGGTTAGTTTCCTGACATAGTTTTGCCATGGCTGATTTAAGGGTTCAGTTCACATGTTCCACTTTCCCTGAACTCTGGGGCAGGTAGGCTGCGTGTAAGTTCCACTGGATACCTAACGTTTCAGTTACTTGTTGCACCACCTCGGCTACAAAATCTGGGCCATTGTCTGAACCTATGATTAATAGCATTCCATGTCTGGGAATGATATCCCTTAGCAAGGCCTTGGTTACTTCTCTTGCCTTCTGCGTGTGTGGGGGGTAGGCCACAACCCAACCTGAAAATGTGCAGCTGAATACTGGAAGAAAATTGTATCCTCCACTGGGTCTTATTTCGGGAAAGTCCACTTCCAAATCCTTGAAGCATGCCTGTCCACAGCATTGGTTTCCCATGCGCCCAGTGGGGCCCTTTTTTGGTGTTATTTGGGGCACAGAGGAGGCAGTGTTGAGAGACATAGGCACAGAGGGAGTTGAGCAATTACATAGTAGAAGCTCAATAAGGTTTCAAGGGTGATTTTTCCTAGGTGGGTGAGCTCATGCTGTTGGAGAGCCACCTGGTAGGCTAGCTGCTCTGATATATAGACTCTTTGGTCTAGAAGTACCCACCATCCTTCTTTTGTCCAGCCTCCTTTTTCCTGTTGTGCTCATTTTGTTTCTTGGATTGTGCACCTTGGGGAAGTTGGGAGTTCCGGGGCCAGCATGATTTTCGAGGATGTTTGTTTTCCTGCTGCTTGTTTAGCTGTGGTGTCAGCCTGTCAGTTATCTTCTGACACTGAGTCTTTTCCTCTTTGGTGTCCCTTGCAGTGGATGACTGCTACTTACCTCAGTTCCCAGACTGCCCTTAATAGCTTTAGGATTTCTTCCTGATTCTTTTTTGTTTTCCTCCTGTGGTCAAAGGTCCTCTCTCCTTGTATAGAGCCCCATGTACATGTAGAGTGGCAAAGGCATAGCACAAGTCAGTGTATATGTTGGCCCATTTGTCTTTACTGAGTTCTAGTACTCTAGTACAGTTCTGCTCTCTGGGCTGACCACCCCTGTGGAATGGCCTTTGCTTCTATGACCTCAAAATCAGAGCCTACCACATAACCAGTGTATCTTTTGCCTTCATTCACAAAGCTGCTGCCCTCAGTGTACAGGATGAGGTCAGGATTTTGTGAGGGCCTGTATGATAGGTCAGGTGGGCTAGAACAGACTTCATCAAGTACCTGTAGACAATCATGCTCTGGAGGTCCTGCCACTAAAGGCAAGAAAGTGGCAGGGTTTCGAGTTTTTATGGCTTCCAATCTTATTCATGGGTTCTCACATAGCAGTCCCTGATACTGTGTCATTCAAGCATGAGTTAGCCAGTGTTGTCCTCCAGCATCCATCAAGGTAATAACAGAATAGGGAACCTTAACATTTATGTTTTGCGCCAATGTGAGTTTGTCCGCTTCCTCGATTAAAAGTGTGGTGGCTGCCAGGGCCTTCAAACAGGGTGGCCATCCTGCCACAACTGAGTCAATCTGCTTTGAAAGTAATGCCACTGGTCTTGCCCAGGTCCAAATTCCTGGGTGAGAACCCCCAGGGCCACCCCATTGCTTTCATGTTGAAATTTTGTGATACATCTGGGAGTCCCACGGCCAGTGTCTCTGAGTTTTGGTTTTAGAGTTTTAAATGCCTTTTCTTGATTAGAGCCTCAGAAAAGGGGTGCCCTTTCTTCCCCCTTTAGTGCCTCATATAAAGGTTTGGCCAACTCCAAGAATCCTGGGATCCATATGCCAGCAGAATCCTGCTGCTCCAAGGAACTCTTGGACCTGCTGGTGGGTAGTGGGAACCAAAATGGCACAGATTGCCTATTTCCTTTTGGCTCCTGGCATCCATTTGCCTTGGGTAATTTTGAAGCCCAAATATTTAACTTCCTGTGGGCAAATCTGTGCCTTTTTCTTTGACACCTGGTATCCCGCCTCTGCTAGTAGCCTGAGTAGGGCCCTGGTTCCCTCCCAGCATTGGGTCTGCATGAGACTGGCTAGCAGGAGATTGTCCACATGTTGGAGAAGGACACACCTTAGGTCCTGTCCCAGAAACCTGGCTAAGCCATATGCCAGTGCTCCACTGAATAATGTTGGTGAATTTTTGAATCCTTGTGGCAGTCTAGTCCAAGTGAATTGTTCCTTTGCCCTTGTGGTAGGGTTTTCCCATTCAAAGGCAAATAGGGGTTGGCTATTAGGCACTAGCTGGAGACAGAAGAAGGTGTCCTTTAAATCTAGATATGTGAACCATCCTGCTTCAGAGTGTATGAGTCCTAGTAGAGTATATGGGTTAGAAATGCAGCATGATGACTGTTTCATTAATGGCTCTTGGATCCTTTGCAGGGCAGTAATCATTTGTCCCAGGCTTTTTCAAGGACAGCAGAGGAGTATTCCATGGAGACTGGCATTGTTTTAGAAGTCCCCATTTGAGTAGATGTCCAAGTGTGTCTGGATCCCCAGGCATGTGTAGCATGGGATCATATATTGGCATATTTTGACAGGTTGGGCCCCAGACTTTAGGTCAATTAATATTGGGGGCTGTTTTGGTTTTTTTGATTGTTTTTTTTTTTTTTTTTTTTTTTTTTTTTTTTGCCAGACCAGGGAGGTTTCTTTCTGCCCAAACTGAAGGGAATTCAGCTTCTAGCTTGGGGGCCGTGGTTGGCTCACCGGGAGGGAAAGTATATAATTTCCATTCCTCTTCCCATGGAATTCCTGATGACAGGGACAAAATCATGAGTTGGGCCTTTTCATTTAGGCGCAATTACATCTGCCCATCAAGGTGAAGGCTATTTCTGCACTCAACTTGGCTTGGAGGTCTCTACCTAACAGTGAGACTGGGCAGTCAGGTAGATTCATGAACTATTTGGTGATGCCCCAGCCAGCATTGTTGGGAACTGAAAAATTACCTTTGGGTTTGCATCCCAGTGGCTCCTACAATGGTGACTTCTTGACCCGACAGAGGTGCCACTTTATGTGTCACCACAAAGTGTTCGGCCCCAGTGTTGACCATGAAATCTATTGTCTCTCTCCCTACCTTCATTTTGACCATGGGTTCATGGGGACCTAGTTGGATAGAGCCTGGTCTTTCCTAATCAGAGTATATTCCTGACAGTCTGATCAAGTCAGCCTCAGGTGGCTCTGGTTGGTAGTGACTGGGTGGAGTGGAGGTTTGTGGTTTTCCTTTTTGGTGGTTAGCGCATTCATTTTTCCAGGGTTCAAATTCTTTGCCATAGGCATATTGATCCTGTCCCAGTGGCACCCTTTTTTGTTGTTGTTGTTCTTGAATCCCTTGTCATTTCTGTGGGAGCCCTTTCAGAGGGGGTGGTTGCCCCAAGGCCAAGACCAGAAGAGCTGCCTTTTCTTTAATTCTTTGATCTTCCTCCTTTCTGGAAGCCCAATCCCAATTTACAAAAATATCGTTGGCGATTTCTAATAGTTCAGTGGAGTTTTTTCCAGTGAATCCTTCCAATTTTTGGAGCTTCTGTCTAATGTCACCTTGGGCCTATCCCACAAAGGCAGTATTGACTATGTGCTAGTTTTGGGGGACTTCAGGGTCAAATGGAGTGTAAACTCTGAAAGTTTCACATAATCTTTGATAGAAGTCAGCAGGGTTGTCTTCTGGCATTTGTAGGACCTCAGATACATTTTCCATGTTGGTGAGATTTTTGGCCCCTGCTTTTACCCCTTGGAAGAAGGCATGTTGGTATCTTTTTAATCTGGCCCTTCCTGCTTCTATGTTGGGGTCCCAGTGGGGCTCCTCTTCAGGCATAGCCTCCCATGCCCAAGCCTCAACATCTAGTTTTCCATCTGGTTCCTGAGTCTGGAGCCTTTGTCTGGCTTTGGTGACAGTTTGTCTGTGTTCTTCCATGTTGAAAAGGGTAAGCAGAAGCTGCTGACAGTCAACCCAGGCAGGATTATAGACTATAGGAGATCTATCATTGCCTGTAGGTAGCTTCTCAGAGTAGGGTGACATGTTATGTTTCCAGTTGAGAAGGTCAGTAATGGAGAACGGTTGGTAGTAGAAAACTGATCTCCCCTCTTGTAGGGTCCCATCAGGGCCTATTCTCTGGAGACATCTAGTCTCTCCCAATGGCATCTGCATTGCCATGGGGGGCCTTGGACCTTGAGATGATGACCTAAGGCATCTTCCTACTAGTTCATGTGTCCTTTGTTGGGGAAGACTGGCTGTTGGTGGAGGTGAAACCATGGGGAGTGGACTGTCAGGCAGGCGAGGTTCCCTTCCCTCGACTGAAGGGATGCTGGGGGGCATATGGTGGCATAAATGGAAGGACTTCTGTATTTTCTTGGAGGATGGGGGGTGGTTTTTTCTGCTGTGAGGTCTTCTTCTTGGCCTGTGCCACTAAGACCCTACATTGTCCCTTACTATTAATGCAGAACTAGACCCAAGGAGGCTTGACTTGGGCTATTTCCAGTTACTGATTGACGTATGGGAATTGATCT
This sequence comes from Leopardus geoffroyi, assembly GCF_018350155.1. Classification (NCBI taxonomy): domain Eukaryota; kingdom Metazoa; phylum Chordata; class Mammalia; order Carnivora; family Felidae; genus Leopardus; species Leopardus geoffroyi. The sequence goes on from NC_059327.1 coordinate 154,308,446, forward strand.
AGGTGGCCAAGCATTGCCACTATTTTATAAACAGCTCAGACTGTGAGGACACCTATGGTGCCCTCAGGGGCCCAGCCTACACCAAAGTCAGCCATTTTAATTCACAAAGGGTGTGTAATTTCCCCGGGGAAGGGGGTCAATTTGACCCCATAGTCATCTGAAAATCCTTTTTTAAAATTCTTAATCATACACTCCAAAACAGTTGGTTTTGAGGAATTTCTCCCCATACTGGTATCCTAGATGGAACCCTCCCAATGTACAGTGTCGCAGGACAAACATGAGGGCAGAGGTAATTTCATCTGCCTGGCCTCTCCCCTCACAAGGACTTAAATGCCTCTTAGCCTTGGCAGGTCAGTATAAACCCCTAACTAAGATCAGGCCTCCACAGACCTGATTCTGCCTTGAGCCGTATGAGGTCATAGCAGAATCACAGGGTAAGACCCACTCAGGCTCCCTAGCTGAAACCGTGGAGCACGGACACTCACACACACATTCAGAGATTGCAGACTTCCACCCAGGACTTCCCTGTCCTATGTGGTGACTATGTCGCCCCGGGGGGTGATCAAGATCCCCTTCTGCCTCTAGGGTCTGAACTCAGTCCTGGGTCCCCGCGGACACTCACCTGATCCGATGTCCCTTCCTGGCAGGATTTTTGAAAATTCCCCCCCAGGGTCTGTGAGAACGTGGCTGCAGTTGGCTATTATCTGGCGGTGAGGGTCAGAGTTCAGCGAAACCACTCGTGCCACACCTTCCTTCCCGTCGCGGGCCGAAATGTTGGTGCTCTGGTTCCTGCTCCCGCTGGCTCTAGACAACAATGGTGCAAGGGGACAGCACGGCTGTCGGTTTCCCAATGCACGAAAATGTTGCAGCAAATACTTGGCACACAGGAAGGGACAAGTGACACGCACTCCGGATATCAGAAAAGGCTGTTTATTTCACGCAGGTGCCGGGCCAGCAGAGTCACCTTTAAAGAATGAGAGTCCTGCTGGGGTTTTACTGGCTTTTTATACCTATGTGCTTCGGGGTTGGGCGGGGCTAATACAGTCAAGCTTCTGGTTCCTCGCTGCTGGCTGATACAGGAGACAAGAAAGATTGCAGAAGCCAAAAGCATGCAAGGAGAGTATCCATCCTCGGACAACTGGCTGGCTCCTTTTATCTGCTTTTTACCTGCTTTCCTTCTCAGCATCTAACCAGAAGCTAATTCTCTACCAGAAATCCTAAATTGTATTTGCTTTTGAGCTTCCAACCCCTGTTGATTTACTAAACTTCTAATGATTTAAGATTTCCAATATTTTCATTATTTAGTTTCTTATTTTTGCATTGCAAATCGTATATATGTATATCTAATCAAAAATAAGGTGTCCTTAATATGTTCTCTCGCTTACTTGCAATTAAAAAAAATCACACTGGGAATTATTCAAGTTCGTGAAATCACTTTTCAAAATTCATTTTACAAGATGCATTTGATGAATGCAAAGTAAAATTGTTAATTTTTTTGCTATTTGAATACCCGAAGAGAATTTTAAAGAAAATAATATGGCGACTTTCTCTTCAAGAAAATACAAGTACAATTTGTCATAGCTTGTATTTATGCGTCTTAAAAAAAACTTTTGAAGTTTTACTTTATTACTGATAATACTATTTTAGTTAACCTTAGCTTTAAACTGGTAAAAAAAATAAATTATTCTTCTGAACCAAGAAGGTTCAACCAAGGTATTTGATGGGAAAGAACTCAAGATTCACAGTTATTTGTAATTCACAATGAATATTCTGTCCTCTGTCGTTAACTGTTCTCACATTCCCTAAAATATCACAGAAGTAATGATTATAGATATTAATTCCTTTCTGACATCAGTTTTAATGTGGTGGGAGGGGTTCTCCACACCAACAAGCAATACTTAGACACCAGCTCGGAGTCCTACAGTTCAACTCAATTCTAATACTATACATCCAGAGAAAGCATCATATTCTACAGATTCAGGATCAGTCCTACAAGACTACATCCCCACCACACACACCTCAGACACCAGTCACAAGTGTCATTTGTGCTTCTGACCAATTGGCTATAGGTTGGAGGTTCCAGACTCTCTCCTTGGATTTCAGGCACCAGTCACAAGTTCAGGTTGTTACCTGTACTTCTGACCAACTGGCTATAAATCACAGTTTCCAGGATCTTCTCCTTGGGTTTAATTTGCTACAGCAGCTCACAGAGCTCAGAGAAACACTTGATGGAAGAGATGCTTAGGGCAAGGCATGGGGAAAGTACGCACAGCTTCTATCCTCTCTACGAAAGTGCCACTCTCCCCAAATTGCCATGTGTTCTCCAAACCTCATCCTTTTGAAATTTGATGGAGGCTTCGTTACATTGGCATATAGTAGCCCCCCCCCCTTATCTACAGGGAGTACAACATCCTGTATATACTATGTTTTTTCCTATATACACATACCTATGAAAAGCTTGTTATGAGTAAGAGATAATCAATAACTAATAATAGAATGATTATAATAATGTACTTTAAGAAAAGTATGTGAATATGGTCTTTCTTTCTCTTTCTCAAAATATCTTACTGTACTGTTCTCACCCTTCCTGTGATGATGTGATATCATAAAATGCCTATGTAAGGAAGTGAAGTGAATGACGTAGGCACTTTGATGTAGAGATAGGTTACTATTGGCTTTCTGCAGATTCACAAGGAAGATCATCTGCTCCCAGACCAAAGTTGACTACCTATGACTAAAACCTTGGAAAGTAAAACTGTGGAAAGGGAAACAGTGGATAATGGAGACTACTGCAATTGATTCAGACATCAGCCATTACACTCCATCTCCAGACCTGCTTCCTTCAATGGAAGAGTTGGGAAAAGTCCCAACCTTCTAGCCACAGGGTTGGCCTCACTGGCAATCAGCCCCCACCCTTAGGTTACCTAAAGGCTTTCTAAAAATCGCTTTATTAACATAACAAAAGACACTTTTATTGCTTTTATTACAGGATATTCCAGGAATTTTAGGAGCTGTGATCCTAGAACCATGGACAAAATCAAATATATAGGGGAAATATATTTTAGTTATCTGAATGACCAAATATTATATAGTATATATTTCTTATAAGCCACAATATTTCAGATATATAGAAAGTTGCATCAGATATGTAAAATTGGTTGTGCCTCGGTGGTTCAGTCAGCTTAAGCATTGGACTTGGTTTCAACTCAGGTCATGATCTCACTGTTCCTGAGTTTGAGCCCTGCATCGGCTCTGGTACTAACAGTGTGGAGCCTGCTTGGGCTTCTCTCGCACCCTCTCTCTCTGCTTCTCCCCTGCTCAAACTTTCTCTCCTTCTCTCTCTCTCTCTTTTTCTCTTTCAAAATAAATAAATAAACTTAAATAAAAGATATGTAAAATTGATATAAAAGCTATTTCCATGAGGGAATTTTTTCCCATAAATAAAATATAAATTTATAACCAATAACCTAATATATATTTTTGAAACTTTATATGTTGTAATGTAACAATAGATCACTCATATACAAGAAAACAATCATAATTATTTGAGTTTGGCAATAAACAGAAACAGTGTTCCTTGAGTAAGCCTACTTTCTCTTTGGTAGCCTCTGACCTATGACTTGTGTCCTTCAACCTGCTGAAAGAAAGCTTACCACCTTTTTGTTAATTAGAAGTTTTATTTTTGAGGTTATATTTATTTATAATGAGCCCTTTAAAGAAATTTGGAGTGCTTTGTAGATAATCATAAAAAAGTGAAAAAAATGTTTTTTCTAAAATTTTGTTAATATTTTACCTAATCTGAAGTAAGTAAATTCTTTTAATAAAAAAAATGCCTGCTCCAAGTTAAATGAAAATGTATATGCCAGATATATGTCAATAGAAAAAAAAGGACAAGTAGTATGAAAGACATATAATGATCCAAAAATATCCATACAAAAATTATTTATCTCTCAATAAAAATCTCTCTTCACTGTAAAGGTATATAACACAGGAATTTTATACATTTTGTGATAATACTAATGTTAATAACCTCTCTGGAGGAAAATCTACATAATATTTCAAAATTTGAAATGCTGATAACCTTTGATCCATTTTTTCTACTTACAGGGATTTATGAAAAGGAATAGTTAGACAAGTGTAAAAAGATGTATGCATAATTGTCCAACCTGTCATTTTTTTTTCTAATAGTTAAAAATTGGAACCAGTCTAAAAAGCAATTAAAAAGGAATTAGTTACATACTGGATCCACAAATGTTAAAACTAAAGCAGTAGATTCCAAACAGTTATCAAAGAAAAATACCTGAAGGTTATGAATACAAAAAAAAAAAAAAAAAAATCATGTTAAAGATGGTCAGTATGTTTGCTTTTCATTGCAATGAATTTTACGTCTCCTCAGAGTGATCGTGAGGGACTACTGAGCCTCGCTGCTCACAGGGCATCCTGAGACTCTTGCTGCTGATGTCACAAATATGATTATTTTGTGCTGACCTTAATCAGCATTGTTAAGGTCAAGTAATTTACTGCTCTTTGATTCAGAAGAGTCTTAGTTTTGACCTGCACTAGATCCTCTGAGTCCTCATTGCTTTCTCCATCTCAGAACTTGCCCAAGCATTCTATGTTGCAGTATCTGTCTTAGAATCACCTTCTCTTTCTTTTCTTTTTTGCTTTCTTTTCTTTTCTGCTTTTTTTTTTCTTTTCTGCTTTCTTTCCAGGTTTCTTTTTTCTTTTCTTCTTTTATTTTCTTTTCTTTTCTTCTTATTTCTTTTCTTTTCTTTAAATATTCCTTCCTTCCTTCCTTCTTTGCTCCTTTCTTTCTTTTCTTCCTTTCTTTCTTTCTTTCTTTTCTTTCTTTCTTTCTTCCTTTCTTTCTTTCTTTCGTAACCATTGCCAAGCCCAATGGATTAAACTATAAATTACATTTTCCTCTTTCATTGGGGATACTCTCCAATACCTGGGTTTTTTCCCCATCACAGAGGAGTCAAGACACAGAGGCTCTTTTTTGCCTTAATACACCAATGTGTCATTCCCAATCACGAGAGGCACAACCTTATTGGCTCAGGAACACATTTTGAGTTAGTTCCCTAGATACCCAGAAAGAAAGATTAACCTCTTACTTACAGGTTCATTCCTTAACCTGTTTGGAGTTTTCCATAGCCTACTTCACCTCAAGGATAGTAATATTCAGAGGTGGTGAGGATCCTTGTTCTTCACACTCTTCTTTCTGTGGACTTCTGTGAAGCAAGAGTTTTCCTTTTCATGACTTCTTGGTTTAGAATTGCTTATGTCAGCTTCTAGATCTCAATAACTATGACTTTCACCAAAATTTGAGATTCTGACTTCTAATTTTTTTTTCTTTTGATATGTAATATAGAACTTGCACTCCCAACAATATAGAATATATTGAATATAGAATATATTCAATATAGAATATAGAATATATTCAATATAGAATATAGAATATTCAATATATTCAATATTCAATATAGAATATAGAATTTTCACTCCCAACAATCAAAGAAAGATAATATGTTTTCTTTTTCTAAGTGATGCAGTATATGGATAGTGTTAATATTAATCTGGAAGGTGCTTTTCCAAAAGTATCAAAAATAGCAAACAGGAATATGCACAAAGTTTCACAGAAATACTCAAAAGGTTATTGGATGCATTATTTTGGACTAATATAAGACCTCATTGAGTAAAATTTGCATATACCCTTTGCATTTAAATCACCACATAGTTAATTAAAATACACACAAAACAGAAAGCTATTATGTAACCTTATTTGTATATCTATTTTCTCTAATAAACTCTGAGTTTATTGTTGGAAGCAAGGAAATTAATTCACATTTCTCTGTCCTAACTGTTCCTAGTTCATAGAAAAGAAGTGTTTAATGGATGGCTGTTGAATAACTTAGCAAAATTGAAAACTGCTAAGTAATAAACAATTCAAATACTCTTGAAGAAAAAAGAATCTCTGGTTACATTACAATTTTAATTGGTTGATTAGTGGAATTGGTATTCAGCATCTAAATAAAAATTGGGAGACTATATTAAAATATATATTATTGGCACTGTCCCCTCCAACAAAACCTCCAATATACATTTATCTGTTATCCATCTCAAAAATGGAATAATGATACTAATAATTGTATAAATTAATAAGATATTATATAGGAATGCCTGTTGTTCCCACTTTTTTAAAGATTTTATTCTTAAGTAACCTCTTCACCTAACATGGGGCTCGAACTTACAACCCCAAAATCAGGAGCGGCACACTCTCCAGACTGAGTCATCCAGGCACTCAGACTTTTTTTTAAGTATTAACACTGCTATTTTCTCTGGGTTAGAAGTTTGGAGATTAAGTAACTTCCCTATTGTGACCAAATGGTGTCAAAAAGATTAGGATAGGAATGCAAGTCAATGTGACTCCACAGTTCGCATCTTTAATTCTCCATTAGATTTGACTCAGGTATATTAGTACCAAAAACTGAGTCCCCTCAAAATACATCAGTATCTTCAATTTTCTTACATATGTACCTCACTGTATTTGGCAGATATTTCAGATTCATTTTAAAAATAGCCTACTATTTAGGTTCTTCATCTAGAACGTTAAATATTTTCATAGTCAATAAACAACAATGTTGAATTTATGAATAGAATGAATGATATAAACGGCTGCTTTTATTGAATTAAGTCACTCTTTCCAGTGTCAGTTCCACTTCCACACCAGATAATTAAGAGCACTTATTACTTTGGAAAAGATACAATTTAGTAGTAATTAAGTAAAGGCAACATGACAGCATATATAGTTTTGTCAAAGTGTTAACTGCTAAATATTCATTATAAAAATTGACTAAAACTATTGATACAATCTATCTTTTCATTATCACTTCTTCATGGTAGCACTTTAGTCAACTTTCCTTCATTAATCCACAGAGCAAAGTGTAACATTAAGGAAAATTAGAGTTTTTTTTTCTTTTTGCGACATTGTACAATAATAATTAGGATTCACTGAATACTTACCTAAGGAAGACAAAACTGTGTTACATAAATGTATTTTATCTATTATTTTTGGAGAATTTATCATAGTTTCTATCCATAATCTCCCTTAATACATAGCTCCATTTATCAGAAGTTATGAAACTTTTTGTGCATAAAAAAATAAGGACAACAATGAGAGAACCCCATACAGCTATTAGAATGGCCAAAATCTAGAACACGACAACACCAAATGCTGGTGAGAATATGGAGCATCAGGAACTCTTATCGATTGCTTGTGTGATTGTAAAATAGGACAACCACTTGGGAAGACAGTGTGGCAGTTTCCCATAAAACTAAACATACTCTTACCATACCATTCAACAATCATGTTCCTTGGTATTTACCCACTTGAGAACGATGTACACACAAAAAAATCTGTGCATAGATGTTTATAACTTTTATTCAAAATTGCCAAAACTTACAGCGATCAAGTTGTCCTTCAGTAGGTGAATGAATAAATAAATTGTGGTACATCCAGACAGCGGAATATTATTCAGTGCTAAAAAGAAATGAGCTATTGAGCCATGAAAAGACACAGAGGAAACTTGAATGCATATTACCAAGTGAAAGAAGGCAATCTGAAAAGGCTATATGCTATATGATTCTAACTATATGACACCCCGGAGAAGGCAAAACTATAAAGACAGTAAAAAAAATAATCAGTGGTTGCTAAGGATTGTGGGGGAAGCAATGGATGAATAGGCATAGCACAGAGGATTTTTAGAACAGTGAAACTACTCTATATGATACCATAATGATAGTTACATGTCATAAATTTGTTTAAACCCATATAATGTACAACAGCAAATCTGAACCATAATGTGAACAATAGACTTTGGGTGATTATGATGTGTCCATGTGGGTTCATCAGTTGTGACAAATGTACCATTGTAGTGAAAGATGTTGATAATAGAAATGACTGTGCATGTGGGGAGGCAAAGAATATGTAGGAAATATCTGCACCTTCTGCTCAATTATTCTGTGAACCTTAAACTGGTCAAAAAATAGTAATGAAGTCTGAATTTTGAAAATCTCACAAAAATTATCATTAAAAAAGTAAAAGCTTTTCCCCTTTCTATTTTTAGGAGTCATGAAGATCATTATGACTTATCCTTGTTACATAGATCAAACTCATGGAAGTATGTCCTGTTTTGTTTTAATTTTATTTACTTCCTGGTTGTGGCTTTATTATTTTTCATATGTAAAAGAGCATCGTTATTTTTTTGAAAATACACCTACTGGTATAATTTTAAGAAATTTCAATTTTTGTGATATTATTTAAAATTAAATTTCTTTTTATTCCCTTAAATGATTAGGCTCCATTGGGAAAAGTATTTGACAATCTGACACAATCTGTGAATTCTTTCCCAAAGATGGCTGGGTTCATATTTAACTGATATTTATAAAGAGGGTGTAATTGGGTTTCTTTGCATAGAAGAATCATATAAGAGGAGATTAAATATCCAATAGTAAAACATTTAAAGCCATTTTAAAGTATATTGTTTTCAATCACTCTCTGCTTAAAAAAATCCTTTTTTGCTTCTATAAAGTCAAGTGACAATCATTTAAATATTTATCATATTTACTATAATTTAAAATGCTATGCAGATGACAGAAATAAAATCATTATGCCATTTACATGTACAAAGTAAATTTTATTGATGTGATGCCACTTATATATGCAAAGTAAATTTAACTCAACAAATAAACATAAGTGAATGTTTCTGCAAAGACACAATATATGCATATTAGGAAACCTCTCATTCTTCAGAATTTTGTCCTAAAAATGGTAAAGGAAGAGTAGCATTAAAACACACCTCTCAAAACCTCTGCAACTAATTACAAAACAAATTTCAACAAAATAAACTGAAGATTTTTGAAAACATGTATATTAAAATCCTAATAAATAAGCTCCACCAAATAGAAGCGTGTCTTTTTAAAAATGTGAAACCAACTGGATAAAAAGGAATGTAAGGAAGGGCATGTGGGTGACTCAGTTGGATAAGCATCCAACTCTTGATTTTGACTCAGGTCCAAAACAAGTCCAATGCGCTAGATCTAAGCCCTCTGCACTATTAGGATGGAGCCTGCTTGGGATTCTCTCTCTCTCTCTCTCTCTCTCTCTCTCTCTCCCCCCTCTCTCTGCCTCTATCCCTCTCACATAGGTGCTCTTTCTCTCTCTCTCTCAAAATAAATAAATAAACTTAAAAAAGAAAAGAGATCTTACCTTGTCTTAAAAAAAAAAAAAAGAACGTAAGAAATACTCACATATGCTGAGATAGATACATGGACAGGAATTGAAAAGAACCATATAGTAAACTCTTCCATGATAGCATGCGGAGATAGGAGGGAGTGAGTAGTGTACATGGCTTTCATATACCATACTGAAATTCATCATAGCACTCACCTGCATTTGTGTAATTTGTGTTCAATTACCATCACCTGGTAATGCAAATATTAACAATTTGTAAACCAATGTGACTTTCACGTTATACTGACATCATGTCCATGTTTATCTAATACATATGAGCTTTTTTTCTTTGCTTTTAATTTCAGAAATTCATACTAGAACAGACTACAAAGTCCAATCTAGGTTCAGGACACTTTAATAAGAACTACGATGCAAATGCAAAACACTAAATAATGAAACCAATATCGACCCAATGGAATTTTCAGTCTAGTGAGGAAATAGATGGAACTATATCCACAGATTTTATTTCTACCTATAAACATATATACCAATATCTCTACCTACTTACATTGATTTTATTTTGTTATATCTGTGTGTGTGTGTGTATATATATATATATATATATATATATATTCATAACTATGTCTATAAAATAACTTAAGTGACATAAAAGTAATATGTACAAAGTAATTTCTGTCTAAAAATAAATTCTGTGTCCATATTACCCTAATACCCCTGGCTGAATTCCTCATCAAAATATCAGGAGGTAGAATGAAATGGCTTTTGTTAAGCTACTGAATTTTGGAATCATTAGTTATGCATCAATAGATAATTGAAAAACATTAGTTTAGAAAATATTAAGGATGACAGAGCAGCCTTGAATGCAGTGATGTATTAGGATATTATGACTATTAAAATGAGTTATAGTAAACTTTAATTTTCTGTACACAGAACTGGCTATATAATTTTCAGGTCAAAAAAAAAAAGAAAATATAAGTTCTCTTATTCAAAGATTATTAACAACTTTAAGATGACAACAGCAGGGAATTAAACAAAGTTCAAGGTCCTATTGAACGTATGGCCTGCGTGACTTTACATAAAGCCCATTTGTACATAAGTTTTAAAGTATGTATACTTAGTTATCCAGTAATGTAATCATACTCCCTGAGATACAGTAGAAGCAGCTTAGTTATATTCAATTTATGTTAAAATCACCTTTTAGCAGCCATACAACGTATCATAGAATAATTCAGTTTTAACTATTATGTTCATCTCCTTTATGTTTCATTATCAGCCTTAAATTGCAGAGGCATAGGAAGAGCCTTCTGTTACAGCTACGAAAATAAGAATGAAATTGGGATATAAATCAAAACATGGCAGGGGTCATATTGACCAAACATACAATCACTGGAAATGTAAATTATTTTTGTAGAAGAAAAATATATAGTTCAAATGGGTACCTCAAAATATTGCCTTTGAACAGCTCCATCCAGTTGACTTTGAATTATAACTTGACAAATTTAAATTACGTGCAGCCATGAACATATTTAAAATTCTTTTTGGTTCTTTAAATATTATACTTTTTTGTTTGTTATTCAGTATTTCATGATGTCAGAGTGCTGGCGTTGTGGAATTAAAGGTCTTAAACTTTATTTACCCACACTAAATCCCTTTGTGATTCCATGTACTTGTGTTTACTTGCTGTGCTGATTTAATGTTCAGCACCAGCTTTGTCATCAATCCCCTATATTACTCTGCCAGACCACCCTACCTCTGACATTAGATTCTGCATGAAGTTGGTTATAAAGGAAAGAAACAGAACAAAAAGCTTGTTATTTTATAGTTACTTGTTTCTTCAAAAAATCTCTCTATGTGATCTTTTAGAATTCAATGAAACCCTGATAGGTATAAGTAAGCAAAATTAGTTTAAAGTAGATCTTTTCTGTAAGGACACTTGGAAAATATACAAAAATTCTGCTGAAACAATATGCAACCAGCCAAGTAATGAGAACATTGGAGCAGAGATGATCTCTTATTAATGTGTTCCTGCTAATTTACTTTCAAAATAAATATGTTACAAGGAACCCATATGAGTGATTTTATATATTTTTTCCTCCCAGTTATAGAATTTTTATTCAACTACCTTCATTTAACTAAGGCTTGTTTTTTTTTAAATAAAGTAAAAATCACTGTGCAAAATCCATATACATTGTGAAAATATTAGACAACTGAAATAAGTAAAATAAGAAGAGATACCCATTATTTTACTAACCATATGTTTCAGTAATTTCCTGATGTGTATCCTGTCAGACCAAATTCAATGCATATAGGAATAAATAAATATACTGCTTGAAAACATGTTTCAACCTTGCAAGACATTGCTTCCATCCTTAAAATAAGTGCCCATCTGGCACATAATTTAATGACTACATATATAAGTTCTTCATCTTTAACATTTGCCGAATTATTCAATGTTGATATTATTTCTATATTATTACTACTTTAATTAATCTTGTTGCAGCTAATCCTTTGTTAAGAAATGCAAGTATATCTTCAGAGTATCTTCTTTAAACTATAAAAATCTGGAGTAAAGGTATACATATCTTTTCAGCTTTTTCAAACATATCACCCAATTAACCTCTAGCTTAGGTTTAGATTTTTTTTTCTTTTAAAAT